>NW_027362761.1:295724973-297174973 GCF_046119375.1 Phyllobates terribilis | reverse complement strand
AGGTGACCTCGTCCCCGATATAAAGGTCACGACCTCTGTGCCCCTCCGGCAGATGGGACTCCACATCTCTGCGCGTGACAAAGACGTCGCCGGGGGTGTTGTGGTCTCTGATGAAGCCCCACCCATGCTGCATATTGAACTTAATTACAGTCCCGGTGGTGCGGGGACTGTGCGCTGCACGGGGGTCCCTCCTGGTTCGGCTCTTCTGCTCGGCGCTCCTTATTTGGGCCTGTTGTTCCCGGACCCGCCTCTCTCTCCGCTCCCTCGCAAACTCCTCGAGCTGCTGTCGGCAGCACTCAGCACGCTCCGCTGCAGCTGCCCTGGTTTCTTGAGTGAACCCCATTAGGTCTTCTCCGGTGGGGTCCCACTCAAATTGGGTCTCTTCAAGCGGGGGCGAGATCCTTATCACGGGCTTCGGAGCCGGAATCAGGGGTGCACACATGGCCCCAACTCTCCTCTGGTGCTCCAGTTCATAATATTTCTGGGGCCAGATGAAAGGCTGCCCGTCCGGCCACGTGTGCTGGGCAAACAAGTCCTCTCCCAGACGCGGCACCCTTGGTTTTACGGGTGCGGGCGCGGTGGTGGTGGCGCCCGGGTTGCCCAGGCCTTGCGGCCAGGCCTGGGGCACCTGGAAGGTGAAGGGCACCGTTAGGACAGCGGCGCCCTGGGCTACCTGGCCTTGCGGCCAGGCCGGAGGCTCCGCGGAGGTAGGGGGCGCTGTTGGTGATGCGACGCCCGGAAATTCTAGGCCCTGCGACCAGGCTGGTGTTACTTCCTGTTTTGCCACGCTCGGGGTCGGTGCGCATGGCGTCACAGGGGTCGCGGCGGCGGCTTCCGGTTGGGGCCTAGTCTGCGTCGGTGACATGGCGTTTTCGGGCACAGCAGGGGGACTTTCGGGCTCTGCGACGGGGAGCTGGGGCAGGTAAGCGGTGTCCTGGTTTGGGGTATAGACGTCCCCTTTACCTGCCTCCATGCGTTCGGCTCCCTTCTCGGCGCCGTCTCCGGCCTTGGGTCCTCCCGCGCCATCCTCAGAGGCGGTCTGTCTCCTCATCTTGGCTGGCGTGCTCCGGGTCTTGGTTTGCTGGGCCATCTCTCGGCTCCACTCCGCCAATGTCTCTCGCTGTACCCGGGCCATCCTCCGTGCGAGGCCCTCCAGGGCAGTCTGTGCACACTCCCGGTCTCGGGGGAGCTGTGCAAGGACCTCCACTAGGCCTAGTGGGGTCGTGGTTTCCAGCAGGCTCCTGACCAACGGGTCGGTGCTGCTCTGCTCTTCTTCCAGCAGGCTCCTGGCCAGCGGGCCGGTGCTGCTCTGCTCTCTCGCCATCTCCGGGTGAGCTTCTCTGCTACTCTTCTCCAGGCTTCCTGCCTCCGGGTGCGCTCGCTCCAGACTGCTCCAGGCGGCACCCATCTTCGTTCTTTTCTTTCGTCTCCTCCCACTTCGAGGGCGGTCCCGGGGCCACTGGGTGACTGTCAGCTCCAGGGGCGGTTCTTTCACGCTGACAGACACCTCTAGCATCACAGTCTCTGTTGGTGGGGGCGGTTTCCACTTTTGGCGCCATTTTCGGTCCTGGCCCACGATGGGAGGTGGCCTCTCGCCACCCTCTGGCACGCCCATAATGGCGTCCGCTCTTCCAAGGCGGGAAACCTTTGGAAATGGCGGGAATCGCTTCCCAGTGGTGGGAAACTCTGCAGATGGCGGGAAAAAGTTGTTAATGGCGGACACCCGGCGGGAATCGACTGGTGATGGGGTCCGATGGCGGGGACCCTCCGGAACCGGCAGGAGACTTCTTCTTGAGGTAAACTTGCACTTTCCTTCAGGCACGCAGTACCCGGGTGTTGCGGGCACGTAATCCTGCCGACTACGCCAAAGTTGACGCGCCCCCTGGGCCATATTCTTTAGGGGGAATATCCGGAGCCGGATCAGATGGGAGTTGTAGTCTTCCGAGTGGCTGTGACCCGGTCCGTGCCCAGGGTGTCAAACTCAGTTGTATGTGGCAGTCCTACAGATGTTACTAAGTTCTTAATGTCGACTACGCCACCCGTTGTATTGCGGTCACTATGGCCGCCGCTGCAGCAGGGTCCGCTGAGGCTGATGGTGTAGGTGCAGCTATTGATGGTATAACCCCCAACGGGTGGGGTATAGCCTCAGGAGGATCAGGTGCAGAGGATGGGAGTTGTGGTGATGCAGTGTAGACGGCAATCAGAGACAGAGTCGGGTTATGCAGTTTAGGATGTTTACTCACTGCTGATGTTCTGGTCACTCCAGCTTCGAGTGACCTCCCGAGCCGTGCTGCGTCCACCAGGTTCTGGATCCAGCCAACCCCCAAATAAGTCCGGAGCGTGACCCTGAGCTCTCCTTCTGTCCTTTCTCTGGCCGTCCCCACTATTGATCCACCCAGGTCCAGCTCCCTCGGGCCTTCTGTTGGGAGACCCTTGGCCTTGGGCTCCCTGACCCTCCTCGTGGTATGCCTTCGTGGTGGATGTGGTGGGTGACCGTGACAAACGCTGCCCACGGTCTCCGGTCTCTGGCTGGGGAGTGTTTTTGCCCCCACCAGCTTGGGTTCCGGTACCCTGTGCCGACTCTTCACCCGGGGATTTAATTTGGGGTCTTAGAGTCCTTTCTTCTGTTTCCCCCTCTGGGTCTCTCTTTCTCCTCTCTCACTCTGGGTCTCTCTTCTCCTCCGCTCGCTGACTTTCTCTCTGCAACTGACCCTGTTCTTAGTTGGTGCCCACCTTATATACACCCTCTATGTGTGAGCTCAGGTGACCAGCACCCAATGAGCTCCTATCTTTACCCAGGCTGCTCCCCCTATCTGCCCCTACACTACTTGGGATGTACCACCCCCCTCCCACTCCAGCCAGGAACAGACTCGGTCGTACCTGCACATTTCTAAGTGGGAGTACCGTCGGTCTGCTCCTCGGAAATGGGATGTGTGTAGTGCATGCAGCCTACCGAGCTCAGTTCCACACTCCATCCTTACCCGGGAGTGGAATATCACACCTCTGGGTTGAGGTGCAATACCCCTGTAGCAGCCGAATCCTCAGGGTGCTACATATGTGTATGTACACACATACATGGCAAGCACAAAAAATAAATACATTGAGATAAAAAGGCATTAAAGATATGTAGATAAGTAGAGATTATTTGTAGTAAGATGATAGCCTCTATAAATATCTACAAGTATATTGTAAGATCTATAAAGTGCATAGATGTAAATAAAGTGCAGTAATGCCAAAGTGTAAAATAACCAATGTAATAGAATATATATACTTTTTGTGACCGGAATAGTATCTAACAGAATTGCACGTAAGTATATATTTGTGGGAAACCTAGAAGATTAATAAGGTGCAGGTGCATAGGTGTCTATAAACAATATAATTGCCATAGAGTGTGTTAAGAAAATATCAACTGTTCATATAGAACTATAATAAGGCCATGTCAATAACTCATATTATGGCATAGTATAAAACTTAACTACAATATCTGTTTAAAAGATCAGTAGTGATTGTCACAGGGATGTGTCCACCCAGACGCTCGTTTTGGTGTCTGCCTTCGTCAGGGGATGGCGTCAGCCACAAGGAGAGGGGTTTAAAAAGGGGGGACAGCCAATGAGAACGGACGTGGGTGTGGCTTGACGCATGATTTCATATGAGGTTAACATGCATCACCACACTCCCGCCCCATGTGACCACTGAAGCTGTGGTCACGTGACGCGGTAAGGGAGGAACGTAAAAGGCGGGGGCGGCGACACCCGAAATGCAATGCGAGCGTGCGTTCCACCCAGCTAGCTGTCTAAGATGCCTGGAAGATTATCTACTAATATGGAAACCTGGATGATTATATATGTGGATATATCAATAATCAAATGTGTAAGATCTAATTGAGATCAGATAAAGTGGAAGAATGTAGACAGAGGATTACTAGTATGCAGGAGTAGATAAAGTGTTGATATGTGTTTTGATTATAAATAGAAGAACTATGTGGGTATTTCTAACAACTATGTATAGGAGAATATAGCTAATAAGTGTAAATAAAAGTGTGAGTAAGATTTAGATATGAATAATAAGGAATCCAATCAGTGTGAAGTGTGGGTAATGATGAAAAATGTGTATATAAAATGAAGTGCAATAATATAAAAATAAAATGAAGAGTGTTTTGTGTGTGTAATAAAATAACATCATGTGATAGGGCTATAAAGGGGTGGCGAGGACATATATGTGTATATCAATTATGTGGATAAAGTACAATGAATAATGTGGTGAGACATAAAAAAAGAAAATTATATTCAATGTGGGTGTATCACATCTAGAGGTAGTATCGAATTATATATCGTAAAGACAAAAATATGTACGATAAACCAGAGGGAAAATCTGTCAATACCTGCATATTCTCCATGCAATCTGTACATATACTACAATGTTTCTGCTACCGTCTCCATAAAGATAAATAGAGATGGAGATACAGTATATATCTGTAAGAAGATTTTATAAAAATAAATAAAAATAAGAGGAAAAATATTAATTATTAAACATATAAATAAATACATGCATATGCAGATCTTTCATGTAAGGTGTTTAGTGTCCATGGTACAGATAATTATAGGCATCAAACAGGTGCATCTAGGATCTTGGGTGGAGGATATATCTTGGAACATGACCCAGAAACACAGGAGTCCTTTAATCATATTAGACACGTCATGGATTAGAATAACTAAGTGGAAGGATTAAAAGGAGAATAAATTAGTACAGAAAAAAATTGTGGGTGACCAATGATAAAATACCACAAAGGAATATAACGAAAGAAGAGACATGAACAATGATTAAAACAATAAAAATAATAAAATGGCAGTAAGAAAAGTAGCTGGATGACTAGGTGGTCAGAGAAAAGGAGCAAAACTGATATTTTCATTTAGGCCATGGGGATGTATAGTATTTAGAGTCCATATCCATTTGGTTTCCCTTTTTGCCAAAATTTGACTAATGTTGCCTCCACGTATTGAGAGAATAATTTTGTCAATTCCTCTTACTCATAAGGCCGATGGATCACAGTTGTGAAATATTTTGAAATCTTTCAGTATAGTTTTAAGTATTGAGGTGTCATTTTCATTCTGGGCGGCAGCTATTCCATTGTGTTCACGGACACGGACTTTTAGTTGGTGGGTGGTTAGTCCAACATATATTTTGGGACACGGACATACCGCATAATATATGACTGCTTTAGTCTCACAAGTGATGTAGTGATTAATGTTAAATTCTTTGGATCAGGAAGAATTGTGAAAAGTATTTGTACGATCAATATTAGAACAAGCTACACAACGATCGCAAGGTAAACAGCCCTTACGTGTTTGGATCTTATTCAAAAAGGTACATGGTTCAATTTGATAGTGGCTGTTGACTAGCATATCATGTCGATTTTTAGAACCAGTATATATCTATATAATCGCTGCACTCCCTAATGTGGTGCTCAAGAAGGGGCCGTGCCCTGTAACATGTAAAAATAACCTTAGGGATTTTTAGAACACCACAATTTGATACTTGGTTCTTTGGTAAGATATTGGGCTAGGGTGTGACCAGCCAAAAGAATGGGCCACGCATTTTTAAGACAATTTCTCATCATATTGACCTGGAAATGATAATTATTAATGAACCGTATTCCTTAGAAAGGGATGGTCTGCAGGAGGAATATAGTATCACATTTCTGTAAGTGTGTCTGGCTTTATTGTAAGCGCGTTTTATACACTGATGGCTGTAGCCTCAATCAATAAATCTCAATTTGAGATCTTTGGCCTGTATCTCAAAATCCAAATCCGTAGAGCAGAGTCATCGTAGACAAAGAAATTAGCTAGAAACTCAATACTATGTTTATCATAGTAATATGTGAGGTGAATGCTCATATCATTGGTATTGAGATAAGTCATAAATTCATCCAATGATTCTGATGTTCCTTGCCAAATGAAGAAAATATCATTGATGTACCTCGCCCAAAATAGGATGCGGTACATCCATTGGCATTGATCAGAAAGGAAGAGGTCCCTCTCCCACAGCCCCAGGAATAAATTGGCGTACGATGGTGCAAATGATGTGACCATAGCAGTGCCCTGGAGCTGCAGGTAGAAGGACCCCTTTAAGATAAAAAAAATTGTGAGTTAGACAAAATTCCAAAATTTGGATAATAATTCAATCATTGGAGGAGATAAAGTGACAGTTAGCTAGTTGCTAGTTGTTGTAACCATGGATACCTGAGGTCCTGCAATGCCTGCACATGACAAAAGAGACATAGCGAGTCAGAAGAACTATACTACATTTTTAATTGGAGATATTAGCTAATATTATTATTATTATTATTAATATTATTATTACACCTACTACATATTGGGATAGGATCCTGGAGATGGGAATACCCCTTTAAACATAATCTAGTGACTATGAATTCTGTTTTGTGGATATTGTTTCAAGGAATGAAAATAATTGCATTGTTAACCTGCGTATGTGATTATTACAACTCACAACCTTAGATCTTTACAGACAGCTTCTCTTTCCGCTGAGCGACAGCAGATACACCTTTTCTTCAGGTGTTTAGCTTCTGTTATTCATGCTTGAGTCTTTTTAAGGTAACAGGTGTTTTCATTTACTCATTTGTCTGCCTTTTAGGTGCAGCATTATATTCTTTCCCCTGATGGTATTTCCTGCTGGTGGTGCATTGGGAGGGGTTTAAGAAAACAATCACTGTCTCCTGTGATTGTTTCTCATGAAACTGTTCTCCGTCATCTACAGAAGAGTCGTCAGTCGCCTCGTTGAGTCACAATAGACGTTCACGCCATCTGTCCAGACATCACAAGTCTCCCGGGGTTTCTCCAGTCCATTCTCATCCTAACGGTATGGTCGGTCCTTCACAGCTAGTCCCGGTTCCTCCTGTTCAACAAGACTGCAGTGAGTACCAATATTCGGGAGCTTGGGGGGGGATGGTGCAGGGGTAGTAGCATTTCCTAAACCAATTGTGGGCCATGTTCCCAGTCCTGCTTCCAGCAACAAAATCCTAGTTAACACCATTTAATTGGGCCAGAATCCACCAGTTAAAAAAGATTCATCCCAGCTCACGCCAGTATACACAAGGACAAGTTCTTCTGCAACATCACCCTTTTGGGAGCCCATTTAGATGAAGAAAAGATCAATAAGATTTGGCCTAATGAGTGCGTAGATATTTGGTCGCTGGTATCCACTGACCAACATACAGTAGATAAAGAAACACCGAGTGGCAGATAGACCTTATGACCGTAGACCCATGGTTGCAAAAACAATGAATAACTGGCTTCAGGCCTTTTTTTTTTTTTTTTAAATGGGCTGCATTATGGGTTAAAAGCACCCTGAGCGTTGCTCAGCGATATTAATTTATCTCTATACCACCATTTATAACTCTTACAAAGCCAACGGGGGTAGCGCCTGATGGCGTTATGACTAGGAGTTCAGGAGACGTTTGCCTCTTCAGCCACATTTGGGTTGGGGGTAAAAGCAACAGATTAATGGCTTTGGTAATGTTGGCCCAGAAGGCCACAACTACCTTTCAGTCAGCGGCCTCTGGTTCAACCGCCGGCACAGGGTCAGTGTCAGTCCGCAGATCTGGCTTGTGCTGGCTCTTTAACGAAGGTCACTGCCATTTTTACAGACTCTGTAAATACAAGCAGGAGTGCTCTGCTTGCTGAGGCCCCAAGCAGCTGTCAAATGCACTCGGCTCTCCACAAAGTTACCAACAACGCCCCCCAGTCAATCGGGAAATCCCCAGTGAGCGTTTTCGCAATGGGGCCGTGGATTGACCTGGAGCTCAATTGTGTTTCAGTTTCACTTTTGGTTTCTTTATCCCTTTCATTTTCAGCTGATGACTGCTCTTTGCTTCAAACCTAAAATCAGCCAGGGATTTCCCTCATAGCCTAGCTGAAAAGCTAAATAAAACAAATATACTCAGGCAGAATTTTAAGTCCTTTTTCAACCCCCCTTCATCAACTTAAAGGGATTTTCCCACAAACAAAAGTTCATTTTAAAAATTGTCAGTGTCTGACCGTGTACGGAACACAGTCTGATGATACCACAGCTCCCGGGCAGGGGAGGAAGCAAAAGACAATACAGACATTACAGCAGGGGATCGTAGAGGATTCATTTCACGAGGTAACATATTGTTTAAAAATAGGCAGTGAAATGTTTTAACTCAGAAAATGAATCCTCTGTGATACCCTGCTGTAATGTATTTATTGTCTTTTGCTTCCTCCTCAGCCCAGGAGCAGTGATATGTTCCGTACACGGTCAGACACAGACAATTTTTAAAATGAACTTTTTTTCGTTGGAAAACCCCTTTAAGGGTTTTTCCGTTAGGTATTTTTCTAAAGAAGGAAGTCGGAAAGTTCTGCTTAATTCATCTTTCCCACCCAAAGGGTTTTTTAGTTTACAACGGCATTTCTGAAAGCGATGCTGTGACGAAACAGCTTATCTTAATCAGCCAGACGTCTAGATTTGTTAAGCCAAGAGAAATGCACTATTGTATTTGTGTTGACTTTAGAACTTGTGTGTGTTTCTTTGGTGGATCAAAAAGTATAGACCAGTATTTGTATAACCCTGAATGTTGTCTTCTCTTGGTTCTGAAACAATGATGTTTGTTACTATGCTAATTGCATATTGTACCAAACCCAGCTAGATGGTTATTTACAAGAGCCCCCTGCTATACCAACTATGTAAATTGATTAAATGCTCAAACAATGAGACCTGAGCCCTGTGGAATAATACCCTCCCTAACACTTGCCCTGTGGATGTGTACTTGAAAGAATATATGTGAACTATTAAAGGAACATATGCCTCGGTAGCAGGCAGAATTGAAAGAGAATTTACAAGGAGAATCAAAGATCAGACTCTCCTCAGACCATCAGCTTGGTAGCATGGCTTTATCCAAAGAGTCACAGATTTGGATTCTACATGATTCCAGCCTAAGAGTATATGGCCCTGACTGAAAAGATACAGATCTGCTCCATTGATCATCAGAGAGCCCATGGATACATTTGGGGAGACCGGGTTGGGACAATGAAGACACCTGGCTGCATGGATATGTTGTTTGGGGTTGCCAGGTGGGACCCTCCGGTCACCTGGAACCCATGGAGACATTCGGAGAAGCCAGATTGTGACAAGCCAGTCATCCTGCTTCATGGAAACTCTCAGAGATGCCAGGGTGGGACCCCCGGGTCGCCTCACCTTGTACCTCAATGGACTGTCAGCTTCCTAAGCTTGCCGCTACCTTCTCTCTGTGGTGGCACGCCAAAAGCAGGTGGGCCACTGGTTGAGGTAGTTGGCCCTGGAAGTCCCAAATTCGCAGCTGCTCTATCCCAGGCGGGCCAGCGGAAGGGTGAGTGTGTAATGTTGTACCATCTTGGGTATTTGATGGGACTGTTCTTTGTGTTTATTGTCCGTTTGGTGATTCAATAAAATATTGCCACACTGTTTTACCCTCACCCTGTGTTGTCTGAGTAGTGTTACTCCCATGGAAGACCCCGTGTCTTCACAGATGCATTGGTCACTTATGTTTCTTTTGACAGGGCAGTTACCGTAATTAGAGAAGCCGGTCGGGGGGCCTTAATGGTGACATACAGCATTGAGTCAGCTTTTGCCTGTTCACTCGGACTGTCACCACCTGCTGGGTTGTTTTGTGGATGGGCAATACTACTACTAATATACCTGTCTTCCCATGAGATGTTCAATTTCTTGTTATTATTTTGAGTTAGCCATTTCCTCGAATGGGTCATTAAGTATGAGACAAGTTCCTTTTCCATCATTTACTATCTTGATGACTTTCTCTTTATAGCGCCACAGGGTTCTATGTCCTGCCAATTTTTGTTAGACACCTTTTGTATTTTCATGTCAAAGTTCGGTGTTCCTCTGTCCAGTGAAAAAAAACTCTTGGACCAGTGACCACTCTATCCTTCTTAGGTACTGAAATCGATTCATTAGCCATGGTTTTTTGCCTCCCCGGAGAAAAAAAAATTAAAAATTGCTGTCTTTGATTGAGGGTTTCTTCGTTGTCTGAAGCGTCACCATTCAGCAGATGCAGTCATTACTGGGCCTCCTCATTTTTCCATGCAGGGTCATACCTATGGGTAGAATTTTTTCCGCCGTCTGTCCCTTCCTACCATAGGGATCAAATTTCCTCTTCATCGGATTTGTATAACCCTCCTGTTGCGTGCTGATCTGGCTGTTTGGAGAGAGTTCCTCTATTCATATAATGCCCACACTTGTTTTCAGTCGGTGGAATCATCTAATGGAGATTTATCCCTTTTCTGATGCCGCAGGTTCCTCCGGTTTTGGCATCATCTTTGGAGATCAGTGGTGTGCTGAAAAGTGTACGGAGTCTTGGCACTCCAGGGGTTGGATTAAAAACCTCACGTTGTTGGAATTGTTTTCCATAGTCGTTGCCATTTCCATCTGGGGTCCCTGTTTACGTGACAAATGCATTTGTTTCTGGTCTGACAACATGAGCTTCGTTCATATCATAAATCATTCAAGCATCCTCGTTCATTCCAGTAATAAAATTAATCAGATTTTTTGTGTTAAAATGTTTAGCTTTTAACATTTAGTTGCGGGCACGGCCTATTCCAGGTTCCAGTAATGTTGCCGATTCTCTTTCTTCTTTTGATTGGCAGAGATTCCAAGAGCTTTGTCCCATTGCCCAAATGGAGGGGCATCCATTTCCATCAGAGATTTTGATTGAAACCCCAACTTAAGTGCTTAGCATAGAACACAGTATGTCAACCAAGTCTTAAGTGATCTAAAATGTTATGTACCCCAATCATTTCAACTTATCCCACAAGCTCTCAGTCAGGTCCGTCATCTGTCAACAGACATCAGAGGTTTCCTCGTTAATGATAGAAGGTATAGAATTGCAATAAGGCCACCTATTAATGAAAACAACAATTTAGGGGTGCAAAAAACAAGCTCTCACGTATTAATTGACTGAAGAACAAAAATATTAGTCTCACATGGCGACACAAGCAAATTTTTTTTTTTAAGCTTCCAAATTTGTTTTTCCATTTAAAAAAAAAAAAAATACAAATCTGGTATTGCTGTAATCATACTGATCTGGAGAATTATATTATACAAGCTATTGAACCCATTCTACGCCCGGGTGGAAAGCACTTTTATTAGTACATTTTTAATTTTATTAATGGAATCTAAGTCAGCAAGTGCACTTTCCTGCGCCATTTTTTAAAGTCACCGTGTCTGCAAATTCACATATACAGTGTCTTCAATAAAACGGTGCAGGAGACCATACTATGCACACATGCTGACTCCGGCGCTGTTTTATTGAAGTAATGTACTACAACGTCAACATCGCAGTGCGAAGGCGCTGGCCATAGGGATAATAGTGATGGCCAGCGTGTGCGCACTGCTATGTTGAAGTTTTAGTAGAATTCTTAAAAAAAATGGTGGAGTCAATGTGTGCACATCCCGCGATATCCAGCTACCTTTTGTTGAAGACTCTGTGTCTGTGAATTCGCATACACAGGGTCTTCAATAAAATGGTGCCGCAGTGTGGTATGCACACATGCTGACTCCAGCGCCACACTGCGCAGGCTACACCCATCCCGGCTTCGTACAGGACGCATCCAGCATTATAAGATGTACTGATAATACAGGGGTGTACTTACACTGAGCATTGTATATACACTGCTCAAAAAAATAAAGGGAACACTCAAATAACACATCCTAGATCTGAATGAATGAAGTATTCTCATTGAATACTTTGTTCTTTACAAAGTTGATTGTGCTGACAACAAAATCACACAAAAATCATCAATGGAAATCAAATTTATTAACCAATGGAGGCCTGGATTTGGAGTCACCCCCAAAATTAAAGTGGAAAAACACACTACAGGCTATGATGTAATGTCCTTAAAACAAGTCAAAATGAGGCTCAGTATTGTGTGTGGTCTCCACGTGCCTGTATGACCTCCCTACAACGCCTGGGCATGCTCCTGATGAGGTTGCGGATGGTCTCCTGTGGGATCTCCTCCCAGACCTGGACTAAAGCATCCGCCAACTCCTGGACAGTCTGTGGTGCAACGTGACGTTGGTGGATGGAGCGAGACATGATGTCCCAGATGTGCTCAAACGGATTCAGGTCTGGGGAACGGGTGGGCCAGTCCATAGCTTCAATGCCTTCATCTTGCAGGAACTGCTGACACACTCCAGCCACATGGCATTGTCCTGCATTAGGAGGAACCCAGGGCCAACTGCACCGGCATATGGTCTCACAAGGGGTCTGAGGATCTCATCTCGGTACCTAATGGCAGTCAGGCCACGGCTGGTGAGCACATGGAGGGCTGTGCGGCCCTCCAAAGAAATGCCACCCCACACCATTACTGACCCACTGCCAAACCGGTCTTTCTGAAGGATGTTGCAGGCAGCAGATCGCTCTCCACGGCATCTCCAGACTCTGTCACATGTGCTCAGTGTGAACCTGCTTTTATCTATGAAGAGCACAGGGCATCAGTGGCAACTTTGCCAATCCTGGTTTTCTGTGGCAAATGCAAAGCGTCCTGCACGGTGTTGGGCGTTGAGCACAACCCCCATCTGTGGACGTCAGCCCCTCATACCACCCTCATGGAGTCGGTTTCTGTTTGTGCAGACACATGCACATTTGTGGCCTGCTGGAGGTCATTTTGCAATGCTCTGGTAGTGCTCCTTCTGTTCCTCCTTGCACAAAGACAGAGGTGGCGGTCCTGCTGCTGGGTTGTTGCCCTCCTATGGCCCCCTCCACGTCTCCTGGTGTACTGGCCTGTCTCCTGGTAACGCCTCCAACCTCTGGACACTACGCTGACAGACACAGCAAACCTTCTTGCCACAGCTCGCATTGATGTGCCATCCTGGATTAGCTGCACTACCTGAGCAACTTCTGTGGGTTGTAGAGTCCGTCTCATGCTACCACGAGTGTGAAAGCACAACCAACATTCAAAAGTGACCAAAACATCAGCCAGAAAGCATTGGTACTGAGATGTGATCTGTGGTCCCCACCTGCAGAACCACTCCTTTATTGAGGGTGCCTTGATAATTGTTAATATTTTCCATCTATTGTCTATTCCATTTGCACAACATCATGTGAAATTGATTGTCAATCAGTGTTGCTTCCTAAGTGGACAGTTTGATTTCACAGAAGTTTGATTTACTTGGAGTTATATTCAGTTTATGTGTTCCTTATGTTTTTGAGCAGCGTGTATATATATATATATATATATATATATATATATATACATATACACACACACACTGATATGGGGGTGTACTCACTTATGCTTAGCGCTGTATATATAATATACTGAGACTGTGAGGGTGTACTCACTTATGCTAAGCACTGTGTATATAATCTACTGATCATACAGGTGTGTACTCACTTATGCTGAACACAGTTTATATATAATGTGCTGATAATACAGGGGTGTACACGCTCAAGCTGAGCACTTATATATATATATATATATATACACACACACACACACACACACAGTACTGATAATATGGGTGTACTCACGCTGAGCGCTGTATATATGCATATATAATGTACTGATAATACGGGGGTGTACTCACTTACACTGAGCTCTGTATATGTATAATGTACTGATAATATACGGGTATACTCATGCTGAGCGCTTTATATACAGTTATATGAAAAAGTTTGGGCACCCCTATTAATCTTAAGCTTAATGTTTTATAAAAATTGGTGTTTTTGCAACAGCTATTTCAGTTTGATATATGTAATAACTGTTGGACACAGTAATGTTTCTGCCTTGAAATGAGGTTTAGTGTACTAACAGAAAATGTGCAATCTGCATTCAAACAAAATTTGACAGGTGCATAAGTATGGGCACCTCACCAGAAAAGTGACATTAATATTTAGTAGATCCTCCTTTTGCAAAAATAACAGCCTCTAGTCGCTTCCTGTAGCTTTTAATGATTTCCTGGATCCTGGATGAAGGTATTTTTGACCATTCCTCTTTACAAAACAATTCCAGTTCAGTTAAGTTTGATGGTCGCCGAGCATGGACAGCCCTCTTCATATGATCCCACAGATGTTCAATGATATTCAGGTCTGGGAACTGGGATGGCCATTCCAGAACATTGTAATTGTTCCTCTGCATGAATGCCTGAGTAGATTTGGAGCGGTGTTTTGGATCATTGTCTTGCTGAAAGATCCATCCCCTGCGTAACTTCAACTTTGTCACTGATTCTTGAACATTATTGTCAAGAATCTGCTGATACTGAGTGGAATCCATGCGTCCCTCAACTTTAACAAAATTCCCGGTGCCGGCATTGGCCACACAGCCCCAAAGCATGATGGAACCTCCACCAAATTTTACTGTGGGTAGCAAGTGTTTTTCTTGGAATGCTGTGTTTTTTTGCCGCCATGCATAACGCCTTTTTGTATGACCAAACAACTCAATCTTGGTTTCATCAGTCCACAGGACCTTCTTCCAAAAAGAAATTGGCTTCTCCAAATGTGCTTTTGCATACCTCAGCCGTCTCGGTTTGTGGCGTGCTTGCAGAAACGGCTTCTTTCGCATCACTCTCCCATACAGCTTCTCCTAGTGCAAAGTGCGTTGTATAGTTGACCGATGCACAGTGACACCATCTGCAGCAAGTTAATGCTGCAGCTCTCTGGAGGTGGTCTGAGGATTGTCCTTGACTGATCTCACCATTCTTCTTCTCTGCCTTTCTGATGTTTTTCTTGGCCTGCCACTTCTGACCTTAACAAGAACTGTCCCTGTGTTCTTCCATTTCCTTACTATGTTCCTCACAGTGGAAACTGACAGGTTAAATCTCTGAGACAGCTTTTTGTATCCTTCCCCTGAACAACTATGTTGAATAATCTTTGTTTTCAGATCATTTGACAGTTATTTTGAGGAGCCCATGATGCCACTCTTCAGAGGAGATTCAAACAGGAGAACAACTTGCAAGTGGCCACTTTAAGTAGCTTTTCTCATGATTGCATACACCTCGCTATGAAGTTCAAAGCTCAATGAGGTTACAAAACCAAAAAAGTGCTTTAGTAAGTCAGTAAAAAGTAGGTAGGAGTATTTAAAACAAGAAAATGATAAGGGTGCCCATACTTATGCACCTGTCAAATTTTGTTTGAATGCAGATTGCACATTTTCTGTTAGTACAATAAACCTCATTTCAAGGCAGAAACATTACCGTGTCCAACTGTTATTACATTTATCAAACTGAAATAGCTGTTGCAAAAACACCAATTTTTATAAAACATTAAGCTTAAGATTAATAGGGGTGCCCAAACTTTTTCGTGTAACTGTATAATGCACTGATAATACAGGGAGTGTACTTAGTTATGCTTTGCACTGTATATATAATGCACTGATAATACAGGGGGTGTATTCACTTATGCTGAGCGCTGTATATATAATCTTTCTTTCTCTCTCAACCTGGACATATTGTCGTTATTGCGCCATACTGATCATGCTCAGGCTATAGAGGCTTCAGACAGACTGACACATACCTGGTTATATTATAGATTGCCAGGCCATTTTTATAAAACAATGAACGTCTTAAAAAATAAATTAATTAAAATCGGGGAATTGCAGTTTGCAGTCTTTTCCCCGTTTTCCAGTACACTATGTGGTAAAATTATTGGGGTCAATCAAAACAAGAACTCGTCCCACGAAAAAAAGCCCTCATACGTCTAGGTGGACGTAAAAATACATGTATGGCTCCTGGAAGGAGAGAAAAAACAAAACACAGAAAATCGTCTGGCGGGAAAGAAGTTGTCCACTATTATAACTAGCTATTGAGCCTGTTCTACGCCTGCGTGGCGAGCATTTTTATGGCTATATGGTCTCCCATGCTGGTATTTGCGCTGCCCCCATCATGTTCCCCCATCCTATTATGTGCTGCCCTCACCCCCAATCGTGGCGTGCGTGGCACCCCTCACCCCCCCATCCTGCTGTGCGTGGCCCCCCTCACTCCTCCAATCCTGCTGTGCGTGGCCCCCCTCACTCCCCCAATCCTGGCGTGCGTGGCACCCCTCACCCCTCACCCCCCCATCCTGCTGTGCGTGGCCCCCCTCACTCCCCCAATCCTGCTGTGCGTGGCACCCCTCATCCCCCCCAATCCTGGTATGCATGACCCCCTCATCCCCCACACTGCACACATACAAAAACAAAAAAAAACACATGCACCGATTCCAACACCTTCACTCCGTCCCCGGTCTCCAGCGAGAAGAGAGGCAAAACAGCAACACTCCTCCCAGTCAGGTAAGTATGGCGCTGGAGATTGTGGTAGGCGCTCCGTGTCTACACATACCGCGATCTCCGCCCCCATTAACTCCTCTTACTGTAACGGCTGGATGACTGCTTCTGTCTGTAGCCAGACTGGGTAGGTGCGTCGCGCATGCGCAGTCTATAAAGGCTTCAGACACAGACAAGCATCTACCGTTATATTATAGATGCCCCAATGTATTTAAATGGTGGAAATAAGTTGTTTTGTAATTACTTTGTATTGTCATTCTCTCCTGAGAGTGGCGCTATTGCTGACCGCTCACTAGACTCCTTCGTGTAGTCTCTCTGCGGCAGGTTCATTCTATCAGCAGTTCTGCTGCTCTCTGGAATCAGCCACCTTGCGCGTAGCCGCTCTGAGCATGTGACTTGCGGTTATCAGCACCGACCAGCAGCGTTTCCCCTGCTCCCTCCACAGTCTCTCAGGCCTCCTTATCACGGGAGCTCCTCAGAGCCGCAGATTACATCTATCTGAGCAGGTCGCTGTTAGCGGCAGCTTCCTGTATCGCCCGCCTTTTAACTCAGGACCGAGGCGCATGACAAGTTTGTTTACGCCTGCTGCTGTGACCAAGTTATATAATGGGCTGGAGCCAATCAGAGTGCGGGGGTGTGTGACGGAGGCGGGGCTTGCTGTGTTTCCTATCACACCCTTCGGGTGCCATCCGCGCGCACCTTCACGTGTTCTCTTCTGTACAGACAGCGTCACCCATGGCGTGCAGCAAGATGTCCTCGGCCATAAGGCTGGCAGCTGGCCTCAGGTGCCCGCTCACACTGGCAGCACGGATGAGATCCACAGCAGCTGCAGCCAAGGCGAAGGAGCAGGCAGCCGAGGAGGGGGCACAGTCATGTCCACTGGGCTCCCAGGTGGATCACATGGAGCGGAGTGGGACCCAGACCCACAAGTCTTGCCCTGCTGGCACCATGAGTTTTGAGAACACGCAGGAAGCCTATAAGAGTAAGGCCACGTGGGAGCTGCTCAGGAGTATGGTGGTGTTCTGGCTCTGCTCTATTGATGCCCTTGTTGACAGGAATCAGCAGGTAAGATGATGCCAGAGGGTGCCCATAGCAGCCATGCTGCCAGCTGGGAAATGTCAGCTCAGTCTGAGGAGCTTCATCAGGCCAAGTATCATGTGTACAGGGTGCATCATATGAAGGCCCACCAGCCATGATGGAAAACACCCCACCACCACCCATCAATCACCAATGGTAAAAGGCTCCATCTCCAGGGTAAATCATGGTGGTAAAAAGATACAAAGTGTCTATAGCTAAGAACATAGGTCGGATCATGACACAATCCATGTTAAAGGGATTTCTGGCGTTCTATACCGGCGTTGCCTTATAATAAATTCTTATTAATAGTTTCTGACATTTTCAGTATATCCGCTTGCAGACATTCCCTGGAAACAGGCGCATAACTCATTAGTATTGCCACAACAAAAAAACAAAGCTAGATGAGTCCAGTTGTTTTTTTTTTAGGAAGATATCAACAAGATTTCTTTTAAAAGATATACAAATTTTATTTCAGTCCATCTAAAACAAAAATTTAGGTAAAATACAGGTACTTCCGAAATCAACACTCAGCTATCATTTGCAGACTTGTATCATAATTATAAGTTTCCTCATTGGTATAATTAACAGTAATTAGGTGTTAAACCCCGTGTAACTATCTATTTCTATTGCACTCATTCCCTGATAAGGTGCTAGTGCAAAAAAAGGGGATTCCAAACATGATTAAAGGTACTGTTGATCTCAATATTATTGTAGCGATGTAATGTATAAAGTGCAAGTGCTAAATATCTCTATGCGCTATAAAAATCAACCATATATCATGTCCTGTTAATAATATTTAAACAAAGATGTCATGTATCATGTCCTGTTCTTGCATTCAGATCATGGTGCTATGTAAAGACAGTACCGAAATAGTTGCATAAGAAGCATGTTATACAAACAGGGATGGGATCACTGAAGGCAAGTAGTAGTAAATCTGAAGGGGGTACTTACATGGCTCAATTTCATGGTCTGCAGGTGATAGGACTGAGATTTACCCCAACGACGCCGTTTCGCCTTGGGGTTCTTCCCCCTTTTGAAAGGAACCCAAGGCGAAACGGCGTCGTTGGGGTAAATCTCAGTCCTATCACCTGCAGACCATGAAATTGAGCCATGTAAGTACCCCCTTCAGATTTACTACTACTTGCCTTCAGTGATCCCATCCCTGTTTGTATAACATGCTTCTTATGCAACTATTTCGGTACTGTCTTTACATAGCACCATGATCTGAATGCAAGAACAGGACATGATACATGATATCTTTGTTTAAATATTATTAACAGGACATGATATATGGTTGATTTTTATAGCGCATAGAGATATTTAGCACTTGCACTTTATACTTTGGACATTAAATCGCTACAATAATATTGAGATCAATAATACCTTTTAATCATGTTTTAGAATCCCCTTTTTTTCCCCTCCCCCATGACAGCACACCTTGAGAGAGAGGATCATGTAAGTACCCCCTTCAGATTTACTACTACTTGCCTTCAGTGATCCCATCCCTGTTTGTATAACATGCTTCTTATGCAACTATTTCGGTACTGTCTTTACATAGCACCATGATCTGAATGCAAGAACAGGACATGATACATGATATCTTTGTTTAAATATTATTAACAGGACATGATATATGGTTGATTTTTATAGCGCATAGAGATATTTAGCACTTGCACTTTATACTTTGGACATTAAATCGCTACAATAATATTGAGATCAATAATACCTTTTAATCATGTTTTAGAATCCCCTTTTTTTCCCCTCCCCCATGACAGCACACCTTGAGAGAGAGGATCCGCCCCACCAAGGACAGAAAACCGTCTGAAATAAAAGGGCGGTACCTCTCCCTCGCTTCAGTTGGTTTCCTGTCCTTGATGGGGAACCTGTCTGGAAAGAAGACTTACCTGGGGTTGTCCCGGTGTGGAAGAGCGGGCACTGGCCTGTGCACCGGGTTCAGTATCCCAGAAGCGCCGTCCGCAGCTTCCCCTGGGGTCTCTGCGCCGAGCGGGGCGCACGCGGTGAGGCAGGCTCTGTCCTCCCGGAGACCGCGGCGCCGTCCTCCCCCTGCAGTGTGGAACGCTTCCGGGTGTGACGCGCCTGACATCACGGTGCAGGGCACGCTGGGAGCGGCGCGCTGGGTGACGTCAGGAGGCGGCGCCGATCCAAGATGGCGGCGCCCATCGGAGCGTCCCAGGCCGTTTTTTTTCAACGGAGCTCCGGCCTGAGGAAGGGGGAGGGCCCACAGACCGGAGGAGGCTGGATGGCCCTATATTTAAGGGGGGGGGGAGCTATCCTGGAAGCGTGGTGCGCTTCTGAGACATGGCTGATCCAGATAGCCAGGAGCAGCAGCTTACCCCCCCACCTCAGCAACAGAAGCAGAGGGATGCATCGTATACAGACAGCCGCTCGAGTAATCGTAGTGGCAGCCGCAGGAGTAAGGCTTCGAGCGCCTCGGGACCATCCAGAATGGAATCATCAGTTCCGCGACAGCCTCCGAATCCGGTACCCGTTTGTGACCTCCGAGGGTGAGTGAGCTTCGTGAATGTCACTGGTTAGTAACGGGAAGTCTCTTATGTGCTTCCTTTTTTTAGGAGCCTAAGAAGAGTAGTGCCAAGCAAAAGCATAGGATGTGTGCCCTTTGCCAAGCTTCTCTCTCAGTAGAGTGGCAGAAACCACTTTGCCAGGGCTGTGTGACCAAAACCATAGCTGAGAATTCCCAGGATTTTGCTGCAAATTTAAAGTCCATAGTACATGCAGAAGTTCAGGGGTCCCTGAAGGGGTTCCTTAGAGGGAAGAAAAGGCCCCGTAGAGAGGTTTCCTCCGTCTCTGATTCCTCCCAGTCCGAGGAGCAGTGGGATTCATCGTCCTCTTCCTCATCGGGGGGCGGTAGACCCTGCTTCCCCATGGAGAATACAGACAGACTGGTTAGGGCAGTAAGATCAACCATGGGTCTGGAGGAAGAGAGAGCATCTAAATCCCGGGAGGACATCATGTTTGCGGGCTTGGGAGGAAGAGACGCTCATTTCCGGTGAACAGTAAGATTCAGGGCCTCATTGACCGGGAGTGGAGGAGACCTGAGAGATCAGGGGCTTTACCCTCCTTCTCCAAAAGAAAGTACCCCTTCGAAGAGAAGGATGCGGAACCTTGGGATAAGATCCCCAAGGTGGACGGGACTGTGGCAAGGTCATCAAAGAGATCTTCCCTGCCCTTGGAGGACTCTGGCGTCCTAAAAGATGCCCTGGATAAAAGAGCTGACTCCTTCCTGCGCCACACGTGGGAGGCGGCAGCAGGTGGCCTAAAACCAGCGGTGGCTAGCACCTGTGTGGGGAGGTCCTTGATGGTGTGGCTCCAACAGCTGGAAGACCAGCTTAAAGATAAAAAGGTCTCCAGGCAGGCAATACTTGCAGAGCTACCTTTAATTCAAACAGCATCGGCCTTCCTGGCCGACTCTTCAGCTGACTCGGTCAGACTGTCAGCTAGGGCAGCGGGACTATCCAACGCAGCCAGGCGGGCCTTGTGGCTCAAGGGTTGCCCAGGCGACCTACCTTCGAAACAGAAATTGTGCTCCCTCCCGTGTGACGGTAGACTCCTGTTTGGCCAAAAGTTAGAGGACCTGTTAGAAAAAGCAGGCGATAAAACCAAAGGGTTCCCGGGATTTTCGGGGGAACCAAGAAGATTTAGTTTTCGGAGGAGAAAATTTAACCGGGGTCGTCCTCCGGGAGACAAAAAGAAATGGGAAGCCAAGTCCAAAAAAGAATCTGGCTACATGTTTGGAGGACCATCCTCGAGTTCGAAGAGATCCTCCCAATGACGCCAGGCTGGAAGTGGGTGGAAGGCTTTCCCACTTTTTTCCAGCTTGGGACGCGATAACAACGAACCCATGGATACTGAAAATTATCAGTGGGGGCCTGAAGATCCGGTTCAGCCAGACCCCCTGGCGGACCTTTGTGGTTACCCCCCTACGAAAGGTCCAGGAAGAACAATTAGCCCTGGAATCAGAAGTGTTAGAGTTAGTAGGAAAGCAGGTCCTTCTCGAAGTACCAGCAACACAGAGAGGGAGGGGGTTCTATTCCCCACTATTCATAATAAAAAAACCAAACGGGTCCTTAAGGACCATCATCAACCTCAGGAGTCTGAACCAAGTAGTAGAAAACCAGACTTTCAAGATGGAGTCAGTAAGCTCGGCAGTGAAGCTCTTACATCGCAACTGCTTTATGGCTGTAATAGACTTGAAGGACGCATATTATCACGTCCCAATCCATCCGGAGTATCAGAAGTATCTGAGAGTAGCCCTGTTTATTCAGGGGAAGCTGAGGCATTTTCAGTTTGCTGCCCTACCCTTTGGCCTCTCCATTGCCCCGAGAATATTTACGAAACTAATAGCAGAAGTAACAGCCTTCCTACGGATCAAGAATGTAGTGATCGTGCCATATTTAGACGACTTCTTGATAATAGGGAAAACAGAAGCCCACTGCTCCAGTCAGCTCCTAGTGGTCACGGAAGTGTTGCATCAGCTGGGGTGGTTAGTAAATTTCCAAAAATCAAGACTAACCCCCTCCAGGACTCAGACCTTTCTGGGTCTAATCCTAGACTCTCGTCGTCAAACCTGCTTCTTCCCAGAGGACAAAATCTGCAGGTTAATTGCATTAGTCTCGAAGGCCATTCAAGCTCCAGAGATGTCTCTGAGAGAGGCAATGTCCCTCCTGGGTTCTATGACGGCCTGTCTCCCAGCAGTAATGTGGGCCCAGGGGCATATGAGGCGGCTTCAGTGGGAGGTCCTGTCAGCACAGAGGTCCTGCAACGGGCGTTTAGAAGGCAGGCTCTCTCTCTCCCCAGAAGTAGTAGATTCTCTTTCGTGGTGGACAGTCAGGGGAAATCTGACCACAGGCGTTCAATGGTCCAGATCGATAGATCGGGTAGTTACGACCGACGCAAGCAGTTCCGGATGGGGGGGGTCATCTGGCAGAACTCTCAATACAGGGTCACTGGGCTTACCACGAGAGGGGATCATCCTCAAACTTAAAGGAGCTTTGGGCAGTAGAAAGATCCCTCAGGGGCTTCCTCCCTCACATCCAAAATCACCATGTCCAGGTCAGGTCCGACAACCGGACCGCAGTAGCCTATGTGAATCACCAAGGAGGGACAAGGTCACGCCCTCTGATGGTGGTGGCAGACAGAATCCTTGGTCTAGCAGAGCGAAACCTCCTATCCCTCAGCGCCCTTCACATAAAGGGGATAGAAAACGTGAAGGCAGATTTTCTAAGCCGCCATACCCTAAGACAGGGGGAGTGGGGGTTGAACCCGGAGGTCTTCCATCAGATTGTCCAGTTATGGGGGCAGCCAGACATAGACCTGTTCGCCACAAGGGCAAACCGAAAGGTACAGAGATTTTGCTCCCTAAATCCGGCAGAAAATCCCCATGCCATAGATGCCCTCCAGATTCCTTGGGGGTTCAGGAAGGCCTATGCCTTTCCGCCATTAGTGATGATTCCAGTAGTGGTGAGGAAGATCCGGGAGGAAGGCGCCAGGGTGATTTTGATAGCCCCTTTTTGGCCCAAGAGGCCTTGGTTCTCTCTGCTTCGGCTAATGTCGGTGTCAGATCCCTGGATTCTACCAGAGAGGCCGGACCTTCTCATGCAGGGACCAGTATTCCATGCCCAGGCCAGGGGGTTCCATCTTTCGGCATGGAATTTGAGAGGTCGCTATTGAGTAGCAAGGGGTTTTCACCAGGCTTAGTTTCTACTTTATTGGGGAGCAGAAAACCGATTACAACTAAGATTTATAGCAGGGTTTGGGGTAAATTCCTAGAGTTTATAGATATTCCGCTATCGAGCAAACCTCCGATCAGAGGGATCCTGGAATTTCTGCAAAAGGGGCGGGACCTGGGTCTAGCTACAGGGACCCTTAAGGTTCAAGTTTCAGCTTTGGGAGCACTCTACAATTGTAATCTGGCTGGGAATAGGTGGATCTCGAGATTTATCAAGTCCAGTGCCAGAGCTGGACCTGTTAGGTCCATGGGTGTTCCTCCTTGGGACCTGAATTTAGTCTTGAACGCTCTTACTAGTGAACCATTCGAACCCCTACACAAGGTTTCTCCAAAAATTCTCACCCTTAAGACCATCCTTCTAGTGGCCTTAACATCAGCCCGTAGGGTGGGGGATCTGCAGGCCCTCTCGGTTAATCCTCCTTACACACAAATCTTTGAGGATAGGGTCACCTTGCGGCCAGATCCAGCATACCTTCCCAAGGTGGTATCTAGATTTCACCGTAGTCAGGAGATTGTGCTACCCTCGTTCTGCAGCAATCCCAAGAACCCAGGGGAAGTCAGGTTCCATAGCCTTGATGTTAGGAGGTCCCTGCTACAGTACATTCACATGACTAGTCTGTGGAGGAAAGACTGTTCTCTGTTCCTGGCCTTTCAAGGGTGTAGGAAAGGTCATGGGGTGTCCAAGGGTACCATCTCTAGGTGGCTCAGGGAGGCCATTTGCTTAGCCTATACGTCCACAGGGGTTCCAGCCCCGGATAATGTGAGGGCTCATTCCACCAGAGCCGTTGCAACCTCCTGGGCAGAGAGAGCAGACGTCTCGATCGAGCAGATATGTAGGGCTGCTACTTGGTCTACACCATCCACCTTCTTTAAGCGCTATCGGTTGGATCTATCCTCTTCTGATCTCACCTTTGGGAGAAGGGTACTTCAGGCGGTGGTCCCTCCCTAGGGTGCTCATAAATTCTCCAAAATTCTCTCAAGGTGTGCTGTCATGGGGGAGGGGAAAACACCAAGGTTACTTACAGGTAGCCGGTTTTTCCTGAGCCCATGACAGCACCCGTAGTTTCCCCCCCTTATTTTTTCTATGTTTCTCACACCCTGGTGTGCACTGTGTGGGGTGGTGTGTATATGTATATTGTGGTGTTGGTTATGTGCCTAACCTGTTTAGGGAGGTCCTCTCAATGCTCTGTAAACAACTGAAGCGAGGGAGAGGTACCGCCCTTTTATTTCAGACAGTTTCCTGTCCTTGGTGGGGCGGATCCTCTCTCTCAAGGTGTGCTGTCATGGGCTCAGGAAAAACCGGCTACCGGTAAGTAACCTTGGTGTTTTTTGCACTAGCACCTTATCAGGGAATGAGTGCAATAGAAATAGATACTTACATGGGTTTTAACACCTACGGTAATTACTGTCAATTATACCTATGAGGAAACTTATAATTATGATATAAGTGTGCAAATGATAGCTGAGTGATTTCAGAAGTACCTAAATTTTTGTTTTAATTGGACTGAAATAAAATTTGTATATCTTTTAAAAGAAATCTTGTTGATATCTTCTGAAAAAAAACAAACTGGACTCATCTAGTTTTGTTTTTTTGTTGTGGTAATACTTTGACTTGGAAGTTGTGATTTATAATTGACCTTTTTTGAATATCGCATAACTCATTAGTGTCGGGGCTGATCAGAGCAATGAAGCCTCCCCTGTGTCAGCAGGACCTGATCAGAGCCATGTTCGGCTTCTGTGTATTGGCGCTTTACCCATTTCAGTGGCAGCAAGTGGAGATCTTGAGCGGTGATGCAATAAAATACTAAATATATTAGAAAATAGCAGATCTATCAATATGCTTCCTTCTATAATGACTTCATATTACAGGGGAAGTACTTACCACTATTAGCCCAACAGCACCTAAAATAGTCCTTTGGCTAATAGTCCCTCCGCCTTGTCTCTTCGATATACTGCCGCTGCCCAGGACAGCAAATTCAGAAGTAAAGGAAATAGTATTTTGGGGTGCTCCTCTAATTCACATTGATAAGGTACAAGCTTTATATCTGTAAAATACACGCTTCGTCCATAATTCTACACGAATAGTTGTCAGAAAAGAGGGCATTCACATGTACTGCTAGTGGACTCTGTCATGATCCTGAGGGCTCGTTCACGCCACCGTATTTTGTGTCAGAGTTCTCCTCGTGAAAAAAGGACCGCACTCAGACCAATGTTGTTCAATGGGGCAGTGCGGATGAGCCATTTTTTTTCACCGACCGAATCAGCGTGTGAAAAAAATTGCAGCATGAATTAGTTTCTTGCATAAATCAAATGAGACCCCCCTCCCCCCCCCTCCAAACATATGGATGCGCAAAAAATATCGGCTGCAATATGGAGCCCCGGTACAGCATATGATTTTTACGGATACATTGCAATTCTGTAAAAGGGTAAACTGTAAATGGTACTGTAGATGCTGAGTAAAAAAAAACTGATTGTATACAAGGCGGCACATGGATGACAAGTGAGAAAAAAATCATCCCACTTTGCTTATTGAAATTGAACAATTTTTTTTCTACGCTCATGTTAACCTACCCTCACTGTGTGACCGTACACTAAGTTTCAAACGTCCTTTAGATGGGGTCCGAGTACAGACTGTCCTTGGGTCTCCGGATCTGAACTCCGTAGCCTCATAAATGCCTGAGAATGGTGCATTTCGGTCTGGAGACCCACTGCCAGCCTGTGCTCGGACCCCATCTCATGGACGTCTGAAGCATCCCTTAAAAAATAATTTCTGTGCAAATATACCCTATGTGGATTTGTCTAGGTGAGAAAAATAAAATTGGATTGCTCGATTTGTGTATTGGGAATTTTTGTTCTGCATCGGTGGTTGCTGCTTATCTGGGAGAAAAAACATCATGGGTCTTTATAGGATTTTTTTTCCATTAACATGAATAGGCAGCAAAAAGTCTTTGATCTGGATTTTAGAGCAAATCTGCTCTAAAATCCACATCAGAAACTCCATATGAGCATATCCTTGTGATCACGTGCAACCCTCAACAGTTGAGAGAAGCGTGGTCACAAGTATCCAAATCACATATGAGTATGTGACGAGCGCCCAGAGTGTAGAAACAGCAGGATCCTAACAAGATCATTACACACTGGTAGACTGTACAGACTTATATAATTGTCCTGGACATCCCCTATAGACTACATCATTTTCTAGGTGAGCCCCCATTACAGTGCTCTTAGTGATTTGCCCCCCTTTTTTCCATTGTGCTGCTGGTGTGTGTTTCCGGTATGTGAAAGTCCAAACATAGATTTTTCTGAAGAATCCATACTCTTATGTTTTACGCTTTTATGATTCTTCTTTTTCTATCTGTTTTGAAGATACTCCAATTATCAAGAAAGCTTCTCGGACAGAACCTCTTTGAGGCAGTGATGAAGATGACTTTCTATGGACAGTTTGTTGCTGGAGAAGACCAGGAATCCATTAAGCCACTGATAAGACGCAACAGAGCGTTCGGTGTGGGGTCTGTGTTGGATTACAGTGTAGAAGAAGATCTTACCCACGAGGAGGCAGAAAAGAAAGAAATTGAGTGAGTGTCCTAAAATTGTTGGGGGGAAAAAAAAAACCTGTTCCTTGTTGCCTTTTCTGCAGATTTCTACTATTTTCACCATATTTGAACATAAAACATACAAATGTAAAAAAAATCCAGTACGTCTTTCATGGGGCAGATACCTGGCGTTTTTACATCTTAATACTATGATCATCTCTCCCACCCACCCTAAAATATGAAATCACAAAACAAAAAGGCATACATTTTTGTGTTCTATTACAAAAGACAAATCTATAATATGGGTTTACATTTTCACCTACTTGGTTCCATCCGAAAAGATAGAAGAATCAAACTGATTGCATCTGTCCCCAGGGTTATTTCTAACCTGAGAACAACATGAAATAAGGCCAGAGATCCTGATTTTAGCAGTGTGCCACTTACTGAGATTGTTGCTGTAGTTTTGATAAAAAACCTTGTTTTATCAACAGCACTCTTCTAGTTGTATCAGTGCTGAGTAGTGTTGAGCATTCCGATACTGAAATATCGGGTATCGGCCGATATTCACTGTATCGGAATTCCGATACTTAATTCCGATACTTTTATAATATCGAATACCGGAATCGGAAGTTCCCATAATGCCTGCGCTCTGCAGTGTCTCTGAAGGATGACAAGCTGGATGGCAGCGCTCAGCTGCGATCCAGCTTGTCATCAGAATGCCATCCCAGCGTGGGAGAATTCTCCTGATTGTTTAAAAGCCGGCGCGCGGTAAAAAGCCGCCGGCTTTTAAACAATCACGCAGCCCCATACTGCTTCCCCGCAGCCTCCCACCCCGATCCTCCGCTCCCCTCGCCACCTCCCATCCCGATCGTAAATTAGGACCGGGCGGGGAGCGCAGCACCAAGGAGCGAAGGACCCGGGCGGGGAAGCCGGCAGTGAAAAGACTTCACCGCCGGCTTTCCCGTTCTGTGCTGCGCTTTCCCGCCGGTTATTTCAAATGAACAGCTGAGGTATCAGGTGATGCCGATCAGCTGTTCATTTGAAGTAGCCGCGGTGCCCTCAGAGGGTTCATGTGAGTTCATGCTTGACTGCATGAACTCACATCAACTTTCCCACGGCCGCACAGGTCAGCCTCACCTCCCGGACCCGTCATGATTAGTGTGTGTGCGGGGTGTGTGTGTGTGCGGGGTGTGTGTGTGTGCGGGGTGTGTGTGTGTGCGGGGTGTGTGTGTGTGTGCGGGGTGTGTGTGTGTGTGCGGGGTGTGTGTGTGTGTGCGGGGTGTGTGTGTGTGCGGGGTGTGTGTGTGTGCGGGGTGTGTGTGTGTGCGGGGTGTGTGTGTGTGCGGGTGTGTGTGCGGGTGTGTGTGCGGGTGTGTGTGCGGGGTGTGTGTGTGCGGGTGTGTGTGTGCGGGCAGACATAGGCCGATGTGACACTACTACTCCCATCGGCCTATGTCTGTCCCCCGTCCACTCCTGCCAGCAGGATCAGCTCGATGGGAGCAGTAGTTCCCATCAGCCTGATCCTGCTATTTAAATTGCCCTACTGTGTCCCCAATAAATGTTAAATACATGTCATTGGTGGCCAGTGGTTACCTAAAAGAAATTAGTTCATACATTACCTGTCCCCGCCGATCGCCACCTGAAATAAAGTAAAAAATAAAAAACTACACCTATACTCACCAAGACACCTAATTCCCCGAAGCCATCGATCTCCTGTAATAAAATATAAAATAATAAACCACAACCTTATCCTTACCCCTCCGTAGTAGTCCACGAGTGTCCCACGAAGATCTCCAGTTCAGAGCAGCCACATAGAATGTGACCGCTCTGAACCGCTGCCGCCGCTAGAATGACGGGGCCGTAAGGGTTCACCGGAGTTCAGGCAGCGCTGCTCCGGTTAGCTCCTTTACGGCACTGCTGTATCGTGAGAAATTCCCACGGTACAGCACTGCCGTAAAGGAGGTCTCCGGAGCTGCGCTGCCTGAATGCACTCCGGTGACCTCAGTCAGTGGCTCCCGCTGCCGGGAGCGGACGTGTTCCCGGCAGCGTGAGCTTACAGCAGCCATGCACAGCTGTCACCATCTCCAGATGTGACAGCTGTGCATGGGAGATCAGCGCAGGAACGTGGACAGGTAACTATTTTTTTTTTAGTAAACTAAGAATTAAATAAAATGGTGTTTTATTTCAAATAAATTATTTTTTTCTGGGTGTAGTGTGTTTTTTCTTTTTAACACTTTGTAGGTTAGTAATGGGGGTGTCATATAGACGGCCATCATTACTAACCTGGGCTTCATGGCAGCTGGCGCTGACATGAACCCCACCACTATTACCCCCTGCCACCGCACCAGGGCAGCGTGGAAGAGCGAGGCTAAGTGCCAGAATTGGCGCATCCTATGGATGCGCCATTTCTGGGGCGGCTGACGGCTGGTGTTTCTAGCCTGGGAGGGGGCCAATATTCATGGCACCCTTCCTGAGCTATTAATATCAGCCCCCAGCTGTCTGCCTAGCCTTTGCTAGCTATTAAAATAGAGGGGACCCCACGTCATTTTTTTTTGGGGGGTCCCCCATTTTAATAGCTAGTAAAGGCTAGGTATTCAGCTGGGGGCTGATATTAGTAGCCTGGGAAGCTCCGTGGGTTTTACCCCCTTCCCAGGCTTCAAACATCTGCCCCAGCCGTCTGCTTAACCTCCGCTAGAGACTAAAATTATGGGGGATCCCACGCCATTTTTTTTTTAAATAAATCCTTTATTTTAACACTAAATGACATTTGAGGACTTAATAAAGATGCAGTCCCTAAATTATTATTTATTTTTTAATAAATTTTTCCCAAAACTTTTGACGTGGGCTTCGCCATATTTTTGTATGCCAGCCAGGTACAGCATCCAGCTTCTATGAACGCGCCATTTTCCGGGGCGGCCGCGGACTGCAATTTTCAGCGGGGGGGGGGGAGGGCAAAAAGCTTGGGCCTCCCTGCGCTGCAGATTCCATCCCCCAGCTGCCTAGTTGTACCTGGCTGGACACAAAAATAGGGAGAAGCTCCACGTTTTTTTTTTTTTAATTATTTCATGAAATTCATGGAATAATTAAGAAAAAAAGGGCTTCCCTATATTGTTGTGTCCGGCTAGGTACAAATAGGCAGCTGGTGGTTGGGGGCAGCCCGTTCCTGCCTGCTGTACCTGGCTGGACACAAATATAGTGTGAAGCCCCACGTCAATTTTTTTTTAATTATTTCAGGAAATTCATGAAATAATTAAAAAAAAATTATGTGGGGCTTCGCCCTATAATTGTGTCCAGCCAGGTACAGCAGGCAGGAACGGGCTGCCCCCAACCACCAGCTGCCTATTTGTACCTAGCCAGACACAACAATATAGGGAAGCCCTTTTTTTCTTAATTATTCCATGAATTTCATGAAATAATTAAAAAAAAAATGTGTGGCGCTTCGCCCTATTTTTGTGTCCAGCCAGGTACAACTAGGCAGCTGGGGGCTGGAATCTGCAGCGCAGGGAGACCCAAGCTTTCTGGGTCCCACCCGCTGCAAATTGCAGTCCGCAGCCGCCCCGGAAAATGGCGCGTTCATAGAAGCGCCATCTTCTGGCGCTGTACCCAACTCATCCAGGGCCCTGGTGCGGTGGCTCACTGGGTAATAAAGGGGTTAAGGCCAGCTTGGCATTATCAGCTGGCCCTAAGCCCGAAATTCATGGGGTCACGCCAATATTAGACATGACCGCCATGAATTTCTAGTAAAGTATTTAAAAAAAACACAAACACCCAGAAAAAAGTCCTTTAATTGAAATAAAGACACAATTCTTTATTGTTCTAAATTAAACCATACTTACCGCCACACCCATTCCAGCTGAAGCCAACGATCTCCTGCAATAAAAGTAAAATAATAAAGCAACCTCATCCTTACCTTTCCATGGTTCCCAGGACAGCTTCAGCTCTGCTACATCGAGATGACAGGCTGGACCGCAGCAGAACGCTGCCATCCAGCCTGTCATCCCGCGGACACTGAGAAGCGCAGGCATGCTTGCGCTCCTCAGTGTCTTTCTGTGACGTCATCCAGATGAGCCGAGGTCATGTCCAATGAACTCAGCTCACCTCATGCACGTCACTGACAGCGTGGGAAAATTCTCCTGCACTCAGCGCTTCAGCGTGAGAATTCTCCCACGCTGTCAGTGACGTGCATGAGGTGCGCCGAGTTCATGGGACATGACCTCACCTCATGCACGTCACTGACAGCGTGGGAAAATTCTCACGCTGAAGCGCTGAGTGCAGGAGAATTCTCCCACGCTGTCAGTGACGTACATGAGGTGAGCCGAGTTCATTGTCGGCTCATCTGGATGCCGTCACAGCCAGACACTGAGGAGTGGAAGTATGCCTGCGCTTCTCAGTGTCTGCGGGATGACAGGCTGGATGGCAGCGTTCTGCTGCGGTCCAGCCTGTCATCTCGATGTAGCAGAGCTGGAGCCGTCGTGGGAGCCATGGAAAGGTAAGGATGAGGTTGCTTTATTATTTTTCTTTTATTGCAGGAGATCGTTGGCTTCAGCTGGAATGGGCGTGATGGTAAGTATGGTTTAATTTAGAACAATAAAGAATTGTGTGTTTATTTCAATTAAAGGACTTTTTTCTGGGTGTTTGTGTTTTTTTTAAATACTTTACTAGAAATTCATGGTGGTCATGTCTAATATTGGCGTGACCCCATGAATTTCGGGCTTAGGGCCAGCTGATAATGCCAAGCTGGCCTTAACCCCTTTATTACCCAGTGAGCCACCGCATCAGGGCCCTGGATGAGTTGGGTACAGCGCCAGAAGATGGCGCTTCTATGAACGCGCCATTTTCCGGGGCGGCTGCGGACTGCAATTTGCAGCGGGTGGGGCCCAGAAAGCTTGGGCCTCCCTGCGCTGCAGATTCCAGCCCCCAGCTGCCTAGTTGTACCTGGCTGGACACAAAAATAGGGCGAAGCTCCACGTTTTTTTTTTTTTAAATTCATGAAATTCATGGAATAATTCAGAAAAAAAGGGCTTCCCTATATTGTTGTGTCCGGCTAGGTACAAATAGGCTGCTGGTGGTTGGGGGCAGCCCGTTCCTGCCTGCTGTACCTGACTGGACACAAATATAGGGCGAAGCCCCACATCAATTTTTTTAAATTATTTCATGAATTTCCTGAAATGATTTAAAAAAAATTGACGTGGGGCTTCGCACTATATTTGTGTCCAGCCAGGTACAGCAGGCAGGAACGGGCTGCCCCCAACCACCAGCTGCCTATTTGTACCTGGTTGGACACAACAATATAGGGAAGCCCTTTTTTTCTTAATTATTTCATGAATTTCATGAAATAATTAAAAAAAAAAAATACGTGAAGCTTCTCCCTATTTTTGTGTCCAGCCAGGTACAACTAGGCAGCTGGGGGATGGAATCTGCAGCGCAGGGAGGCCCAAGCTTTCTGCCCCCCCCCCTCCCCCCGCTGAAAATTGCAGTGCGCAGCCACCCCGGAAAATGGCGCGTTCATAGAAGCTGGATGCTGTACCTGGCTGGCATACAAAAATATGGCGAAGCCCACGTCAAAAGTTTTGGGAAAAATTAATTAAAAAATAAATAATAATTTAGGGACTACATCTTTATTAACTCCTCAAATGTCATTTAGTGTTAAAATAAAGGACTTATTTTAAAAAAAATTGACGTGGGGCTTCGCCCTATATTTGTGTCCAGCCAGGTACAGCAGGCAGGAACAGGCTGCCCCCAACCACCAGCTGCCTATTTGTACCTGGCCGGACACAACAATATAGGGAAGCCCTTTTTTAAAAAAATTATTTCATGAAATAATTAAAAAAAAATTGACGTGGGGCTTCGCACTATATTTGTGTCCAGCCAGGTACAGCAGGCAGGAATGGGCTGCCCCCAACCACCAGCTGCCTATTTGTACCTGGTTGGACACAACAATATAGGGAAGCCCTTTTTTTCTTAATTATTCCATGAATTTCATGAAATAATTTTAAAAAAAAATGCGTGGGGCTTCGCCCTATTTTTGTGCCCAGCCAGATACAACTAGGCAGCTGGGGGCTGGAATCCGCAGCGCAGGGAGACCCAAGCTTTCTGGGCCACCCCCGCTGCAAATTGCAGTCCGCAGCCGCCCCAGAAAATGGCGCGTTCATAGAAGCGCCATCTTCTGGCGCTGTACCCAACTCATCCAGGGCCCTGGTGCGGTGGCTCACTGGGTAATAAAGGGGTTAAGGCCAGCTTGGCATTATCAGCTGGCCCTAAGCCCAAAATTCATGGGGTCACGCCAATATTAGACATGACCACCATGAATTTCTAGTAAAGTATTTAAAAAAACACAACACCCAGAAAAAAGTCCTTTAATTGAAATAAACACACAATTCTTTATTGTTCTAAATTAAACCATACTTACCACCACGCCCATTCCAGCTGAAGCCAACGATCTCCTGCAATAAAAGTAAAATAATAAAGCAACCTCATCCTTACCTTTCCATGGCTCCCACGACAGCTTCAGCTCTGCTACATCGAGATGACAGGCTGGACCGCAGCAGAACGCTGCCATCCATCCTGTCATCCCGCAGACACTGAGAAGCGCAGGCATACTTCCACTCCTCAGTGTCTGGCTGTGACGGCATCCAGATGAGCCGAGGTCATGTCCAATGAACTCCGCTCACTTCATGTACGTCACTGACAGCGTGGGAAAATTCTCCTGCACTCAGCACTTCAGCGTGAGAATTTTCCCACGCTGTCAGTGACGTGCATGAGGTGAGCTGAGTTCATTGGACATGACCTCACCTCATGTATGTCACTGACAGCGTGGGAGAATTCTCACGCTGAAGCGCTGAGTGCAGGAGAATTTTCCCACGCTGTCAGTGACGTGCATGAGGTGAGCTGAGTTCATTGGACATGAACTCGGCTCATCTGGATGACGTCACAGAGAGACACTGAGGAGCGCAAGCATGCCTGCGCTTCTCAGTGTCTGCGGGATGACAGGCTGGATGGCAGCTTTCTGCTGCGGTCCAGCCTGTCATCTCGATGTAGCAGAGCTGAAGCTGTCCTGGGAACCATCGAAAGGTAAGGATGAGGTTGCTTTATTATTTTTCTTTTATTGCAGGAGATCGTTGGCTTCAGCTGGAATGGGCGTGATGGTAAGTATGGTTTAATTTAGAACAATAAAGAATTGTGTCTTTATTTCAATTAAAGGACTTTACTCTGGGTGTTTGTGTTTTCTTTTAACTTTGACTATGGGGTTAGTAATGGGGGTGTCTTATAGACGCCTCTCCATTACTAACCTGGGCTTGATGTCAGCTGGCATTATAAGCTGACATCAACCCCAACCCTATTACCCCCTGCCACCGCACCAGGGCAGCGTGGAAGAGCGAGGCTAAGTGCCAGAATTGGCGCATCCTATGGATGCGCCATTTCTGGGGCGGCTGACGGCTGGTGTTTCTAGCCTGGGAGGGGGCCAATATTCATGGCACCCTTCCTGGGCTATTAATATCAGCCCCCAGCTGTCTGCCTAGCCTGTGCTAGCTATTAAATTAGTGGGGACCCCACGTCATTTTTTTGGGGGGGTCCCCCATTTTAATAGCTAGTAAAGGCTAGGTATTCAGCTGGGGGCTGATATTAGTAGCCTGGGAAGCTCCGTGGGTATTACCCCCTTCCCAGGCTTCAAACATTTGCCCCAGCTGTCTGCTTAACCTCCGCTAGAGCCTAAAATTATGGGGAACCCCACGCCAATTTTTTTTTAAATAAATCCTTTATTTTAACACTAAATGACAAGTACAGTAATCAACACTGTCACTGTACTTCATATATATGTGACTGACATGTTTCTATCTATCTAATCTATGTGTGATTCTCTATTCCTTCTATTCTAAATTGTCGGGTACAGATGCTGAATTGCCGGCCGGCTTTCTTAAAGAGACGGTGCATGAAAACACTATTATTTTTTTAAATAAATCCTTTACACTAAATGACAAGTTCTGTAAGCAACACTGTCACTGTACTTCTTATATATGTGACTGACATGTTTCTATCTATCTAATCTATGTGTGAAGCTCTATTCTGTCTGTTATAAATTGTCGGGTACAGATGCTGAATTGCCGGCCGGCTTTTTTAAAGAGACGGTGCACGAAAACACTAATATTTTTTTTAATAAATCCTTTACACTAAATGACAAGTACAGTAAGCAACACTGTCACTGTACTTCATATATATGTGACTGACATGTTTCTATCTATCTAATCTATGTGTGAAGCTCTATTCTTTCTGTTGTAAATTGTCGGGTACCGGTGAATGCCGCTGATGAATTGCCGGCTTTTCATGTCATTCTACATTATTCTTAGTTGTTTTACTTCATGTAGAATTAACCTACAAGGAAAGAAAGGGTTTATTTTCATTCCGATATTTGTGTCCCATTGACTTGCATTGGTTTCCGGTATCGGAATCGGCGATATCCGATACTTTTTGGGTATCGGCCCGATCCAATCCGATACGATATTTCCTGATATCGGAAGGTATTGCTCAACACTAGTGCTGAGTTACCAATGTCATTGGTTGACCGCTTTCTGTCTACACCCTGTAGAATGTAAGCCCACAAGGGCAGGGTCCTCTCCCCTCTGTACCAGTCTATCATTGTTAGTTTGTTACTGTAAGTGATATCTGTATTTGGTATATAACCCCTCCTTATGTACAGCACCATGGAATCAATGGCGTCGTATAAATAAATAATAATAGTACACTGTGCATAGACATAAAGCCATCAATCAATAGTGGGGGAGGGAATAGCCGCAGCTCATGAATATGGAGGACTACAAAGCAAAACATTATCAGAGAGAGGACTAAAGGTACATTTAAAGATTATCAATGGGCATTCTTAATAACGCTTGTTTCACAATAATCTTTTGGTGTAAACAGGCTGCCGATCACCCGATGAACAAGCAAAACACTCATTCATCGGTTGATATGATTTTTGAGCACGCTTAAAAATCATTGTACTCAACAGTGCAACAGGACCTGGCTGGAATCGGGTACTCGTCCCCTGTATTATGCTGCTCTCAGCTGAGGCATCTTAAACATTTTGACAAATTTCCCTTTGCTTATCACTTTCTGACATATCAATTGAGTGACTTACTGCATCCCAAAGTGCATAATGTCTGTGGTAGGGCACAAAACTAGTGTGAACTTGGCTATACAAACAAAAAATGATCACTCATTCCAGGATACATACACCCCCGCTGCCCACTTGTCTTGTTCCTATACTGCATCCTGGTGCCATCTTTTAACCACATAAGCAACATACACAAGGCCGTCCACCTAATGTACAAAAAAACATGATTCATTAAAACTGTCATTCTTCTACCATCGCTCCTTGGTCCACTACATTGTAGGCACTTTAGGTGTTGATCAGAGTGTCCAAAATGACCCCTGTCCAATCTGTATCTACACACATACACCACTAGCTGCCATACACTGTGTGCGCAAACACTTCATTTATTTTTTTTTGTCATGGTCAGTATTTCGTTCTTCAGCAGTCTGTGTTGCATTAGTTCTTACATGTGATCAGACCACTCTGGCTAGCCTTTACTACCCACATTCATGATATTTATCAGTGAGCTTTGGGTGCTCTAGATTCTCTCGTTAGTTGTCCTTTCTTGGCCACTTTTAGATGGTGCCAACCACTGCGTACCAGGGACTCCCTCTTCCTCCACCCACCTGATCATTTTAGAGATACTCTATCTCAACTTGAGTTGTCAAGCCATCACAATCTGACTCTTCCTACTTCCAAGTCAACTTTGCTTTCGTTATGGCCATATTCCCGTGTATGAGCATTGATTCCAGAGGCTTGATGGTGCTGCTGTTAGCTGCCATACTGGCACTGTTCACAAGCTCTGCCATGTGTATATGACCTTATTACTTACAGACTCTGAAAAGTCTCAGGTTTTATTGTCCATCCATCACCCTCTGATACGTTGAAATAGGATGTTTTCATTCTGACACATAATCTTCGCTTTGTATTGGGCAGGCTTCACTGTCAAACAGTGTACTGAACAAGTTGTTCCGTCTTATAAATGCCAAAACAAATGTAGGCGGAGGTACTGGCCTAGCCTGTCTTCAGGATTGGAAGCTGAATATTATTTCCAACATTACAGTACATTGACGCTCTGAGCCTTAAATGTCCGTGTCCATTTATATAGTCTCGGTTGTGGTAATATGTGCTAGAAATATATTAACAGAAACTCATCAGATGGTTTATGCCCCAAACTGCAATTTTTTTGTGACCATTCAACTCCTGTACTTTCTAAAGGAGTCATTAGTAGTCCATACAGATGCCTCATTTTGATTGTAGTATAATCCCCATGAATGTTGTAAGCAGTTTATAGTCAAGGGGTTGTAAACACAGTGCGGGCGAATCAAACTTGCCAAGTCCTAATCTCACCCAATCTACAGTATATTGATTGACATCTCTGAGGACAGGGAATGTAATCCCAAACCCTGTCATCAACCAGATTAGGTGATTTAAAGGGATTCTGTCAGCATAGAATGACTGTGGCTAAACCTTTTAAATATACCTTCCCACATTATAGAACCGGGATGTGAAACTCCGATACAAGCTTGGACAAAGTTGCAGACCAACCTTGATATTTACTAAATAAAAGATGAGGCAATTGAGGCAGTTTTTCCTTATCAAATGTAACTATGAACCTTTTCATATGGAAATAAACCTAAAGCAGTTGTCTCATTAACAAAGCACATTTTAATAGATCTTAGAATAAAATATTGGAATAATGTTATGTAAGAGCGATAAAAAGTATATGGCCCAATGGCCTAACTTAAATATGTAATAACAAAGGATTAAAAACCTTGAATAATAAAGTATGATGCCAACAAAAGTGCCCCCCAAACACAGATACCCCCATAGGGAATTCCTCCACAGTACTCTCAACATGCACAGTATGATGCCCCAACTATGATCCCCACACAGCCTTTCATACAGTATAATGGCCACAAAAAATGCTCCATACAGTATAATGGGCCCCACATAGTCCTCCATACAGTATAACAGGGCGCTGCATTGCCTTTCATCCAGTATAATGGCCCCACTTACTGCTCCATACAGTATAATGGCCCCACATAGTCCTCCATACAGTATAACGGGGCGCTGCATTGCCTTTCATCCAGTATAATGGCCCCACTTACTGCTCCATACAGTATAATGGCCCCACATAAAAATGAATAAATACCTCTCCCAGTTACACCGCTGCTCCGGTCTCTTCATGGTGTCTTCTGATCCTCTGCACATCTCGGCACAGTGGGTGGGTTGTAATGACGTCTTCGTGCCTGCTGCACTGAGACGTCAGACGCAGAAGGGAAATGATGGGGAAGAGAGCGTCAGCTGACACTCCTTTCTCAATCATTGCTTTCAACTGTATTGGCATCCAGAGACCCGCCTGCTGTCGCGGGACAAATATATTCACCCTGCGGGCCAGAGTTTGACATGTTAGAGAGAGAAAACTTTCTCCTCCCTATTCTTTGACAGCTCTGGCTTCATGGAGCCACCAAAGGACAGAGATGGAGGGAAAACAATCAGGTGTGAAGGTGTATATAAATGATTGGCCTCGCCGTGATGCACTGAGCGCTTGTACTGGGTTTGATCAGTCATTCTGTGATGAGAGTCCCTTTAAAGGCAAATAGTTAAAGAAGCTAATGTTTAGTTCCATTTGTCTTCCAAGCTTCTCTACTTAACTGCATATGGGTATTTTGGGCATTAAACTGTTATTTCCTTCTCACAAGGGCAAGGACACACCACCCAATGCACTTCCAGTCTGACTTGCATATGCTGGATTACTCCCTCACATCAGATCTGGGGGACAATCATCTACCGCTACTTCCATATGAAAAAATATGCAGACAGATTCTCTTTAAAGGTTACTTTATTCATGTCCACTCCTTTTATTTGGGAAAGTAGTTGTATAGAGCACACCAGTCTGACTTGTTTTAGGATTATGATAATTCTTATCTGATTGCTAAGTATTTAATGTATTAAAAAATTCTATTCAAAATCTGAGAATGTTCTCTGCAAATTTCCAACACCGATATGAATCCAAAAACGTTTATATGTGATCTTATGTAAAATCACAGAAAACAGATCCGATAACCTATATCTAATAACTAATTCAGCTCCGCTATATCTGCATTTTAAAGTAGCATTAACTGTAGGTTGAATTGAACCTATCTACAAACTAGGAAATGCTCAAAAATGGACTAGCCAGTGTTTCAAGTGTTTTTTCACGATTTAGCATTCTTTAGCTATGAACCAGATCAAGGCCAGGTTATTTTCCCTTCTTTTATGACCAGATGTGTTTGTTTTTTTTGTTTGTTTTTTTTTGTCACGTTTTGAGAATTCAATTGAGTTTTGTCCCTTTTCTTCAAAACGATCACAAAGGACCACTAAAGTGAAATTTAAAATTGTTCCCCCTTCAATTACTGTATAATATAACACAACAGAAGATGGAAACAAAATGAGCAAATGCCCTGTTGTAAGTTAAAATATAATGGTGCATATAAATAAAACAGGGTACCTAGTAAACACTGTTTTTGATAAAGTGTAAAAAGCCATCTCACTGCGTCAAGGTGTACCCAAATCAGGATGGTTCTGTTCTGTATCTAATAAAACTTTACAATGTGTCAAAAAATGACATCAATGCAAATAAGGGCAGAACTGGACCGAGGCCCAACTGTGGACAGCCAGCCATGGGAAGCTGCAGTATATAAATGCAATGTAAGGGAGGCAAAACGGAGAAAAATGAGCCAGAGTATACCGTAATTTGTTATGCATGCAATATATGGGAGCTCACTGGTCATTAAACAGACAAAACCTATATGTATAATCAGACAAAAACTTTAAGCTTGTTGTCCACCTCCTATAAATGATGTTTTAATGAGCACCCACTTCAGGACGCAGAAGACGCCAGTACAAGCCGATGGTCAAAACGCAGCTTAGCATGAATAACTGCATCACAGCTCCTTCTAGTGAATGGGACCGGCTGCAGGACTGTTGATCACGAATAGGGTTGATCATGTGTGGGACAGGTATTAAATAACTGCAATACCTTTTTAAATAAATTGAGATGTCGATTGGGAATTGAACATTTGTTAATCTGATTGACATTTGCACAGTGTCCTCAGCTGAAGGATGTATAGATAACTTTGGCCTCAGAGCACTAAAACATCCTCTTTATTTTCTGTGATTGTATATAGTAAATCCAAGCACTTGATTCTCCGACTCCAGTAGAGATGATAAATTGTAGGATGAGAAGCCGCTGGCTCAAACAGCCGTAAGCAGAGCGTGCCGAGAGAACTTGTTTTCATGGCTCTCAGCAGCACTACTCTGACTGTTGAAGATGTCTTCAACTTCTAGTTAATATGGGAGTTCCCGCTTGCCCTAAAATATGCCATCACCTGTGGCTTCTATGTGTGTTACCATTTTCTTTAAGGGAAATACAAATAATTGTAAACCAGCAGTCCATTTGCTCCGCATTGAAAATCTTTGACAAATCAGCTATATTTTAAATTGGCTGTAGACCTTATTCCTATGTATCCAGCCATTCCTAGTTTTTTGTTTTTTTTACCTCCAGTGTGGTAGTGACGCGAAAGGATAACAGATATGCAAACCTGATCCAAAATATCATCTAAAAAAACAAAAACTGTGTGCCGACAAGCACTTTGGAGATTAATGGCACTCCAATAAGGCCACGTTCACACGTTCAGTATTTGGTCAGTATTTTACATCCGTATTTGTAAGCCAAAACCAGGAGTGGGTGATAAATACGGAAGTGGTGACGTGTTTCTATTATACTTTTCCTCTGATTAAGCCAATATCAGGAGTGGAAGAATCAGAGGGAAAGTATAATAGAAACACGTCACAACTTCTGGATTTATCACCCACTCCTGGTTTTGGCTTACAAATACTGAGGTAAAATACTGAATGTGTGAACAGTGGCCTCAACGAGTAAAGTAAACAAATAGCCTGAGGGCTTGTGCACATGATGTCTTTTTCAGGTGGGTAGGCTCTGTAACTCTCCTGATAATAATTAATACAAAAACAATGAATATATGCATTTCAATATAATAACTTGTTTTTCATACGTTCAGTGGTTTGAGCTGTTTTTAACCACTTCCGGTCTCCAAAGACATAAAGCAGTTAAGGCACCCCTACGGCATTTTTTTAAAATTTTACCGGTGGAGTGGTGCTACTAATCGAAGTTCACTGCCCCTTGTCTCATACTTAGCAGCTGCCACCTTCATCTTTTATCGGTGCCGCTCCAGTTGGTCTCCCACAGTCTGTGACAAGCCTGATCGCTCCAGGATTTGCTGTTTTGCTGCGGAAGTCCTAACTCAATGCAAGTCTGGGGGACAGAACAAGGCCTCTCATAGGCTTATATTTAGAGCTTGTGACCATTACCTCTTACTTCCGGGCTGTCAGAAGTTGCGGTCACAAGATGACAGCCCCATGAAGAGCTGAAGACAGCGGTTGATAACTATTAGACTATGGACAGGGAACTTGCATTAATATCACCACTCCAGTACTGGAAAAAAAAAACTGAAGCGGTGCTTTAAAAGTAACGACCTGACCCTTCTTCAGGTACTTAAAAAGCCTGTGGTCAAAGACGTTGCAATAAATGACAGAAAAGGTACTTCAGAATAAAAGGCTCTGGCATATGTCTTTCTCCTGGAAAAACTCAGTAGGTACGCACACATATAAAAGAAATCCTGTGCTCATACCCTCAGAAAAGATCTGATGTGGGTGCAAATTTGATAAAGACCTGTGCCCCATCTCTCTTACCCCCCCATGCTATATGATGAAGAAAGTACATCAATTCACAGGTAACACCCACATCATGTTGGGAAGAAGGGGAGAAAACAGTGGACGTACTTCATTTAAGTTTTTTACAGATTCAAGCTTTCCGGATAATTTTGTGAGGACAAGTTGTAAAGATCTGAGGTTGTGCGTTGTAAGTAATCACCTAGGCAGGTTAAAGATGCAACAATATTTTATTGATCACAGCCATGGTAATAAAGTAATTCCAGGTAAATGGCCAAAATACAGTTCTTTCAGTCTTTAAGTTCCCAATCTCTGGGTTCAGAAGTTCCACTGGCTTTGTAGAAGGCCATACTCACTGTCTCCCAACTCTTGGTTGGCCCACAGATTTCATATCTCCAGCCAGTATAGTCTGTAGCCACAGTCCATGATCCTCTATACAGTAGCAACAGTCATTTTAAGAAAGTTTAAATCCAACCGACATAATACATAATGGTAACATGTTTATCCACCCATCCTTCCAAGTCCCCGGTCTCCATCCTCTTCCTTCAATCCTTCCACCTAACTCCTAACTAAAACATGTCTGTCCTTTCTTTCCCTGGGATCAGTCCCCTCCCAGGTCAGAAGTGATCACCCTCCCCCTTAAGCATTTACTGTTAGCTAAAAACAATGAAGAATATTGTAGAAGCCTTCATCTGAGACTTCATGTAGGACCCCCTGTGGTGACTGCTCCACTGTGTCTACAGTCTACACACACATAATGAGATTATTGGCTGTTGGAACAATGGTTAGATAGTCCTGAGATACAGATATCCTGAGATACAGATTAGTGGAATGCTGGACATTTTATTAGTGAATCTAGTGCACATACTGACAAGTTAGCAGAACTATATAAAACCTAACCAGTAAATCACTAATAAAACACCATAATAATATTGACAAAAATGGTGGTCTGTTGCTGGAAAAGTATCAGTCTTTAGTAAGTGGGCAGCTCCTCACAGAAGTGGTGGAAGGTTTTGTATTTTTGTACATAGTCATACGTTTAGGGCCTCATCTAATAGTTTTCAACCCTCCCTTGACTGTAAATTTTAATTGATATGTCGCCTTTTCCACATTGTTCCAGTAGCAACAGCTTAAGATTGAAATCTTTACTGCATTCAACACTGTACATTCCTGAGATTGAAGTCATTTATTACCCGTGTAGCAAGGTTCTCTAACCTCTGGCCTGTTTCATCAGTAAGGTACAAATTGGATTTAAATCCATTTGGCGTCTGTTACCAGCAGGTTTTAGAAAGCCACGTGAATTTTGATATTGTAAGTGTTAATGTTTAAATCTGAACGCTGTGCAATGAAGTGGAAATGTAAATGAAATTCAGCTTGACCCCAGTGCTTAACAGAAAACCGTCTCTCAAATGAGTTTCCATGCCAATCTAGTATTAGTCTGCCTATTCTGTTTGAGAAAGTAGAACGGCCCCTGGAGCCTTGCAGACTTGTGCAACGTTGGTGCCTTTTATGAAATCTGATTTCCTTTAATGTCTGTGTTTTGGGTTGTGACACACTATTTTTATGTGTTCTCTATTTTTCTATTTTTTTTTGTTCTTAAATATTTTCACTTTGCTCATTCATTATAATGGAGAGTGCCTGTGCACGTCTGGCTACCTATACTTTGCAAAAAGCAGGTTACACCATGATTACTGGGGCTCTAACCATTTAGACCAGGTGCACAACATTTTTTGGTCAAGGGTCACAGTGCCATGCTCAACCAATCCCAAGGGCCGCAAAATAATTTAAAGGGGTAATTACATGGATACATCAGCAGAACCAAGTTTTGAGTATTTAAGCAGGATTTTTAGAGTTGCTGCTAAATAAAAATCAGTGTGAACACACTCTAACTTAAACAGAGTTTTTGGAGCAGAAACTCGCCAACTCCTCCTCATAATACATGAACCATGTGCTTATGAGATTCAGGCAGTATCACCTATTTACATCCAGGTACCTTTATAGGTGACATCTGTTCAAGTTGAAGTCGTTCTTCTTTTCTTCTCCTTTTGTCTAGATGCCATGATGAGATTTCATGCTCAAAGGTAGTCTCTGCAGACTTCCCTCTTCTGTCTTCAGCAGCACTTCTCGATACTGTGCCCTGAGTCTTATTTTTATCATTATACTGCCTCATAAATATGAATATCTCCTATACTTTGCCCCAGAATAAATAAATTGCCTCTCATTGTGTTTCCTACACAAAATATCCCTCCCATACTGCCCCTGTCTATAATATCCCCCATACTGCACCTCTGTATAATAAACCCCCGACGCTGCCTCTTTGGACATATCACCCCCAATGCCTCTCTGCATATTGTCCCCACTGCCCCTCGCTATACTATGCCCCTTTTAACAATCTGCCAATTGCCCCGTAATGTCCTCCATTGACCCTTGAGGATGTCGGAGGAAGGGCACATAATTTAAAATAAAAGCACATTTCTTCAGCTCCTCCATGGAATACTTACCAGCCCGACGTCTCGACATCCTGTTTGACCCCGGCAGCAGTGTGATGAAGTCACCAGTGTGCTGACCTCATCACGCTGCTGCACGTCGGTGCAGGGACTGACGCGCGCTGCTCTGCTCCATTCCCGGCGCCTGCAGGGTCAAATGTATTCGCTTTTACAAGACGCGAATACATTTGAATAAAGGAAGAGGGGAGCTGCGTCTGCCGGACAGTGTCGCGGCTGCACAACATCACTTGGTGGGCTGTATTTTGTGCAGGACTGATTTAGACTATATCCTATCAATAAGAGTATGGGCTTGAATAAATGTAAAATAGTAATTTTCGGGGGAAGAAAAGCTTGTTCTCAAGCAACAACTTATTGCTCCACAAAATTATTTTCTGATGGGGAGTTGTTCACTTGGGTATCAAGACAAGGCAGAAGTACTGAATGAGTTCTTTAGCTCTATACAGTATATGCCAAAGAAGAAAGTGGTGGATGTAGGTATTCTCAGTGCTTAATATATCGTCTAATAAACTCAGCCGATTAAACTTGTGGTACAAGCAAAGTTAAATAAAATTGATGTGAGCAAGGCCCGGCCAGATGGGCATCATGCTAGAGTCCTTAAAGAGGATTTTTCACGTTGAACTGGCTGCACAGCGGATTAAAACTTCTTTTTTTTTTTTTTTTTTTTTTATTTGCCTCTCCATTGAAGAGATATTAGAAATAAAAGTATTAGGCACATAATGAGTTAATTTTTTTCTAAGTCCAAGTGGATGTTAGACAGTTTCACTGGACGGTGGGTATTTATTCGATACACATAATATTGTGGGCTACAGTTAAATTAGACAAAATGTTACACCTATAGTAGTACTTTTGATCCAGGGTTCTAGGACTGATCGCCTTTCTCGGGGTCAAGACGGAACTTTTCCCCATGATGCAAATTGGCTGAATGTATCCTGGGGTTTTTGCCTTCTTCTGGATCAACAGATTTAGGTACAGGGATTTTAGTAATACCATAACAGTAATACAAAAATAAAACTAATTAAAAAAGTATAAACTGGTTTATTTGTCCTTGTAATAGTGCAGTAATGATAAAAATTAAAATGGTAATTCATTTGTGAGGCCTAGTTCCAGTAAGTTAGTGTCATGTTAGTATGGGGAGTACAATGGGGGAGGGAGGTTGAACTTGATGGACCTAGGTCTTTATTCAACCTACGTTACTATCTTACTACGTTATGCACCCTATATGATGCCGGCCTATCATAATCGGGTAGCAACATTCGGAGGAAATCGGAACGCTCCCCCACCATAGCTTTAGATTAGGTTTCTCATTGTGTGACATGTATGACACAGTCCAGATGTCCTGATCTCCTGCATAATTAGAAAGCATAGATGATTAACACTTTTCAGATAAGGTCTGAGTGGAGGTGCAGCTCAGCACAGTTTAGCTGTGTCACATTACAAACACTTTTATCTGCTCTCCTTCTCGCCTCCTATTATCAGGTCTGCTGTACTACTCCTCCCCCACACTGTCTGTCCAGAGATGTACCTGTTGTGCTCTGGCAACTTATCTCTGCAGTGAGTGCTACTGTCATTACATGTCCCACAGAAGGGGACTAGAACAGACAGATTAGTCCTGTGTAAGACCTAATGATGGCTCTGATTCTACTGCAGAGCAATTAAAAGTTGCTTGAGAACAGCAGACTTCAGTGTGATTATTACACTAAAAAAGTAAACTCCTTAGCTGCCATCTACTTTGATTGTTAATATCGCCGCAACAAAGGGAAATTCCGAAATATATTATAAATTGGGTACAGTAGTTCAATGCAGTATGTGCTGTAAATTTGTTTCATAAGAACTTGGAAAAGTTCTGTAATAGATTATTCCTAATCTAAGGATCCAGGCTTTTTGTTGAAATTAATCTGTGCTGCACTTTATGTATATGCTCAGTAGTTAGGCAGTGTTGTGGAGTCGGACTAGAGAGTCTGATTCTCGGAAATTAAAGAGTTTGAGGTTTGACTTACCAACTCCACAGCCCTGCTAAAGAGATGTTTTTAAAGTATGGTTAAAAACGTGGGTGCTGGGTGGTATTTGGTTCATTCGGGTTAGATCACTTTAAAAAACTGGTGCAGCACGAGAGAAGTCTTTGAGACTGAAGCGGGAGGCTCGAATTATGGAGGATATTGGTCTTAGGTCAGTTGCAGAACAGAGAACATGGGTAGGGTGATAGACAGATGAGGGGGGAGATGTAGGGTGGTGCAGAACTGTGGAGAGATTTGTGGGTGAGAATGAGTTTATATTGTTCTCTGTAGTGGATGGGTAACCAGTGCAATGGCTGGCACAAGGTTGAGGCATCTATGTAGCGGCTGGACAGAAATGCAATCTTGGTTGCACATTCTGCACGAATTGGAGAGGAAAAAGTTTGATTAAGAGAGACCAATTCAGTAGCGTCGCAGTGGTCCAGAAGTGAGTGAATGAGAGCAACAATAAGAGCTTTGCAGTTTCAAACGTCAGAAAAGGTTGGATTCTAGAGTTTTTTTAGATGCAGGTTGCTTGAGTAAGTGAGTGATTGGATATAGGAAATAAAGGAAAGTTCTGTGTCAAATATGACCTCAAGACAGCTAGCATGCCACTTGGGAGTTATGGTTTAACTACCCAAGGCAATTGCAAGATCTGATATAGGTAGGTTAGTTGAGGGAGGAAACACAAGAAGTTAGGTTTTGGAGAGATTGTTTCAATTAGAGGGAGTACATGATGATAAAGACAGCAGACAGACAATCCCTGGTATTTTGTAATAATTCAAGGGTGATGTCAGGAGAAGGGTGGTATCAGCATATAGACCAATTGAGTATTTGAACTTCATCTGCCAAGTGGATGCACAATGTAGATAAATGTAAAGTTATGCCTCTGGATACTAATAATGTGCGGGCACCATATATTATAAGGGTTGTAAAACAGCTGATGGTTTCAAATAGGGCATAAATGCTTTTTTAGAAAGAAATATAAATTCTTGTTCGTAATCATCGACTGAATCAACATTCAGAAGTATCATGTGGTAACATCTTGTTCCTTAGGGCAGACTTGGTTTATGGATGTACCTAAACTCCGCTCCCTTAATCCTTTCCCATCTTTCAGTTGAACTTAATAGAAATGTTTTTTTTTCTTCTTTTCTTTCTTCAGCCGTACTATGTAATGCAAAATGTGGTTACTGAAAGCGACTGCAGATTAAAAGTGATGTTTAGATGGGGGTGTATGTGGGTGTGTTCCAGACATCAAGCAGTCATTGACTGACTGCAAGGGAATTACAGCCAAATATTTGAAGTGACAATTTTAATTTTATTGAGTTTATCCAATTCTTTTTAAGCACATGGGATCGAGGAACGTGCATAAGAGACTTGAGTAAAAGCTGCTCATTCTTCTGACAAATAGGTACTTGTAACATTCTAGCCTTCCTCTGTTGTGAGATGCCATCACTCTGACTTAAACTACGGCCCCACTATCAGTATTTTTCCTCAGTAATTGTAAGCCAAAACCAGGAGTGAGTCAAAAATGCAGCATTGGTTGCACGGGTTTCTATTATACCTTTTCTCTGATTGTTCCTTACCTGGTTTTGGCTTACAAATACTGAGGAAAATTACTGACTAAATATTGATAGTGGAGCCGTAGCCTAAATAATAATAATAATTTTTATTTATATAGCGCCAACATATTCCGCAACACTTTACAATTAAGTAGGGACATATACAGACAATATAAACAATACAATGTATCATATTTCAACAGTTACAGGAGGAATAAGGGCCCTGCTCGCAAGCTTACAATCTATATGGAAATGGGGGGACACAGTAGGTAGAACATGGTCATTAGCCAGTATCTGTCTAAGAGCAGTTACCGTGTGGTATTTGGTTCATGGCGGATGTGGAGACAGATGAATACGTGGGGGTAGGTTAAGATTAACATCTAGGAGGGGATAGGGGAGAGTTAGATTGGTGAGTTGAGGTGATAGGCTTGTCTAAACAGATGTGTTTTTAAAGCTCGTTTGAAGACATGGGGGCTAGATATTAGTCAGATCGTTTGGGGCAGTGCATTCCAGAACACTGGCGCGGCACGAGAGAAGTCTTGGAGATGGAGGCGTGAGGTTCAGATTAAGGAGGATGTTAGTGTTAGGTCAGTTGCAGAACAATGGGCACGGGAGGGGCAATAGACAGAAATGAGGGATGAGATATAGTGTGGTGCAGAACTGTGGAGAGATTTGTGGGTGAGAGAGATGAGTTTGTTTTGTATTCTGTGGTGAATGGGTAACCAGTGCAATGACTGGCGCAGGGTAGAGGCGTCGATGAAGCGGCCTAATAGAAATACGACCCTGGCTGCTTCATTCAGAATGGATTGGAGAGGAGAGAGTTTGTTTAGAGGAAGATCAATCAGAAGAGTTGCAGTAGTCCAGACGAGAGTGAATTAGAGCGACAGTAAGAGTTTTAGCAGTATCAAAGGTGAGAAAAGGTCGGATTCTGGAGATGTTTTTAAGGTGCAGGTGACATGAGCAAATGAATGGCGATGGAGTCTCTTCTGCTGGATGGTGCAAACGCTGCCAAGCCACACACCCAACTATGACTCCTCCTTTTGGGTTGCATGGTCACCCTCCAGCCACTTAGGATACATTAATAAGACCAATTACAGCAAGTCCTGCTGGCCAGCCAATGAGTAGGTCAGTTAGTAACTTATTAAAGGACAGGGTTCACTGGTTATTAGGGGCACTCATCGCCTCATATAAAACCCCGTGACACAATTTTACAATGTCAGTTACTGTATTTCTAGTTCATTTTGTTCCTTATTTGATGTCCTGTATTGTGACATGGTTCTTGATCCCCCTTCCTTTGCTGTTTAACATATTGGATTTGACCTTGTACTGGCCCGACACCTCTTTTGCCTAAATGTTCACTTGATCCTCTTGGACTTGACACCAGCTATCTTCTTAAACATTTTTCCCATTTTATTGTCCACTCGCTCCACCAGCTAGCAGCTACTCTGTGGACACTAGCCAGGTCCTCTACTTCAAAAGCCATATTCCTGTTTAGTGGTTGAAGGGTGAAAACTAAAGTATTCCCTTGGATTGTGCCAAATCTGTCCGTTAAAGCCTTATTTAGAGCTGACACATCCCTTTAACACTAGTGTGTGGCTAGTATGAATCTGATTCCATTCTATGCTGTATACATGTTATTACTGGAAATAGACCTATTCTATAATAAATTGTTTAACAAATCCAATACCTATAGTTTACCAATTAGACGTCAAGCTGTGATAGAAATTCTTATATCATCCTAGCATACTCCATAGTATATAATGCTATCCATTGTATATACACGTGTGGTTTGATGTCTCTATCGATATACCACCCGCTGACCTATTTTTCCCCTCGCCTATATTTTTTTTTTTTTTTTTGCTATTGAATTTTACTTGTTTGAACTCCTTTCCGACAGCTGGGGGACAGGACCATTTGTCAAACTGAACAGTGCTGAGTTATAAGTACACACCATAGGACAGTGATCAGAAGCGCAGTGAGGAAATTAGAATGCGCGTCCATACATATTTTTTTGCAGAACTAGGAAGCTGTGAAGAACGTGATTAGGATGGTAAGGGGAATGTGAAGCTGGTATGTAAATCCACTTTCGTTCCAGTCTCCCCACGTAACCTATCTTTTCTTGTATCCTGAGTGCTGATCTGTTAAATAGAAAGGTGCACTGTGCTTCTGAGCATACAGCAGGTCTTGGATACAGCTGCCAGCCGAGTGTGCCCGGCTAGTTTTCCGCCTGGCATTTATTTCACTTCGCTCTGAATGATTAATGTACAGATGATACAGCCTCATGGTACGGATGGGCCCTCATGTCCTTATATCCTACACTAAAATATATACGAAAGAATAGAAGTTTTCACAATGAGCCAAAGTGACTCAAAGCTGATAGATACCTGCTGAGCTCCAAGGAAGAAGCCAAAAACAGCTGTAAAAAGTGATAAATGGTGTATGCCTGTGTTTCTTTTCTTTTAAACTGTGAAAGTTTTAAACTTCAGGCAGTAAAGAAATTACTAGGGGCAGGGCCGGCGTCGGCACCCGGGCAAGTGCCGGGGCCCTGAGCAGGCAGAGGGGCCCACTCGCTGTCGGGGACCCGTGAGCGGTGCAGTGCCAGCGCCCTCTCCCCCCCACTTGCTTAGGGCCCCGGCACAATACTACAATACTTACCTCTCCCCGTGCCTCCGCAGCAGCTCCGTTCTCTTCCGTGGCTGCTGCACAGTGACGTCTCAGGTCAGAAGGCGCAGTGACGTCTTTACACCGCGCTCTCTCCTGAGCCGTCACAGCGCAGAGCGGGAAGATACCGGCGTAGGTGAGAAGTGAGGTGAATATTTGTTTTTTAATATATGGAGGCATGGGGCATTATAAGGGGGGGAGAGATGACATCCTGCATGGGGCATTATAAGGGGGGGAGAGGTGACATCCTGCATGGGGCATTATAAGGGGGGGAGAGGTGACATCCTGCATGGGGCATTATAAGGGGGGGGGGAGAGGTGACATCCTGCATGGGGCATTATAAGGGGGGGAGAGGTGACATCCTGCATGGGGCATTATAAGGGGGGGAGAGGTGACATCCTGCATGGGGCATTATAAGGGAGGGGGTGTGTGACATCCTGCATGGGGCATTATAAGGGGGGGGAGAGGTGACATCCTGCATGGGGCATTATAAGGGAGGGGGTGTGTGACATCCTGCATGGGGCATTATAAGGGAGGGGGTGTGTGACATCCTGCATGGGGCATTATATGGGGGGGAGAGGTGACATCCTGCATGGGGCATTATATGGGGGGGGAGAGGTGACATCCTGCATGGGGCATTATATGAGGGGTGGCATCCTGCATGGGGCATTATATGGGGGTGACATCCTGCATGGGGCATTAAATGAGGGAAGACATCCTGCGTGGGGCATTATAAGAGGGGGTGACATCCTGCGTGGGGCATTATAAGAGGGGGTGACATCCTGCATGGGGCATTATAAGAGGGGGTGACATCCTGCATGGGGCATTATAAGAGGGGGTGACATCCTGCATGGGGCATTATAAGAGGGGGTGACATCCTGCGTGGGGAATTATAAGGGGGGTGACATCCTGCATGGGGCATTATAAGAGGGGGTGACCTCCTGCATGGGGCATTATATGAGGGGTGACATCCTGCATGGGGCATTATATGGGGGTGACATCATGCATGGGGCATTAAATGAGGGAAGACATCATGCATGGGGCATTATGTGGAGGGTGACATCCTGCATGGGGCATTATAAGGGGGGTGACATCCTGCATGGGCATTATATGGGAGGAAGAGCCTGCATGGGGCATTATGTGGGGGGAACAGACTGCATGGGGCATTATGTGGGGGGGACAGCCTGCATGGGGCATTATTTTGGGGCCAGTATTCTGTATGAAGCACTATAAGGGGGCCAGTATCCTGTGCAGAGCGTAATATGGGGGCCAGGATCCTTCATCTAGCATTATTTTGGGTCCAGTATTCTGTATGGAGCATTATAAGGGGGCCAGTATCCTGTACAGAGCGTAATATGGGGGAAGTATCCTGCATGGGGCATTATTTTGGGTCCAGTATTCTGTATGGAGCATTATAAGGGGGCCAGTATCCTGTACAGAGCATAATATGGGGGCCAGTATCCTGCATGGAGAATTATTTGGGGGTCAGTATTCTGTATGGAGCATTATAAGGGGACCAGTGTTCTGTACAGAGCGTAATATGGGGGTCAGTATCCTGCATGGAGCATTATTTGAGGGCCAGAATTCTGTATGAAGCATTATAAGGGGGCCAGTATCCTGTATGGAGCATTTTATGGGGGCCAGTATTCTGTATGGAGCGATTCACCGGTTTCTGAGCTGTTGTGGAATTTACAATAGATATCTGTCATGTAATGTAAGAAGTGAAATCTTTGGCCTTGTACTATATATATTTTTCTCTGCTGTATCTGTGCATCATGAAGCGTGGTATGTGTTAAAGGGGCCCACAGAGACTATTTCGCCCGGGGCCCACAAAAACCTGGAGCCGGCCCTGACTAGGGGACATGACCAGATCTTCCAGCTCATGAACCGATGCTTAATCTCATGAAACTTTCGCCATCTTGTAACGTACATTCTGTCGAGTGCATTTCTGGTATGTAGTTTTGTCCTCTTCAATTGGTCACCAGAATTTTAAATTAGTATATAGTAAAGGGAATGTGTTTAACAATGTCTATAGTGTCTGTTATGTTGTAGCAGTATATTTATGAAACCTCCGCTGAGGTTGCCTTTTTTTTGAGACACGCATTTCCTTCCTATATGACTGGTGTACATGTCTCTCCAGAAATGCTACTCTGGTCAGGGACTGGAGTAAGTTTCTGACATGGTCTGCACCAGTAAAGTGACTTGCCTTTGGAAAAATCTGGTGTCCTTCGCTCTGTTCCACCCACTTTGGCAGATGTTGCCAAGACTGGCATGAAAATGCGAAAAATCACAGAATTTTTGTGTACCTTTACATTTTCTGACCTTTTTAGTGTGTTTTACGCCAGAAATCTGGCCTAATCTGTTTCTCCATAGTGTTACAGTCTTAACTTATCTAGACCTTCAGTAGTACAACTGACCTGTCTTTTATAATGATAATGAAGCAATTCTCATCATCCTGTCCTAGTCTACAGAGCAAAGCTGAGATGTGAGCAACAGAGAACAGGATATTCCTAGAATTAATTTGATGTCTCTAGTGGTAAGTATAAAAGTGACCACTTGTGCCATCAATTTTTTTTTTGGGGGGGTGGAGGAGTATTCACATAAAAAATGAAAAATGTTTTGTAAAGAAACATGGATTTTATATAAATTTTTGGCCTAGAATATTGTTCACTGCATATGATAATGAATGTGTGTGGTAGTTGCACTTTTCTTTGGCAAATTTTACACCAAATAGCTCATAATGGCTCCAAAAAATAAACATGGGAGCGAGAGAGAACCTTGCTGACCATAAGACCTTAAGCTTTGTAGGATCTAGGATCCCACTGACCATAAGAGCTTACACTCTACAGGAGAGAGAGACTTTCCCAGTGACTGGAGAGATGAAAAACAGCTCTGCCAAATAAATTGTGCTCCTCTAGGAGCCGCTGATCCTAGCTGCAGGACATTATGGGGAAGTGCATGGCAGGGCTGTTGAGTCGGAGTCAGTATAAAATGGACCGACTCAGACTCCTAAAATATATAATAAGTTGGATAAAGTAGTTCAATGCAGTTTGTGGAGAATATTTTTTCATAAGCATTTGGGAAAGTTATGAAATGTCCTATAAATGTCTGTCCTATTCCCGATCTAAGGATCTAGACTTTTAGCTGAGATGAATCTGGGCTACAGTAAATTTATCACTTAAACATGAGCCATGTATGAGGGGGTCGGAGTCGTGGAGTCTGAGTCGGTGGCATGGAAATTGAGGAGTCGGAGGTTTGGCTTACCGACTCCACAGCCCTCGTGCATGGCCAAGCAAAAATAAATTAGCCTGCTCTCTGATGCTTCCTCAATCTGGGAAAGTTTTTTTTGTGTGTGTGAACCGCAAATCAAATCTTGAGGTGCAATTTTCATAAAATTTTACTCTATTCACGAATCAATCTACTCCTAACTACTAAGACTCACAAGGCATTCTTCATTCGCTCCCAAATTATTATTTTTTCTCTTTCCCCATGACGGCACCACGGAGAGAGGGGATCCGCCCTTCAAGGACAGGAAACCTACAGATAAAAAGGGCGGCACCTCTCTCCCGCATCAGTTGGTTTCCTGTCCTTGACAGGGACCTACGGATGAAATCCTGAAGAAAAGAAGAAAGAAGATTTTACTTACCAGGCCCGACCAGTCCGGCTCAGGCAGCGGGGGTTCCCTGCCTCGGCTGGTGCGGTGTCCTGAAGCGCCACAGCTGGGGTCAGCGGGCCTCTAGGGTGGCAGGGAGACGCGAAGCAAGCCGCGGTCTCCAGTGGCGTTGGGCTCAGGGCTCGGGTTGGGAGTAGGCCTGAGCCCTGGGTCAGGGTCTGGGCCTTGTGCAGCGCGCGCCCCGCATGCTTGCCGGATAGCGATTCGGCATTTGGGCGGGTGCGCGCGCACACCGACGCTCCCCCACGCGCGCGCCGGAAGTGACGCGGGAGGCGCGGCGAGTTCTAACGCGCGCGCGGGAAAGGCCTAACATGGAGGACACAGCGGTGCCCTGGCCAGAGGGGGGCGCTCCCCACATCGGTGTTGGAGGGGGAGGGGCGGTCACCTGCATAGCTTAAATTGCCAGGGAAGCAAAGGAAAAATGCTTCCTGGCATACGTGAAAATCAGCAGTATGAGTGACCAGGAGCCCCAGGAGGTGCAGTCCCTGCGCCCCCACTCACCATCTCCATCACCATCGCCTCAGAGGAAACACACGAAAGGAGCCTCCAGCGGCCCTCCGCGTCAACATATTCAAGGTGACTGAGGAAGCGGTCGGTCCGGCAGGTCTTCTCAGCGTGGCAAAGATTCCGGCACGGCATCAGCCTCGGCGAAAGACCCAGCTACCAGAGCAGGTTCCTCTTCGAATGCGGTATTCCCTCTCTCTCTTTCGTATAGGCGGTAAGTGATCTTCGTGAAAGTTCACTTGTAATTTGGACCCTCCCCCCTCTCTTTTCTTCTTGGGGAAGGAAGAGCACGGGGAAGTTTAAAAACAGGGCCTGCGCACTTTGCGCAGCAGATCTACCCACCACATGGCAAAAGAGACTATGTAGCTCATGCATCGAGCAAACCATCTGTGAGGAGACCCCTAAGTTTGCTACCGAGCTCAGATCCCTGATAAAATCACAAGTCGAAGATACCTTTAAATCCCTCCAAAAGGGGGGGAAGAAGCATTAAAAAACTAGGCACCTTTCCCCGGAGTCAGAGTCTAGTAAATCAGATGAGGAAGTTGCGGTATCTGAATCATCCGGTTCATCATCTGCTTCCTCATCTTCAGAGGACGGTGGTCGTAACTGTTTCCCTATAGACGGAACAGATAGCTTAATCAAAGCAGTTAGGTCCACCATGGGGTTTGTAGACCCTCATCCCAAAAAGTCCATCCAAGAGATAATGTTCAGTGGCTTAGGTCAGAAAAGAAAGAGATCCTTCCCTCTTAATGATCAGGTACACGACCTGATTAAGAGAGAATGGAAGAAGCCAGAGAGAAAAGGGTTGTTGACCCCAAAAAGGAAATACCCCTTTGAGGACCCTGTATGCTCTTTCTGGAATAAAGCGCCGAAAATTGACGTGGCGGTAGCCAAAGCCTCTAAAAAATATTCCCTGCCGTTTGAAGACATGGGGGGAAGCGGCAGGGGGGGGTTTAAAATCTGCAGTGGCAGCCACTTGCACAGCCAGATCCTTGATGGTTTGGCTGGACCAGCTGGAATCTCCGCTAAAAGACAAGGCTTCAAGGGAGGATATTATAGGGGCCATCCCTGTGATGAAAGGCGCAGCGGCTTTTCTGGCGGACGCCTCAGCCGACTCCGTCAGACTGGCAGCCAGAGCAGGGAGTTTTTCAAATGCAGCTAGACGGGCCCTATGGCTCAAATGCTGGCCTGGCGACCTCCAAACAAAATCCAAACTGTGCTCCATCCCGTGTGAAGGGGAATTTTTGTTCGGATCTACCCTAGATGACATCCTGGATAAAGCCGGGGATGACAAAAAACGATTTCCGGTCCTCTCCGGTTCATCATTCAGGAAGGGTTTTCGGAGCAAAAAATTCATGCGAAAGAGGCCCCCCAAAGATCAGGACAGGTGGGAAGATAGGAGACAGAAGAAAGCCAAGGGGTTTATGTTCAACAGGCCCTTTAGTGACAGCAAGAAGCCCGCCCAATGAAACGCAGCCCCAGGTGGGGGGAAGGCTGCTCCATTTCCTCCCAGCCTGGGAAAAGATTTCAAATGTGGGCTGGATTTTGGGCCTGATAAAATCTGGGCTAAAACTGCAGTTCCTCTCCACTCCCCGAGGAAATTTCACAGTAACCCCCGTAAGGTCCTCAGCGGTAGAGCAGTTGGCTCTAGAACAGGAAGTCCTAGACCTAGTGGACAGAGCAGTCCTGCAGGAGGTCTCAGCTCAGGAGGCAGGCGAGGGGTTTTACTCCCCACTATTCCTCAGGAGAAAACCGGATGGTACACTCGGGACTATCGTAAACCTGAAGAAATTAAACAAGTTTCTAAATATACAACCTTTCAAGATGGAGTCAATAAAAACTTGTGTGAAATTACTGTTTCCAGGCTGTTTCATGACGGTCTTAGACCTAAAAGACGCCTACTATCATGTCCCCATTCACAGGGACTACCAGAAATTCCTGAGGGTAGCTATACCAATAAGGGGCACAATCAGACACTTCCAGTATGGGGCCCTTCCCTTCGGGTTAGCAATAGCCCCCAGAGTCTTCACGAAAGTGATGTCGGAAGTCATGGCTCATCTGAGGGAGAGGAACATCCTGATAGTCCCATACCTGGACGATCTACTGGTTATAGGCAACTCGTTCAGCCACTGCAAAGACCAGCTAGCAGTAGTCATGGATTCTTTGACAAGTTTGGGATGGCTTCTAAATCTAAAAAAATCCAGAGTGGAGCCAGTTCAGCTACAGGAATACTTAGGTATCCTGTTAGATTCAAGAAGTCAGGAATGCCATCTTCCGGAAGAAAAAGTCCAAAATATGATAGCCAGTGTGTCCTATGTGAGGAAGCATCCGGTTATGACACTAAGGGGAGCAATGTCCCTCCTCGGTTCTATGACTGCCTGCATCCCGGGGGTCCGCTGGGCTCAGTTGCACACCAGGGTCTTACAATGGGAGATTTTGAGGGCGGAAAAATCTCTAAGAGGGCACTTAGAAGGTCGACTGACCTTATCCTCAAAAACTTTACTTTCCCTAACATGGTGGACAAAGAAAGAAAATCTAGGCAGGGGCGTCCCATGGACAATACAGTCACCCCAGATTCTGACGACAGATGCAAGCCCCAGGGGGTGGGGGGCTCATCTAGAGGACCGAGTGGCTCAGGGAGTCTGGGCAAAGGGGGTGGAAGGTTCTTCCTCCAACATGAAAGAACTTCTGGCGATGAAGTATGGCCTCTTGGAATTTCTAAACGTGTTAAAAGGTCACCACGTGAGTGTTCTCGGACAACAGAGTAGTGGTGGCATATCTAAATCACCAGGGGGGTACCCGGTCCATCTCCCTTCTTCAGGCGTCAAGCTCCATCCTCCACGTAGCAGAGAGGAATCTAGAGTCCTTATCAGCTCTGCACATAAAAGGGTTAATGAACGTCACGGCGGACTTCCTAAGCCGGACCCAGTTGAGACAGGGCGAGTGGGAGTTGAACCAGCTAGTGTTCAAAAAAATCACGAGGGCTTGGGGAATCCCATGTATAGACCTATTCGCCAACTGGAAAAACAAAAAGGTGGACACGTTTTGCTCGATCGACCCCAGGGGGAACCCAGTAGCACTAGACGCTTTTTTGATTCCATGGGGCCACCAGCTAGTATATGCCTTTCCTCCGATTGCTCTCATTCCGGCAGTTCTGAGGAAGATCAGGGAAGATGAGGCGAATGCGATCCTGATCGCCCCTTTCTGGCCAAGAAGGCCTTGGTTTTCCTGGCTGAGGATCATGTCCGTCTCCGACCCCTGGGTCCTTCCGGAAGTTCCGGACCTGCTGTCTCAGGGTCCAGTACTCCACCCGCAGGTAACCTGCACTTGACAGCTTGGAATTTGAGAGGTTACTTTTGAGGGATAAAGGGTTTTCCCCCAATCTAATCTCTACCTTGCTGCAGAGTAGGAAACTTGTAACTACTAGGCTCTACGGGAAAACTTGGAAGAAATTCCTTTCCTTTGCAGGTACGGATATAGTGGGGGAGGCCCCCGTGGTTACCATCCTGGAGTTCCTTCAGAGGGGGTTGGAGCTGGGGTTGGCCACGAGCACGCTGAAGGTTCAGGTGGCAGCTCTGGGAGCCCTGTATAACTGCAATCTGGCAAGGGATAGATGGGTCTCCAGGTTCATCAGAGTATCTCATAGATCCAGGCCCATCCCCTCCCGGAAGGCTCCTCCGTGGGATTTAAATCTTGTTCTTTCAGCCCTGACCAGAGGCCCCTTTGAACCTCTAGGGGAAGCGTCCCTTAAAACCTTGTCCCTTAAGACGTCCCTTCTGGTAGCCCTCACCTTGGCTCGCCGCATTAGTGACATCCAAGCACTATCCGCAGGACCCCCTTTTACACAAATACTAGACGACAGAGTGACGCTTAGGACCGACCCTGCGTACCTTCCTAAGGTGGGGTCCCTTTTTCACAGGTCACAGGAGGTTACCCTCCCTTCCTTCTGCGCAGCCTCAAAAAACAAGGGGGAAGAGGCCCTTCACACCTTGGACGTCAGGAGGTGCATTATGCAATATTTAGAGGCCACACGGGAGTGTAGGAAGGACAGGGCTCTTTTTGTGTGCTTCCAGGGATCTCGGAAGGGACAGAAAGCTTCCAAAGGAACCCTGGCAAGGTGGATAAGGGAAGCCATTTCCCTGGCTTATTCCTCAAGCGGGGAAACAGCGCCGGTGGGCTTAAGGGCTCACTCGACGAGGGCAGTGGCAGCCTCCTGGGTGGAGAAGGCCGGAGCTTCAATCGAACAGATATGTAGAGCGGCGACCTGGTCTTCTCCCTCCACGTTCTTTAAACACTACCGGCTGGATCTAACATAGTCTTCAGATCTTACCTTTGGCAGAAGGGTTCTGGAAGCGGTGGTCCCTCCCTAATCTTCACTGCTCTGCAATCTCTCCGTGGTGCCATCATGGGGAAAGAGAAAGAGTAGTTACTTACCGGTAACGAAATTTCTCGGAACCCATGACTGCACCCGTACATTCCCTCCCCTTTTTTCTTACACATGGGTGTACACAATCGTTACTACCTGTTCTTTAGTCACAGGGTGTGTCTGAAAAAAAAAAATATATACATATATAATATATATAAATAAAAATGCCATATTTGGTGTTACTAACCTGGCGGTCCTCTCGGTGCTCTGTAAACCAACTGATGCGGGAGAGAGGTGCCGCCCTTTTTATCTGTAGGTTTCCTGTCCTTGAAGGGCGGATCCCCTCTCTCCGTGGTGCCGTCATGGGTTCCGAGAAATTTCGTTACCGGTAAGTAACTACTCTTTTCTCATGGGGCTTATCACATTCTACTCTGACTTTAAGTGTTCTTGAATCTTATTTAAATAATTATTTTATTTCTATAGTGCCAAATATTCCGTAGCACTTTACAATTCAGAGGGGACATGTACAAACAATAACCAGATATTACAGAGTAGCACATAATTCAACACATACCTTTTAGGATTGAGTAATTGGGAAACGCAAATGGTAAGAAGTTCTTGTTTTGTATGGTCCAGCCATCAATATAATAAATGTGGTAATATAAGTCGGATATTCAAATAACTCTGCATGAACCAGTCATCAAACGGTATGTGTGAGGTGATAGGCCAATCTAAAGAAATGTGTTTTTAGGAATTGCTTAAAACTGTGGATACTGGGAATTAATAGTTGTCCGAGGTAATGCATCCCGGAGAACTGGTAGAACACGAAAGAAGTCTTGGAGATGGGAGTGGGAGTTTCGGCTTATTGAAGATATTAGTCTTGGGTCACTAGCAGCTCTGAGAGCGTGTGTCGGGTGGTAGACAGAGATGAAGGAATAGTTGTAGGGCAGTGCAGAACTGTGGAGCGCTTTGTGAGTGATAAGTTTGTATTGTATTTGTTAGCTATTGGCAGCCAGTGCAATGACTGGCACGGAGTAGAGGCATGAGTGTAGCTGTTGGACAGGAATATGATCCTGGCTGCTGCATCTATGATGGATTTGAGAGTACAGAGTTTAGAATGTGAGAGATCAATTAGTAGAGTGTTGCAGTAGTCCATATGAAAATGGATGAGGGCAACAGGAAGCGTTTTTGTAGAGTCAAAGGTAAGAAAGGGTCAAATTCTAGAGATGTTTTTAAGGCGCAAGTGACATAAGCAAGCGAGTGATCGGATGTGGGGAGTGAAGGAAATATCTGAGTCAAATATAACCCCAAGACAGTGGGCGTGCTGCTTGGGAGTTATGGTAGAACCAAACACGGAAATTACATTTTCAGGTTTAGATAGGTTAGTGGAGGGAGGAAATACAAGGAGTTCAGTTTTTGCCAGTTTTAATTTTAGTTAGCGGAAGCATATAATGCTGGAGACAGCGGACAGACAATCGCTAATGTTACGTAGTAATACGGACGTGATGTCAGGACGATTGTATTGTTTTGTCATCGGCATAGAGATGGTACTGATAACCAAATCTGCTGATGGTTTGTCCAATAGCGACAATATACAGAGAAAAGAGGAGGGGATCTAGGATTGATCCCTGAGGAACCTCGACAGTAAAGGGAAGACGATACAGTGAAGGATTGGTCTGAGAGTTAGGCTGGGGTCACACGGATGTATGTTCTCATGCGAGAGAATGGGTCCGATTATGCTAATGTCATAATCATATGGTGTCGAGAAGAATGAGAACTTAATTTCTCCATTCTTTGTGTCCGCGGATGTTGGACTGCACTTGGATGAGTGCAGTCCAATGTTTCACACGCACCCATAGATTTGTATGGTTGCACGTGATCCGATCATCGGATGCACCCGCAGCATGCTGCAATTGTTTTTTTCATGCCGAATCTGCATGACAAAAAAAAATCGCAGATCTGCACTGAAACATTGTATAACATTGGGCCGAGTGCTATCTGATTAAACATTGGGTAGCACTCGGCCATGTTATAAACTCGTGTGATCGAGCCCTTAGGAGTAGAACCAAGAGAGGGCACTAACATTGATACCGATAGAACACCGTATAGTGAGGAGAAGCCATTGATCCACCGTGTCAAATGTTGCAGAGAGATGCAGGAGAATCAGGAGGGAGTAGTGGCCATTAGATTTAACTGTTAGTAGATCATTAGAGACTTTAAGGTCAGTTTCTGTAGATTGTAATGAGTGGAAAACTGATTGTAAAGGGTCACGAAGAGAGTTATCTGAGAGATAGCGGATCAGACAGGAGAAGACCAATTGTTCCTGGAATTTAGAGATCGCTCTTAGCAGCGTAGTTCTGGTCTAGGGAGGTCTTCTTTAGTAATGGATGTATGATGGAGTGTTTGAAGGGGAAGGGAAAGATGCTGAGGAAAAAAAAACGAGAGGTTGCATGTTTGTTTTAGTTAGGTGGATAGTGACAGCTGGGGAGAGTGACTGAAGAAGGTGAGAGGGAATAGGGTCAGTGGTGCAGGTAGTACAGCAAGAAGAAGCGAGGAGCCTGGTAACTTATTGTGTGACCAGTGTGAAAACAATGGGAACTTGGTGGGGAGGGAAGGGAACCCATAATATTAGGGGATTTGGAGAAAATTTCCTGTTTTGCGATGGTCAATTCTTCTCCTTTGGTTGCCACTTTAGTTATCCATATCTGTGTTAGGACATTGGCTGCATATTCCTCGTCTGACACTGAACATTGAGCTATAGCTTCTTTTTTTTCCTCATTAGTAACTGACCTTTGCGGTCTCGTATGCCCCCCCCCTCCCATCCTTCCAAAAGCCAAACTCTGCACTACTTTTACAAGTTAGGATTTTAGTGTAACAGTATGATAATATGGCACCTTGCATAAAATTGTATATAGTGCTTGTGGCAGCGAGGTAATTTTATGGTGCTGGAAGCTGTTAATATAATTCATACCTAGCATTTTAATGCTGTAAGTGGCCTAAAATTAAAAAGTTACAGTAAATGTTTTACTTTTAAAATATATTGTAAGTTTTGAATTATTTTTAGAAGGCTGCATCTTTTTAAAATCCCCTTTTCAAAAGAATACTTTTTATGTCGTAAAACTAAGATTTTCCCCTTCTCCCATGACAGCACCACCTGAGAGAGGGTATCCGCCCACCAAGGACAGGAACCTACTGAATAAAAAGGCGGTACCTCTCCTCCGCATCAGTTTTTGGTTCCTGTCCCTGATGGGAGCCTCACCAGGTGGTACCTCACGTACCTGGATTATGGACGGTGCGGCCTGGAGGCCGTGGAAGCAGCAGATGGTCCCTGTTCCCAGCCCGTCTGGCTGCTGCCCGGGTCTGCGTGTGGGGAGGAGGTGCTGTTTTCCTTCGGATGCCTCCCCGTGTGCGCCGGGGCCTGCGGCCGGGTCTGCGCCTCGCAAAGATGAACTGAGCGCGCCGGCCGGCAGGTCTTCCGGGCTGCGCACGTGGGGGTCGCGTCGCACCCTCTGACGGAGCGCGCCGGAAGTCCGGGCTGCGCACGCGCGGGGTGCTGACGCGCCCTATCACGGAGTGCGCCGGAAACCGGGTCTGCGCATGCGCGGGTGGGAAGCTGTCATCCCGCTGCAAGCGCGCCGGGTGCCGCTGGGCTGCGCACGCGCAGAGGCAGGTGGATCTGCGGGTAGCGCGCCAGCTGGCTAAAATTAAAAAAAAAAAAAGGAAAAAGAGAGATGAGCACGCTGCCGGAAGGGGAGGAGCCTAAAGGAGGTGGAGCCCTACTGCTTTTAAGGATGGGGAGCAATCAGGATGGCGGTGTCTGCATCCCCGCCATGATGAATGAGGAACCGCAGTCACCTGGGCAGCAGCTGTCACTGCCACAGGAAGTACAGCAGCAGCCACAGCCATCAAAGCAGCGCAAGCAGCTCAAACAAATGGAACGGGAATCTTCCCATCGACAAAGTCACAGCAGTGAGGGGCGTACGAGTTCCGGCAAGACTGGTCAGAAAAGACTTCGTCAGTCCACCTCCGCCAGATGGGAGCCCTCATGTGAACGGCAACCACCGCCTCCGGTACCCTAGTCTGAACGGCAGTGTGGTGAGTGATCTTCGTGAAAGTCTCACCTTGAATAATGTGCTCTTCTCTCTCTCTCTCTCTCTTTTCCTCCTTCTTCTCCTTTTATTTCTTGGGGCAGGAGGCGAAGAAGTGTAGTGCTAAAAATAAAAACAGGGAGTGTGCTTTATGCAAAATCGGTCTTCCCACCTCCTATGCCAAAAACCTATGCTCAGACTATATTCAGAAAATCATTGCAGAGGAGTCCCCCAGGTTTTCTTTAGAATTAAAGGATCTAATCCAGACAGAGGTCAGAGAGTCTTTAAGAGGCTTAACCTCACTCAAAAAGAAGAAGCGAAAACTAGTTTCTTCAGAATCAGAGGAATCAGTGGAGTCCCGTTTTACGAGAGAACTGCCTTCCTCCTCTAATCACTCCTCATCGTCATCGGAGTCTTCGGATGATAATGGGGGGGGCAGACCTTGTTTTTCGGTTGATAATACTGAGAGACTAGTTAAAGCCGTCAGAGGGACTATGGGTATTACCGATACCAAAGTGCCCAGAACAGTCCAGGATGTTATGTTCGGGGGCTTAGACCAAAGGAGGAGACGCTCATTCCCGGTCAATGACAGGATTAAATCTCTGATAGAAAGGGAATGGAAGAAACCGGAGAGGAAGGGTCAGCTGCCGTCATCCTCCAAGCGGAGGTACCCCTTTGAGGATGAGGATGCGGCTAAATGGGACAAAACCCCTAAGATTGACGTGGCCATTTCAAAATCTTCAAAAAAATCCACTCTGCCCTTTGAGGATTTAGGAGCCCTAAAAGACCCGCTGGATAAAAAAGCGGAGTCCTTCCTTAAGCAAACCTGGGAGTCGTCAGCAGGGGCCCTTAAACCGGCAGTAGCAGCGACCTGCACTGCTAGATCTATGATGATCTGGCTTCAACAATTGGAAGACCAGATCAGGGGGAATGTGTCCAGGGAGAAAATTCTATCAGACCTTCCTCTTATGCAGGGAGCGGCTGCATTCCTGGCAGATGCATCGGCAGATTCAGTTAGGCTGGCTGCCCGGTCTGCAAACCTCTCTAATGCAGCCCGTAGGGCGCTATGGCTCAAGAGCTGGCCAGGAGATGTGCAGTCAAAGTCTAAACTGTGCTCAATCCCTTGTGAGGGGGACTTCTTGTTCGGCAAAGGTCTAGATGACATCCTAGATAAAGCCGCAGACAAAAAACATGGATTTCCCATGGTGTCTGGTTCCCGATTTAACAGTTCCTTTCGGAAGAGAAAATACAGCCGCAGTAAAGCTCCCAGAGACCAAGGTAGCTGGAAAGACCGAAAGCCGTATAGCAGAGGCTTCATGTTTGGGGGTCCCTCCTCCGAGAATAAGAAAGCCCCTAAGTGACAGTTCCCCCCAGGTGGGAGGAAGATTGTCCCACTTCCTGCCTGCCTGGAAGAAAATTTCATCCAATTCTTGGATCTTAGGGATAATCAGGAGGGGGCTCACACTAGAGTTCAAGAGCAGGCCCAAGAACACTGTCAAAATATCAGCCCCCAGAGGTTTAGTGGAACAGATAGCCTTACAGCAGGAAGTTCTCTCTCTGCTCAGGAAAGGAGTTCTGGTGGAAACACCTGCACCCGAGCAAGGAAGAGGATTCTATTCGACCCTCTTCCTAATAAAGAAGCCGGACGGCTCCTTCAGGACCATTGCGAACTTAAAGAGACTGAACGACCATTTAATCTACAGGCCTTTCAAGATGGAAACAATAAAATCAGCCATAAAGATGTTATTTCCGGACTGTTTTATGTGCGTCCTCGATCTGAAGGACGCCTACTACCACGTCCCGATTTTGCCAGATCATCAACAGTTTCTAAGAGTAGCTGTACAATTCGGCAGGCACGTAAGGCATTTTCAGTTCGCAGCTCTTCCCTTTGGCATTTCCATGGCGCCGAGAGTCTTCACAAAAATCATTCTGGAGGTCACAGCGCACTTGAGGGAAAGAGATATTTTAGTCATCCCTTATCTGGACGATTTCTTAGTAGTGGGCAGATCAAGTCAACTCTGTGCTCTAGCCCTGGCGGACGTCATGGCCAGTCTAAGACGCCTAGGTTGGCTGTTAAATCTGGAGAAGTCAAGGCTGGAACCAAAGAGGGTTCAGTCTTTCCTGGGTCTCATTCTGGACTCGGAAAACCAAACCTGTCTTCTGCCAGAGGAAAAGAAACTGAAGATCAGATCCCTAACATCTCAGATTGTCAGCAATCCGACCATCACCCTGAGGAGTGCAATGTCTCTGTTGGGTACAATGACGTCTTGCATTCCGGCGGTTCAGTGGGCCCAGCACCATTCCAGATGTCTTCAACAGGAGATTCTGGCAGCGGACAGGCGGCTCAAAGGTCGCCTGAATGGGAAAATATCTCTTCCAGATGTTGTGATCAACTCCCTGGACTGGTGGACATCTCCGGTCAACCTATCTTTGGGGGTTCCTTGGACCTTCCAGGTGTCGGATACAATTACAACAGACGCAAGTGCGGAAGGTTGGGGAGCTCACCTAAGGGATCGTTCTGTACAAGGCCTCTGGTCGGACAGCGAGACAAGCCTCTCTTCCAACATGAAAGAGCTGTTGGCAGCCAGAAACGCGCTAAAAGAATTCAGTTCTGTTCTTCAGGGTCCTCACGTCAGGATAATGTCAGACAACAGATCAACAGTCGCCTACATCAATCATCAGGGGGGTACCAGGTCTCTCCCTCTGATGTTAATAGCGGATCAGATCTTCAGGTTTGCCGAGAGTCGGCTGGTTACGCTCTCGGCACTGCATATAAAAGGGGAAGAGAACATAAAGGCCGATTTCTTGAGTCGTCACATCTTGAAACAAGGAGAGTGGGAGTTGAATCCAGCCGTTTTTCAGCAGATTGTGGATCGGTGGGGACAGCCCCAGATAGATCTGTTTGCAAACAGACACAATCGGAAGACCGAAACCTTTTGCTCCCTGAATCCAAAAGAGGGGGCGTTTGCGGTGGACGCGCTGCAGATTCAGTGGGATTTCACTCTAGCTTATGCCTTTCCCCCTTTAGTACTGATCCCTACTATCCTGAGGAAGATCCGAGAGGAACGGGCGAGGGTTATATTGATCGCCCCGTTCTGGCCCAAGAGACCATGGTTCACTTGGATGAAGAGAATGTCCCAAGCAGATCCATGGGTTCTTCCGGACATCCCGGATCTCCTCAGGCAGGGCCCAGTCTGTCATCCCCAAAGAGCGGGCCTGCATTTGACGGCTTGGATTTTGAGAGGTCGCTATTGACGCAAAGGGGGTTTTCTCCAGATCTTGTTACTACCCTTCTAGCAAGTAGAAAGCCGATAACAACTAGAATCTATGGTAGAACCTGGGCTAAGTTCTTGTCTACCTCGGGTCAGTCTGCCAAAGGGAGGGTTCCTATTGAGGCCATACTAGAATTCCTCCAGAAGGGGTTAAACATGGGACTAGCTACCAGTACTCTTAAGGTACAGGTATCTGCTCTGGGGGCACTGTATAATTATGACTTGGCAGCAAATAGATGGATCATTAGATTTATTAAAGCCTGTCATAGATCCAGACCTATTCCTGTTCCAAGAATGCCTCCTTGGGACCTTAATTTAGTTCTGGAAGCATTAACCAAACCTCCCTTCGAGCCCTTAGAGAAGGTTTCAGAAAAAATCTTAACCTTAAAGACTGCGCTATTGGTGGCCCTGACATCAGCTCGTAGAGTCAGTGACTTACACGCACTATGCATTAACCATCCATTCACTCAAGTATGTATGGATAGAGTAATCTTAAGACCAGACCCGGCCTATCTTCCAAAGGTAGCCTCCAAGTTCCATAGGACGCAAGTAATCACTCTCCCTTCCTTCTATCCTAATCCTAGGGATTCTGAGGAATATAAGCTTCACACCTTAGATGTTAGGAGGGTGTTAGTCCAGTATTTGGAAGTGACAAAAGCCTGGAGAAAGAGTGACGCTTTATTTATATCCTTTCAGGGGGCTAGGAAAGGACTTAAGGTTACAAGGGGGACCATAGCTAGATGGGTCAGGGATACTATTACCTTAGCCTACTCTTCTAGCAATCTGCCGGTTCCTGAGAACCTGAAGGCCCATTCCACCAGAGCGGTAGCTGCTTCCTGGGCTGAGAAGGCGGATGTGCCCATCGACATTATATGTAAGGCGGCAACTTGGTCATCCCCTGCTACATTTTACAAACATTACCGTCTTGACCTTTCCTCTTCTACTGATCTGTCCTTTGGTAGAAGGGTGTTGCAAGCGGTGATCCCTCCCTCTGGTATTTAATCTCTATAAATCTCTCAGGTGGTGCTGTCATGGGAGAAGGGGAAAAGATCCTAGTTACTTACCGGTAACGGGATTTTACAGAGCCCATGACAGCACCCTATTAATTCCCTCCCCTTTATCACTGTGGTGTGCACTTTTTTTAAGGTGTTTAGTACATATGCTGAGGTGGTGGTTATGTATTAACCTGTCTTCGGAGGCCCTCTCATGCTCTGAAACAAAAAACTGATGCGGAGGAGAGGTACCGCCTTTTTATTCAGTAGGTTCCTGTCCTTGTTGGGCGGATACCCTCTCTCAGGTGGTGCTGTCATGGGCTCTGTAAAATCCCGTTACCGGTAAGTAACTAGGATCTTTTTGGCAAACAGTACAATGAGAAATCCGTTTAGCACCCAGAACAGGAGATGTGACCGCGCAGGGACCAGTATGAACAGAGTGTCATTGTCAAGGACATGAACACCTAAGTCCTGATTTCCAGTGAAGTTATCTAGCAAAATCCATTTGCCTTAAAGATTAAAAATTCCAATTTCTTTAAGCTTCAATTTTCATTTCACAGGCATGAACAAATAGATACTTAAATTCTATGGCATGGGGACAGCTTTGTGCAACTTTTCTGCTATACCTACATCATAATTTAACTTTTTTTTTTCCTTCCTACTTTGGGTGGCATTTTTCATCGGCATCAACAATGCAGCCTTTGACGTTTCATGGATTTGTTTCAATCTGATCATTTGCGCCTTAATTTGATTTGTACAGTTTATTTTGTCTTTTTTTTTTTTTTTTTTTTAGCGTTTTTTTTTCTAGTGTGATGGGTTTCAAATACTGCACAGGCATCTAAAACTCTATCACGCTGGTTTGAACATCTTTCATGCCAACCCATTAATAGCTAGAACAGGAGATCCTCATATCTTTGTCATTTAATCTTCACACCTGCTGAATTGACTGCCTCCTAAATCCCGTCTGGTTGTGTTATTCCAGGCTGTGTTCTTTTCCAATTTGATAAGACAGAAATCCTTATCTACACCTTTTGCTAGTGTTTTTATGTCTCTACTCGGCAGCATGGAGCACCGCAGACAGTTTAACAAGCTGTAAGAGACAGGTGTTAGACAGCACTGTTGGTCTGGGAATAGCCTGCGTTCCTCCAAGGAAGGCTAGATGGACTCGGAAATAACTGTAAGATGTGGACGTTTACAGCTTTACCAGCGTACTTGTGACAAACGGCTAATTTGCCAGAAAACTAATTTATACTTGTCATCTAGATGAACATGTGCTAGTCACATTATGTATTAGCCCGCATTGAGTTTACAGCATCAAAATGTATGAAATCTAAATTTCAGGAGGTCTTTGTTTAAGAACTCTTCTGAAAACCATGAAGTCCTTTTTCATTTTCTTGAACTTTTTCCACGTTAAAGTCTCTTGATTTATCTCATCTAGTGCACTCCTGGGTAAAGCCATGGAAGCAGATGTAATACACTCTTATGTACAGTTGCCTTTTAATTATAAAGGCTTTTAGCTGTCCCGAGAAATAGCTAAATGTTGTGGCATCTGCTTCACAAGGATATGCAAACAGTGAACCGACAATCCAAAAACCGCAATGACAGATGCAGTCTCATAAGGTTCGCATTCCCATAGATGTTTTCTCTTGTTTATCTCTCAACAACGTTAAGAATTCATTTTAACAAGTTCTTGTCACACTTGATAAGGCGAGTATCTGGAGCATCCAACTAAATCAATGGGAATTACTAGATGCCCTATTTCCTATCTGCTTCCTGTAACCAGCGCTAATGAAGCGGAAGGGCATGTTCTGCTCTTGCAAACGGCTGATACTAATTTGTGTAAACTGCTATTATTTTACATTTTTTTACCTAACTTCAGTTTCATTTCTGCGCTGCAGAAGGCCTGAGCTGAATAAAGTGCAAAAGAATAGGACAAGCAGTGAACTTGTTAAAGTAGGGCTCATTTACACTTGCATACTCTGGATTCTTATTAGTAATTTTTCTTATTAAAAAAAAAAAAAAAGTTTCCAGTACATTTAGACTGTTTTGTCCACTTTTTTTTTTAAATCACGTGTTTTAACAGCATTACAAGAACGACAATGAAATAAAATATTTAATCCTTGAACAACAAACTGATACAATATAGAAATGGAACAATTTATTTAAAAAAAAAAAAAAGCCTCGCAATTAAAAACTGATGGGGTGTTCAGATTTGTATTTTCTTACAAAAGTGTGAATAAGCTCTTACCGTAATGTTATGCCAAATACACCAGGCCTTATGAGTCTGCATGTATGTCTGTTTAACTGATCAAATATTAGTAAATCTTTAAATGGTTTATCCAGGACTGTCCACGATGCAGATTTGAAGCAGAAATTTCCTGAGCATTTCTGCATCTCCTTGGCAGAAAAACGCGTTTGGTTTTTACATGTGTATTTGCAGTGCAAATACGCATGCAGAAACGCACAAGAATTGGTCATGTCCAGATTTTTTCTGCGAGTAAAATCCACGCAGAAAAAATCCTGACCATGTGCACAGAACTTGCAGAATGTCATGGGATAAGGTATGCAATGCGTTTCTGGAGCGTTTATGCGCTGCAAATCCGCACCAAAAACGCATCGTGGGCACACAGCCTTAAACGAAAAGTCTGCAGTCACTCTACATGACTGGAGACTTGTGAATCCTCACATCGTGCGCACTGCTCACTGTGAGGACTCTCCCGTGTCGGCACCAGGAACAGCGGTCATGTAACCACAAGAGTGCGATATGCATACTCCCGGCCACATTCTGACTAGATAGGCGCAGCCTCCCTCAATTCAAGCACGTGTAGTGCGAGGCCAGAAACGGTCTAGTCAGATTGTGGCTAGGAGTATGCATATTGCATACTTGCGGTCACATGATTGGCATCGGAGAATCTTCAGTGTGTAGTGTGCGCGATTTGAGGATTCACAAGTCTACAGTCACATAGAATGACTGCATACAACCCTTTAAACAAATTACAGGGTTTTTTTAGTCATGTAGTACATGCAAAAACAATAAAACGTATGCAAAGGTAACTGTCCATACCCTTGAAATTCTTCCTTAACTTGTTTTCAGCGGACAAGAAGGATGAGTAATAATTTGCTGATGTGGGGGCCAACCACTGGGAACACCAACAATTGGCAGAGCGGGGGAAATTTTATCCTCAACTGAGTACTTTTATTCTCCATTAGAACGGAGCAGCATTCTCTACAAGGCTAGTGCAGCGATCGGCAGCCCCATACGGAATGAATGGATCGGCGGTCCATCATGCACGCTGACGCTCCATTCTAATGGGAATAAAGGTGCCCCCCAACTATCAATATGTTATCATCTGTGCTGTAGATGGATAATAACTTGCTTTCACTGTACAACCCTTTTAACCCTCAACTGGTGAGGTGGTTTTTTTGTCACGCAACTTGTGATGTGGGCTTTCCTATACCCCAGTGTTTAGAAATCTCTTATTTTTACAGAAAATGCAAAGATCACGTTTGTTTTAATCATTTTCTTATTGGCGATTGATTACACATGAGTATAACAAATTTTTGAAACCCACAAATGGATGGAAGCTAGTGAGACACGTATCCTCCTACCAGCATTTTTCAATGAATGGCATCTGAACAAAAATTCCCTGGGGTGTGGCAAACCCCACCTCACCAGTTGAGGGTTAAAGATAATATAACAGGAAAAAGTTAGGACTGTCTGATATTCCAGCAGGATTTTCCATCATTGGGTAGATGATATACCTTATTGTATCCTGCATTTTAGTGTTCTTGGAAAGAGTTAGTTTGGTGGCAGAAGTTACTTAGTCACAGATTGCTGGAGGATCCCTGTTTGTTTTGTGGGCTTGTAAATGTTTTAGCATTCTTCACTCCCTTGCTTCCCTTTCTGCTGGTGTGAATCATGAGATTATACTGAGTTTTAGAAGCGGTTTTGTCTTTGTGCCAGTTTACTTAACTTTGCAGTGAGTGCATACCTTCCACACCCCTCTCACACCCCTGCTTCTCATTGGCGGGGATGGAGGAGGCTTCTGTTGCTTAACCTCTCTGAGACACATGACTACATTTACGTCAGTGAAATTGCCGTCATAGTGATCTGATACTGTATGTGCTTTTCACTTGGGCTGAAATCTGCTCTACATGTTCTGACTTTCATAATACCACATGGTTTAATGATTGTGTAGCTGGATAGTTGCTGCAGCAGTTAGACATCTACTGTAGATTGGTTCAAAAACTATAAAGTATCTAAGTCTGCAGAATCTCTTTAACAGGATAGTTGTACTGAAGGTGAAAGCCTAGAGTACAGCAGATCAGCAAAGCTGTGACATCTGTTTAATGCAAACCTTAACTACACTTGTTTAAAGGGAATCTGTCAGTAGGATCAACCCTCCTCCGCCATCTATATGTGCATGAAGATCATAGGAAGCTGAATTAATTGGATTGCAGATATCTCTTATCAATCTAGTAAGAAAAACATGGACATCTTGAGAATAAGTAAATGAGCTGTTAAAATCTATGGGCCAGACACAGATCTCCCTGAGAATCTGCCTCTTATTAGATATCAGATCTTATTTTAAATGAAAGTGGATGTTTCCTGTGTGAGACCTGTAATGACTGACTTATAGTGATGAGCGAGCGTGCTCTGTACTCGCCCGAGCATCTCGCTGTTCGAGATGCTCGGCAAGTGCTTCCTGGATGCTCGGGCGGGAGCCGAGACATCGAATAAACATGCGGGTATTGCCTGCCACTCACTGAAATGCTGCAGGCAAATACTGTTGTTTTTAAACCAGGTATTGGTACTTTTGGCAGTGTGGACAGGTGCCAAGTCCTGCTGGAGAATGAAATTTCCATCTCCAAAAAGCTTGTCGGCAGAGGGAAGCATGAATTGTTCTTAAATTTCCTTGTAGACGGCTGCGCTGACTTTGGTCTTGATAAAACACAGTGGACCTACACCAGCAGATGACATAGCTCCCCAAACCATCACTGATTGTGGAAACTTCACACTAGACCTCAAGCAGCTTGGATTGTGTGCCTCTCCACTCTTCCTCCAGACTCTGGGACCTTGATTTCCAAATGAAATGCAAAATTTACTTTCATCTGAAAACAACACCTTGGACCATTGAGCAACAGTCCAGGTCTTTTTCTCCTTGGCCCAGGTAAGACGCTTCTGGCATTGTCTATTGGTCATGAGTGGCTTGACACAAAAAATGCGACACTTGCAGCCCATGTCCAGGATACGTCTGTGTGTGGTGGCTCTTAATGCTATGACTCCAGCAGCAGTCCACTCCTTGTGAATCTCCCCCAAATTTTTGAATGGCCTTTTCTTAACAATCCTTTCAAGGCTGCGGTTATCCCAGTCACTTGTGCATCTTTTCCTACCACACTTTTGCCTTCCACTCAACTTTCCATTAATATGCTTGGATACAGCACTCTGTGAACAGCCAGCTTCTTTAGCAATGACCTTTTGTAGCTTACCCTCTTTGTGGAGTGTGTCAATGACTGCCTTCTGGACATCTGTCAAGTCAGCAGTCTTCCCCATGATTGCAGAGCCTACTGAAACAGACTAAGGGACCTTTGTAAATGTGTAGGAAGCCTTTGCAGGTGGTTTTTTGTTAATTATTCTAATTTACTGAGATAATGACTTTTGTGTTTATAATTGGCTGTAAGCCATAATCCTCAACATTAACAGAAATAAACATTTGAAATAGATCACTCTGGTTGTAATGACTCTCTATAATGAGTTTCACTTTTTGTATTAAAGAACTGAAATTAACTTTTTGATGATATTCTAAATTAGTGAGAAGCACTTGTACATCTCAACTAACAGTCCTTCTAAGGACTAATCCAGATGCATATCAATCCTGGTGATAGCCGGAGTTGGGCAGGCAGAAATTGTGGAGAGTGTATAGAGCAGAATAGGGTCCATTGCACATTCTGTCTGCTCCTGTTGCAGATATCCAAAGCCCTAGATATCAGGGCTAATATTCTTTTTGCTCTTAATCCTGATTATTTGCTTGAAAAGCAGTATAATACACCATTTTTACTGCTCCATTTGCTTGTTAGCAGCATACAGCCATATTTGTTTGATTTTATTCGCATTGCTGTATTGTGGAAGCAGAGAAACTTGTCCATCTTCAGACATGATCCGATATTACTGCAGTAATAATCGTGACATTTTTGGGAGCGTGCCAAATATTATACTCCATTTAAAATGGGCAAGTCGCGTGGCAAGGGACAGGGAAGTGAACGTGATGTGGATGGTGCACGCAGAGGCCAAGGCCATGGGCAAGCTGAAATTGTGTGGGGGCGGCTGAACACCACTATTGAAGTTAGAGCTGTGTGAGAAAGTTGTTGGTTGGACAGCAGATAATGCTTCCAGTCAGTTTGCCACCACAACCACCACCCTGTCTTCCACACGCTCCAGTCTCAGTAGCCGTGAGTCTGGACCACATAGTCGTCACCCTGTTCCTCCTTCCTCCCACCATGTCGAGTGTCCGGAGACAAGTGATCCCAAATTGGACACTCCGAAGAGCTGTTCACTTTTTTCCTTTTATAGATTCGGGCCTTTCGACCAGCCCGCTTCAAGCGGGGCATGTAGTGATGCCCAAATATTTGAGCAGCCACGGTCCCACAAAGGCGATTGTTGGGAAGTGCAATTACTGTCGCAAAAGGTGGATGATATCACATGTAAAGCACCATGGAATAATTGGTGCTATAATAATAATAAATAATAATGATGAGACAAAATTGCCAGCAAGTCAGGAGGAGGCCCAGGGTGCGTACTTGGAAGACGAGGTGGAGGACAATGAAGTCACTGACCCAACCTGGCAAGGTGACATGCATAGCGAGGACAGCAGCACACAGGGGAAGGGAGGCGTAGCACCAGAACAGGCAGGAACAAGCAGTGGGGTGGCCGCGGGCAACTGTTCCCCAGAACACCAACACAAGGAAGTTGCCAGTCCAACTGTTAGTTGTTGTAGAATCTGGCTCTTTTTTAAAGACTGTCCAGTTAACCTCAAAAAGGCCATTTGCAATACCTGCAATGCCAGCATCAGCAGGGGCAGCAAAACTACTGCTCAGGCACATGGCAGCAAAGCACCCCACTAGTTGGGTGGAACGCCAGGGTCCAGAAACAGTGTCTGCTGGTGACACCACTGCCTGTTATGCTGTTGTGCATGCACACAAATTCCCTCTCCATGGCGCAGACGAACATGCCTCCCACCCTGCACCTTTCGTTGCATACTTGCAACCACCACCATCAGCGTCCACGTCCTTGTCCCAGTTCAGCGTTCAGTTGTCCTACCCCAGTCCTTTGAATGGAAGTGCAAATACGCAGCCAACTGTCCACGGCACTAAACTGCCAAATTTCTCGAATGCTTGCACTGGAAATGTTGCCTTTTAGGCTTGTGGAGACGGAATCTTTTCGCAACCTCATGGCGGTGGCCGTCCCTCGGTTCTCGGTCTCCAGCCGCCACTGTTTCTCCCGGTGTGCCTTCCCCTCCTTACACAAGCAGGACATTACCTGTGCCCTCAACAACGCAGTTACTGAGAACGTCCCATCTAACCACGGACATGTGGACAAGTGCTTGTGGCCAGGGACTGTAAATCTCGCTGACTGCACACTGGGTTAATGTAGTGGCAGCCGAAACCCAGTTGGACACTGGGACGGAACACGTCCTTCTGATGCCAAGGATTGTGGGCCGTGGGTCAATTAGGGTTGCCCCCACATTCTACAACTCCTGCACATCCTCCTCCTATTCATCGTCCAACTCCGAAATTACGACATCAGTCGGAAGCTGGAAGCACTGCCTCGGCCAAGCGGCAACAGGCTGTGCTGAAGCTAATATGTTTAGGTGACAAACCCTACACCGCTGAAGAGTTGTTGACCGCTTTAACAGAGAGCAGATCTGTGGCTGTCACCGCTGAACCTACAGCCAGGTATGGTCGTGTGTGTCTATGACCCGAACCTGATGGCGGCTCTGAAGCTTGGCAAACTCGCACATGTACCATACCTGGCCTATGTGCTCAAGCTAGTGGTTCAGCGGTTTCTCAAAACCTACCCGGATCTGCCTGAGCTGCTTATGAAAGTACGCCACGTGTGCTCTTTCATTAAGTCTCCTCCAGCTTCCGCCGCACTCACCGTGTTTCAGCAGCGTTTGCAGCTTCCCGCTCACCTGTTGTGCGATGTCACCACGTGTTGGGACTCACCGTTGCATATGTTGGGAAGTATTTGTGATCAGCAGAGGGCAGTTGTTGAGTACCAGCTTCAACACGCCCGTTGGTATTCAGTTCAGCCTCCACAAATAAGAGCTGATGACTGAGCATGGATGTCTGACATCTGTGCCAGCCTGCAAAACTTTGAGGACTCCACCAAGATGGTGAGCGGCGATGATGCCATAATTAGCGTCACCATCCCGATTCTCTGTCTGCTGAAACACTCGCTGCTCACAATTAAAGAGGAGGCATTGCAGGCGGAGCACGATGAGATGGAGCAAGGAACTATACAGGGTGATGCTACATAGCCCAGCCTCATCTCATGTCAACGCGGATTGGGTGATAGGAGTAAATGTAGGCGGAGAAACAGGAGCTGTTTTCCTACGCTACAGACAGTACTACCCACGCAACAGTCATACCGTTTGTTCAGCTTGGATGGCCTGAGGAGAGGGAGAACCAGGAGAAGGACCGGGAGGAGAAGAGCATGGACAGTCATCCTCTTGGTCAGGACAGGGAAGTCTTGGCTGTTGGCAGTCTGGCACACATGGCTGACTTTATTCTGCTGCATTTCCCGTGACCCTCGCGTTGTACGCATTTTGGGCAGCAATAATTACTGGTTGGTCACACTTCTAGACCCACACTACAAGGAGAACTTTCTATCTCTCCTTCCCAAGGTGGAGAGGTCTAATAAATTATTCAAGTACCAGTAGGCCCTTGTTGAAGAATTTAAAAATAAAAAAATTCCCATCTGAAAACGCTGGCGTCAGAGGTCAGTTTGTTGGACAACCAAGGAGTACAGGCGAGGGAGACCCAAATATGATGCAGCAGAGGCAGGGGAACACTGTCAAAAGTGTGGGACAGTTTTCTCAGCCCATCCCAGTGCCCAGGCCCTGATGCACGGTGTACTCTGACAAGGAGGGAGAAGTTTTGGAAGATGCTGAAGGAGAACCTTGCCGACTGTACCAAGGTCCTCCGTGATTCCTCTTTGCTTTATAATTATTGGGTATCCAAGCTGGACACGTGGCATGAACTGGCTCTCTACACCTTGGAGGTCCTGGCCTGCCATGCCGCTATCATTTTGTCAGAGCGGGTTTTTAGTGCTGCTCAGCGTATTATAACTGATAGGCGCATCCGCCTGTCAACTGAAAATGCTGACAGGCTGACTCTTATAAAAATGAACAAGGACTGGATTGGGCCAGACTTCTCAACACCACCGGATGATAGCAGCGGAACATAAAGTCAAATCCAGTGTTTTTTTGGGGGGGGTCTATTCCCGTGCACCTCTTCACACCCAGACATGGGTATATGCTTCCTGGTTTAGTCTATTTTATGTGACCCTCCTACTTCTCCTCATCCTTCACCACCATATCAACAAAGTCACTGTGATGCAACACCCACATCATTTTTTTTTTTTTTTTTTAAGAGGCCTACTTCTAACATTTCTGTATGTTATCCAGTATGTTCATGTATATCCCCCCAGGGGTAAATGTTTTCCAGCCCATGCACTTAGTGCATGGGCATTAGTAGTATAGGAGACACAGTCCTTAATAACGGGAACAATTTTTTTAATGAGGACCTCCTCTACGTCTCTTCAAAGGGGTATTGTAGTGTGTCCAAATTTTTGGCAGCCCTTGCAGTCACTGCATGGGCATTACAAGTATAGGAGACCCACTCCTTAAAGTGGCTGTTCGGTCAAAAGCGGAAAGTCTGCAGTCACTGTTTGACTGCAGACTTATGAATCCCCTGTGCACTGCGGGGATTCGACGGTAAGAGACCTGGTAACGGAGGGCATGTATACGTTATACATATCTCCTCCCCCCTGCCATTTAGCGCCGCCTCGGCCATGCCCTATCTAGTGATGTGGATGGCCAGTGGGCACGTCTGACTAGAAGGCGCGGCCTCGCTCAATACAAATGCATGGAGAGCGAGGCCGCGTCCACTGTCCGGGTGGTATGTATAACGTATACATACCCTCTGTTACCGGGTCTCATACCGGCGAATCCCTGCTGCACACACTGTGCGCACACGGGGGTTTCAAAAGTCTGCAGTCACTGTGACCGGACAACCCCTTTAATAATGGGAACAATTTTTTTACTGAGGCCCTCCTCTACTTCTCTTCATAGGGGTATTGGAGTGCGTCCAAATTTTTAGCAGCCTTTGCAGTCACTGCATACGCAATAACGGTATAGGAGACCCACTCCTTTAATAATCGGAACAACAAAGCATAGCCGCCTGATGGCATTGTTAAAATAGGCTTTGTGGCTTTCACAGTCCCTCCTTCATAAATGAAACAGGATATCTGATCTGGTCTCACACACCACATGGCCAGATAAGGTAGCAAAATGTTAATTACATTTACATGTGAATGTATTTTTCACCTTTTGAAAGCCATGCAAAAACGCATCAAAAACACTATGTTCACAAATAGAATTTTTGATGCATTTTGCATTGCTTTCAAAAGGTGTGGAGAAGCATTTTTGTGTTTGGTTATTTTGCCTTATATACAAGTCATTACCCTGGAAAGTATGTTCCTTAACATTGTTGTCAGGAAAATCTATTTTAGTTTTGTTTTTGTATGTTTTTGTTAGTCCGTAAAAGTGGCTTAATACGACAACACTGTTCACAGCAGTGACCTGGGAGTCACCGATGCTTCCAGAGTCTTCCCCATGCTGTTCCCATATAATATGAGCAGTGTTTCCATCGATTTGGCCAATTCTTAGGCCCCCTCCAGACCTTCAGGGTGAGCCGCTGGAAAAATGGTTGAGTTTCCCATTGACTTACATTGGGCTCGTTGCTCGGGTCGAGCACCCGAGTATTACGATTTGCTCGTCCTGAGCAATGAGCACAAAAACTAGTTTTATCTGAAGAGCCCATAGATTGACACAGTCCAAATGCATCCAAGAAATCCACTCTGTACTAATTTAAATAAGATTTATTTTTTGATGAGCACGGTCTTCAAAAATCGTATATAATGAGCGACAGTCTGCACTCCTGTTCTCACTGCAGAACTGTGTGTGATTATAACGGAGTGCAGAAGATCCGAAGATCTTTTTGTCCCATTACATCACAGTGCTGTCAGCTCAACTGCAGAGCTATGCCTGATGACAACTAACACTTCTTCAGCTTCCATCTTTCAGGCAACCAGTATGTAGAAAAGGAAGAACAGCTGAGCTGACAGTACTACTAGAGGAGAGGTAGTTTTGTAACAAGACAACTCGACTCTGCTGTATATATATTATAATGCGCACACAACTTTTTTTTTTTTTTTCCCAGGAAGTAATATTAACCGGTTCCCAACTGCCCACTGTAGATGAACATCGGTGCTTGCTGGGCTCTGTGCATCGCCAACGTTTGTTTATGGTCAGCAGTCTCGCAACGGTCAGGACTCCAGATGACCTCACCGGGACCTGATTCGATCAGGTCCCCATGATGTTAACCCGCTCCCATCTTCTAGATGCCGCGATTAATAGTGATCATGGCATTTTAGAAGATGGTGACAGACTATTTTGCGTTGATCGGGATCACCACGTAACTTTATAACGTGGGGTTTCCATTGCAGAACGCTGGCTGTGACCCCTGACTTCTTCGAGACCTTATTTGTTCAGGTCCTGATGATGTTAGTGTCTTGCCAGCCAATGAGGGCGATCACTGGGAAAGTTTTCTGTAGTAACCAACTTTCCCGGGCGAGCTGCCTCATAAAAACGCTGTTTCTCCTCTGATTTCCTGTCAGTGAGAGCTCAGAAGAGAAACAGTGTCACAAGTGCTGCTGACAAGAGCTGTGTCAGTCAGCGATCTTGCTATGAAGTTAAAAAAAAAACATAAAATTAGGCTAGGGTTAGGCTTGATCGCAATTGTGTTAACAACAATAATTTGATGATCGCCTTGTCAATAAATATAAAAACGAATAAAATGGCCCGTTCGTTTCCTACTGCAGTAGAGACGTATGCCTTTTTTGTTCTGTCAGTGAAGAAAGTGCAATGTCAGATGGATATGTGGATTTCAAGGGCTTTAATTGCAGTGACAGCGATAGCTCAGAATTGAGCAGTGATTCTGGTCCATCCTCAAACACAAGGACCAGTACAACAAGAGGGGCAAATAGCGCTACTGGAGAAACCTCTCCAAATCAGGGAACACTGCCCAGTACAAGTGCTGTCCCTGGTACTAGTGAATTATGCTAGATCAAATTTATGGATGACAACTAATGTTCCGGAAATGTAAAAAAATTTAGGACTTACATTTGCCATGGGGCTTGTTAAAAAAACGAGCATTCGGTCCGTCCTATTTGTCCAACCACCCTGTTCAGCCACCTCTGTTTTCTGTCGTTCTTCCTAGGAACCGTTATGAAATGCTCATGAGATTTTGGCATTTTAACGACAATAGTCAATGCCTGCCCAGAAATGCCCCAGAACATTACAAATTCTATTAAATCAGACCCATCATTGAAGACTTGGCAGAAAAGTTCATAAGGCTCTACACCCCAACACAAAACATTTCTATTGATGAGTCCCTTGTAAAATTCAAAGGAAGATTGCACCTCAAGCAATTTAAGAGGGCAAGGTTCGGAATAAAGCTGTATAAAATATGTATCCAGTTGAACTCTTGCACATCAGCTTTTCGCATTTGAGGGGAAAAATGGCCAACTAAACCCACCAGGATGTCCTACTTAATACACCAGCATACCCCTATTTAAAAGCCTAGTTGAATACACCATAGGAGCTTGTGGGACCATTCATTAAAACAGTCAGTGCTTTCCACACATCATTGATCAATGTAAAGTTCCAAAAGGGGCAGTCAGGGGCTGTACGCAATGGATGGCTTCTTGCCCTCAAGTATAAGGATAAGAAGGATATTTTTATCCTCAGCTCGATCCACACTGATGCCACAAGAGCCACTGTAGAGCTAGGATCCACTACTCTGAAGCAAAAACCTGTGTCAGTCATAGACTACAACAAATACATGGGGGGTGTAGACCTTGCAGACCAGGCTCTACAGCCATACCAGGTATCCAGAAAATTATATACCTGATATAAAAGTTAGTTATTTATTTGTTTCAGGTGGCCATATATAATTCTTTTGTGTTATACAAAAAAGCAGGAAATTCAGATACTTTCCATGATTATCAGGAAAAGGTAATTGAAATCTTGCTTTTGAAAATGTTAGCCCCGCTCATCCTTTAGAATCTGAGGATGTGAAAAGACTCACTGAGCGACATTTTATTGCACTCATTCCAGCAACAGAAACCAGAAAGAAGCCCCAGAGAAGATGTTGTGTATGTTCCAAGAGAGGAATGAGGCATGATACCCGCTACTATTGCCCACAATGCCCATAATTGCCAGCCTTATGCCTCATTGACTGACTGCTTTAAAATCTTCCATACAGAACCACGTTTTTAAACTGTATTAATTTATCCCATTTTGTCATTCAAGCAATTGGTTTATTTCGTGAATGACACATTCGAGTAGAGCTCACTTAACAATTTCCAGGGGTGGGAGGGAGGCGGGGAAGTTTCTCCAGAATATAACACTTTCACTGTGTGCTTGTTCTGGAAATCATACATGGAGTTAAAATGGTCAGTAAACCTATAGATGAATTCTCAGAGGGGTGTCATTTCTAAAATAGACTCGCATCAGGGGGGATTCTGCAGTTGTGGCACTTAGCGGTTCTGAAAAGTGCTAGAACGGCAGACTCCCCCCTGAAGTGACCCCCATTTTGGAAATGACACCCCTGTGGGAATTCATCCATGGGTGTAGCGACCATTTACCCATCTATCTATTTTCCTATTTAAAATCTGAAGTTAAAACAAAATTTTAGTGGTAATTTTTTTTTTTTCACCGCCCAGTGGTATAAATTTCTATGGAACAGCTGTGGTGTATGCTCACTGCACCACTAGATGAATTCATTTAGAGGAGTAGGTTGTAAAATGCGGTCACTTTTGGGGGTTCTGCTGCTCTGGCACCTACAGGGGTCTGACAATGTGACATGTTGCCCACAAACCTTTCCAAAATCTTCTCTCCAATATGGTGCGCCTTCACTTCTGAGCTTTGCTGTGGCTGAAATGTAGTTTCCAACCACATATGGGGTATCTGCATATTCAGGAGAAATTGCACAACAAATTTTGGGGCGCATTTTTTCTTCCTACCCTTTGTGAATATAAAAAAATTGTGGCTAAAATAGCATTTTTGTGGGAATTTTTTTTTTTTTTTTTTTTAATTTTCACGGCTCAACATTATAAAATTCTGTGAAGCCCCTGGGGGGGGGGGGGGGGGGTTCAAGGTGCTCACCACACATCTAGATAAATTCCTTGAAGGGTCTAGTTTCCAAAATGGGGTCACTTGTTCGGGCTTTCCAAACAAGATATGGAGTTCGCTATTAATGCCAGCCAATTTTTGCATTCCAAAAGTCAAATGGTGCTCCTTCCCTTCCAAGCCCTGCCGTGCTCCCAGACAGTAGTTTTTCACCACATATTGGGGTATCAGCGTTCTCCAGAGAAATTGCACAACAAATGTTGTGGTCCATTTTTTTTCTTTCTACCCTTGCAAAAATGAAAAATTTGGGGCTAAAGTAACAGTTTTGTGGAAAAAAGTTAAACTTTTTATTTTTTCCTTCCACATTCTATTAATTCCTGTGGAACACCTGAAGGGTTAATAAACTTCTTGAATGTGGTTTTGAGCACCTTGAGGGGTGCAGTTTTTATAATGGTGTCACTTTTGGGTGTTCTCTGTCATATAGGGCCCTCAAAGTCACTTCAAATGTAATGTGGTCCCTAAAAAAAAAAAAAAATGTTTTTGTAAATTTTGTTGGAAAAATTAGAAATTGCTGTTCAACTTTTAACCCTTCTAACTTCCTAACAAAAAAAATTTGTGCTGATGTAGACATGTGGGAAATGTTATTTATTAACTATTTTGTGTGACTTAACTCTCTGGTTTAAGGACATAAAATTGAAAAATTAAAAGTTTGAAAATTGCAAAATTTTCTAACTTTTCGCCAAATTTCCGATGTTTTCAGAAATAAACGCAAGTTATATTGAACAACTTTTACCACTAATATGAAGTACAATATGTCACGAAAGAACAGTCTCAGAATCAGTGGGATCCCTTGAAGCTTTCCAGAGTTGCCACATAAAGTGACAGTGGACAGAATTGAAAAAATTGGCCTGGTCACGAAGGCGAAAACCAGCTCTGGTGCGAAAGGGTTAAACAAAATTTGTTTTCAAGCCTATAGCAAGTATGCAGTACGCGTTACCATTTTTAAATAATTTTGACCAGAAACTGCACACAGTCAGGTGATATAACCCAAGATAGCTGAAATTTTGCTGCTGTAAAGAGAACCTGTCAATTTATTCATGCTGCCCGAACCACGGGCATCCTGATTCGGACACTGGCTACTTTATTACAGCCGTTCATGTATTACGCTAAATGCTACTTTGTTTCAGAAAAAGCCTACTTTGAAAACTAACGTCTTGGGTGACTAGTCCAAGTTCACTATTCAATCCCAATTCACTAGATGGACAATTTCTCAACCATAGGAAGAAACAGGTCTGCCTAGGGGAGTGGGGCAATGAGAAGCTGGCAGGAACCTGCCTTGGACTAGTCATCTGAGATGTATAGGCCGTAGTTGGGGCTTCAGAAACGGCTTGACGCAGAACAGGGGATTTTTATACGTTGTAAAGAAACGAAAACAGTCCCATTAAATAGAACAATTGAAACGTCTATAGTACACACTGGCTCTTATGTTTATTTTATTTATTTGTGTAGAATGTTTTATGGTTTTGTTTTTTTCTGACTTTGCATTTTGCTTTTGTCTTCCAGATCATCTACTGCTGAAGCTGAAAAGGAAAATCTTGGTAAGATTTATTCTGGTATCTTTTTGATAGTCCTTGGAGTATGTACAAATAAAATTGGATTTAGATCAGTATTGGTCAGACTGCAAAGGGCAATGGTTCTGGTGTCCTAATCCCACACTGGCTTCAGATTACATCACCCTACTGAAGATGTTTGGACTCTTCCAGTGAATCTCGGCGCCCGCATGTTATCTCATTCTGAACTCGTATTACACATGTCCTGCCTGACTTTTTAAAATAGTATCAGCACTGTCCAGTTCTAGCTGCTTTCAGGTAGTGTAGGTAGTAAAGGGAAAAACAAACTACTGTATATGCAGCTCAGTACAATGTCATGTGCAACTGATTTAAAGGTTTATTCTAAGTTCTAGCTGTGGACTTGTTCACCTCCAGGCACATTCTTCTCTATCTAAAACTGCAGATTGTCCACTCTCCTGGCATGTTTTTAATTCCTGCAGGTATATAGTCTTGCAGTGCTTCCTGGCTGCCTTAATGAATGTGTGACTACCAGGAGAACATGAACTTATTTCCTCTTGGTAGTCACCGGCTATCAGTCACTGAGCGGCTTCTGTCATCGCTCCCTATAGTGTGAGCTGTAAATACACCCTGGCACTTTTTGACAACTCGCTCTGTAGCGCATCTACGAAGAGCATGCTGTCGATCAAAATGCTGGGGCGTGTTTTTTCCCTGTTGTCAATTCTCATATTTCCAGGAGGAATGTCATGAGCACAGTTGTTAGAAAACCTGTTTTAAGCATTGTGACTCCATGTACAAAGCAACGATTTGCTTGGACATTACAAGAGAGCTGTTAAGGATACTGTAATATTAGTACCGCAAACACCCGACATACCTAAGCTTAGTCAGCGTGATGCACCTAAAATTAATATTCTGCTTACTCAATTCTTAGTGCTTACTGTTTTCTTCTTAGGAGTTGTCACCCAAACCTCAAATGACCTTCCTGGGATTATCACCTGAAGTTACCCTCTCATGAATAGCACATTTATTTATGCACTGCTACGTTATTCTTGCTCGCTGCATAAGTAAGGGCTGTTCACTCGGCATTTGTGGTGCAAGTTGGGAGAGTTTCCTAATGCAATCCTATCACAGAATCCTCTCACCCATAGAATCCCATGTTACAATCGGGGGGAAAAAAATTGACTGGATGAAAATTTTTTTTTGCATGAAAGGCTGTTATCCGTATATAGTGGCCCAGCAAATGCCAAAAGGGTTATTTTTGTATACACCATGGTGGATCGGGGCCTATATATTTTGCATAACAGCAAGGAACATTCCATTTCCCAAATGGTATGGGCCTTTAAGAGTAACTATTGTGTTTAATTTTATTTCATAAATCAATAACACACCTTTAGAAATAAGCAACTTTGTAATAAATTTTATCCGAGAAATTTGCTTCTTTCTCTTTCTTGATTGATCTCGCGCTTTCATTATATGGATAACATCTGTATTCAGTGAAGATAGATGACAATTAGTGCTTATAAACTTCTCTGGGGAGGAGAAGGTGGGGAGGGAGATAGAGGCAGATACAGAAATACTCATGTGAGTTATACTGGAATGATTTGTTCTCCATAGAACTTTGAGCACCTACTCTCATGTCCTTTCTCCACAATGGGAAAATCTGGAGAATTGAGAACTTTGAGACTGAATGATCAGTCCAAGAGGAGAAAGAAGCGGATTTCTCTAAGGGTGCTTTCACATTGGGTTCTTTCCCACGTTTATTGATCCCGTCAGATCTTGCGTCCAAACCCCCACAAAACAGGATTAGGGAGTATGTGCTGACAGGGCAAGTAACTATAATGGTGCCAACCTAGTCAACGTGTGCTCTGCCTTGCATAATGTTCAGGCATACAGGCCTACAGGAGGCGTACATTCAGATGCAGTAGACAGCGTCTGAGTGCTTGTCTGCCTCCAGTAGGCATGTATACCCCAAAGCGATACATGACAGAGCACACATTGACTGACACGGTTTTATGGACTAATGAAATGAGTAACTCATGACGAGCCAGATGGATGGTCCCGTGTCTGAATCCGTAACGGGCACAGACCTCCACTACAATTGCCAAACTTACTTCCAGTTTTTAGAAGACACTTTCTTCAAGCCAGTGGTACAGTAAAGTCTGTATCTTTTAAGAAAACCATGATTTTCATGCAGGACAACATCGAATCACTCCTCAGATTGGCTGGCCAGTAAAGGTCTTAAAGATGAAAAAATAATGACATGGCCCCTTCCTCACCTGACCTAAACCCTATTGAGAACTTGTGGTTCCTTTTTATACGGTAGATTCACGGTGAAGGAAAACTGTACACCTCTGAATAGCCTGGGTGGCTGTGGTTGTTGCTGCCCAAAAAGTTGATCGTCAGCTGATTAAGAAACTGACGCTCCATGGATGGAAGGCTTATGACTGTTGTTGAAAAGAAGGGTGGCTAAATTGGTCATTGATATTTTGGGGGGAAATGTCAGAAATACTGTATTTTTTGCTTTATACGACGCACTTTTTTTCCTCCAGATTTGGGGGGGAAAAAAGGGGTGCATCTTAGAAAGCAAAATCACCTTACCGGCTGCAGTGGAGCGGGTCCCGGAGATGCGGACAGGGTGCCGGAAATGCTGCGGGGACAGGACAGAGCATGTCCGGCACCCCACAGAATCTCTGGCCTCAGCCAGCGGCAATCCTGGGACACCCCGCGCTACCAACACCGCCTCCCAGGTAAGCTGATTATAATACGCACCGGTTTATTAAAAAACATTTTTTTCTATTTTCCTCCACAAAATTTGGGGTGCATCTTATAATCCGCAAAATACGGTATATATTTTTGTACATTTCAAGCTGTTTGGTTTTCATTCAGTCATTAAGAGATCAAAATGAACAATTGAGATGGGCAAATTCACATTTTTCATTTCGTTGCATAATAATTCTCCACACACAGATATTCTCCTATGAAAGACAACCTCACTTTTTCTTTCTTAAATATTCATGTTTATTAACCTTTTGGATTAACCGACAGCTCTTAAGTTGTTCAATTATAAAATGAATCCTCAAAAATACAATTTTCCTAATAGTGCACACAGTATAAGGTACATTACACGTTTTCTATTGACTTATGGAAAAATAAATATCAAAACGTCTGTTACTCTTTAAAGGGAACCTGTCAGCTGATACATGCTGCCCAAACCTCGGGCATCGTGTTTCAGCCACTGGCTGTACGATCTCCGCCATGTAGGTTTGACTCTGAAACGCTACGGCGTTTCAGAGAAAAACATACTTTTAATAGCCACCGAGCCGCGATATTGACTAGTTGTAAAGACTGGTCCTTGACGGCTTCTCTCTCCCCCCATCCCCCTCCCATTGACAGTGACTGGCAAGCCTCTGTCTGCGTGTGTGTATAGGCAGAGGCATATCGGTCATTGTCAGCAGACAGGGAGAAGCCGCCGGCGGCTACTAAAAGTATATTCTTTGAAACATTGCAGCATTTCAGAGACAAGCATGCATGGCTGAGACGCTACAGCCAGTGACTGATACATGCTGCCTATGGTTTGGGCAGCATGTATTAGATGACAGGTTCCCTTTAAGCATATCGCTCACCTAACTATAACCCCTCTTGATTGATCTCAATAGTTTGTCGATTTTTGCCTCCTTACTTTGTTGGGAATCTAAATAAGCAGTAAACCTATTTTATTTCAAGGCATACAAACGCCAGTCTTGCTAGTAGACTAATTGTTATATAGGTTTGGTTACCAAAAGAAAACCTGAAACTTATTTTAAAAACCTTAGTGCACTCGAACCTCCATGGAATTCTAGGAAAATGTTACATAAATGCAAATGACGCAGACTTGTTTTTGTTCTTCAGATTATAATGAAATGTTTTAATAATGATTACCAGGTCTGTTATTGAAGACGGCACCAGCATTGCTGCATGTCCTTCATACAGTACTTACGGAAAGCAGCAGAACTTCAAGTCAGTCCGCATGCATAGCCGCCTGCTTTTGTTTGCTTGCGTTTGGGTAGTGATATTTGGTTTTCGTTGCTGGCTGTATACATCCTCTTCAGCCTCTGTCTACCCTGCTGTAACAAGGGAGGAGTAGTCATTCCTCACTGTTTATCACCATAAACTCGGTAAAAGTCTGCATTTTCCCAGTTAATGTAACAATAACTAATGTCAGGAGATGTAAAATTGGGCTCATAACAATGCATGAATAATAGATGTGGGTAAGTAATCCATGGGCGCTAGGTATCTTAGTTTTCTAGACTTTTTTTTTTCTACCAATTGACGAAATTGAGCAGTAAGTGTACTTCACAGAATAAGTCAAGAACAGGCAATGGCAAATGGTATCTAATCTAATAGTACTTGACATGTAGGCAGTCCGGCTGCCGGATCTCTGAAGAGATTCCTACTTCATATTGAAGAGCATGGCTGGTGAAGATTTCCTAACACTTGGAGACAGAACTATATTTTTGAGGCTTTATTCACAAATCCGTGTTTAAACACGTATGTGAAAAAAAGGTACCTGCCTAAGGCCTCATTCAGACGTAGGTGTTGTATCCATCATTTTCACTGGTACAACACGTACCCATTATAATCTATGGTGCTGATCACTTGTCCTTGCTGCTCACGGATCCTGACTGTGCAAAACATGCGGAGAAATATCCATTTTTTTTTCCCCAACAGCACAGATGACAAGGGCCAATAAAAGTCTATGGGTCCATGAAAAACACGTACAGCTCACAGATGGCATCAGTGTACAATCCATGTGTTGTTTGTGTTTATCATTACAAATTATCTTTATCCATACCGCAAAAACACTGATGGTAAAAACGGACATGCTGATGACACCAGTACCATTTTTCTTTTCACGTACGTGTTTAAACAGACGGGCGAACGAGGCCTCACATTGATTCAATAACTCAAATTAGAAAATAAAAATTTGCATAGACATCTACTAACTTCGACCAGAGCAGTAATGTCACAAAGTCATAAGCTCAACCTGTTCATATAGAGCCACCACATTGTGACACTAGAATGGTATTTTATAAAAACTGTGAAATAATTTTGGCTTGGTATAAATTTACAGGATTGGATAACAGGGATTGTCCAGCAGCAGAAAAATCTGGTTGCTGTTTATAAAATGTAAAAGAATTTAAACCAGGGCTGGCGACAGCCACAATGAGCCCCTTTTCACTTTTTTTCCTCCTTATTTTTTATGATCTCTAACTATTTTCCTGTATGAGGCTATGTGCCCACGTTGCAGAAATGAAGCGGAAAATTTGCGCTTCATTTCTGCATGTCCTTTCCCGGAAAAACGCATGCGGAATTTCGCAAGCGTTTTTCGCGCGTTTTCGACATGCGGAATTGCCATGCATTTTTTAAATGCATTGAAAAGGCAATTCCGCAAGCGGAAACGCAAAATTAAATGACATGCTGCGGATTTTTGTGCGCAACAAAAACGCTGCGGAAAAATTCGCAGCATGGGCATAGAACTTGCGGATTTTCATTGGGGACCATGGGGTGCGCATTGCCAAGCGTTTTACAAGCGTTTCTGCTGCGGAAACTCCGCATCAAATACACTTGTAAAACGCTACGTGGGCACACACCCTGAAGGTTCCCCCCCCCCCAGGATAATTTTGTATTTTTTCAGCAACACTATTCATTTAACCATTCAATGTATTTGAAAATGTGTAAAGGAAAAAAAAACTTTTGTTTTTGGGGTTTTGTTTTGAAGAAGTTCACTTTATGGTAAAAAAAGAACATGTTAACTTTATAATATGGGTTACATTGTTACCAAATTTATGTACTTTTCGTTTTGCTTACTAACCATATATTTATGTTCTGGGAAAGGGGGGGGTAATTTGAACTGTTTACATTTTTTTTTGTTTTATTAGTCCCACTATGGGACTTGAACCAGCAGTCTCTCTATCACTTGTACAATGCACTGCAATACTATAATATTGCTGTGTGCTCTAAAATTACTGACCACCTTTGAAGTTTCAGGCCTGGCTTCATAGTTAGTTATACAAACTTGGACACACAGCCCCTGACTTCCATAACAATGACATTGGCACCCCGCCATCACTTTGCCAATGGGCTTGTTGGGACACCTCCTCAATTTCAAACCTTTTAAATGCGGCTGCCATGATTCACAGAGGCGTCTAGGGCTTTCCTTCAGATATAGTGGTAATCTGACGGTGCATAGTTTTTAAATTATGCCTGGTGGCTCACTGGTAGTATGGTTACTTGAAGCAAATGTTTTCTCCTTGCAGCTGATCGCTTCCAGTCATCAGGCTACTGCAGGGATCTTTTGGCCACCAGCCCTTTTACTAATACACTTCAGTTTTTCAAATCTGATTGGACTGTCCAATTTCATAACCCCTTGGCTTTGAAACTTGCACTCCATTGTTCATTCTACCTTTAGGCAAGGAGCTTTCGTCCCCTCCTTATGATATATTGATGTACCTAGTTTGCTGGTCAGTTTATTAGCTAATCCAAACCCTCCTGTCTCTGCATCAGCTGAAATGGAGCAGGGGTCTATCTTATTAGCAGGACAGTCAGCCCCCTCTGTGTATGTCTCTAGTCATGTGCCGACAAACAGGAGAAGGAAGCTTGTTGTCAATCAGAAACATCAAAGAAGCAGTCTTCCTGGAGAAGAAGAAAGGGCCTGAAATGGGGCAATAGACAGATTTTTTTAAAAAAAATCTATAGTTAACGCCTAAATTTTACATTTGATAATTGTTTTTCTCTGCTTCTGGACAACCCCTTTCATTTGTCTTGTGCCCATTCAAGATGTGCAAAAATTTCTCCAACCCCGTTAGATGGCAGTTTATATTCCAGTGGCATAGGAACTTTAAATGTCCTGTGATCCTTCCTGGAGAAAGGTCTCTCTCCACACAGTCCGTTATGAACAGTGGGCATCCTACGCAAGTAGATTTTGCCGTTCTCGAGCTGTTTAAAGCATGATCCTTCTGTCCTTGTTTGAGTTTGCCCCTGACATGCCTGATTAGTAGACAATCTATGCAATGTGTTTTGTGTTTGCATCTTAGGAGACTTTGTAAGCTTCATTATGTTGCAAAGGTGTATGAATGATTTATTCTCTGTACACTGCTCAAGATATATGAAGAGTAACAAAACTTGTACTTCTGCACAAAAGTACTACCAAGAAGGGTCCGATCAGCAATCTGAGCCATTAATGAGACCTGAAGTAGGTTTCATACTAACTCTGGCTCAGTGTTATCACCGATTTTTGTTGCTTTAGAGGAGCCCATGTCCTCATGAAAGTTGGGCTCTCACCTGTCTATGGCATGTCAGGAGAAAATGCTTTACTAGATCTAAGAAAGCAGCCAAAAGTGAAGAACCTAAAGTCAATCACAACAGAATATCCAATTTTAATGGGAGTTTGTCAAAATGACTGTTAAAAGTACAGGCACTCAAGGAACCCATGTCGTGGTCAAAAAATTCAGTTCACCTGCTCACCTACTTATTTTCCATCTTTCCCTCCCCTCTTCCTTGATTGACACCTCCTGGCTTTACAGGAGTTAGTAAAGGACAGTGCTGGATGGGCAGGTGCTGGAACTGTTTGGCTACACCAAGGGTGCACTAAGCGCCTGTACAAAGCTTGAACAGATTTTTGGACTGAAAGATTCCTTTTAAGTTAATCTAAAATTTGCATTACTGACAATGTTGAAGCATTCCCATCATGTAGTTTGGGTAATTAGGTGTAAACTTGGGGCAAGTAGGACTTAATACCATTACTACCTACTTCTGCTATAATGCTGGTGTCACTAATCCTAAGATTGCAATATATTGTATATAGTAACATGTGATCCTGAAGAACTGAACTTGGGGACGGCAGTTGTTAACTTACACATTCATGCTTACAGTACACTATGTAATGTTTCTTACTTAATATGGCTGTACCTATTATCGCTTTGGTATATCATTGCCTAGTATATCTGCATATATTCAAAAGATATAGTGTAATAGTTTATAAAATAATGTTTGGTTGCGTGCATCTCATTTCTAAAGGCTTTTTCTAGTAAAGCATATGGCCGTTCCAGCTTATCTGTCTACTTAATGGGCCATTTGTGTGTTCTCCAAGCCTCTCTTGGTCACAGGGCTCATACTTAAGTTATAACACATCCCATTATAAATAGTGGCCCTTCGATTTTTCAATGTCTCATATTTGCTAAATTATTCAGTACCCACCATGAACAAGTTTTGTCTATTGTTAAAAATGACAAGTAATTTTAACGGTTCCTCTACCCTCTGATTTAAAGAGTGTGGGCAAAACATTATATAGTATGCCATAAAAAAAATTAAGTACTTCAAAGGTTATTCCAAGGATTGTAAGTTCCCCTTCCTCCTGTAACCATTGGATAGGGGCTAATTTACCGATTTCTGGAGGTCTGACCGTTGGCACTGCCAGTAATCTCAAGGATGGCGCTCTGCAGAACCCGGTCTTGAATGGAGAGGAGATGTGCATATTCTACCTTCTGCCCATTCATCTCCCAAGGGACATGACTGCTGGAAATAACAAATCCTGCTGGCTTACTACTGCAAGATTCTATACAATTTAATCCGTATACAGAATACAACTAGAATAATTTTCTGTGTATTTTATCTTGTACAGAATTGGTGATGCACAAAAAGGCAAGCTGATCATCGCCTTTTAATAAATGCACGCTGGAACATTGACTTGAAGAGACATGTATAACTTTGCTGCCTTTTAAATGCATTTGTTACATGTCCTATACTTCTGGCACGAAAAGAAAATCAGATAGTTATTGATCAGACTATGCTTTTCGGAATAGCAAGTATTTATTGTTCAGGCCCCAATAGCGTCTTAACCCCTTAGGAGTTAGAGAATCTATTTAAACAGAAGCCTGTATTTTCTAATAGACTGAAGCAATGAATCCTGTAAGAAATATACTATAGAATGAGATTTCCTTCTCTAATATAATCCCCTGTTTAAATCTATTTTAGCATAGAAAGCCAAGCTTTACATGGCGGCGCATTGTCAGTGAATTATCACACCAGCCAGCAAGTAAGGTTTGATAAGGGATTGCTGCAAAAAAAAAAGTTAGCTTTACTAACTGCATTGCCATGGGAAGCCGTAAAGTCCAGCCTTAATAAATCACCCATTTCTGACCTGTCTTAGCCGGGCACCAAGGGAACTTGAAAAATATATTTTTTTTGCAAGGGCAGGAGTGAATGTATAGCTCTTAATCACATTTGCGGACACAGTAATAAATGAAACCATGTCAGTCCTTTCGACATTTTGTAATGCAGCCAAAACCAATAACCTTGCTGATTATGACTTTTTAAAGGTTTGTTCTATGTCACTTTAAGTCCCTGGGCCTTTTCTTCATTTACAGTGAGGCTGTTTGGTCTACCATATACACTACACATGGGCTTGCATCATTTAGGGGCCCCGCAGAAGTTATTTACGTTTCCTATACTTTCTACATTTCACCTTTGGCTTCTGATACAGAACTCAAGGACTGAACAAAATAATGCCGACTTTAGAAGCAATGTGGTCATATCTTGCCTATGAACCATAAAGAAACCTCTTTAGCATGAGTCATTTTGTTTTACTGTTTTACCCAAAGAGAGTAATAACAAATATACTGTATATATACACTGCTCAAAAAAATAAAGGGAACACTCAAATAACACATCCTAGATCTGAATGAATGAAATATTCTCATTGAATACTTTGTTCTCTACAAAGTTGAATGTGCTGACAACAAAATCACACAAAAATCATCAATGGAAATCAAATTTATTAACCAATGGAGGCCTGGATTTGGAGTCACCCCCAAAATTAAAGTGGAAAAACACACTACAGGCTGATCCAACTTTGATGTAATGTCCTTAAAACAAGTCAAAATGAAGCTCCGTATTGTGTGTGGCCTCCACGTGCCTGTATGACCTCCCTACAACTCCTCGGCATGCTCCTGATGAGGTTGCGGATGGTCTCCTGTGGGATCTCCTCCTAGACCTGGACTAAAGCATCCGCCAACTCCTGGACAGTCTGTGGTGCAATGTGACGTTGGTGGATTGAGCGAGACATGGTGTCCCAGATGTGCTCAAACGGATTCAGGTCTGGGGAATGGGTGGGCCAGTCCATAGCTTCAATGCCTTCATCTTGCAGGAACTGCTGACACACTCCAGCCACATGAGGTCTGGCATTGTCCTGCATTAGGAGGAACCCAGGGCCAACCGCACCAGCATATGGTCTCACAAGGGGTCTGAGGATCTCATCTCGGTACCTAATGCCAGTCAGGCTACCTCTGGCGAGCACATGGAGGGCTGTGCGACCCTCCAAAGAAATGCCACCCCACACAATTACTGACACACTGCCAAACCGGTCATGCCAAAGGATGTTGCAGGCAGCAGATCGCTCTCCACGGCGTCTCCAGACTCTGTCAGGTCTGTCACATGTGTTCAATTTGACCCTGCTTTCATCTGTGAAGCGCAAAGGGCGCCAGTGACGACTTTGCCAATCCTGGTGTTCTGTGTTAAATGCCAAGCGTCCTGCACGGTGTTGGGCTGTGAGCACAACCCCCATCTGTGGACGTCGGGCCCTCATACCACCCTCATGGAGTCTGTTTATAACCGTTTGTGCAGACACATGCACATTTGTGGCCTGCTGGAGGTCATTTTGCAGGGCTTTGGCAGTGCTCCTCCTGTTCCTCCTTGCACAAAGGCGGAGGTAGCGGTCCTGCTGCTGGGTTTTTGCCCTCCTACGGCTCCCTCCCACGTCTCCTGGTGTACTGGCCTGTCTCCTGGTAGTGCCTCCAGCCTCTGGACACTACGCTGACAGACACAGCAAACCTTCTTGCCACAGCTCGCATTGATGTGCCATCCTGGATGAGCTGCACTACCTGAGTAACTTCTGTGGGTTGTAGAGTCCGTCTCATGCTACCACGAGTGTGAAAGCACAACAAACATTCAAAAGTGACCAAAACATCAGCCAGAAAGCATTGGTACTGAGATGTGGTCTGTGGTCCCCACCTGCAGAACCACTCCTTTATTGAGGGTGTCTTGATAATTGCCAATAATTTCCATCTATTGTCTATTCCATTTGCACAACAGCATGTGAAATTGATTGTCAATCAGTGTTGCTTCCTAAGTGGACAGTTTGATTTCACAGAAGTGTTATTTACTTGGAGTTATATTCTGTTGTTTGTGTTCCCTTTATTTTTTTGAGCAGTGTATATTGCTTAGATCGAAGCTGCAAAACTGATCTTTATTTGTTAATATGTTGTCGTTTAAGGGTCCCCTCACAGTCTGAGTCTTTGGCAGCAGTGGTCACAAGAAAATTAAGCAGTCACTGGGCATCGCCAGTGACCGTAAATACGGCATGTAACCGCTAGGGAGAGACCATTAGTGCATTGCGGGATTAAATGCAGGGGTAATTGCTTGGGTGTTGTGTGTTTTAATACAGAATCTGATCACTTTAGAAACCATTATAATTTTAATCAAAATCAACAGAAAACTAACTGGAGATTATACAAATTCAGCTGACAGCATTTGGTTTGCCTAATTTATAATGACATTATAGTCTCGGTGGGAGAAAACAAATATGGCCTGTACTCTCCTCCTGGATTGGTGCCGCTCATCCATACTTGTTACTATGTTCACCGCTGGTCTCCTCACATAGTCATGTGATAGTTTTCGCTAATCAGCATCTGCTGATTGGCTGCAGCCTACAGTTTCAATCCGAACAGGAACTCCTGTAAAGACTTATTCTTTCCAGTGGTTTCCCTACAGCCCATTTTCTATTCTCAGATAACTCCTAATATTAAAGGCAAACGAAGACTAGATTTTACATATAATTCCTAGATGTCATAGTCATTGTACAATATCCTTTGTTTTTTAAGGTACAGTGCAACGAGAGAAAAAATACCAAGTACAGCCTGGATTTGGTGACAGACGTGGTGGCGTGATCAGTGCCAGAACATATTTTTATGCTGATGAAGCAAAATGTGATCATCATATGGAAACCTTTCTGAAATGCATTGAGGCTTCTGGTGAGTGTACAAGCCGTAATACGTAACAATTGTGATACTGCCGGTAATCGTTATAGACATTGTATTGTAAACACGTTATAGTCACCGGTGTAGCGCAGAGCTCTAACTAGGCTTTCTCGTCCAGGGCAAACATTTAGTTTTCTGCCTTAGCTTTGTATTTAAATGCCTTTTCCAAGGCAAAATGGCACATGCCCTTGTTGTCCCCTTCCGAGCTGCACCACTGACATAGGGTGTTAGTTGCAGACAAGGAATAAACTTATTGGTACTCTTCCCCAAACCTCAACCTTTTTATCATTGTGCAGTTTTAGGTAAAAAAAAAAAAATAAATAAATTTAACAATACAAATGTAGACATAATCATTTTTTTTTCCTTGGGTTCAAAATTCTGTTCTGATACTTTAATGATGAAAATGTTATTTCCACTTAAAAACTTTTGTAATTGTAAAATGGTAAAATAAAACAGGCAGTCTGCCCTCCCCCAAACCAGCACCGGCTCCCCCCTCTGTTCCTATCTCTGTTTTCACCGCATTGTTGATGTCACATTAATGGCTGCAACCAAAGATCCCCATGATTGTGTATTGGGGAAAGAACCTAAGCAAAAGGAAAGAGTAAAACGCAGTGTTTTGTGGGCTATGCTGGGTCCAAAGCAAACTTGGTTGACCAGGAAATTCGAAAAAGGGGAATTTTATTGACAACGTGTTTTGGAGTTGGTCTAAAGGCCCCGTCACACTTGGCAACGCTGCAACGATCCTGACAACGATACGACCTGTCAGGGATCGTTGCTGTGTCGCTATGTGGTCGCTGGTGAGCTGTCAAACAGGCAGGCTCACCAACGATCAGGGGAGCAGCGACATCGTGGAAAGAATCTTTCCACGATGTCCTGCTCCTGGCTGCCAGCCTGCTGAAGCAGGAGCAGGCTGGTAACCATGATAAACATCGGGTTACTAGGTGTGCGTGTGCCCCTAGTAACCCGTTGTTTATCATAGTTACCACTCTGCTACAGTGAGCGGGAGGTTACCACTCACTTTAGCAGGCTCGTAACCATGATAAACATCGGGTTACTAGGGGCACACGCGCACCTAGTAACCCGATGTTTATCATGGTTACCACTCTGCTACGTGAGCGGGAGGTTACTGTATAACCCCACCCACACCACTGATTGACAACTTTCTGCCTCTGCACAGTGTACACAGAAAGGTATCAATCAGTGGGGAATGCGGGGTTACACAGAGCTCAAGAATATGGAGGACTACATGGCACAAGACAACTAGTCCTCTAGTGATCTCCTGCTGATAAAGCGTTGATTTTTTTTATTGATACAAAAAGGAGCCAGTAAATGACACATTGCAGGTCTCTTTCCCTACATCATGCTGCTCAGATTAAATAGCAAAAGCCTGCTGACAGATTCCCTTTAAGAATTTTTACCTATTCTGCAAAAATCCAAATTTGTGAAATATATATATATATATATATATATATATATATAATATAATATATATATATATATATATATATATATATAATATAAATATTTTTTTTTTCTTCCAGGGGGAAGTTCTGAGGATGGATTTTCTGCAATAAAGCTGACTGCGTTAGGAAGACCTCAATTTCTGGTAATCTAATTCTCTCGCTCACAATATATTTCTGTTTTGTGAGGATTGAAAACCACCTCTAGCAAAACTTTCTAGAATTGTCAATGTTCAGCATTATCTGTCCTTTGGGGGAGATCCCCCTAATCCCACTATTATAGTGGCATCAACATTTTCAGCAGCCCTTTACAGTTCAGAGGAAATATCCACAAAGAGAGTCAGACTTGCAGAGAAAGAAACCAATTAAATGGAACCTGTCCAAAGCTGCCTGGCTGCTGGGAGAAAATTAACTTTATGCCTCCCAGCAGGCCCCGGCTGTCAGTCACAAAGGCGCGAACGGTGTGGCTTCAGTAACCACTCAGTACATAGTGAGCGGCTGCTGTAACCACACCCTGGCACTTTTTGACTGCTAGCTATGCAGTGCCTCAGTACAAAGTTGGCTGTCAGTGCCAGAGGCGCGGTGACTGGAACTCCGCCCCTGTGACTGAAAGCCAGAGGCTGCCAGGAAGAATAGTGACTGGAACTCCGCCCCTGTGACTGAAAGCCGGATGCTGCCGGGAAGAATAGTGACTGGAACTCCGCCCCTGTGACTGAAAGCCGGATGCTGCCGGGAAGAATAGTGACTGGAACTCCGCCCCTGTGACTGAAAGCCGGATGCTGCCGGGAAGAATAGTGACTGGAACTCCGCCCCTGTGACTGAAAGCCGGATGCTGCCGGGAAGAATAAAGTTAATTTACACTCTATGGCCGGACTTAGTGTAGTGGCCAGGCAGCTTTGAAATGCTATTAACCTGCTGATTAACCCCATATCTGCAGGTTAATAGCGTTTTGGGATGTGAAAGGTTCCCTTTAACCACTTAAAAAAAAAAAAGGAGTTGGCTCTCCTCACAAGAGCTTACAACCCACCAGACGCTTCTTATATCCCTCAAGAATAAAGTTAGTGTTACTCTGTCTTTTTCCTGATGCCGTTTGACCTAAACATGAATGCTCACCAATGGGGCTTGTTTACTCTGGAGGTCTCAAGTGACAGTGGTTCAATCAACAGCCATCTTGTGTGTGTTTAAAAAAAAAAAAAAACTTTGCAGTCAGGTTTCATTAATAATTGAACTGTTTGGCTTTTGCAGCTTCTGTGTATCACAAATAAAATGTAAGAAAAAAATCAGTGAACATCTAATTTAGTCCTGCTACATCTTATTTTTACCGTCACGCAGACATTGCTGCACCCTTGGATAAAGTAATTGATGATGATTAAATCCTAAGTTTTTACTCTGGTCAGTTAATTACATAAATAAGGATTATTTTATAATCGTATTGAAGATAAAGGAGATTTAGTGCAATGTTTCTATTTGCTCTGAGCTGTAGACTATACAAGAGAAAAGGAGAGAAAAAAGCTTCTAACATTGTGCTTTATTGACCATTCTATTGAATTTGTCATTTAAGTGACTAGCATTGGTGGCTAATGTCTTTGGTACGTACGGTAAGTCAATGCTACTTTAGACCTCACTAATTTAAGAGACACAAAGGAAAACCACAACAGTTAATTGTAAGGTCTGTTACTGCTTCATCACTGCTCAGCACCATTTTAACCATGATGGGTCTTTATTTTGCATTTCTGAGATTCCCTTTGCAGGAATGGTTTGTAAGCATACGTTCAAAGTTTTATCTATATATGCACGATACGATAATGTCACGTTACACTCCTGTATATGGAGGCTCAAGGGGCGACAGTGAAAATAATGCTAATATATATTTTCTGCTAAATGTTTATATTATTGGTCAGTGTAATACAAAAGCTATAAGAGATATGTTACCAAGACTATAGTTTCTTTATTTTTTCTATTTTCATTAAAGTAAGCGCAAAATGCTTTGGTATAAAAGCCATAGAAAAGTTATTTGCATTAGTAAACGTGATCAGCTATCTAAAGCAGTGGTCCCCAACCTTTTTTGCACCAGGGACCGGCTTGAAGCAAGATCATTTTTCCATGGCCCAGCAAGGAGGGGGTGGGGTGGGCGGGGCTTTGGTCATATGGGGGCGGGGTAATGGAGGGATTTGGAGTTTAGTGCATACTTATCATATAGTGTAGACCAGGTCCCCGCCAGGAGCTATGCCAGGAGCCCCACATAATGTGCTGTGCCAGGAGCCGCATCACTGAGGCCCCATCACGCCCTGCAGCAGGACAGGGCAGCTGTCCTGACAGCTGCTGTTCAGCTGCATTTACTTCATCCCTGGGGCGGACACAGACTGTAGTGGGCCCCTGTGCAAGAAATTTTTGGGGGCCCCCCCCGCCCTTCATAAGGCAACAAAGTTATGTAAACATAACCCCCCCATGTGCATCTCTCACCCCCCCATGTGCAGCTCACCCCCGTGCATCTCTCATCCCCCTCCGTGCATCTCTCATCCCCCTCCGTGCATCTCTCATCCCCCTCCGTGCATCTCTCATCCCCCTCCGTGCATCTCTCATCCCCCTCCGTGCATCTCTCATCCCCCTCCGTGCATCTCTCATCCCCCTCCGTGCATCTCTCATCCCCCTCCGTGCATCTCTCATCCCCCCCCGTGCATCTCTCATCCCCCCCGTGCATCTCTCATCCCCCCCCGTGCATCTCTCATCCCCCCCCGTGCATCTCATCCCCCCCCCGTGCATCTCATCCCCCCCCCGTGCATCTCTCATCCACCCCCCGTGCATCTCTCATCCACCCCCCGTGCATCTCTCATCCACCCCCCGTGCATCTCTCATCCACCCCCCGTGCATCTCTCATCCACCCCCCGTGCATCTCTCATCCACCCCCCGTGCATCTCTCATCCACCCCCCGTGCATCTCTCATCCACCCCCCGTGCATCTCTCATCCACCCCCCGTGCATCTCTCATCCACCCCCCGTGCATCTCTCATCCACCCCCCGTGCATCTCTCATCCACCCCCCGTGCATCTCTCATCCACCCCCCGTGCATCTCTCATCCACCCCCCGTGCATCTCTCATCCACCCCCCGTGCATCTCTCATCCACCCCCCGTGCATCTCTCATCCACCCCCCGTGCATCTCTCATCCACCCCCCGTGCATCTCTCATCCACCCCCCGTGCATCTCTCATCCACCCCCCGTGCATCTCTCATCCACCCCCCGTGCATCTCTCATCCACCCCCCGTGCATCTCTCATCCACCCCCCGTGCATCTCTCATCCACCCCCCGTGCATCTCTCATCCACCCCCCGTGCATCTCTCATCCACCCCCCGTGCATCTCTCATCCACCCCCCGTGCATCTCTCATCCACCCCCCGTGCATCTCTCATCCACCCCCCGTGCATCTCTCATCCACCCCCCGTGCATCTCTCATCCACCCCCCGTGCATCTCTCATCCACCCCCCGTGCATCTCTCATCCACCCCCCGTGCATCTCTCATCCACCCCCCGTGCATCTCTCATCCACCCCCCGTGCATCTCTCATCCACCCCCCGTGCATCTCTCATCCACCCCCCGTGCATCTCTCATCCACCCCCCGTGCATCTCTCATCCACCCCCCGTGCATCTCTCATCCACCCCCCGTGCATCTCTCATCCACCCCCCGTGCATCTCTCATCCACCCCCCGTGCATCTCTCATCCACCCCCCGTGCATCTCTCATCCACCCCCCGTGCATCTCTCATCCACCCCCCGTGCATCTCTCATCCACCCCCCGTGCATCTCTCATCCACCCCCCGTGCATCTCTCATCCACCCCCCGTGCATCTCTCATCCCCCCCCGTGCATCTCTCATCCCCCCCCCGTGCATCTCTCATCCACCCCCCGTGCATCTCTCCCTCCCATGTGCATCTCTCCCCCTCCCTCCCATGTGCATCTCTCCCCCTCCCTCCCATGTGCATCTCTCCCCCTCCCTCCCATGTGCATCTCTCCCCTCCCTCCCATGTGCATCTCTCATCTCTCCCCTCCCTCCCATGTGCATCTCTCATCTCTCCCCTCCCTCCCATGTGCATCTCCCATTCCCCCAACTCCTAGTTAATTGTATTTAAAAAAAAATAAAACTTGTTATACTTACCCCCATGCGATCCCTGCAGAATCCTGGCGCTCGTCCAAATCACTGACACCAGGTTCTCCTGACTTCCGGCCATGTGACGGCGCCGTCACATGACCGGAAGTCAGGGGAATCATGAAGGTGCTGCCGCAGCAGCGCAGCGCTAAGATGTCCCGGACCCGGCGCTTAGCATGCGGCCGGGGGCCCCATGAGGAGAGAGACGCACAAGAGGGGGGCTCCGAGGGGGCTCCTACCGGCCGGGCCCCATACTGGAGTCAGGGCAGTCATGCCCTGATGGCGGCCCTGCTGGAGGCTGGAGGGTCCCCCTCTCCCCGCGGACCGGCTGAAAAACCCCAACGGCCCGGTCCTGGTCCGCGGACCGGCGGTTGGGGACCTCTGATCTAAAGGATGCAGACCGTGCAATCTCTAGGACCCCTGCCAATCCCAAGAACAAGGCTCTAAAATTCTCCTTTGGAGTGGTGGCGGCACTTGCACATCACAGCTCCATTATCCCTAGGACAGCGTGATAAACAGTGCTCAGCTTTTTCCGATAGTCCCATAAAGGCTGGGGTCCCACTAGCGTATGGCATCTGATTCGATATGTTAATGACATTCGGCTCCTGCTCTGCTGCGAGAGGAAACCGAATGTCAGTGCTCCGATCCTCTCGCACAGAGGGGATCGCAGGACATCTGCAGCGGGGACGGAGAAATCAATTTCTCCATCTCCTCTGTTGCTGGCATTGGCGGGAATTGCACTGCACTAAGGTGTTATCAGAGTGCAGTGCGATGTTCCACACGCAGCCATAGGCTTATATGGGTGCGTGCGATCCGAATGCAGCATATAATTTTTTTCCAGTCCGATCATAGTCTGATCGGAGCTGGAAAAAAAAAACGCCACTGAGCACAGAAACATAGGATTAAATTGGTCTGAATGCAATCCGATATATATATATATATTTTTTTTTTTATCGGATTGCATTCGTTCGATTTAATTGCAAGTGAGAGCGAGCCCAAAGAATGAATTTCAGAGCCCTGTTCTCAGGGTCTGTGGGAATCCTAATGGTCTTTTAAAAGGAAACTGTCAGCAGGTTTTTGCTATGTTATCTGATGGCAGCATGAGGTAGGGACAGAGACCCTAATTCCACTTATGTATCACGTAGTTCACTGGGTGCAACAGTAGCAAGACAATCACAGTTGAGCTGTGTATGACCCACCCACATCAGTGATTGGCAGCTTTTTAGGGCACAATGTATAGTGACAGCTGCCAATCAGTGGTGGGGCGTGGTTGGACTACGAGACAGTAGAGCAGCTAGTCCTGTAGTCTTCTGCTAAGAAAATACTGATTGTATTGAAGTAGCAAACCACAGCCCAGAAAATGACACATCACTGGAATCATGGTTTGGGCTCCTACATTATGGTGCTCTGATTACATAGCAAAAACCTGCTGACTGTGTATGGGAGACAACTGATGTTATTTCAGAAATTTTCTCTTAATCACAATGCAGCAGGACAATTCATTAACAGCCCAGGATGATGTGGAAAAAATGACCTGGAAATTAGAGGACTATTGTTTTCTTCCAAATGCAAATTGTGCTACGGGTTCTGTTTTCTGAGTTTTTTCTGAGTCTGTCTGCGGTTCCTTCTCCATTAACAGTATTATTTTCCACCATGGAAAAATTATTTTTGTAAATCGCGATGTAACCTCAAGTGAGCTTATTCTGTGTCATGAGGCCTGCTGACGCCATTGCTATTCCACAAGGAATGGGCCCCACCATGACCCTTCTTCTGAAAGGGCTGTATATCAGCTGCATGTACCGCCTGTGTGATGCATAAACCATTGCATAGGGCCTGTATGTTGGTAACATCACCAGTTTTTGCTGCCCTTAACCCTGAATCATAAAAGCCTTAGCTGCTGCTGTGGGCAGAATCATGAACTACATGATAGCATGGTTTAGTAGAGAGAAAATATATACAAAGTTCTGTTAATGGCTTTATTGATTTGTGGGTAAAAATGCACAATTACCTGTTAAGTCATGCAGCCAGTTAACACCCCCTTTTAAAACCCGACCCACCGCATGCGAGTATGGTTTAATTCACATTGTGGGTACATCCCCTGAGGGGTTACTCATATGCCACAATTTTGCTAAAGAAATCTCTGCAGCTGAAGATCCCTCCATTCATCTCATGTAGGTTACTTTTTATGTCAATCTAAATGGGTCTTCTAGAAAACCATTTGATATACGGAACAGCCACTGAAATTTCTACGTTTGATGTCACCTTGTGAGGTGCAATAGTGCTGAACTTGTCACCGGGTGGAGTTTTTAGTTGTGAGGAATGAGGGTATTAAAAAGTGTTTAACATACCTAGCAACTTTTGTGAAGTAGTTTTCCATAGGATACCTTAAAGGAAACCTCACAGCTGATGCATGCTGCCTGCCCGATCCAAAAGGGGCATGTATCATGCATTGGCTGCATCATTTCAGCCAGATACTTTGTCTGACTCTGAAACGCAATGCAGTGAAAAATTGTTTAAAAGCCGCCATGGACCGAGCTGCACGGGTGAGTAGTCTGACAGGTGGGTCCCCGGCGGATTCTCCCTGACCGATCCCCTGGAGTTACAGGTCTCTTCCTATGTGTGAGTATATGGAGAGACCTGTCACTCCAGGGGAGTGAGCGGGGAGAATCGTTTGAGTCAAACATATGGCTGAAATTATACAGTCAGTGCCTGATTCATGTTTCCTGTGGATTGGGCAGCATGTATCGGCTCTTAGGTTTCCATTAAGTTTTTCCATAGGCTAAAACTATACATTTGGCAGCTGGGTGTTTCTATCCTTGGTTTGATGGCACTAGTGACCAAATCCTACTTTTCCTCTTCTGCCATCCAAAAAAAACAAACACCGTAGCGGTTGTATAATTGGTGTATGGGATGGGGAGTGATTGATTGGTGGCTTAGTCTTTAGTGGTTTCTCTTTATCTTAGGTTTACTTTGGTTATTATCATTAAAGCAATATGCTTATCAGTTTCTACACTTTTATGAGGGAATGTGCATGAACGTTGCAAGCTATTCAAACCGAACAAGTTCTGCAATCCTCTTGCTCAGGGGATTTTGTGGTGACAGTGTTTGTGTCCATCTCATTGATGCCACACTGTCTCACACCACATTTAGACCTCACCATGTGGGAGGTGCGTCTCCCACAGACTTCACTTTCTAGGGTTCTGCCAATTTTTGGCTAACATGACCGTTGAATTTCTTGGTCGAGTTACGTCTGCAAATTGTGTTTGTTACTGTCTCCATGTGTTCACACGCATAGTGCTAGAACTGCGTGCTATTAACAAGCATTAGTCTGGCCCTGTAAATTTGACCAGACTAACACATTCTGTAATTATTTTTTTTTATCTACAGGTACACCTGAAGTCCGTGAGAATAATGGCTCAAGTGCACTAGCACATAGAGTAACATTGGTTAATGCACTGTGTACTGTCCATTTGACATTGACTGAAAATATGCCCATGTAAACTTAGCCTTACTCACATCTTGTTCTAGTAGCCTTAACACCTCTTTCACCATCCCCTCTTTGAGATGCCTCCAGTACAACACTCAGACCACTTTTTAGGTCCTCACTACACTTGGAATGGTTGTGTAGCCTTCCACCCAGGCATTGACCCTCAAGAGTTACCCCTATGCCAAGACACACTACTGCCTACTTAGTTCAGTATAGTCTATATGGCTATACTACATGGCCACATCCCAGAGCAACCAGACCACACTGTACTGGCCTACAGGGTTCTCCTTACCCCTCAAAAAGAACAGACTACAGCCTTCCTCAAGTTTGAGTCCACCACTTTAACCCACCACTGGTTCCTTCACCAGGCTGAGTATTCCCACCACGTGGATGTCTCAAACTGATTATATACTCCAGCCATTAACGATTAGGTGGCAGTGTACACGGACCACTTGCAGGTCTACTTCCAACACTGCCCAACTCTGTCATCCCAAGACTTCTGCTTACTTTCTAGCTTGCCGTTGGCTCCTTACTGCTCCCCTCTTTAATCAGCCAGTCTGACCGCAAACTGTAATGTACTGTGTTTTCACACTTGATTTTAATATTAAGCATTATCTATCATAATGTGTTTTTAATGACTCTTCTGTGAGTTTGGACCAGACAGGCTAGCCTTGGCTCCCAATCACCTTATCGCTGGTCCACAGCTTGTCCTTTATTGGGCCACTTTTGTAGGTCCGAATACCTGTTTTAGGAAGAGCCCACAAGACCTGCCCAGTCGTCAGCCATCACAGTTTGGGCCTTGTTAAAGTCACTCAGATGCTTACACTTTTTTTCTGCTCCCAATACATAATTTTCAAGAACTGACTGTTCACTTGCTGCCCCTTGACAGATACCATTGTGACGAGATAATCAGTGTTGTTCTCTTCCCTCATTATGACTGAGCAGTGTATATTATAGTGGCTGAGCCACTTATCTGTCATGTCTGAGAATTAGTTCCCTGAAGGATAATCCTTTCTACTTTTGACACTTACTTTTTAATGAGGAAACAACTGTGTAGAACAAACTTTGCCAACTGTTTGTTTCCATAGACAAGCTGCAGCGTTCAGTCATGGTGGGAATTAACGAACCAGACATACCCTGTAGCGATCAAAGTATTTTACCATTTCCATTTAGATATAATTTGTCCTAAATTATCTCTTTAATTTGGTCTCATCTTTATTGCTTTCCTGTAATGTTGCTATTGTTCTTCATTCTTGTCATATCTCTCCCTATATCATGGTAACACATATTAAAGCCATTAATATGCACTGTTCAGCGTTTTCATGAAGCCATATGAAAAGAGTAGGAGAAAAGGAAAAGGATGAGCTGGTAGATCTCTGCCTATGTTGTGATGTGTTTCTTAGCCATCCTTTCTGCCTTTCAGTTACAGTTTTCTGAAGTGCTCGTGAAATGGAAGCGTTTTTTCCATCAGCTAGCGGCGGATCAGGGCAAAGCCGGGCTTGCTGCTGTCGACATTGAACTGGAGGTGGAGAAGTTACAAGTAAGATCTTGACCTTTTTATTTACGTATTGTAGTCTACATTTTTGGATGCTACGACAAGATAATAATAGTTGTGTTTTAATGTGCTGTGTATTAGTGATTTTGGTTCTAATTTTTGCATTCTAATAGCTATTCTTTCTAGACGTGTTTTATAGCTGAGATGGGACATGTCACGTCTGTCAGTGATGAACTGTTTTTTGTTTAAGGTTTTTTTTTTCTCTGTTTGCTTCCAAAGTAATTAGAGGGGGAAGCGATCAAATCAGGCTGGAGGTTCACATGGACACCTAGAAGCCAGCAGAAAAGTAATGTAAATACATATTTAATAGGATGGTAATGAGAAAGTTACTTTTCACACTGATTGGATCTTTCTAGAAGTCAATTACTCTGATTACTTGATTTCACTCTTAAACACTTTGGATGTTCTAGGAGGTGACTTGGGTTACTTTCTTTTCTATGACAGTTTTAAAGTATAATGAAAAGTTATCTAATAATATATGTACAGGCATTGCAGGACCTTAGGTATCCATGGTTATGTCCACTGATAAAGTGACAGTTAGCTAGCTGCTAGTGGTCGTAACCATGGATACCTAAGGACCTGCAATGCCTGCACATGAGGAAAGAGACTTTGAAAATCAGAAATACTATACTACATTTCTAATTGGAGGGATTTGCTAATATTATTATTACACCTACTACATATTGGGATAGGATCTTGGAGATGGGAATACCCCTTTAATGCTCAGCTGATGGCACAGGATCCACCAGTCACAATCTGTGATGTCACTGCTCTCCCTTCACAGTGACCTTTGCACATGCTCATTAGATGCTTCAATGCAATAGATAGGGTCAAAGTCTATTTGGTGCGGCTAATGTACATGTGACTTATCTGAAAGAAAATAACAAGAGGTTAGTGTAAAAAAGCCCAAGTGGCCAATGTGAAAATTGCAAGATTTATAATAAAGATATATGTAGAAAGAAAGGTTTATATATAATATACAGTGTGTATATATGTGTGTGTGTTGTTGTTGTTGTTGTTGTTGTTGTTGTTGTTGTTGTGGTTATTATTATTATTACATACACACTTAGTTTATTTTTCTACCTGTAACACAAAAGGTAATTTTCTGATTACACATTCCCATTAAAAAAAAAAATGTGATTCACTTCCAAGCGACAACTTTAACTATACGCACTCCTGGACATTACCAGGACAGTTTTTTGGTTCTTTTGAAGTAAGAGGCAAAGGTTCTGCATAACAGCAAGCGGAGATTTTGAAAGCCATAAGAGAATGATACGGAGCGTATATTGGAAATTCATAATTTAATGCTTCATTCACCGAGACCATAAACCTGCTTTAAAAGGTTTTCTATAATTAAGATTAGATTTACTTATACACTACTCAAAATAATAAAGGGAACACTAAAATACCACATCCTAGATATTGCTGAAATTTTCCAGTTGCAAATCTTTATTCATTACATAGTGGAATGCGTTTAGCACAATGAAACGATGATGATCAATGTATATCAAAATTAATAACCCAAGGAGGTCTGGATTTTGAATGATACTCTGAATCAAAGTGGAAAATCAAATTTCAGGCTGATCCAACTTCAGTGGAAATGCCTCAAGACAAGGAAATGGTGCTCAGTAGTGTGTGTGTGGCCGCCACGTGCCTGTATGACCTCTCTACTACTCCTGGGCATGCTCCTGATGAGGCTGTGAATGTTCTCCTGAGGGATCTCCTCCCAGACCTGGATTAAAGCATCAGTCAACTCCTGGACAGTCTGGTGCAACGTGGTGTTGGTGGATGGAACGAGACATTATGTCCCAGATGTTCTCGATTGAATTCAGGTCTGGGGATGGGCAGGCCAGTCCAAAGCATCAATGCCTTCATCATATTGGTACTGCTGCCACACTTGAGACACATGAGGCCTAGCATTGTGATGCATCAGAAGGAACCAAGGGCCCATTGCACCTGCATATAGTCTCACAATGCGTCTGAGGATCTCATCCCGGTACCTAATGGCAGTCAGGGTACCTCTAGCTAGCACCTGGAGGGCTGTGCGGCCCTCCAAAGAAATGCCTCCCCTCACCATTACTGTCCCACTGCCAAACCGGTCATGCTGGATGTTGCAGGCGGCAGAACGTTCTCCATGGCGTCTCCAGACTCTGTCATGTCTGTCACATGTGCTCAGTGTGAGCCTGCTCTCACCCGTGAAGAGCACATGGCGCTAATGTGAAATCTGCCAATCTTGGTGTTTTCTGGTAATTGCCAATCGCGCTGCAAGGTGTTGGCCTGTAAGCACAACTTCTACTTGTAGACGTCAGACCCTCAAACCACCCTCATAGTCTGTTTCTAACAGTTTGAGCAGACACATGGATGTTAGTGACCTGCTGGAGGTCATTTTGCAGGGCTCTGGCACTGCACCTGCTGTTGTTAAATTGGAGTTACATTGTGTTGTTTTAAGTGTTCCCTTTTTTTTTTTTTTTTAGCAGTGTATATACAAGAAAAAATAGCAACCCAGTCCTGATGTTGTGGGTACAATTCTTCCACAAGCAACCAGCCCAAAGCCTCCAAATATAAAAAAAATAGATTGGAAGCAGCACTGATGCTTGAGAAAGGCTTGCAATGAAAAGCTGATATTGTAATGGAACCATCAATTCATTCCAATTGGATATTTCAGAATGCTATTTTTGGGATCAGTGAGGATCCCAAGATCCCTTAGTGATCAGCAAGATATTATTCATCCTGTGGATCTGTTAACTTGCAATAAGGGGAATAAAACTCTTTTAATGAGAGGCACCCGGCTGAGAGATGGGCAGGAGGAGAGGCACCCGGCTGAGAGATGGGCAGGAGGAGAGGCACCCGGCTGAGAGATGGGCAGGAGGAGAGGCACCAGGCTGAGATATGGGCAGGAGGAGAGGCACGAAAAAGGGGTGAACAGTGAAAGTCAACGAGTGTATGTATGGTGACTGGGTCAACCGAGCCAGTTCCCCGTAGCCTCTGAAATGACGGTATACTTTCAGTCTTGGATTACACGAAGAGCAGCTCTGGAGTCTCTGTTGTAACTATTGATCTCCTATGCAGACTAACAGAAATAGGACATGCATGAACAGAGCTTTTGTTATTTTGGAGGAGATGTCTGGTAAATTGCATTTTGAAAAGTGTTGCATCCAGTTTTGAGCATTTGAAAGTTCATTTTATTTCCCAAATGTTCTGAAAATAATAAGTGTCCTTAGTATATTGTCTTTAGCACTGCCAAGCTTCCAACTGGAGCAGAGCATAGTGGATGTCAGAAATGAGCAAATACCATACTTCTCTCATCAGTCTCTTCTATATTGTATTACCTGCACTTTGCGGTGTTTCCATCCTTTGTTCATTTGATCTAATGTAGTTAGCTGTACATCCGAATAAATGTAATATGCTTTATTTTACAGGAGAGTCTTGCTAAACTTGGAATTGCTACAAAAGATGAAATTCATAACTGGTTCACGGGTGAGAATCTCGGACTATCGGGGTATGCTTCACTGATTAAATTGTACTTTTTATATCCTCCAAATGTACAATGTGCCATCTATCCTTGTTTCATTTTATCCCTCAGTTGTAAAATGGGAAATGTACGCCATTAATTCACGCCATTAAGTACCATTGTTTTATAACACGTTCACGCTCAGTGTAAAATTTCTCCGACTCTCCCTGGATATCACTTCTAATTATTTCATGCCTTTAGCAAATTATCTTCAAGCTACAATATGGCTGTGTTTTATACTTGTGCATTGTAGACTAACAAAGGAGACACGGCTCAAACATTGGGGACCTTTGCAGACCTTGATGTGACACTTCACACCATCACATAGCCTGTCTGTATTGATTTCCTCCCTCTAGCAAAGTGAATGAGTCACTGATCATACACACATGGTCTCTATTGTCAGTGTAACCTTGAGCTAGTTTTAGTGCACACTTAAGGCCCCGTCACACTTAGCGACGCTGCAACGATCCCGACAACGACCTGTCGGGGATCGTTGCTGCATCGCTATGTGGTCGCTGGTGAGCTGTCAAACAGGCAGGCTCACCAACGATCAGGGGAGCAGCGACATGTCCTGGCTGCCAGCCTGCTGAAGCAGGAGCAGGCTGGTAACCATGATAAACATCGGGTTACTAGGTGCGCGTGTGCCCCTAGTAACCCGTTGTTTATCATAGTTACCACTCTGCTACAGTGAGCGGGAGGTTACCGCTCACTTTAGCAGGCTCGTAACCATGATAAACATCGGGTTACTAGGTGCGCGTGTGCCCCTAGTAACCCGTTGTTTATCATGGTTACCACTCTGCTACAGTGAGCGGGAGGTTACCGCTCACTTTAGCAGGCTCGTAGCCATGATAAACAACGGGTTACTAAGTGCGCGTGTGCCCCTAGTAACCCGTTGTTTATCATGGTTACCACTCTGCTACAGTGAGCGGGAGGTTACCGCTCACTTTAGCAGGCTCGTAACCATGATAAACATCGGGTTACTAGGTGCGCGTGTGCCCCTAGTAACCCGTTGTTTATCATAGTTACCACTCTGCTACAGTGAGCGGGAGGTTACCGCTCACTTTAGCAGGCTCGTAACCATGATAAACAACGGGTTACTAAGTGCGCGTGTGCCCCTAGTAACCCGATGTTTATCATGGTTACCAGCCTGATCGCTGCTCCCGCTGGTCACACACAGCGATGTGTGCTGACCAGCGGGAGGGCAACGACCAAAAAATGGTCCAGGAGACTTTGCAGCGATCAGTTACCTCACAGCAGGGGCCTGATCGCTGCAAAGTGTCACACATAGCGACATCGCTGGTGAGGTCGCTGTTGCGTCACCAGAACCGTGACACGGCAACGATCTCGCTATGCGAGACGGGGGCTTTAGACTATTGGACACCTTTTGACATGAAAAAAAAAAAGATTTTTAAGTATGGTCATGCTATTTAATTGAATAAAGGTAGCAACTAAGTTTTTAAGCCTGCAATTTTCATTTCTTCATTCATTTTCAGACCCCTTAATATGTGGTTTTCAGCCTGTTTCAAGCTTCAGATTTTTCTCTTGTGTGAATACCTCTCCCAGTAATACAGGCTGGATGTGAGGTCTGGGTCTACTCAAAGTGCTGTTGTCTTCATTTACATTCTTGTATCAGCATGGCTCCAACACTGTACTGGTACTTCTTTCCTCTGTGCTATACTCCTTGTCTTATACCCCATTTTCACTGCCCTCACTAGGATACTTTTTCCCCTTTTTGCCTCAGATCTGTGTACAATAGCCTTCCCTCTCCCTCCTCTTATCTTTAACAATAAGAAAAAGGAGGTGGAGGGGGACAAAGAGCTGTCAGGAGCAGAAGCTTTATCTGATTTGGAACATTCTTGCACAGCACTCATCTAGATAAAGGACAAACAGACACTTTGCAGCAGCAAAACGGTAGAGCTTTTTTTTAATGAAGACTATTTATATAGTTATTTAACTTTATATGTAGGAAACAAACAATAAAAAAAATGTAGAGGTGTGCATATCAGTTTAGTAAGTAAAATAATGACATGGTTAATATTCATTGAATTGGTCCAATCCGTAGCCAAGTTTTAGGCAAAAATTGTCTTCAAAATTGTGTGGGTTTTCTTAAGTTTAATTGGGCAGAAATAAAACATTTTTATAGAATTCTTAGGTGTTTGTTAACTCGGACTGTTTTTTTTCTCATTCTACTCTTAGGCAGTAGTTCGTCTCTGATATTTAACACACACACACATTTTCTTCCAATTATTCTGTGCATAGTGAATCTAGGAACTTGCTATGCAAAGTGTACATATATGCTGAGCCACGTATTATATATTTTCTTCAACCTAGCTAATCAGTAGATGCTACTTTTGCTACAGTTTTCTGTCTGATCACTAAAGCTTTGCTGATCTTTGTCTAGTCTTCACATTTCTCCTCCACATGGTGCCATCACTGACGGCATGAAATAGGAGTTTTGTTTAAGTGGGGTGTACTCCTTTTTGCAACATGGTCTTGAATGAATTTGTTGGGAAAATTTAAATTTTTTTGCGTGTGCAAAATAACAAATCTTATTTGCAATCAATGGCCCACATTTGTGAGACTATTTTGTGGTATGGTATCCCATAAAAAATGTTGACACTGAAAGGAAACTAGAGTTAGATAGATATATATTACTAGCCGTTCTATGCCCGGGTGGCGAGCATTTTTATTGGTATATGTGCCCCCATCCTGTTACGGAGGCAGGGGGAGGAGTGTGGTGCCAGAGTACACATGTGCCCATACCGCGCTGTCCGGCGCCAATGTATCTTCACTAAAATGGAGCCAGATATAGCGCACTATGCGAATACACAGATTCAGACTCCGCACTCCTCCCTCGGACTCCGGCCAAAACAGTGGTGCTGCAGCAACATTCCTTCGGCAAGGTATGTACTTATGGCGCTGCAACTCGCAGTATGCATTCAGTGTCTACGCATACCGCGATCTCCAGCGCCATATACTTCTCTTACCTGTAACGGCTGGATGCTTTCTTCTGTCTGGAGCCAGACTGCGCAGGCGCATCGCGCATGTCTAGTCTATAGAGGCTTCAGACCGAAGGACACATCCCTGGTTAAATTATCTATGTCCCCCAATTTTGTTAATATCCTCCATCCTGGTATGCATGGCACCCCCTCATCCCCCAATCCTGGTATGTATTGCCCCTCATCCCCATCACGCTGCGCACACACAAAAAAAATAAACACTTATACTCGCCTTTCTTCCCTGTGCTTCAGCGCTGCGCACCTTTCTGCCGGAGGGCGGGGAAGGAGTGTGGCGCCGGAGTACGCGTGTGCCCATACCGCGCTGTCCGGCGCCATTTTGTTGAAGACACTGCAGATGTCTTCACTAAAATAGTGCCGGATAGCGCTATGCGCATGCGCCGATTCCGACTCCACAGTCCGCCACTTGCCTCTGGCCTGAACAGAGGCGCCGCAGCAACACTCCTCCGGGTCAAGTAACGATGTCCTTATGGTGCTGGAGATCACTGTATGCGTTCAGTGACTGCGCATACCGTGACCTCCGGCGCCATACACTCCTCTTACCTGTAACTGCTGGATGCGATCTTCTGTCTGCAGCCAGACTGCGCGTCGCGCCTGTGCAGTCTATAGAGGCTTCGGACAGAGGGACGCATGTAGCGTTAGATTATAGATTGTATACTTTTGTATGTCTGTGTGTTTAGAATTTTTACTACTGGAACGCATGGTAGTAGGCAGCAAACGTCCTGTGTTCCTTGCATGCTGGAACGTTAACATCACTGATAACAGTGAGCTTATTCAAGCCTGTTGGAGTCTTTCTGTATGTTCATATCTGTATACAGATCACTGGTTACTTATCAGCCTGTCCATTACTTCTCTGCTATCTGTAATCAGTGACCGGTTTCCATGGTATTTGCTTTAATGTTGAAGCAACAGCTTCTGTGCTCCACAGTGTTCAGTCAGTGCTCTGTGTTCAGAGTATCAGTGTTTCAAATGGCCTCTTCATAGAGGAAAGAAGCAGGGTCTTTAGTGTCACCTATTAGAAGCAGCAATTCAGAAAGTCTTTATCGACCATTTGAAGGGCCTTGCCACTTGACCTTGGGTATAAAACCAAACCAGAGTCTCCATTTGCACACACGTTTCAGGGGAACTGGTTGTCTGCTTGAGAATTCTTTGACAATGGGTCTTTGGGGTAAGGTTTCTCCTTGTGGAGAGTGCCAAGTTGGTGTAGGGAGACTTACAGGCCATGCAGAGTATCATTCGGTTGTCATGGTTCCCTGTCCTGCCTATGGCACTGTATGTAGATGGAGACAACACTGCTATCAAACAAGTAACATAAATCATTGACCCAAAAGCACAGGGACTTCTAAATATGCTTCTTTAATTTAGAAATGGTGTGTAGGGAGGCATTAACGGTAAACCTGATGACAGGTTAATTGAATCAAACTGACAGCATGTTATGTGCCTTCTAATTAGGAACCTAACGATCCATTTCATGCTCCCCTGCAGCCTGGCATACTTCTAAGGTGAAATTCAGACATCCGAGTGTGGACCTTGATGCACGGACTGGCCAAGGGTCTCGTGACCTGAACTAGACTGCCTCATATATGCTTATGAACCTGTTGAGTTTGTCTCCAGAGACTGAAAGCTAGTCCATGCATCGTGGTCCATGCTCAGACTGTGAGTGTAGTATAAAAATGATCTTTCTCCCTGTATGGTAATCTTACTATGATTGATGGGTCGGGTTAGCAAGGTCACAGCAGTCTGTGAAATGGACTGCTCGGTATTGATTACCATACATGGAGCGCGGTGTCATTTTAAGAGAACGGGAGCATAAGGAACGGATTTTTAGGATCTTAATTAGAAGGCATATAACGGGCTAGGGGCAGCTTAATGACAAGTTTCCTTTGAACAGAATCTGTCAATTTGAAATCATCCCTTATACTGTTGCAATGAGTGATTAGGTGAAAATGCATTGATTCCACATATGTTTTTTAGCTATCAATCTCGCCGCAGTAATCCCACAGATGCTCCGTGCTCTGTATGCTAGTTGCATGTCCTGGACTCCAAAGTGTTGCCAGATGGAGCAGTGGACTCCTAGATACAAGCTGTGTAACCACTTAGTGCAGGGAAATGAACATGAGCTAAAAGATAATAAACACCTAAAGAATTTGTGTCTCTAGTTATCCACATATTACAGTAGTTCAGGGAAGGTTTTTGACAGATTCCCTTTAATTTATTTTTCTAGTCTGTAAATTTACACCCTTAATTTGGCACCCTCGCACTCAGTATTGTATGCTCCAGTTACTTCCAATTGTAACATGTATTAAATTAGCTTTTACATTGTGAGTCATCCGTGCCCTAAATAGGAGATTCCTATAATTCTTTTTTGCAGGGTGAAGGATGAGCACAAAAGCCTGTCCCTGTGGGGTTACATCATGTGCATTTCATTCTTTTATAAAGTTCCTTAGAATTGGCTGCTTCATTATTTTAACTGGAAAAAAAAAGTTATTCGAAAGTCTGCAGTATTTTAGGATTCCAGACTTGCATATAGTTTTGACACTTTTAATGGTTCAGCATTATTAATAGGTTGAAGGAAAATGTCTCATTTGCCTTTAAAAGAAATTCATGTTTTCCCAAGGTTAAAGAGCAATCAATGGGGTTAAAATTTTCAGGTCCTGAATCCTATTTGCAATTTTGGTAAGAGATTTTAGCGACAAGGTCAGCTACACAAGTCTGAATTTCCAAAGCATCCAGAGCCAAACAGGTGCATTTCAAAGAAAGTCTACTGGGAGAAACGCTAAGATAACAGCGTAATGCCAGCTGGCAGAAATATAGGCGCGCTTCCTATTCTGCGAATCGCTCGTTGTTCTGATTCGTTTAGTAAGCATCTATTTACCGTACTTTAGATGCTACAATATGCTAACATACAATGTCACATTTGTGAGGTTAATAAACATGATTCTTTTCACATGATGAGAGTATCCAAATTCATGAATACTTTAAATAAGAATTTAAAATAAATCTCTATTTACAAAAAAGGAAAGGTTGCCATTTGGATGCTAAATTTTGACAAGGTCACAAACTAACAATATCACTGTCACTCAATCTACTTGAAGGTCTTGTGTCGATACTTTAATATAGACGCTTTTTTATAGGTCCAAAAAGATGACCAAAATAGACTATAGACCCTCGTGGCCAAATCCTGCCTCGCAGAGGAGAGGGAAAAGCCAAGGAGCAGAGTAAAGGGGACACAGTGCTTATCCCCCATACTCTACCAATTTGTAGATGTTACATTTTTTTTACCCCATCAATATAAAGTTTTTGATGTCCCTAGGACTTGGCTTAAAAGGATTGCATTTAGAGTCTCCAACAGCGGTCCACTGCAAAAAATAAAAACTGTATTGTTTATTGCCGTGTGTCCATTTGTGTTTACTTTTTATATTGGGACCAATAGGGAAAGTATGCCTATATATTGAAGCTTTCCATCATAGGTATACCTCAGGGAATACTCCCTGTGCAGAAGCCCTGTGGAAGACTCGAAAGTGATGTTTAAAGAGCCTAACCATTTCATTTTGATGTGCTTTCTCACAAGCTCTTGTCTTTTTAGCCTAACAATTAGAATGGCTCAGAAACAATAGGTCCATCTGCTGCTGCTCCACTGGCTGGCAGATCCAACGTTGAAATAAAAAATGGTGTGGAGAGGCGGCTATGCTGCGCTGCTGGCGTCTCAATGCATTGGAATATCCAGAAAGAGTTTAAAATAAGTATTGCAGTTTATTCTCAACTTTCAAAGTACAACTAACTTCTTCATCAGGAGAACAACTTGTGGTTCTCCTGATGAATAAGTTAGTTGTGCTTTGAAAGGCGTTGAAAATAAACTGCAATACTTATTCTAAACTCTTTCTGGACAGTCCTATGCCTTGAGACGCCAGCAGCGCAGCATAGTCACCTCTCCACACGTGCATGTAGGCAGAGGCTTGCCAGTCACTGTCAGCGGGCAGGGAGAAGCCGCTGGGGACCTGCCTGTATGAATAGTCAATAGCGCGGCTTGGACCCCTGCTGCTATTAAAAGTATGTTTTTTCTCTGAAATGCCGAAGCGTTTGAGTCAAATATACATTGCTGCGATCGCCTCAAAGAAGTTGGGCAACACGTGCACGTCGGGGCTGGAGGGAGGAGCTCCTATATTTTACTTGTCTAGCATTCATTCATCAGGTAAATTAAAACTTCTGGTCACTAACCTTCCTGTTAGCATTAGCAATGGGGTGACAATGTCTGGCATGCACTAATACACTTTTTATAGCAAGCATCTAATTTAGGATACATTGTTCATATGTTCACTCTATTGATTTTCAAGTGAATGCACCTTATCCTTTATATGCACTAGTGCACTTTTTGTGGCAAGGTTTAGATCTGATACCACATGGTCAGTGTATTGCACCATACACAAAGGTCCTTCTATTGACATTGCATTAATTTTTTGTGAGTAGATTTTTTGGAGTGGATTTACTTTAGAATTGTAATGGCTAAATTCCATCTGCAGGTCAGATGAAAACTACAGTGGGTACGGAAAGTATTCAGACCCCTTTACATTTTTCACTCTTTGTTTCATTGCAGCCATTTGGTAAATTCTAAAAAGTTCATTTTTTTCTCATTAAAGTACACTCTGCACCCCATCTTGACTGAAAAAACAGAAATGTAGAAATTTTTGCAAATTTATTAAAAAAGAAAAACTGAAATATCACATGGTCATAAGTATTCAGACTCTTTGCTCAGACACTCATATTTAAATCACATGCTGTCCATTTCCTTCTGCTCCTCCTTGAGATGGTTCTACTCCTTCATTGGAGCCCAGCTGTGTTTAATTAAACTGATAGGACTTGATTTGGAAAGGCACACACCTGTCTATATAAGACCTCACAGCTCACCCACCGTGCATGTCAGACCAAATGAGAATCATGAGCTCAAAGAAACTGCCCAAGGAGCTCAGAGACAGAATTGTGGCAAGGCACAGATCTGGCCAAGGTTATAAAAGAATTTCTGCATTACTCAAGGTTCCTAAGAGCACAGTGGCCCCCATAATCCTTAAATGGAAGAAGTTTGGGACCACCAGAAGTCTTCCTAGACCTGGCCGTCCAGCCAAACTGAGCAATCGTGGGAGAAGAGCCTTGGTGAGAGAGGTAAAGAAGAACCCCAAGATCACTGTGGCTGAGCTCCAGAGATGCAGTAGGGAGATGGGAGAAAGTTCCACAAAGTCAACTATCACTGCAGCCCTCCACCAGTCGGGCCTTTATGGCAGAGTGGCCTGACGGAAGCCTCTCCTCAGTGCAAGACATATGAAATCCCACATAGTTTGCTCAAAAACACATGAAGGATTCCCAGACTATGAGAAATAAGATTCTCTGGTCTGATGAGACGAAGATAGAAATTTTTGGTGATAATTCAAAGCGGTATGTGTGGAGAAAACCAGGCACTGCTCATCACCTGCCCAATACAATCCCAACAGTGAAACATGGTGGTGGCAGCATCATGCTATGGGAGTGTTTTTCAGCTGCAGGGACAAGACGACTGGTTGCAATTGAAGGAAATATGAATGCGACCAAGTACAGAGATATCCTGGATGAAAACTTCTTCCAGAGTGCTCTGGACCTCAGACTTGGCCAAAGGTTCACCTTTCAACAAGACAATGACCCTAAGCACACAGCTCAAATAACAAAGGAGTGGCTTCAAAACAACTCTGTGACCATTCTTGACTGGCCCAGCCAGAGCCTTGACCTAAACCCAATTGAGCATCTCTGGAGAGACCTGAAAATGGCTGTCCACCAACGTTCACCATCCAACCTGACGGGACTGGAGAGGATCTGCAAGGAAGAATGGCAGAGGATCCCCAAATCCAGGTGTGAAAAACTTGTTGCATCATTCCAAAGAAGACTCATGGCTGTACTAGCTCAAAAGGGTGCTTCTACTCAATACTGAGAAAAGGGTCTGAATACTTATGACCATGTGATATTTCAGTTTTTCTTTTTTAATAAATTTGCAAAAATTTCTACATTTCTGTTTTTTTTTCAGTCGAGATGGGGTGCAGAGTGTACTTTAATGATGAAAAAATGAACTTTTTAGAATTTACCAAATGGCTGCAATGAAACAAAGAGTGTAAAACTTAAAGGGGTCTGAATACTTTCCGTATCCACTGTATGATAACTTTTTTCCCCCCCCAATTCTTGATGGTGCTGGTAGAGATAAAAACATTAAGATATTATGAACATTCAGGTCACTATAGTATTTTATAGATTGCTAACTAAAAAAGTTAACCTTGCATATTTTATTCTTTTGTTTAATCTATTTTTCACATAACTGGACCGATTAGCGAACTGCTGTGAGTGTAGCTCTAGTCCTTCAACTTGTTCCAGTGCCTGTTCCTGGTTTTAATCATGTTTTTCTTTGCCAATAAGCGAATGTTTTATGAGTTAAAAAAAAAAATTCTTGTCAATTATATTTTTTGCCATGGTGACACCATACATCGGGTGAATTTTTGTTTAATAGCCAGTGTCTGATAAATGCTGCCCACGGTTTGGGCAGCGCACATCGCCTGTCTGGTTCCCTTTAACCATTACATTTTAACATTTTCCACAAAAGGTCCAGGAGCTGCCACATATAACAATACATAGGTGTAAGAACTGTATATATACAGCCCTGAGCTTACCTGACATAAACAGATTGTGATGTCACAGCATCTTTACCAGATTAACGCCATTTGTGAATTAACAGCAGTTGCCTGACACAAACACACTTGTGATGTTGTTCGGCTAAATTGATGGAAACACATTTGTGATGTCACGACATATGCTGAACATTGTCTGAAACCCACTTGAGATATGACAACCGTATACCTGCCTTAGACTCAATGTTATGTCATAGCAGCATGCCTGATGGAAACACATTTGTGATGTCATGGCTGTGCACTTGTCTGGAACACAGTTGTGATGATACGAGGCCCTTGTACATTAACAAAAATAAAAAAAAATCCTTCATTTCGAATCGTTCTTGATTTCCTCCACAGAATAGATCCTTATGTGTGATGTAGTAGAGAGAAGAAAGTGGAACCATTATTTTTTAGCCCCCTGGCCTCTAGCGCCCATCTGCAACTATACATGGTATTTCCAACCCTGCAGATATCTCCTTAAAATGATTTCTTTACAACCGTAATGTATAGCATATCATTAATTACCTTTGCAAGGCCTTGTATACTTCTACACCATTTTATGTGGTAATCATCACTGAGCAGAGTGCTTCTTTCTATAAGATTATGCAATCCAGATATAATATTCATATATGCAGATTGCAAAACGGTGTACGATCTGTTTACATCCAATGTCTGAAAAAGTAAGTAACATGAAGTGCTCCCAAATGAATAATGCAAGTGTGAACAGTCTCTTCCTTCTCTCTCCCTGGGATCTGTTCCATCTTTTCCTGAATGCCATAAGTAAAGTAGAAAAGTAGTTGAAACTGAATTTGTGACAAAACTATGGACGATCACATACCGTATATTTTGGACTAGAAGATGCACTTTTTTCCTCCAAAATTTTGGAGGAAGGGGGGGGTGCGTTTTATAGTCCAAATATAGATGTACACTATGGCTTTGGGTGTTGGGGGAGCGGCAGTGAGGGATGTGCGGGGCACAGGAGGCAGCAGCCACCTGCTGCAGCCTACACTGTGCCCGCTACTAAAGAAAATGAATATTCACTGCTGTCCATAGTCCCGGCGTGGTGAGCGGTGACTATTTGACTATTCTGGCACAGGATCTCAGTGTGAGGGCGCATAGCAGTGACGCCATGCGCGGCTCACACAGTGAGATCAGGGTCGGCAGCAGAGCAGGACACTTAACAATGCATCATGACCACATTTTTTGCTTACATTTTTTTCTATTTTCCTCCCCTAAAACCTAGGTGCGTCTTATGGTCCGAAAAATATGGAGATATATATTATAATATATATGCAAAAATGGAGGCAGCACACAGAGTAAAGTGATAAGGTTTAATAGCCCATATTGCAACGTTTCGGTCCAAAATTGTGGACCGAAACTTTGCCATGTGGGCTATTAAACCTTATCATTTTACTCTACTCTGTGTGCTGCCTCTATTTTTGCATGGATATCTAAAGGACTGGTATGTACCTGGGGGGCTTTTTTTCACCGAAAACATGATTTTTGTGCTGTTTCCTATTTGTGTGTGTATGTGTATATGTGTATATAATATATATATATACAGTTATATGAAAAAGTTTGGGCACCCTTATTAATCTTAAGCTTAATGTTTTATAAAAATTGGTGTTTTTGTAACAGCTATTTCAGTTTGATATATGTAATAACTGTTGGACACAGTAATGTTTCTGCCTTGAAATGAGGTTTATTGTACTAACAGAAAATGTGCAATCTGCATTCAAGCAAAATTTGACAGGTGCATAAGTATGGGCACCCTTATCATTTTCTTGTTTTAAATACTCCTACCTACTTTTTACTGACTTACTAAAGCGCTTTTTTTGGTTTTGTAACCTCATTGAGCTTTGAACTTCATAGCCAGGTATATGCAATCATGAGAAAAGCTACTTAAAGTGGCCACTTGCAAGTTGTTCTCCTGTTTGAATCTCCTCTGAAGAGTGGCATCATGGGCTCCTCAAAACAACTGTCAAATGATCTGAAAACAAAGATTATTCAACATAGTTGTTCAGGGGAAGGATACAAAAAGCTGTCTTAGAGATTTAACCTGTCAGTTTCCACTGTGAGGAACATAGTAAGGAAATGGAAGAACACAGGGACAGTTCTTGTTAAGGCCAGAAGTGGCAGGCCAAGAAAAACATCAGAAAGGCAGAGAAGAAGAATGGTGAGATCAGTCAAGGTCAATCCTCAGACCACCTCCAGAGAGCTGCAGCATCAACTTGCAGCAGATGGTGTCACTGTGCATTGGTCAACTATACAATGCACTTTGCACAAGGAGAAGCTGTATGGGAGAGTGATGCGAAAGAAGACGTTTCTGCAAGCACGCCACAAACAGAGTCAGCTGAGGTATGCAAAAGCACATTTGGAGAAGCCAATTTCTTTTTGGAAGAAGGTCCTGTATATATGTATGTGTATATGTATATATATATATGTGTGTGTGTATGTATGTATATATATATATACTGCTCAAAAAAATAAAGGGAACACTTAAACAACACAATGCACAAACGGTTAGAAACCGACTCCATGAGGGTGGTATGAGGGCCCGACGTCCACAGATGGGGGTTGTGCTCACAGCCCAACACCGTGCAGGATGCTTGGCGTTTGCCACAGAACACCAGGATTGGCAAAGTCGCCACTGGCGCTCTGTGCTCTTCACAGATGAAAGCAGGTTCATACTGAGCACATGTGACAGACGTGACAGAGTATGGAGATGCCGTGGAGAGCAATCTGCTGCCTGCAACATCCTTCAGCATGACCGGTTTGGCAGTGGGTCAGTAATGGTGTTGGGTGCCATTTCTTTGGAGGGCCGCACAGCCCTCCATGTGCTCGCCAGAGGTAGCCTGACTGCCATTAGGTACCGAAATGAGATCCTCAGACCCCTTGTGAGACCATATGCTGGTGCGGTTGGCCCTGGGTTCCTCCTAATGCAGGACAATGCCAGACCTCATGTGGCTGGAGTATGTCAGCAGTTCCTACAAGATGAAGGCATTGAAGCTATGGACTGGCCCGCCCATTCCCCAGACCTGAATCTGATTGAGCACATCTGGGACATCATGTCTCTCTCCATCCACCAACGTCACGTTGCACCACAGACTGTCCAGGAGTTGGCTGATGCTTTAGTCCAGGTCTGGGATGAGATCCCACAGGAGACCATCCGCAACCTCATCAGGAGTATGCCCAGGCATTGTAGGGAGGTCATACAGGCACGTGGAGGCCACACACAATAGATACATTTCCATTCCTATCTATTTCCAGTATGAACCTTCAATAGAGTAGTTCATGATCATATACCATTGTTTTGTTTGCTAATATCCCTTCATTGGGTGCTGTGACTGGGCCATTTGTTCTCATTGCACTTTATGTGAATATAATCCTAAAATTAACATTGTTTCGGTGACACTCTAGGATACTAGAGCTTTTAGCCTTTCTCAACCATGCTGTTTGTTATTGTCATGTGGACGGGTTTAGTTCCCTTTTATGTATGTTTTTACCGTATTTTTCGGACCATAAGACGCACTGGACCATAAGACACACCTAGGTTTTAGAGGAGGAAAATAGGGAAAAAATGTAAGCAAAAAATGTGGTCATGATGCCCTGTTATGGGGGAGGGGGTTTGCTGCTGACACTGGTATTTGGGTAATGTCCCCCAATTCTGTTAATATCCTCCATCCTGGTATGTGTGGCCCTCATCCCCATCCTGGTATGCATGGCACCCCTTGATCCCCCATCCTGGTATGCATGGTTCCCCTTGATCCCCTGTCCTGGTATGCATGGCACCCCTTGAGCCCCCATCACGCTGCCCACAAAAAAATAAACAATCATCCTCTCTCCTCCAGCCCTGCATCCCGCTCTGCTGCTGATGCTCTCACTGTGTGAGCCGCGCATGGCAGGGCCTCACACAGTGAGAGATGCTGTGTCGGAATAGTCACTGCTCCCCGCGCCGGGACTGTGTGCGTGGGGAGCAGTGACCATTCAGTCTCTTCAATAGCCGGCACACTGTACCGCAGCGCGGCTTCTGCCACTCTGCGATCTGTGTGCCCGCTATTAAAGACCATGAATATTCACTACAACCCATGGGAGTGGGTTGTAGGGAATATTCATGAGCTTTAATAACGGGCACGCAGAGCGGCAGCTGGAGCCGCGCTGCGGCTCCAGTGTGCCGGCTGTTAAGGAAAATTAATATTTATTGCTCTCCACGCCCATGGGCGTGGGAGCAGGGAATATTCATTTTCTTTAGAAGCGGGAACAGCATAGGCTGCAGCAGGCGGCTGCTGCCTCCTGTGCCTAGCTCATCTGCCGCACCCCCACACCCACCACCACGAACAGCCATACAGTATATACACAGAATACAGTATTTGGACTATAAGACGCACTCCCCCCCCTCTTTCCTCCAAAATTTTGGAGGAAAAAAGTGCGTCTTATAGTCCAAAAAATGCGGTAATCTAAGTTTCAATAAAGACTTTAATTTTACTAGTTCCTCTTCTGTGATGTAGATCACAACTCAGAATAGTGTTGATATGGCTGCTGATTGAAGAGTGGTTTAGCTACCTTATTTTTTTGGACATTAGTGTTTAATTGATCCATATTTTGTCAGACCTCATGACATTGACTATGTGCACAGGTTCAGGACTTGTAGCAGAAAATTCTGCTGCACATCCTGATGTGTTGGCAGGAAAAATGCTATGTAAAATACACGAGTTTTTGTTGTGATTTTTTTCTCAATTTTTCCCCACTCATTAGTATGAGTGAAATCTGCTGCAAAAAAATGCTGCAAGATTTGACATGCACCAGAATTGAATCTGCTGCAAATCTACAAGGAAAAAAAAAAACAACGTGTTCATGAGACTTTAGGAATCTCATTCACTATGCTGGTACTAGGAAATCCTTCAGTTTTTGACAAAACTAGGCGGAAAAGGTGGCAAAAAACTAAGCTTAAACACAATTGTGCACAGACCCTTAGAGTGAACACCCATAAAGTGTACAATTCCTTTCCTGGCCTGCATGCTGATGTGTCCATTTGCAGTACCATTAGTTTGGAATGAGGCCTACTTCACATCCCATTTCGTGCATTTGCACATCATCCTTTGCTAGCTGGACCAATGCCGGCTTTGTCACTTTGAGGCCAAACTGATATGGAGAAAGCCTTCTAAATTCAAAGATTGACTAACCAGAACTGGAAAGAATCCATTCTTGTATGCCAGAATCGATAAAGAAATTATAATTTGGTTACTCTGTAGCTTTATGCCTCCTAGTTTTTCTTACTGCAAACCAGTTGGCATGATATTTATTTTTCATATGTTAGAACATCTGCTTCTGTTGTAGGAGTCAGCAGGGCTGCAAATGGGCCGCAGTATTTCAGGCCAAAATGGAGTAGTACTTGTTATGCGCAAAATACGGTACTTAAAGCCGCCGGGGAAAAAAAATGATCACCTTTTATCAGGGCTTCCGCATCATTGTTTGCTAGGACACCTGACCGAGCCTCTCCCACCTTTTGATTATTGATGTGCTAGTTTCCCATGTCGTCCTATAAAATGAACATATATTTTTGTACAGGTTATTTAAGGGCCTGCTGTCTCTACACATATACGGATGTCTTTATTAACTGGGTAATGAACTTGTCAAGCTGCTTTCTGTGTATGTAAAATTTACCATGGGCCAATTAATGGCACAATAAGCATAACTGCAGCTTGGCTCTTAGAAGTCATTTCCTTACTGTGTGTTCGCTGCATGGACTATTTGGATAATCCTTTCATACATTTCCAGTTTTATAGATTGCAGGATTCTTGTAACGCAAATCCTGTTATTGTAGCTCTGAAGCATTTGTACATTGCACATATATTGTGTGTGTATGCTTTATATTTTATCGTCTGCTCTGATTTGCATAAGACTGAGTGTGTCAGTCAACCACGTCCTTGTGTATAGTCACCCAAGAAAGTAAATTGTATGTAATATATTAAATACACGTTGTAAGTCTTATGTCCCCTATACATGATGATGGAAGGCCAGGGAGTTCATCGTGATTAATGAACAGTAATGTTCCGGTGCTAGATACTTGGACAGCCCCTTGTTGCAGGCTCTTAAGAAGTTTGCCTACTATCTTCTGATGATTCTTCACTGGTGGCAATGATCTTCTGACTGTTCTTATCAGATTCTTTAGTTTTTAAGCTGGTTATGTTCATCTTGGAGGTTCTTTTGCGTACTGAACGTTCTACATATTCATGCAAGTTTTTAGATAATGCTTTAGATTTGTCTTTGTGCTTACTTGTACTTTTCAGTGGTCTTTTTTAAAATCGTTTTTTGACTGACTTGATAGGAACGTTCTTTAAGAGGTTTTGATAAGGGAGTTTGCAAAGGGCTCGGTGCAACAATCACTTGAATGACACTACCCCTTCAACTTATTAGTCAGCAAATTCCATGGAAATGTTTTTCCATTAACATCCATTATTTAATTTCCACCAAGTTTTCTTGGCTCTTTCACAGCCACAAGATTGTAGCATGCTGCTCTATTCCATACAGTAAAAAGAACTCCATTTTTTTCTCTGAGTCCATTGTAAATGAACAGCCTTCATCAGGATTATTTTCAAAACATGGCAGATCTATGTGAACAGTGTTACATTTGTGAGGCCTTCTTTTTATAAACCTTTTACCTGACTAACCTTTTTCTTGTTTAGGACCATGGATCTGCTGAATTGGAACAGTTTAATTGATAACAGAACAAAGCTCTCCAAACTTCTTTTGGTGCCGAACCTAAAGGTATTAATGTATTACTTGTTAGCATTTTTGTTTCTTTCAGCAGTGCTAAATACCGTATGTTGTTTACTCTACAGGGGATTTTTATAGGAGTGTTAGGCTATGTTCACACACGTTGGGTTTTGCAGCGTCTTTTGCTGCAGATTTTATGCTAATTTTCAGCTGCGTTTTGCAGTACCAGCAAAGTCTATGAGAAACCAGAATTCTCTGTTCCCACATCATGTTTTTTTTGTTGTGTATTTTGTGCCTTGGTTGGGTTTTTGGAAAATAGAGCATGTCACTTCTTTCAGCGTTTTTGTAGTGTTTTTCACCCATAGGAAGTAATGGGTGGTGAAAAAAAACGCTGAAAAAACGCACGTAAATTTTTTTTTCAGCGTTTTTGATGCCAAAATAGAATGGGGTTCTTTTTTTCACAGAACTTTAAGTACATGCATAAATAGAGACAGAAGGACAGTGAAAAAAACTCAGCAAAACCAGCTGATTTCATGCCAGAGATGTGGGGTTTTTTTACGTTAGAAATCTGCAGCAAAACTACATGTGGGAACATAGCCTTATGGTGAATAGAAGGACTTCTGAAGAACAGTCAAGGAATTGGCCACCCATGTATAGTACATTTGTTGGTTATCATATCCTAACATTTCAAATCTATGACCTATTGTACAAGGATTTTTCTGACCACCTTATGTCCAACTTCATCACAACTCCAAGCCAGAATGACACCATACATAAATGATGTGATGTGGGCGGGTTATACTGAGCTCAGATTTTTGCTATTTAATCTTGGAGCATAATATAGTGGCAGAGACCAAAATTCCAGGGATGTGTCACTTACTCAGCAGCTAGTAGTTTTAATACAATTAGTGTTTTATCAGCAGGAGATTACCTTTAGAGGACTAGGTGTTACATCCCAGGCAGTCCAGCTAATCTGTGTAACTCCACCCCACCCTAATCAGGGCTGTGAAGTAGGTTAGCCAAACCTCCGACTCCTCAATTTTCCTGACTTCCAACTCCACAGCACTGCCTCACTACTGAGCGTGTACATAAAGTGCAGCACAGATTCATCTCACTGCCTCACTACTGAGCGTGTACATAAAGTGCAGCACAGATTCATCTCACTGCCTCACTACTGAGCGTGTACATAAAGTGCAGCACAGATTCATCTCACTGCCTCACTACTGAGCGTGTACATAAAGTGCAGCACAGATTCATCTCACTGCCTCACTACTCAGCGTGTACATAAAGTGCAGCACAGATTCAACTCACTACTGAGCGTGTACATAAAGTGCAGCACAGATTCACCTCACGGCCTCACTACTGAGCGTGTACATAAAGTGCAGCACAGATTCATCTCACTACTGAGCGTGTACATAAAGTGCAGCACAGATTCATCTCACTACTGAGCGTGTACATAAAGTGCAGCACAGATCATCTCACTACTGAGCGTGTACATAAAGTGCAGCACAGATCATCTCACTACTGAGCGTGTACATAAAGTGCAGCACAGATCATCTCACTGCCTCACTACTGAGCATGTACATAAAGTGCAGCACAGATTCACCTCACGGCCTCACTACTGAGCGTGTACATAAAGTGCAGCACAGATTCATCTCACTACTGAGCGTGTACATAAAGTGCAGCACAGATTCATCTCACTGCCTCACTACTCAGCGTGTACATAAAGTGCAGCACAGATCATCTCACTACTGAGCGTGTACATAAAGTGCAGCACAGATCATCTCACTGCCTCACTACTGAGCATGTACATAAAGTGCAGCACAGATTCACCTCACGGCCTCACTACTGAGCGTGTACATAAAGTGCAGCACAGATTCATCTCACTACTGAGCGTGTACATAAAGTGCAGCACAGATTCATCTTACTACTGAGCGTGTACATAAAGTGCAGCACAGATTCATCTCACTACTGAGCGTGTACATAAAGTGCAGCACAGATTCATCTCACTGCCTCACTACTCAGCGTGTACATAAAGTGCAGCACAGATCATCTCACGGCCTCACTACTGAGCGTGTACATAAAGTGCAGCACAGATTCATCTCACTACTGAGCGTGTACATAAAGTGCAGCACAGATTCATCTCACTACTGAGCGTGTACATAAAGTGCAGCACAGATTCATCTCACTACTGAGCGTGTACATAAAGTGCAGCACAGATTCATCTCACGGCCTCACTACTGAGCGTGTACATAAAGTGCAGCACAGATTCATCTCACTACTGATCGTGTACATAAAGTGCAGCACAGATTCATCTCACTACTGAGCGTGTACATAAAGTGCAGCACAGATTCATCTCACTACTGAGCGTGTACATAAAGTGCAGCACAGATTCATCTCACGGCCTCACTACTGAGCGTGTACATAAAGTGCAGCACAGATTCAACTCACTGCCTCACTACTGAGCGTGTACATAAAGTGCAGCACAGATTCATCTCACGGCCTCACTACTGAGCGTGTACATAAAGTGCAGCACAGTTTCAACTCACTACTGAGCGTGTACATAAAGTGCAGCACAGATTCACCTCACGGCCTCACTACTGAGCGTGTACATAAAGTGCAGCACAGATTCATCTCACTACTGAGCGTGTACATAAAGTGCAGCACAGATTCATCTCACTACTGAGCGTGTACATAAAGTGCAGCACAGATTCATCTCACTACTGAGCGTGTACATAAAGTGCAGCACAGATTCATCTCACTACTGAGCGTGTACATAAAGTGCAGCACAGATTCATCTCACGGCCTCACTACTGAGCGTGTACATAAAGTGCAGCACAGATTCATCTCACGGCCTCACTACTGAGCGTGTACATAAAGTGCAGCACAGATTCATCTCACTACTGAGCGTGTACATAAAGTGCAGCACAGATTCATCTCACTACTGAGCGTGTACATAAAGTGCAGCACAGATTCATCTCACTACTGAGCGTGTACATAAAGTGCAGCACAGATTCACCTCACGGCCTCACTACTGAGCGTGTACATAAAGTGCAGCACAGATTCATCTCACTACTGAGCGTGTACATAAAGTGCAGCACAGATTCATCTCACTGAGCGTGTACATAAAGTGCAGCACAGATTCATCTCACTGCCTCACTACTGAGCGTGTACATAAAGTGCAGCACAGATTCATCTCACGGCCTCACTACTGAGCGTGTACATAAAGTGCAGCACAGATTCATCTCACGGCCTCACTACTGAGCGTGTACATAAAGTGCAGCACAGATTCACCTCACGGCCTCACTACTGAGCGTGTACATAAAGTGCAGCACAGATTCATCTCACTACTGAGCGTGTACATAAAGTGCAGCACAGATTCATCTCACTACTGAGCGTGTACATAAAGTGCAGCACAGATTCATCTCACTACTGAGCGTGTACATAAAGTGCAGCACAGATACACCTCACGGCCTCACTACTGAGCGTGTACATAAAGTGCAGCACAGATTCATCTCACGGCCTCACTACTGAGCGTGTGCATAAAGTGCAGCACAGATTCACCTCACGGCCTCACTACTGAGCGTGTACATAAAGTGCAGCACAGATTCATCTCACTACTGAGCGTGTACATAAAGTGCAGCACAGATTCATCTCACTGCCTCACTACTGAGCGTGTACATAAAGTGCAGCACAGATTCATCTCACTACTGAGCGTGTATATAAAGTGCAGCACAGATTCAACTCACTGCCTCACTACTGAGCGTGTACATAAAGTGCAGCACAGATTCATCTCACTACTGAGCGTGTGTATAAAGTGCAGCACAGATTCATCTCACTGCCTCACTACTGAGCGTGTATATAAAGTGCAGCACAGATTCATCTCACTGCCTCACTACTGAGCGTGTATATAAAGTGCAGCACAGATTCATCTCACTACTGAGCGTGTATATAAAGTGCAGCACAGATTCATCTCACTACTGAGCGTGTATATAAAGTGCAGCACAGATTCATCTCACAGCCTCACTACTGAGCATGTACATAAAGTGCAGCACAGATTCATCTCACTGCCTCACTACTGAGCGTGTACATAAATTGCAGCACAGATTCATCTCACTACTGAGCGTGTACATAAAGTGCAGCACAGATTCATCTCACTGCCTCACTACTGAGCGTGTACATAAAGTGCAGCACAGATTCATCTCACGGCCTCACTACTGAGCGTGTACATAAAGTGCAGCACAGATTCATCTCACGGCCTCACTACTGAGCGTGTACATAAAGTGCAGCACAGATTCATCTCACGGCCTCACTACTGAGCGTGTACATAAAGTGCAGCACAGATTCATCTCACTACTGAGCGTGTACATAAAGTGCAGCACAGATTCATCTCACTGCCTCACTACTGAGCGTGTACATAAAGTGCAGCACAGATTCATCTCACGGCCTCACTACTGAGCGTGTACATAAAGTGCAGCACAGATTCATCTCACGGCCTCACTACTGAGCGTGTACATAAAGTGCAGCACAGATTCATCTCACTACTGAGCGTGTACATAAAGTGCAGCACAGATTCATCTCACTGCCTCACTACTGAGCATGTACATAAAGTGCAGCACAGATTCATCTCACTACTGAGCATGTACATAAAGTGCAGCACAGATTCATCTCACTACTGAGCGTGTATATAAAGTGCAGCACAGATTCATCTCACTGCCTCACTACTGAGCGTGTACATAAAGTGCAGCTCAGATTCATCTCACTACTGAGCGTGTACATAAAGTGCAGCACAGATTCAACTCACTGCCTCACTACTGAGCGTGTACATAAAGTGCAGCACAGATTCATCTCACGGCCTCACTACTGAGCGTGTACATAAAGTGCAGCACAGATTCATCTCACTACTGAGCGTGTACATAAAGTGCAGCACAGATTAATCTCACTACTGAGCGTGTACATAAAGTGCAGCACAGATTCATCTCACTGCCTCACTACTGAGCGTGTATATAAAGTGCAGCACAGATTCATCTCACTGCCTCACTACTGAGCGTGTATATAAAGTGTAGCACAGATTCATCTCACTGCCTCACTACTGAGCGTGTACATAAAGTGCAGCACAGATTCACCTCACGGCCTCACTACTGAGCGTGTACATAAAGTGCAGCACAGATTCATCTCACTACTGAGCGTGTACATAAAGTGCAGCACAGATTCATCTCACTACTGAGCGTGTACATAAAGTGCAGCACAGATTCATCTCACTACTGAGCGTGTACATAAAGTGCAGCACAGATTCATCTCACTACTGAGCATGTACATAAAGTGCAGCACAGATTCATCTCACTACTGAGCGTGTACATAAAGTGCAGCACAGATTCAACTCACTGCCTCACTACTGAGCGTGTACATAAAGTGCAGCACAGATTCATCTCACGGCCTCACTACTGAGCGTGTACATAAAGTGCAGCACAGATTCATCTCACTACTGAGCGTGTACATAAAGTGCAGCACAGATTCATCTCACTACTGAGCGTGTGCATAAAGTGCAGCACAGATTCATCTCACTGCCTCACTACTGAGCGTGTACATAAAGTGCAGCACAGATTCATCTCGCTACTGAGCGTGTACATAAAGTGCAGCACAGATTCATCTCACTACTGAGCGTGTGCATAAAGTGCAGCACAGATTCATCTCACTGCCTCACTACTGAGCGTGTACATAAAGTGCAGCACAGATTCAACTCACTACTGAGCGTGTACATAAAGTGCAGCACAGATTCAACTCACTGCCTCACTACTGAGCGTATACATAAATTGCAGCACAGATTCACCTCACGGCCTCACTACTGAGCGTGTACATAAAGTGCAGCACAGATTCATCTCACTGCCTCACTACTGAGCGTGTACATAAAGTGCAGCACAGATTCATCTCACTACTGAGCGTGTGTATAAAGTGCAGCACAGATTCATCTCACGGCCTCACTACTGAGCGTGTACATAAAGTGCAGCACAGATTCAACTCACTGCCTCACTACTGAGCGTGTACATAAAGTGCAGCACAGATTCATCTCACGGCCTCACTACTGAGCGTGTACATAAAGTGCAGCACAGATTCATCTCACTGCCTCACTACTGAGCGTGTACATAAAGTGCAGCACAGATTCATCTCACGGCCTCACTACTGAGCGTGTACATAAAGTGCAGCACAGATTCATCTCACTACTGAGCGTGTACATAAAGTGCAGCACAGATTCATCTCACTGCCTCACTACTGAGCGTGTATATAAAGTGCAGCACAGATTCATCTCACTGCCTCACTACTGAGCGTGTATATAAAGTGTAGCACAGATTCATCTCACTGCCTCACTACTGAGCGTGTACATAAAGTGCAGCACAGATTCACCTCACGGCCTCACTACTGAGCGTGTACATAAAGTGCAGCACAGATTCATCTCACTACTGAGCGTGTGCATAAAGTGCAGCACAGATTCATCTCACTACTGAGCATGTACATAAAGTGCAGCACAGATTCATCTCACTACTGAGCGTGTACATAAAGTGCAGCACAGATTCAACTCACTGCCTCACTACTGAGCGTGTACATAAAGTGCAGCACAGATTCATCTCACTGCCTCACTACTGAGCGTGTACATAAAGTGCAGCACAGATTCATCTCACTACTGAGCGTGTACATAAAGTGCAGCACAGATTCATCTCACTACTGAGCGTGTACATAAAGTGCAGCACAGATTCATCTCACTACTGAGCGTGTACATAAAGTGCAGCACAGATTCATCTCACTACTGAGCGTGTACATAAAGTGCAGCACAGATTCATCTCACTACTGAGCGTGTGCATAAAGTGCAGCACAGATTCATCTCACTACTGAGCATGTACATAAAGTGCAGCACAGATTCATCTCACTACTGAGCGTGTACATAAAGTGCAGCACAGATTCAACTCACTGCCTCACTACTGAGCGTGTACATAAAGTGCAGCACAGATTCATCTCACGGCCTCACTACTGAGCGTGTACATAAAGTGCAGCACAGATTCATCTCAACTAAAAGCCGAGATCCTTAGATCAGGAACAGAGCAGACATTTATAGGACCTTTCATAACTTTCCCAAATTCTTATGAAAACATTTACTGCACATATTGCGTTGTACTTGTGTACCCAATTTATTATAGATTTTAGGAGTCTGTCTATTTTATACCAACTCTGACACCGAATCCACCAAAATGGACTCCGACTCCACATCCTTGCCACTAATTGGCAGCTTACTGACCGTGTACCCAGGAAGCTGCCAATCAGGGCTGTGGTTGGGGTTATACACAGCTCAGCAGTCATGGCAATGCTTATATCTGCAGCTGAGAAAATGGGGATTTTATCAAAACTACACCAAACAGTCCAGTAAGTGATACATCACTACAATCAGGCTCTCTGCACCTACATCATGATGCTCTCAGATTCCATAGCAAAAACCTGCTGACTCCCTTTAAATGAGTATAGACAGTTAACTATGTAGGAGCTTGCTGACAAGCTGCATTGCCGAGATCCCTTAGCATATTGCACCAGACCAGCTCCTGCACTGGAATAGATAACTAGAACTTTTTTCTTGTAATTATCAGGGAGGATGAGAGAGGAGTGAGACTGCCTGGAAAGTATTGCCTCCCTGCCAAAGGTTTTCCTTAAATGTAATTTATTGCAACAGCTTTAATGTTGTGCATGTCATCATTGATTTACTGTGACAGCTCCATTTATTTCTCACTTTCCTATTGATCCACATAATAAAACACAAGTATGATGTGAAGATTAACAAGTGTCATCCTGTCTTTTCTTGCTTATTGTATTGCTACTGTTGTGAAGAGTAAAAATAAAATCCTAAAATGAGCTCCCGCTGTGCATGGGAAGTTTCTGTATTATATAGATCTACGGCTGTACTTGTTACATGTGTTATATTCTTGAGAAATGTAACACTGAATACAGATGATGTGAAGTACTGCCTGCAGATTCTGCACCCAGGATCAACATATGTCTGTATGAACTTCTGCTGGTGCCCCTCTACACCATACATTGACAGGCGCTTGTCAGCTCACCTCCCTATGTGAAGCCAGAGGCGAATACATTCTTATATTTAGGCTACCCTCATTATAAATTACTAGAGCTCTTAACAACGTATGGAAGGCTTTTTTCCACATGGGTCATTGTTTTGTTCTGCAGCTTCAGAGCTATATCTTTTTTTGTTTGTTTGTTTGTTTTTGGGCATATCTCTAACAAAATGTATTAGAGGATACAAGGGGAGAAAAAAAATCTTATGGGATTTGCCACCTGCACGACGTGTGACATTCTGGGCTTTCGCTTATTATCTGCATTCTGAAGACGCGAGCACAGTTCCCCAGCTCCGTTCTGCAATATATAAGGAAACTGTGCCACCATCTGGCCCTTTACAGTGCTGCGCAGCTTCTCCGTGAACGGACGGCCGGGAGGCCGGAGAGTGTTTGTGTTCTGCGTCTGATGGCCTGCTCATGCTTGTAATTTATCTTCATGAGATCTTGACCTTGATGATGATGATTCAATCATGAATAGTAAGGCTGACCTGACATCAGGCTTATTGTATGGGTTTTCCATTTCTTCCCGAGCAGGGTGATTTGAATCTGTTCCTTCCTGCCAGTTACAGCAGGGTTTCCGCTTTTTATGGCATGTCTGTAGAATTTAATAGCGCAGCGCTTCTATTATTCTTCTGGTAATAGAAGTATAAATTGATAACATTTTAATTTTCCATTTGACACTTTTAATGCTTCTTGTACACCTTATTATGCCGCTACAAAATGTTGCTTATTGCGATTTTTTTTCTTTTTTTTTTGACGATATAATATTTTGCCGAGCTGCGACTTCCCCACCAACATAGAATGAACTATAAATAAACTTCCTTATTTCTCGATACTTTTTCTTCATATGCAGTAAAGGCCAAGTAGTTAAGTTGTAAAGGAGAATAAACTCATTTTTGTGTTGATTTGTAGCAGCTCCTTAGGGATGTATTTACATAAATTAAGCAGATTTTTTATTCACACCTGAATACATTTGCAGCGGCTGAATAAATTGAACTGACAAACCATTTCCACGATGACATATTTATGTTTACGGGGCTCTGGAGAGAATGCAATAATGCGTTTCCAAAAGTTAAAAGTAAAAATAATGCTTATGGTGGTAAATGGCTCTATATCAGTAGTGCAAGATTTTATGCTTTTTCTGTAATGAGGCACTTTTGTAATATATATATATATATATATATAATATTTTTTTTTTTTTCCCCACAGAGTGGTCAGGTAGAGCCCCTCTTGTCCAGGTTCACAGAAGAAGAAGACCTGCAGATGAAGAGAATGTTGCAGAGGATGGATGTGCTCGCAAAGGTCAGGAATGTATTTTTATGTCGTCTGCTTGACACGCTGTATATTTCTGTCAGTACTTGTCAGGTTAAAATTTATAACGCCTCACAAAGGAGGGAATTGGCAATGATTAAAACAGTGTGGAAATATCCAAAAAAAGATGCAAGAAGCAGGTCTCTAGTCGAAGGAGGTGGAAATGTCTTGGTATTACACTAGTAAAGTCCGAGGAATTGAGTTTTTAAAGAGCTTTTCTAGCTGAGCAGAATCTATGAACACGTATCTGGACCTTGAAATGCATAACTGTAGGTAGATTTTCGGAATATAAGTTTGTGGATGTGGTAGCTGTAGTCTGGGAAAGTACAGGGATAATGCAGTACAGGGAGTATAAAATAATTTTCAGAGAGTACAGGTGCATCTCAGAAAATTAGAATATCAGCAAACAGTTAATTTATTTCAGTTCGTCAATACAAAAAAGTGAAACTCCTATATTATATAGAGTAATTACAAGCAGAGTGATCTATTTCAAGTGTTTATTTCTGTTAATGTTGATGATTATGGCTTACAGCCAATGAAAACACAAGTCATTATCTCAGTGAATTAAAATAATTAACAAAAAACACCTGCAAAGGCTTCCTAAGCGTTTAAAAAGGTCCCTTAGTCTGTTTCAGTAGGCTCTGCAATCATGGGGAAGACTGCTGACTTGACAGATGTCCAGAAGGCAGTCATTGACACACTCCACAAGGTCCCAGAGTTACAATTTTCATTTGGAAATCAAGGTCCCAGAGTCTGGAGGATGAGTGGAGAGGCCACAATCCAAGCTGCTTGAGGTCTAGTGTGAAGTTTCCACAATCAGTGATGGCTTGGGGAGCCATGTCATCTGCTGGTGTAGGTCCACTGTGTTTTATCAAGACCAAAGTCAGCGCAGCCGTCTACCAGGAAATTTTAGAGCACTTCATGCTTCCCTCTGCCGACAAGCTTTCCGGAGATGGAAATGTCATTCTCCAGCAGGACTTGGCACCTGTCCACACTGCCAAAAGTACGACTACCTGGTGTAAAAACAACAGTATCACTGTGCTTGATTGGCCAGCAAACTCGCCTGACCTTAACCCCATAGATTCTATGGGGTATTGTCAAGAGGAAGATGAGAGACACCAGACCCAACAATGCAGACGAGCTGAAGGCTGCTATCAAAGCAACCTGGGCTTCCATAACATCTCAGCAGTGCCACAGGCTGATCGCCTCCATGCCACGCCGCATTGATACAGTAATTGATGTAAAAGGAGCCCCGACCAAGTATTGAGTGCATTTACTGAACATACATTTCAGTAGGCCAACATTCTGGATTTTAAAATAATTTTTCAAGCTGTTATAAAGTATTCTAATTTACTGAGATAATGACTTTTGTGTTTTCATTGGCTGTAAGCCATAATCATCAACATTAACAGAAATAAACACTTGAAATAGATCACTCTGTTTGTAATGACTCTATATAATATGAGTTTCAATTTTTGTATTGAAGAACTGAAATTAACTTTTTGATGCTGTTCTAATTTTTTGAGAAGCACCAGTATCTCTCCTCAAGCCAGTCCTCTTGAGCCACTTCTTCAAGGATCCTAGCTCCACACCTGCTCCAGTCTGTTCTGAGGATGTCTGAGGTAGTATTGAAGAACTGAAATTAACTTTTTGATGATATTTTAATTTAGTGAGATGCACCTGTATATACGTTATTCTACACCCATATTTGTCCAATTGTACCTGATTTTATGTAGTAAGTTTTATTTATAGTAATGTACCCTTATTTGGAAGACCCACATGTAAACATACCAGACTTTGAGTATTTTATGTACATGGAATTTAAAGTTTTTTTGCCAGGAATAGAAAATAAAGAGTGCCATTGTACATATATTTTTAAATAATTAAATCAAACCAGTTTTGTCTAGACAGGTAATCACATTAGTACATGAAAATGGCTAGCAGAAACCGGTTGTAGAATGTTGTTAGGATTGGTGACTGAGTATGGATATTGGAGAGCTCTGCTGCTGTGACCTGGAGATAACTTGACTGTATGTGGTGTAGGTTATCTCCAGGTCACCACTGCCACTCAACAGTGTGAGTAGCCTCTTTTTACATCAACACCCTTGGTATCGCCAGTTTTTGGTCAGAAAAACAGGGAGAGCAGCAGTGTGAGCAGCTTCTTCTTACATCAGCACCCCTGGTATCTCCAGTGTTAGAGCAGAAAGACATGGTGGACAGCAGTGTGAGCAGCCTCTTCTTACCTCAGCACTACTGCTACATCCAGTGGTAGATCCAAAAGACAAGGCAAAAAGCAGTGTGAGCAGCCTCTTCTTAAGTCAGCACCCCTGGTATCCTCCAGTATTGGAGAAGAAAGATTGGGTGGACAGCAGTGTGAGTGGTCTCTTCTTAGCCTCAGTAGTCACCACTCCTTGTATCTCCATTGTCAGATATACTGATGGCAGATTCTACACATGAAGGGAGAGGGCAGAGCGTCATTTTGCACATGCTCAGACACCTGTTCTATTAACAGTCTAGGATGGGTTTCTGTAAGTGTAACAAGATGGTGGCATTTTAACTTAAAGAAGCACTCCTCCCATCAAAGTTTAATCTATTGCAATCATCATATTATATGGCACTGTGTACTTACAATCTCTCAGCTCTCTCTGCTTCCGTGCTGACCAGCTCTGTCGTCTTCCTCCTTCTCTCAGCTACAACCCTAGGCCTAATACTCCGCCTATCACGTGACGCCGGAATGCTCTGTGGCTGCAGGTCTCTGATGTGTGGGTCAGGGAACTAGTGGTTCTCCGCTCCATAGTAGTTTTCAACTGGAGGTGCGTCTGAGAAAGCGCCTCCAGTTGAAAATAGAGGTGGCACTGATGGGGGGGGCCCCCCTCCGCTATAGGCCTGTTCGCAGGTTATCCCCCTGCGATCATTATACCTATGTTCACTTTTTCTTCTGAGAAAAGAGGACCATGATGGACAGGTATTTTTTTTTTTTCCACCCATGTAACTGTGGCAGTATGTCTTATCATACAGAGAGAAAAGCATGAAGCAGCGCTGTAAATAATCGAGACCAAGTCCAGAGCTTTTCAAAACTTTAGCTCCCAGATCCAAAATGACAGTATACTAAAAAGCAAGCGAGAAGCAACACTCTGATGTTTCCAATGAATATACTGACTTTACGCACCCATCCTTCAGTGACATAAATATTTCAGCTTCATAGAGTTGTTTTCAAGCCAGTTTCAAAGTTGCTGTCACTGAATGATGGGTGAATAAAGTCACTATTTTCATTGAAAATGGACACATGTAAGAAGTTGTGAACAGTAGGAGGCTCCGTGCATGAAGGGCCCTACTGATCATTTTCAAAGAAGGCTCTGTGACATTCTGGTGACCCCTCTCCCTTTAACTTTTCTTGAAACTTTAATTACGTACTTCATAAAGTGTACCGTTCACATTCAGCTGCCTAAAAAGTACTAACCTATGGTAAAGTTCACCACCTACCAATATTAATTTAATATCTCACCCTCATTCTGCTTTAACTGCAGAAGTACAAATTTCATAGTTTTAAAAGTGTCTGGCACTTTCAATAGCTATGTATTTGTACCACTAGGTGGCTCTGTTTTACTATACTATTGCATGTATTTGAGGAGAAGTTCATTGTGACTCAACTCCTGCACCTCCTGAACAGCAATCCATGTGGTAAATCTTGGTATTGCAAGCAGAAGTTACCAAAAATTTCAGTGGAAAGCATTTCAATCATTGCGGTTTAGGAACACTAATGTAATCTGTATTACCACAGTATGAAATTGATTTAGCCATTTTTTTGACTTTAGAATAAGAGACCCAATGCGTATAATTTTATAGTAAACTATTACAAATACTTTACATTCCAATAAAAAGACAGCTGAGCCTAAATAAACAGCTCGAGAGCAATAATATCAGTTTACTATTCCTCATTGAGAACTCTCAGAAGAATTCTGCCTGGCACGTATAGTCCTCCTCAGTCTGTGCCGCCAAATACATGTTGCTACATAAAGATATCCCTATGTAGTTGTTGTATTCAGAAATCCCGACATTGAAAGCTGCTTTGCTGGTCAAGAGCTGGCATAGTGACTCTTATCGCCTAATTAATATTTAGAACCAGTCTTACCCAAGAGGAGCCGTAAACGTGGTTCAGATGGCGCAGTAAATCAATGCCACTATATTTTACACATCTTAAAGGGTAGAAACAGCCCTTAGAAATGTCAGCTATATCAGGAAGTCTTTGAAATCCCTTAATAAGCTCTAATTTGAATAAATGCATTGATGCTGAAATGTAATCTTTCATAATGAAATGCAAACAAACACGTTCTTCTGAACTCTGATGAAAAACCATTTCAGCCTCTTGTTACTGCAGTTAGTGCCATAAGTTATCAGCCGACGTAAAGAGTCGTTTATAGCGTCTTAAAAAAGCACTGATGAAGTGTATGTACTTTATTTTGTCCTTCACAAAGAAGAAAGAGATTAATTGTCTAATTACGGCATGATTGCTGCTTAAATTTCCTATAAAAACAGACCTCAGCCCATGCCTATAGTACGATTGGGCTGACATTGGAGTAGATGTGTCAGGGATGGAGACTGAAAATAAAATAATCTGCGCTCGCTTGGTGTTTTGGATATTTTGCTTCTATGGGCATGGTGGTGCTTATGTATTTTCATGTTAAATCATTCAGTTCATTGTAATAACATAATGGAGTTGGTTAATGTACATGAATCCAATGGGAAATCACAGGTAACCTGTTGTGATATCACAAAGTTCTGGCAAATGACCACTTTGCTACTTATTTAAAGGTAATCTGTCACCAGGCTTTTGCTTCCCCATCTCATGCAGCATTATGTAGGGACAGAGACCCTGATTTCAGCGATGTATCACTTACTGTGCTGCTTATTACAGTTTTGATAAAATCTATTACTTGCTACAGAGCTACCACTTCTCTAAATGCTGATCTACCAGTTTACCAGTTCTCTGTATAATCAGGGCTGTGGAGTCGGTAAGCCAAACCTCCAACGACTCAATTTCCATGACTCCGACACGACTCCGACGCCCTCATACATGGCTCATGATTAAGTGATAAATTTACTGTAGCTCAGATTCATCTCAGCTAAAAGTCTAGACCCTTAGATCAGGAATAGGACAGACATTTATAGGACACTTCATAACTTTCCCAAATTCTTATGAAAAAATATTCCCCACAAACTGCATTGAACTACGGTACCAAATTTATTATATATTTTAGGAGTCAGTCCATTTTATTCCGACTCCACCAAAATGGGCTCCGACTCCACAGCCCTGTGTATAACCCTGCCCACACCACTGATAGGCAGCCTTCTGTGTACACAGTGCATAGGCAGAAAGCTGCCAATCAGTGGTGGGGGCATGGTTGGACTGCAAGGCAACAGGTCTAAGGCTATGTGCCCACGATGCAGAAATGCTCCGGATTTTTTCCTGAGCATTTCTGCATCTCCCTGGCAGAAAAAACTTGCGGATTGTACATGCGTTTTTCCTGCCAGGGACAAGTGGAAGTTAAGCGTTCTTCACATGCATTTCCGCATGCGGGTTGACAAGCGCTTTCCAAGCGATTTTAGCATCACTTGGAAAGTGCTTGACAACTTGGTCACAATATATAAATCCGTGCACACGGCATGGATTTATATAGTGTGACCGAAAAGAATGGTAAAAAATAAAAAAATAAATATATACCGTATATTCCGGCGTATAAGACGACTTTTGAAGACTGAAAAATCTTCTGTCTAGTCTGGGGTCGTCTTATACGCCGGTAATGCTTTTGAACTTTCAGAAATTGACATGCGGGGATACTCTGGGGGTGTTAATAAGCTGCCGTGGCCGTATCCCTGCCATGTCGGAGTTAATATAAGGTGGAGGGAGTTAAAATACGGCGGCGGTAGGTCCAGACAGTCAGCGCTTCTGTGCTGAAACTGACACATCGCTGCGTATTCCCAGCTCCGGACACAGCGCAGGGCTTCTGTGCCGACAGCTTTCACTTGTCACAGAAGCGCTGCGCTGTGTCCGGAGCAGGGAAGTTCGCATCGCTTCTGTGACCATATATGAAAAGCCGGCAATTCAGCAGCGGCATAAGCCGGCACCCGACAATTTAGAATAGAAAGAATAGAGCATCACACATAGATTAGATAGATAGAAACATGTCAGTCACATATATATGAAGTACAGTGACAGTATTGCTTACTGTACTTGTCATTTAGTGTAAAGGATTTATTAAAACAAATAATAGTGTTTTCATGCACCGTCTCTTTAAAAAAGCCGGCCGGCAATTCAGCATCTGTACCCGACAATTTATAACAGAAAGATAGAGCATCACACATAGATTAGATAGATAGAAACATGTCAGTCACATATGTATGAAGTACAGGGACAGTGCTGGTTACTGTACTTGTCATCTAGTGTTAAAATAACGGATTTATTTAAAAAAAAATTGGCGTAGGGTTCCCCTTAATTTTAGTCTCTAGCGGAGGTTAAGCAGACGGCTGGGGCAGATGTTTGAAGCCTGGGAAGGGGGTAATACCCACGGAGCTTCCCAGGCTACTAATATCAGCCCCCAGCTGAATACCTAGCCTTTACTAGCTATTAAAATGGGGGACCCCCCAAAAAAATGACGTGGGGTCCCCCCTAATTTAATAGCTAGCAAAGGCTAGGCAGACAGCTGGGGGCTGATATTAATAGCCCAGGAAGGGAGCCATGAATATTGGCCCCCTCCCAGGCTAGAAACACCAGCCGTCAGCCGCCCCAGAAATGGCGCATTCATAGGATGCGCCAATTCTGGCACTTAGCCTCGCTCTTCCACGCTGCCCTGGTGCGGTGGCAGGGGGTAATAGGGCTGGGGTTGATGTCGGCTTATAATGCCAGCTGACATCAAGCCCAGGTTAGTAATGGAGAGGCGTCTATAAGACACCCCCATTACTAACCCCATAGGAAAAGTTAAAAAAAACACAAACACCCAGAATAAAGTCCTTTAATTGAAATAAACACACAATTCTTTATTGTTCTAAATTAAACCATACTTACCATCACGCCCATTCCAGCTGAAGCCAACGATCTCCTGCAATTAAAGTAAATTAATAAAGCAACCTCATCCTTACCTTTCCATGGTTCCCAGGACCGGTCCAGCTCTGCTACATCGAGATGACAGGCTGGACCGCAGCAGAACGCTGCCATCCAGCCTGTCATCCCGCAGACACTGAGAAGCGCAGGCATGCTTGCGCTCTGCAGTGTCTGGCTGTGACGGCATCCAGATGAGCCGACAATGAACTCAGCTCACCTCCTGGACGTCCGTCACTGACAGCGTGGGAAACTTCTACTGCGCATGCGGGGAGCAGGAGAATTTTCCCACGCTGTCAGTGACGTGCCTGAGGTGAGCCGAGTTCATTGGACATGATCTCGGCTCATCTGGATGCCGTCACAGTCAGACACTGAGGAGCACAAGCATGCCTGCGCTTCTCAGTGTCTGCCGCATGGCAAGCTGAACGGCAGCGTTCTGCTGCGGTGCAGCCTGTCATGTGAATGTAGCAGAGCTGGACCGGTCCTGGGAACCATGGAGAGGTAAGGATGAGGTTGCTTTATTATTTTACTTTTATTGCAGGAGATCGTTTGCTTCAGCTGGAATGGGCGTGATGGTAAGTATGGTTTAATTTAGAACAATAAAGGATTGTCTTAATTTCAATTAAAGGACTTTATTCTGGGTGTTTGTGTTTTTTTTAATTACTTTACTAGAAATTCATGGCGGTCATGTCTAATATTGGCGTGACCCCATGAATTTCGGGCTTAGGGCCAGCTGATAATGCCAAGCTGGCCTTAACCCCTTTATTACCCAGTGAGCCACCGCACCAGGGCCCTGGATGAGTTGGGTACAGCGCCAGAAGATGGCGCTTCTATGAACGCGCCATTTTCCGGGGTGGCTGCGGACTGCAATTTGCAGCGGGTGGGGGCCAGAAAGCTTGGGCCTCCCTGCGCTGCAGATTCCAGCCCCCAGCTGCCTAGTTGTACCTGGCTGGACACAAAAATAGGGCGAAGCCCCACGTCTTTTTTTTTTTAATTATTTCATGAAATAATTAAATAAAAAAGGGCTTCCCTATATTGTTGTGTCCGGCCAGGTACAAATAGGCAGCTGGTGGTTGGGGGCAGCCCGTTCCTGCCTGCTGTACCTGGCTGGACACAAAAATATGGCGAAGCCCACGTCAACATTTTTGGGAAAAATTAATTACAAAATTAATAATAATTTAGGGACTGCATCTTTATTAACCCCTCAATTGTCATTTAGTGTTAAAATAAAGGATTTTTTAAAAAGAAAATTGGCGTGGGATCCACCATCATTATAGTCTCTAGCGGAGGTTAAGCAGACGGCTGGGGCAGATGTTTGAAGTCTGGGAAGGGGGTAAAACCCACGGAGCTTCCCAGGCTACTAATTTCAGCCCCCAGCTGAATACCTAGCCTTTACTAGCTATTAGAATGGGGGACCCCCCCAAAAAATGACGTGGGGTCCCCCCTATTTTAATATGTTTATGAGTGACAGTTTTCCTGCTATATACCTGCATGTCATAAGAATTTAAATTAAAAAAGGACCATGTTAAATTCAAATCTGTTTTTTTTTTATTTTTACCGGTGTTTGGTATGCGTTGGAAAAGGGGTAGTCTTATACGGTGAATATATCCTAAACTCTATATTTTAACAGGAAAGTAGGGGGGTCGTCTTATACACCAGGTCGTCTTATACGCCGGAATATACGGTACTTATCTTCTGATGGCCCCCGGAGTCTTTATTCGATCCGTCCTGGCTTGCCGGCAGCTCGCGGTACACTGAAGGACCTGCCGTCACATGACTAAATTACGTCACCGCAGGTCCTTCAGTCCACCGCGATCTGCCAGCAAACGAAGACCAGCACACCGGGGGCCATCAGAAGGTAAATATAATATTTATTTTTTATTTTATTCTTTTTTTTACAGGTTCTATGGTACCCGGGTCCGGAGGAGAGTCTCCTCCTCTCCAGACCCGGGTACCATCCGCACACTGAAACGCGTGGAATGCGCATGTACAAATGCAGTGATGCGGATTCCATGCTTCCGCAAAATAATTGGTAGTGCTGCGGTTTTTTCCGCAATGATAATCCGCAGCGGAAATTTCCACAGCATGTGCACAGCACATGCGGATTATCATTGGGGAACATGGCAGGCTTTCTACCAAGCATTTTTAAGCGTTTCTGCTGCGGAATTGCCGCTGCAAAAACACTTAAACGCATCGTGGGCACACAGCCTAAGGCTCAGTGCCCACGATGCAGAAATGAAGGAGAAATTTTCTGGAGCATTTCTTCATCTCCTTGGCAGAAAAACGCATGCAGTTTTTGATGCCTTTTTGCATACGTATTTGCCATGCTTTTTTTCCAATGCATTGTATAGGCAAACACGCATGCAGAAACGCACAAGAATTGGTCATGTCCGTTTTTTTTCTGCGAGTAAAATCCGCTCATAAAAAATCCTGACCATGTGCACAGAACTTGCAGAATGTCATAGGAAGTCATGGGATAAGGTATGCAATGCGTTTCTGGAGCGTTTCCGCGCTGCAAATCCGCACCAAGAACGCATCGTGAACACACAGCCTAATAGTCTTCCAGTGATTTTATCATGACGACAGCAAGCCGCCTAGTGACACATCGCTGGAATCAGGATCTCTGTCTTTAGATTATGTTGTTCTCTGATTAGGTGACAAAAACCTAGTGACAGAAGAATCTCTTAAAAATGCTTATAAAAAGGATGCACGGAGCATTGAAAAGAGTATACAATATATACACCCATGCACAAGTGATGTTCTATTTACTGAATTGTATTCAACCAATATATTGATCAACTGCCACACTGCTTACATGCTGCCGTAGGCTTTAATCAATAAGGGCTTGGTGCTGAGTTTATAATAGTATTGTATTGGCAAGTTACTCCACTAAAATATAAACGCCCCATTGATAGAAGTATTGCCCTGCTTCAATGACATGGAGTTAGAAATATATCTATGCAGATATTCTCCTTCAGAAGGAAGAAAGCTGACCCATCTGGTGCCACCTATTGGAGGCTTATACCTTATGGGTCAATGCCTGACTCTCTAACAAGCTTTTAAACATGACTAAGGAACTTAAGCCAGAGTCGCCTCCAAAATGAAAAATACACATATACATCTTGGATCATTGATTTGGGATTTTTGCTCTTTGTCAGTACAGAGCAAGGTACTGGTTGGGTTAGTAAAGGGTCTTTATAATAGGTTTCAGAAAAAAACGAGAATACTCGGGGAATACTGATGTTGGGAGTGTTATAAGCCAGGCAATTCTGCAAAAGAAAATTGTATGCTAGTTGGTTATCTTCCAAAACAAGGAGACACCCACCTGTATGCTTCTGTTTTGGACTTCCTGCCTCTTATAACCTACGAAACAAAAAAAAATGTACACACGACTCCCACTTCCCCAAAGTCTGTACCAATAGGCCTTTTGCCCCAGTCTACCATTATCTTCTGGGTTTTCACAAGGAACGAGAACCCCAAAACGGCTAGATCCTATACAACCTCTGGTTATACTCTATTGAAAAAAGAGGAGACCAAATAATATAGTAATCTATCTGGAAAAAAACTGTAAAAAGAACCCTTTAAAATAATTCAGGACAACTTGGTTAATTGTTTGCAGAAAATAGCTCATAATTCATATAGTGTACACATTAGAAAAAAAATAACCATTTAGGAGAGTGAATCAGTCAATAAACATGACATCTGATGATCTAAACTCCAATTCAACCAAATATTGTTTAGGTGAATGAAGGATTATTTCACTTTTTCCATTAATTTTGTATATGCTGCTCCGTTTCTTGGGAAGATATATATATATGAGAGGGAGAGGGAGAGAATAGACTGCTCAAAAAATAAAGGGAATGCTCAAATAACACATCCTAGATCTGAATGAAATATTCTCATTAAATACTTTGTTCTGTACAAAGTTGAATGTGCTGACAACAAAATCACACAAAAATCATCAATGGAAATCAAATTTATTAACCAATGGAGGCCTGGATTTGGAGTCAACCCCAAAATTAAAGTGGAAAAACACACTACAGGCTGATCCAACTTTGATGTAATGTCCTTAAAACAAGTCAAAATGAGGCTCAGTATTGTGTGCGGCCTCCACGTGCCTGTATGACCTCCCTACAACGCCTGGGCATGCTCCTGATGAAGTTGCGGATGGTCTCCTGTGGGATCTCCTCCCAGACCTGGACTAAAGCATCCGCCAACTCCTGGACAGTCTGTGGTGCAACGTGACGTTGGTGGATGGAGCGAGACATGATGTCCCAGATGTGCTCAATGGGATTCAGGTCTAGGGAACGGGCAGGCCAGTCCATAGCTTCAATGCCTTCATCTTGCAGGAACTGCTGACACACTCCAGCCACATGAGGTCTGGCATTGTCCTGCATTAGGAGGAACCCAGGGCCAACCGCACCAGCATACGGTCTCGCAAGGGGTCTGAGGATCTCATCTCGGTACCTAATGGCAGTCAGGTTACCCCTGGTGAGCACATGATGGGCTGTGCCGCCCTCCAAAGAAATGCCACCCCACAACATTACTGACCCACTGCCAAACCGGTCATGCTGAAGGATGTTGCAGGCAGCAGATCGCTCTCCACGGCGTCTCCAGACTTTATCATGTCTGTCACATGTGCTCAGTGTGAACCTGCTTTCATCTGTGAAGAGCACCGGGCGCCAGTGGCGACTTTGCCAATCCTGGTGTTCTGTGGCAAATGCCAAGCATCCTGCACGGTGTTGAGCTGTGAGCACAACCCCCATCTGTGGATGTCGGGCCCTCATACCACCCTCATTGAGTCGGTTTCTAACCGTTTGTGCAGACACATGCACATTTGTGACCTGCTGGAGGTAATTTTGCAGGGCTCTGGCAGTGCTCCTCCTTGCACAAAGGAGGAGATAACGGTCCTGCTGCTGGGTTGTTGCCCTCCTATGGCTCCCTCCACATCTCCTGGTATCTGCTCCATGCTCTGGACACTGCTGACAGACACAGCTACCCTTTTTGCCACAGCTCGCACTGATGTGCCACCCTGGATGAACTGCACTACCTGAGCAACTTCTGTGGGTTGTACTGTAGACACCGCCTCATGCTACTGTACCTCTAGGGGTGAGAGCAATGGCAAAATGAAAAAGTGACCAAAACAGCCAAAAAGGATGAGAACAGAGAAATGGTCTGTGGTCACCACCTGCAGAACCACTCCTTTATAGGAGGTATCTTGCTAATTGCCTATCATTTCTACCAGTTGTCTGTTCCATTTGCACAACAGCAGGAGAAATTGATTCACAATCAGTGTTGCTTCATAACTGGACAGATAGATTTCACAGAAGTGTTATTGGCTTGGAGTTACATTGTGTTGTTTAAGTGTTCCCATTATTTTTTGAGCAGTGTATATTATATGTCCTCCTTGTGGAAGGTGCATAGTCGGCATAAGGAGACTTTTATGAGCCATAAACTGTGTAATGCTCCTCCTGGGAATTTAAATATGCAAATAGCCTCTAAAAAGAGGAAGGGAACTTGAATGCTAGTGCCACCTATTGGAAGTAGTAATCCTAAAAGTCAATATCAACCCTTCTAAAGGGCCTTGCCACATGACTTAGGATAAGAAGCCCAACCTTTCCAGGGTCTATATTGACTTTTAGGATTGCTACTTCCAATAGATGGCACTAGCTTTCCTGTCATCTTCCTTTGCATATTTAGTTCCCAGTGGAGCATTGCAAGACCTATAATTCTCCCTCAGAGGCCTCACAAAGCCAAACCAATTTTCCTGCTTTACACTGATGAGGGGCAAACACCCTGAAACTTGTCTGCAAATGGAGACTTTGATTTGGTTTCTTATCCTAGGTAATGTGATAAGGCTCATTTAAGGGTCAATATTGACCTTTAGGATTGCTACTTCCGATAGGTAGCACTATGGTTCCTAACCTCTTCCCCTCTGAAGAGGTTATTTGCATATAGATAGATGTACACAGGTCTGTGTTGTGTGGACAGAACATAACAACCATATAGGCCCCTATATTAACTGTGAGCTGTGTCTGCCAAGCACCACACTGTCCAGTTCTTCTGGAGGAAAGCTAATTTGCATCCCCTTTTATCTAAGGGAGCCTTGCCTACACCTTTAAGACTTTCATGAGTTAGCTGGCAGTCTCCACAAGGAAAATCCATAATCATTGAGAAAAGTACATAGTAATAAAGTAATTGGGTTACTTTTACTGTAGAAAAAATCTGGTGTAGTTCAGAGATTCTTGAGGTTATCTACTGCTACATAAGTAGCAAAGTTTCATGTGGGTTCATTTGCCTTATTTTTTGTGTTCTTTCGATTTTAAAATTGTGTATAAGTAAAGCAGGGATCTTAAACTTGTACTACACATGTCTTGTCCCTTCAGGTATAATAACAGACATATTTCTGACTTTAATTGCTCCAGAATTGTGTAATTTGTGTCCAAAAAATTGTCTTTCATGACTTGTACCAAATTTATGGATGTGTTTTTAGACCCTTTCTGTGCCTTGTCTGATAAGGGGTTGTGACCTCGCTGAAAACTGACTGGTTTATCAGTATATGGGCGCAGCTTAATGCGTGACACTGCACCAAAATGTGAGTGCAAAGTTTTGGCATAGAATTAGCCAATTGATAGATTCATGCAATTTTAAACCACTTGTATAATTTTTAGACTGCGTCTAGTGTAAGCTTGTGCCATCTAAGAATTGGACAATATTCATAAATAAGCTCCAATGAGTAAGAACTGGTTGACCGATTATGATCAATAGTGCCAACATACAAATCTTAGAGACCATTCCTTGCTAGTTGAGGGTAGTGGAGTAAGCAAAAGTTTAGCTTGACCCAAAAGTCCACTACCTAGGAGCACTTTTTAAGGTATTATTTTATCATATTTGAATATGAGCTTTTTCATATAGAGTTGGGGTGGCGGAGGTGGTCTTCTGAGATGTGTTTTATGAGCAAGAATTGTAGGAAATATTAGTGTTTGGATGCCTTTTACTAAACATTGCTTTTTACCTTTTAGAAAGCTTTAGAAACCGGTGTTCGGCTGATGGTTGATGCAGAACAGACCTATTTCCAACCCGCAATCAGCCGTTTGACATTGGAAATGCAACGTAAATTTAATAAGGACAATCCCATTATCTTCAACACATACCAGTGCTACTTAAAGGTGAGAGGTGCATATCAATGACCATTTCTGCTCTGTACGACAACGCTTTTGCTAGACGTGAAAAGGCTCAGCATACAAGGATTACATTGCCGTGTATTCCTAGGTGAATTTAAAGTGTATCTCCCATTTGTAGAGAAAAATGTAATTAGGCATTACTAACAGATGATCAATTCTTCAATTTATTCTTTCACTGGATTTAGCCTTGTATATTAGATATTGCAGCCAGCTCACATTTAAATAGGAGCTGTACAGCAAAGTCCCCATATTGAATACTGAAGCCTTGGAGACATTGCAGCTATCGTACAGACCCTGAGAGGTCCGGCTGCAATATCTAATAAATGAAGCATAACCCAGTGACTGTATGCATGACAGAATTGATCATCTCAGTAACAAAGACCTAATTCTATTTTTGTTCTAACATACCGGAGGTACTGAGTGATCCAGAGCAATATCCACACTAACCGTGCGCTTTTGGCTAGATGTATGCTTTTATAAACCTGCCACTGTAATATCATGTGAAATGTAATGGGTGACAGCTCCTTTCTCGCAGCCGCAGTGACAAGTTCTGGACATGGAAAAAATTACATCCAGCTTGGCTCTTAGCTGTTGTTACATTTTTTATTTTGGGTAAAGTTCTGTATTGATCATTCAATATAAACTTATCTTGGTAATACACATATTAATCTTGTCTTTTGTAAAAGGGAACTTATTAGAACCTCACACTGCCGCCCTTAGTTTGTATAACACTATTGCCTCATTTTTATAAATCCCTTTGTATCCCAAACAAATGGTCACTTCTGGGATTAAAGCCAATTTGAATGCATCATTTGTCATTTGCAAATTTAGATGGGACTAGTCTGGTTTTGTGTTGCTACACCCAGACTAGTCAGATTTCTGATGCAGTAATCCTGCCTGTCAGGGATTCACAGGATCCCAGTTACTCACAGAGACCACCCACTGTGATCTCTTGAGTAAACAGCTCTCTGCTGCACCCTATCATCCGGACAATTGCACGATTGGCCAATGATTTAATATAGGAGGCTGCAGGCTGTTCTCACTAAGTAATTATCAGCAAGCTAGCAGTGAGCGTAAGGCATACACACCACCTTTCCAACACATAGAATATATGTATATGCCCTCGTACGATCACTGATAGCCTCACGATAACCCACTTAATATTATTCGCTGCCACCACTGATCAATTTTAAAATATAATACAGGCCTGATTGGACATCTGCTTTCTGGTAGCATATATGGCTTCAGGGGAGGAACGATTACAGGACAAAAGAAACAGGACTATTAACTTTTATATTTAATCCCAAAGGGAGGCAGTATTTATGAAAAATATACAAAAGGAGACATTACAATACAGAATATACAGTTACACGAAAATAAATGGGGTTAAAGAAGAACTTACTCGACAGATCGCAGAGACGATTCAGTCTAGCTGGAGGGAAGGCACTCCAATGGATTTTACCGTTATCAAACAGGACCCCTTGCTTATAGAATATATACCTCCCGGCAATGAGTATGGACCCATCTTCAGCTGGGTCTTTTATGCCAAAGGGGGGACCTGCTCACACACCCCCTGTGATGACATCACGTGGGTGGGGCTCCACCCTTCATGTTTTTTATTAAAATATCTACCTTCCGTGATAACTCCTCGCGGGTTGATTGCAGAAGCGTGCGAGTGATGCCATATTTTCCTTTATGAATTTACCTTTCTTTAGAGACCACACATGACTTAGCTGCGGTCTGTTATTTTGTACTTTTGCATTACAGCTCGCCGAAAGGGCGTGCAGATTCGGTGAATTATACGTATTGTTCCTTAGCTGACCCTGCCACTAAAAATGTGTGTCCCATTATTATCGGAAGTATAGAACTTCCGATATTCCATATTTCGTGTCGTGCCGGAGAGACTGTAGATTTCTGTTGAGCAAAAAGGGGATGCCCTGGGGGTGAGAGAGAATTCTTTTGAAGCCAGGAACTGGAATCCTTCTCACATAGGTGTATATTTATCGCAGGCCTGTGCCACTAGGAAATGCATTCGTATGCTAATTTGAATGGACTATTGAGCTTCTTTTGTAGTAGCATTTGCTAATTAGCCACTTCTCCTGTGTGTGCTAATTTGCATAGCAACAGCTCCTTAGATGGTGTCTTCTTTGGCAAATGGTATAGAGGAGGGGGAATGAAGTGTTTCAGGGGGAGAAAGATATTTTCTTAATATTTTCCATGACACTGCCCCTATTGACTGCCATTTTTCATTATCCCCCACTGGCCTAGTCATATCAGGAACAGCGCCGCTATGCCTTCCCAAGCAAGCTCAATGTAGCCAGGTGTACTCTCCCCGCTTCATCAGAGTACTGCGCTTGCTCATGAAAGCATAACGATGCCGTTCCTAATATGACGCGGCCAGTGGGAATAATCACAATCAGCATGTGAAGCAAACCCTCCTGGGCTAGTTCCTACCTAATTTGCATATGATAAGCGGTACATTAAAGTTAGTTTTATCTCAGAAGTGAAAATTTGTTTGGGGCACGAAGAGCTTCAATAATATAATATTTCAAATCGGTCTTCAGCCAATATATTTCTAAACCAGTAGTGAATGGAGTATATACTACCGCGCTCACAGACGTCAAAAATAAATGTCTGAAAGAATTTAGAACACCAGGGTAAATATATGTCAGGAGTAATCCGGCTAATGCCGTAATAGACCTACCTACAATAGTGTCAATAATAAAATGGAAAAAGGGTCCCTGCACCTGCAATCCCCTATTGTGCTGCTATAGGGATCACAGAGACAACTGATAAAACCATCCAATTAGACACTACATATGAACCAATGCAGTGGATAGCACAATGGTTAAAGTACTTGTGTAGTTTGCTTTGTCCTCCTATATTGTGCTGGGTCCTGGAATCCCCGTATAATGCCTGTCTGTGAAAAAGTCTGTGATGGGAGCGTCCTCCCAGAGATGCCCCTTGCCGTGAATCTTCAGCTGGCGCTCGACGAAGGAGGACAGTGATTCCTTCGATACGCGTTGGATTTTGTGGCCGCTCTGAGTCTCTCTGAGCAGTGACGTCACCCTAACCACATTCCTCTCCCCCCCCCACCCCGTGTGCGGCATCAGCTAGCGGCGTAGCTTCTGGCCGGGGCACGCCGCAGGTCGAGCGCCAGCTGCAGATTCACGACAAGGGGCATCTCTGGGAGGACACTCCCATCACAGACTTTTTCACAGACAGGCATTATACGGGGATTCCAGGACCCATCACAATATAGGAGGACAAAGCAAACTACACAGGTACTTTAACCATTGTGCTATCCACTGCATTGGTTCATATGTAGTGTCTAATTGGATGGTTTTATCAGTTGTCTCTGTGATCCCTATAGAAGCACAATAGGGGATTGCAGGTGCAGGGATCCTTTTTCTATTTTATTATTGACACTATTGTAGGTAGGTCTATTACGGCATTAGCCTGATTACTCCTGACATATGTTTACCATGGTGTTCTAGATTCTTTCAGACATTTATTTTTGACGTCTGTGAGAGCGGTAGTATATACTCCATTCACTACATTTATTCCCACAGGCAGGTGATCACACGAAACCTGCTCTACTACCAGCAGCTGCATTTCTTCTAGCAATTGTATAGCGCGAGTGGGTGGTGATTTTAAAATATATCTAAAACAGTTGGATTAGTGAAGTGAGCTGATACAGTAAGCCTGTCTCAGATTAATCTGATTTTTTAGGGTAGTACATTCCAGAAAACTGCCGCAGCAGGAGAGACGTTTTGGGGACCAATAGGGCTATGTTGCTTAATGGTGGCAGTGTGGGGGCTTAAGGGGCGTGACCTGTTCTCTTTTAACATATCACATACACATGAATAAATAAGCATTTTATTTTAGAAAGTAGAGAACCCTATAAAAGCACAATCTCCTCGTTTACAGGAAGCATACGACAATGTGACTGCTGATGTAGAGTTGTCTCGTCGAGAGGGCTGGCATTTTGGTGCGAAGCTTGTAAGAGGGGCTTATATGCAGCAAGAGAGGAGTCGTGCAGCAGAGGTGGGCTACGAGGATCCAATTAATCCCACGTATGAGAAGACTAATGAAATGTATCATAGGTGAGTGCATACAAGACAGATTCCCATGTATGTATTATTCCGAAAACCACAGTATTTAATCTTTTACAAAATGTGTCAGATTTGTATTAAAACAGTGACTGAAGAAGCGATCTCTTACACAATATGTATGCTCTCTGGGAATCTGATCACTGAGATCCCCTCCGATCACAAGAACAGAGTTACCTGTGTGAATCAAGTGGTAGTGAACATGTGACCACTGCTTCATCCACTGCCTGTGGAACTGGTGGTTGCCTATGGGACCTCTGTTCTTGGGATAGGCACACGGACCTACAGTTATTATATTTTTATTATTTTTCCTATGGATGAGGATTATACATTTATTTATGGGACAGCCCCTGTAATTGTGAATGATCGAGCTTAGCTGGTGATTCGTCTGTTAGCTTCTGTTCTTAGTGCATGGCTGGCGGATTCGCTGGGAAACTTTTCCAGTCTGATCATGCTGAATTGATCTCCCTAACATTATATGGTATGGGTCCATACGTCTTCCATTTTTCTAGAACCGTTTTGCAGATGCCCTTGCAATGAAAAGTACATAGACCCTTTCTACAACAGTATTGGTATTTGTATAGTGACTTCATGGTGACGCATTAGGCTAATCTCAGCACTAAATATTAGCCCAATATTATGTCCGTGGAGCCCCAATAGGAAATTATTCTACTCTGGTGTCCAAATATTATTTAGCTCTCTCTGTACTCTATTTTCTACAGCTCCTTAGACTTTTCTCTTGGTGACCTTTATAGTGGCCTTCTCTGCTCAGGACCATATGCAATGGCGGAAGTGGAAGGCTACTCTGAGCCAATAATAGGTCCACTTTACATTTAGTTGCTGCCATATTCAGATACTAGCCTATTTACCTTCATTTACATGGTCCAGTACTACCATGTCTTACAGTCACATCCAAAATTACCTGACCAGCCAATTACTTCTGTTTTTTGTATCTGCTTTTCAGCAGCCATAACTTTTTTTTTTTTTTTTTACAATTCCTTTTCACTGACCTGGTTGTAAGAGGGTTTGTTTTATACAGGACAAATCATGTTTGTTTAATGTTGTGTTTAGTGTCGTTTTGGGGTACATTGCTCTACATTTTTTATAATATATATTTATAGGAAAAAAATTATTTTTGTTTTTAGATTTTTTTCTGTTTTTCACAGCAAATAACTTGGGGAATTAATTTCATTGGTTATTATTCGTGTGAATATTTTAAATATAGGCTTTTCATTTTTTTATGTAATAAAATATTTCAAAAATATATTTATTTTTTTCGCTGGGGATCTTTATTTATTTATTTTTTATTATTTTTGTGCAGAAGTTCTGTGGGAAACCGAATACCCAACAGTTTAGCTATTCTGGCAGACACCCAGAGATCTTGTGATCGCTAGGTCTTAGACTGCGTGCCCACTATGCATTTTTCAAGCAGTTTTGCCGTGAAATTTCCACAGCGTAAACACTTAAACGCTTGGTAATACGTGCCCCATGGTCCCCAATGATAATCCGCATGTGCTGTGCACATGCTGCGGAAATTTCCGCTGCGGATTATCATTGCGGAACAATCCGCAGCATGTCCATTAATTTTGCGGACACGCAGCGTAATTGCCGCCATTGACTTGCATTGAAACGCTTCATATCCGCATGACTACATATGCACACACGGATATGAAGCGATTCAATGTGCGGATGGTACCCGGATCTGGAGAAGAGGAGACTCTCATCCAGACCTGGGTACCATAGAAACTGTAAAAAAAAAGAATTTAAAATAAAAAATAAAGATTATACTTACCTTCCGATGTCCCCCGGCCTCCTCAGCGATGCGTGCGATGTGTTGGGCGGCTCACGGTGGTGTGAAGGACCTGTGATGACGTCATTGAGTCATGTGACCGGTCACGCGACCGCTGACGTCGGCGGTCGCGTGACCTGTCACATGACTTAATGACGTCATCACAGGTCCTTCACACCACCGCGAGACACCAGGGAGACCGGACGGAGTGGAGAAGGAGACCGGGGGTCATCGGAAGGTAAGTATAATCTTTATTTTTTATTTTTCACCATTCTTACTTTTTTTTTTTTTTTAAACTATTACTTGGTCACACTATATAAATCCATGCCGGTTGCATGGATTTATATAGTGTGACCAAGTTGTAAAGCACTTTTCCAAGTGATGCTAAAATCTCTTGGAAAAGCGCTTGATAACCCGCATGCAAAAATGCTTGACAAACGCTTCTACCTGGCGGGAAAAACGCATGTAAAATCCGCATGCGTTTTTCCTGCCAGGGAGAAGCGGAAAAAATCTGCAGCAGTTCTGCATCGTGGGCACACAGCCTGAATTTTGCGGACACGCAGCGTAATCGCCGCCATTGACTTGCATTGGACCGCGTGACATCCGCATCACTGCATCTGCACTTGCGGCTATCACACGGTTCAATGTGCGGATGGTACCCAGGTCTGGAGAAGAGGCGACTCTCATCCAAACCTGGGTACCATGGTACCTGTAAAAAAAAAAAAAAAAAAAAAAAAAAAAAAAATAAATAAAGATTATACTTACCTTCCGATGTCCTCCCGGTATTTTCTCCGCTTCGTCTGGTCTGCTGTATGGGTTGCGGTGTTGTGAAGGACTTGCCATGACGTCATTGAGTCATGTCACCTGACACATGACTCAATGACATCACCGCAGCTCCTTCACAACACCGCGTGCCGCCCAAGACACCGGACGGAGCAGAGAAAACACCGGGAGGACATCGGAAGGGGAGTATAATCATTATTTTTTATTTTTTACCATTCTTATTCTTTTTTTTAACTATTACTTGGTCACACTATATAATTCCATGCCGGTTGCATGGATTTACAGTACAGACCAAAAGTTTGGACACACCTTCTCATTTAAAGATTTTTCTGTATTTTCATGACTATGAAACTTGTACATTCACACTGAAGGCATCAAAACTATGAATTAACACATGTGGAATTATATACTTAACAAAAAAGTGTGAAACAACTGAAAATATGTCTTATATTCTAGGTTCTTCAAAGTAGCCACCTTTTGCTTTGATGACTGCTTTGCACATTCTTGGCATTCTCTTGATGAGCTTCAAGCGGTAGTCACCGGAAATGGTCTTCCAACAATCTTGAAGGAGTTCCCAGAGATGCTTAGCACTTGTTGGCCCTTTTGCCTTCACTCTGCGGACCAGCTCACCCCAAACCATCTCGATTGGGTTCAGGTCTGGTGACTGTGGAGGCCAGGTCATCTGGCGTAGCACCCCATCACTCTCCTTCTTGGTCAAATAGCTCTTACACAGCCTGGAGGTGTGTTTGGGGTTATTGTCCTGTTGAAAAATAAATGATTGTCCAATTAAACGCAAACCGGATGGAATAGCATGCCGCTGCAAGATGCTGTGGTAGCCATGCTGGTTCAGTATGCCTTCAATTTTGAATAAATCCTCAACAGTATCACCAACAAAGCACCATCACACCTCCTCCTCCGTGCTTCACGGTGGGAACCAGGCATGTAGAGTCCATCCGTTCACCTTTTCTGCGTCGCACAAAGACACGGTGGTTGGAACCAAAGATCTCAAATTTGGACTCCTCAGACCAAAGCACAGATTTCCACTGGTCTGATGTCCATTCCTTGTGTTCTTTAGCCCAAACAAGTCTCTTCTGCTTGTTGCCTGTCCTTAGCAGTGGATTCCTAGCAGCTATTTTACCATGAAGGCCTGCTGCACAAAGTCTCCTCTTAACAGTTGTTGAAGAGAAGTGTCTGCTGCTACAACTCTGTGTGGCATTGACCTGGTCTCTAATCTGAGCTGCTGTTAACCTGCGATTTCTGAGGCTGGTGACTCGGATAAACTTATCCTCAGAAGCAGAGGTGATTCTTGGTCTTTCTTTCCTGGGGCGGTCCCCATGTGAGCCAGTTTCTTTGTAGCGCTTGATGGTTTTTGAAAATGCACTTGAGGACACTTTCAAAGTTTTCCCAATTTTTCGGACTGACTGACCTTCATTTCTTAAAGCAATGATGACCACTCATTTTTCTTTACTTAGCTGCTTTTTTCTTGCCATAATGAAAATTCTACCAGTCTATTCAGTAGGACTATCAGCTGTGTATCCACCAGACTTCGGCACAACACAACTTATTGTCCCAACCCCATTTATAAGGCAAGAAATCCCACTTATTAAACCGGACAGGGCACACCTGTGAAGTGAAAACCATTTCTGGTGACTACCTCTTGAAGCTCATCAAGAGAATGCCAAGAGTGTGCAAAGCAGTCATCAAAGCAAAAGGTGGCTACTTTGAAGAACCTAGAATATAAGACATATTTTCAGTTGTTTCACACTTTTTTGTTAAGTATATAATTCCACATGTGTTAATTGATAGTTTTGATGCCTTCAGTGTGAATGTACAATTTTCATAGTCATGAAAATACAGAAAAGTCTTTAAATGAGAAGGTGTGTCCAAACTTTTGGTCTGTACTGTATATAGTGTAACCAAGTTGTCAAGCACTTTCCAAGTGATGCTAAAATCGCTTGGAAAAGCGCTTGATAAGCCACATGCAGAAATGCATGCAAAAAGGCTTGACAAACGCTTCTAACAGGCGGGAAAAACGCATGTAAAATCCACATGCGTTTTTCCTGCCAGGGAGAAGCGGAAAAAATCTGCAGCATTTCTAGCCTTACAGAAGTGGCAATGCCAGGCTTCCTTATACTACTGTAGGTGGCGAAGTAAAAGTCAGAAACTGTAATAAACCCCAGGTCTCCAGTTGTATCAGAAAGTGGGGGATGAACCTGCTCCTACTAAATTGCAGGAACTTTGACTCTGTGCTGTATGTATATTTACAATAGTGCAAGGTTAAAGCCCAACACCAAGCAAATTTAGCATCCGTATTTGGTCATAATCAGATTAATTAGACATAAAGCAATGTTACAAACTCCGCACAAATTACATACAAAACTGACTTCAGATACAAGCTCTAAACTAAATACCGTAATCCTGAAATTGGCTTTAAACCAGTTTTTATTTTTTCATTATTTTTCTTTGAGAATACCTTAAGGCAACAGCAGACTCTAAACGTCAAGCATATACTTTGTTTTATACAGATACAGCCAAAATCTTTGCCTGATAAAAAAAAAAAAAATCTATATCAAAGTGCCAAGAATCCGTCCAGTTGCCCACTGCTCAGTTAATCAGCCAGCTGTATGAAAACTAATTTGAATGGGAGTATGATGAGTAAATTACTTATTAGCATAATACAACATCCAATTTCTGATTCCCCTTTTATGTTTCATATATTATTCCTTCTCACTGACCTTCTTGATCCCTTCAAGTGCATTAAATATTCTGAACTAAAAGGGGAGCTCTGGAATTCTTTTAAAATGCTAACTATGTTCAGGACTGAAATATGATTCTAAAGTGTTATATTAGACAAAGTACAAAACTGATACATTTACCATGAGATTACCTTGGGTACACGCAGCGCGGAGGCTGAGTGGTTAGCAGTGTTGGTTTGCAGAAATTAAATCCTTGTTTACAGTAATTCCAACCAATGAAAACATTTTACATGGAACTTTGTCATCTTTGTTTCTTCTGGAGCCATGAAAATTAGTGGTTTATCCAACCCTTGTAACAATAAGTGTACTATTTTTTGGTTATACACAAATTAAACATAAATGTAAAACTACTAACACTGGTGAACTTACTGCCTCTACAGGCAGTTGAGCTGCGTGAGTGCCTATGGGAAGAGGAGATAACTTTTTGTCGATCAGACTGGCATTTGTTCCTATACTAGCTGCTGTGTAAATGGCACAGCTCACCCACTGCAGCAGCTAATTCTTTCTGCTCTGCTAACCCCGCATGCAGGATGCCCAGTAGTCTGGCTCTGGAGGTAGGGAGTGGTTATTTTCTGGCACCATACAGACTGCAGGGTTGAGAGCGCTGTGTCTACACTTGCCCTTCTGCTGCTGTTTTCCTCTCGAATGGAGCTGAGGAAGTAATGGACCCTGGAGCACCAGCTCACTGCGGTGTATGTCCTGTATCACATATTATACTGTGATCATACCCTTAATGTATATGTAGTATGCAAATACGTGTGTGTGTGTGTGTATACATATATATTGTTTCACTTTAGTATACCATAGAAACATAAGTGTTTCATAGTTTTTAAACGTTTATTAAGAAATGCATCCTGTTTAAGTCTGAATATTTACAGTGTTGACACTTATTTTTCAAGAGTTCTACAATGATGGATGATGGATATCAGCTTCTGGGCCAAATCCTCACTGCTGACAACCCGTTCTTGCCTAATCTGTGCTTGGAGTTTATCACAATTTCTGTGCTTTTGTCTACCCGCTGCTTGGGGGTTGACCATAGGTTCTCAATAGTTTTCCTGGCCATAGACCCAAAGTTTCAATGTTTTGTTTACTGAGCCAGGGCTGTGGAGTTGGTGCCTATTTTGGTGGAGTCGGTATAAAATAAACCAACTCAGACTCCTAAAATATATAATACATTGGGTACAGTAGTACAATGCAGTATGTGCTGAATATTTTTTCATAAGAATTTGGGAAAGTTATGAAATGTCCTAAAAGTGTCTGTTCTATTCCTAATCTGAGATCTAGGCTTTTAGTTGAGATGAATCTGTTCTCTAGCCTTGAAATAATTAGATCAGATTTGATGAAGACTGTTTTTTTTCCCACTTACTGCATAGTGTATTGCATATTTACAATTTATTAAAAAAGTTTTGTTCTAAAGTTGTATTCCAATAAATATATTTTATGTTCCATCTAAATAGTTTGATTATTGTATCAGAATGGTGATTAAAAGCCTGATGTTACCATTTTACTACAATAAATTTATCACTTAAATATGAGCCATGTATGAGGGAGTCGGGGAAAATTCAGCAGTCGGATGTTTGGCTTACCGACTCCACAGCCCTGCACTGATCCACTTAGTATTTCCTTTGGCTTGTGACATGCTGCTCCATCATGCTGGATAAACCATTGTTCATCACCCAATTGCTCCTGGATCATTGGGAGAAGTTGCTCTTGGAAGATGCGGAAATACCATTGGAAGTGTTCAAAAACTATGTGGGACCTAACTCCCTTGGATTAAAAGCAACCCCACACAAAAACTTCAAATACTTCAAGGACAGACTGACATTTTTTAAGAAGTACAGGGATTGGGCTGCAGATGACTGGGGTAAAGTTATTTTCTCTGACGCACCCTTCAGTCTTTTTGGGACATCTGGAAGAATGATTGTCCGGAGAAGGAGTGTGTCCATGAGTCCTGTGTCATGCCAACAATAAAGCATTCTGAGACCATTCATGTGTGGTGTTGCTTTTCTTCCAAGGATTCTTAATTTTAATTAAGGAACTGAACACTGTGATGAATAAAGAATGGTGTCTAAAAATCCTCCAAGAGCAACTTCTCCCAACAATTCAGGAGCAATTTGCTGATGAACAATGCTTTTTTTCCCAGGATGATAGAGCACCAGGTTACAAGGCAAAAGTGATAATGAAGAGGCTTGGTGAACAAAACAATGAAACTTTTTGTTTACGGCAGTAAACTCTTCACATCTTAATCCCAGTGAGAACATATAGCCAGTCCTCAAAACACTGAAATTATGACAAACTCCAAGTACTCATTAGGCAAGAATGGGTTCCCTCAGTCAGGATTTGGCCTCGAATCTGCTTTCCAGCATGCTGGGGCGAAGTGACGAAGTCTTGAAACACAAGGGACAACCCGAGAATATTTCTATAAAGTTAGAAGTTGTCCACTACTTTTACATTGAGGACCTACCCTAAGGATAAGTCATCAATGTCTGACCGGCCAGGATTTGACACCTGGCAGCCCCACCGATTAGCTGTTGGCGGTGTCAAGTACTCACTTGCCGAGCTGCTCCATCTACTTGTAGTGGCCGGGCTTGGTACTGCACATCCGCCTCCTATTTAAATCAATAGGAGGCTGATGTGTAGTACCCTGCAGCAGCCACTACAAGGAGACAGAGCAGCTTGGCAAGTGAGTACTTCCTGCCGATGGCCTCCACTACGACGCCGATAAAAGCTGATCTGTGGGGGTCCGTATTCGACTTATCCTAAGGATAGGTCATCAATGTAAAAGTAGTGGACAAACTCTCTAATAGATTTGTCAATAAAAGTGTAAAAACTTATGAAATGCTCATAATTGTATTTCCTTGACCATGCAAACATCTGACTAAAAGATCTAACACTTAAGCAGCAGGCACTATATAAACTAAAATTTGTCAGTCTCAAAACTTTTGACCACAACACACAAACACACACTAGACATATACTCACAATGTATACATCACAAAGGACAAATAAATACTATGCGTATATACTTGTGTGTGTGTGTGCGCATGTATATTTATCTGGTTAATGTGATTTATATATGTTAAAAGATCTAAATATGCAGATGGCCCACCTTGCTGCTTTTAGGATTTTGAGGTCTGAGTATAGGGGTCTGAAGGGCCCCATTTGAGCTTTACTGAGCATATGGAACCATTACGCCATTTATTATAATAGGATTGATGTCCACACATGCTCTTCAGTGCTGCGTTCACACAGGAAGATTTGGGCGACCTGTTTTTAGGAGTAGTAGAGGGTCTTGGTAGCCAGGCCACAGTGATCAAACACTTAGTCTTTCCTGTGGATCTGTAATAAAGGTTGCTTACTTAGAGGACAAACCTTTTAAAGGGCAGCTGGTCACATCTTGATAATGGATACCAAATGGCACATTCAGAGGTCTTGTTGAGCCCAAGCTTCAACATGTCAAAATTGTTACTGGAGCAGGAGAGACCTACACAATGTTACATAGGTGGCTTAAATATTATGGCTCATGTATAAGCAACAAGAAATAAGACAGCCAAGTGTATGCAATAGGACCAAAAGAATTTGAACCTGACAATAGTTTATGGTCCCATTCTATGGTATCTTGTGGCTTTGAGACCAAGTACTTGAGTCACTGGTGAGGTTCCTTCTTTTATTTGGGGGTCTTTAGCTATAACCTCTAGACAGGCTACTTTGTTCACTTTGTCTTGTATACTAGATCTTACAGGCTGCAGCTTGCATGATGTATCCCCTAATTCTGTCCTTACTTTCGTGGGCTTCTTATAAGGAAATAATCTTGCTGACACAGTAAGAATTAGAGTGTGGCTTCCATCCAGCCATGGTGTAAAACGTTCAACTTTAAAGATTTGGAAAGAGTATATTTGGGTGTGTATCGATCCCAGAGGAGTGAGAGTGCGGCCTTTCCAACTTTGGGGTAATAATGTGTTTAGTCAGCACAGAGAATAGTGGTGCCTGTGAAGCTGACAGAGCAATCCAAAGCCGACTCCATTAGCTAAGCAGGGTTATTCAGTGAATTTGGAAGCTTCAAATACAAATAATTTAGTAATACAATCATCCTTTGAATTGTAGCGGCGTTGGGCAAAGTCCCATAATGCATATAATTACAGTTCAACATCACACAACTATAAAACATTGTTTAAGCACGTTACAACACTTTAATCTGCTGTATTTGCCATTTGCACTAATTAATTTACACTCGGCAAGAATTTGTAGTCCACTTATCAGGAACAAGGGTGTGCTTTACATTCTGGTTGAAAGTTTAGGACATATGCTTTACAGCGCATCCAGCCTGCAGAGAATGGCTTATTACAGTTTAGTAATGGCATCTTCTGGATTAGTTTCAGTGCTGCTAGCTATGTGTATCCGAGCCAAGAAGAGAAACTGTACGCTGTCCGAGCTTCGTTTCTCAGGTGATGCCGAAAATAGGAAATTGGAGACTAATACCAAGAGAATATTGTGCTTTGAGCACTTTACTAATATCCCAGAGAATGTGGAAGTATTGTCAGTTTTTTTATATTCTCGTAAATGGTCCTTATTTTCTAAAAATGGATTTTAATTAATAAAATACAAGTTAGGGTGTAGTCGCACATCCATGTGTATGCTGGGGCACTGCCTAATTATTTTTTTTTGTTCTTAAATCTGACAGCACAAGGACCAACTGACTATGTCCTGAGTATGTCCTATTGTAATCCTAAACATCTGATCAGAAAATGACATACTCAAGAGTTTTTTTTTCCATGATGATCAGTGACACACTATTGGTCGGGAGTTCTGTCCAATAAGAAAAATGAAAAAAGAAATCGGACAATACTCGGACATTTACACACGGATGTGTGAATACACCCTAAGGCTATGTGCACACGATGCGGTTTTAATGCGTTTCCGTGGCTGTTTTTCCGCCGTGGAAACTCATTAAAACCGCTTGTTAATAGGTCTGTCATGTATAGCAATGGTAATCCGGATGTGCTGTGCACATGATGCCGAAATTTCCGCTCCGGATTACCATTGCGGCAAAAACTGCAGCATTACCATTGTTTGGGAGTTTCCGCTGCAAATTTGCGCCCATGAACTTGCATTAAATCGCAGCAAACCTGCAGGTATAATATCTATACCTGCAGATTTGCTGTGTTTCAATGAAAGGTAATGGGCAGAAACGTGCTGTGGGTGGTACCCGGATCGGGAGAGGAGGCTTACTCCTCATCCGCCCGCTTCTCTGGCTGATAATTTTTTTTCTGCGTCCAAAACGTTGCATTCTATTGAACGCAGGTAAATTCACATGTGTTCACTGAACCATGTGGATTTACCGCATTCAAAATTTTCTAGTGGTCAAATTTCTGTTGCGGAGACTAGCTGCTGGTTTGACACTGTATAAACACGCAGCGTCAAACCTGCAGTGGTTCCTGACCGTGGCCACGTTCCCAAACTCACCCGCAGCATGTCAATTTCTGTAGCGGACACGCCAGTCTCCGCTACAGTTTTTGACCGATCTAAGTGTCGTCATATGCGGTGGATTCACATGTACCGACAACAAAAGTGCGGCATTAGAACACCGCATTTTGGACGCAGCAAAAACACGCTGCATCCAAAGCGCTGCTGAGTGCTGATTGGGGAGACATATCAGCTAACGAACCAGCTGTGAGATGTTAATTATGGCCAGGGACCATGTTTGCCCAATGGCACCTTCCCAGGCTAAAATTAGCAGCTCACAGCAGCCGCATAAATTACATGAATAGAAATGCTAATGATTGGGCGAATAGGACTAGCTGACACTTAGCTCTTTTGTTTGGTGATGACAAGGTGTCAGACCTTTTCATGACCAAACTTAATTAAAGTAAAGAGTTAAATAAACACACAGAGTAAACACTTTATTTGAAATGCAAAGGACACATTCTTTAATCATTTAAATGAACCAATATACTCATCCCAGTTCTTATGGTAATCTAAGGGTTTACGCAGTGTCCCACCAAATAACTTTATTTAACTCCAAAAAGCATTCATTGATGTACAAAAAAAGCTTAAAAAAACTAATGTAAAAAACGCATGTAAAATCCGCATGCGTTTTTTTCTGCCAGGGAGAGGCAAAAACGCTCAGGAAATTTCTGCTTCAAATCCGCATCGTGCGCACATAGCCTTACTAAATCTTTTCCAAATAACCTGTATATCATTCTGCTGAGCTTCTCCTTCTCTGTATCGTGCAGTCTACATTTTGGACTGCATGTACTTTTCACGGCTCCTTTTACACTATGAAATGTTGTAAGGGCAGTATTGGAGCCAGTTACCTTAGATTTGTCTTTGATAGCTGACAGTATTACTTACATTTTCTGCCAAATCAGTGGGTATCCGATCTAATGAGACTCCTAATTTCTTAACTTTTTTTTTTTATGTGCCATATTTGTCACTTTACCTTTTTTTAATTTATAAATTAAAATTCCATCTATTTATAGAAATCATTTACTGAAAGACAAAATTTCAGCAAAAGATATTAACCTCCTGGATGTCACAGGTTTCAATCTATAATTTCAGTACCATTGTGAGGACATTGTGTCTCTAAAAATTGCGTTTTCTTATTTTAATCTATTAAACAGCAGGGTAAAAAAGTCTGTATCTGAATGAAAAATGTCATTTTAGTAGGTGTTATAATTCTGCATGAAATCATGGGAGCTATTGTGAGACTTGATTATACCCTTTTGTGCAACAGATGCCTTGATTATGTCTTGGAGGAGATCCGACACAATCGCAAAGCAAATGTGATGGTAGCCTCTCACAATGAAGACACCGTAAAATTCACTCTGAAAAGGTGGGTAGTTTCAATCCTGAACTGACTGCATTTATTGCGTGCGCTCTGAATAGCATGTATGACTGTTGCATTTGCTTCATAAAGAGACTTGATTTTACAGTAGATAAGAAGCTTTACGGATTCCAAGGAGCATCGCACAAAAGTGTCCTCCCGCCATAATAGGCCAGGATTCCAATAACTGGGAGCTATCTGCTGTTTGGACACTGTTGATATCAGTGTATTCTGTTAAAGGGACTGCCCCAAGTAAAATATTGTTAATAGTTAAATCCATCCCAAAATGAAAGGGTTTTTTGCGTGTTTACACTTATTAAAAATACTTGCACTAACCTAGATTCCAAGGATAACACTTTTGTTGCTTGTATTGATCCATTACTGCGTCCATCCTGATACATGTAGCAAGATGGACGCACATGCTCAGTCTTCAGACTTTCTGCTCCATTGGGCATGCAAAGGTATTTTGGGGCTGCTTGTCCATCAGGAATCCTATAAAAATGGAGGTCATTGTGCTCGAGTGAACAGAGCCACCTTCTAGAACAGGGATGTCAAACTCAAATACACAGATGGACAAAAAAACTTGGACAAAGTCACGGGCCAGCCTTGATATTTATAATTAAAAGAAAAACCTTAATATTCGGTGGGGTCACAGAGGAGCATATCTCACAACTTTGCAGCCCTGACAGGGTAATTTTCCTCCTATTGAAGCCCTTAGATTGCCCTTTCATTGGCCCCATAAAGTATGATACCCACACAGTGAATTCCTCCACACGTATAGTATGATGTCCCTACTGTACCCCCCAATTCCCCTAGCAAAGTATGGTGACCCCAACACAGTGTGCAACATCGCCTCTCATCACGTGGTGTGGAAATGTAGAGCTTTGAGCAACCCCTTTTTAATCATTTTTTGATGACCTGATCGGCTCATGAACAAATAGAATGGGTCAATAAAGTGAATTGGTCGTAGCCATTTGTGAACACAAACTGTACATGGAAAGAAGATAAATCTTACGTTTTGGGTTTTCTTTGAGGCTACTACTGTTTCCAGTGCTGGGACCTCCGGACATTTCATTACCCTTTCTAATTCTTCTCACTATGTACATATCCAGTCACATTGTAAAGTGTATCGGATCATGCACCTGAAGAAGACACCAGCTCAGAGTGGAAACATATTTCTATTAATAAATATACTTTAAATGAAACCTCTGCAATTTAAATGGCTTGTATCCATGCGGGACATATAAGGAAGGATGTGTTTATTTTTGGGGGGTTTTTTTGCTTCAAAAATAATTTCCAATCCATGTGAGAGTAGATAAAATTATTCTACATGCATTACATATTTTCTAAGATTTTTTTTTTGTTTTCTTGGGTTTATTTACTATATTTATATAAAAAAATAAAAACCTAACTAATCATTTTTCTTCAGCTAACATTCATGACCTTATATCAGTAACTCTATTCACATGAACTGGGAAATGTATGTAAAAGGTACTGCTTCTGACTTATGCTAATATTATCTCCATGCTCTGACAGAATCTACTTACAATCCCATTACTCATAGCATGTAGGACAAATGTAGTAACCACAATTCTTCTTAATGTGTCATTTCTGATCCATCAGGTACAACACAAAGGCTCTAGAATTATTAGTCTTTACTCGCTCTAGCTCTAAATCCTGTGCACTGTGGATTTAATTATTCTTCAGTGAATGCCTAATGTACTTGATTTAGGTAGGCCAGCGCACAGAGTGTAATAATAAAGTCTATTTATGCAGGAGGTTTTTTTATATTGATTTCTTTTTTATTAAAAGGAGTGTTCCTGGTATTGAAAATCCTGAGCTGGTCTGAAGTGATCATTTCTCAACAAAGCATTGTTTAGAGCTTTTAGAGATAAAAAGTACAAAAGTACTCCCTCTCTCGGAGCTCGCTCACACTGCCATATAACACGGCCAAGTGCTATGCAATGTTTTATCTAATAGCACTCGGCCCAATGTTAAACTATGGAGCAGTACAGATCATCGATTATTTTCTCATACCGATTCGGCATGAGAAGACCATCCCAGCGTGCTACGAGTGCATCTGATAATCAGATCACACCCACCCATACAAGTCTATGGGTACAAGTAAAACACTGGACTGCACTCAGATGTAGTCTGAGTGCAGTCTGATTACTGCGGACACAGAAGGGATAAGATGGAGAAATTAAGTTCTCTTTCTTCTCACCTTTTCGCATGAGAGAGAATTGGATCACACTAAGGTGACACTCGGATCAACCTCTGACAGTTTGATCGGAGTGACATTAGTAGAATCTGCCCGATTCTCTCGACTCGAAGGCTGTGTGACCCCAGCTTTAGAGAGACCATGGCATTCATTAGATTATGGTTGATCACAACTACACAAACTGGGTACAGGGAAAAGGAATGGTGGTCATCATTGCCTATGAAGATTCAGTATACATGATATTCACACCATAATTACTGCTGTGGGGAAGCATTTCTTTGTCAACCTTAGAGCAGAAGGTAAATGAACATGCAGGTGGACCAAAGTTTTGTTTGTTTTTTTTCTTTTCAAAAGCTAGAAAAATGCCTAAAGGATAAGCCATCAATTTTATGATTCCAGAAAACTCCTTTAACACTGAATGTTATGGCACAACTTTCTGCACCACCACCTCTATTCAGCTGTTTGAAGGGGATGTGGCACTCTCCCAGGGGTTGTGGCCTCTTTGTTGCATATGTAAGCTGTCTACCTAGTAGTTGTTCTAGGTATTGCGACATTGTCCCATTAATTTCAATATAGAAAACCCAGCACGTTATATCCTAAAAATGTTAAAAATCACGCAGAGCACATAGCATATTTAGAGAGACCACAGCTGAAGAACTCACAATCTTAACGGTTTTAAACCGCTTCTTATTGTGCAGGTACCAGCTACTCCGTCCTACATATTTCATATAAAGGGCATTGCAAACAATGAACCAACCACAGCACTTAAGCGCCACTTTCTCTTCAAACAACTGAACGAAAGGGGTGCTGAGAGATTGAAGCCCACCAATCTGATATACTAGGGATAGACCATTAATGCTGTGATCCTAGAAGCCCTTTAAAGTTTGAAATCAATGTATTTTACTTTCTGTGAATTTATCACTGTAAATTAACCAATTCTGTTTTGCTATGCTGAAGAAATGCAGTATGTCCACTAGATCACGGCAATGGCTTTAAGAACATCAATGGTAACCTTCATGCTGAATTAATCTGAAAATAGGTCTCTGCAACGTGCTGTTAATTTTTTAGAAAGTAGTCCAGACATTGAGTAATTAAAGGGCTGCCCTCAGAATAAGGAATAAGTGCTAGTTTTAATGTGAAGGTTTTAATGATGTAATTGCATTGTCTAATTAAAGCAGCAACATTTTTTTTTTTTTTTATTTCATGTGAAATACGAAAGACCGAATTATGCTTTATTTCCCAATGGTTGATCTGGGTGTTTTTTTCGTGTTTTTTTTTTTTCCCATCAGAATGAATGAATTGGGTATTTATCCTAAAGAGAAAAAAGTATATTTTGGACAGTTGCTGGGCATGTGTGACCAGATCAGTTTTCCTCTTGGTGAGTATTAATATAGATTTCCTTCATTAAACTTGAAGGGGTTCTCTGATGCTTTTAATTGTTTATTTACTTTTTATTTTTTTAAAGGTATAATTTTTTTTAATATAACAAATGTAAGCCTACTTTCCTTTGGTCACCCTCGTGGATCCAGTGCAGGCTGCTCTGGAGGTCTACCCTGGCTTCGGGAGCCATGTCTGTGCCCCCAACAGAACTTGGCTGCGTGGGTCAGGTGACTAGACGAGGGTGTTGTCGGATGTTCTTCTAGTCTAGGGTGGCAAAAAAAAAATGCACAGTTGGACAACCCCTTTAACACTCAAACGTTGAATTTCCTTTTAATTTTTACACGACCTTTCAAACCTGAATATTTTACAACGTCTAATAAATCCATTCCTTACACATTTACAGCACCTTTTTATATATATATCCAAATAATTACAACCACCTAGCTGGGACATACTCCATGCTGTTAGAATTTGGTTGTGATGTTAAGGGAATGTGCACATGACTTTTTTTTTCAGGCGAGTCTGCTCCGGAACCCGCCTAACAAAGCGCTAAGAAAACAAAAGAATGAACATATCCACACTTGCCGTTAATATGTTCCACCCCCTTTGATCTTATTTTTAACCCCTTCAGCTGTCCAAAGCAATAAAATGGCTAAAAGTTATCTGCCCATTTTTCTGGCGCCTTCCAAGCTTCTCTCACTATTTATACATGTGTACAATTAAAGAAAGGTGGAAAAAGGCCGCAGCAAATCTACCACAAAAAAAATAACCTCAGAAAAGATGTATGTTTCAGGAAGATCACTGCTGGCATTTTCCTGAGGCGTCTTCTGCTTAAAAAACTAAGCGGGTACGTCAACATATAAAACCTCCTTTCTTCTAGTACTCTACATTTTCTTTATTGCCCTTTCATGCTTATTTATATTTCCAGTTTCCAAAAAAAAATATTACATTAAAAATGTGCAGCTGATATTGCTAGAAGTATCTCCTTCCTGAAGAATTCCAGTGTAAATGTAGCCTTCTGATTTTGGTGTATGTATTAGTAATTTCTCTTGCTATTTCTATGACAGGACAAGCAGGCTATCCTGTATATAAATATGTTCCCTATGGACCTGTCAACGAAGTTCTACCTTACCTGTCTAGGAGAGCTCAAGAGAACCGAGGCATCATGAAAGGAGCCACTAGAGAGCGGGAGCTTCTCTTGAGGGAGTTCATAAGACGTCTGCTGACTGCCAACCTTTTCTACACACCCAGGTTCTAGATGGACCTCTCGACCTGAGGTGCAACTCACAAACCTGACATATATGTGACATAAATTAGCTACAACCAGCAGCAAGACCAATCCGGTACCTATTGAATAGCACCTGACTGCTTGCTGTTTGTCGCTAACGTAATGCAGTTTTTGAAGTTTAGGGTTTATATATAATGTATTACATGCAGCACCATAGTGCACAATATGTAAGTGGTGTGGGGTGAGGGAACTGATAGCACTTTTTGATTTTCAGGTAGTTGATTTATAATGAAATAACTGTCTCATGAGCTGACACTTGTGAGATGTCATGCCTACCATTCTCGAAGATTTAATGGAAGAAAGCAATGTATGGAAATTTATAGTATGTAGCTAGAGAATGCAGACAGCAGCAGATTAGCAGCCATGGAAAGTGGTTAGTGGCTTATGGTTACAACACAGTGGTGTACACACCACATGTCCTGTATATAGAACATTGTGGAAGGGATATTTTGTAGTATTTCTTCCATAAATTTTATTTCCTCTTCTGAGACCTAAGGGGTCACATATTAAGTGCATCACATACCCTGCAAACAGCAAGCATTTATACAGGGTTTAAGCCATTTAATTTCACTGTACTGTAATCCGATTGCAGCTGGAACATTATTCTTATAAAGGTTTTGGTAGGCACCGAATTCTAAAGAAGATTTAAAAATGTAGAAATTGAATATTTACAAGAAAATGATATTATGAGGAGCTTGGTTTTAAGTCTTGAAGGCAATTAATGCTATTAAAGCGAAGCTGACGTGAGATTCATGCTGCCCCAACCAAAGGCAGCATAAATCACAATCACTACGTTTTTGCAGCCATGTATGTTCGATGCTGAAACACTGAGGCATTTTAGAAAAAAACATACTTTTAAAAGCTAGCCGGAGACTTTGTCTCAGATGGCTAATCCAAAAGGCAAGTCCTCAACAGCTTTTACCTGGTACTCAGTAACTAGGCTGAGGAGTCACTCCCTATACACATATGGAGTTATGCAATAATGTAGCCTATATGCGATTCATAAATCTGCTGTCAGGTTCACTTTGTTTCTGAACATTTCAGAAACATCCACTCACCTACAACCATGTGACTCTATAGCCCTTTAAAAGATAAGCTAGTTGACCCCTTTGTCCCACAAAGTGCTTCCTCTGGCAGAATTTGTGTTTTGAAGTTGTCTTAAAGTGCATTGGGGCTGTAACTATGCACTTACAGCTCCTTAGTCTCTGCTGTATTCCAGGACTTAGAGGCACCTTCCTTGACTGATTGCTCTGGTACACTGGCCACTGACCTGTCAAATGACCTTTCAATCAGGCAGGGAAGGGTGCTGCTTGTCCAAAAATAATTCCGACTAAGGAGCTGTAAGTGCATCAGCATGCCTCAATGCACTTCCAACCTGAACTTCAAAACACAATTTCTCCGCTGAAGCAGCCCTTTGTGGATCATAAAGGAAACAACTGAACAACTGGCTTAAAGGACTACAAATTAATTTTAATGGTTGGTGGGGTGAGTTTGACAGGTTCCCTTTAAGTATTTAGTTCCACATTGTAATAAAGTCAGAAAGTTCCTTTTAACGCTTTAAATTGAAGACCTTAAGATGATTAGAGATTGATGGAGGACAATTTGGTGTTAAAGCCATTCTCTCCATACATAAATCAAAAATGTTCATTGATGTTAGTTAGGGCCAAAATTCAAAAAGTCAGTCCCACAATATGCATACATTTTAGAATTAGTAAACTGATGATTGAATCCCTGTTAAAATTAAAATCCCTTAGACTTTTCTAGCAAAGCAACTAGATCTAAAAAAAAAATCAGATTCTAATGTGTGCTCTGTGGAGGCTGTGTTGTCATGTATGACCCATTAACATAAATTGGAGATAAAGAAATGCTGTGTTTCCATTTGACTTTAAAGTGATTGTTGCCAGCTCTCTGTTCGACCCAAAAACCCATTAGTAATGGTCTAACCAATCTAGTTGTTATGCCATAAGGGTTTTATGGTGGAAAAATAGTTTAACATCAAAGTTTCCCAGTACACAAGTGTTCAGGAATTTATGATGGTAAAAGTGCTAGCAAACATGGCTAGATTATTCTGTTTTAGGTCAAAAAGTAAATCTGAAATAGAGATTAAAAAAAAAGTTGGGGGTAAACCTGCAGGTGATGGGATTCAGTATATTGTGATATTTATATGTTCCGCATAGTCCATTGGAAAGATGATACTGCTTTCTAGCTAGGACACAGGCCTTTGCTGTTGTTACAGACCTGTTACAAGTAATAATCTCATTGGGTTTTATTGGATGTTACAAAATGTCTTGCTGCAATGATACGAATTCCCTTAAGTGTTCTTAAATTAACTTTCTATTGGATTTCAAGGTACAAGTCTCTGTGTATTCCAATTTGAGTGTCTGTCAACATTGGTGATAACCATAAACTTGTATAGAAGCAGTGGTAATTTTGAATACTATATATGTAAGTTAGAGAGCTTTTTATTTTATTATATCTATTAGATCATATGTAAGCATAAAGCACCTTAGAGATTGTGTGTTTCTACAGATTTGTATGTCTTGTCTGTTTCAAGTAAGTAAGGGGGTCTTCACATTATTACCACCTTCGTCTATATCGTTTGATGTGACGTATCGGTGCATGCACTCCTTCATTCTACAGGGCGCAAGAAGGGGCCTCATTCTTGGCAACAGCCCCAATATGGGTCAAGGTATAGAGTCTACACTTGTTACTAGCCATGTTACCAGATCAAGCAGATTCTGAGTCCATAAATGTACTAAATTTGATTATGGGGAAATGTGAGCCCTATAGGACACATGGACTGATGTCAGTGATGACCTACTGTATACAGCACTGCTGAACATGTTTATGCTACATTAGCAACATATAAATATATTGGAAACACTGGTTCCTTTTAGAACTACGAATAATCATGCTGCTCTCCTCAGCTGCCTAGGATATTATTACTGCAAAGAGACAATACAAAGAGTATTACGGTACATCACTACTCTGGGAAGACTGGAATTCCAGGTCTCTCTTCATTAAAGGGCTTCTCATATGAGTCATCAGGAGCACAGTGCTTCTCTGCCTGATTGTTTTTTGATTACTGGGGGCAGTGCGCCCCTGAAGATTGAAAGCTCTGATATGGTTGCTACGTTTACTATGTGCTCTTCCGGACTGCAAGCAGGGAGAATGGATTTGGCTAGATCCAGTGATCCAGCCAACTTCAGAGTGGCAGTAGCAAGCTCTGAAGCATAGAGCCTGTAAGCGTCACGTGCTCCTTCCCTAGGTAACCTGCCACTCTGAGACCGCTTTGTAGCCAATAACCTGTATAGCTATACACTAAAAAAAAAAAAAAAAAAAATGCTTCCTTTTTTTTGTAGCTCAGAGAGAATTTTTAGTAAGTGGTAAATTTGAAAAGCTACTTGATTTTACAAGCCATATAAAATCAAAATCGCCACTGGCGCTTATCAAATCCACCCACAAATCACCCGCTGCAATGTAACACTCCCAACCACCTTGGAATAAATGATTATAATCTGTAAATTAACACGCTACTTGCGCATAATGATAAAAGTGGAACATGTATTATAACACCCACATAGATAGCCCTGTGTATCCAAGTATTCTAGACCTCATGGGATCAATAAACTAAAAACACATAGTAGATATGGACTCCTATACACCGACATGGGTCCACTTTTATTGTTCAGAGGCTGTAAGGCTTGGTTTGCAAACAGTCCTATAACTCCAGTAAATCCAAAATGATGCTATGAGACCTTCAGTAGAGCACCGGCCAGTGGCTACTACCAAAAAACCCATCTCCATTTTTTTTATGCAGGTTTTTGAGTTAGTCAGGAATGGATTGGAAAGGAAATGTACAGTAAAAACCGTATCAAAAACTATAAGCTTGTCTCCAGCCTAATGCTGTGGTTTTTCACTTTTTTTTTTGTAGCTGTCCGGACCTGTTGTGCTTTTTGTTTTGTTTTTTTATCTTTAATTGGCTAATTACAGATCTTAATCAGTTACTTTGCGGTAATATAATCATTACTATCAGTAATATTAAATAAAATATTCAATAGGTGCCATTTTAAATATTTTAGGCGATTAAGACCGTCATTGTTCACACCAGTCATGATGAGGGGGAGTGCTGGAGTCAGGCTTACGTGCCTCGTCATGAATCTGGAGCGTGTGCCTTCTTCTGCCACCCCAGAAACCTCTCTAGTCATGTACTGGAGTGAATTTCTGGCGTTTGGGAATGCCACAGATCGTCATTAGTGATGAGTGCAAGTGCTCGTTACTAGAGTTTGCCTAGGGTGATCGGGTATCGCGGGTGGTCGAGTGACATGCTAGACAGGCACAAAACATGCGGGATTGCCTGTCTAACAGCTTCTAAACATTCGGACTCAGGGACTCGAACATGTCACTCTAGCACCCGCGATACTTGCACTCATCACTAATTGTCATGAATTAGACGAGCTGTGGCATCATGCCCCTGTCCCGCCATGGCTCTGCCCATTTTGTCCGAGCTGGGAGAAACTGGTGTGAAAACACCAAAACACACAATTTTGGTGCAACTCTGAGTTGTTACAAAATTTTGCAGCTTCTCGAAGCTCTGATATCAGAATTCTGTCCTAAGAAGCTTTGATGAATCTGGCCCTATTGCTCATGCAGTGTCTGCAGAAAAAGGTCTTCTATCCAGCTTCATAGTAAGCACTGAGAAATAAGACCAGATGACCATTCTCATATTTGGAAGACACTTGGGATGGGCTGCGAAGCAGATATCTGGATTTTGATATGAAAAAGATGACTGCAAAGTTTTATCCTTTAGGTGTTTTAAACCAAAAAAATTTCCTTAAATGTAATTTTTGCAATGCGTTCAAAACAATTTGCTTTCCATAGGAAAGGTCTGTGCAGATAAGTTCAAGCATGCAAAGGTAATATAGCAGTGACATGGAAGTTCTGCTGTATACAGTAAGCAGACACAAACCACCTAGACATATTGGAGACAGCTATTTGTCGTACTGAACTCCACAATGGAGGAGATCATCCTCAAACAGGACAGGCACTACATGATTTCTTATATAATATTCTGTGCCTAATGGAGACGAAGACCTCTGTCCAGTAGGTAATAGGGCTTATAAAACCTATTGTTACTGCTGTGTTAAAAACACTGTATATCTTCCATGACTGATTTGGCATTTTGTGTCCAATGTCTAAATTATACTCATTATTGTGTAATTCTGTTGTTCTGTTCCATAGAGAAGATTCTACTGCAATGATGTAATGGCAAAGAGTTTATTTTATATATAAATGTAATGCTTTGATCTTTAATTAAAAAAATAAAAACTTTGACTTAAGTGCCCTGTTTTGATAAAAAGTATCTGCGTGAGCAGATCGTGTGATGCCTTAGATTCTGTCTCAAAGGAAATATGTAATCAGAAAATTTATTTTCTGTTTAAATCAGATTTTTATGTTGAACGTACTGTTGAAATGTTGATTTTTCTTTTTTCCATAAATATTTAAAAAACTGAACAAACTGGCCTCTAAGCCTACTATTAGGCTCATGCTTCCTGTTCTGCACAGATGACTTTTCAGCAGTAAGCGCATTCTCATTACCGGCAAGGTTAGCACAATGGGTTGATAACACCTCTATATACAGTAGATAACACAGGATCCACCATTCACAATGGGTAATGATCACAGCTCACCTCTTCCCCTTCCCTTCGCAATGACATTTGACCATATCCTAGCATGCCTAGAAGTCTCTCCTGTAGAAGACAGTAAGTCACAGTAAGTGTATTACTGCCTAAGTCTATGTGGTTTCCTGTACAGTACAGAAAGTATGGGGGAAATTTATCTTGTTTTTAGAATTGGAAATTTTGTTTCAAGACTTCTTGCTATTTCACGCCTGTCTTGCTACAATTGGTAAGTGGTTAGCTAAGAAAAGACAAATTAAGCCAGATTTGTGAATTGATTGTTTAAAAGTTCGCACACTCACTCTAATATTGACATGATGGAAAAATGAAAAATCTGTTAAAAATACAACAAAAATTAACCAACAAACCAACATCATGCGCCACTTTGATAATTTTGAATGATGTATGTCCGTTCCCCACTGATCTGATATTCATGACCTATCCCAAGGATAGAACTACACTGAAAAGATCTGGCACTCTTTAATTAGCAAAGATAATGGTATTTAATATACCTATATTACCTTAGTACACTGTATTATATTGTGTTATAGTGTATCTGATAAAGGTCTAAATACCACTCTCTCACTAATTAGAGTACCGCATTGTTTTATTGTTGCATCCACAGGGTGAGACCCTATGCGAGAACCTAAAATTCCAGGAGTGCTGTATTTCCAAGTTTATTATCCCATGAATAGGTCATATAAAAGTAGTGGATAACCCCTTTAAACCTTTAAGGAAAGGACTCAAAATTGATGTACCTTCTATGTTTTGGGTTACTTCCCAAAAAGGACCTGATGAATACAGAGCTAGTGTCACGTAGGGACTTTGGGCAACTACCCAATCACTCAAATTAGGGGCGCCCTAGTCTATCCCTTCCCCCCGAATTCTCCTGAAGGTGGAGATGCCGGGGTCACGTACATTGCTATGCTGCTATTATAAAGGGATTTTCCCATCTCCAAGATCCTATCCCAATATGTAGTCTGTGTAATAATAATAATAATAGCAAATGTGTCCAATGAGAAGAGTAGTGTAGTTTTTCTGACTCTTTCCTCATGTGCAGGCATTGTACGACCTTAGGTATCCATGGTTACATCCACTGATATAGTGACAGCTAGTTGCTAGTGGTCGTACCCAAGGATACCTAAGATCCTTCACATGAGGAAAGAGACATGGCGAATCAGAAAAACTATAGTACATTTCTAATTGGAGATATTTGCTTTTATTATTATTACACTTACTACATATTGGGATAGGATCTTGGAGATGGGAATATCCCTTTAACCCTTAACTGTTCCCTCCCCCACCCAGGGAGGTGTGAGACCGAAGTGTATAGGATAACACTCATCCGACAGATAAGGGAAGACAGACCGGGATAAATGAAAACTGCAATCATACAAAATACACTCACCAAACAGAGTGGAACAGAGGGGAGGTATAGGGAGGTGAAATCAAATCGGAGAGGATGAGGATGAACACACAAACTCCACGCAGAAATCTCCACAACTCTCCAACCGCCTATTCCAAACACTGAACTTCACCTCCAACTCCTAACCAGGCAGTAACGATCACTAGCAATTCCCAAATACCAGTGGCGAACATATATAGCAGAGGGGAGTGGCCAACACTGAACAGCTGAAACAATCCAGGATTGAGAGCTCCAGAAGAACAACTGAACTGATTAAGCTTTGCACTGCAAACAAGTAAAAAACCTCCACTGTTTAATAAGATGGTGAAGCAGTTCTAATTAGTGCAGGAGTTCGTAAAACTAGTCACTGCGATCGTCTGGCCCCTCTGTTACAGTATCCCCATGACAGCTAGGACTTATGGCCGAGCATAGTTATATTGCTCTTACTTTCTGGAATGTTTATTGTTACTTTATGCTCTAGCAGACATACACCGAATCACATTTTCTTGTTTTAAAAAAAAAAACTGGGCAACATTGATAAACTGTTATATCTGGGGTAAGAGCGGAGCTGTTAGTGTACGCCGCAAAGATCCTCTATTTGGTGTTCCTAGAATCTCTGTTCTGCATCTCTTACTTGGACATTGCATTAGAAATGTCAGTTTCAGTGTGCTCCTTTCAGATCACTTTGATACTTGCATATATAATATGCATATAGTCATACAGTATCTTTCATGTCAGTCACACACACTGATGCAATATTAATAGAAATATGTCAGCATGTTTTCTATGTAATCCAAGAGCAGCATGATGTAGAGGCAGAGAGCCTTATTCCAGTAATGTATCGCTTACTGGACTGCTTGGTGCAGTTTTGATGGAATCCCTGTTTTCTCTGCTATAGATGTAGCAGTGATCAGAAGGCTGAGCTCTGTTTAACCTCACCCAAACCACTGATTAGCATCTTCCTGTGTACACTGTACATTGTCAGCAAGCTGTCAATCAGTGGTGGGGGTTACACTTATTGGCCTGACCGACCTGTACAAGAGACCCAGTCAGGCAGTGATACAGCACAAATCTTTATAAGTGACATATCTCTGGAATTGGGGTCTCTCTCCCTATATTATGCTGCTTTCAGATTAAATTGCATACGCTTGTTAATAGATTTCCTTTAATCTGTTAATTTAAAATTGCAAATTTGTAGTTTGATTTGATTCTGAATTTTAGTGTACATACTGTATCGCATGTAGCCATTTATATACTAATGTAACCATACAATCTTAATTTAAGAGGTGAAATTAAAGACATGTCAATCAGATTTGACACAAACGATAACTCCTTACCGCTGAAACTTTTTTCACCTTTCTGATCAGGCCAATTTTTTTTTCAATCTGACCTGATACTTTGGGGTAATAACTCTGCTTTTCCTGCATATCCCGGTGATAGAGATTTTGTTTGGATTTTCATGATGTATTGCACTTATAGTTGTAAATTTAAGTCCATACAATTTGCATTACAATTCATGAAATATCTAAAATATGATAGTTAGAAAAATTGAATTTTTCTAACTTTGAAATTTGATGGCCTTAAATCAATCATACAACAAAATAATTAATAAAAAAAACATTTACCATATGTCTACTTTATGACATCATTCTTTTACAAGGATGTTAGACCTTTTTAATTTTCTTCCAATGAAATTTACAAAGCCTGTTTTTTTTTAGTGACATGATTTTGAGGAGACTATGTTGGAAAACCCACGAACAAGACCCCTTTTTAAAAACTGAAACCAAAAAATTCAAAACTGCATTCACAAAGTTTAAACCTTCAGGATCCTAGAAATTAATGCAATGAGTAAGGAAAGAATGGGGGGAAAAATATATACAGTACAGACCAAAAGTTTGGACACACCTTATTTAAAGCTTTTTCTGTATTTTCATGCCTTCAGTGTGAATTTGAAAATTGTACAGTCATGAAAACTATGAATTAACACATGTGGAATTATATACTTAACAAAAAAGTGTGAAACAATTGAAAATATGTCTTATATTCTTGGTTCTTCAAAGTAGCCACCTTTTGCTTTGATGACTGCTTTGCACACTCTTTGCATTCTCTTGTTGAGCTTCAAGAGGTAGTCACCGGAAATGGTTTTCACTTCACAGATGTGCCCTGTCAGGTTTAATAAGTGGGATTTCTTGCCTTATCAATGGGGTTGGGACAATCAGTTGTGTTGTGCAGAAGTCAGGTGGATACACTGCTGATAGTCCTACTGAATAGACTGTTAGCTGCTTTTTTCTTGCCATAATACAAATTCTAAGTAAAGAAAAACGAGTGGCCATCATTACTTCAAGAAATGAAGGTCAGTTAGTCCGAAAAATTGGGCAAATTTTGAAAGTGTCCCCAAGTGCAGTTGCAAAAACCATCAAGCTCTACAAAGAAACTGGCTCACATGAGGACCGCCCTAGGAAAGGAAGACCAAGAGTCACCTCTGCTTCAGAGGAGGTTTATCCGTGTCACCAGCCTCAGAAATCTCAGGTTAACAGCAGCTCAGATTAGAGACCAGGTCAATGCCACAGAGTTCTAGCAGTAGACACATCTCTACAACAACTGTTAAGAGGAGACTCTGTGCAGCAGGCCTTCATGGTAAAATAGCTGCTAGGAAACCACTGCTAAGGACAGGCAACAAGCAGAAGAGACTTGTTTGGGCTAAAGAACACGAGGAATGGACATTAGACCTGTGGAAATCTGTGCTTTGGTCTGATGAGTCCAAATTTGAGATCTTTGGTTCCAACCAACGTGTCTTTGCGCGACGCAGAAAAGGTTCCCACCGTGAAGCATGGAGGAGGAGGTGTGATGGTGTGGGGGTGCTTTGCTGGTGACACTGTTGGGGATTTATTCAAAATTGAAGGCATACTGAACCAGCATGGCTACCACAGCATCTTGCAGCGGCATGCTATTCCATCCGGTTTGCGTTTAGTTGGACCATCATTTATTTTTCAACAGGACAATGACCCCAAACACACCTCCAGGCTGTGTAAGGGCTATTTGACCAAGAAGTAAAGTGATGGGGTGCTACACCAGATGACCTGGCCTCCAGTCACCAGACCTGAACCCAATCGAGATGGTTTGGGGTGAGCTGGACCGCAGAGTGAAGGCAAAAGGGCCAACAAGTGCTAAGCATCTCTGGGAACTCCTTCAAGATTGTTGGAAGACCATTTCCGGTGACTACCTCTTGAAGCTCATCAAGAGAATGCCAAGAGTGTGTAAAGCAGTCTTCAAAGCAAAAGGTGGCTACTTTGAAGAAAATAGAATATAAGACATATTTTCAGTTGTTTCACACTTTTTTGTTAAGTATATAATTCCACATGTGTTAATTCATAGTTTTGATGCATTCAGTGTGAATGTACAATTTTCATAGTCATGAAAATTGTACAATTTTCATTGTCATGAAAATACAGAAAAATCTTTAAATGAGAAGGTGTGTCCAAACTTTTGGTCTGTACTGTATTTTTTTTTTGTTGTTTATTTTTTACTAAAATGCAAAATTCATTTTCACAAATGCAAAAGAGGAAAATGGCTTTGGACTACACCAGTACCACACGTTGGAACTGTTTGGGCACATGGCAAGGCTCAGAAGGGAAGGAGGAGGGATGCAATGAGCATCTTGAACCCACAAGTGCTTCACAGAAATTTGAAATATTGGGCAGTGAAAATGAAATATTACATTTTTTTCCATGAAAATGTTGGTTTAGCCCCAGATTTCTCATTTTCACGGGTAATAATGGACCCACAATTTGTTGTGCAATTTCTGAGCATACCAATACCCCACATGTGGTCGGAAACTACTGTTTGGTTACATGGCAGGGCTCTGAAGGGAAGGAGCCCAATTTTTGCTGGACTAGATTGTGGATGCCATTTCAAATTTAGAGAGCCCTTCAGATGCCAAAACTAAAGAAACTCTGCACATGTGACACCATTTTGGAAAGTATACCCCTCATGGAATTCATCTTTGGGTGTACTGAGAATTTTCAGACTAAAGGTGCTTCACAGAATTTTATAACATTGGGCTTTGATAATGAAAAATAAATATTTTTTTCTCCAGTAACCCCTTCATGACTTTGGATTTTCCGTTCTTGCACTATATATAGGATTTTTTTTTTTTTTTAAGTGGTGAAAAAAGTTTCGCTTAAGTAGCCATTTTCCGAGACCCGTAGCATTTTCATTTTTTTGGGATCTGGGGTGGGTGATGGCCTATTTTATGCACCCCGAGCTGATGTTTTTATTGATACCATTTTGTGGTAGATACAATGTTTTGATCGCCTCTTACTGCATTTTACCGCAATGTTGCATCGACCAAAAACGTAATTCTGGGATTTTTTTTTTTCGGATTAATTTATTTTATATTTTGATAGACCAGACTTTTACTCAGCACTGCTATGTATAGCAGAAATTACTATCCTATGAACGCTGGCCATGAGTCGGCGTTCACAGGATTGTAATGACAGGTACGGGACTCATCAACAGACCCCCGGCTGTCATTACTCAACTCATCAGCGCCCTGCAATCACTTGACAGGCGGGATGAATGACTCGCTTCTGGCCGGCACGAGTTAAATCCTGCGGTCAGAGATGGACAGAGGGATCTAACTGGTTAACAGCTGCGAACGGATCATCATGTGTGGGGAAAGATGTGGACTCTGCGTGCGAGCCCACATCAAAGTCAGTAAAGACGGCAATGCGTTTCAAATGCTCTCGTGCTCTTTTTCAACGCTTTAAAGAAAATAACGCTGGTGCGCATTTGAAACGCCTTGCTCTGTAGATCACAATATAGATTTTTGCAATAAGCTTTTAATGTTGTACTAATCTTTTGGATTTTATGAAGCTGGAATTTTTCTCATGTTCCTGGATCTCCACGTGGAGCACACGTTTTCCCTGCTTCTGCACGCTGAGAGCCGCTTATGGGTGAGCTGGTTACATTCTTCTTGCAAACATTTTTAAGCCAAAACCAGGAGTGGAACAATCAGAGAAAAAGTATAATATAACCCACTTTTGCATTTTGTTTTGGCTTCCAAATACTGACGTAAAAAATTCACCAAATGCTCAGTGTGCACATGGCCTGAATGCTAGGTTGAAATTTATCATGTGGTCTACGCTGAGCACTTACCTTGAGGTTTCCAGCTAAGGCTACATTTTCATCATGGCTATTAGGTGAGTTTTTGATGCTGCAGAATTTCTGCACCTATTACATAAATTAGGTTGCTCAAATTTTTTTCATTGGATTTTTGAGTGCATTTTTTTTACATACCAAAAAGACAAAAGTATAGTGTAAAAAATGTATGTCATGTTTTAAATAAAGGAAACCTAAAGAATTGGGAACAGTGTACAAGAGGGTGATACTCTATGGAGGGAGAGTAGGTAATTGCCTGGTAGTGCTCAACTGGTGGATTTGTGCCACGCACAGCTCATGTGACGATGTAACTGGGCCCGAGGCTGTTGTCGTGGGTGAGGTCCTCATTCTCCACGCCTGGGCACGCTACAAAAAACTGAGTCTGAGATCTCCACAGTTCCTTCTGATGCACTCAGTGCAGTACCGTCCTGTTTAACCCTTCCAGTCAGGAAACCAAACCAGCTTTTTCAAAAAGTGTCCTTTTTATACACTGCCAAACTGGTGAGCAGGGGTAACCAGTTAGTGTAACCGTTACATGTTCTCCATCTCATTCTTTACAATACACCAGCTCATTCCCCAGAGTTACAGATCACATTTTTCTCCCAGCAACAGAGACACCAAAAAAATAGGGAGACAGTTGGATTGCCTTCATCTTCCTGGATATAGAGCCACACGTGTCTCTATATTTGTCGCTAAGGCTCCTATACCCCACTTATTGCTTAGCTTTGTCCTAAGGGCAGCTCTTGGAGCCGATACTCCTATCTCAGTGCCCACAGCCAGGTGCTACCATTTTTTTTCCTATAAGTTGCCCTTTCAGCTAGCCAACACAAATTATGAACTTGTAGGCTTTCTTTGCAGGAGTCCCCACTTGCCTATAATGCTCTACTGCCTTTGTTACATCATCTTGAGCCCAGTATATTCCACCTCTGCTCCACCTGTCTTTTCACTTTCCTCACATACACGCCACAAGCTCTATCTGCCCCTGAAACTACCCAGAGATCCCCAATCCTCCTCCCTATTATGGGGCAGCCCTACAGTTATCCTTCTTTGGCTGCAGTTCTTGTTGGGGAAAAACAGGGTAATTATTAAATACAATGCAGTAAAATACGTGTCCATACATTTAAACCACAGGAATTGTCAGAAGAGTGTAACGCCATTCTCACCACCCTCATAAAGACATGAAAGAAGAAACGGCTGCTGCTAATCCCGTGGCTGGCAGAAGAGGTCCTCCAGGAGATATTGGATCTAAAAGGATAAAACACATTGAAGGGCTGAATAAAGGAAATCTTCAACAGTAGAATTAAAAGGTTTCTAATTCACAGTGAATAAAAAACCTTATATTAATACTGTTGAAGATTTTCTTTTCATTTCTTTTTTGAGTGCGTTTTTTTTACATGCATTTTATCACATTTTTGATGCTGCATTTTTTTGTCTATCTGGTATGTCGTTTTTTATACTTCCTAGTATTTGGCTTTGACAAACCTTTAATACAGCCTTGTGCGGCTTAGATGTGTTTTTAGTGCGTTTCTGCAGTGGAAATGCACTAAAAGTGCACACTTTTTTTTACCAAAAAAAACACAAAAAATCTGTTCCAGAAGATTTCTCACTTATGTGTTCTGCCCATATGCAATCCATTTTTTTTTACTCTGCAGCTATTAATCTTTTGCAGGACCATTTACAGTTTCCCATGTTACAAAATTGTAATGTACAGTGCATTGTGAAAGTATTTGGCCCCCTTGAACTTTTCTACCTTTTGCAACATTTCTGGCTTCAAACATAAAGATATAAAATTCTAATTTTTGGGGGAAGAATCAACAACAAGAGGGACACAATTGTCAAGTGGAACGAAATTTATTGGATATTTTAAACTTTTTTTTAAAAAAAAAATAAAAACTGAAAAAAGGGGGAGTGCAATATTATTCGGCCCCTTTACTTTCAGTGCAGCAAACTCCCTCCAGAAGTTCAGTGAGGATCTCTGAATGATCCAATGTTGTCCTAAATGACTGGTAATGATACATAGAATCCACCTGTGTGTAGTCAAGTCTCTGTATAAATGCACCTGCTCTGTGATAGTCTCAGGGTTCTGTTTCAAGTGCAGAGAGCATCATGAAGACCAAGGAACACGCCAGCCAGGTCCGAGATACTGTTTTGGCGAAGTTTAAAGCCGGATTTGGATACAAAAAGATTTCCCAAGTTTTTAACATCTCAAGGAGCACTGTGCAAGTGATCATATTGAAATGGAAGGAATATTAGACCACTGCAAATCTACCAAGACCCGGCCGTCCCTCTAAACTTTCATCTCGAACAAGGAGAAGACTGATCAGAGATGCAGGCAAAAGGCCCATGATCACTCTGGATGAACTGCAGAGAGCTACAGCTGAGGTGGGAGAGCCTGTCCATAGGACAACAATCAGTCGTACACTGCTCAAATCTGGCCTTTTATGGAAGAGTGGCAAGAAGAAAGCCATTTCTCAAAGATATCCATAAAAAGTCTCGTTTGAAGTTTGCCACAAGCCACCTGGGAGACACATCAAACATGTGAAATAAGGTGCTCTGGTCAGATGAAACCAAAATCAAACTTTTTGGCCGCAATGCAAAACAATATGTTTGGCGTAAAAGCAACACAGCTCATCACCCTCAAAACACCATCCCCACTGTCAAACATGGTGGTGGCAGCATCATGGTTTGAACCGGCTTTTCTTCAGCAGGGACAGGGAAGATGGTTAAAATTGATAGGAAGATGGACGGAGCCAAATACAGGACCATTCTGGAAGAAAACCTGTTGGAGTCTGCAAAAGACCTGAGACTGGGACGGTGATTTATCTTCAAACAAGAGAATAATCCCAAACATAAAGCAAAATCTACAATGGAATGGTTCAAAAATAAACGTATCCAGGTGTTAGAATGGCCAAGTCAAAGTCCAGACCTGAATCCAATCGAGAATCTGTGGAAAAAGCTGAAAACTGCTGTTCACAAATGCACTCCATCCAACCTCCATGAGCTCGAGCTGTTTTGCAAGGAAGAATGGGCAAAAATTTCAGCCTCTCGATGTGCAAAAATGATAGACCTACCCCAAGTGACTTGCAGCTGTAATCGCAGCAAAAGGTTGCGCTACAAAGTATTAACTCAAAGGGGCCGAATAATATTGCACTCCTGACTTTTAATTTTTAATTTTTTTTTTAAAGTTTAAAATATCCAATAAATTTCGTTCCACTTCATGATTGTGTCCCACTTGGTGTTGATTCTTCCCAAAAAAATTAGAATTTTATATCTTTATGTTTGAAGCCAGAAATGTGGCAAAAGGTAGAAAAGTTCAAGGGGGCCAAATACTTTCACAATGCACTGTATCTGTAAAAATTGGATATAATACTGAAGGTCTGTATGGCATCATATATTTACTGTATGTGCCTATGCGTACTCTAACCTGGGAACGCTGCCTGTACCCTCCACTTCTACCATTTATGGGACTCCCCATCTAGAGACACCCCTGATACAGGAACTGCAGCTCTCCACAGGCTGATGAACCCCTGTCTTTTGTTAAGCTTCTGACTGGAACTTCTCTCTACATTCTATGGTGCCTTCCTACTAAAACAAACTTGATACAATAGCGACTTAATGAATAAGGCCATTGTGGCCAAAACGTCTACCTATTGTCGCCTTCACCACTGTTATTTTTCCTACATTTCATTTGTATAAATAAATTGGCACTAAAAAGCAAAACTTCCTATGAGTGTGCGATTAATTAATTCTTACGTGATTTGAGGACATTTCCAGTCCATTGCATCTGCACCTCAACTCTATTTGACAGTGTGTACGCTAATTTTCTATTTACTATGCGTACTCAAACGGTTGCTAGAAAGCTTGAATCCATACAATTGGTGTTGGAATTTGGGCATGAAGTTCCAAAGAGCACAGGTGATTGCAGTGTAAAGACGGAGTGTCCTGGGTAAAGGTAGCTACAGCAGTGCAAAAGCGGTCTGAAAGTATGGAGGATCTTGTTAAGCAACTGGTCCAGCAGCAGCAGGTCCTGCAACAAACTAACAAATTTCTGATTCAGCAGTATCAGCAGCAGATGGCTTTCTTGGCAGAAACTATCTGGGTCAGGGAGATTGCACCTCCTGCCAGCCAAAGTGACGGTACCAACAGTATGGGAGGCTTTGCATAAAATTACTCTGAAGGACGACGTCGAGGCTTTACTGACTCTTTTAGAATGTGTCAGACAAGAAAAAAGTGCCCCCAGAGCAATACCTTACTGGGGAACAACAGAAAGCGTACTATAACCTTGCTCTGCAGGATGCCAAGGAGTACAGAAAGCTGTAAGCGGAGAGTATGGCTTGTCTGGGCATAGCCCTGGCAGTCAGGCCACAATGGATGCATGTCTGAGGCTACCACAGGGACAAGCCTCCCAGGTCTCAGATGTTTGACTTGCTAGATTTGGTACAAAAAATGGCGACAGCCCGAGACCTGCCCCCTGGCACAGATGGTGAAAAGAGTGGTTATGGACCAGTTGATACACTAACTTCCTAGGTCGGTAGAAAACTTTGTTGTCCAGGGAGATCCCTAGAATGCAAGTGAGCCTTGTGGAAAGATGCCTGGCTGTGAGTCAAGTGAGTTTAAGGTTGCCTTACTGGGGTATCAAAAAGGAGACTGACACCCAAAAGAAGGCATGTAAATCCTCACTTGTGGGCCACCCAGGGGGTGTCAGAGCCGCTTCCAAGGAATCAGTCTCGTGCCATTGTCGGTTGGAGATGTCATGCCCCGGGACATAAAGCAGCCCATTGTCCTACAACCCCAGAGCCAATGGACTGCACCGTAGGCCAGCGCTGCTCAATATTTGCATATCCCACATGCAGTGCCGTAACCCACCCTGATGAGGGACCTTAGCTGTGCCAGGTATCTGTGAACGGCCTGATTGTGACTGGACTCCTATACTCTGGGAGTTTGATTACCATGGTAACGGCCACACTACCGCATGTGGCAGTCCCTGGGAAGTAGGTGGGAGTAAGGTGCATCTATGGAGATGCCAAGAATTATCCCATGATCCGGGTCAACATACGCACAGACTGTGGTTTCATGTCCCACGAAGTAAGAGTGGTCAAGGACTTATTGCATGCTGTGATTTTCGGACATGACTTTCTGTTGCTCTGGGACTTGGGGGGACTGCAGTGCCTGGTAGCTCGGGTGGCAACCAGTTTTTGGCTGAAATAACAATGTCACATGCGGTAACCAATGAATTTTTGTAATGGCTGGCAATTAACATGAGGAAATGTCCCCTGAAGCCAATATTCCTGAGCTTGAGGTGTCCAGGAAAACTTCGGGACTGCCCAACTCAGAGACTTACATTCTCCAGAGTGCCTATGTAGAGTTATCAGTGTTGAATAGTGTTCCACAGGAGCCGGGGGATGATAATTGGTTCTGATATTTTGAAATAGTGATCTGATGTATAGAGTGACCAAAGTGAGGGGCAAGGTAACAGAATAACTACTTGTACCTGGACCCTACAGACGCATAGTGTTAGATATGGCTCATTCCCATGTGTTGGGAAGGTCATCTGGGAATGGCAAAGACCCAAAAGCAGATCCTCCAGAGGTTTTACTGACCCGGGTTTTACAGGGAAATTTTGAGCGATTGTTGGTCTTGTCCTGCATGCCAGTTTACCTCCCTGGTGGCCCACTTCCACATTCCCTTAGTTCCATTGCCAATTATTGAGGTCCCATTCAAACGAATAGTCATAGATTTTGTGGCCTCCTGGTAAAGTCTGCCATTGGGCTTCAGTACATATTGGTGGTATTAGATTATGCTAGGCAGTGCCTTTGAGAAACTAGTGTGTGTATTGCTCAAGAGTTGTTCAATATATTCTCTTGAACAGGCCTTCCTAAGGAGATATTAATGGATCAAGAGACACCATTCATGTCGAAGGTCATGAGGGAATTGTGTAAAGCACTACAAATTTCACGTTCTACCTCTGTCTACCATCCGCAGACAGACAACTTGGTAGAGAGGTTTAATAAAACCTTAAAGGGCATGTTGAAAAAGGTGGTAGTGAAGGACCGTCATGACTGAAACTGTCATTTACCCTATTAATCTCCATCAGTGATCTTCCACAAGCCTCCATACGATTTTCCCCGTTTGAGCTACTGTATGGCCGACACCGCCGTCGACTCCTGGATGTAGTAAAAGAGACATGGGAAATTGAAACCACACCCTACAAAAGCATAAAAGAACGTGTGGCACAGATGCAGGAGAGTCACCAAAGTTATGCCGATTCTAAAGTATCTCCTCAGGGCACAGGAGGCACAATTCAGGGTGTATAATGGTTTGGCTCAAGTGAGACAGTTTAAGCTGCGGGATTGAGTACTATTCTAGTGCCCATATTGGAGTGGAAGTTCCTTGCCAAGTGGCAGGGACCCTATGAAGGTAGTAGAAAAGGTGGGAGAGGCCAATTATAGAATACACCAACCTGGGCTAAGGAAGCCCTTCCACATATATCATGTCAAACTAATCAAACCCTGGCATGATGGGGAACCTCTTCAAGCTTCTTGATCGTTGGCCAAGTCAGAAGCTAACACTGAAGATTTCAAAGTGGCAGAAACTATTTCACCCTCCCAAAAACAGCAGTGCCGGGAGTTGTTACACCAAAATAGGGACATGTTCTCGAAGTTACAAGGTCTCACTCGGGTCATTGAGCATGAGGTTCTCACTTAGCCTCATGTTCAGGTCAATTTAAATCCCTACAGCAGGGGTGGGCAATTAATTTTCCCCAGGGCTCACATGCAACCATGACTGTTGTGGAGGGCCAAACCAATAGGCTGAAATAAATTTTGCTCAATATTAATATTAACACATGAATTAAAATTATTTCTATTAATTGAATCACTTAATATTGAGCAGAATTAAGTATGCTGACATCTTCCTATATGCCATATGAGCTGAGCCCACACACAGCCTCCTACAATATAAGCCCCAACATAGCCCCCTGTATAAAGTATGAGCCCCCACATAGCATCTCTATATACACTGAGCTCTCACATAGCCTCTTATATACAGTGTGAGCCCCACATAGCCTCCATATATATACAGTGTGAGCCCTACATAACCTCCTGTATACATACAAATATCCCATACACATTTAAAAAAAAACACATACTAGCCTTGCTCCCATTCCCCCGGTGCACTGATTCTGTCTCCTGTGCACAGAGTCTGAGCAGCAGCACCATGAAATGACATCATAAAGTCTGCTGTTTCACACGCTGATTGGTAAAAGATGGAGCCGAGGGCCCCATCCTCCACCTCTGAACTGGAACAGCCAGAGAGCCAGAAGTGACACGCGGGCAGCAGTTTGTCCAGGTCTAACCTGCGGAATTCCAGAAACTCGCCATGAGGTGATCTAGATGGAGGTGAAATGGATGCTGAATCTGGGGGTAATTGAGGAATCCAAGATTGGGTGGTCAAGCCCCATAGTGTTAGTGCTAAAGCCAAATTGGGAATGGCGATTCTGTAATGACTACATGAAATTCAATGAGGTCTCTAAGTTTGGCATATACCCAATGCCCTCATGTAGATAAGCTTATTGAAAGGCTAGGGTCAACTCTGTATATCACCACCCTTGATTCCATGAAATGATACTGGTAGATTCCCCTTTCCAATGAGAAAAGGAAAAAATGGCCTTCTCAACACTAGAGAGTTGTGTACTAGCTATCCTATGTAAATAGTTGCCACGCAATGGCTCTTTAGTGAAGCATTGTTTGTTAAGAATTGATGGTCTCCCTCATTGAACTGTAAAACATCTGGTCCTGGCAAATCGGTTATATGTGGCCTGCACGGGTGTAGCACCCTCACAGCACAAGTCCACACACCCAGCCAGGACCCCCACCTTCATGTAACATGCCGGGGCGTAAGGGACGGGAACCTCGCCTACGGCTACTGCCCCGTGCCACATTACAGGAGCACAGGATAAATGTGAAATTATACAAAATGTTCTGTACCCCCAACTGTCACCAATAATAGCTTCAGCTCAACCTGCAAAAAACAAGTCTCCACTCAGGTCCATCACCTGTTAACAAAAATATAGGGGTGTGCAAATTACTGGTAGCACAAAGGCTCTGTAAAAGTGACATGACTCCCACCACAAGAAATCCAGCAAAAACTGCATTCCCAACTCAAAATGCCCCCTCCCCCTCCCTTCTGAGCCCCACAATGTTTCTAATCCGCAGTTAGCGTCCACATGTTTGACATTAATATAATGAGGAGAGCCCACTTAATTTACGGTTGCGTGGCTCCAGAAAGAGAAGCTGAGGACAATGTATTGGGCACTACAATGTATTGGCACTACAATGGCATATTTGCAATTTTGATTCTGCAACTTCTACTGTGTGTTTGTTACTAGGAAATCCCCATAGAGTCAAAATCGTAACTACACTTGTAGATAAATTCCCAGAGGGGTGTAAGTTCCAGTAAGGGGTCATTTTAGAGAGGGTTTCAACTTTTTAGGCACATCAGGGGCTCTGCAAATAGTCGACAAACTATTCTAGAAAAATCAGCACCCTAAAAAAAGTCAAATAGCGCTCCTTCCCTCCCGAGCCCCGCCGTGTTGCTAAACAGTACGGTACAGCCTTACATGGGGTATTGCCCCATTCAGGAGTAATTGTGTACCAAACTATGGTGCCTTTTTACCTATTGTCCCTTAACAATATTTAGTGATAAAAATGTAATTATTAGTTCTTCACCACCCCATGGTATAAAATTCTGTGACACACCTGTGGTGTCAATATCCTCACTGCATCACTAGATGTATTCACTGAGTGGGTGCAGTTTGTAAAATGGGGTCAATTATAGATAGTTTTGCTGTTCTAGCATCTCAGGGGCTCTGCCAATGTGAATGAAACCCGCAAACCATTCTGGCAAAATCTGCATTTCTGTATAGCGCTTCTTCCCTTCTGAGCTCTGCACTGTGCCTGAAGAGTAGTTTCCAAGCACATATATATTGGCAAACTCAGGAGAAAATGGACCACACAACTTGTTACACAATTTCTCCTATTTCCCCTTTTGAAAAATATGCTCACTGCACACCTAGATGAATTAATTGAAGGGTGTAGTTTGTAAAATTGGGTCACTTATGGGGGTTTCTGCTATGCTAACACCTCAAGGGCTCTGCCAATATGACATGGCACTTGCAAATCATTCCAGAAAAATCTGTACGCCTTTATGTGCTCCTTCCCTTCTGAGCTTTGAACTTTGCCTGAAAAGTAGTTTCCGACCACATATAGGATAAATATTAATTTTTTTTTTTTTTCATGGCTCAACGCTATAAAATTCTGTGAAGTGCCTGTGGGTTCAAAGTGCTCACCACACCTCTAGTTAAATTCCTTCAGGGGTGTAATTTCCAAAATGGTGTCACTTGTGTTTTTTTTTCACTGTTTAGGCACATGAAGGGCTCTGCAAACACGACATGACATCCACTATGTATTCCAGCCAATTTTGCGCTTCAAGAGTCTAATGGCGCTCCTTCCCTTCCGAGCCATGCTGTGCACCCAAACAGTAGTTTTCCACCACATTTGGGGTATCAGCGTCCTCGGAACAAATTACACAACAAATTGTATGGTTCAATTTCTCCTGTTATCCTTGTAAAAATGCAAAATTTGTGGCTTAAATGAACATTTTGGTGGAAAAAATAAAATGTTCATTTTTTCCTTCCACATTGCTTTAATTCCTGTGAAGTGCCTAAAGCGTTAATACATTTCTTGAATGTGGTTTTGAGCACTTTAAAGGGTGTAGTTTTTGAAATGGTGTACCTTTTGGGTATTTTGTGTCACATAGGCCCCTCAATGTCACTTCAAACGTAATGTGGTCCCTAAAAAAAAAAAAAAAAAAATTGGTTTTGTAAATTTTGTTGTAAAAATTAGAAATTGCTAATACATTTTTAACCCTTCTAACTTTAACAAAAAAAAATAGTTTAAAAAATGATGCTGATGTAATGATGTAAAGTAGACATGTGGTAAATGTTATTTATTAATTATTTTGTACAGCATGCCTTTTCGCAAAAAAATCCGATATTTTCACAAAGAAGTGCAAAAAATATCGGAAAAATGACAGATAAAAGGTTGTCATTCCAGTATTCGCCAACACAGCAAGAACATCATGTGAGTGTTGCAGCCAATTAGTTACTGCAGAGAAGAATAACAAGTCACCACTGTAGCCAGTGATTGACTGCAGTAGTCACATGTCTGTATAAGATGTATCTGTACTGGACGACTCCTTTTACGGTCCTATACACAGATTCTAAATTGAGTCAGTACTTTGCATCAGTATATGTTACCCCAAACCAGGACTGCATTGTAAATAACTTTATACGTGTCTTGTATCCATTTCTGTTTTTTTCAGCTTCAAAATACTAATTTAAAGGAGTTATCCGGACATATCATATTATTGATGACCTAGCCATATCAAATTGATAGGGGTCCGAAACCCAGCACTCCCACGGATCAGCTGTTATTAGTACTAGCCATTGGACAAAGGTGAACAACGCATTTCTATCCAATGTGTAGTGGCCACGTGTGAGAAGAGAAGAGCAGATCCGTTCCTATAGAGCAGCGGTGGCGAACCTGTGGCACTCAGAGCCCTCCCTGTTGGCACGCGAGCCATAGGATTAGCACAAGCACTGAAGCCAGCCTCCTGGACTACTTCCATCACCTGAGACTGCGCTGTGTCCTGTGCGGTCTCTTATGCCCGTGCGCCGCCCCATCAGTCCTTGCACCGGCCCATCAGCCTGGATGCCGCTTGACTAGGACTGCTAGTCAAATTTGAAGGTCCCACGGTAAACATTAGGTGTAACTAATGTTAGTTCAAAATTGTGTACTGCTATTTATTTCTATGTTTTTCCACGCTGACTGTTTCCCCTAGGTCAGCGGTGGCGAACCTATGGCATCCGGCACCCCCGTCGATCAGCTGTCATTGGTGCTGGCGAAAGCTGCTGCCGGCCGGAAGTGCTTACCTGTGGTGCTTGGCCATCCATCTGTAGTAGCCGGCGCGGGGTACTGCACATCCGCCTCCTATTCAATTCAATGGTAGGCGGATGTGCAGTACATCCAGGGCTGTTTTTTCCAGTCCCCGATCACATGATATTAACAGCGATCAAGTAAACCAAAAAAAAAGTGTGCCAATGTTACAATGAATCCTCTTTCTTCTGACATAATAATATAAATGTCAGAGAGAGAAATAATGCCCCTGCGGTACCCCCGCCATCCCCGGGCCCTCCACCTCCATCTCCTGGCCTCATGTCCTAAAAAAAAATGGCGGGCACATGCGCAGTGCACCCTCTAAGATCTGCTGGCCGGTACCCGGCAACAGCAGATCATTTTTTTCTATTGGTTCCTTTTGATCACTGTGATATCGATATCAGTGTGATCAAAAGGCAATAATTAATCAAATCCCTCTTTGTCATCCCCTTAAGTCCAATAAAAATTCTAAAATAAAAAAATGTTTTTTTCATTCTTTGCAGTTTGGGTTGAGGTTAGGCTTAGGGTTGTGTTAGGGGTGTTTTGAGGATAGGGTTAGGGTTACGGCTAGGGCTAGGGCTGTGTTGGGGCTGCGTTATAGTAGGGTTGGGGTTAGGGCTGTGTTATGTTTACGGTTGGGGTTAGGGCTGTGTTGGGTTTACGGTTGGGGTTAGGGCTGTGTTGGGTTTACGGTTGGGGTTAGGGCTGTGTTAGGTTTACGGTTGGGGTTAGGGCTGTGTTAGGTTTACGGTTGAGGTTAGGGCTGTGTTAGGTTTACGGTTGAGGTTAGGGCTGTGTTAAATTTACAGATGAGGTTAGGGCTGTGTTAGGTTTACGGTTGGGGTTAGGGCTGTGTTAGGTTTACGGTTAGGGTTAGGGCTGTGTTAGGTTTACGGTTGGGGTTAGGGCTGTGTTAGGTTTGCGGTTGGGGTTAGGGGGCTGAGTTAGGGTGGGGGTCAGGATTGGATTTTTTCAAAACTAAAAAAAAAAAAAATGATGGCGATATGACAACTAGTGTTGAGCGCAAGTGCTCGCTACTCGAGTTTGCATCAGCTGCTCAGGTATGCACAGAGTATTGCGGGTGCTCAAGTGACATGCTAATGTAGGAGTTGTTTTTTTCTAAAGTAAAACCTCAGCATTCAGGTTAAATTGCCATGTTGGGCACTTTGCTATAAATAAGTGGGTTTTGGGTTGGAGTTTGGGCACTCGGTCTCTAAAAGGTTCGCCATCACTGCTATAGAGAATAGGAGCTGTTTTGATGTTCTCGGCAGAAGCCACTATACATAGGACAGAGCAGTGCTGTTCAGCTACATCCAGTACTTGCATCCGGCCTCTCAAGGAACTAATAAAAGCTGATCTGTGGGGGTGTCAGTTGTTTGACCCCCACTAATCAGATGTTAAAGAGCTATTGATGGATGGGTCATCAATATTATATACTGGGACAACTCCTTTATTTAGCAATGTGTGCAAGATGTCTAAATAGCTTAAATAGTTTATAATCTATTCAATGTATATTCAAAGTTCACAATAAGTCACAAATGTGGGTTGTTGTTTTTTTTGCAACTCACATGACTTTTTTTTTTTTTCTAGACACCATGAAAGGAGACACCCCTGTGAATAGAACACTGAGTGTTGGACAAGCCAGGAAGCCAGTTGTGCAACAGAAGAATGAAGCCTACATGTGGCACATTAAAGTATGTAAATGACATAAGGCACCATGGGACAATCGGACCCCATACTGAAAACATTTTAGGGCTACAGTCACCAAGAATGGCCAATACACTGTGTTTTGGTATCCTGGCACCATACACAATTTATTTCTGGCTTCTACAGGATCTGCAACAGCTGATCTGAGGTCGTGCCCGCGGTATTTGACTCCTAAATATGGGTCATAATTTTCTAAGTCATGGACAACCCCTTTAAAAGGTGTTCGTCCATAGGCTTGTGCAAGGTAACAATAATAAAAGCGTTATTCACCTATGAAGGGTGTTAACGCTAATTTTATCATTTTTACAAACTGCAAGCCTATCTGTGTAAAAAAAAAAAAAAAAAAAAAAAAAAAAAAGTTTAAAACGGAAAACATCTTTGAGGCCATGCTGAGACTTGGTGGATTTTTTTTCAGATTTTCAGTGCTAATTATACCTGATAACCACAAATAGAGTATGCAAACAAAGGTGAATGGGTTTTACAGAACAGGTGGCAGAAAGAAAAATGAATTTTAGCACATGGTGCCGACTATTAAATTCATAGCATAGCATTCCTTTTATGTTGCAGATTTATACTGCAGTTTTGCCCTTGATTTCACCCTTTTGTACTGCAAAATGTAAAATGCACAGCTAATCCTAAACTCATAACTGAACCTTCACATCTAACCTTCTCTTCCTATTCATGTCTCAAAGGCAGCATTAGACCTGATGGCTTTCTGTGACGCCCATGCGTTTGAGGATCCACTGATGACACCAGTGCCCACATCTGAAAACCCATTCAGAGAGAAGAAATTCTTCTGTGGCCTTATCTGATCCACCTGGCTTATGAAGGAAAGCCCTCTACTACACCCTGTCTGGCAATCCCAGCTAGACCATCCTTCTCGTCTTCTAAAGTCAAAGTACCTCACCGACATTTCATCACAATTTTAGTGGTTTTAATGTTGATGCTGTTCTTCCTCAGAATGAAGAATTACTGGATCCCAAAAGGGACTTGAGAAACTTTTTTTTTTTTCCATTTGTTGGGAGATTTGGGTTTGCACCCAATTTGGGTTTACATAAGCAGTATTTATCTGTAAATTATACTAACAGGAATTAATAAATATTAGACACGTGGTTATTTTGGTTTGTCACCTCAACATGTGTATTGTTCATAAAAATAGGCAAAAAATAGAAACAGTTGATACGTAAGAGCATTAGATGATTGGTATAGTTCAACACTAGACTACAGCAATTGTGCCTGTTCCTACACTATAAACGCAGTTGTTTTGCCATGCACTATGTATATGAATGAATAAATTGACATCCAAGTGTTCTCTACAACCCAGTGTTAAAGGAACATGATCTGGAAACAAAGAAAAAAAAAAAGGCAAAATGGCACTTAAATAATGCTGTAAGTTTGTACTAAGCATATGTTGGAATAAAATCGCTTGACTGCTAAATGCTCACCTTCTAAGGTTGTGCTGATAAGCGCAGCAATATTAAGGGCTGTGGGTATGGAGGCTATTTCTCCATGGTGACCCGGCGGGGAAAGTCTCTGTCAGTGATTACAGTAGAAAGGATAGAAGAAAATACTGAATATAGGAAGCGCCAACCCATGGACTGACCATGTCGCATCACATGCAAAGGTAAGAAGTGATCAAATCTGGATTGATCAGAACGCCATTAGACAATGGTTTATGCATGAATGTGTGTACTGTATGTGTGTACAGGTATGTATATATGTATCCATTTGTTCAAATGCATCTTGGAGCATATTTATTATTCTTTATTGATTAATTTACTATTTATTTTATAATTTCCAGGGTCCCTATTAACCACAAAACAATTGGGGGACACCAATGTATCCCTCACTTAGTAATTACTTCCCATTATTTATAATTAAAAACATAGGATTAATCATTTTTTGTTATAGATTTCATTGGGACACTGAAGTAATCCTATCATCATATTTGTAGGTAATGATCTTTCATTAATCTAATGTATTTTAAGGGAACCTGTCATGTCCTCAAACGCTATCAACCTGCAGATATGGGGTTAATCTGCAGGTTAATAGCATCCCAAAGCTGTGCGGCTGAAAGGACAATTACCAGGAGGAAATTAATTTTATTCCTACCGGAGCCTCCGGTTTTTACTCATAGTCATTCCTGGAGTGGCTTCAATCACCACTCAGAATACAGTGAGCATTAGCTGCAAGCATTAGTGCAGTGCTGGCTGTCAGTCAATGTGCCGGGTCATGCTAACAGTCGCCTCTCTGAGTATAGTGAGTGGTACTGTTAGCGGTGACTGAAGCAGCGCCGGCATGCCTCTATGACTGAAAGCTGGCTGCTCCCGGGAGGAATAAAGTACATTTCTTCACTTCTAGTAAGGCGGATGCACAACTCTGGAATGCTATTAAACTGCAGTTTAACCCCACATCTGCAGCTTAATAGTGTTTGAGGACATGTCCTGTTCCCTTTAAATTGTATTTTTAGGATTTTTTTTTGTGATCGGAACTAATATTTCACGACTAATTAATTTGTGATATCAAGTGCACGGCCTTTAGGAGTGGTAACGACGCCAAATTTAAAAATAAAACCATATGTGTTATCTATTATCTGTATGACCTGATGAAGAAAGCAGCAAGCTTTCGAAACGCATTGTCTTATCTAATATTTTAACAAATCGTTTGTTACCTTTGCATGTGACTTGACATTGCCAGTATTACATTGATCTATTACTTTGATCTATTACAAGCACCTAAGGCCCCAACCTCTGCACAACTGGACTGGAGCTGTTTTTTTAGTTCTGCTTGCTGCTTGTGGTGTATATACTGACTGTAGCATCCCTCTGCAACATTTTCTAACAGCATTGCAGGATGGATTTAGGAATCAGGACAGATGCTGTAAGAAGATAGAACAGTAGAGGAAATATAGGAACTTCGGCATGTTTTACAAAGAAAAAGAAAAAACTGATATGTCTCACAGTATGACAACCAAAAATTGTTTTTGTGCAAAAGTAGTAAAACATAAAAAAAAAAAATTGTCTTTCTCTGTAATTGTATCATCCCTGAAATAGAAGTTGACTGTTTAAACACACAGCACAGTGAATGCTGTAAAAATACAAAACAAGAAATAACTTCAGATTTTATTTTGTCTATCCTTCCTACAAAAAAAACAAATAAACATTGATTAAAAAATCATATGAACCCAAAATAATGGCACCAGTGCAAATAATAGCTTGTTCCTCAAAAAAAAAATCCCTCACGGGCACTTCTCCATTCAGACAGGTTCTCCAAAGTAAATACCCTCTGTATCAAGAACTAATCAGCCAGTTCTAACTTCTGAAGGTGGTAAAAATCCTTTAATAGGAACCTGACAGTGGATGCATGCTGCCCGATCCACGGACAGCATGTAGCGGACACTGGATGCATGACTTCTGCCAGGTATGTTTGACTCTGAAAAGCCATGGTGTTTCACAGAAAAATATACTTTAAAAGCCTCCGGTGACCGAGCCTGGAGTCTGGTCAGAAATGCGGGTCCCCAGCAGCTTTTTCCCTCTCCCTACCAATAACTGACGGTTTTCTCCCTATACATGCATGAAGGGACAGACCTGTCACTCAAGAGGAGCAGGGTGGGAAAATCCATGAGAGACCCACCTTTTCGATTAATTACCCATGCAGTTGGTCCCCATCGGCTTTTAAAGTATGTTTTTCACCGCAGCTTTTCAGAGACAAACATACACTGCTGAAATCATACAGCCAGGGCCTGATCCATGCTGCCCATGGTACAGGCAGCATGCATCAGCTGTCAGGTTCCATATAACTAGTACAATGCTAACCAGCATTATTTTAGACTGAGTCCTCACTGCATCTTTGGCTACTGTCAAGCAAATACATTTATGAGGCATATGTCTAATAGTGGCCACAGATTGAATGAATGCAGTGGTACGGATTGCAAAAAAGTATACCACATGGTGACCCTTTAAAAGAAAAACATTGTCTGCAGTCAGCCTGGAATTTGAGTCTGGTGTATCTTCCAAAAAAGTTCAATGTGTATGCAGACCATATCAGCCACACAGAGCCCCAAAGAACACACTTATGGTCCCCATCTAATGAACAAAGGCCTGTGGCAATAATAAAATCTACAGCCAGAGCTTTTCTCAGCATATACCTGTGGCTAAAGCACAGATGCAGTTTGTGTGTCTATAACTCAGCGGTTGGGTGGAGATTTTATTGGTATTAATGGGAAATGATTTGCTACAGCTTTTATTCTTAGCCATTGTGAGGCAGTGACCGGAATCGTATACGAGGGACGTTATATATCCCCCAGAATGTGTACAGAGACCTATTAAATCCATTGGAGTGCATTACAATCACAAACTCACCTGTGTCTGCAATGCAGGAATGAAGGTGAGCATTGACCTGGTCAGGCTATCTGGCTAAGGCAGATTAGTAAAACCCGGCAGGGCCTTCATTTCTTGGGGGAGGCTACAGGAAGGCAGTGGGGCGGCCTCTTCCCTCCAACCCGGGTTTTCCAGTGGCTCTTGCCACAAGTCCTTTAAAAACCCTGCATTAAGCATTAGTGTTGTTCAGTGTTGGGACCTGCTAGAAGCATAGAGGAAAGTTTGGCGGGCCTGTGTGTAGCTGAACCCACGCCTGGGAAGGCTCTGCACCCATCAGGCTCTGAGCGGCCCGGAGAGGCCGTTGTCCCCGGCAACCGTTGTTTGAGGACTCATGTTAACCCGTCTGCGAACGGAGGACTTTTCTGTTTACCCGTGAGTTGCTGAATAAAGCTGTTTATGTTGGACTTGCTTGGGTCACTGCCTCAGTTACTGCACGGTGTGAACACCGCCGCCTTACACCATGAATATCCTGGTAGATGTGGATATAATGGACTTGATCTGTATTTTGGGGAATACAATTCCCATTGTTAGGATGTGATCTCAGACTGCAGGTAAATCATGGTTGCAATTTTCTTCAAAATCGTAGGAACAACAGTGAGGTTGTATATATTATTTGCCAATGTTGTGCAAGTTGAGGGTGGAAATCAAACTGACACATGGACACAGTGTCATTCATAGACCTCATGGAACGGTCAGTCACAGTGCTCACAAAAAAGTGGCTGTTTTAGTGGCACCTTAAAGGGGTTGTCCAAGCTTTTTACAAAGTTTCCCAACAGGAGCAATAAAATAAGCAGAATTCATCTTTATATCCCTCTCTGCTCCCGTGGTCTCCCCCTGTCATGCTCAGTCGTCCGCAGCAATAATGCACCATCCGTGCACACTATTGATGGCATGTGATTGACTGCAGCCGACATGTGCATGGAAAGAACTTCTTCAGTGCTGGACAAGAAAACACATAGAAGTAGAGAATTCAGATGCAGTTGAAGTTCAGACTTTCAGCTTTCATTTGAGGGTATCCACATTAAAATTGGATGAAGGGTTTAGGAGTTTCAGCTCCTTAACATGTGCCACCCTGGACAATTGACTCCAAGGCTATTTCATCGACAGGTGTGGGCAATCCCTTCGTTATGTCATTCTCAATTAAGCAGATAAAGCGCCTGGAGTTGATTTGAGGTGTGGTGCTTGCATTTGGAAGGTTTTGCTGTGAAGTAAACATGCGGTCAAAGGAGCTCTCCATGCAGATGAAACAAGCCATCCTTAAGCTGCAAAAACAGAAAAAACCCATTCGAGAAATTGCTACAATATTAGGAGTGGCAAAATCTACAGTTTGGTACATCCTGAGAAAGAAAGAAAGCACTGGTGAACTCATCAATGCAAAAAGACCTGGGCCCCCACGGAAGACAACAGTGGTGGATGATCGCAGAATAATCTTCATGGTGAAGAGAAACCCCTTCACAACAGCTAACCAAGTGAACAACACTCTCCCGGAGGTAGGCGTATCAATATCCAAATCTACCAAAAAGAGAAGACTGCATGAAAGTAAATACAGAGGGTTCACTGCACAGTGCAAGCCACTCATAAGCATCAAGAATAAAAAGGCTAGACTGGACTTTGCTAAAAAACATCTAAAAAAGCCAGCACAGTTCTGGAAGAACATTCTTTGGACAGATGAAACCAAGATCAACCTCTACCAGAATGATGGAAAGAGAAAAGTATGGCTAAGGCATGGTACAGCTCATGATCCAAAGCATACCACATCATCTGTAAAACACGACGGAGGCAGTGTGATGGCTTGGGCATGCATGGCTGCCAGTGGCACTGGGTCACTAGTGTTTATTGATGATGTGACACAGGACAGAAGCAGCCGAATGAATTCTGATGTATTCAGAGCCATACTGTGTGCTCAGATCCAGCCAAATGCAGCCAAACTGATTGGTCGTTGTTTCATACTACAGATGGACAATGACCCAAAACATAAAGCCAGAGCAACCCAGGAGTTTATTAAAGCAAAGAAGTGGAATATTCTTGAATGGCCAAGTCAGTCACCTGATCTCAACCCAATTGAGCATGCATTTCACTTGTTAAAGACTAAACTTCAGACAGAAAGGCCCACAAACAAACAGAAACTGAAAACCACCTCAGTGAAGGCCTGGCAGAGCCTCAAAAAGGAGGAAACACAGCATCTGGTGATGTCCATGAGTTCAAGACTTCAGGCAGTCATTGCCAACAAAGGGTTTTCAACCAAGTACTAGAAATGAACATTTTATTTACAATTGTTTAATCTGTCCAATTACTTTTGGTCCCTTTAAAAACAGGGTGGCACATGTTAAGGAGCTGAAACTCCTAAACCCTTCATCCAATTTTAATGTGGATACCCTCAAATGAAAGCTGAAAGTCTGAACTTCAACTGCATCTGAATTGTTTTGTTTAAAATTCATTGTGGTAATGTCTAGAACCAAAATTAGAAAAATGTTGTCTCTGTCCAAATATATATGGACCTAACTGTATAAATAATAGTGCGGCCACAGAGCCACCATTAGTAACAGACACACTGCCCTCTGCAGTACAGGCTACATGTCCTGTCTTCCTGGCTGCAGGAATCATCATTGTGACATCATGTGTTCCAATACTTATGTCACAGTAGCAGATGTGGTAATATAGCATGATGGAAGTTGTAGTGCCGGTTATTAGTCAGTAGGAGTTCCTCGGTGTCACTTCTCCAGGTCAGTGCTAACATGTCGTGGATTTGCAGATCTCACCCACCCATCATCTTCCTCAGCGCCAGCAGAGAAGCAGCCGGTAACGCGTTCACCAGAAGAGCGGAGTTACACCCCCAGAGACTGACTCTGCACCCCATGCTGCCCGTCACTGGACGTTACAAAGCACGCAGGACACCACATCACCTGATTATTTATCAGGCGCCTAAGTGATTCCATTGTTGATCCAGTGAGGAGGAGCCACCTGTGCATACAGATGTGAGGTACTATTGATAATGATAGTGGTAGTAGTTATGATAGTAGTAATATGTGAGCATACTGTCCTGCCCTGGAATAGAAGCCTGGCACAATGTTACCATAATACGAACTTGTGGGCCTTCAGTGCCAGTCACAGAGCCCCCAGAACAAAACCAATCACAAGGCCAATATAATAGTGCGATTCCATAGATGATCCAATGAGGAGGAGCCACCTGTATCTACAGTGCATACAGATGTGAGGTACTATTGATAATGATAGTGGTAGTAGTTATGATAGTAGTAATATGTGACCATGCTGTCCTGCCCTGGAATAGAAGCCACAGCCTGGTGCGCAGCGGTGACCAGTGTTCCTTGTGGTGTGGCCGCCATGTATGATACACCCTGGGTTATATTATACAGGATATACCGTAATCTCTGGGTACATGGAAAGCAGAATTGCTGCACATGTGTCCAGTCTGTCAGTTGCAGCAGTGTGGTCAGTGGGTTCTTACTGTCTCCATGACAAGAGACTGCAAATCGCCACATTGCAATGAATGCTGATGGACACTTTGTTGTTTGTTACCATAGCAACACTTTAGGAGCAGATGACAACATTCTAAACTATCGGTTGGGAAGGTCTTAGGCTAAATGGTGTCCTGTGCAAAACTGCGCTTTGGTGCCCCTAGCTCTCTGTCTTTTCACACTGTCTCCAGTTTGTGCCATAAGCGTCTCATTAGTATTGGTCCATAACTGTATGTTAAGGTGATATTCCCCCCGCATCCAGGCAGGGTTGAGTGGTTAGCTAGCTATGCAGTGGCAGTGTGCCTATCTGCTATGTATTGCCCCATTTGCAGTGATGCCCCTCAATCCACAGGCACCCCCATTTAAGTTAGGCCCTGTTCACACTGCATCTCTGCAGTGCGTTCAATGTTTTACCAACCCATAGTCTTACCAACCCATAGAAAAGAAGTTCAAATGAACCCTATTTGTGTGTTTTTTATCTGAATGTGTCAGTCTGTTCAGACAGGCATAGAAATGTGGTCTGCAAAGTTTCTTTTTCCATCTGAACAGATGGACCCTGCAGAAACACAGTGTGAACAGGGCCTTATAGATTTAACAAATATGCCCTAAAAATCTGAATATTTATTAAAACACAAATAAATCACGTACCCTTTTACGTAACACACACAGCGAAACAAAAATACATAGGGACACATACTGTTAAGGGGACGGTTGCAAACAACTTTATTAAATAATGGAAAGCAACCGAACCCGGGGTCCGCGATGCAGCCTGGTGGACTGCGGCCGAACACCTTCCAGGTGAGAAGGTAAAACAACCAACTTAAATAACAATCCCCTCCGTATTACAGCACACCGGAGCGGGAATAGGGATTCGCACTATCTCCGTTAACTGCACGAGAGATGTGCGATAAATAATGCATCTGTAGTCCTGTTGCAGCATAGGGACTACACAGTTGGCTCTAGGATGCGTGTGTGACTCACACCGGCGAATACGTGCTCCCAGCCGGCATGCTACCGGACTGAGGAGTATCTCTCCACGTGGCTTACAGGTGGTACCAGGAATAGGGTGTCTGCAGACTGCTCGGGGTGTAAGGCGACCCCTTTGTCGGAGCCAGACTGTCAGATGAAGCTACCTGCCTATTTCATCTAAGCCTGCCTATTTCCACTAAACCTGCCTGCCAGAAACTAAAGCACACGTGGAGCCCAAGAGACCAAGCTTCCACACAACACCATCACAGCTCAATGATCAGAGCGCGCCGCCATGTTTGTGGGCGGGCTTTTTAAAGATTAAGCCCTGCCCACCGTCGCACCATTGGTGACGTCACCCACACGACCAATCATGCGGTGCCAGGTCACCGGATTAGCTGACTCTCAAACCACCAATCACAGTCTGCCATGTCACGGGCATGCTCAGTACAGAGAATCCTGGACTTAGGCTTTAACAGCCCTGTCTTACTCCGCAACCTATCCTTCATGTTGCTAGGAACAAAGACCCAAGAGACAACTTGTACATCTCGTGGACCAGCTAGGTGTTGGGACTGATGGTGATGCTGAGCAGCATCAGTCCCAGCTGGACTGGAATGGGAGACCACAGAAGGTTCTGGACACCTTTCGAATCCAGCAAACGCCTGACACATACATTAACACACACATCCTTACACATATAGGCATGCTAACCCCTTACAGTAAAGTGACAATTTCCCCTGCAAGTATAATAATAATCAAGTAGCTACTTTTATTGAAAGGGTGTACATAATTATGTGACGCCTCTACTCAGAAAGCCCGTGTTTTACCCTGGGTGTTGGGGGACTCGGTGTCGGGCCCTGCGTTGAAGAGATGGGATGCAGCCATGGCCCGGGCCTGACCCGTGCTCAGGGCCGTCATATTAGAAAGAGATGGTGTGGGCTATTCCGGGTTGAGTGGCTGATTAACGACTACGCCACCTGTGGTGTCTGGTGAAGGGCCACCAGCGCCGCTACAGTCCGCCGAGGCCTGGTGTCGTGGCGGCTAATGTTCTCACTGCTTCCCACAGGCGGAGCAAGGCTTCAGGGCAGGCAAGACAGGATGAAGGGGGTAGCAGTAGCGCGGGAGAGAGTACGGGCACTGCGTCGCGTGGTATGGCGCCTAATGAACAGTCAGGAGGCCATAGGGGTGAACTTCCAAGGCTTTACTCACTCAGAGATGTTAGCGGGAAGGCGACTCCCTGCTCCTCGCGGAGTCCTGCGGCCACCAGGGACGGGGGTCTGACTACCTCCGAGGAAGTCCAGTGTTTGGTAGCGACCCTGCACCAGAGTGTTCCTGCACTACAGACTTCATCCATTCCCGTCTGTGCGTGTGTAGATAGGCCGGGTCTCACTCTGAGCTCCTCTCAGGTGTAGGGGTTGGGTGGCAATTCCTCTCCATCCGACGCCCGGTGGGATCCTCAGGGCCTAACCGGGCTTTCCCATCCTGGACATAGAGTACAAGGTCGGGTGTCGGGGGCCGGTACCCCTCTTGCAGCCGGAATCCCTCTGAATAGATCAGGTAGGCGAGGACAGGTGGCGAGCTCCGCTCCGTCTGCATCCTCCCCGGGACCCATTTGCTAGGGAGCCACACTCTAAAGCTCCCGGGCCTTCTCGATCCTGGTCCTCGGCCGGGTTGAGACATTCCTTGTCTGCAACCTACCTCTCGTCCCAAAGATCGGGGTACGAGGGCTGTGTCCCATGCCGGTGCAGGCCCACACATGATCTGCGCTCCCGGAGGGAAGTCACATTACACACAGTATTTTGACAGCACAGTGACAGCCGACAGACTAGCAAGGGCTAGACTGATGGACCACAGAAGAACCAACTAACAAGGACCGAAGGTCCAGAGAAAAACCAAGATCAAAGATGGCATTCTATTAAATATCAAATCTAAAGTGTCACTATCTAGTTGTTCCTCCACCCACACCCACTAACTGGTTCCTACCACTTTGTGTTCCCCAGTCTCCCTGTAACCAGGGGAGCAGCACCTAGTGCATACTAGCTCCCTCTGGTGGAAATGTGGTGTTGGATGCAAAAGGCTAGATCACTACCATCACACTGGCCTTACCTCAGAGGAGGAACACCACACTTCATTGGAGAAGTGCAGCATTCCTGTGGCGGTCGAACCCTCGGGGGCGCTACAATTATACTCCCAATGGTCGTCATTTTATTACTAGGGTATATACACATATAAATTATTTGCTGCAGACATTTCTGCATCAAAAACGTGTCTCTTGACACGAAAAACGCTGCACATAAAAAACGCATGTTTTTGTTGCTGTTTTTATGCCATTTATTTGAATGAAAAACGCTGCATAATTTTATTATTATGATCTACTGGGGAGTTTTTTTTTATAATACTTCATGGGGGCGTTTATTAATTATTTTATATGCCCCCAACTCTTCCCAGTGATGTACATGTACCCAGACCCTAGTGATAAATATGCCCCCCAGCCCTCCCCAATGAAGTATATGACCCCCAGCCCTGTCCAATGATGTATATGCACCCAGAATCCAGTGATGTATATGCCCCCCAGCCCTCCCCAGTGATGTATATGCCCCTCATCCCTCCCTAGTGATGTATATGCCCCAGCCCTCCCCAGTGATGTATATGCTCCCAGCGATGTATATGCCTCCCAGCCTCCCCAGAGATGTATATGCCTCCCAGGCCTCCCTGTGATGTCTATGTATCCCAGCCCTACCCAGTGATATATGTGCCCCTCAGCCCCCCCAGTGATGTATGTGCCCCTCAGCTCTCCCCAGTGATACCTATGCCCCCCAGCCTCCCTAGTGATGTATATGCCTTCCAGACCTGCCCAGTGATGTCTATGCCCCACAGCCTCCCCAGTGATGTATATGCTGCCCAGCAATGTATATGTGACGTGCCCCCTGGGCCGTGGGGTACTCGGCAGCCGGGCCTCTGCAGATGCCGATGGGGGATGTCACGGTGGCTGGCCCGGTCCGTGACCCAGGGCGGTCAATAAAAAGGGGGATATTATAGGGGATTTGGAAAGTTCGTGACGCCACCTGTGGGATGCGGCAAAAGGGTGCCGCCGCTGCGGAGCAATCCTCTGGAGCTGGTGTTACGGCAGCAGGGATAGTGTGGCTCTCCACAGGTAGAGCTAGCTCCAGGGCAGTGTAGGGGTAGATGGTGGATGCGGGGGAGAGACGGCAGGATGGTCCCGGAGGAAAGACGGACACTCACACGGGGGTAAGCTTCAGTATCTTTACTGGTGATGTTGCAGGCACGGTCCAGGGTACTCCGGACGAAGGGCGCACTTTTGGACTCTCCCCAGTGAGCGGGTATAGGGCCTCCTGATCCGTGGCTTTACTCATTAAGCTTCTGGCCTGCCTGGAGCTAGGCCTAGCTTAGTTACTGTCTCTCTCTCCCTTGCACCGGCTGACCTGGTGGTAGGGCCTTCTCTTGGAGATCACTCTCCCTGGTTGCTGGGGCCTCCGTGACTCCTAGCCCTGGTACTGTAGTCAGCGTTTGGTAAACCTGGGACCTGCAGTCCTCCAGGGGTTCCGGTGGTCCCTACTGGGTGTAAAGGGTCCCTGTAGGCGCAGACCCGGTGTCTGGTGTATATCTCGGGGTGAGCCTGGCATGCTCCTCTGCCCCCTCGCTACTTCTTCCTTCTCCTCTCGCCTTCGGCCACTCTAGGGGCCCTCATTAGGCTTCAGTGCGTGCTGTAGGCCTCAACTTGCCTCACAAAGCAGCCTGCGTGCTGCTCTCTCACTGAGCACACTAAACTCTAAACTCTAACTGAGCTGCCTGGCTCCACCCTCCCTATATATATCCCTATCAGGGCTCCCTCTGGTGGTCTGAGGTGGTAGGGTGGAGGTGTGTGAATGTGTGAGGGCCTCTTGTGGAGAAGTCCATCCATGCACCCTTCTGGGTTCTGTGGCACCAATGCGCAGCAGGGCGCCACATCCCCCCGTAGTAAAACTCAGTACTCCTGGACTGAAGCATTTTTCTCAAAACAGGATAAACGATGACATTTCTTCCCTTTACGGGAGGCACTTTTCTTGAACATTACAGGTAACATTATAATACAATAATAACAACAAGTACAATAATAACAATGAAGTTACAGCAAGTCCCGTAACCTGGTGTCCATTTCACCGAAGAAAGAACATGAGGGACCCGCCTGAAAACCCTCAACGTAGGCCCTGGGCGTGGCTACAGGGCATAGGTGATCCAGGTGCTGGACCATGTCTTCCGCCACGCCAAACGGGTTTTTGTTCCGTGGTCACTTAAGGGGCACTCCAGGGAGTGCAACTATGTATTGGAACAGTTTTTGGGCTGCTCACAGTCCTCAGCCACCGAGTCTTTATATATACCCTTATGGGTAACTAAATACAGTGAGAAGAGTCCGTGTCACATTAATTGTCCATTAGTAAGGCAAAATAAATCAATAAATAAATACATGAAATTATTACAAGAACATACCCTACGGGGTAACTATTTATACTGTCAGTGTTTCTCTATTCACTCTCTATACCTGACAGGGGTCTGGCCTTTTGTGCTATGCGATGACCTACGTAGTACTGGGATGCGTGTAGTGTGGATGCTTGCGCTATTTTCCGCTCTATGTGTTGGTGAGCTGCAAGACTGCCTTAACCTCTCTATGGGACTGGCAAGTACACTGGTTACTGGGCCTACTGGCTCTGCTTCTACTGGTGATCCTTCTTCCGGGGATTCTTCCTGAGCAGGCTCTTCTGGGGCACTTACAGGTCTTACTTGCAGTGGAGAGTCTTCTGGCTGTTGGTAGATGTGTAGCACAGGTATTATTACCGCTCCATCCAGTTGAGGCCAATCTGCCGGGAAATCTCCTAAGACAGTATGGAGTACTTCTTCTTTAGGCTCCTCCGGTACGGTGAGAGGCACTTCCTCCTGGGGCTTCAGCGGACTTGCGCAGAACTTCAGATGGTCTCTTGATACCGTTGCAGTCGTTCTTCCTCCGTCTTTTCTAATCAGACAGGTTTTCCTATTGTCGAATCTGGAATTCAACACAGTGTAAGGTTCCCTTTCCCACTGGTCGTCAAGCTTGTGGCTTCTTCTCTTTCATTTCAGCACAACTTCTCCAGGTGTCATGGGTTCGGCTGGTGCACTCTTGTTGTACTGTGCTTCCTGCTTATCTCTCACCCTACTTAGACTGTCTTCGACACAGGCCTGTACTCTCTTGTACTGCTCCTGTCGGGTCACATCCCAGTCTTCAGTGGACATATCTGCTTCTGGCTCTACCACTCCAAGCTCCAGGTCCATTGGCAACTTTCCGGGTCTTGCTCTCATGAGGTACGCTGGAGTACAATTGGTGGAACTCACAGGTATGTGATTGTAGAGATCTACCAGGTCAGGTAGTTTGTCTGGCCACTGATTCCTTTCTTCTAGAGGTAAGGTCTTCAGCAGGTCGATGACGATATTGTTCATCTCTTCACATAGACCATTAGTTTGAGGGTGGTACGGCGTAGTCCGAATCTTCTTACACCCGTACAGATGGCAAAACTCTTTGAACAGCTCGGCTTCAAAGGCAGGGCCTTGATCCGTCAGCACCTTATCCGGGTATCCATGGGGCCTGCAGAAGTAGGCTTGAAATGTCCTTGCTGCAGTTTCTGCCGTCAGATCCTTGACGGGGGCTACCACCAGGAACCGGGAGTAGTGATACACCATGGTCAGGGCATAAGAGTAGCCTGACCTGCTGGGTGACAGCTTGACGTGATCCAAAGCGACAATCTCCAGGGGCTGGGTTGTCTTGATGGACGGCAGGGGTGCCTTCTGGCTGCTGTAGTCTTTTCTTCTGAGGCTACAGGGTCCACAATTCCGGCACCACCTCTCTATGGAGCTCCGCATTCCAACCCAATAAAACCGACTCTTCAGGAGAGTTTCCAGCTTTTTCCAGCCAAAGTGCCCTGCTTTATCGTGGTAGGCTTCCAACACCATCTGGATGTCTGTCCTGGGCACTACGATCTGCCATACCATCTCATGGGTCCTAGGGTTGACATACCTTCGGCACAGCTTCTCTCTATAGATGAACAGCCAGCTTCTCTCATTCCACAGTTGCTTGGCTTGTGGAGAAGCGTCCTTCTCCAGGGAGGAACCTTCCTGGGTTATCTGTTCTTTAATACAGCTGACAACCGGGTCGCTGTCCTGGGTCTCCTTCCAACTGTGGTGAGGTAAAGGGTTTAGTGTCTTACCACGATACCTCCTGGAGGTGCGCTGCTCGTGGACCATCCCATTTCTGTGGAAGGCAGGTAGCTCAATCTCCTCCAGGTCATCCACTTCTTCTTCAGTGTCCGACTGGTGAGGCATTCTGGATAGGGCATCGGCGTTGGCATTCTTGTGGCCTGCCCGGTACTTGATGGTGAACTGATAGTTTGACAGTCGGGCCATCCAACGCTGTTCCATGGCTCCCAACTTGGCTGTCTCTAGATGTGTCAGGGGGTTGTTGTCAGTATAGGCCATGAACTTTGTGGAGGCCAGGTAGTGCTTGAATCGTTCAGTGATTGCCCAGACCAAGGCGAGGAGCTCCAACTTGAAGGAGCTTTAATTTTCTGGATTCCTCTCGGTAGGACGGAGCTTCCTGCTGGCATAGGCAATCACCTTCTCTTTGCCATACTGCTTCTGGCTTAACACAGCTCCTAGTCCCTCGTTGCTGGCATCAGTGTACAGCAGGAATGGTTGGCTGTAGTCAGGGTAGGCCAGGATTTCTTCGCCAGTCAGGATCTCTTTCATCTCTGCAAAGGACTCAGCCTGCTCTTTACCCCACTGGAAGGGGGGGGTTTTGCCTCTGTTGGACTGTCCTACCAGGAGATCTTGCAAAGGCGCTGCCTTCTTTGTGTAGTCCTTTACAAATCTCCGGTAATACCCGACCAGTCCCAGGAACTGACGTATCTCCTTGAGATTCTTCGGTTCCGGCCATTTCTGGATGGCAGTGACCTTCTCCGGGTCTGGTGCTACTCTTTCTGGACTGACGATGTGCCCCAGGTACTGAACCTTCCGCTTGAGCAGGTGGCACTTGGAAGGCTTCAATTTCATCCCATACTGGGACAATGCTTCAAATACCTCCGCCAGGTGCTTCAAATGGTCCTCATACGTTTTGGAGTACACTATCACGTCATCCAGGTATAGCAGCACGGTCTCGAAGTTACGGTGTCCCAAACAGCACTCCATAAATCTCTGGAACATTCCAGGGGCGTTGCAGATTCCGAACGGCATACTGTTGAACTCGCAGAGTCCCATCGGGGTAGTGAAAGCCGTCTTCTCCCGGTCCTCCTCAGCAACTGCTACTTGCCAGTACCCACTAGTGAGGTCAAGGGTAGAGAAGTAATTTGCAGACTTTAATGCAGACAGGGATTCCTCTATATGGGGCAAAGGGTATGCATCTTTATGTGTTATGCGATTTACCTGTCTGTAATCTACACACATCCTCATGCTTCCATCCTTTTTCCTGACCAGGACCAGGGGAGCTGCCCAGGGGCTACAGCTATCTCTTATTACCCCTGCTTTCTTCATGTCATGCAACATTTCCTTCGCTTTCTGGTAGTGTGCTGGTGGTATGGGCCTGTAACGTTCTTTGATGGGTGGATGGTCACCTGTGGGTATAGGGTGTTGTACCCCTTTAATCCTCCCAAAATCAAGTGGGTGTTTGCTGAATACCTGTTCATATTCCTGGACCACCCTGTATACACCTTGTTTTTGATGGACAGGAGTGGCGTCAGTCCCAACATGGAGCTGTTGACACCAATCCTCCAACTGAGCTTCGGAGTCATTGTCCTCCTCTGTATCTGGTGAGGTCAAGGATTCCACTGTGTGTATGGCCTCATCATTCACAGTATACAACCTGGCAACAGTGGCGTATCTTGGTAATTTAACTTCATACTCCCCACAATTTAGGAGACGTACAGGTACCCTCCCATTGCGTACATCAACCACCCCTCTGGCAGTTAAGAGTGTAGGTCTGTGCTCTGAGCTAATGGGCTCCACTACCGCCTGGTAGTTCTGTCCCTTGAGACCTATTGCTGCCCTACACCAAATCAGCATTTCACTCATCGGGGGAATCACAATGGGTATCGGGTCTGTCACCCGTACATTACCAATTTCACCACCTGTTAGCTTTACCTGTTGCTGGTACAGGAGGGCTCGTATCTCTCTCTGGAGCACCTTCCTCTGCCCTGGTTTGGCGGTGTCAGCAATCTGTTGGAGCAAAAACAACACTTCTCCCAGTTACCGACAATATTTGTACCAAATATCATATACAAGTCTGTATCACCAGGATTAGACTCCACTACAATCAGTCCTTGGTCCTTTAGTTCCGCTTTCCCCACCTTCACTGTCACGTCCTTAACCCCTACTAGGTTAAGAGGAAGGCCGTTAGATGCATACACGGAGAGGTTCGGGGCTGGCGGCTGGAGTTCATCTATGGACCAGTACCTTTTGTAGAGGACATCAGGTATGATGGTTACCTGAGATCCAGTGTCCAGCAGGGAAGGTGTCGCGATGTCATCCAGCACAATGGACAGGAAAGGTCTTCCTCCCACGAACCGATGGTACCAGCTTGATGGGCCTGCTTGATTTACTCCTGGGTGTTGGCCCTCGGCCCCAGGGTTTGCTCGTTTAAAGGACAGTTCCGCGCTGTGTGGCCTGCCTTGTGGCAATGGTAGCAGATGAAGTCTCCTGGAAGGCGACGTTGGTCGTTGGTCCTCCCACGGGGTGGCGTTGTCCTCCTCCGGGGTGGCGTTGTCCTGCTACGGGGTGGCATTGTCCTCCTTTTTCTCCTCATCCAGGGGACGTCCTCAGGGCTGTCGGCCAGTAGGATCCTTCCTTCCGGCTCAGGCTCCGTCTGTAGCTGCAGGGTGCTCAGGACAGTGGCTAGGGTTTTACTTAACTGGCGCTCTTCAGAGCATAGGCTGTCCAGCTCGCTAGGAGGCACTGTTTGCATCTTTGTTTCAGCCGTTAATGAAGGAGCAGTGGGTGCTGCGGGCACTGGGGTGGCCCCACCCTGGTAACGCTGGATAGCAATATCTGTTGTTTCCAGGGGCTGCAGCCCCTTTATAGCCATGTCCTTAAGGGTGTCAAAGGTGGCATCTGGATGGTCTAAGGCCCACCACCGTACAGTTCTGCTCTCCTCCTGGGACCTCAACCCCCGGATGAACTGTTTCGTCAGAATTTTAATTTCATTTTGTATGCTGGCTGGACTAACCTGTTTCAGGGCCCGCAGGGCTTCCTGTATGCGCCAGGCGTAGTCCCGGATACTGTCCTCAGGTTTATGGACACAGTGGTAGAACCTCATCCGGAGATCCATCTCAGTGCGATTTTCAAACACAGTTTGCAGTCTCTTAAAGATGATGGATACTGATTCCTGGTCTCTGGGTGGCCAGGTTTCAACTTCCCGCTCTGCGGCACCAGTCAATTGTCCCCGCACAACAGCAGCTCTCTGCTTACCAGTCATAGAATACATGTTCAGTACACCGCATATTTTTCTCTTGAATCCGGACAGGGTGTCTGGTTTGCCATTATACTGGGGAAGCCATTTCGCTCCAGGGATATACGGTAGGGCCATAGGTATCAACGGAGTCATGACCCCTGCTGGTGGAGCGGCCGCTCTGGCCTGTGCAGCGCCGGGCGCAGGTTGGGCATCAGGAGCATTAACCGGTGCTCAGGCGGCTTGCTGGTCGTCTGCCATGGTTGCGCCCCCCTAGTGAACCGGAGCCTACCTTCACTTCTTATCAGGTAGGCCGCAGCTGCGCGGGCGACGGTCTTCTTCCAGGACCTTGCGTCGCTCGCATCTGACGTCAGAGCGTCCTCTGGGCTCCTTCCAGGACCTGACACTTCCTGGTTCGACGTCAGGGGCGGGGCGTGTCCTCGGCTTCGTGCGCTTCCAGTGGTTACGCCTCTCCGATTCCCGCGGTTACGTCCCTCTTCTTCTCACGCGGTGACAGGAAGATGGCGGACAATGGCGGGAAATCTCAGGAATGGCGGGAAACCTTCACCACAGTGAGTATTACAGTCTTTTTAAGGCGCACAGTACCCGGTGGCAACGGGCACGGAATCCTGTTCGTGACGCCAAGGCTGACGCGCCCCGTGGGCCGTGGGGTGCTCGGCAGCCGGGCCTCTGCGGATGCCGGTGGGGGATGTCACGGTGGCTGGCCCGGTCCGTGACCCAGGGTGGTCAGTAAAAAGGGGGATATTATAGGGGATTTGGAAATTTCGTGACGCCACCTGTGGGATGCGGCAAAGGGGTGCCGCCGCTGCGGAGCAGTCCTCTGGAGCTAGTGTTACGGCAGCAGGGATAGTGTGGCTCTCCACAGGTAGAGCTAGCTCCAGGGCAGTGTAGGGGTAGATGGTGGATGCGGGGGAGAGACGGCAGGATGGTCCCGGAGGAAATACGGACACTCACATGGGGGTAAGCTTCAGTACCTTTACTGGTGATGTTGCACGCACGGTCCAGGGTACTCCGGACGAAGGGCGCACTTTTGGACTCTCCCCAGTGAGCGGGTATAGGGCCTCCTCATCCGTGGCTTTACTCGTTAAGCTTCTGGCCTGCCTGGAGCTAGGCCTAGCTGAGTTACTGTCTCTCTCTCCCTTGCACCTGCTGATCTGGTGGTAGGGCCTTCTCTTGGAGATCACTCTCCCTGGTTGCTGGGGCCTCCGTGACTCCTAGTCCTGGTACTGTAGTCAGCGTTTGGTAAACCTGGGACCTGTAGTCCTCCAGGGGTTCCGGTGGTCCCTACTGGGTGTAAAGGGTCCCTGTAGGCGCGGACCCGGTGTCCGGTATATATCTCGGGGTGAGCCTGGTATGCTCCTCTGCCCCCTCGCTACTTCTTCCTTCTCCTCTCACCTTCGGCCACTCTAGGGGCCCTCACTAGGCTTCAGTGCGTGCTGTAGGTCTCAACTTGCCTCACACAGCAGCCTGCGTGCTGCTCTCTCACTGAGCACACTAAACTCTAACTGAGCTGCCTGGCTCCATCCTCCCTATATATATCCCTATCAGGGCTCCCTCTGGTGGTCTGAGGTGGTAGGGTGGAGGTGTGTGAATGTGTGAGGGCCTCTTGTGGAGAAGTCCATCCATGCACCATTCTGGGTTCTGTGGCACCAATGTGCAGCAGGGCGCCACATATGCCCCCCATCCTCCCCAGTCATGTATTTGCCTCCCAGCAATTGGATTACATCTGATGAAAAAAGAAGATGGTTTTTATCGACGGGTAGTTTGCGCTTTTTTCGTTGTTCCCTATGGATTACATACAACTTATGAAGAAAGGTGATGGTTTTTAGTAGCTGATATTTTTTATTATTTTGTTTTCCCTGTGGATTACATCTAATGAAGAAAGAAGATGGTTTTTAGTGTCGAGTATTTTGTATTTTTTTGTGTTCTGTGTGGATTACGTCTCATGAAGAAAGAAGATGCTTTTTAGTACCTGGTGTTTCCCACTTTTACGTGTTCACTATGGGTTATGTCTGATGAAGAAAGATGTTTATATCAATGTGTATTTTCCCTTTTTTCATGGTTCCTTTGGATTACGTCTGATGAAGAAAGAAGATGTTTTTTATCTATGGGTATTTTGCGCTTTTTTTGTGTTCCGTGCGGATTACAACTAATAAAGAAATAAGATGATTTTTAGTGCCAGATGTTTCCCACATTTACATGTTCACTATGGGTTAAGTCTGATGAAGAAAGATGTTTTTTATCAACGAGTATTTTACCCTTTTTCGTAGTTCCTTGTGGATTACTTTCATCTGATGAAGAAAGAAGATGGTTTTTATCAACTTGTATTTTCCACTTTTTCGTGTTCCCTTTGGATTACGTCTGATGAAAAAAGAAGATGGTTTATATCGATGGGTATTTTGTGCTTTTTTCGTTTTCCCTGTGGATTACATACAATTTATGAAGAAAGGTGATGGTTTTTAGTTGCTGATATTTTGTATTATTTTGTTTTCCCTGTGGATTACATCTAATGAAGAAAGAATGTGGTTTTTATCTACTGATAATTTCCACTCTTTCGTGTTCCTTGCGTCTGATGAAGAATATGGTTTTTAATTTTGGGTATTTTCCACTTTTTCGTGTTTCTTATGGATTACGTCTGGCGAAGAAAGATGGTTTTTATCGACGAGCATTTTGCCCTTTTTCGTAGTTCCTTGTGGACTACTTACATCTGATGAATAAAGAAGATGGTTTTTATCAACGTGTATATTCCACTTTTTCATGTTCCCTTTGGAAAACTTCTGATCAAGAAAGAAGATGGTTTATATCGACGGGTATTTTGCTCTTCTTTCGTTGTTCCCTGTGGATTACATACAACTTATGAAGAAAAGTGATGGTTTTTAGTAGCTGATATTTTTTATTATTTTGTTTTCCTTGTGGTTTACATCTAATGAAGAAAGAATGCGGTTTTCATCGACTGATATTTTCCACTTTTTCGTGTTCTGTGTGGATTACGTCTGATGAAGAGAAATAAGATATTTTTTAGTGTTAGGTATTTTCCACTTTCTTGGGTTCCCTATGGATTACATCTGATTAAGAATGTAGATGATTTTTAGTGTATTTTCAACTGTGGATTACGTCTGATGAAGAAAGAAGATGGTTTTTACAGCCGAGTGTTTCCCACTTTTACGTGTTCATTATGGGGTTACATCTGATGAAGAAAGATGTTTTTATCAACGTGTATTTTCCCCCTTTTCATGTTCCCTGTGGATTACATCTGATGAAGAAAGAAGATGGTTTTTAGTGTCAAGTATTTTTCACTTTTTTGTGTTCCCTATGGATTACGTCTGATTAAGAAGCTAGATGATTGTTAGTGTCCAGTACTTTCTACTGTGGATTACGTCTGATGAAAAAAGAGCATGGTTTTTATCTATGGGTATTTTGCACTTTTTGTGTTCTGTGTGGATTACGTCCGATGAAGAAAGAAGATGATTTTTAGTGCCGGGTGTTTCCCACTTTTACGTGTTCAGAATGGGTTACGTCTGATGAAGAAAGATGTTTTTTATTGACGAGTATTTTGCCCTTTTTCGTAGCTCCTTGTGGATTACTTACATCTGATGAAGAAAGAAGATGTTTTTTATCAACGTGTATTTTCCACTTTTTAGTGTTCCCTATGGATTACGTCTGACGAAGAAAGAAGATGGTTTATATCGACGGGTATTTTGCGCTTTTTCGTTGTTCACTGTGGATTACATACAACTTATGAAGAAAGGTGGTGGTTTTTAGTAGCTGATATTTTATATTATTTTATTTTCCCTGTAAATTACATCTAATGAAGAAACAGTGTGCTTTTTATCGACTGATATTTTCCACTTTTTCGTGTTCCGTGTGGATTACGTCTGATGAAGAAATAAGATAGTTTTTAGTGTTAAGTATTTTCCACTTTTTTGGGTTCCCTATGGATTATATCTGATTAAGAATGTAGATGATTTTTAGTGTCGGGTATTTTCAACTGTGGATTACGTCTGATGAAGAAAGAAAATGGTTTTTACAGCCGATTGTTTCCCAGTTTTACGTGTTCATTATGGGGTTACGTCTGATAAAGAAAGATGTTTTTATCAACGTGTATTTTCCCCCTTTTCATGTTCCCTGTGGATTATGTTTGATGAAAAAAGATGTTTTTTAGTGTCAAGTATTTTCCACTTTTTTGTGTTGCTTATGGATTACGTCTGATTAAGAATGCAGATGATTTTTAGTGTCCAGTATTATCTACTGTGGATTACGTATGATGAAGAAAGAAGATGTTTTTTAGAGCTGGATGTTTCCCACTTTTACGTGTTCACTATGGGTTACGGCTGAAGAAGAAAGATGTTTTTATCAACGTGTCTTATCCCCTTTTTCATGTTTCCTTTGGATTACGTCTGATGAAGAAAGAAGATGGTTTTTATCTATGGGTATTTTGCACTATTTTGTGTTCTGTGCGGATTACGTCTGATAAAGAAAGAAGAAGATTTTTAGTGCCGGGTGTTTCCCACTTTTATGTGTTCATTATGGGTTACGTCTGATGAAGAAAGATGTTTTTTATCAACGGGTATTTTGCCCTTTTTCATAGTTACCTATGGATTACTTACATCTGATGAAGAAAGAAGATGTTTTTTATCAATGTGTATTTTCTACTTTTTCGTGTTTCCTATGGATTAAGTCTGACGAAGAAAGATGGTTTTTATCGACGAGTATTTTGCCCTTTTTAGTAGTTCCTTGTGGATTAATTACATGTGATGAAGAAAGAAGATGGTTTTTATCAACGTGTATTTTCCACTTTTTTCGTGTTCCCTTTGGATTACGTCTGATAAAGAAAGAAGATGATTTTTAGTGCCGGGTGTTTCCCACTTTTACGTGTTCACTATGGGTTACGTCTGATGTAGAAAGATGGTTTTTATTGACGGGTATTTTGTCCTTTTTCATAGTTACCTGTGGATTACTTCCATCTGATGAAGAAAGAAGATGTTTTATATCGATGGGTATTTTGTGCTTTTTTCGATGTTCCCTGTGGATTACATACAACTTATGAAGAAAGGTGATGGATTTTAGTTGCTGATATTTTGCATTGTTTAGTTTCCCCTGTGGATTACATCTAACGAGGAAAGAATGTGGTTTTTATCTACTGATATTTTCCACTCTTTCGTGTTCCTTGCGGCTGATGAAGAATATGGTTTCTAGTTTTGGGTATTTTCCACTTTTTCGGATTTCCTATGGATTACATCTGACGAAGAAAAATGGTTTTTATCGACGAGTATTTTGCCCTTTTTCATAGTTCCTTGTGGATTACTTACATCTCATGAAGAAAGAAGATGGTTTTTATCAACGTGTATTTTCCACTTTTTCGTGTTCGCTTTGGATCACACCTGATGAAGAAAGAAGATGGTATATATCGACGGGTATTTTGAGCTTTTTTCGTTGTTCCCTATGGATTACATACAACTTATGAAAAAAGGTGATGGCTTTTAGTTGCTGATATTTTGTATTATTTAGTTTTCCTTGTGGATTACATCTAATGAAGAAAGAATGTGGTTTTTATCGACTGATATTTTTCACTCTTTCGTGTTCCTTGCGTCTGATGAAGAATATGGTTTTTAGTTTTGAGTATTTTCCACTTTTTCGTGTTCCCTTTGAATTACTTCTGATGAAGAAAGAAGATGGTTTATATCAACGGTAATTTTGCTCTTTTTTCCTTGTTTCATGTGGACTACATACAACTTATGAAGAAAGGTCATGGTTTTTAGTAGCTGATATTTTTTATTATTTTGTTTTCCCTGTGGATTACATCTAATGAAGAAACAATGTGGTTTTTATCGACTGATATTTTCCACTTTTTCGTGTTCCGTGTGAATTACGTCTGATGAAGAAATAAGATGTTTTTTAGTGTTAGGTATTTTCCACTTTATTGGGTGCCCTATGGATTACATCTGATTAAGAATGTAGATGATTTTTAGTGTTGGGTATTTTCAACTATGGATTACGTCTGATGAAGAAAGAAGATGGTTTTTAATGCTGGGTGTTTCCCACTTTTACGTGTTCACTATGGGTTACATCTGATGAAGAAAGATGTTTTTTATCTACAGGTATTTTGCCCTTTTTCATAGTTACCTGTGGATTACTTACATCTGATGAAGAAAGAAGATGGTTTTTATCGTGTATTTTCCACTTTTTCGTGTACCCTTTGGATTACGTCTAATGAAGAAAGAAGATGGTTTATATCGACGGGTATTTTGTGCTTTTTCGTTGTTCCCTGTGGATTACATACAACTTAAGAAGAAAGTTGGTAGTTTTTAGTAGCTGATATTTTGTATTATTTTGTTTTCCCTGTAGATTACTTCTAATGAAGAAAGAATGTGTTTTTTATCTACTGATATTTTCCACTTTTTCGTGTTCCGTGTGCATTACGTCTGATGAAGAAATAAGATGGGTTTTAGTGTTAGGTTTTTTCCACTTTTTTGGGTTTCTTATTGATTACCTCTGATTAAGAATGTAGATGATTTTTAGTGTCGGGTATTTTCAACTGTGGATTATGTCTGATGAAGAAAGAAGATGGTTTTTACAGCCGATTGTTTCCCACTTTTACGTGTTCATTATTGGGTTTCGTCTGATGAAGAAAGATGTTTTTATCAACGTGTATTTTCCCCCTTTTACATGTTCCCTGTGGATTACGTTTGATGAAGAAAGATGTTTTTTAGTGTCAAATATTTTCCACTTTTCTGTGTTCCCTTTGGATTACTTCTGAATAAGAATGTAGATGATTTTTAGTGTCTGGTATTTTCTACTGTGGATTAAGTCTGATGAAGAAAGAAGATGGTTTTTAGAGCCGGATGTTTCCCACTTTTACGTGTTCACTATGGGTTACGTCTGATGAAGAAAGATGTTTTTATCAACGTGTCTTTTCTCCTATTTCATGTTTCCTTTGCATTACGTCTGATGAAGAAAGAAGGTGTTTTTTATCTATGGGTATTTTGCACTTTTTTGTGTTCTGTGTGGATTATGTCTGAAGAAGAAAGAAGATGATTTTTAATGCAGGGTGTTTCCCACTTTTACGTGTTCACTATGGGTTACGTCTGATGAAGAAAGATGGTTTTTATCGACGGATATTTTGCCCTTTTTCATAGTTACCTGTGGATTACTTACATCTGATGAAGAAAAAAGATGTTTTATATCGACAGGTATTTTGTGCTTTTTTCGTTGTTCCCTGTGGATTACATACAATTTATGAAGAAAGGTGATGGATTTTAGTTGCTGATACTTTGTATAATTTTGTTTTCCCTGTGGATTACATCTAATGAGGAAAGAATGTGTTTTTTATCTACTGATATTTTCCACTCTTTCGTGTTCCTTGCATCTGATGAAGAATATGGTTTTTAGTTTTGGGTATTTTCCACTTTTTTGTGTTTCCTATGGATTACATCTGACGAAGAAAGATGGTTTTTATCGAAGAGTATTTTGCCCTTTTTCGTAGTTCCTTATGGATTACTTACATCTGACGAAGAAAGAAGATGGTTTTTATCAACGTGTATTTTCCACTTTTTCGTGTTCCCTTTGGATTGCATCTGATGAAGAAAGAAGATGGTTTATATCGATGGGTATTTTGCGCTTTTTTCGTTGTTCTCTGTGGATTACATACAATTTATGAAGAAAGGTGATGGTTTTTAGTAGCTGATATTTTTTATTATTTTGTTGTCCCTGTGGATTACATCTAATGAAGAAAGAATGTGGTTTTATCGACTGATATTTTCCACTTTTTCGTGTTCCGTGTGGATTACGTCTGATTAAGAAATAAGATGGTTTTTAGTGTTACGTATTTTCCACTTTTTTGAGTTCCCTATGGATTATGTCTGAATAAGAATGTAGATGATTTTCAGTGTCGGGTATTTTCAAGTGTGGATTACGTCTGATGAAGAAAGAAGATGGTTTTTAGAGCGGGATGTTTCCCACTTTTACATGTTCACTATGATTTATGTCTGATGAAGAAAGATGTTTTTATCAACGTGTATTTTCCCCCATTTCATAATCCCTGTGGATTACGTCTAATGAAGAAAGAAGATGGTTTTTATCTATGGGTATTTTGCACTTTTTTGTGTTCTGTGCGGATTACGTTTGATGAAGAAAGAAGATGATTTTTAGTGCTGGGTGTTTCCCACTTTTACGTGTTCACTATGGGTTACGTCTGATGAAGAAAGATGTTTTTTATCAACAGGTATTTTGCCCTATTTCATAGTCACCTGTGGATTACTTACATCTGATGAAGAAAGAAGATGGTTTTTATCAACGTGTATTTTCCACTTCTTCGTGTTCCCTTTGGATTACTTCTGATGAAGAAAGAAGATGGTTTATATCAACGGGTATTTTGCGCTTTTTTTGTTGTTCCCTGTGGATTACGTACAATTTATGAAGAAAGGTGATGGTTTTTAGTTGCTGATATTTTGTATTATTTTGTTTTCCCTGTGGATTACATCTAATGAAGAAAGAATTTGTTTTTTATCTACTGATATTTTCCACTCTTTCGTGTTCCTTGCGTCTGATGAAGAATATGGTTTTTAGTTTGGGGTATTTTCCACTTTTTCGTGTTTCCTTTGGATTATGTCTGACGAAGAAAGATGGTTTTTATTGACGAGTATTTTGCCCTTTTTCATACTTCCTTGTGGATTACTTACATCTGATGAAAAGAGAAGATGGTTTTTATCAACGTGTATTTTCCACTTTTTCTTGGTCCCTTTGGATTGCATCTGATGAAGAAAGAAGATGGTTTATATCGATGGGTATTTTGCGCTTTTTTCGTTGTTCTCTGTGGATTACATACAATTTATGAAGAAAGGTGATGGTTTTTAGTAGCTGATATTTTTTATTATTTTGTTGTCCCTGTGGATTACATCTAATGAAGAAAGAATGTGGTTTTTATTGACTGATATTTTCCACTTTTTCGTGTTCCATGTGGATTACGTCTGATTAAGAAATAAGATGGTTTTTAGTGTTACGTATTTTCCACTTTTTTGAGTTCCCTATGGATTATGTCTGAATAAGAATGTAGATGATTTTCAGTGTCGGGTATTTTCAAGTGTGGATTACGTCTGATGAAGAAAGAAGATGCTTTTTACAGCCAAGTGTTTCCCACTTTTATGTGTTCATTAATGGTTTGATTCTGATGAAGAAAGATATTTTTATCAATGTGTATTTTCTCCCTTTTCATGTTCCCTGTGGATTACACCTAATGAATAAAGAAGATGTTTTTTAGTGTCAAGTATTTTCTTCTTTTTTGTGTTCCCTATGGATTACGTCTGATTAAGAATGTAGATGATTTTTAGTGTCGGGTATTTTCAACTGTGGATTACGTCTGATGACGAAAGAAGATGGTTTTTAGAGCGGGATGTTTCCCACTTTTACATGTTCACTATGATTTATGTCTGATGAAGAAAGATGTTTTATCAACGTGTATTTTCCCCCATTTCATAATCTCTGTGGATTACGTCTAATGAAGAAAGAAGATGGTTTTTATCTATGGGTATTTTGCACTTTTTTGTGTTCTGTGCGGATTACGTTTGATGAAGAAAGAAGATGATTTTTAGTGCTGGGTGTTTCCCACTTTTACGTGTTCACTATGGGTTACGTCTGATGAAGAAAGATGTTTTTTATCAACAGGTATTTTGCCCAATTTCATAGTCACCTGTGGATTACTTACATCTGATCAAGAAAGAAGATCGTTTTTATCAACGTGTATTTTCCACTTCTTCGTGTTCCCTTTGGATTACTTCTGATGAAGAAAGAAGATGGTTTATATCAACGGGTATGTTGCGCTTTTTTTGTTGTTCCCTGTGGATTACGTACAATTTATGAAGAAAGGTGATGGTTTTTAGTTGCTGATATTTTGTATTATTTTGTTTTCCCTGTGGATTACATCTAATGAAGAAAGAATTTTTTTTTTATCTACTGATATTTTCCACTCTTTCGTGTTCCTTGCGTCTGATGAAGAATATGGTTTTTAGTTTTGGGGTATTTTCCACTTTTTCGTGTTTCCTTTGAATTATGTCTGACGAAGAAAGATGGTTTTTATTGACGAGTATTTTGCTCTTTTTCATACTTCCTTGTGGATTACTTACATCTGATGAAAAGAGAAGATGGTTTTTATCAACGTGTATTTTCCACTTTTTCTTGGTCCCTTTGGATTGCATCTGATGAAGAAAGAAGATGGTTTATATCGATGGGTATGTTGCGCTTTTTTCGTTGTTCTCTGTGGATTACATACAATTTATGAAGAAAGGTGATGGTTTTTAGTAGCTGATATTTTTTATTATTTTGTTGTCCCTGTGGATTACATCTAATGAAGAAAGAATGTGGTTTTATCGACTGATATTTTCCACTTTTTCCTGTTCCGTGTGGATTACGTCTGATTAAGAAATAAGATGGTTTTTAGTGTTACGTATTTTCCACTTTTTTGAGTTCCCTATGGATCATGTCTGAATAAGAATGTAGATGATTTTTAGTGTCGGGTATTTTCAACTGTGGATTACGTCTGATGACGAAAGAAGATGGTTTTTAGAGCGGGATGTTTCCCACTTTTACATGTTCACTATGATTTATGTCTGATGAAGAAAGATGTTTTATCAACGTGTATTTTCCCCCATTTCATAATCTCTGTGGATTACGTCTAATGAAGAAAGAAGATGGTTTTTATCTATGGGTATTTTGCACTTTTTTGTGTTCTGTGCGGATTACGTTTGATGAAGAAAGAAGATGATTTTTAGTGCTGGGTGTTTCCCACTTTTACGTGTTCACTATGGGTTACGTCTGATGAAGAAAGATGTTTTTTATCAACAGGTATTTTGCCCAATTTCATAGTCACCTGTGGATTACTTACATCTGATGAAGAAAGAAGATGGTTTTTATCAACGTGTATTTTCCACTTCTTCGTGTTCCCTTTGGATTACTTCTGATGAAGAAAGAAGATGGTTTATATCAACGGGTATTTTGCGCTTTTTTTGTTGTTCCCTGTGGATTACGTACAATTTATGAAGAAAGGTGATGGTTTTTAGTTGCTGATATTTTGTATTATTTTGTTTTCCCTGTGGATTACATCTAATGAAGAAAGAATTTGTTTTTTATCTACTGATATTTTCCACTCTTTCGTGTTCCTTGCGTCTGATGAAGAATATGATTTTTAGTTTGGGGTATTTTCCACTTTTTCGTGTTTCCTTTGAATTATGTCTGACGAAGAAAGATGGTTTTTATTGACGAGTATTTTGCCCTTTTTCATACTTCCTTGTGGATTACTTACATTTGATGAAAAGAGAAGATGGTTTTTATCAACGTGTATTTTCCACTTTTTCTTGGTCCCTTTGGATTACGTCTGATGAAGAAAGAAGATGGTTTATATTAACGGGTATTTTGTGCTTTTTTTCGTTGTTCCCTGTGGATTACATACAATTCATGAAGAAAGGTGATGGTTTTTAGTAGCTGATATTTTTTATTATTTTGTTTTCCCTGTGGATTACATCTAATGAGGAAAGAATGTGGTTTTTATCGACTGATAATTTCCACTTTTTCGTGTTCCATGTGGATTACTCCTGAAGAAATAAGATGATTTTTTTTTGTTAGGTATTTTCCACTTTTTTGAGTTCCCTATGGATTACTTCTGATAAAGAATGTAGATGATTTTTAGTGTCGGGTATTTTCAACTGTGGATTCCGTCTGATGAAGAAAGAAGATGGTTTTTAGAGCCGGATGTTTCCCACTTTTACGTGTTCACTATGGGTTACGTCTGATGAAGAAAGATGTTTTTATCAACTTGTATTTTCCCCCATTTCATAATCCCTGTGGATTACATCTGATGAAAAAAGAAGATGTTTTTTAGTGTCAAGTATTTTCCTCTTTTTTGCGTTCCTTATTGATTACGTCTGATTAAGAATGTAGATTATTTTAGTGTCCGGCATTTTCTACTGTGGATAACGTCTGATGAAGAAAGAAGATGGTTTTTATCTATGGGTATTTTTCACTATTTTGTGTTCTGTGTGGATTATGTCTGATGAAGAAAGAAAATGATTTTTAGTGCCGGGTGTTTCCCAGTTTTATGTGTTCATTATGGGTTACATCTGATGAAGAAAGATGTTTTTTATCGATGGGTATTTTGCCCTTTTACATAGTTACCTGTGGATTACTTACATCTGATGAAGAAAGAAGATGGTTTTTATCAATGTGTATTTTCCACTTTTTCATGTTCCTTATGGATTACTTCTGATGAAGAAAGAAGATGGTTCATATCGACGGGTGTTTTGTGCTTTTTTCGTTGTTCCCTGTGGATTACATACAACTTATGAAGAAAGGTGATGGTTTTTAGTTGCTGATATTTTGTATTATATTGTTTTCCCTGTGGATTACATCTAATGAAGAAAGAATTTCTTTTTTATCTACTGACATTTTCTACTCTTTCGTGTTCCTTGCGTCTGATGACGAATATGGTTTTTAGTTTTGGGTATTTTCCACTTTTTCGCGTTTCCTATGGATTACGTCTAACCAAGAAAGATGGTTTTTATCGATGAGTATTTTGCCCTTTTTCATAGTTTCTTGTGGATTACTTACATGTGATGAAGAAAGAAGATGGTTTTTATCAATGTGTATTTTCCACTTTTTCGTGTTCCCTTTGTATTACATCTGATGAAGAAAGAAGATGGTTTATATCGACGGTTATTTTGCGCTTTTTTTGTTGTTCCCTGTGGATTGCACACAACTTATGAAAAAAGGTGATGGTTTTAGCAGCTGATATTTTTTATTAATTTGTTTTCCCTGTGGGTTATATCTAATGAAGAAAGAATGTGGTTTTTATCGACTGATATTTTCCACTTTTTCGTGTTCCGTGTGGATTACGTCCGATGAAGAAATAAGATCGTTTTTAGTGTTAGGTATTTTCCACTTTTTTGGGTTCCCTATGGATTACATCTGATTAAGAATGTAGATGATTTTTAGTGTCGGGTATTTTTAACTGTAGATTACGTCTGCTGAAGAAAGTAGATGTTTTTTTACAGCCAATTGTTTCCCACTTTTACGTGTTCATTATGGGGTTTCGTCTGATGAAGAAAGATGTTTTTATCAACGTGTCTTTTCCCCTTTTTCATATTTCCTTTGGATTACGTCTGATGAAGAAAGAAGATGTTTTTTAATGCCGGGTGTTTCCCACTTTTACATGTTCACTATGGGTTACGTCTGATGAAGAAAGATGGTTTTTATCGACGGGTATTTTGCCCTTTTTCGTAGTTCCCTGTGGATTACTTACATCTGATGAAGAAAGAAAATGGTTTTTATCAACGTGTATTTTCCACTTTTTCGTGTTCCCTTTGGATTACGTCTGATGAAGAAAGAAGATGGTTTATATCAACGGGTATTTTGTGCTTTTTCGTTATTCCCTGTGGATTACATACAACTTATGAAGAAAGTTGGTTGTTTTTAGTAGCTGATATTTTGTATTATTTTGTTTTCCCTGTAGATTACATCTAATGAAGAAAGAATGTGGTTTTTATCGACTGATATTTTCCACTTTGTCGTGTTTCCTTTGGATTACGTCTGACGAAGAAAGATGGTTTTTATTGACGAGTATTTTGCCCTTTTTCGTAGTTCCTTGTGGATTACTTACATCTGATGAAAAAAGAAGATGTTTTTTTATCAACTTGTATTTTCCACTTTTTCATGGTCCCTTTGGATTACGTATGATAAAGAAAGAAGATGGTTTATATTGACGGGTATTTTGCGCTTTTTTTCATTGTTCCCTGTGGATTACATACAATTTATGAAGAAAGAAGATGGTTTTTAGTAGCTGATATTTTTTATTATTTTGTTTTCCCTGTGAAGTACATCTAATTAAGAAAGAATGTGGTTTTTATCGACTGATATTTTCCACTTTTTCGTGTTCCATGTGGATTATGTCTGATGAAGAAAGAAGATGGTTTTTAGTTTTAGCTATTTTACACTTTTTTGGGTTCCCTATGGATTACGTCAGATTAAGAAGGTAAATGATTTTTAGTGTCGAGTATTTTCTACTGTTGATTACATCTGATGAAGAAAGAGGATGGTTTTTACAGCCGGGTGTTTACTACTTTTACGTGTTCACTATGTGGTTACGTCTGATGAAGAAAGATGTTTTTATCAACGTGTATTTTCCCCTTTTTTATGTTCCCTGTGGATTACATCTGATGAAGAAAGAAGATGGTATTTATCTATGGGTATTTTGCGCTTTTTTGTGTTCCATGTGTATTGCGTCTGTTGAAGAAAGAAGATGATTTTTAGTGCCCATTGTTTCCCACTTTTATGCGTTCACTATGGGTTACTTCCGAAGAAAGATGTTTTTTATTGAGGGGTATTTTGCCTTTTCTCATAGTTCCCTGTGGATTACTTACATCTGGTGAAGAAAGAAGATGGCTTTTAGTAGCTGATATTTTTATTATTTTGTTTTCCCTGTGATTACATCTAATGAAGAAAGAATGTGGTTTTTATCGACTGATATTTTCCACTTTTTTCGTTTTCCGTGTCGATTACGTCTGATGAAGAAAGAAGATGATTTTTAGTGCCGGATGTTTCTCACTTTTATGTGTTCACTATGGGTTTTGGCTGATGAAGAAAGATGTTTTTTATCGATGGGTATTTTGCCCTTTTTCGTAGTTCCCTGTGGATTACTTACATCTGATGAAGAAAGAAGATGGTTTTTATCAACGTGTATTTTCTCCTTTTTCATTTTACCTGTGGATTATGTCTGATGAAGAAAGAAGATGTTTTTCAGTGTCAAGTATTTTCCACTTTTTTATGTTCCCTATGGATTATGTCTGATTAAGAATATAGATGATTTTTAGTGTCGGGTATTTTCAAGTGTGGATTACGTCTGATGAAGAAAGAAGATGTTTTTTTTACAGCCGATTGTTTCCCACTTTTACATGTACACTATGGGTTACGTCTGATGAAGAAAGATGTTTTTATCAACATGTATTTTCCCCTTTTTCATATTTCGTTTGGATTACGTCTGATGAAGAAAGAAGATGTTTTTTATCTATGGGTATTTTCTATTTTTTTGTGTTCCGTGTGGAATACATCTGATGAAAAAAGAAGATGATTTTTAGTGCCGGGTGTTTCCCACTTTTACATGTTCACTATGGGTTACATCTCATGAAGAAAGATGTTTTTTATCGACGGGTATTTTGCACTTGTTCTTTGTTCACTTTGGGTTACATGCAATTTATGAAGAAAGATTATTGTTTTTAGTAGCTGATATTTTTAATTATTTTGTGTTCCCTGTGGATTACATCTAATGAAGAAAGAAGATGGTTTTTATCAACTGATATTTATCACTTTTTTCCATTATTTAGTATTCCTTGTGGATTACATTTGATTAAGAAAGACAATGTATTTTATTGACAAGTATTTTCCACTTTTTCGTGTTCCCTGTGGATTACATCTGATAAAGAAAGAAGAGGGTTTTTATAGACCGATATTTTCTACTTTTTTGTGTTTTGTGTGGATTACATCTCATGATATAGCATCGGCTATTTTCTACTGTGGATTACGTCTGACGAAGAAAGAAGATGTTTTTTAGTGCCGGGTGTTTCCCACTTTTACGTGTTCGCTATGGGTTACGTCTGATGGAGAAAGATGTTTTTATCGATGGGTATTTTGCGCTTTTTTGTAGTTACATCTGATGAAGAAAGAAGATGGTTTTTATCAACTTGTTTTTTCTCCTTTTTGTGTTCCCTTTGGATTACGTCTGGTGAAGAAAAAATTTTTTAGCGACGTTATTTTGTGCTTTTTTCATTGTTCCCTGTGAATTACATACAACTGATGAAGAAAGATGATGGTTTTAGTAGCTGATGTTTTCCATTATTTCGTGTTCCCTGTGGATTACATCTGATTAAGAAAGACAATTGGTTTTATTGACAAGTATTTTCCTATTTTTCGTGTCCCTGTTGAATCTGATGAAGAAAGAAGAAGGTTTTTATCGATGGATTTTTCTACTTTTTTGTGTTCCGTTTGGATTACATCTGATGAAGAAAGAGAATGGTTTTTAGTGTTGGGTATCTTCCACTTTTCTCTATTCCCTATGGATTACGTCTGATTAAGAAAGTATATGATTTTTATTGACTGATATTTTCTTTTTTTTCGTGTTTACTATGGATTACGTCTGTTGAAGAAAGATTTTTTTCTACGCTTATTTTGCGCTTTTTTCGTTGTTCCCTGTCAATTACATACAACCGATGAAGTAAGATGATGGTTTTTAGTAGCTGATATTTTTGATTATTTCGTGTTCCCTGTGGATTACATCTGATGAAGAAAGAAGAAGGTTTTTATCGATGGATATTTTCTACTTTTTTGTGTTCTGCGTGGATTAAGTCTGATGAAGAAAGAAAATGTTTTTTAGTGTCGGGTATTTTCCACTCTTCTCTGTTCCCTATGGAACTCTTTGACAAGAAGTACTTTCACCAGCTCAGGGGCATGGCTATGGGCAGCCCCTGTGCCCCATCATATGCCAATTTGCTCCTGGGCTGGTGGGAGGAAAATGTCATCTCAATACTCAATACTATGCCCAGAGGATAAGATCACAATGTGGCTATGCTACATCGACCATGTTTTTGTGATATGGCGAGGCAGTACGGCTGAGTTTGATGAATTTGGTCATAGGTTGAATACAAATAACATTAGGCTGCATTTCACTTATGAGGTGGATTCATCAAAGCTGACATTCTTGTATATATGTATCCAGAAGGGTGACAATGGCGAGATAATCACAAAAAATTATCATAAAGAGACAGCCACAAATTCTCTCCTGAGGTGGGAAAGTAACCACCCGGCCTCCCTCAGGAGAGGTATCCCAAAAGGACAATATCTTCGGATATGCCGAAACTGCTCGAATTCGTGCACATTCAAGGAGCAGGCAAATGATCTTCGGAATAGGTTTATAGATAGGGGATATCCTAAAGGGGTTCTGAGGAATGCATAAAAGGAATCCCTTAAGAGGGACTGGAGTCAGCTATTGGTCCCAACCCCAAAAAAGTAGGAAGAAAACACCCTGCGATTTATCACTAGATATTCAGGCAGGGCAAGTGAGATAAGGACGATCCTACAGGAACACTGGACAGTATTACTAATGAATGCGGATATTAAGAATGAGATCACCCCATACCCACAGGTTACATATAGGAGGGGCAGGTCCCTAAGAGATAGATTAGTCCACAGCCATTATCAAGCCAAGAGGACCCCTACATTGCTAGACACACAAAAGAATGGTTGTTTCAAATACTAGGGGTGCAAGGCATGTAGAGTAATCCTACCAACGAAAGAATTTAAGAGTAGCATTACTGATACCGTGTACTCCATTAGACATTTTATCAACTGTCGTTCGAAGGACATAGTTTATAAAGCTACCTGTGAGTGTGGAATGGAGTATGTGGGAGAAACGAGGAGAGAGTTCCGTAGGTGGGTGGGAGAACATGTACGAGATATCATCAACAGAAGAGATACCCCTTGGCTAATCATCTCCACCAACAAGATCAACTTTATAGAAATTGATAAAATTCCCCCTCCCGCTCGGGGTGGAGAATGGGATAAGCTTATTTTACAAAGGGAGGCCCGATGGATCTTCAGATTGAGAACTATCCATCCTGAGGGTCTTAACGAGCAGTTTTCTTTTACCTCCTTCCTTTAGTGATAGATCTATAGAGGACTAGTTATAATAGCGACAGCCACCATTGAGTGGGAGCGCCATTTGCGCAGGTCCTTAGGGTGCCAACCTCCACATAAGGTAGGATATTAGACAGACCAGGGGTGGATTAGGGAATATTAGTCACTTCCATCTGTCTTTTCATATGTGCAGTGATCGGTGGTATCACCCTTCTAGCCCCCTATAAAAAATAATATCTCTATTGTGCCCTTTGTTCTCCCTTAGAACTATGGTTCCTCGTTTTTTCAATCACTCCTTATATAGGATAATGGTAGTGTTGTTTTGTCACAGTCACCTTGTCAAAAGACCACTTTGTCCCATATCAGAGAGGTTCTTGCACCATGCTTAAGGGAATGAAGGATGAACATCATGTTCTTCATGCTTCACTCAGGTTAGACATTTTCCAGGCACAATCCGATAGCTGAAGGAGTTGGTCTGAGTTATGTCTACCATTGCTGCCCCTTTAAGACTCGAGCAGCAAGCGCGGAAGGGCTAATCACATCCAAACTTACCTGATGTTAAGGCACTGTCAGTTGGAGCAGCTCTCTGGACGCTATCACTGGAAGTGACTTCAGGTGCGTCACATCTGGTACCATGTGTTCCAGAAGCCGAACGGGCGTGCCACAAACCGAAAGTGCGGTCCAGCAGACCGGAAGTATGTCACAGGTTGGGGGTGGAGTCATCATGACACAGCATTATTAAATATTAGCTGTGAGGTGAGGGGGTTCACTGCAGCGATCATCACTTTGTGGTGTATATATGACTGATACCTTGTGGCCTAACCTCCCCTGATCAGTCAAGAGTTTTGATTGAAACGCATTGGGAGACGCTGAAGGAAGGATGCAGACACCCCATTATGGACAGAGTTATTTATCTCCATATCTGAAAGTCGGGTGAGATCAGTCCTTTCTTTCCTGTTTAGTTTGGATTAGTCACACATGTGTATATTCAGTGACATCCAAACTGGGTCAGGTCATATACAATGTGACAGAAATCAGTTGGTTTTGGTTTGAATGTATATGCCAATTTCACAACTAGAGTATATTTTGCGTCAATATGAAGGGTGGGTGACCCCCTCCCCCCCCCTTGATAGAACACAATTGTTGATGTGGCTAGGTGCTGTATGTCGATCAGTGCCACTGATAAAGTAGCCTCAAAGAGGGCGTATCGTTCTAATCAAGGGATCAGATTGGGGCTATGCCCCGCTGGCAACAGCTAAAGATTCATTTCTTTTGATGAATGCGGATTGCTGAGAAAATTCAAAGTGTGTACAGTGATTAAGTTTACTGTTGTGTATATATGGTACCCTTCTATACATCAACATCATGAATGGTGTTAGGTAACTGGCGGTGATTATATGGCAAGATATGTAGGCACTGGAGACAGTTTAGCACTTTTTGCACTATTGGTGCACTTGCGCACCTGAACTATCTTGAGGATCTGAGATCTCATTCAGGTGTTGGTGAGATATGTATACTGCTATGCATTAAGGAGTTTTCTCCTCACCTCTTCACTGTGTATTTATGTTCACATTAAGGTTTTTATTTATGATTTTAAGAGTATTCCAATAAAAAGGTATTTTTAATTAGTCCAATTACTGCTGTATCTAGTTCCCTATGGATTACGTCTGATGAAGAAAGTAGATCGTTTTAGTGTCGGGTATTTTCCACTTTTTTATATTCCCTCTGAATTACATCTGATGAAGAAAGAAGATGGTTTTTAGTGTTGGGTATTTTCCATTTTTTTGTGTTCCATATGGATTACGTCTGATAAAGAAAGTAGATCGTTTTTTGTGTCGGTATTTTCTACTTTTACATGTTCAGTATGGTTTACGTCTGATGAAAAAAGATGCTTTTTATCGACTGGTATTTTGCGCTTTTTTCGTTGTTCCCTGTGAATTACATACGACTGATGAAGAAAGATGATGGTTTTACTAGCTAATATTCTTTATTATTTCATGTTCCCTCTGGATTACATCTGATGAAGAAAGAAGATGGTTGCTATCAACGGATATTTTCTACTTTTCTGTGTTCCCTATGGATTACGTCTGATGAAGAAAAATGTTTTTTATCGACAGGTATTTTGCGCTTTTTTCATTGTTCTCTGTGGATAACATACAACTGATGAATAAAGAAGATGGTTTTTATCGACAAATATTTTCCCCTTTTTTGTGTTCTGTGTGAATTATGTCTGATGAAGAAAGAAGATGGTTTTTAGTGTCGGGTATTTTTTCCTACTTTTTCGTGTTCACTATGGATAACATCTGTTGAAGAAAGAAGATAATTTTTGTTGACGGGTATTTTGCGCTTTTTTCATTTTTCTCTGTGAATTACTTATATCTGATGAAAAAAGAAGATGCTTTTTAGCAGCTGATATTTTCCATTACTTTGTGTCCCTGTGGATTGCATCTAATGAAGAAATAAGATGCATTTTGTTTACGGGTATTTTCCACTTTTTCGTGTTCCCTATGGATTACGTCTGATGAAGAAAGTGAAGTAGATGGTTTTTAGTGTCAGGTATTTTACATTTTTTTGTGTTCCTTATGGAATACATCTGATAAGGAAAGAAGATGGTTTTTAGTGTTGGATATTTTATACTTTTTCATGGGCCCTGTGGATCTGATGAAGAAAGAAAATAGTTTTTAGCAGCTGATATTTTCCATTTTTTTATGTTCCCTCTGGATTACATCTGATGAAGAAAAACAATGAATTTTATTTATAGGACTTTTCCACTTATTTGCGTTTTCCGTGGATTACATCTTTTAAAGAATGAAGAGTTTTTGTCAACGGGTTTTTTCCATTTTTTGTGTTCCCTGTGGATTACTTTTAATGAAGAAAGAATATGATTGTTAGTGTCTGGTATTTTCCACTTTTTTGTGTTCATTATGGATTACGTCTGATGAAGAATGAAGATGTTTTTTGTCTTGCTCTTTTTTTTGTTCCCTGTGGATTACTTACAACTGATAAAGAAAATGATTTTAAGCATCTGATATTTTCCATTATTTCATTTTCTCTGTGTATTACGTCTGATGAAGAAGCAAGATGTTTTTTATCGACTGATATTTTCTATTTGTTCGTGTTCCCTACGGGTTACGTCTGAAGAAAGAAGATGTGTTTTGTCGATGTGTATTTTGTGCTCTTTTTCGTTGTTCCATGAGGATTACTTACATCTAATGAAGAAAGGAAATGCCTTTTAACAGCTGATATTTTCAATTATTTCATGTTCCCTGTGGAATACATCTGATAAAGAAAATGATTTTATTGGTAGGTATTTTCCACTTTTTTGTGTACCCGTGGATTACGTCTTTTAAAGAAAGAAAATAGTTTTTATCGATGGGTATTTTCCACTTTTTCTTGTTATCTGTGGATCACGTCTGATGAAGAAAGAAGATGGTTTATAGTGTTGGGTATTTTCGACTTTTTCGTATTCCCTATGGATTATTTCTGATGAAAAAGAAGATGGTTTTTAGTGTGGGGTATTTTGGACTTTTTCGTGTTCACTATGGATTACGTCTGATGAAAAAAGATATTTTTTATCGACGGGTATGTTGTACTTTTTTTTGTTGTTTTGTTGTTACCTGTGGATTACTTACATCTGATGAAGAAAAAAAATGTTTTTAGCAGCTGATATTTTCATTATTTCTTGTTCTCTGTTGATTACATCTGATGAAGAAAGAAGATGGATTTTATCAATGGGTATTTTCCACTTGTTCTTGTTCCCTATGAATTATGTCTGATGACGAAAGAAGATGTTTTTTGTCGACGGGTATTTTGCGCTTTTTTCATTGTTTTCTGTGGAATACTCACATCTGATGAAGAAAGAAAATGTTTTAGCAGCTATTTTCCATTTTTTCATGTTTCTTGCGGATTACATTTCATGAGATGGAGATGGTTTTTAGAGTCTGGTATTTTCGACTTTTTCGTGTTACCTACAGATTACATCTGATGTAGATAGATGTTTTTAGTATTGGATATTTTCCACTTTTTTCATGTTCGCTATGGATTATGTCTGATGAAGAAGGAAGATTTTATTTGTTGATGGGTATTTTACGCTTTTTCGTGGTTCCCTATGTGTTACTTACATCTGCTAAAAAAAAATGTTTTAGCAGCTTTTTCCCATTTTTTACATGTTCTCTGTGGATTACATCTGATGAAAAAAGATGATTTTTATTGATGAGTAATTACCACTTTTTTGTGTTCTTCGTGGATTAAATCTGATGAAGAAAGAAAATGTTTTTTCTTGATGGGTATTTTCCATTTTTTTGTGTTCCCTATGGATTACATCTGATGAATAAAGTAGATGGTTTTTAGTGTTGCTTATTTTCCATTTTTTTCATGTTCCCAGTGGATTACATCAGATGAAGAAAGGAGAGGGATTTTATTAGCGGGTATTTTGCGCTTTTTCGTTGTTCCCTGTGGATTACATCTGACGCAGAAAGAAGGTGATTTTTAGCAACAGGTATGTTGTGCTTTATTATTGTTTCATGTTGATTACATTGATGAAGAAAGAGATGGGTTTTAGTAATTTGTATTTTCTTTTTTTTGTAGGACAAGTGTAGGACCATGTTCAAGTACAATATGAAAAAGGAAAAAGAAATACAATGCATGGCTCCGTAATGCAATTCAGCAGGCATGGCAACCATAAAGTCTTAGCACTCCCTGTGCAAAACAAAACTGAACCAGGCAATAGAATATGTATGGTGACTGCGAAGATCTGAGGTTCTGGGTTGAAGTAATCACCTAGGTAGGTTAACAATGCAACAATATTTTATTAATCACATACATGGCAATACAGCAATTCCAGGTAAAAGGCCAAAATGCAGTTCTCTCAGTCCTCAAGTTCCCAACCTCTGAGCAGTAGTTCCACTGACTTTGTATCAGGCCATACGCACTGTCTCCCAACTTTTGGTTGGCCCACAGATTTCGTATCTCCAGGGAGTATAGTCTGTAGCCACAGGCCACGATCCTCCAGACGACAGATAAAACGATGCGCGCACAGGTATCAGGTAGCAACAGTCCTTTAAGAAAGTTTAAATCCGAACAACATATCCACAATTGTAGCCCATTTATCCAGCTTAGTCGGTTAGTGTACATAAACTGACAAGCAAGCAGATCATTAATAAAACACAACCAGCAAACCTCTAATAAAACACAATAATAATATCAACGGAAACGGTGCTCCATGCTGGAAAAGTCTATTGGTCTTTAGTAAGTGGGCAGCTCCTCACAGTCCTCACCCACTTTTCAGCACGGACACGAATGTAAGAGGTCTCACCTTTATGAGAACGAAACTTTGTATAATCAAGTTTCCTCAAAGCATATTCCATGTCGTCCTTGCGAATATACTCCACAGTCCCCATTCCACCCTGGTATACATCAGTATAATAAATATCTCCAGCTTCTCTCATATGATCTTTCAGATCCTGGCAACTCCCCGATGGGGGAAGCCCTGAGACGAGGACTCTATATTTATTTCGTTGGGGCAGGGGTCTGTCCCTCTCCTGGGGTTCCCCATATCCTCCCTCTGATCCCTGGTTTGTCCTGGGAAACTCCTCACATATCTGATGAGAACCAAACTTGTATCCATTGCGACCAACCCCAGAGTGCTGACCCATATCTACGGGGATGGTCACTTGGCGGCCAGGTAAATAGTGTTCTGAGGGGACAATATCTGGGCTGACCAGGGAGATGGTAAAACTAGTGTCCCTAAGTTACTGGGCTTCCTCCCTGATGTCATTTACCTCTCCCAGGTCACATTCGGCTGACGCAGTGTGAACCACTCTTTGGCATTGGGGTAAGACATTGGCCCAATGGCACACCAATCCTGCTCCTAGGTTGTGATGTAGGCTAGAACCTGCCTGGCATTCCCTGGTAAAATGTCCCATGCATCCACAGATATGGCAGATTAACCCTCTTTGCTCTGATGCGGCCCGTACTTGGGGGCTTGAAAAACCTCCCCCTGTTCGTGAAGTTCGAAATCCCCACAGTTCCTCTCACCAATCCATGGGTCTCACTGGCCTCCCTGTAAACTCCTGTTCCCAACTCGCTGGGGCTGTACTTCCACGCAGCCCTGGTCGATTAGCAGACCAATCATCAGCCAATCGTGCAGGCTCATCCAGGCTGAGTGATTTTCTATCCGCCACCCATTCTTTTAAGTCACCTGGGAGTTTGGACATAAATTGTTTCAGCATAAATACAGTACAGACCAAAAGTTTGGACACACCTTCTCATTTAAAGATTTTTCTGTATTTTCATGACTTTGAAAATTGTACATTCACACTGAATGCATCAAAACTATGAATTAACACATGTGGAATTATATACTTAACAAAAAAGTGTGAAACAACTGAAAATATGTCTTATATTATAGGTTATTCAAAGTAGCCATCTTTTGCTTTGATGACTGCTTTGCACACTATTGGCATTCTCTTGATGAGCTTCAAGAGGTAGTCACCATAAATGGTCTTCCAACAATCTTGAAGGAGTTCCCAGAGATGCTTAGCACTTGTTGGCCCTTTTGCCTTCACTCTGCGGTCCAGCTCACATTAAACCATCTCGATTGGGTTCAGGTCTGGTGACTGTGGAGGCCAGGTCATCTGGCATTGCACCCCATCACTCTCCTTCTTGGTCAAATAGCCCTTACACAGCCTGGAGGTGTGTTTGTGGTCATTGTCCTGCTGAAAAAGAAATGATGGTCCAACTAAACGCAAACCGGATGGAATAGAATGCCGCTGCAAGATGCTGTGGTAGCCATGCTGGTTCAGTATGCCTTCAATTTTGAATAAATCCCCAACAGTGTCACCAGCAAAGCACCCCCACACCATCACACCTCCTCCTCCATCATTCACGGTGGGAACCAGGCATGTAGAGTCCATCCGTTCACCTTTTCTGCGTCTCACAAAGACACAGTGGTTGGAACCAAAGATCTCAAATTTGGACTCAGCAGACCAAAGCACAGATTTCCACTGGTTAATGTCCATTCCTTGTGTTCTTTAGCCCAAACAAGTCTCTTCTGCTTGTTGCCAGTCCTTAGCAGTGGTTTCCTAGCAGCTATTTTACTATGAAGGCCTGCTGCACAAAGTCTCCTCTTAACAGTTGTTGTAGAGATGTGTCTGCTGCTAGAACTCTGTGTGGCATTGACCTGGTCTCTAATCTGAGCTGCTGTTAACCTGCGATTTCTGAGGCTGGTGACTCGGATAAACTTATCCTCAGAAGCAGAGGTGACTCTTGGTCTTCCTTTCCTGGGGCGGTCCTCATGTGAGCCAGTTTCTTTGTAGCGCTTGATGGTTTTTGCAACTGCACTTGGGGACACTTTCAAAGTTTGCCCAATTTTTTGGACTGACTGACCTTCATTTCTTAAAGTAATGATGGCCACTCATTTTTCTTTACTTAGAATTTGTATTATGGCAAGAAAAAAGCAGCTAACAGTCTATTCAGTAGGACTATCAGCTGTGTATCCCCCTGACTTCTGCACAACACAACTGACGGTCCCAACCCCATTTATAAAGCAAGAAATCCCACTTATTAAACCTGACAGGGCACACCTGTGAAGTGAAAACCATTTCCGGTGACTACCTCTTGAAGCTCATCAAGATAATGCCAAGAGTGTGCAAAGCAGTCATCAAAGCAAAAGGTGGCTACTTTGAAGAACCTAAAATATATGACATATTTTAAGTTGTTTCACACTTTTTTGTTAAGTATATAATTCCACATGTGTTAATTCATAGTTTTGATGCCTTCAGTGTGAATGTACAATTTTCAAAGTCATGAAAATACAGAAAAATCTTTAAATGAGAAGGTGTGTCCAAACTTTTGGTCTGTACTGTATATCCACGACATGTTTTGCTTCCCGAGCCCCCAGTCCTATCCACCGCACGTACTGCCGTACGTACTGTGTTAGCAAATTCATGATGCATGTGTGCACAGGGCTTGTCAGTCTCCTTAAACTTTTTCCGGTAGGTTTCAGGCGTGATGGCGTACCTCTCTAGTAATGCACTGCGAATGGTTTAGTAACATCTCTGATCCCCAGAAGACAAGTTATTAAAAGCTTTTCTTGCTTTTCCAGTCAGGCCAACGCTCAAAATTCTGATCCAGTCACTGACCCACACCTCATGCAGCAGGCAGAGCTTCTCAAATAACCGGAGATGTTCATCAATATCTGAGGTGTCCTCATTGAACTGTGGTATATCCCAGTACCTTAAAGATGCAGGCCCCTCTCTCCTGTTATCCACTGTCCTCTGCAATGGGGCGGGTGGGGGTACTACTACATGTACACCCAGATATTTGCTTAACACTGCCACCCGCTCTATCTCTGTGGCCCGCTCTCCTAGCGTGTCCAGCATCTGCCTCAACTCAGTTGGTCGATCCTCCGCCATCTGGATGACAGCCCTGGGCTGTTTTCCCTCATCCACGTCTGAACTGACCACCTCATGTGGTTGTTAATGGTCCCTATTGTCCAAGAGTTGCATTAGGGTCACACGATTGTCCTCTGGCAAATACTCTAGTTCTCTCTCAGAGCAAAGGGCTCTCAGCTCCTCCTTCTTGAGCCTCTTGTAGATGGAGTCTGCCATCTCTTCTGCCAAGTCACCTCTTAGTAACTTTCCCTGGTTTTCTGTCCAGAGATAGGTGATCCCACCTGCTTGCCACCACTTGTGAAGATCTGAGGTTCTGGGTTGTAAGTAATCACCTAGGCAGGTTAACGATGCAACAATATTTTATTAATCACATCCATGGCAATACAACAATTCCAGGTAAATGGCCAAAATACAGTTCTCTCAGTCCTCAAGTTCCCCAACCTGGGATCAGTAGTTCCACTGACTTTGTATCAGGCCATGCTCACTGTCTCCCAACTTTTGCTTGGCCCACAGATTTCATGTCTCCAGCCAGTATAGTCTGTAGCCACAGTCCACGATCCTCCAGACAACATATAAAACGATGGAAGCACAGGTATCAGCAACAGTCCTTTAAGAAAGTTTAAATCCAAACAACATATTCACTACTGTAGCACGTTTATCCAGCCTAGTTGTTAACTGATCTCCAACACTCCATAAGCCATCCATCCATTGGCTTCATGTCCACAGCCATTGATCCTCTCCCTTCGGCGTCCTTCCACCAACTCTCACTAAACATGTCGACTCTTTTCTCTGGGCTGAACCTCCTTAAAGGTCAGAAGTGATGACACCCTCCCACTTAAGCATTAGCTAAAATAATGAAGAAAATTCCATGAGCCTTCACCTAAAACTGCATGTAAGACCCCTGTGGTGACAGCTCCACTGTGTCTACAATCAACACTCACACAATGGGCCAAGTCGCTGTTTGGACAATGATTTAAGACTCCTGACATACTGATGAGATTACTGGAATGCTGGACAATTTACAAGTAAAATTAGTGTACATAAACTGACGAGCAAGCAAAGCATTAATAAAACACATCCAGAAAATCTCTAATAAAACACAATAATAATATTGACAGAAACGGTGCTCCGTGATGGAAAAGTCTATTAGTCTTTAGTAAGTGGGCATCTCCTCACAGTGACATATATGGATCTTTACTTTTTTAGAATGCAGAGAGACATCTCAGAGCAGTGGGTTCTTTTCATCTCCTTATAGTATAGGAAAAGGTAAATCTGGGGTTTCTAATCATGAGCTTTAGATGATTTTATATTTCTGTATACATTTCGATTCTTATATATACCTTTCCCTAAATGTATTATATAGATTATATTTCTATTTTTACCAGGTGGAGGTGTCGGTTGAATCCAATGAGTGCCAACAATTTTTTTGCTTGTATTAGAAAGCAGGAGATAGCAATATATGTAGGAGTATCATCCAGCACAAACTCTTGGATCCACTTGAAGATCATTGTTTTGCTTCCCTTTTGAAAGAATCAATACTCCACACCAATACACCTGTAAGCGTTTATAATAGAACATTTTTACAAAATATGCAATGTGCACCATCCAAACCACACCTAAAACATTTATCAGTGTGTGCCAAAATCTATGCATCAGCGTTGAAGCCTTATACACTCAATTGAGAGAAAGAAGTTGAGAAAGCTTTTGGGTCTCACAAGATGTCCCATAACTGCTCCTCAAACAAATCCCCTATCTCCATCTCCCATTTGTTTTTTTTCTGGCATTTCGAATTTGACAATAAATGATTTTATATAGTTGTAATTTGTCATTGCCGTTTGTCATTCTTGCACCAAATATTATTATAATGGTTAGATTTTCTTTAGTTGGATTTGTTGATTTAGGCTGATCCATAGTTGCATGTCTAACCTGAAGATATTCATAGAGCCACCTATACAGTAAAGCAAACTCAGATTTTCGCTCCACTATTGATGAAGAATGCACTGAAGTAAGATTGATCATATTTATTAAGAGGTGTACAGCAGACGAAGAAATATACTCCAGTCATTGACTTTAGTTTATTTCTATTGTAACTTAAGCAACTTTTTTGGCCATTTTTTTGATGAATGTGTCAGACGTTCTACGTGAAGACATCTCCCTGATAAGCACCACCCTATTTTGAAAAAAGTTGGCGAAACTGGCCTGGACTGGTGTAAAAACGCTAACAGTCACAACATTTTTATAAAACTATTTTGTGTTAAAATTTTGAAACATTTCAAATATTTTAATGTTCGTAAATAAATTCTGAGCCTGATGTGCCCTTGACTTATTTGCCCCTATTACAGCACCTGCTGCTTGGCGCAGTATACTTCAGAAATAATGTTGCCATTATTATAAGTACCCTCTCAAAAAATTGTGCCATACAGACATCACCTCTGAAGACAATAGTGTCAGGTTGTGATCTAAAAAAAATAGTAACAAACAGTATATTCTGCCCTAGTGGTTAATTATGCACAACATGGTTAAAGTGCCATATTTTGTGCCCCACACATTAATTGTAAACTTCTTAGTGTCCCACATAGTAATTACGAAGTAATAATTTTCTAAGTCTCTTTAATAAGTAATATTGTTAACTGAGTGCTCTCTTAAAAAGTAAAAATGCCCCGTGTGCCACATTAACATGTAATGAGTTTCTGAGTGCCTAAAATATAAACTGCAAATCCCCAAGTGACCACTTCAAAAGGATCAATGCGAACAGTGCCCCCATAACAAATATTAACCTATCCGAGGTCCTCATAAACAAGTTAAATTGCTCCCTGAGTGATTTCTTGAAAGTATTATTGCCCGAGAAAAATATTATACCGACCTAACCCAGAATCCTTGATGAACAAACAGTGAGTCCTCTTCTATGCGAAGTGGCCAAGCACAGGTGGAGCAATACAGTGACATCTTTGTGCTACCTTTGCTGGGATGCTGATGTTCTATGTGTGACCCACAGTTCTGTAGATGCCGATTCAGTGAAAAGGCTGTGCTCAGTAGGCCCCACCATGTAAATAGGACCTGAAGTCACCATTCCCAACATTAGATCTGCTGCTGCCATGGTAATAATTTTTCATGCCACCCATTACCTCTATATTTTTTATTTATCTTCGTCCAAGAGCTTGGCCCTCAACTGACTGTAAGAACTAAATAGAGAAAAAAGTGAAAAGGGGAAAATGGATGGAGCTCATCACGCTGCGAAGTAATCGATGTCCAGGATGGAGATATACATGCAGGGTGTCGCTTCTGCTGGTGAGGCACAGCCATGAAGAGGAGGAAGGAAGAAGGAATTCAGCACAACCATCCAACATTAAAATCCAGTGTATTCACAAGCCATTAAAAACAAAGACCCAAGGAAACTGTATAAAACCTGACGCATTTCTGGTGCAACGCCACCACCCTTAGTCATAGGTTTTATACGGTTTGCTTGTATCCTTGTTTTTATTGGCTTGTGAATAAACTGGATTTTAACATTGGATGGTTGTGCCGGATTCCTTCCTCCCTCCTCCTAATAACTAAATAGGTTGCTTATGAACATGCTTTTTGTATTTCTACCCAGAAAATGTAGAATCTCTGTGCCATATTGATAACAGCTGTTCTAATAATGAGGGCTGCACGTCCACTTTTTTTTTTTTGCAATCACTGGGGTTGTCACCTCACAGACTGTAGTAAATATACCTTATTTTTCAGAATATAAGACCCACTTTTTAACCCCTTTACCCCTGAGGGTGGTTTGCACGTTAATGATCAGGCCGATTTTTACAATTCTGACCACTGTCACTTTATGAGGTAATTACTCTGGAACGCTTCAACGGATCCCCCTAATTCTGAGATTGTTTTTTCGTGACATATTGTACTTCATGATAGTGGTAAAATTTCTTCAATATCACTTGCGTTTATTTGTGAAAAAAACGGAAATTTGGTGAAAATTTTGAAAATTTTGCACACAAAATAGTTAATAAATAACATTTCCCACATGTTTACTTTACATCAGCACAATTTTGGAACCAAAATTTTTTTTTGTTATGGAGCTATAAGGGTTAAAAGTTGACCAGCGATTTCTCATTTTTCCAACAAAATTTACAAAACCATTTTTCTAGGGACCACATCACATTTGAAGTCACTTTGAGAGGTCTTTATGACAGAAAATACCCAAAAGTGACACCATTCTAAAAACTGCACCACTCAAGGTGCTCAAAACCACATTCAAGAACTTTATTAACCCTTCAGGTGCTTCACAGGAATTTTTGGAATGTGGAAGAAAAAAATGAACATTTAACTTTTTTCACAAAAATGTTACTTCAGACCCAATTTTTTTTATTTTCGCAGGGGTAACAGGAAAAAATGGACCCCAAAATTTGTTATGCAATTTCCACTGGGCACGCAGATACCCCATATGTGGAGAAAAAACACTGTTTGGGCACACGGCAGGGCTCGGAATGGAAGGAGCGCCATTTGAATTTTCGATTGTAAAATTTGCTTGAATAATTAGCGGACGCCATGTTGTGTTTGGAGAGCACCTGATGTGCCTAAACAGTGGAAACCCCCCACAAGTGACCACATTTTGGAAACTAGACCCCCCTGGGAACTTATCTAGATGGGTGGTGAGCATTTTGAACCCCCAGGTGCTTCACAAATTAATCCGTAAAAATGAAAAAGTATTTTTTTTCCAGTTTTTCATTTTTATGAATCAATTTGTGAAGCACCTGGGGGTTCCAAGTGCTCACTATGCATCTAGATAGGTGCCTTGGGGGGTCTAGTTTCCAAAATGGGGTCACTTGTGGGGGAGCTCTAATGTTTAGGCACACAGGGGCTCTCCAAACGCGACATGGTGTCGCTAACAAATTGAATGGAAAATCAGCTCAAATTGTTAGCGGACACCATGTCGCGTTTGGAGAGCCCCTGTGTGCCTAAATATTGTAGCTCCCCCACAAGTGACCCCATTTTGGAAACTAGACCCCCCAAGGCATCTTTTAAAAATTACAAAAAGGAAAACTGATGCAAAAGCTTAGGCACCCTGCATGGTTAGTACCTAGTAGCACTCTCTTTTGAAATCATCACAGCTTGTAAATAATTTTTGTAGCAAGCCAAGATTCTTTCAATTCTTATTTGAGGGATTTTCATCCATTCTTCCTTGTAAAATTCTTCCAGTTCTATGAGATTCCTGTGCCATCTTGCATGCACTGCTGCTATTTTGAGATCTAGTCACACATTTTCAATGATGTTTAGATCAAGGGTCTGTGAGGGCCATTGTAAAACCTTCAGCTAGTGCCTTTTGACTTAAAATATTGTGGATTTTGATGTGTGTTTTATCCATTTGTAGAAGCCATCCTTTTTTCAACTTCAGCTTTTTATGGATGGTTTTAAGTTTCCATCAAGAATTTGTTGAAATTTCATTGAATCCATTCTACCCTTTACCCGTGAAAGGTTCCCCGTGCCATTGGTTGCAACACAACCCCAAGGCATGATTGATCCACCTCCTTGCTTGATAGTTGGCAAGATGTTCTCTTCCTGAAATCTTCCTGTGCCCTTTTTTCTCCACACATACCTTTTGATCATTGTGACCAAAGAGTTCTATTTTAACCTCATCGCTTCAAAGGACTTGTTTCCAAAATTCATTAGACTTGTTTCGATATTCTCTTGCATACTTCTGATGCTGAATTTTATGTTGAGGACGCAGGAGAGGTTTTCTTCTGATGACTCTTCCAATAAGACCATATTTGTACAGGTGTCTCTGAACAGTAGAACAATGTACCAAAACTTCAAAGTCTGCTAAATCTTTCTAAAGGTCTTTTGCAGTCAAGTGGGGATTCTGATTTGCCTCTCTAGCAATCCTGCGAGCAGCTCTCACTGAATTTTTGCTTGATCTTCCAGACCTTATCTTGACCTCCACTGTTTCTGTTAACTGCCATTTCTTAATTACATTTCAAACTGAGGAAAGAGCAACTTGAAAACGCTTTGCTATCTTCATATAGCCTTCTCCTGCTTTGTGGGCCTCCACCATTTTAATTTTTGGAGTGCTAGCAGCTGCTTAGAAGAACCCATGGCTGCTCTTTTTTGTCACTAGGTTAGAAGAGGCTGGGTTTTTCTAAAGCTGGGAAATTTGCACCACCTGGCCTTTCCTAACGATGATAGTGAACAAGCCATAACCCTAACTGGCTAATTAAGATCTGAAACCTTGGTAAAAGTTATCTGAGCACACAAAGCTCCAAGGGTGCCCAAACTTTCGCATAGGCCAATTTCCCTTTTTGGATTTTTTAAAATGAAAAAAAAAAAGACAATATATTTTTTTGCCTAAAATACAAAGAAAATGTGTCATCTTTAACTTTAGACCTTTTAGAGATCATTTCATTTTCAACTTGCTTAATTGTTCACAATAACAGCAATTTTGACCAGAGATACCCAAACTTTTGCATGCTGCTGTATGTAGCAGAGCGGTGTGTGTCTATATGTGTATATGTAGCTGAGCTGTGTGTGTATAATGCTGCAAATGAACACTGACAATAGATTTATTACTTCCCTATTCTACACTAGTGCATTAAAATCAGTGATATTGATTGCTCCCTCCACTTTATACCACCAGGGAAGTTTTAATTAATGGGAAAAATGTTTTTACTTTTTTTTTACTGCTGTCTAAATCTGGGGTGTATAAATAGAATCATAGAATGTCAGAGTTGGAAGGGTCCTCCAGGGTCATCGCGTCTAACCCCATGCTCAAGGCAGGATTCACTAAACCATCTCAGACAGATATCTATCCAGCCGCTGTTTGAAGACTTCCATTGAAGGAGACCTCACCACCTCTCGTGGCAGCCTGTTCCACTCATTGAAAACCCTCATTGTCAAAGTTTTTTCTAATATCTAATCTGTATCTTCTACCTTTCAGTTTTATTCCATTGCGTCTCCTGTTTCCATGTGCAAATAAGAATAAGAATGATCCCTCTACACTGTCACATCCCTTCAGATATTTGTAGACAGCTCAAGTCTCCAACTAGCCTTCTTTTTTGCAAGCTAAACATTTCCAGATCCTTTAACCATTTCTTGTATGACATACTTTGCAGTCAGCTCACCATCCTGGTAGCTTTTCTCTGAACTTGCTGCAGTTTTTCGATGTCCTTTTTAAAATGTGGTGCCCAGAACTGGACACAGTATTCCAGATGAGGTCTGACCAAGGAGGAGTAGACAGGGATAATTACTTCATGTGATCTAGACTCTATGATTCTCTTAATACATTCCAGAACTGTGTTTGTCTTTTTTTGCTACTGCATCACACTATTGACTCATGTGCAGTCTGTGATCTATTAGTATACCCAAGTCTTTTTCATATGTGCTGTTACTTAGTTATATTCCTCCCATTCTGTAGATGTAATTTTTGTTTTTCTGGCCCAGATGTAGAATCTTGCATTTCCCCCTGTTAAATACCATCCTATTAGTCGGTGGCCATTGTTCAAGCTTATCTAGATCCTTTTGAATCCTTTCTCTGTCTTCTCTAGTGTTAGCTATCCCTCCTACCTTTGCATCATGTGAAAATTTGATTAGTTAACCTTCAGTTCCCTTATCTAAATAATTTTAAAAATGTTGGACAACACTGGGGCCAGGACAGAGCCTTGTGGTATCCCACTTAAAACACTCTTCCAATTGGATGTGCAACCATTTATTACCACTCTTTGAGTACGATCACTGAGACAGTTATGAATCTATCTAACCGTAGCCTTGTCATACGTGGTCATTTTTTCAATAAGGTTAGTATGAGATACTTTATCAAATGCTTTGCTGAAATCGATACATACTACACTGCTCAAAAACATAAAGGGAACACTTAAACAACAGAATATAACTCCAAGTACATCAAACTTCCGTGAAATCAAACTGTCCACTTAGGAAGCAACACTGATTGACAATCAATTTCACATGCTGTTGTGCAAATGGAATAGACAATAGATGGAAATTATTGGCAATTATCAAGACACACTCAATAAAGGAGTGGTTCTGCAGGTGGGGACCACAGACCACATCTCAGTACCAATGCTTTCTGGCTGATGTTTTGGTCACTTTTGAATGTTGGTTGTGCTTTCACACTCGGGGTAGCATGAGATGGACTTTACAACCCACAGAAGTTGCTTAGGTAGTGCAGCTCATCCAGGATGGCACATCAATGTGAGCTGTGGCTGTCAGTGTAGTGTCCAGAGGCTGGAGGCGCTACCAAGAGACAGGCTAGTACACCAGGAGATATGGAGGGGGCCATAGGAGGGCAACAATCCAGCAGCAGGACCTCTACCTCCGCCTTTGTGCAAGGAGGAACAGGAGGAGCACTGCCAGAGCCCTGCAAAATGACCTCCAGCAGGCCACAAATGTGCATGTGTCTGCACAAACGGTTAGAAACCGACTTCATGAGGGTGGTGTGAGGGCCCGATGTCCACAGAAGGGGGTTGTGCTCACAGCCCAACACCGTGCAGGATGCTTGGCATTTACCACAGAACACCAGGATTGGCAAAGTCACCACTGGCTCCCTTTGCTCTTCACAGATGAAAGCAGGTTCACACTGTGCACATGTGACAGACGTAACAGAGTCTGGAGACGTCGTGGAGAGCGATCTGCTGCCTGCAACATCCTTCAGCATGACCGGTTTGGCAGTGGGTCAGTAATGGTGTGGGGTGGCATTTCTTTGGAGGGTCGCACAGCCCTCCATGTGCTCGCCAGAGGTAGCCTGACTGCCATTAGGTACCGAGATGAGATCCTCAGACCCCTTGTAAGACCATATGCTGGTGCGGTTGGCCTTGGGTTCCTCCTAATGCCGGACAATGCCAGACCTCATGTGGCTGGAGTGTGTCAGCAATTCCTGCAAGATGAAGGCATTGAAGCTATGGACTGGCCCGCCCGTTCCCAAGACCTGAATCCGATTGAGCACATCTGGGAAATCATGTCTCGCTCCATCCACAAACTGTCCAGGAGTTGGCGGATGCTTTAGTCCAGGTCTGGGAGGAGATTCCACAGGAGACCATCCGCAACCTCATCAGGAGCATGCCAAGGCGTTGTAGGGAGATCATACAGGCATGTGGAGGCCACACACAATACTGATCCTCATTTTGACATGTTTTAAGGACATTACATCAAATTTGGATCAGCCTGTAGTGTGTTTTTCCACTTTAATTTTGGGGGTGACTCCAAATCCAGGCCTCCATTGGTTAATAAATTTGATTTCCATTGATGATTTTTGTGTGATTTTGTTGTCAGCACATTCAACTTTGTACAGAACAAAGTATTCAATGAGAATATATCATTCATTCAGATCTAGGATGTGTTATTTGAGTGTTCCCTTTATTTTTTTGAGCAGTGTATATCATCTGCATTTCACAGATCCCCCCCCAGTCAGTGATTCCATCATAGAAGGAAATTAGATTAGTCTGGCATGACTTGTTTGCTACAAACCCATGCTGGCTATGTTTAATTATTGCATTTTTATCCAAGTACTTACATACATGCTGTTTAATAATTTGTTTAAAGATCTTTCCTGGTATAGAAGTAAGGCTTACTGGCCTGTTATTTCCTGCCTCTGTTTTTTTTCCTTTTTTGAAGATTGAGACAACATTTGCTCTTCTTCAATCTTCTGGGACTTTTTGTGTTCTCCAGGATTTTTAAAAGATTCTGGCTAGTGGTTCTGCAATTTTCTCTGCTATCTCTTTCAGTACCCTAGGATGTAATTAATCAAAACCAGAAAATTTTAATTAATTCAAGTTAGGTAAGTGATCCCTCACTATCTCTGTGTTTATATATAGTGTGGATTATTTTATTCTTTCAATAGCACAGTGAAGATCAGTTGATGTTACAATTGCTTTCCTAGAGAAAACAGATGCAAAATAGGGATTTAACAGTTCAGCCTTCTCAACATCAAATTTTTGACCACTTCACCCTTTTCATCCTGTAAAAATAGCATCTTTGTCTTTTCTTTTGCTTTTGACATACACCCAAAATCCTTTTTTATTGCTTTTGGGCTCCCTTACAAGCCTCATTTCATTACTGGCTTTAGCTCTTTTAATAATTGCCCTGCATTCCCTGCAGACAACATTATATTCTTCTTTAGATATGCTTCCCTCTTTCCATTTAATATACATTTCTTCTTTCCTTTGTAACAAGTGTTTAAGTTCTGTGTTCATCCATCCTGATCTCTTTAAATGCTTCCAATTCTTCCTTCTTTTCGGGATTGTTACTGATTGTGCAGTAAAAATTTCATTTAGCAAAATCTCCCATCCTTCTTGAACATTTCTGTCCTTTAGAACATCCAGCCATTGGACCTTACCTACCCTCTTTATGAGTCCATTAAAATCTGCCTTTTGGAAGTCCAACCTTAAAGTCTTCCTCCATGCTATCCTCCTCCAAAATTTAAGGATAGCATGATCGCTGCCTCCTAAACTCCTAGTAACCTTTACTTCCTCAGCCATTTCCTCCCTGTTGGTAAGAATTAGGTCCAAGATGGCCCATCCTCTTGTTCTCTCTTCTACCTTTTGAAAGATAAAGTTGTCAGCGAGAAAGGATAAGAATTTTCTGTACTCATTACTTTTGCTGTGAGAGATTCCCAACAAATATCTGCATAGCTAAAATCTCCCATGTTTACTATGTCGTACTTTTTTGAGAACAGAGACATCTGATGTAAAAAGAGTTCATCCATATCTTCAGTCTGTCCTGGTGGCCTATAGTAAACACATACAATAGTGTCCTTTCTGTTCTTCACTCCTTGTATTCTTACCCAAGCAGTTTCTGCAGAGCTACCATTCTCTGAAGCTTCGATCTCTGTGGAGATATACATTTTCCTAACATACAATGCAACACCTCCTCCCCTTGTGTTAATCCTGTTTATAATAAATAAGTTGTAGCCTTCAAAGCTTGTATTCCAATCATGTGTATCACCCCACCAAGTTTCAGTGATGCCTATGACATCATACATATCTTCCTGTGTTAGCCGCTCCAATCCTCCTTGCTTGTTTCTCATGCTCTGTGCATTTATATAGACACATTTTAGTTTGTAGTCGGTTTCTCTTGCTCCTCTATTTTCATTCAGAATTTGTTGTTTTTGTTCTTTATTTCCTCTTCTAATAGCAGGTTTCTCAAAAGAATTCATTAGCTGCATATTTTTTCTTGGCCTTATATTTCCCTTCCCATATTGCTCTAGTTTAAAGCTCTCCTGATGAGTGCAGCAACGTGTCTACCAAATATGTGTTTTCCTGTTTTCGTAAGATGCAACCCATCTCTAGTAAGGAGTCCATCAAACAAGTATTTCACTCCATGGTCAAGAAACCCAAAATGTTGCTGACGGCATCATTGACGTAGCCAGTTGTTCACCTGTAGAATCCTGTTCAATCTCCTTGGTCCATGTCCATCCACTGGGAGGATGGATAAGAAAACTACCTGCGCTCCCAGTTCCTTCACTTTTTGACCTAGGTCTTCAAAGTCTCTGCATATAGTTTCCAGGGGCTTTTTTGCTGTGTCATTTGTTCCTACGTGTATCAGTAGACATGGGTAGTCATTGGAAGCACTGTAGAGTCTTGATACCCTATCAGACACATCTTTGATTTCGGCACCTGGAAGACAGCACACTTCTCTTGGTGCCTCTTCACACTTCCCAGAATGCAGCAGGAATATGCAAAGCATCTCCCTCAAGCTTCAATTCCTGATTTGATGATTTTCTTTAAGCAGCTTGATCCAGCTATACCCGAAGATCTTCAGACTTGAGGCGACTCTTCACATTTTCCAGAATGCACCAGGAATATGCAAATTATCTCCCTCGAGCTTCAATTCTTGGTTTGAAGATTCAAGCAACTCGATCCATCTTCAGACTTGTGGTGACTCTTCACACGTTCCAGAATGCACCAGGAATAAGCAAAGTATCTCCCTCTAGTTTCAGTTCCTGATTTGACAGTTTCTTTCAAGTAGCTCGATCCAGCTTCACCCAAAGATCTTCAGACTCACAACGACTCTTCACTCTACCCAGACAGCACCAGGAATATGCAAATTATCTCCCTCGAGCTTCAATTCCTGGTTTGACGATTTCCTTCAAGGAGCTCGATCCAGCTTCTGACTGACAGCGACTCTTCACACAATGCACCAAGAATATGCAAAGTATCTCCCTCGAGCTTCAATTTCTGGCGTGATTATTTCATTCAAACAGCTTGTTCCAGTTACATCCAAAGATCTTCAGACTCGGGACGACTCTTCACTCTTCTCAAAGTGCATCAGGATTATGCAACGTATTTCCCACAAGCTTCAGTTTCTGATTTGACGATTTCCTTCAAGCAGCTTCAGACTTTCTGTACCTCTTCACACCTCCCAGAATGCAGCAGGAATATGCAAAGTATCTCCCTCAAGCTTCAGTTCCTGATTTGACGATTTCCTTCAAGTAGCTCAATCCAGCTTCACCCAAAGATCTTCAGACTCACAACGACTCTTCACTATTCCCAGAATGCACCAGGAATATGCAAATTATCTCCCTCGAGCTTCAATTCCTGGTTAGAAGATTCAAGCAGCTCGATCCAGCTTCTGATTCACAGCGACTCTTCACACAATGCACCAGGAATATGCAAAGTATTTCCCTTGAGCTTCAATTTATGGTTTGACAATTTCTATCAAGCAGCTTGATCCAACTACACCCAAAAATCTTCAGACTTGCGGTGATTCTTCACTCTTCCTAGGATGCACCAGGAATATGCAAATTATCTCCCTGGAGCTTTAATTCCTGGTTTGACAATTTCCTTCAGCTCCAGCTACACCCAAATATCTTCAGACTCGCGGCGACTCTTCACTATTTCCAGAATGCACCAGGAATATGTAAAGTAGCTCCCTCGAGCTTCAATTTGTGGTTTGACGATTTCCTTCAAGCAGCTCGATCCAGCTTCAGACTCGCGGTGACTCTTCATACTTCACAGAATGCACCAGGAATGTGCAAATGATCTCCCACAAGCTTCAATTTCTGGTTTGACAATTTCCTTCAAGCAGCTCGATCCAGTTTCAGACTCGCGGCGACTCTTCATTCTTCCCAGAATGCACCATGAATATGCAAAGTATCTTCCTCGAGCTTCAATTCCTGGTTTGGTATGGTTATGGTAAGGTGTGTCTCCTTGTCCAAAAAATATGTGCTTTGCTACTTTTGCACTCTAACATCAATTTTGTAGAAAAAAAATTGTTTATGCATTACCATATTCTCAGAGCTCTAATTTTTTTCTTGCCAACTGAGCCATGTGAGAAATTATTTTTTGCAGGACCAGATGACATTTTCAGTAATTACATTTTTATGTACATATGGCTTTTTGATCGTTTTAATTTCACTTGTATTGTATGGCAGAATGATGAAGAAACAGCATTTTTGCTTTGTTTTTCATTTTATTACCCTGGCCCTGGACCTTACTAGAGGAGCTCACTCAGCTGTCAGTTAAGCAGAGCTTCCATGGTGATCAAGCTGGGCACAAGCTCCTGTGCCAGCATGTTCACCAAGACATAGTAGTACATCCAGAATCGGCAAGTACTGGGAAAATAGGATGTCATGAAGGGGTTAAAGCCATGTGCACACGTTAAAATATTTGGAGAGTTTTTACCTCAGTATTTGTAAACCAAAACCAGGAGTGGGTGAAAAATGCAGAAATGGTGCACGTGTTTCTATTATAATTCTCCTCTGATTGTTCCACTCCTGATTTTGGCTTACAAATACTGACGCAAAAAAATCATCAAATTGTGAATGTAGCCTATAGTGGTTTTGCATGAGCTGATTTCTGGCAATTAAATGAGCGCTGATCGATTATATACATGTTGATTGTTGGTCATTTACTGCAATATTACCCAACCCCATTCCTCAAGGTCCACCAACAGATCATGTTTTCAGGATTTCCTTAGTATTGCACAGGTGCCTGATATTACCACTGTTAATTTTCTGCGGTTACTCTATAGCAGAAATTCTGCAGCAAATAGATTATGTGCATGTACTCACTAATATTGGTGGGGGTCCTAGATCAGTTTGTTATGTATGGCATTAGGAGTGATATTGAAAGAGAGCTTTCCCTAACATCCCACTATACATTTTTTCCAAAAATCTCTATATCACCTGTAAGGCCATAACTTTTTCTGAGGGGCCTAATTTTGTTAAGGCTGATATGAGTGGTAGGTGACAAAAGCCTATTGTCAGTCAAGGGTGATACAGAGAGAGGGGACTCAGTCAATCAGTGATGATACAGGGTGAGGGGGTTCAATCGGTCAGGGGTGATATAGTGAAATTAGCAGGTACAATTGTTTCAAAGAAAACAATAAATAATGCACTCAACCTCCATGGCCTGTATGCACGCTCACCACGCAAGACTCCATTGCTGAACAAAAAGCATGTTCAAGCACGTTTAAAGTTTGCTCAACAACAATTTGACAAGCCTGTGAAATACTGGGAAAATATAGTCTGGTCAGAGGAGACCAAAATTGAACTATTTGGATCTCATATTGCACATCATTTTTGGAGGCCAAAAGGCACTGTATATCACCCCAAAAACACCATATCAACAGTGAAGTTTGGAGGTGGCAACATCATTGTGTGTGGCTGTTTTTCATCATACGACACTGGCAAATGTCAGAATTGAAGGAACGATGAATGAATAAATGTACCAAGACATTCTTGATAACAATCTGCTGCCATCTACCAGGATGATGAAGATGAAACGAGAGTGGACATTTTAGCAAGACAATGATCCCAAGCACACAGCCTGGAAACTCTCAATTGGTTCCAGAGATAGAAAATAAAGCTGGTAGAATGGTCCAGTCAATCACCTGACCTGAATCCAATAGAAAATCTATGGAAGGAACTAAAGCTCAGAGTTCATAGAAGGAGCCTACAGAACCTTCAGGATTTGAAGAGTGTTTGTGTGGAAGAATGGGCCAAAATCACACCTGAGCAATGCATGTGACTAGTTTCTCCATACATGAGGTGTCTTACAGCTATCATCACCAACAAAGGCTTTTGAACTAAATATTAATTAAATTTCAGTAAGCGTGTTCAATACTTTTCCCTGTCTCATTTCTCATTATTACACATAACTTAATTTATGGACATCTATGGTTTGATTTATTTGCCTGTGTGGATTGGATGGGTTGTTATCGACATCTTGTGAGAAATTCATGTCAATAGCACCTTTAAAAATATATTTACTAAGAAAATTGGTGACGTGTTCAATACTTCTTTCATCCGCTGTATGTATATGTGTGTATATATATATTATATAATAGATATATATTTATATATAATATTAAACTTGTATATTTTGAGCTAAATAATGATGGAAAAATACAGAAACAGGGCAAATTCTAGTTTAGTTTCATCTTCATGCTTATATTTATGGAAATTTTACTGCTAAGTTAGAGCTGGGAGCTAGTTCTCCGACCTCTCTACCACATCAGTCCTATTGAAGAACTATGCTTGACACTATTCTCCGCATTACTTAATAGATAATGGACATGAGAAAGGAGTAGGACCCTCTCTTTTTGCTATACAATTCCTAAAAGGCCCTGTTTATTTACAAATGACCCCTTTACTCCTTGCAGTCATTCATATGTTACTATAGATTATTGAATTGCAATGAACAGCCTAGATCTCTAGTGTGAATGTGTAGTATACAGCCGGGGAATGATTAAAAAATATTGCAAAGACCAAACAACCTTACAACACTAAGAAATAAAAACAAACGATACCATGACAGAAGCTGAAGGTAGAGGTCAAGTGCAAATAGTTTTCTGGTGTCATGTAAACAGATATTAAACCAGCTAGAGTGAGAAAACAATTCTCCTTTATCTTCAGGAAGGCTTGTACTTTATTGCCTTAATAGTTCATAGGCCAGGATTACTTTTTCCAGGGGTTGCGGTAGCATTAACTGTGGACAATATTTCACCAAGGTCAAGCTTCTTGGGTCTTTTATTGAAACATATTTATTACTGTAGGACATGAACTAGAAATGACTTCTCTAGCAAAAAAATTTGTTTTTGTGTTTATTGTGGAAGTGGAAGGACATATATAATATTAAAGGGATGCACATTTCTTCTAAACCGTATATCTATCTATCTATTTATCTATCCATCTATTTGGTGTGGATTTTATAATTAAATGGAGATGGTCACAAAAAACACTTTCCAGAATTAAAGTTGTAAAAAAAATAAAATTAAATAGAATGCAATCTTATATATAATATTGCAATCTGTTTACTTTTTTTTTTTTACAATTTTATTGCTGGGATGTGTTCTTTGTGACTGTCTCCATTACCATAATCTGTTACAAATGTGTTGTATTTACCAGTATGACTAAATTGCCTATTTATGTATATGAGGTCAATTTTTGATGTACCCAATTAATTTTGAAACCCATACCAAAAAATCTACTGCATAATATATAACAATACTTCAAATTGGGCTTTCTGAAACCCTATTTACACATGGCGATTTGTGGGCATGCTGTGAATTATCAAATCCACAGAATGGCTATAATACTGCAGATTTTTCACAATCAAAAAGGTGTAGTCCACAGCAAATCCAAAATCTGGTACATGTGATGTTGTCTAAAGTTTGTTATGGATTTGTCGCTTGCATCTCAATTTACCCCAAGATTTGGAAATAAACTTACAATTCTAAATGTTGGATTTAGAAAGACTTAAAGGATTAGTCCGGTACCTAAAATGTCCTTTTTAAATATCTTTTTTTTACATCTTAACCACTTTTGAAATTAGCTTTATTATAAAATACCCTATTCTTCTCCCTATCTAGCTAATCCCTAAATGTATTTTTTACTGCACTTTCTGTAATGTTTCATTTGACAGCAGTCTCAAGCAGGATGTCCTCCTTGGGACTTGGGATTTTTGTAAAATAGTGCAGCATATTTTGTTAGGTAATTAAGGTAGAATCTGCAATAGAGCCTCTACCGCAGAAGAAGAAAGAGACTAAGGCTAATTGCAGACAGAGTGTTTTTGGAGTCTTTTGGAGTGGGTCCAATCCAAAGAATGCGAGAAAATTCACTTAAAAAGCACCTGAAAGACTCTTCCTATTGATTGCAGATTGAGCATTTTTTCCCCACTTCAGGTTTTGAATAATGCCTGATGGAGAAAATTAAAGTGCATGTCGATTCTTTTAAGCGGCTGCTGATTAAATCTGCTCAAAATTACTGTCAATTCAAAAAAGCTTAAAAAAAACATTAGAAAAACAATTGGTCCAAATTGTTTGAAAAACTCTTGAAAACGGCTTCAGGAAATGATTTCCAAAATCTCTTCGAATGATGCAAGTTTCTAAACTTTGTTTCCTGTTAAAAACTCATTGTTTTTGACTGCCTATAGAAACCCTGTCTGCGCATAGCCTAAGAATGGCACATAGTAAGATCTAACTCCTAGGACAATTAAGCCCAAAAAGAAAGGAACAACAATTTTATTTTTTTTGCTGAGTTTAGATATGGAAATCCGAAAATTAAATTTTATACTAGCTATCAGATATCACAGACTGGCAAACGATCAAACTGTTCCCATTACAAATTCTTGTCCCCCTTTTCTATTAGCTGACACTTTCTTGGCTGGAATGGCTTTTTATCTAATTCAGAAAACAGATGAAACTTGCAGAAATGAACATTACATTTGAAAATGCATTGTGTTGTAAATAATGCATTTTTTATATTCTATTTTGACTTATAGGGTAAATTAATAATTTTTGCAGATCACCCAGATGTTTTTAATATTTTGAACATTAAAAAATATTCCCTGGAATGACCCTGTTATGAGCATAAAATGAACTGTACATTGTAAAGGGGGATTTTCATATATCATTTGTGTATTATAGTATACTATCATAAAGACCAACTATACGCTTTAATGTAAAAAATGTATTCAGTACTAAGTAGTGAAATCGTATTTTGTTTTACAGCTTATAGTTTTGGAATGGAACCATGTCTTTAAGGATTTGAGAACATGGCTGTGTTGCAGATTGTTTCTAATTTTACACAAAATGTGGAAACTCAATCATGGCATGATAAATTACATCAATATTATGGAGTGAATCTCTGTCTGGAGCCTCACTGATGCACCTTATGGTAGCTTGCTGAATGCTCACAGCTTACACAAATTATACACCATTACCTTGTGCTTGATCCTTTATTACTAGAAGAACACTGTGAGATCGATTCATTAAAGAGAACATGACAGCTGATAAATGGTGATTCACGGGCCAGAGTCAAACATACCTGGGTGAGATCATACAGTCAGTGCCTGATACATGCTGCCCGTGGATTGGGCAGCTGTCACGTTCACTTTAAGACTGGCAATGCGCATGCCAGTCTTAATGGAGGGACTCTCTGGAGTATGGTGCGCCCAAATCAATAAGAGTCGTACACCACTAATTGAATTAGGCCAGGGGTGGGGAACCTTTTTTCTACCATATGGTATGTATAACATCATTTGTGGGCCATACAAAATTCTAAATTTAAAAATTAACCTGCTATATATGGTCAAACATTTAAATAACTCACCCCTAATATGATGGGTGAAACTGCTTTGCATCTGTCAGTTTGGAGCACAGATTACTCTTTGCAATGGTAAATTTTGAAAAGGAATGCTCGCAGCAGTAAGTTGATCCTAACACAGAAACATATTGCCATGCATCTCTCCTCAAAGTGGAAAGTTAATCACTACTCACATAACGTTTATAGAACTCAAGCAGTGAGAGATCAGTTGTATACATCACATAGGAGTCACTGAGACTGCTTTATATACATCACATATGATACACTGAGACTGATAAAATAAACATAAGATATACTAAGACTGCTGAATATATATCACATACAAGACAATGAGACTGCTGTATATACTTCATGTAGGACACACAGAATACCGTACACATCACATATGATACACTGAAACGGCTTTATATACATCACATAAGATACACTGAGACTGATGTATACATCACATAGGATACACAGACTGCTGTATATACATCATGCAGAATATACTGTGACTACTGTATACATCACATATAATACATTGAATCTGCTGTATAAACATCATATAAGATATATCGAAACTGCTGTTTATAGGTCAAGTAGGATACACTGAGACTATTCTGTATATTACATATGAGACATTGAGACTACTGTATATACATCACATTAGAGACATCAAAACTGCTGTATATACATACTGGCTAGCATCAAGATGTAACCCAGTGTTGCATGCACCATGGTGTTTAGTAGTCAACATTGCGTGCATATACACACTCTATAGAAGAATAAAAGGGCCGGCAGCCAGAAAAACAAGGTTCCCTACCCCTAAATTAAACACATCTGTTAAATGGTGTGCATGGCTGCCAAAAATGTACTCCAGTAATGAACTAGAGTATATTTCTGGAGTAATTTACGAGTAACTTTTCATAATTTTGACAAGACGGCATAGCCACACCCCATCCCGTTTATGTTCAACCCATGCTACTCCCATATTAGTATAGCTGGCTGAAACTGGCAACACTTTTACCAACTTCCGAGTTGCGCAAAAATATTGCAATATAACATGTTTTATGCTAGAATCCTAGCATAAACACCTTAATGAATCAGCCCCTATGTTTTTGTCATTCTATAAACCATTTCTTTACATGATGTCAAGAGATTACTTTTATTTAGGGTAGTCAGTGTATAAAATACATTTTGAAAGTATTCTAAGACAAGGATGAAACAAAATTATTTTCACCTTCCAGCACTGAAATTTACACAGTTAATCATTGCAAAATAGGTTTAGCATAATAATTATGCAAAATGATATTTAATATTCAAAAAATCTTTGCCATAGGCAGACTCGTATCACACAAGAGACTGGCCATACATTTGGTAAAACACGGTGTAACACTCTTAAGAGGAAGGTTTACATTGTTTAACAGTTTTCTGTTGAGTCTGCACACGTTTTATCAGGTCCCCATGTGGAATACTGTAAAATTCAAATTAACCATCAATCTTGGCGGAAATTGGTGAAGTTTTTATTTAATAATGCTCTTCATTATCATGTGAATACAGTCATGGCCGAAAGTTTTGGCACCCTTGAAATTGGTCCGGAAAATGAAGTATTTCCTCCACTTTTTTCACATTTAATCGGAGTGCTGCTTAAAAAGGTTGTCCACTACTTTTATACTGAAGACCTATCCTTAGGATAGGTCATCAATGTCTGATCGGCCGGGGTCCGACACCTGGCACCCCCGCCGATCTGCTGTTATCGGTATTGGCAGACACTTGCCGAGCTGCTTCGTCTTCTGGTAGTGGCCGAGGCTGGGTACTGCACATCCTCCTCCTATTCAAATCAATAGATTTGTGGAATTGTGGGATGGAGGTGTATCCTCTAAGGAATGGGCTGACTTCCATATGAAATTGAGTATTTACAGTAAATCTGTGAGAAGAAATTATTACAGACTGTTGAGTAGCAGTAGCAGTAGCAGTTCTACTTTGAACAAAATAATCTACCAGATACTGACTGTGATAATCTCCTGGTGAGAAACTCCCATTTAACTCTTGATAAAGTTTGGGAAGTCAAAAATAAATCTGACTCAGTATTTAGATAAAAGAATAATCTTTACATAATGACCAACACAAGCATGTATTTTAAATATTGCACATTAGTTTATTAATAAAATAAAGAAATAAAGGTTATCTTTTAATATACAATAGAATCTTTAGTTAGGGTATATTTGCCTTCTGCCAATCTGTAAATAATGAATTGAATACCCTACTCTGGTTCTTTATGAACGTTCATTGTTTAATCCATACAGCTTTGCACCCACTGAATAAGAAATAAGGTTTGGTGCTGCTCAGTTAGAATATTAATATATACTGTATTTTGCGGATTATAAAAGGCACTTTTTTCCCCAAAATTTATTATAATGCAAACTTACAGTTTTACCTGGGAGGGCAGCGTCGGATCGGGATCGGCGGCTGCGGCGGTAGCGGGGTGACGCTGCGGGCCCCGGCGGTGACATGCTGGCGGTGACATGCTGCGGGCCCCAGCAGTGAGATGATGCGGGCCCCGGCGGTGGTGGTGACATGATGCTGGCCCGTCCTGCAGAAGCCGGCGGTGCGCTATGTAAGGGACAGGGGACTTTTACACCGCTCACCACTGGCTTCTGCAGGACAGGTCTGCAGCATGTTACTGTCACCGCCAGGGCCCGGAGCATGTCACAACCACCACCGGGGCCCACAGCATGTCACCGCCAGCTTCTGGACGACGGGGCCGCAGCATCTCATTGCCACCACCGGGGCACGCAGCATCGCCTGACTCCTGCCTCTGCTGCCAATCTCAGGTATGTGTGACCCCCGGTCCACCTCTGCTGCCCTCCAGGATAATAAGGCGCACCATTTTATTTAAAAAAAAAACATTGTTTTCCTATTTTGCACCCCAAAATTTAATAAAATAATCTGGTGCGTCTTAAAATCCACAAAATACGGTATATATGCTGTATACATTACTTATCACTTAGGACCGGACTACCCTTTTAATCAATAGATTTAGGTGCAACCAAAATTTATATTCACACAAATATTGACAAATTCGAAAACAAAATTTTTGGTGATTAAAACTCCAAAAATATATTAAAGAATCATGTCAAAATCATAGTGCATATCTACAGTTGAAACCAGAAGTCTACATACACTATATAAAAAGACACATATGCATGTTTTTCTCAATATCTCACATGAAATCAGAATAAACCTTTCCTGTTTTAGATCAATTAGGATTGCCATAATTTTTAATATTTGCCAAATGCCAGAATAATGAGAGCGAGAGAATGTCTTAAGGCATTTTTATTACTTACTGCAAAGTCAAAAGTTTACATACATTTCATTAGTATTTGGTACTTTTGCCCTTAAACTGAATGACTTGGGTCAAACGTTTGGGATATCCTTCCACAAGCTTCTCACAATAGTTGATCGGAATTTGGGCCCATTCCTCCTGACAAAACTGGTGTAACTGATCCAGGTTTGTAGGTCGCCTTGCTCGCACCTGCCTTTTCAGATTTGCCCATACATTTTCGATATGATTGAGATCAGGGCTTTGTGATGGCCACTCCAAAACATTAACTTTGTTATCCTTAAGCCACTTTGTTACCATTTTGGCAGTATGTTTCAGGTCATTGTCCATTTGGAAGACCCATTTCCACCTAAGCTTTAACTTCCTGGCTGATGTCTTGAGATGTTGCTTCAGTATCACCACATAATCTTCTTTTCTCATGATGCCATCTATTTTGTGAAGTGCACCAGTCCCTCCTGCAGCAAAACAACCCCACAACATGATGCTGCCACCCCGTGCTTCACAGTTGGGATGGTGTTCTTAGGCTTCCAAGCTTCTCCCGTTTCCTCCAAACATAATGATGATCATTATGTCCAAAAAGTAAAATTTTAGTTTCATCAGACCACAAGACATGTCTCCACAAATTAAGGTCTTTGTTCCTGTGTGCATTTGTAAACATTAATCTGGCTTTTTTATGTTTCATTTGGAGTAATGGCTTCCTCCTGGCAGAGTGGCCTTTCAGCCCATGTTAATACAGTACTCGTTTCACTGTGGTTATTGACACAATCTTACCTTTTGATTTTGTCCTTGGGTTGATATGCACATGTTGGACCAAAGCACAATCATCTCTGGGACACAGAACCCCATCTCCTTCCTGAGCGGTATGATGGCTGGACATTCCCATCTTGTTTGTACTTGCGTATACAGTACAGACCAAAAGTTTGGACACACCTTCTCATTTAATGATTTTTCTGTATTTTCATGACTTTGAAAATTGTACATTTACACTGAAGGCATCAAAACTATGAATTAACACATGTGGAATTATATACTTAACAAAAAAGTGTGAGTCACCGGAAATGGTTTTCACCTCACAGGTGTGCCCTGTCAGGTTTAATAAGTGGGATTTCTTGCCGTATAAATGGGGTTGGGACCATCAGTTGTGTTGTGCAGAAGTCAGGTGGATACACAGCTGATAGTCCTGCTGAATAGACTGTTAGAATTTGTATTATGGAAAGAAAAAAGCAGCTAAGTAAAGAAAAATGAGTGTCCATCATTACTTTAAGAAATGAAGATCAGTCAGTCCGAAAAATTGGGCAAACTTTGAAAGTGTCCCTAAGTGCAGTTGCAAAAACCATCAAGCGCTACAAAGAAACTGGCTCACATGAGGACCGCCCCAGGAAAGGAAGACCAAGAATCGCCTCTGCTTCTGAGGATAAGTTTATCCGAGTCACCAGCCTCAGAAATCGCAGGTTAACAGCAGCTCAGATTAGAGACCAGGTCAATGCCACACAGAGTTCTAGCAGCAGACACATCTCTACAACAACTGTTAAGAGGAGACTTTGTGCAGCAGGCCTTCATGGTAAAATAGCTGCTAGGAAACCACTGCTAAGGACAGGCAACAAGCAGAAAAGACTTGTTTGGGCTAAAGAACACAAGGAATGGACATTAGACCAGTGGAAATCTTTGCTTTGGTCTGATGAGTCCAAATTTGAGATCTTTGGTTCCAACCACCGTGTCTTTGTGCGACGCAGAAAAGGTGAACGGATGGACTCTACATGCCTGGTTCCCACCATGAAGCATGGAGGAGGAGGTGTGATGGTGTGGGGGTGCTTTGCTGGTGACACTGTTGGGAATTTATTCAAAATTGAAGGCATACTGAACCAGCATGGCTATCACAGCATCTTGCAGCAGCATGCTATTCCATCCGGTTTGCATTTAGTTGGACCATCATTTATTTTTCAACAGGACAATGACCCCAAACACACCTCCAGGCTGTGTAAGGGCTATTTGACCAAGCAGGAGAGTGATGGGGTGCTACGCCAGATGACCTGGTCTCCACAGTCACCAGACCTGAACACAATCGAGATGGTTTGGGTGAGCTGGACAACAGAGTGAAGGCAAAAGGGTCAACAAGTGCTAAGCATCTCTGGGAACTCCTTCAAGATTTTTGGAAGACCATTTCCGGTGACTACCTCTTGAAGCTCATCAAGAGAATGCCAAGAGTGTGGAAAGCAGTCATCAAAGCAAAAGGTGGCTACTTTGAAGAACCTAGAATATAAGACATATTTTCAGTTGTTTCACACTTTTTTGTTAAGTATATAATTCCACATGTGTTAATTCATAGTTTTGATGCCTTCAGTGTGAATGTACAATTTTCAAAGTCATGAAAATACAGAAAAATCTTTAAATGAGAAGGTGTGTCCAAACTTTTGGTCTGTACTGTAATTGTTTGTACATATGACCGAGGCACCTTCATTTATCTTGAAATTTTACCCAAGGATGAGCCAGACTTGTGCAAGTCCACAATTATTTTCCTGATATCTTGGCTGATTTCTTTAGACTTTCCCATGATGCTACACAAAGAAGCAGTGTTTCAGGTGTGCATTAAAATACATCCACAGGTGTGTCTCTAATTAACTCAGATGTTGCCAAAAAAACTATCAGAAGCTTCCAAACACATGGCATCATCATATGGGCAGTCCAGAATTGTTTAAAGGCATAGTAATCTTAGTATATGTAAACTTTTGACTTTGCAGTAAGTAATAAAAATGCCTTAAAACATTCTCTCTCTCTCATTATTCTGGCATTTGGCAAATATTAAAAATTATGGTAAGCCTAATTGACCTAAAACGGGAAGGTTTATTCTGATTTCATGTCAGATATTGAGAAAAACATGCATATGTGTCTTTTTATACAGTGTATGTAAACTTCTGGTTTCAACTGTATGTATACAGTTCCCCCGTTCTGAACAGTGAACTTTTTGAAGTTTTAACTGCTAAGAATTTGGTACTGAATTACGAGAAGATTTTTCTGAATGTATTTTACATTGGTGCCAGTACAGGCTCATGCTGTTCCATGGATCAATTAGGATTCCCTCTGTGCAAGACTGATCACAGATAGAAGATACGTGCATCTGATATCCATTGGCACATTTTACTACTATGCCAATTTATTAAATGCATTATGGCAATGTTAGTCAACATGTCAATCATAAATAGACATAGTTAAATAGTTGATTTGGTTGAAAAAAAGACACATCTCCATGAAATTCAACCAAGGGTAGGGAAAGGATAAAAGGGATGGGCTATAAGTACAGCTTTAATTTATGATCCAGTTCCTCCCAAAAGAGGTAAGAACTTTACACATTGACATTATTACATAATTTTTGCTAGCTATTTTCTTCTAGAAAAAAAGCATCTAAGATGTATGGGGGTCATCAGTTATGGTGAAATTTGACAAATATGGGTAACATCAATTTTCCTGCCCACAATCTTATGAATATCAATCTTCTGGCTTACTTAGGGTGCCACCCCAAACATCTAAGGGGGTATTTTGACAAAGTTTTATATATTTTATAATAATAGTACCCATTAAAAATACATTAAATATATTTTTTCAAATGCTTCAGAATCTTACATTTGAGGATCTATAGCTGTTGTTTGACAGCAGAGTACCAATTCCCATCACCTTAGTATTAACCGATTGCCAGGTTCACATGCATTATTCATCAGGAAGCAGATTGTGACAAATTCTTCACAACTAATGATGCAATGACAAGCGTTGTTAAAAAGTCAAGTTTGAGAAAATATTGCTTTGTGTCAGCAGAAGTTCCTTCAGGAAGTGGAAGTGTAATTGTATCCTTGTGGAAGATATTGATGGATTATTGCTGGGAATTCTGTTACATGAATTAGACCTTACAAGTCAAATGCTGGTTCTCACTATTTCAAAGTCGGACTATTAGCATTTGATGAACAACTTTTACTTGTATAATCTATTATTTTGATAAACAATTATAGATTAGTAATAAACAGATTAGGTTTTTATACATACAATACGGTGTTATATTATCAGGGTCATGGTGCACCTATTTTTCACCTGTGTCCATAATCAGGATAATAGTAGCAGTTGAACATGGGACTTGAAGGCACTTCTTCTTCCCATAAGGTTCCATCTACCAGTCTCCTACATTTGTAATGATTAGGACACAACACTATGTGGTCCAAATTAGACACAATATGTTGAGAACATGAGTCAAAATCCCATTTTAAGAATTTTTAAAAATGCAGCAATATACCAAAAGTCACAATTCTAGACAAGTGTAAAAATAGCGCAGTATGCAAATATCAAATAGTCCAAAATATAATTATATGAGAGACTAGGGGAGTTCTCTAAAACTTTTGATGTATTGATCATGTCAGAGTAATAATTTTTTCTGTTAGGAGTCTTATTTGAACTTTTGCACTATGTAACTAATTTTGGAATATACAGTATATATAAAGTATGTATTATTGAAGTTGTAGACCATTGCTTGTGCCACATGTGAGATAAAGACACGATTGCTGTTATGGAATGACTAGATGGTGGCCCGATTCTAACGCATCGGGTATTCTAGAATATGTATGCGTCCGACCGGGCGCGACTAATCAGCGAAGCAGTGTTTAAATGGGTTGTGCACTACTTTAAATTAACCCCCCAATGTATCCCCCGGGGCCCCTAATGAATTTTGGAGGACCGGGGAGCGAGGCCGCCGGTCGGGGTACTTCTGCTGCAAGCAGCCGGGAGATGACCGGCTAGCACAGGGTTAGCGTGTGAGGGAGATGACCGGCTAGCACAGGGTGAGCGTGTGACGGTGAGCGTGGGAGCAGGTGAGCGTGGGAGGGTGAGAATGTGAGGGTGTGAGGGTGAGCGTGGGAGCGGGTGAGCTTGTGAGGGTGAGAGTGTGAGGGTGAGCGTGCGAGCGTGTGAGGGTGAGCGTGGGAGCGGGTGAGCTTGTGAGGGTGAGAGTGTGAGGGTGAGCGTGGGAGCGTGTGAGGGTGAGCCTGGGAGTGTGTGAGGGTGAGTGTGGGAGCGTGATAATGTGAGCGTGTGAGGGTGAGCGTCTGAGGGTGAGCGTCCGAGGGTGAGCGTCCGAGGGTGAGCGTCAAAGTGTGAGCGTCAGAGCATGAGCGTCAGAGCGTGAGCATCAGAGCAAGAGCGTCAGAGCGAGAGCGTCAGAGCAAGAGCGTCCGAGCGTGAGCGTCTGAGCGTGAGCGTCAGAGCGTGAGCATCAGAGCGTCCGAGTGTGAGCGTCAGAGCATGAGCGTGAGCGTCCGAGCGTGAGCGTCCGAGCGTGAGAGTCAGAGCGTGAGAGTCCGAGCGTGAGAGTCCGAGCGTGAGCGTCCGAGGGTGAGCGTCCGAGGGTGAGCGCCCGAAGGTGAGCATCTGAGCGTGAGCGTCTGAGCGTGAGCATCCGAGAGAGAGCGTCCGACCGTGAGTGTCCGAGCGTGAGCGTGAGCGTCAGAGCCTGAGCGTGAGCATCCGAGCGTGAGAGTCAGAGCGTGAGCGTCTGAGCGTGTGAGCGTGAGCTTCAGAGCGTGAGCGTCCGAGCGTGAGCATGAGCGTCTGAGGGTGAGCGACCGAGCGTGAGCGTCAGAGCATGAGCGTCTGAGCGTCTGAGCGTGTGAGCGTGAGCTTCAGAGCGTGAACGTCCGAGCGTGAGCGTCAGAGCGTGAGCGTCAGAGAGTGAGCGTCTGAGCGTGTGAGCGTGAGCTTCAGAGCGTGAGCGTCCGAGCGTGAGCGTCAGAGCGTGAGCGTCAGAGCGAGAGCGTCTGAGGGTGAGCGTCCAGGGGTGAGCGTCCGAGGGTGAGCTTCCGAGCGTGAGCGTCTGAGCATGAGCGTCAGAGCGTGAGCGTCAGAGCGTGAGCGTGAGCGTCCGAGCGTGAGCGTCAGAGCGTGAGCGTCCGAGCGTGAGCGTCAGAGCGTGAGCATCAGAGCGTGAGGGTCTGAGGGTGAGCGTCCAGGGGTGAGCGTCTGAGGGTGAGCGTCCGAGGGTGAGCTTCCGAGCGTGAGCGTGAGCGTCAGAGCGTGAGCGTCTGAGTGTGAGCATCAGAGCGTCCGAGCATGAGCGTCCGAGCATGAGCGTGAGCGTGAGCGTCCGAGCGTGAGCGTAAGCATCAGAGCGTGAGCGTCCGAGCGTGAGCGCCCGAGCGTGAGCATCAGAGCGTGAGAGCGTGAGCGTCCGAGCGTGAGCGTCAGAGCGTGAGCGTCAGAGCGTGAGCTAACGGCCGCCATCTTGTTCTGAAATCCCACGTTACTGATTGGCCGCGGCCTGACCAATCAGCGACGTGGGATTTCCTGGACAGACAGACAGACGGGATAAGACAATTATATATATTAGATTTGGAGCAATATACAGTGTGGAAAATAAGTATTTGATACACTGCCAATTTTGCAAGTTTTCCCACCTACAAAGAATGGAGAGGTCTATAATCTTCATTGCAGGTACACTTCAACTGTGAGAGACAATCTTTAAAAAAATCCAGAAAATCACATTGTATGATTTTTACCTAATTAATTTGCATTTTATTGCATGAAATAAGGATTTGATACAATAGAAAAACAGAACGTAATATTTGGTACAGAAACCGTCGTTTACAATTACAGAGGTCAGACGTTTCCTGTAGTTCTTGACCAACTTTGCACACACTGTAGCAGGGATTTTGGCCCACTCCTCCATTCAGATCTCTCCAGATCTTTCAGGTTTCAGGGCCGTCACTGGGCAACATAGAATTTCAGGTCCCTCCAAAGATTTTCTATTGAGTTCAAATCTGGAGACTGGCTAGGCCACTTTAGGACCTTGAAATGCTTGTTACGGAGACACTCCTTAGTTACCCTGGCTGTGTGTTTCAGGTCACTGTCATGCTGGAAGACCCAACCATGACCATCTTCGATGATCTTACTGTGGGAAGGAGGTTGTTGGCCAAAATCTCACGATACATGACCCCATCGATCCTCCCTTCAATACAGTGCAGTCATCCTGTACCCTTGGCAGAAAAGCACCCCCAAAGTATGATGTTTCCCCCACCATGCTTCATTGTTGGGACGGTGTTCTTAGGGTTGTACTCATCCTTCTTCCTCCAAACATGGCGTGTGGCATTGATACCAAAAAGTTCTACTTTGATCTCATTTGACCACATGACCTTCTCCCATGCCTCCTCTGAATTATCTAGATGGTCAATGGCAAGCTTCAAACAGGCCTGGACATGTGCTAGCGTGAGAAGGGGGACCTTGCAAGCCCTGCAGGATTTTAATCCATGACGGCGTAGTCTGTTACTTACAGTAATGTTTGAGACTGTGGTCCCAGCTCTCTTCAGGTCATTGACCAGGTCCTCCTGTGTAGTTCTGGGCTGATTCCTGACCTTTCTAAGAATCGTCTTTACCCCACCTGGCGAGATATCGCATGGAGCCCCAGATCGAGGAAGATTGACAGTCATCTTGTGTTTCTTCCATTTTCTAATAATTGCGCCAACAGTTGTTGCCTTCTCAACACGCTGCTTGACTATTGTCCTGTAGCCCATCCCAGCCTTGTGCAGGTCTGCAATTTTGTCCCTGGTGTCCTTAGACAGCTCTTAGGTCTTGGCCATGGTGGAGAGGTTGCAGTGTCATTGATTGTCTGCGTGGAAAGGTGTCTTTTATACAGGTAACGAGTTCAAACAGGTGCAATTAATACAGGTATTGAGTGCAGAGTAGGAGGGCTTCTTAAACAAAAACTAACAGGTCTGTGAGTGTCAGAATTCTTGCTGGTTGGTAGCTGATCAAATACTTATTTCATGCAATAAAATGCAAAATCGGCAGTGTATCAAATACTTATTTTCCCCACTATACTCAGGTTATCATTGTAATTATCAATTGTTATAGATTTGTGTTCAATTAATAATTCCTATTATTGTTATTTGTATAGTTAAATGTTAACCATCATTTTCACAACTATTTATCACTGATTAAAAAATAAAATCAGTTTTTGCAAAGGTTTCCCAATCTTTATTATTTACTCTGCATATAGTGCATATATACCTGCTTTTACCTTAGAATCTCTGAAAAAATGGGTATTCCCTTAACAGCTAGTAATGACATCGATAAGATTTTATGATACTGTGGGTCTGAACTCTAGAACTACCACTGATCTAGAGAAGAGGCCGTGGTACTGGACCCCACCGATCATAAATCAATGGCAAATCCTATTCAAAGTTCAAGCCTTTTCTGCAAGTATCGCAAAGTTACCCATGCAAAGGGAGCAGTCATGCAAAAACTGATGCTCATCTCTGTAGTGGAGTGGAAGTTTAAGGACAGATAATGAAATAGGAGTGGGTTCACAACTTTTTTACGCGCATACTGTATGTGAAAAAACTGTACCTTTGTCAATCAGTGTGTCATCAGTGTATGGTCTGTGTGTCCATTTTTATCATCAGTGTATCACCCGTGTGTCTGTTTTTACCAGTGTATGGTCCATAAGTCCATTTTTACCATTAGTGTATCATCAGTGTTTTTCACGTTTAGATAAATAAATATATTACAAAGCTTCTCCTATACTTTGCAATGTTAAACATGAATAGCAAACGGATGGCACTCAGATGCCATCCATGTTCTGCACGTGTTTTTCATGGACCCATGGACTTGTATTGACCCTTGCCATCTGTGCTGCTAGAAAAAACGGACATGTCTCCGTTTGTTTTGCATGGACACACGGTCTGTGAAAAAACAGGGACATGTGAACAGCACCATAGATTATAATGAGAACGTGTTGTATCTGTGAAAAAAACTAATACAACATGTACGTGTGAATGAGGACTAAGAAGTAGGGTATGTCCAAAGAAGAAAAGACCTTTAGGACTTTTTAAACGTCTGTGTGCTGTCTGTATGCAACATGGATAGCACACAGTCCAATGCAAGCAATGTGGTAGTTCACATAAACGTTTCTATACAGTGACAAATGGTCTGAGTGTAAAAAAATTAAGCAGCATGCAGTACTTTAGCCCACTCTTTTGGATCAGACTCGGCCAAAATAAGTCACTGAGTGTGCAAAAAACAGGTCACACCCTGGTTACCATCCATATGTCATGCGTTTTTCATGGATCCATTACAGGTATTCTCTTTTGGAAACTGTATTTTAAATTGTTGGTTTATAAAACAAATGCCATATGGAAGCAAAAAAAATGATGACGGATGTCATACTGATGGCATACAGATGAAAAATCATCTTTTTTTTTTCTTTTTTGGAAGAAGAGAGGATGATTTTTCATATGATGGTCTAACCCCGGATAAGTATATTATGGTCTGGATCCGGCTTCAGCAGTCATTCACTGTGTTCATCCATAGCATTAAGTAAACTAAATGTAGCTAGTACGACTGTATAATGTATCTTACCCCTTAATGTCAATGTCCTCAGATGTGCCATAAAGCATTTGCTTTCATTTCTTAACGGTATTCATGACAGCACACAAGCATCTTGGGCAGATCGTTAAATCAAAACTGACAGCCCATGAAAGAGCATATGGATATCTTTGATATTAAATGTAGGGCTTCTTTTTACAGCTTTTAACTGAACAAAGATAGAGAAGTTCAGCTTATGACAACACAAATACATCAGCTGTGTCATTCATGCAATGTTTTCACAGTTTGGTTCAATTCACAAGGCTGACCTTTCTCCCAATCTCCCAAATCCCTTACAGCCACATTTAGCATCTACAGACACATCTGTCATGCTCTGACAAGCACACGGGACAAGTTTTAAACACGGCACAACCGATAGGCCGCTCTGAATATTTATATCGATCGTCCTCATAAAACCTTGGCCAACGATCGATAACCAGGTGATATCCCTTCAACCGCAGAGTGCGATGGAACAGATTGCACTAATTACACGGCATGTACACAATCATTAGGGAGCACATAATGAATTATTGTGTGGCCTTCTCAGCTGGCAGATTAATAATATGGAGTGTTGCTGTCATCAACAATACGGCAAATTAGCTGCAAATAAATGAACAAAAAGTGGAATGAAATGCAAAGGAAATAATTTACTGTGTGTGCATGAATTAATAAACTGAACCTTACCTGCTAATCTGCAGCACACAAATGTAGAACAATGACTTTGAGATATACCGAATTTTTTGGACTATAACACGCACCGGACCATAAGACGCACCTAGGTTTTCGAGGAGGAAAATACAAAAAAGAATTTAAGCAAAAAATGTGGTCACGATGCACTGTTAAGGGGGAGCGGGTCGGCTGCTGACACTGGAATAGGGGTAATGTCCCCCAATTCTGATAATATCCCCCTTCCTGGTAGATATGCCCCTCCTTCCTATTATACGTGGCTCCCATCCCCATCCTGATATGCATGGCACCCCTCCATCCTGATATGCATGACACCCCACATCCTTATCCTGGTATGCATGGCACCCCTCATCCTTTTCCTGGTATGCATGGCACCAGTCATCCTTATCCTAGTATGCATTGCACCCCTTATCCCTATCCTGGTATGCATGGCACCCCTCATCCCCAATTCTGGTATGCATGGCACCCCTCATCCCTATCCTGGTATGTATGGCATCCCTCATCCTTATCCTGGTATGCATGGCCCCCTCATCCTTATCCTGGTATGCATGGCACCCCTCACTCCCAATCCTGGTATGCATGGCACCCCTCATCCCTATCCTGGTATGCATGGCACCCCTCATCCCTATCCTGGTATGCATGGCACCCCTAATCCCTATCCTGGTATGCATGGCACCCCTCATCCTTATCCTGGTATGCATGGCACCCCTCATCCTTACCTTGGTATGTATGGCCCCCTCATCCTTACCCTAGTATGTATGGCCCTCTCATCCTTATCCTAGTATGCATGGTCCCCCTATTCCCCATCAGGCTGCACATAAAAAAATAAACACTCCTACTCACCTTTCTTCTCTCTCCTCCAGCGCTGCATCCTGTCTGTCCACCCTGATCTGTACATGTGAGCCGCACATGACGTCACTGCCATGCGCAGCTCACAAGGAGAGATCAGCTGCTGGAAGTCACTGCTCCCCACACCGGGACTGTGTGCGCGGGGAGCAGTGACTTCATGCTCCTTAATAGCTGGCACACAGCGTAGCCGCAGCGCGGCTCCTGCTGCTGCCGGGCGATCGCGTGTGCCCGCTTTAAAGGGCATGAATATTCACCCCCTCCCCACGCCCATGAGCATGGAGAGGGGGTGAATATTCAAGCCCTTTAATAGCGGGCACACGCGATCGCCCGGCAGCAGCAGGAGCCGCGCTGCTGATATACTGTGTGCTGCTATTAAGGAGCATGAATATTCAGTGCTCCCCACGCCTATGGGCCTGGGGAGCACTGAATATTCATTTTCTTTAGCAGCAGGGACAGTGTAGGCTGCAGCTGGCGGCTGCTGCCTCCTGTGCCTCGCTCCTCCGCCGCAACCGCTCCCCCCAGCACAGTATATATTTTATATACCCCCCCAGCAACATTCAGAATATAAGACGCACCCCCCATTTTCCTCCAAAATTTTGGAGGAAAAAAGTGCGTCTTATAGTCCGAAAAATATGGTACTCTTTGTCTGCCGGCATGACTCTTCATTACTGATAGATCACATAAAACTATGCTAAGATAAATAAAAAAATATTATGACACTCCTTAAAATTGAAATTGAAACACCAAGAAGGAAAAATTGTGGAATTATAGAAATCACAGGACAGATAGACTTGTTAATGATATGCCTACAAAATTGGCAGCAAGCCAGAGAACCAGAGAAATGACAAATATCACAAAATAGTGGTCATCATCAGCATATAACGCAAAAGCTACAGGTATGACCGCACGTACAGAATATTAAAAGAATAATTTTTATTTAATGAAGACATAAAATATATGTAGCACCCCGAGGGCTCGGTTGCTACAGAGGTATCACATCTCAGTTAGAGGTGTGGTATCTCACTTCCAGGTAAGGATGGAGTGTGGATCAGGACCCTGACAGCTGCATGCATTACACCACATTTCCGGGGGACAGCTCGACGGTGCTCCCAGCAGCGAGCACGACAGACCATGTCCCTGGCTGGAGTGGGAGGGAGGGAACACCCAGAACAGGGGGAACCCAGTAGTGCAGGAGCAGAGAGGAAGCAGTTCCTGGATGCACAGAGAGAGGAGTATAAAAAGGTGGGGGCCATCTTAGGAGGGAGTTCTGTGAGAGGAGAAGTCAGGGAGCAGAGCTGCTGCATGGCTCTGCTCCCCAGGCAGGCCCTGTCAGGAGGCCTAAGCCTGGAGAAAGAGAAAGAGAGGAAGGAGAGGGGAGCGGAGGAGGCTCCAGGAACAGAGGAACGAAGGGTTCCCAGGGGTGCAGACCAGCCAGTCACCACTGCACGCCCGTATCTACCTTAGTGGAGGGGTCAGGCCGCAGAAGGGGAACCAGATCCCTAAATTGGTGGAGGAGAAACTGCACTCAGCCAAGAACCGGAGGTTGCGACCATTCATTGGTGCAGCCCCCTGCTAGGAAGGCACCACATAGGGCCCAGGTAAAACGGCCGGCACGTTAACCCGACAAGGTCCGAGGCAGCCGGACAGAAGTGAGGTCACTGGTGTTGTATGAGAGGCCAGAGAAAGGACACATAAAGGGGGTCCTGTGAAGCGCATCTAAATTACCTGGAGGTTGATCAAGCCCCTCACCTGGTGAGCGCAGCACGGCTCGGGCAGTCCTTGCTGACAGAAGTGACCTGGATAACAACTGTGAGTAAAAGACCCTGGACTGCATCATTGGACTCTGTGTGATTACTGCTGAGCCTGTACCATCACTCCCATCCTCCCTACACGCTGCCCTGAGGCTACGCTCCTCCCGTGGGGAGTTATCCTACCCCTGTGCTGCACACCAACACCAGCCTCAGCGGTCTGCCTTGCAGCGGCGGTTATCCCTGACCGCAATCCACGGGTGGCGTAGTCGGACATTCAAAACACTGATAAATAGACTGCCATAATTTGGTCTGACCACCCTGAGCCACGGGATCGGGTTGCCACTACTACCCCCAGCATCGTACAGAAGCCCGGTTCCGGGTACCCCACAGCCCAGGGGGCGCGGCATATACATGTACAATAAAAAAATGGGTGATAACATTGGTAGAAACAGAATTGAAAGGAAGTATGACATAGCACCCTACATCCAAGGACAGTAACGGAAGAGGTATCATCATTATATTTTCATTATCACTTTTCAAAGGCACTGATGAAACGTACCCTTATTTCATACATATGACACATATGACCTAAACAGAAAATAAAAAACATATATCCCAAATATAGATTGTAAAAAGTGCTAAACAGTAGGGATAAATGTTTAGGTACCTCTGAGATATGGTGGTCATAGTCCCTAAATATTTCACACCCTAATTACATCCGCATATATTTGCCTTGGATCAGTTCTATGGTGCAAATATACAGTGGGTAAGGAAAGTATTCAGACCCCTTTACATTTTTCACTCTTTGTTTCATTTGAGCCATTTGGTAAATTCTAAAAAGTTAATTTTTTGTCTCATTAAAGTACACTCTGCACTCCATCTTGACTGAAAAAAACAGAAATGTAGAAATTTTTGCAAATTTATTAAAAAAGAAAAACTGAAATATCACATGGTCATAAGTATTCAGACCCTTTGCTCAGTATTGAGTAGAAGCACCCTTTTGAGCTAGTACAGCCATGAGTCTTCTTGGGAACGATGCAACAAGTTTTTCACACCTGGATTTGGGGATCCTCTGCCATTCTTCCATGCAGATCCTCTTCAGTTCCGTCAGGTTGGATGGTGAACGTTGGTGGACAGCCATTTTCAGGTCTCTCCAGAGATGCTCAATTGGGTTTAGGTCAGGGCTCTGGCTGGACCAGTCAAGAGTGGTCACATAGTTGTTCTGAAGCCACTCCTTTGTTATCTTAGGGTCATTGTCTTGTTGGAAGGTGAACCTTCGGCCAAGTCTGAGATCCAGAGCACTCTGGAAGAGGTTTTCATCCAGGATATCTCTGTACTTGGCCGCATTCATGTTTCCTTCAATTGCAACCAGTCGTCCTGTCCCTGCAGCTGAAAAACACCCCCATAGCATGATGCTGCCACCACCATGTTTCACTGTTGGGATTGTATTGGGCAGGTGATGAGCAGTGCCTGGTTTTCTCCACACATGCCGCTTAGAATTATCACCAAAAAGTTCTATCTTGGTCTCATCAGACCAGAGACTCTTATTTCTCATAGTCTGGGAGTCCTTCATGTGCTTTTGAGCAAACTCTATGCGGGCTTTCATATATCTTGCACGGAGGAGAGGCTTCCATCGGGCCACTCTGCCATAAAGGCCCGACTGGTGGAGGGCTGCAGTGATAGTTGACTTTGTGGAACATTCTCCCATCTCCCTACTGCATCTCTGGAACTCAGCCACAGTGATCTTGGGGTTCTTCTTTACCTCTCTCACAAAGGCTCTTCTCCCACGATTGCTCAGTTTGGCTGGACGGCCAGGTCTAGGAAGACTTCTGGTGGTTCCAAACTTCTTCCATTTAAGGATTATGGAGGCCACTGTGCTCTTAGGAACCTTGAGTAATGCAGAAATTCTTTTGTAACCTTCGCCAGATCTGCGCCTTGCCAAAATTCTGTCTACGAGCTCCTTGGGCAGTTCCTTTGAGCTCATGACTCTCATTTGGTCTGACATGCACTGTGAGCTGTGAGGTCTTATATAGACAGGTGTGTGCCTTTCCAAATCAAGTCCTATCAGTTTAATTAAACAAAGCTGGACTCCAATGAAGGAGTAGAACCATCTCAAGGAGGATCTGAATACTTATGACCATGTGGTATTTCAGTTTTTCTTTTTTAATAAATTTGCAAAAAATTCTACATTTCTGTTTTTTTCAGTCAAGATGGGGTGAAGAGTGTACTTTAATGAGAAAAAAAAATGAACTTTTTAGAATTTACCAAATGGCTGCAATGAAACAAAGAGTGAAAAATTTAAAGGGGTCTGAATACTTTCCGTACCCACTGTACATTACCTTGTGGAGCCCATACAGTGGTGCTCAAAAGTTTACATACTCCAGCAGAATTTTTCCTTCTTGGCCCTTGTTTCAGAGAATATGAATGATAACAAAAATACTTTTTTCTAAACTCATGGTTATTGGTTGGGTGAAGCCATTTATTGTCAAACTACTGTGTTTTCTCTTTTTAAATCTTAATGACAACCAAAAACACCCAAATGACCCTGCTCAAAAGTTCACATAACCTGATGATTTTGGCCTGATAACATGCACAGAATTTGACACAAATGGGTTTGAATGGCTACTAAAGGTAACATCCTCACCTGTGACCTGTTTGCTTGTAATCAGTGTGTGCACATAAAAGCTGAGTTAGTTTCTGGGATCCAGACAGACTCTTGCATCTTTCATCCAGTCACTGACGTTTCTGGATTATGAGTCATGGGGAAAGCAAAAGAATTGTCAACGGATCTACGAGAAAAGGTAGTTTAACTGTATAACACAGGAAAGGGATACAAAAAAATAACCAAGTAATTGATAATGCCAGTCAGCAGCGTTCAAACTGTGATTAAAAAATGGAAAATCAGGGGCTCTGTAAAAACCAAACCATGGTCAGGTAGACCAACAAAAGTTTTGGCCACAACTGCCAGGAAAATTGTTCGGGATGCAAAAAAAAACCCACAAATAACATCAGCTGAAATTCAGGACTCTCTGAAAACTAGCAGTGTGGCTGTTTCAAGATGCACAATAAATAGGCACTTGAAGAAAAATGGGCTGCATGGTCGAGTCGCCAGAAGAAAGCCATTACAGCGCAAATGCCACAAAGTATCTTGCCTACAATACGCCAGCACAGAGACAAGCCTCAAAACTTCTGGAACAAGGTGATGGTGATGAGACCAAAGTTACATTTGGAGAGAGATCAACAAGGCCTATGATGAAAGGAACACCATTCCTACAGTAAAGCACGGAGGTGGATCGCTGATGTTTTGGGGATGTGTGAGCTACAAAGGCACAGGAAACTTGGTAAAAGTTGAAGGAAAGATGAATGCAGCACGTTATCAGCAAATACTGGAGGCAAATTTGCACTCATCAGCCAGGAAGCTGCGCATGGGACGTACTTGGACCTTCCAACATGACAACGATCCAAAACACAAGGTCAAATCGACCTGTCATTGGCTAAAGCAGAGCAAAGTGAAGGTTCTGGAATGGCCATCTCAGTCTCCTGACCTCAATATCATTGAGCCACTCTGGGGAGATCTCAAACGCACAGTTCATGCTAGACAGCTCAGGAATTTACAGCAACTGGAGGCTTTTTACCAAGAAAAATGGGCAGCTTTACCATCTGAGAAATTAAAGAACCTCATCCACAACTACCACAAAAGATTTCAAGCTGTCATTGATGTTAGAGGGGGCAATACACGATATTAAGAACTGGGGTATCTGAACTTTTGATCAGGGTCATTTGGATGTTTTTGGTTGTCATTAAGATTTAAAAAGAGAAAGCACAGTAGTTTGACAATAAATGGCTTCACCCAACCAATAACCATGAGTGGAGAAAACATTTTTTGTTATTATTCATATTCTCTGAAACAAGGCCAAGAAAGGAAAAATTCTGCCGGGGTACGTAAACTTTTGAGCATAACTGTATTTATATCTTGGGGATTACTCAATTTTAGAGCGCAGTCAGACGGCCATATAAATCAGATCTTATATTTGTTCTCGTTGTAAGTGATACAGGATGCCGTAATAACTTCTCTTGACCAAACAAGTCTCCAGTCAGCATCACTTAGAGATCTACCCAAATAGCTTTCCCACTTGAGCATACAGTATATGAATGTTTAATCAAAAAATTGATTGTTGGAATAGAAACCTGTAGGCTATGGAATAGGGATGAGGCAAAATTCCTAATCTTAATGTATTGAAATGACGAGAGTTTATGACCTGTACCAGTAGTATAGATTTCATCTCATCATGTGTGAGCAAAGTTCTTGTTATATGGTTATTTATATCTATTAAATTAAACAGACCAGTGTGGGCCCAAATAGCTGTTAAAGAGGGAGTCAAGATTTCAGGGAAATTTGGGTGGAATAGGAAGGATGTAAGGGGGTGGGGGGGAGCTTATGGATGACAATTTGAATGTTTTAGAGCAAGTCCTACAAATGTCTCTGGTGAGATTAATTTGGCCTATGAGTTAATTTGAAGGGGGATTATTAGAACCATTTCATATCAGAGAGTTAGGATGTGTTGGTGCAAGCCACAGTTTTTCAATTTCCATCCATTTCGTATAAGCAGGTTTAGATGACCATGCTGGGATTCTGCGCAAATGAGTAGTCCAATAATAATGTACAAAGTGAGGGGTACCCAAACCTCCCGTATTTTTACTCATCAGCAGGATTGACTTTGAAATTCTGTGACGTTTTCCTGTCCATATGAACTTCAGAGTAGCTGCTTGGACTGACTGTAACTCTCTGAGTGGGACATGGGTAGAGTTTCAAACAAATATAATAATTTTGGAAGAATGGTCATTTTTATTGCTGAAATACAGCCAAATAGAGATAAGGGTAGAGACATCCTTCGTGTCAAGAGGAAACAGATTTCTTTATAGAGTTATGGAAAATTATTCTCGTAGAGAGTTGAGAATGAGGATGTGAGTTTAATTCCTAAATATTTAAAGGAGTGAAAGGTGATGTCTGGGCATGATCTAATAGCAGCAGCAAGGGGTTCGTTACAGAGGAAATAGAGCAGTGGCGATAGTAGGCACCCATGTCTAGTACCGTTCTTTATTATGAATGGTTTGGGAGAACTATGGGGAAGCCTAATCATTGCAGAGGGCTTGGAGTAGAGACCTTCAATAGCCTTTATAAAGGGACATTTTATGCCATAAATCTCATCGGTTTTAAGTATAAAAGGCCAGCTGAGGCGATCAAATGCCTTTTCAGTATCTAAGCTTAAAAGGAGGGTAGTTAGGTCTATAAGATCAATTGCTTATCTGGTATTGTCAGCTGCTTGTCTTAATGGGATAAAGCCTACATGATCCTTATGAATCAGAGAGGGTAGGAAGAGATTCATACTAACTGCAAGTAATTTAGTAAGTGTTTTGATGTCTAAATTGAGGAGGGCTATAAGCCTATAATTCTTACAATCGGTCTATCTTTACCTGGTTTAAGAATTAAAGTTATATAGAAGTGTAACATAGATTAATGGACAGAAGATCCCCTTAGGAAGGAATTAAAAATGGGTTCAGATTGGGTAGTAGATCATCTTGAAAAGTTATGTGCATTTTGTAACTGTTTTTAATTCCATCCTCATCTGTCTATAATTGTATTGAATAATGATCATTTGATACTGTATATATTTGCTGATGAGTATTGGATGTGCCATTTTCACTACAGTGTACTTTTCTTCTTGTTGTTTTAATAGCCTGAATGTGTCATCATGAATTGCAGCGTCTCTAGACTTGTCTCCCATCGAGCACATGTGGGACATCATTGGTCGGGATTTGCAAAAGGCAGAACATTCCTCAGACAACCATTAATAACCTCACTGATAGCATGCCAAGGCATGTAAGTGTGTGTTTTTCTGAACATGGCGCTCACACTTGATACTAAATAAATCCATATGTTTTGAAAAATTAGTTTCCATTTTTTCATCATTTGCATGTCATTAACATGTCTATCGATCTTGTGATTTTCATAATTGCAGAATTTTTCCTTCTTGGTGTTACCACTTCAATGTTATCCTAGGGTGAAAAATTATTTTTAAAAGATAAGGTGTTGAGCTATCCATACACATGAAACAACTGTCGTCTAATAGCTATTTTTCCTAACTCTATCATAAATAGGCAACCTCGGCATGGCTTAGCAATAGAATGCATGTTTCTTTCAGTAGGGACAGAGAAATAAGCATCTGCCAGACTCTTCTGTTTGGCAAGTCTGATCAGACTTTCTCTGACATTTAAGAAACAACTCAATAGAACAAGGTCTTTCATTTTTTGGAGGATAATCTTTTACTTATCTTTACCTTAAGGCCGGCTTTCAGATGAAACGTACTAGATGCTCTCCTAAATAATATATTTAGTTAGACGCTACATGATAGAAGTGGAAACTGGGTTGAAAAGGGTGGCCCAATAAGCTTGTTATTTTCTTTACTTTTTCATTTACCGAGTACTTTCTTTGTTGGTGACCAGGTCACCTGCTTTACACTAGAGGGCTACATAGATATGTCACTCTCCAAACTGGGGTGTAGGCTTGGGTCTACACTAGTTCTTTGGGTCTCATCTTTCTGCCCTCAAGAAGAAGAGAAAAACTTAGTAGTTGGCTTATCATTTTATGCTTAATCTATGTTGCAATATTCTACAAAAGTTTATTTTGGGGTTTTTGTAATTGGTGCTTACCTTGTGCCCAACCCCTACTACTGTTTCTCTTTCCAGATAGGATCATAAATTTAGAAAATGCTTTCTATTTGACCAAAAGTGAGGATTGGCAAATGTATTCCATTCTTTCATTATTCCAATCCCCACTCCACAAACTTGCACACCCTCGCAGAAATCTCAAAAACCTTGCTTTACGCTCACTTTCTGAGTCCCTTCTGCCTCTTGCAGACATAAGTTCCTTACAGTTAACAAATAAGAAAAAAGAAAAACCAGCTCACCCAGGCTCTAGGCGCACAGAAGCATGGAATCCACAGGACCAGGTGTGAAAAAAAAACAGAAAAAATGTAAGCTTCCAGCTTCTTACAAATTTACAAAATTTGTTCGAAAATAAATAAAAATCGATACATGCTATTTACAAGGACAGGATAGCAGCAACGCGTTTCAAACGCACATGGCATTCTTTGTCGGAGCTGCAATCCAAATGACTGCATGATATTTAATTTACCCAACACAAATGGAAACATGTCAAAGACATCACATGATTCAAAGTAAGATCAATACATACATTTAACACTGATCTAAAATTCAGAAAGACAAAGATCGTACAAAAAACACAAAATTAATACAAGGACAATGCTTCCCAGGGTACAAGAAATACAAAATTGTTTTAATAGTGGAACATTAGTTCCTTGCATATATTTAACCAATTATGACTACAAGTATCCAGGTGATATATCTAATAGGCTTTGCGATCCCAAAGCCGCTTTCTAATGTCCCTGCCTCTTGGAGTGTAAAAAACCTTTTCTATCGCAAACACATGTAATGAAGATGTTCCATGCTGCTGAACAAAGTGCCTAGAAGCATGAGACAGTGTCCGGTTAGTATTATTGATGAGCGAGCATGCTCGCTAATGCTCGGTGCTCACCCGAGCATCTCATTGCTCGAGATGCTCGGCGCTCGCCGAGTATTTCTGTGGTTGCTCGGCGGGAGCTCAGGTTCCCTTCCTGTATGTTTGGCGCTCTTTTGAACATGCAGGGATTGTCTGCCACACACTGTAATGCCACAGCCATGTTGGTTGTGGCATTACAATGACTGGAAGGCTGCACAGCGTCATCAGGTCTATATCAGACCTGGCGCCGCCGTAATCTCACAGTCTACTTCGCAATCAGGCAGTGTAGGGAGAGGTGCTGCTGAGCTAGGGAGAGATTCGGATGTTTATTAGTTAGTCTAGGTATTCTACAAGATTCTCTACATATCCATCTCAACTAACAGTCTTTCTGAGGACTAATCCAGCTGCAGAGATATCAGTGCTAGGCAGGCAGGCAGGGTATATAGCAGACTGCAGTGCATATAGCAAGAGGGTCCACTCCAGTTCTGTCTGCTTGTGCTTTTACAGATATTTGTAGAAGAAATAGCCCCAGGTATCAGGGCCCAGGAATAATTATTTTTTTATCTTAATCCTGATTATTTGCTTAAAAAGCAATCCAGAGAACAACGTTTTTCTGCGCCATTTGCTTGTTGGCACTGCAGAATACAGCCAAGTCTTTTCCATATTACGGAGCTAAAAATCCAGCTATTTAAAACTGTGGTTTGTCCATCACACGGATCACATATAATTGCGCTGAAAATATTGCCATTTCTGTCCTCCATTGAAATTTTGTTGTAGTGTGTCAGTGAACTTATTGACTCGAGGTCAGCGCTGTTAAAAATAATTACCTACAGGCCAGCTATTTAAAACTGTGGTTTGTCTGTCACACAGATCACATATAATTGCACTGAAAATTCTGCCATTTCTGGCCTCCATTAAAATTTTGCTTCAGTGTGTCAGCAAAGTTATTGACACCAGTTTGCTGTTAAAAATAGTTACCTACAGGCCAGCTATTTAAAACTGTGGTTTGTCCGTCACACGGATCACATATAAGTTCGCTCAAAATTCTGCCATTTCTGGCCACCATTAAAATTTTGTTTCAGCGTGTGAGCGAAGTTATTGACACAAGGTCGCTGTTAAAAATAGTTACCTACAGGCCAGCTATTTAAAACTGTGGTTTGTCCGTCACACGGGTCACATGTAAGTTCGCTCAAAATTCTGCCGTTTCTGGCCTCCACTAAAAAAATTTTCAGTGTGTCAGTGAAGTTATTGACACCAGTTTGCTGTTAAAAATAGTTACCTACAGGCCAGCTACTTAAAACTGTGGTTTGTCCGTCGCACGGATCAATATATAATTGCGCTGAAAATATTGCTATTTCTGGCCTCCATTGAAATTTTGTTGAAGTGTGTCAGTGAACTTATTGACACGAGGTCGGCGATGTTAAAAATAGTTACCTACAGGCCAGCTATTTAAAACTGTGGTTTGTCCGTCACACGGATCACATATATATTTGCTCCAAATTCAGCCATTTGTAGTGATTGTCCTCCATTTAAAATGGGCAAGGCACGTGGCAAGAGACGGGGAACTGGACGTGATGGTGATGGTGCATGCAGAGGCCGAGGCTGTGGGCAAGCTGAAATTGTGCCACAACAAATACCCACATCTTCTCGCTCGACCTTCCTGTCCCAATTAATAGGGGACCGCAGAACACCACTATTGAACACAGAGCAATGTGAAAAGGTTATTGGTTGGATAACAGATAATGCTTCTAGAGTTGAGCGAGCACTAAAATGCTCGGGTGCTCGAAGCTCGGGCCGAGCTCACCATGATACTCGGGTGCTCGACCCGAGCAACGAGCCCAATGTTAGTCTATGGGAGACCCGAGCATGTTTGCGGTAGCACCCCCGGTAATCTGTAGAAAGCCTAAAAAGTGCCAAAAACGATAGTGACAGTGCTCAAATGACATGGGGACAGCATGGGGATGGCCCCAGGAAGAATTTCTGACCCCCAGGTCACTGCTGTCAACAACGTGGTCAGAGGTATTAAGCCACTTTTACGGGCTCACAATAAAACATACAAAAACTGTTTTCCTGTGAAATATGTTAAGGAACATCCTTTCCAGGGTAAAGACTTGTGTATAAGGTAAAATAAATAACCAAAAACAAAAATACTCCTCCACACCTTGGGCTATGTTCACAAGTAGCATTTTTATGCGGTTTTGCACTTTTGTATTGCATTCAACCGTGACAAATGCATTCACCGGGAAATGTCTTTTTAACATTTTACAACCTTATCTGGCCATGTGCTATGTGACACATGCATACAGTGCTGAAAAGACATGGGAACAGCATGGGGAAGACCCCTGGAAGCATCTCTGACACCCAGGTCACTGCCTAAAAGTGTGCCCATCAGAAGTCATCCTTGCCGCATCAGAAGATGCGGACTTGCAACTATCCCCGTGCAAGTTCTTGTCCCAGGGCAGTGTTCAATTACACAACGAGTAAATTATTCATGATCATGAGGCCATCCATCTCCTTAGCTTTCTGTTCCTTGGAATGCAAGCGCATGTCTGTAGTAGCGGCTAGGCCTGAGGTGGTCAGCGTTTTGGCGCATATCCTACCTCCTCCGAGGATTGCTGGATGTTTTCCTGCTACTATCCCAGTTCTATAACTCCCGTTAAAACAAAGCTTCAGGTGATGAATGATGGATGAGGTGGTGGCAAAGGAGAAAGAGCAGGAGGAACAGGGACCATTCACATCAATATCAGGCCAGTCAACCACACATGTCTTGTAGGATATATTTCTGTACCAAAAGGAGCGGTACGGCTACACAGTTATAGGGCATACAGTGAGTGCAATGCCTACCAAAAATTTCGAGGCACTCCAATGCCCCTTGGAAGTGACATGGAAGTCAGAGGGTCTTAACTAAACCGTTTTTTCCATTTATAGCAACTGGGTGTCCTGTACACTGTTGGCCTAAGCAGTGAATGGAAGGCTTTCCAAAAATTATGAGGAACTGCAATGCAACTTGAAACAGCCGTGGATTACAGCGTACTAAAAACCTTATACCCATTATTGGGGAGTGGGTCTCCCTTAGTGTTCACCTATGCATTGAAAAGCAAAAGCTGACTAAAATTAGGAGGAAATGCAATGCCCGTTGGAAGAGTCGTGGAGGTTAGAGGTAATTAAAAACAATATTTCAATGCCCCTTGGAAGAGCTGTGGAGTTCAGAGTGGTTTAACAAGATGGTTTTAATGCCCCTTGGAAGAGACGTGGAGGTCACAGTAGCTTAACAAGACGATTTTAATGCCCCTTGTAAGAGACATGGAGTTCAGAGTGGTTTAACAAGATGGTTTTAATGCCCCTTGGAAGAGACGTGGAGTTCAGAGTGGTTTAACAAGATGGTTTTAATGCCCCTTGGAAGAGACGTGGAGGTCACAGTAGCTTAACAAGACGATTTTAATGCCCCTTGGAAGAGACGTTGAGGTTTCAGCAGCTTAACAAGACAGTTTAAATGCCCCTTGGAAGAGACATGGAGTTCAGAGTGGTTTAACAAGACGGTTTAAATGCCCCTTGGAAGAGACGTGGAGGTCCCAGTGGAATAAAAAGACAATATCAATGCCCCTTGGAAGAGTGGTGGAGGTTACAGTGGAATAAAAAGACAATATCAATGCCCCTTGGAAGAGTGGTGGAGGTCGCAGTGGAATAAAAAGACAATATCAATGCCCCTTGGAAAAGACGTGGAGGTCACAGCAGCTTAACAAGACGATTTTAATGCCCCTTGGAAGAGACGTGGAGTTCAGAGTAGTTTAACAAGACGGTTTTAATGCCCCTTGGAAGAGACATGGAGTTCAGAGTGGTTTAACCCCTTAATAACATCTGACGTACTAATACGCGTCTGTGCCCTGGGACTTAAGAGCCAGACCCGTATTAGTACGTCATCGCGATCGCGCGCGCACACAGGCTGTGCGGGCGCGATCGCCGCCGGGTGTCAGCAGATTGTCACAGCTGACACCCGGTACTATGTGCAGGGAGCGGTCCTGCACCGCTCCCAGCACATTAACCCCTGCGATGCTGCGATCGAAGTCGATCGCAGCCGATCGCAGCATTGCGGGGGCAAGGGGAGGTGATCGCAGATACTCACCTCCTCTTCCGGCTTCCAGCGCTGTCTGCAAAGGCTTCCCGAGTGTTGCCATGACGACCCGATGTCGTCGTGACAACATCCGGGTCACCAGACAGCAGGAAGATTGTTTGGACATGCGCAGTGCATCTCCAAACAATCTTCTCACTGTGCAGTGCTGATAGCCTGTATGACACAGGGATGGTGCTGCATTCCTGTGCCATGCAGGCGATCAGAGAAAAAAAAGTCAAAGTCCCATAGTGGGACAAAGTAATAAAGTATAAAAACTGTCAGTAAGTGAAAAAAAAAAAAAAATTGCAAAAATATAAAAAATAAATAAATATAATAATCCACCAAAAATAAAAATATAATGTACCCATCAATAAATATTATTATATAAAAAAAAAAAAAATCTATAAAAGTACACATATTTGGTATCGCCGCGTCCGGAACAACCTGACCTATAAAACTGTCCCACTAGTTAACCCCTTCAGTTAACACGGTAAAAAAAAAAAGAAAAAAATGAAGCAAAAAACAATGCTTTATCACCATACCGCCAAATAAAAAATGGAATAACACGCGATCAAAAAGACGAATATAAATAAAAATGGTACCGCTGAAAACGTCATCTCGTCCCGCAAAAAAACAAGCTGACATACAGCTCCATCAGCCGAAAAATAAAAAAGTTATAGCTCTCAGAATAAAGCTATGCTAAAAAATATTTTTTTCTATAAAATTGCTTTTATTATGTAAAAGTGCAAAACATATAAAAACAATATAAATGTGGTACCGCTGTAAACTTACTGACCCGAAGAATAAAGCTGACTTTTCACTTTTACCACACGCGGAACAGAATAAAAAAAAAAAAAAACAATTCCTGAATTGTTGGTTTTTGTTTATTCTGCCTCCCAAAAATCGGAATAGAAAGCGATCAAAAAATGTCACGTGCCTGAAAATAAATGGATATGAATAGCGGTACCAGAGCGCCAATAACAGGGCAAAAATATTAAAAGGACTGATTTATTAATATACACACAACGCGTTTCGGTGGACACAGCCACCTTCATCAGGTGTGACAAGCAGCAAACAATTGATCCTTATATACATTTGACTAGGTATACAATTACTTAAAAGGGGCGGGGCCAGATACAGAGTAATACCTCTATATTAACCCCTTGAGTTCATATATGCTCAATAGAGTAAAAAGGATTGTTATAAAATAATGCCTAATGAAGCATATAGGGTTCTTATAAAAAGGATTCGCTGTAAAAAAACAACAACTTGTGAATCCTATAATCTTAATACTTCATAGGATATATTGTCATCTACCACCCTATATTTTAGATTATATAAAAAAATAATAATAATTTTTACATACAACATAAAACAATGCATAAATATAAAGTATAAAATTACAATCAGTTTCTATCATTATAATTAGGAAAAGTAGACGAAGAAAGGAAAGAGAAAAAAAAGAGAAAAAAAAAAAAAAAAAATTCCAAAAAAAAATCCCCCCCCCAAAAAAAAAAAAAAAAAAAAAAAAAATAATAATAAAAAAAAAATAAAAAATTTTTCTTTAAATTTTTCCTCCCTTCTCTCTCTCTCCTCCCTCCTCCCCTCCCTCTCTCCTTTCCCCTCTTCCCTCCTTCTCTCTCTCCTCCCCCCTCCTCCTCCATATAAAAGATATATATAATAAATTTGCTAAAATATGAAAACAATTATTTAAAAAGTTGTCTTCTCTATATTAAGGTTCAAACCTTCAGGAGACAAGGTTCCCATTTTGAAAATCCAATAATTTTCACGTGTAATGAGACGATTTAGTCTATCAGGGTGTGTATCAACTATATGATCAATGATAGTTAGTTTTAGGTTATTAGGATTTTTTTGATGTTCTTTTAAGAAATGATTAGAAACACTATGTAGGGGAAAGCCGTTTCTAATATTTTGGCGATGTTTATTTAATCTGGAGTGCATTTCCTGGATAGTGCGGCCAATGTATTGCAGGCCGCAGGTGCACTGGAGCAGATAGATCACATATGAGGACTGACATGTAAGTCTAAAGCGAATGGGATATATCTCTCCAGTGACCGCAGAGACGAATGTTTTGGCTCCGTTATCAATGGATTGACAGCATAAGCATTTAGGGACATTACATTTATAACATCCATTATTGCTAATAGGAACTGAATGGTTCGGTCTTCTACCAATTGTTGTATTGCTAGGGGCTATATAGTTTCCTAGATTTTTACTCCTCCGATATATGACATGAGGAAATTCCGGTAAATGACCAGTTAATATTGGATCATTACTTAAAATGAACCAGTATTTTTTTAATAAACTGGATAACACTTGCGTAGGTTTACCATAGGTAGTAATCAGATTTAAACTGAAATCGCTGTATGGCTCTTGGCTGGTATTCTTGGATTTGTTGATACACAGGTTCTGTGATAGGGATCTAGTTTTGGAGAAAGCATCCTCTAATAATTTCCGGGGGTATCCCTTAGCTCTAAAACGTTTTTGTAAAACCTTAGATTCCAGAAAAAAATCCGAATCATGTGTACAATTTTTTCTGACACGCCAATATTGACCGTATGGAATATTTCTAATCCAGCTGGGTAGATGGCCACTGTCAAATTCAAGATAGCTATTTACATCCACTTCCTTAAAGTGGGTAGATGTGGATATTTTACCCGAATTGTCTATATTTATCTGAAGGTCAAGATATTGAATATTACTCTCAGATATGGTAGAGATAAAGGAAAGACCCCAGTCGTTAGAGTTTAATTCATCAATAAATTTGGCAGCCTCCACAGTATTTCCCCTCTATATAATAAACAGATCGTCTATAAAGCGGCGGTACATAACGATGGATTTATCGGCGCCGAGGGATTGCGCGATGTGGATAGACTCGAATGCCCCCATATATAGATTTGCATAACTGGGGGCAAACCTCGTTCCCATCGCGCAGCCCCTCAGCTGCCGATACATCACCCCCTCAAAAGAAAATACATTGTTCTCAAGAATGAAAGTTATACCCCTCAATAAAAAGTTTTTTTGAGGATCTTGTAAGTTAGGGTCCTCATCTAGGAATTTTTTAATTGCCTGTAAACCCAATACATGTGTGATATTGGAATAAAGAGAGCTTATATCGAGTGTAATAAGAAGACAGCCTGGAAGAGGGGGTAATTCTCTCAATAGTCTAATTAAATGTGTGGAATCCTTTAAATGAGAATCTAGGGATAAAACGTACTTCTGTAAAAAAAGATCAATATAGTGGGATAAGTTGGATGTGATAGAATTAATACCAGAAATAATAGGACGTCCAGGGGGATTAAATTGATCTTTATGAATTTTGGGTAAAAAATAAAAATAAGGGACTTTGAATTTTTTAATGTCTAAAAAGGATTTTTCTTTTTTATTGAGGAAGCCAGCTGTAGAGGCCCCTGCTACAAGTCCTTTGTACTCCAAAAAAATGGTTACAGATGGGTCTGCTTCTAATTTCACGTAGTAGTTTGAGTCGTCTAAGATTCTGAGGCCCTCCTTGATGTACCAGCCTCTGTTCATTATCACAGTCCCCCCTCCCTTATCTGCTCTCTTTATAATTATTTCTTTATTATCCTGAAGGGTTTTTAATGCACATTTCTCCTGGTAGCTCAAGTTATTCACTTTTTTAGAAATTGGGGGGAATGTCCTAAGGTCCCTCAAAATTAATTGTTGGAAAGTTTCAAGGTGTGAACCTTTGTGATGTAATGGATAAAAATTATTTTTCCCCTTCACATTTACATGAGTGAAAGGGTCCAGTAATGGGGGGCCTGGTATATTAGATTCTTGAATGGAGGGGGATACTGTTGAGCATGAACTAATAGGATGTGATTTTCTCTTATCTTCCAATAGAAAATGTCTTTTTAGTGTCAATTTCCTTATAAATTCATTTAAATCACAGAACAAAGTGAAATTATTAAATGGGACAGCTGGACAGAAAGATAATCCTCGACCTAACAAGGATCGTTCAGCTTCAGATAGCACATAGCTAGAAATATTAAAAATGCCCCCACAACCGATAGGGGTTTCTATCTGCAGGGAATTTGTATTCTGGTTCATTGGCAAGATTTCATTTTCTTTATATTTGGATTGTGTCTCAATTTCGGCATTTGGACTATTTTTGTTATTGAGGCCTCGGGTTTTTCCACTCCCTCTACATCCCCTAAATTTCTTTTTCGTTTTGGACAACGTCCGGGGACCACGTGAAAAAAATGTGTAATTTTCGTTTTATTAGTTTGAGATGCAACTGCATTCTGTGTTTGAGGATTTATCAAGATACTATTTTCATTCAAAATCGGAGATAATTCCAAGGATGTCATTCTGTTTATAGGGGGTTTTATGTGGTTTATACCATTTGTTTTATCAGAAGGTCTCCCTTGATTAAAAATATTCAGTGTATCCGCTATCGGGATCTGACCAGATGACTCCCCAGCAATAGGAATCTGTATTGCACTAGAAAGCTCTGAGATATTAGATCCACTATGGGATATCTCCTGTGTGTTAATATGTAATGTGAAGTTCAGTTCATCAATATCTGCTACTTGTGTGGAAATAGTAGACGGATTAGCAATAAATTCTACATCTGCTGCTTGTGTGGATAAAATAGGTGGATCAGTAATCAGTATGGAGGGAGGAGTAATTTCCATACACATTCCCTCTATTATAAGGTCATTATTTTTTTCCAAATTAGAATTAAATGCAGTATTTTTCTTGTAATTATTGTTAATGGATAACTTCTTTTTATGAGTCTCATATATTGCTTGTTGTTTTTTATTCATAAAAAACTGTTTTTGAAAACTATTCACTTGTTTTGTATGGTTATCAGGATCATTGCTTAGAATAGGGGATGATGGATTATCCCTAGTTGTTCTCTGCATAGAGATGATGGGAACAGGTGAAATTTGAAGTGGTGATTGGATTTTTTCTTTTTTAGAGTCTTTTATATCTCTTTCATATTTTTTGGCTTTTTTATTTATTAAATCATTTTCAAACTTAGCCAGTCTTAGTTTTACCTCATTATCTGTGGCAAAATATTCCGCAGATGAAGAAAAGAACTCCAAATCCCCTTTAATTTTAGCTATTGTTTCTAAAGCATGCATAGCCAGAGTATTCCTTTTATCAATCAACAATCTGATCAGTGTTGTTGAGCAATCAGAAATACACCTGTCCCATCTTTCAGTAAAAACAATATCCTGAGGAAAGGATGAGTTGAGATTCATTCTCAATCCCTTGGGTATTATGTTATCCTTAATGTAATGTTCTAAAAACATCGTGTCTACGTGATTAGTTATTTCTATTTTGCTATTATTTTCTAAGTTCAAAAACAGTCCACGTAACCTTTTTTGATCTGTATCATTCAGCATAGTTGGATTAGTATATATGCATCTGTCGCCATCTTTAGAGTCTTTACTAAGGGCTGTAATGATCAGAGATAATCTAAATTTCTCTCTATTGGTCACATAAAAGTCCATAATGATCCAGCAATTTAGATTTTAAAGTCTTAAACACAGTTCTTATCTGTTGACGATTCTGCAAGATTTTTCCGTCTCTCGATGTGTTGAATAATCTGAGTCGCCCAATTTGCAGCTCCTGGTCTTGAGGCTAAGCCCCCAGCAATAGCAGACTCAATATGTAAAGAGAGGAGAGAACAAGGCGCAATGGGTGACTCACCCATTGCGCCTTGTTCTCTCCTCTCTTTACACGTGCCTGAAAATGGCACCAATAACAACGTCAACTCATCCTGCAAAAAATGAGCCATCACATGACTGTCTGCCAAAATCTGGAAAAATTATAGCTTTCAAAATATGGCGATGCAAAAACTAGATTTTACAAAAAATGCGTCTTTTTGTGTGTGACAGCTGTCAGTCATAAAAACCCCATATGATTCTGGTATTGCTGTAATCACACCGACCCGAAGAATAAAGTCGTCTAATCACTTATACCGCACGAGGAACGGCGTCAAAAATAAACTCTTGGGTTAGGATTGGGCTAGGGTTAGGGCTGGGTTTGGGGTTAGGGTTGTGCTAGGGCTAGGGTTGTGCTAGGGTTAGGGTTGTGTTAGGGTTAGGGTTGAGCTACGGTTAGGGTTGTGCTACGGTTAGGGTTGTGCTACGGTTAGGGCTGGGGTTGGGGTTAGGGTTGGGGTTAGGGTTGTGATGGGGTTGTGATTTTTTTCAAAAGTAAGAAAAAAGATGACGATATGGTGAATAGTGTTGAGCGCAAGTGCTCGCTACTTGAGTTTGCATCGGGTGCTCTGGTATGCATTGAGTATCGTGGGTATTTGAGTGACATGCTCGAGTCTCTGCCCCATATGCTTCGCGGCCAAAAAAACTTTACGGGGATTGCCTGCCATGCACGAGCGATCCCCGCATGGTTTTTTTTGGGTGTCTAATAACCGTGAAACATGCGGAGCAGGGACTCGAGCATGTCACTCGAGCACACGCTGTACATGGTGCATACCTGAGTACCCGATGCAAACTCAAGTAGCGGGCACTTGCGCTCAAGACTAATGACAACTTATTCAATATGATGACCTAATGTAAACAAATTCAGTGTCGTACCTCTTCGTTCAAAATGTTCACTATACACCTTAATAAAATCCTTGAGGGGTATAGTTTCCAAAATGGGGTCACTTGTGGGGGAGCTCCACTGTTTAGGCACATCACGGGCTCTCCAAACGCGACATGGTGTCCGCTAACAAATTGAATGGAAAATCGGCTCAAATTGTTAGCGGACGCCATGTTGCGTTTGGAGAGCTACTGCGTGCACAAACATTGGAGCTCCCCCACAAGTGACCCCATTTTGGAAACTAGACCCCCCAAGGCACCTATCTAGATGCATAGTGAGCACTTGGAACCCCCAGGTGCTTCACAAATTGATTCGTAAAAATGAAAAAGTGAAAAAAAAACACTTTTTCATTTTTACAAATCAATTTGTGAAGCACCTGGGGGGTCTAAGTGCTCACTATGCATCTAGATAGGTGCCTTGGGGTGTCTAGTTTCCAAAATGGGGTCACTTGTGGGGGAGCTCCAATGTTTGGGCACACAAGGGCTCTCCAAACGCAACATGATGTCCGCTAACAATTTGAGCCGACAATTTGCTATCGGATACCATGTTGCATTTGGAGAGTCCCTGTGTGCCCAAACATTGGAGCTCCCCCACAAGTGACCCCATTTTGGAAACTAGACCCCACAAGGCACCTATCTAGATGCATAGTGAGCACTTGCAACCCCCAGGTGTTTCACAAATTGATTCATAAATATGAAAAAGTGTTTTTTTTTCACTTTTTCATTTTTACGAATCAATTTGTGAAGCACCTGGGGGTTCCAAGTGCTCACTATGCATCTAGATAGGTGCCTTGGGGTGTCTAGTTTCCAAAATGGGGTCACTTGTGGGGGAGCTCCAAAGTTTGGGCACACAGGGGCTCTCCAAACGCAACTTGGTGTCCGCTAACAATTTGAGCCGATTTTCCATTCAATTTGTTAGCAGATACCATGTTGCATTTGGAGAGTCCCTGTGTGCCCAAACATTGGAGCTCTCCCACAAGTGACCCCATTTTGGAAACTAGACCCCCCAAGGCACCTATCTAGATGCATAGTGAGCACTTGGAACCCCCAGGTGCTTCACAAATTGATTCATAAAAATGAAAAAGTGTTTTTTTTTTCACTTTTTCATTTTTACGAATCAATTTGTGAAGCACCTGGGGGTTCCAAGTGCTTACTATGCATCTAGATAGGTGCCTTGGGGGGTCTAGTTTCCAAAATGGGGTCACTTGTGGGGGAGCTCCAATGTTTGGGCACACAGGAGCTCTCCAAACACAACATGGCGTCCGCTAAGTATTCAAGCAAATTTTACAATCAAAAAGTCAAATGGCGCTCCTTCCCTTCCGAGCCCTGCCGTGCGCCCAAACAGTGTTTTTTCCCCACAAATTGGATATCTGCGTGCCCAGGGGAAATTGCACAACAAATTTTGGGGTCCATTTTTTCTTGTTACCTCTGTGAAAACAAAAAAAATTGGGTCTAAAGTAACATTTTTGTGAAAAAAGTTAAATGTTCATTTTTTTCTTCCACATTCAAAAAATTCCTGTGAAGCACCTGAAGGGTTAATAAAGTTCTTGAATGTGGTTTTGAGCACCTTGAGGGGTGTAGTTTTTAGAATGGTGTCACTTTTGGGTATTTTCTGTCATAAAGACCTCTCAAAGTGACTTCAAATGTGATGTGGTCCCTAAAAAAATGGTTTTGTAAATTTTGTTGGAAAAATGAGAAATCGCTGGTCAACTTTTAACCCTTATAGCTCCCTAACAAAAAAAAATTTTGGTTCCAAAATTGTGCTGATGTAAAGTAGACATGTAGGAAATGTTATTTATTAACTCTTTTGTGTGACATATCTCTCTGATTTAAGGGCATAAAAATTAAAATTTTGAAAATTGCAAAATTTTCAAAATTTTCGCCAAATTTCTGTTTTTTTCACAAATAAACGCAAGTGATATCGAAGAAATTTTACCACAATCATGAAGTACAATATGTCACGAAAAAAGAATCTCAGAATCAGGGGGATCCGTTGAAGCATTCCAGAGTAATTACCTCATAAAGTAACAGTGGTCAGAATTGTAAAAATTGGCCTGGTCATTAACGTGCAAACCACCCTCGGGGCTTAAGGGGTTAACAAGACGGTTTTAATGCCCCTTGGAAGAGACGTGGAGTTCAGAGTGGTTTAACAAGATGGTTTTAATGCCCCTTGGAAGAGACGTGGAGGTCACATTAGCTTAACAAGACGGTTTTAATGCCCCTTGGAAGAGACGTGGAGTTCAGAGTGGTTTAACAAGACGGTTTTAATGCCCCTTGGAAGAGACGTGGAGTTCAGAGTGGTTTAACAAGACGGTTTTGATGCCTCTTGGAAGAGACGTGGAGGTCACAGTGGAATAAAAATACAATATCAATGCCCCTTGGAACAGTGGTGGAGGTTACAGTGGAATAAAAAGACAATATCAATGCCCCTTGGAAGAGTGGTGGAGGTCGCAGTGGAATAAAAAGACAATATCAATGCCCCTTGGAAGAGACGTGGAGGTCACAGTAGCTTAGCAAGACGATTTTAATGCCCCTTGGAAGAGACGTGGAGTTCAGAGTGGTTTAACAAGACGGTTTTAATGCCCCTTGGAAGAGACATGGAGGTCATATTAGCTTAACAAGACGATTTTAATGCCTCTTGGAAGAGACGTGGAGTTCAGAGTCGTTTAACAAGACGGTTTTAATGCCCCTTGGAAGAGACGTGGAGGTCACAGTAGCTTAACAAGACGGTTTTAATGTCCCTTGGAAGAGACGTGGAGTTCAGAGTGGTTTAACAAGACGGTTTTAATGCCCCTTGGAAGAGACATGGAGGTCACAGTAGCTTAACAAGACGGTTTTAATGCCCCTTACAAGAGCCATGCAGTACAGCATATTAAAAACATTATTCCCATTATTGGGGAGTGGGTCTCCCATAGTCTTTGCCTATGCCTTCCAAGCAAAAGCTGCCAAAAATTAGGACGGAGGAACTTGCAATGCTGGCAACACGGACCACGGTCACCCCGGTGGTATAGTGGTGGTGGAGGCTGAGGGTAAGGAGAAGAGCAAAAAACAGCCAAAATGAGGAAGCATATACCCATGTGTGGGTGTGAAGCGGTGCATGGGAATACACCTCCTGAAATAACACAGTGGATTTGACTTTATGTTACTCTGCTGTTATTTGGTGGTGATGAGAAGTCTGGCCCAATCCAGTTCTTGTTCATTTTGATAAGGGTCAGCTTGTCAGCATTGTCAGTTGACAGGCGAGTGTGCTTATCAGTTATAATTCCCCCAGCGGCACTAAAAACATGCTCCGATAACACGCTAGTGGCAGGGTAGGCCAGGACCTCCAAGGCGTACAGAGCAAGTTCATTCCAAGTGTCCAGCTTGGATACCCAATAATTAAAAGGCACATAGGAATCAAAGAGGATGCTGGTACGGTCGGCAAGGTACTCCTTCACCATCTTTTGAAACTTTCCACTTTTCCCGCCTGTAAGCTGGGCGGGTCTCAGAAAACTGTCCCAGAACGTTGACAGTGATCCCCTGCCTCTGCTGGATTGGAGTTGCGTCTCTCTCGCCTGTACGCCTTGGTTGGGCAACGAACTGTGACCTCTGCCGCTAGCGTGTTCAGATGGGAATTTTTTTAACAGTTCTGCAGCAAGGGCCTTCTGGTACTGCCCCATTTTTGTAGACCTCTCCACCTCAGGAATAAGAGAGTGAAAGTTCTCCTTGTAGCGGGGGTCTAAAAGTGTCACCAACCAGTAATGACTGTCACCCAACATATTGACAACGCGAGGGTCACGGTTAAGGCAGCGTAACATAAAGTCAGCCATGCGTGCCAGACTGGTAACGGGCAAGACTTCCGTGTCCTCACCAAGATGATGACTGACCATGTTCTCCTTCTCCCCCCTGTCCTCAGGCCACCCACGCTGAACCGACGGTATGACAGTTGTACAGGTACTACCATCTACAGAGCATGATACCAGCTCCTGTTCTTCCTCCTCCTCCTTCTCCTCCTCCTCTCCATCATTGTCCCCCAATGCACATTGGGATGAGATGAGGCTGGGCTGTGTGTAATCGCCAGCTATGGCTTCTAGATCCATCTCATCATACTCTGGCTGCAATGCCTCCTCTTTAATTCTCTGCAGAGAGCGTTGCAAAAGACAGACAAGTGGGATGCTGACGCTAATGATGGCATCATCGCCACTCACCATCTTGGTGGACTCCTCAAAGTTTGTCAGGATGGTACATATGTCAAACATCCAGGTCCACTCATAGGTCTTATGTGTGGAGTCTGACCTGAATATCAACGGCCTTGTTGCAGCTGGTACTCCACAACTGCTCTCTTCTGCTCACAAATCCTTTCCAACATGTGGAGGGTAGAGTTCCAACGTGTGGGGACATCACACACCAGTCGGTGTGCCGGAAGCTGCAAACGCTGCTGCAACACAGTAAGGGGGCGGAAGCTGTAGCCGACTTCTGAAAATGAGCTGACACGTGGCGTACTTTGACGAGCAGATCTGGCAACTCGGGGTACGATTTAAGAAACCACTGAACCACTAGGTTATGCACATGAGCCAGGCATGGTACGTGTGTGATCTCGTCTCGCCTCAGAGCCGCCACCAGGTTACGGCCATTGTCACACACGACCATGCCTGGATGTAGGTTCAGCGGTCTCAGCCACTGATCTGCCTGCTCTTTCACAGCTGTCCACAACTCACAAGCAGTGTGAGGTTTATCACCTAAGCTTATGAGTTTCAGCACAGCCTGTTGCCGCTTGGCTGATGCAGTACTGCAGTGCTTCCAGCTTGTAACTGATGTGGTGATATCTGAGATGGAGGCTAAACATGAGGAGGAGGAGGATGATGCGCAGGAGCTGTACACTGTGGGTGCAACTCTGACTGACATAGGGCACGCAATCCTCGGTGTAGATAGGATGTGTTCAGGGAGTTGTACCGTCTCTGGCCATAAGCACTTGTCCACGTGTCCGTTGTCAGGTGGACTCTCCCAGTAACTGCGTTTTTGAGGGCACGGCAGATGTTTTGGGACACGTGCTTGTGTAGTGCGGGGATGGCACACTAGGCAAAATAGTGTCTGTTGGGGACCGAGTACCGAGGGACGGCCACCGCCATAAGGTTGCGGAAGGATTCCATCTCCACCAGCCTAAAAGGCAGCATTTCCAACTCAAGCAGTCGTAAAATGTGCGAATTTAGGACTGTGGCCTGTGGGGCATTGGCTGCGAATTTGCGCTTTCATTCAAAGGTCTGAGATATGAACAATTGAACTCTGCGGTGGGACGTGGACGTGGACATTAATGCTGTTTCTTGAGAAACTGCCATTACAAGTGAAGACTGAGAAGAGGGGGCATCTTTGCATGCAGTATGGACAGGGGATTGCCTTGCACGCACAACAGGGGGTTCTCTTACATGCACAACAGCGGAAGAAGCAGTGGTGACACGCGCTGACACTGTTCGTGGACCCTGGGGTTTGCCCCACAAAGTCGGGTGCTTTGCTGACATGTGCCTGATCATGCTGGTGGTGGTCAGGCTGGTAGTTTTGTCACCCCTGCTGATGCTGGCCTGGCAGGTGGTACAAATGGCCTTTTTGTGGTTATCAGCACAGTCTTTAAAAAAATTCCAGACTCTGGAAGACCTACCGGTTGTACTGGCAACGTCCATCGGGTTGGTGTTACGGGGAACGGTTGCCCGCCTTCTGTCTGCGGCCACCACACTGCTTCTTCCTGCCTGTTGGGGTACTCTGCCTCCCTCCCCTGTGTGCTGCTGGACTCGCTCTGCGTGTCCTCCTGCCACGTTGGGTCAGTTACTAGATCATCCACCACCTCCTCCTCTTCCACTTCCACACCACGGTCCTCCTCCTCACTTCGTGGCAATTGTGTCTCGTCATTGTCCACCTCTTGTGACAAATTGCCAGCGTCGCCTTCCTGTGGCCGTGGCTGTTCAAATATTTGGCCATTGCTACATGGGATCTCCTCTTCCACCACTTCAAGCAGAGCAGGCGAGGGGCCCAAATATGGAAATGGACCAGTGAACAGCTCTTCAGCGTGTCCAACTGTGGCATCAGTTGCTGTCTGACGACACTCGGCATGGTGGGAGGAAGGAGCATCAGGGTGAGGAGGAGTATGTGGTCGAGACTCACGGCTACTAACACTTGACCGTGTGGAAGACAGACCGGTGGTGGTGGTGCCCAGGTGACTGGAAGTATTATCTGCTATCCAATTAATAACCTGTTCACACTGATCAGTTCGCAATAGTGGTGCTGTTGTGTGCTTCCCTAGTAATTCGGTCAAGAACTGGGAGCGAGAAGATGTCGCTGTTGGTTGTGGCACATTTTCACCTTGGCCACGGCCCCGCCCTCTGCACGCACCATCACCAGAACATCCAGTTCCACATCCCTTTCCACGCGCCTTGCCCATTGTAAATGAAGTAAAATAGCTTACACTCGCACTATCAATGGCAAAAGGGTAATAAAAAGGAGATTTGAACCATGGAAGAGGAAAACCACAGTTCTAGTTCTCTGGCCTACACCAGAATCTTTTAAACAGATATATTTGTGTCTGAACAGTCAGCGAGACACTGAAACTGTTTTTTTTTTATGCAAAAAGGCGGAAAACACCCAGATTTGAACCGTGGAAGAGGAAAACCACAGTCCAATTTCTCTGGCCTACACCAGAATCTTTTAAACAGATATATTTGTGTCTGAACAGTCAACGAGACACTGAAACTGTTTTTTTTATGCAAAAAGGTGAATTACACCCAGATTTGAACCGTGGAAGAGGAAAACCACAGTTCTAGTTCTCTGGCCTACACCAGAATCTTTTAAACAGATATATTTGTGTCTGAACAATCAGCAAGACACTGAAACTGTTTATTTTTATGCAAAAAGGCAGATAACACCCAGATTTGAACCGTGGAAGAGGAAAACCACAGTTCTATTTCTCTGGCCTACACCAGTATCTTTTAAACAGATATATTGGTGTCTGAACAGTCAGCGAGACACTGAAACTGTTTTTTTTTATGCAAAAAGGCGGATAACACCCAGATTTGAACCGTGGAATAGGAAAACCACAGTTCTATTTTTCTGGCCTACACCAGAATCTTTAAAACAGATATATTTGTGTCTGAACACTAACAGACACACAGGGGGGTGGAAATACCAAAAGGTTAATAAGATGGGTATTTGTAGAGTCTGACTGAGGAAAAAAAAAAAAAAAAGAGGATTTAGATGAAAAAAAAGGATTTTTCCTGGCCCCTGAGACCTGGGGCTAAGTCTAGCAATTTGAAAAGCAGCACACAGGACTGTAATGCAGTGTTTGTTGGTATAACCACAGCGTCTCCTATACAGCCTGCCTGCCTACCTGCCTGATATGTGGGAAGGATATTAGTCCTGAGAAGGACTGTTTGTTTGATTTTGTAGGCTTTAGAGACCCTATACTACCTATTTCTCAGTATAAATCTCTTCCTAGCTCAGCAGCACTCTCCCTATACTGTCTGATTCGGAGCGACTGTGTCCAAGATGGCGGCGCCAGGTTTTAAATACTCGAGGTGACGCTGTGCGGTCAGCCAATCACTGTAATGCCCACCACCAACATGGCTGTGGCATTACAGTGACTGGCTGGCAATCCCTGCATGTTCATTGGCTCTGTAAGGAGCGCCAAACATGCAGGGCAGAGACCCCAGCTCCCGCCCGAGTAACCCCGAAATGCTCGGTGCTCGTCAAACATCCAGAGTAGTGAGATGCTCGGGCAACTACCGAGCAGTGTCGAGCATGCTCGCTCAACACTAAATGCTTCCAGTCACTTAGCCACCACCACTACCACCCTGTCTTCCACACGGTCAAGTCTCAGTAGCCGTGAGTCTGGACCGCATATTCCTCACCCTGATCCTCCTTCCTCCCACCATACCAAGTTCCCAGAGACAACAGATCCCACACTTGGACACTCCAAAGAGCTGTTCACTTTTCCATTTAAAGATTCGGGCCCCTCGCCTGGTCCACTTGAAGCGGGGCAAGAGGAGATTGCATGGATCGATGCCCAAATATTTGAGCAGCCACGGTCATACAAAGGCGACGGTGGGAAAGTGTCACAAGAGGTGGACGATGATGAGAAACAATTGCCAGAAAGATAGGAGGAAGACTAGGGTGCAGAAGTGGAAGACAAGGTGGTGGATGATATAGTAACTGACCCAACCTGGCAGGAGGACATGCAGAGCGAGGACAGCAGCACACAGGGGGAGGGAAGCAGAGCACCCCAACAGGCAGGAAGAAGCAGTGTGGTGGCCGCAGACAGAAGGCGGGCAACCGTTCCCCGTAACACCAACCTGACGGAAGTTGCCAGTACAACTGTTAGGTCTTCCCGAGTCTGGTTGTTTTTGAAAGACTCTGCCAATAACGCCAAAAAGATCATTTGCACCACCTGCCAGGCCAGAATCAGCAGGGGTAGCAAAACTACCAGCCTGACCACCACCAGCATGATCAGGCACATGGCTGCAAAGCACCCGACTTTGTGAGCCGAATCCTAGGGTTCAGGAAAAGTGTCTGCGGGTGACACCACTGCTTCTTCCGATGTGCGTGCAAGCCAATCCCCTGTCCATAGTGCATGCGAAGATGCCTCCTGCCCTGCACTTGCCGTTGCACACTCTCAACTAGCACCATCAGCAAGCACATCCTTGTCCCAGCTCAGCGTTCAGTTGTCCATACCGCAGTCCTTGGAACGCAAGCGCAAATATGCAGCCAATGCCCCACAGGCCACACTACTAAATTCCCACATTTTGCAACTGCTTGCGCTCGAAATGTTGCCTTTTAGGCTCGTGGAGACGGAAGCTTTCCGCAACCTGATGCCGGCGGCCGTCCCTTGGTACTCGGTCCCCAGCCGCCACTATTTCTCCCGGTGTGCCATCCCCGCATTACACAAGCACGTGTCCCACAACATTAGCTGTGCCCTCAACAATGCAGTTACTGGGAAAGTCCACCTAACCACGGACATGTGGACAAGTTCTTGTCGGCAGGGACGGTACATCTCGCTGATGGCACACTGGGTTAACATAGTGGAAGCCAGGACCCAGTCGGACCTTGGGACGGAATACATCCTCCCGACACCAAGGATTGCGGCCCTAAGTCAATCAGGGTTGCCCCCACAGTCTACAGCTCCTGCGCCTACCCCTCCTCTTTAGCCTCCATCTCCAAAATGACCACATCAGTCACAAGCTGCAAGCACTGGAGTACTGCCTCAGCCAAACGGCAACAGGCTGTGCTGAAGCTAATATGCTTAGGTGACAAACCGTACAATGCTGAAGAGTTGTGGACAGCTTTGAAAGAGCAGGCAGATCTGTGACTGACACCACTGAACCTACAGCCAGACATGGTCATGTGTGACAATGGCCGGAACCTGGTGGCGGCTCTGAGGCGAGGCGAGCTCACACATTTACCATGCCTGGCCCACGTGCTTAACCTCGTGGTTCAGCGGTTTCTCAAAACCTAGCCGGAGCTGCCGGTTCTGCTTGTCAAAGTACGCCGCCTCTGTGCCCATTTTAGAAAGTCAGCTACAGCTTCCGCCGTCCTTGTCGTGCTTGCAGCTTCCAGCTCACCGACTGGTGTGTGATGTCCCCACGCATTGGAACTCTACACTGCAGATGTTGGGAAGGATTTGTGAGCAGAATAGGGCAGTTGTTGACTACCAGCATCAACAAGGCCGTCGGTATTCAGTTCAGACTCCACACATAAGACCTCAGGAGTGGACATGGATGTCAGACATATGTACCATCCTCCAAAATTTTGAGGACTCCACCAAGATGGTGAGCGGCGATGACGCGATAATTAGCATCACCGTCCCGCTTCTCTGTCTTCTGAAACGCTCTCTGCTCACAATCAAAGAGGATGAATTGCAGGCGGAACACGAAGAGATGGAGCAAGGAACCATACAGGGTCATTACACACAACCCAGCCTCATCTCATCCCAACGTGGATTGGGTGACAATGAGGAAGAGGAGGAGGAAGAACAGGAGCTAGTTTCATGCTCTATAGACGGTACTACCTGCACAACTGTCATACTGTCTGTTCAGCGTGGATGGCCTGAGGAGGAAAAGGAGAGCATGGTCAGTCATCCTCTTGGTGAGTGTTAGGCGTCGGGCATATGCTGGATTTGAAATAGGTCCAGAACCTTCTGTGGTCTCCCATTCCAGTCCAGTCCAGCCAGGGCTGATGCTGCTCAGCATCATCGTCAGTCCCAACGCCTAGCTGGTCCACCAGATGTACAGGTTGTCACTTGGGTCTTTGTTCCTAGCAACATGAAGGATAGGTTGCGGAAGGCGACAGGATTCTCTGTACTGAGCATGCCCGTGACATGGCGGACCGTGATTGGTGGTTTGGGAGTCAGCTGATCCGGTGACCTGGCACCGCCCAATTGGTCGCGGGTGACGTCACCAATGGTGCGACGGTGGGCAGGGCTTAATCTTTAAAAAGCCCGCTCACAAACATGGCGGCGCACTCTGATCATTGAGCTGTGATGGTGTTGTGTGGACGCTTGGTCTCTTGGGCTCCACGTGTGCTTTAGTTTCTGGCAGGCAGGTTTAGTGGAAATAGGCAGGCTTAGATGAAATAGGCAGATAGCTTCATTTGACAGTCTGGCTCCGACAAAGGGGTTGCCTTACACCCCGAGCAGTCTGCAGACACCCTATTCCTGGTACCACCTGTAAGCCACGTGGAGAGATACTCCTCAGTCCGGTAGCACGCCGGCTGGGAGCACGTATTCGCCGGCGTGAGTCACACACGCATTCTGGCGCCAACTGTGTAGTCCCTGTGCTGCAACAGGACTACAGATACATTATTTATCGCACATCTCTCGTGCAGCTAACGGAGACAAACAAGATGGATGAACTGGAAGAAGAAATATCTACAGGTAACTATGACATAGTGGGAATAACCGAGACATGGTTAGATGAAAGCTATGACTGGGCAGTTAACTTACAGGGTTACAGTCTGTTTAGAAGGGATCGAAGAAATCGGAAAAGGGGTGGAGTCAGTCTATATGTAAAGACGTGTCTAAAGCCTACAATACGGGAGGATGTATGGAAGGGAAATGAGGAGGTCGAGTCCTTATGGGTGGAGATACATGGGGCGAAAAACAATAATAAAATTATCATAGGAGTCTGTTATAAACCACCAAATATAGCAGAAACCACGGAAAGTCTATTAATGAGACAAATAGACGAAGTAGCAAAAAATAACGAGGTGATTATTATGGGGGACTTCAACTACCCCGATATAGACTGGGAGACCGAAAGCTGTAGATCTCAGAAAGGAAACAGGTTTCTGTCAATTATCAAAGACAATTATTTGTCACAACTTGTTCAGGAACCAACTAGAGGGACGGCCCTTTTAGACTTAATATTAACTAACAGGCCAGACAGAATAACTGAGGTGCAGGTCGGGGGGCACCTGGGAAATAGTGACCACAACATTATACAATTCCACATGTGCTTCAGTAGGGTGCCCAGCAAGGGAGTCACAAAAACACTGAACTTCAGGAGGGCAAAGTTTGATCAGCTAAGAGATGCCCTTCACCTTATAGACTGGGATAGTATCTTTAGTAATAGGAGCACGGATAGAAAATGGGAAATTTTCAAAACAGTCCTACATAGTCACTGTAGAAGGTACATACCTTATGGGAATAAAAGGGCTAGGAATAGGAGGAAGCCAATGTGGCTAAATAAGGAAGTCAAGAGGGCAATGAAAAACAAAAAAAGGGCTTTCGGTAAACTTAAACAAGAAGGCAGCGAGGAAGCGCTAATATCTTATAGGGAAAAAAACTAAATCTGTAAGAAACAAATAAGAATAGCAAAAGAGGAGACAGAGAGACTAATTGCCAAGGAAAGTAAAACGAATCCCAAACTGTTCTTTAACTATATAAACAGTAAAAGGATTAAAACTGATGGAGTTGGCGCATTGAAAAATAACCTGGGTAAAATCATCGAGGGCGATGAGGGTAAAGCAAACCTACTCAATAGCTTCTTCTCCACTGTTTTCACAAAAGAAAACAATTTATCGGAAGAAATGCAGAGTGATAAAGTAAACCCTCCGCTAAATATCACCCACCTAACCCAGGAGGAAGTTCAGAAACGCCTAAATAATATCAAAATAGACAAGTCACCAGGCCCAGATGGCATACACCCCCGGGTACTAAAAGAATTAAGTAATGTGATAGACAGACCGTTGTATCTTATATTCAAGCACTCTTTATGGACAGGGACTGTCCCACTAGACTGGTGCCAAGCAAATGTGGTACCAATATTCAAAAAAGGGTCTAAAAGTGACCCTGGGAACTATAGACCAGTCAGCTTAACGTCTGTTGTGGGTAAATTGTTTGAAGGATTTCTTAGAGATGCTATTGTAGAATATCTTAATGATAATAACTGTCTAACTCCATATCAACATGGATTCATGAGGGATCGCTCCTGCCAAACAAACCTGATGGCCTTCTACGAGGAGGTGAGCTCACAGCTGGACCGGGGAGAGTCAGTGGATGTTGTATACCTTGACTTCTCCAAAGCGTTTGATACCGTGCCACACAAAAGGTTGGTATATAAAATGATAATGCTTGGTCTGGGGGATAATGTGTGCAAGTGGGTAAATAGCTGGCTGAGTGATAGAAAGCAGAGGGTGGTTATCAATGGAGTAAGCTCAGGGTGTGTCAGGGTTACTAGCGGGGTGCCTCAAGGGTCTGTCTTGGGCCCTATATTATTTAATATATTTATTAATGATCTAGTGGAAGGGTTGCATAGTAAAATAGCAATATTTGCAGATGATACTAAACTTTGTAAAGTAGTTAATACAGATGAGGATAGGGCACAGCTACAGGAGGATTTAGATAAATTGGGGAGTTGGGCCAAAAAATGGCAAATGGTGTTCAATGCCGATAAATGTAAGGTCATGCACATGGGAAAGAAAAACAGCAGTCACCCATACATATTAAATGGGAAACCGTTGGGGAAATCTGACATGGAGAAGGACCTGGGCGTCTTGGTTAATAGCAAATTAAATTGGAGTGCCCAGTGTCAGTCAGCAGCTGCGAAGGCAAATAGAGTCATGGCATGCATCAGAAGAGGAATAGGGGCATGTGATGAGAACATTGTTCTTCCTCTGTTAAAGCGCAGGTAAGGCCGCACTTAGAATATTGTGCACAGTTCTGGGCTCCAGTGCTCAGGAAAGACATATTGGAGCTAGAGAGGGTACAAAGGAGGGCGACTAAGGTAATAAAGGGAATGGAGGGACTAGAGTACCCAGAGAGGTTGTCAAAATTAGGCCTATTTACGTTGGAAAAGAGAAGGCTTAGGGGAGACCTCATAAACATGTATAAATACATCAGGGGGCAGTACAGAGATCTCTCCCATGACCTGTTTATACCAAGGATGGTGACAAAGACGAGGGGGCACACTATGCGTCAGGAGGAAAGGAGGTTCCTGCACCAGCATAGAAGGGGATTCTTTACGGTCAGAGCAGTGAGACTCTGGAACTCTCTGGGAGAGGAAGTGGTGATGTCCAACTCACTTAATGAGTTCAAGAGAGGCCTGGACGCCTTTCTTGAGAACAATAAAATTACATCTTATGCTTAGTGATAGTTATTTAATCCAGGGATTTAATCTGACTGCCAGATTGGTGTCGGGAAGTGAATTTTTCCTCAATGATGTAAATTGGCCTATACCGCATGTTTTTTTTTTTTGCCTTCCCCTGGATCAACGCTGCGGAATAGCTGCAGTGCACAAGAAATAGGCTGAACTGGATGGACGCTTGTCTTTTTTCGGCCTTATAAACTATGTAACTATGTAACTATGAGATAGTGCGAATCCCTATTCCCGCTCCGGTGTGCTGTAACACGGAGGGGATTGTTATTTAAGTTGGTTGTTTTACCTTCTCACCCGGAAGGTGTTTGGCCGCAGTCCACCAGGCTGCATCGCGGACCCCGGGTTCGGTTGCTTTCCATTATTTAATAAAGTTGTTTGCAACCGTCCCCTTAACAGTGAGGACATGGAAGTATTGTCTGTTAGCAGACTGGCACACATTGCTGAGTTTATGTTACATTGCCTTTCCCGCGACCCTCGCGTTCTCAAAATTTTGGGTGATTACTGGTTGGTGACACTTCTAGACCCACGCTACAAGGAGATCTTTATATCTCTTATTCCTGAGGTGGACAGGTTTACAAAAATGGGGCAGTGCCAGAAGGCCCTTGTTGCGGAACTATTAAAAAAATTCCCGTTTTAAAACGCTGGCGGCACAGGGCACACTTCGTTGGACAACCAAGGAGTACAGGCAAGAGAGACACATCTCCATTCCAGCAGTGGCAGGGGCACACTGTCAAAGTTCTGGCAGAGTTTTCTCAGCCCCTCCCATCGCACAGGTCCTGAGGCGCGGGGTACTCTCACAAGAAGTGCAAAGTTTGGGAAGATGCTGAGGGAGTACCTTGCCGACCGTAGCAACATCCTCCGTGATTCCTCTGTGCCTTATAATTATTGGGTATCCAAGCTGGACACGTGGAATGAACTGGCTTTCTACGCCTTGAAGGTCCTGGCCTGCCCTGCCGCTAGCATTTTATCAGAGCGGGTTTTTAGTACTGCTGGTGGAATTATAGCTGATAAGCGCATCCGCCTGTCAACTGAAAATGCTGACCGGTTGACTCTTATAAAAATGAACAAGGGCTGGATTGGGCCAGACTTCTCAACACCACCGAATGATAGCAGCATAACATAAACTCAAATCCAGTGTCTTTTTTTGGGAGGTGTATTTCCATGCACCTTTTCACATCCAAACATGGGTATATGCTTCCTGATTTTGGCTATTTGCTCTTGTCCTCCTCCTTCTCCTCATCCTCCACCACCATATCACCAGGGTGACCATGGTCCGTGATGCAACACCCACATCATTTTTTTTTAAAGGGTGTTTATGATACCTGTAAAAAAAATTTTTTAGACAGTACAGTTAGGTCCATATATATTTGGACACAGACAACATTTTTCTAATTTTGGTTCTAGACATTACCACAATCAATTTTAAACAAAACAATTCAGATGCAATTGAAGTTCAGACTTTCAGCTTTCATTTGAGGGTATCCACATTAAAATTGGATGAAGGGATTAGGAGTTGTGGTAATGTCTAGAACCAAAATTAGAAAAATGTTGTCTCTGTCCAAATATATATGAACCTAACTGTATATTCATGTATACCCCCCAGGGGTAAATGTTTGTCAGCCCATACACTTAGTACATGGGCATTACAAGTATAGGAGACCGGCTCCTTTCTAATGGGAACATTTTTTTTATGAGGCCCTCCTCCACGTCTTTTCCAAAGTGCATTGGAGTGTCTCCCAATTTTTGGCAGCCCTTGCATTCACTGCATAGGCCAACACTATGGGAGACCCACTTCCTAATAATGGGAACATTTTTTCATGAGGCCCTCTATGTCTCTTCCAAGGGGCATTGGAGTGCCTCCTAATTTTTTTTTCAGCCCTTGCATTCACTGCATAGGCCAACACTATGGGAGACCCACTTCCTAATAATTGGAACATTTTTTCATGAGGCCCTCTACGTCTCTTCCATGGGGCATTGGAGTGCCTCCCAATTTTTGGCAGCCCTTGCATTCACTGCATAGGCCAACACTATGGGAGACCCACTTCCTAATAATGGGAAAAAATTTTCAAGAGGCCCTCTACATCTTTTCCAAGGGGCACTGGAGTGTCTCTCAATTTTTTTTTCAGCCCTTGCATTCACTGCATAGGCCAACACTATGGGAGAACCACTTCCTAATAATGGGAGCATTTTTTCATGAGGCCTTCTACGTCTCTTCCAAGGGGCATTGGAGTGCCTCCAAATTTTTGGCAGCCCTTGCATTCACTGCATAGGCCAACACTATGGGAGACCCACTTCCTAATAATGGGAAAAAAATTTCATGAGGCCCTCTACGTCTCTTCCAAGAGGCACTGGAGTGCCTCCAAATTTTTGGCAACCTTTGCATTCACTGCATAGGCCAACACTATGGGAGACCCAATTCCTAATAATGGGAACATTTTTTCATAACGCCCTCTACGTCTCTTCCATGGGGCATTGGAGTGCCTCCCAATTTTAGGCAGCCCTTGCATTCACTGCATAGGCCAACACTATGGGAGACCCAATTCCTAATAGTGGGAACATTTTTTCATGAGGCCCTCTAAGTCTCTTCCAAGGGGCATTGGAGTGCCTCCAAATTTTTCACAAGCCTTGCATTCACTGCATAGGCAAACAGAATGGGAGACCCAATTCCTAATAATGGGGAAAAAAAATTTCAGGAGGCCCTCCTCTACGTCTCTTCCAAGGGGCATTGGAGTAGCTCAAAATTTTTGGCAGCCCTTGCATTCACTGCATAGGCAAACAGTACGGGAAACCCACATCCTAATAATGGGAACATTGTTTTCAGGAGGCCCTCCTCTAAGTCTCTTCAAAGCGGTATTGGGGTGCGTCCAAATTTTCAAAGGGGTATTGGGGTGCGTCCAAATTTTGGGCAGACTTGCCACTCACTGCATACGCAATAACAGTATAGGAGACCCACTCTTTAGTAATGGGAACGACAAAGCATAGCCGGCTGATGGCTCTCTAAGAATAGCGAGGGCCCACTGCTGGCCCTTTAAGAATAGTGAAGGCCGCCTGATGGCCCTATAAAAATAGGCTTTGTGACTTTCAGAGTCCCTCCTTCATAAATGAAAAAGGATGTGTCTGATCATGTCTCACACACCACATGGCTGGCCAGATAAGGTTGTAAAATGTTAAAATGACATTTCCTGGTGAATGCTTTTGTCACGGTTGAAAGCAATGCAAAAGTGCAAAAACGCATCAAAAACGCTACATGTGAACATAGCCCAAGATGTGGAGTATTTTTGGTTTTGGTTATTTATTTTGCCTTATATACAAGTCATTACCCTGGAAAGAATGTTCCTTAACATATTTCCCAGGAAAATCTATTTTGGTTTCGTTTTTGTATGTTTTATTGTGAGTCCGTAAAAGTGCCGTAAAACCTCTGACAACGTTGTTGACAGCAGTGACCTGAGAGTCAGAAATGCTTCCGGGGTCTTCCCCATGATATTCCCATGTAATTTGAGCACAGTTCCCATCCATTTGGGCAATTTTTAGGCCCTCTGCAGACCGCCGGGGTAAGCCGCCTGAAAAATGCTCGAGTTTCCCATAGACTTACATTGGGCTCGTTGCTCGGGTCGAGAACCCTAGCATTCCAATTTCCTCGACCCGAGCATCGAACACCCAAGCATTTTAGTGCTCGCCCATCACTAGTTAGTATCAGAAATGCTGTAGATGTCTGTCAAATGCCCAGAGATGCGTTTCTTAAGATTTCTTGTGGTACACCCTACATACATTTTTTCACATGATGTGCATTTTATAATGTACACTACATTATCACTGCTATAATTGACATATTGTTTAATATCATAGTATTGTGAATGATCGGTATTCGGGATTTGTTTCGTGACCATAGCATAACAGCACATCCTGCAGCAATTTAAGCCACATTTGTAGATTCCCTTGCAATCAAGCCACATATAGCGATGATCAGGGGGTTTCAAAGCATTTAAAGATAAAAAGTTCATTACACAATGCAGATGCTGCTGCTTTATATAAAACCACAACAGCTACAGCTCTCGAATCGGTCACCTCTGTCACACATACCAAAGCTCGCACAATCAACAGGCAATCCTGGCACACCAGCCTGACTAAAGAAGAAGAAGAGGTGGGCTTCTAGGATTGCTAAGCAGAAATGGAAAAAATCCCACTCCAACAAGCACTTCATCACATTCATACAGTCCCTCACTACTTTCAAGTCCACACTGCAGCAAAACAAACCTACTTCTCATCTCTCATATCCTGCCTGTCTCACAACCCTAAACAGCTATTCAACATTTTCAATTCTCTCCTCCATCTCCCAGTAACTCCTCCCTCTCCTTTCATCTCAGCTGAAGACTTTGCCTCATTCTTAAAGCCAAAGAATGATAACATCAGAGAAAGCTTTGGCCTACAGTCCCCACAGTCCCTCCTCGTAATTACTCAGCCCTCCTCCTCCAAAGCTAGCTTCTCCGCCATTACGGAATATCAACTTTCCTCTCTACTCTCCAGATCACATCTCACCACCTGTGCATTTGACTCTATCCTATCCCAAGTCCCAACTCATTCAAAACCTCACCACAATCTTCATCCCAGCCTTAACTCATCGCTTCAACCTATAACTAACAACTGGTGTCTTCCCCCCTTGCTTCAAACATAGCTCAATCATGCACATCCTCAAAAAGCCCTCCCATGACCCATCCTCTGTTTCTAGCTATCGCCTCATATCACTTCTTCCCTATGCCTCAAAACTACACTGGAACAACACGTCCATCTTGAACTGTCCTCTCACCTCTCTTCCTGCTCCCTCTTTAACCACTTACAATCTGGCTTCCGACCGCATCATTCCACTGAAAATGTCCTGACTAAAGCTACCAATGACCTACTAACTGCTAAATCCAAGCAACACAACCCTGTCCTCCTCCGCCTGGACCTGTCCTCTGCCTTCGACACAGTAGACTATTCCCTCTTATTAAAGATTCTCTCATCTCTTGGCATCACAGACTTGGCCCTATCTTGGATCTCTTCATACCTAACAGATCGGACATTCAGTGTCCCCCACTCACACACCACCTCCTCATCCCGACACCTATCTATAGGTGCCCCTCAAGGTTCAGTTCTAGGACCCCTTCTCTTCTGCATCTAGACCTTCAGCCTGGGACAGCTCATAGAGTCCCAAGGCTTTTAGTATCATCTCTATGCTGATGACACACAGATCTACCTCTCTGGACCCAATATCACCTCCTTACTAACCAGAATCCCACAATGTCTGTCCGCTATTTCATCTTTCTTCTCTGCTAGAGTTCTAAAACTTAAAATGGATAAAACAGAATTCATCATCTTTGCCCCCTCACTCAATTCCCCCAACAGACCTATACATCAAAGTCAATGGCTGCTCACTCTCCCCAGTCCTGCAAGCTCACTGCCTCGGGGTAATCCTTGACTCTGATCTCTTCTTCAAACCACATATTCAAGCTCTTTCCACTTCCTGCCAATTCCAAATCAAAAATATTTCACGAGTTGGTACATTTCTTAATCAAGAATCTGTAAAAACACTAGTGCATGCACTCATTATCTCCTGCCTCGACTACTGCAACCTCCTGCTCTGTGGCATTCCTTCTAACACTCTAGCACCCCTCCAATCTATCCTAAACTCTGCTGCCCGACTAATCCACCTGTTCCCACACTATTCCCCGGCCTCTCATCTCTGTCAATCCCTTCACTAGCTCCCCATTACCCAGAGAGTCCAGTTCAAAACCCTAACTATGGCATACAAAGCCATCCACAACCTGTCTCCTCTCCCCTCTTATCTCCTCTTCCCACAATTGCATACAATATTTCTCCCATGCATCCCCCCTACCCTGGAACGCTCTACCCCAGCATATCAGAATCTCGACTACCATGGAAACCTTCAAAAGGAACCTGAAGACCTACATATTCCGACAAGCTTACAACTCACAGTAACCTTTGTTCCACCATACCGCTGCACGACCAGCTCTACCCTCACCTATTGTATCTTCACCCATCCCTTGTAGACTGTGAGCCAGTATTGTGGAAAGCTCCAGAAGCTACCAACTGAACAGTTTAACCCCTGTACTGCTAACAGAAACCAGCACTGTTTAATATGATGGTGAAGTGTTCTAATCAGTTCAGGAGTATGTGAAATAAGACTCTGCAGTTTTCTGGCCCCTCTCTGACATGGTAAACCCATGACAGGTCCCTATCCTGTTTCACCCATTGCTTATGTTCCACAAACCTGAGCCAGTTCACTGCTCTCATAAGAATGGTGGTATTTTTTTAGATCTGGCAGATTAGTACCCCCTTTATTCTTGGGACGACACAATATTTTAAAACGTATTCTAGGTATATACAGGCTTTTAAACGACCACCTATGTGTAATAATTACTGAATGGCAGTCATTTAGTGCCTCCTGTCAGTTTGCGTAAACGGTCATTTACTGTATATTGGCAGCTGAGTTTCGGACGTAGCTGTTTGTTTTCGCAAAAAGTTTTTTTTATATAAGTGACGCGCCCCCAGGGCCGTGAGGTACTTGGCAACCGGGCCCCTGGATGCCGTGGGGGAGTATCACGGTGACTGGCCCAGTCCGTGACCAAGGGCGGTCAATCAAAAGGGGGATATTTATAGGGGATTTGGAAAGTTCGTGACGCCACCTGTGGATTGCGGCTAAAGGGTGCCGCCGCTGTGGAGCAGTCCTCTGGAGCTGGTGTTACGGCAGCAGAGATGGTGTGGCTCTCCACAGGTAGAGCTAGCTCCAGGGCAGTGTAGGTAGTGTAGGTTGCGCTGGGGGTTGTAGTGCCGGGAGGGAGAGATGGCGCAGATGAAAGAAGGGACGGAGGCAGTGCGGTGCAGTCATTCGAGTTCTCATGACAGTTCCACTGGTGCACTGTACAGGTGTCAGCCTCCCACGTCGCGCTGCGTTCACCAGGCAGGGGTTCAGCACTTCCTCAGGCAGATTAGGAGTACCTGACAGAACCCCACTTTCTTGTGTTCCTAGTTAGACCGTCTTCACGCTGGCTCTTTCTCCCTCCTGCCCTGCGCTTCCCACTCTCAATCCCGCTCGGGTGCTCTGAAGTCCCTCCTGTCTTGTTGGAGTTCCCGGACCTGCTTGACCCTCACGGGGATTAAAATGAGGCTTTGGCAACTGACTATATAAGCCAGAAGCCTCCGGTTTTCCCAGCCGAGACTTAGAGTAACAAGGCTGGACCAGGGCTGGTCCCCTTCTTGCGGCCTACGATCCCTCTGTCTTCTGGCAGATTCGGGGCATACGGGTGCCGTCCTGCACTCGCCGTACCCCCTGGGATCCCCTCCTTAGAACGGAGCCTACTCATCTGCTCCCCACCTGGGCCTCTAGGACTGGGCCCTACTTGTGGAGCAGAGCTCCTAAAGAGACTCTGCTCCCTGACTGACTTCTCCACTGACTGACCTACTGTTCTCTTGCCACCCTAAGATGGCTTTCCTATTTATATCTTACTCTATCGTGCTCCCCTTAACTGCTTCCTCCACCCACACCCACTACTGGTTCCCCCTACCTCTGGGTTCCCCCCACTCCAGCCAGGGACAGGGCTCAGCAGCTGCGCACATGCATGTTGCCCTTCCAGCCGGCCTGGAGCAGTGTAGTGTTGGATGCAGGTGTTGGGGTTCCGGGCAGCACTCCCTCCTTACCTGAGAGAAGGAGACACCACACCTCTGGGTGAGGTGCAGTACCTTTGTGGCGACTGAACCCTCAGGGGCGCCACACTCCCCCCTGGTAAAACACAGCACGTCCGCGGGCTGGAACAGAGTAAAACAGGGTATATTACAGACATGCACATTTTTAAGAATGCATTTGCATATAAGATAATAAAACTTTCTTCCCTTTATGGGAGGCACATCACTTTAACGTTACAGATTATATTTATCAAACATTATAAAACACTTTTCATAACGTTCTTGCAACAGGGTGTCCTTTTTTTTTAACTGGTAACCAAGTGCAAATGTAGCAGCATGAGGCACCCGTCCGCAAACCCTCAATGTAGGCCTTGGGCGTGGCTGCAGGGCATAGGTGATCCTGGTGCTGGACCACGTCTTCCGCGACGCCAAGCGGGTTTTTCTTCTGAGGTCACTTGATTGCACTTATAAATCCAATAGAGAGCACCTTAAGAAGTGCAAACTATATACAAAATAAGTTTCTGGCTGTTCACAGTCCCCAGCCTGGAGTCTGTATACCCTGACGGGTAATTATGCAAAACACTCACTATTAGAAAACATTATTCTGAACTTTAAACTAATGTACCCTTACGGGTGACTATTTACATAGTGTTCAGTCCCACTTGCTGGACTAATAGTGGGGTCCCCGCCCGGGGTACTTTTGCATCTTACCAGACCCAGCCGGGTCATAAGGTATGTCCTGCAGAGGTGTGTCCTCGATTACACGGTACACTTGTAGGGCATACTAACTGCGCTCCCCGTTGTGACGTGTATAGGTGACCCTGTCACTGGGGTATAGATTCCGGTCGGGATAGCCCTGTTCCAGCTCGGGCTCAACATCCCGCCGGTTCATGATGATGTCCCTCGTGAAGTCGGGATCCCGTATAAAGCCCCACCCAGCCTTCAGGTCAAATTTTACCACAAGTCCTTCCTCGCGGGGGCTGGGGTGGGCAGACTCCGCCTGACGGACTTGTTCCGGGCCTCCAGAAGCTCGCAACGCGCCCGCCAAGCGCGCCGCTCCTTCTCCAGCTGCTGGAGCTCCCACCTGCAGAATTCTTTCCTCCACAGGGCTTCGGCCTATGTCTCCTGCGGGAACCCCATCAGGTCCCCCCCCCGGTTGTCCCAGCAAAACTCTTCTCCACTGGGGCAGGCAACCGGGGGCGCTGGTGTCGGGAGTAGCGGGCACGGCTGCTGGTCCTCAAACCGGGCAGACCAATCAAAGACCGGCGCGCCGTACACCGACTCGGGTGCTGGAGGTGGAGGCTCCGGGAGGGCATCAAGTAGAAGGCCCCTGACTTTGGCGCCCGGGAGTGGAGGTTCCTGGAGGGCACCAGGTGGAAGGTCCTCAAGTTCAGCGCCGGGGGTGGAGGTTCCGGGCTGAGCAGCTGCTCCAGAGAGGGCATGGCGGGGTACGGGGAGTGCTGGTGAAGGAGGCCCAGGAGCAGGTCGGCGCTTGCAGTGCCCGGGATAGGGGATTCCTTCCTACCTGCTCCTGTGCTGCTCACGGCCTCCTGGGATTCAGCGGGCTCCGCCGGGGCTGGGGTGCCACTGTTGATATCCTGCACTTCTCTCCGCTGGGCTGCCAGCTTCTCCAACAACTCCCTCCTCCACCTGGTGACCGCTTCCTGCTGAGCCCTTTCAACTTACTGGCTCAGCTCCAGAATCTCACTCTGGAGGAACTCTGCATCCTCCGGGGATAGTTTTCCGGCTTCTCCCTCCAGGGAGATGGGGGGTCGCTTGCCACTGCAGCAGGCCAGAGGCGGAGGCTTGATCCTGGCGTCTGTCCATGCTGGCTGCCGGGTGCGGTCTGTCTAGACTGGTTAAGACCACACCCTGTCTCCATTCCTTCTCTCCTCCTCCTCTCCTCTTTCGGGGGCAGTCCCATGGCAATCTGCTGTCGGTCACTCCTTGCGACGTCCTCCCTGCCTTGACGGACACATCTATGCGGACAGTCACTGTTGCAAGGGGCAGGGTGTGCTTTTGGCACCATTCTGGGACCCGGCCCACGATGGGAAGTTCCATATTGTTGCTTTTGATCACGCACATAATGGCGCCCGTTCTTCTGTGGCGGGCACCATATTCAGTACCATAACACAGTTCTTTAGGCACACAATACCCGCTGATAACGGGTTGGTCACGTATCCTGTTCGTGACGCCAAACTTGACGCGCCCCCAGGGCCGTGGGGTACTCGGCAGCCGGGCCCCTGGATGCCGTGGGGGAGTATCACGGTGGCTGGCCCGGTCCATGACCCAGGGCGGCCAATCAAAAGGGGGATTTGGAAAGTTCGTGACGCCACCTGTGGATTGCGGCTAAAGGGTGCCGCCGCTGCGGAGCAGTCCTCTGGAGCTGGTGTTACGGCAGCAGAGATGGTGTGGCTCTCCACAGGTAGAGCTAGCTCCAGGGCAGTGTAGGTAGTGTAGGTTGCGCTGGGTGTTGTAGTGCCGGGAGGGAGAGATGGCGCAGATTAAAGAAGGGACGGAGGCAGTGCGGTGCAGTCATCCGAGTTTTTACTCACAGTTCTCATGACAGTTCCACTGGTGCACTGTACAGGTGTCAGCCTCCCACGTCGCGCTGCGTTCACCAGGCAGGGGTTCAGCACTTCCTCAGGCAGATTAGGAATACCTGACAGAACCCCACTTTCTTGTGTTCCTAGCTAGACCGTCTTCACGCTGGCTCTTTCTCCCTCCTGCCCTGCGCTTCCCACTCTCAATCCCGCTCGGGTGCTCTGAAGTCCCTCCTGTCTTGTTGGAGTTTCCGGACCTGCTTGACCCTCCCGGGGATTAGAATGAGGCTTCGGCAACTGACTATATAAGCCAGAAGCCTCCGGTTTTCCCAGCCGAGACTTAGAGTAACAAGGCTGGACCAGGGCTGGTCCCCTTCTTGCGGCCTACGATCCCTCTGTCTTCTGGCAGATTCGGGGCATACGGGTGCCGTCCTGCACTCGCCGTACCCCCTGGGATCCCTTCCTTAGAACGGAGCCTACTCTTCTGCTCCCCACCTGGGCCTCTTGGACTGGGCCCTACTTGTGGAGCAGAGCTCCTAAAGAGACTCTGCTCCCTGACTGACTTCTCCACTGACTGACCTACTGTTCTCTTGTCACCCTAAGATGGCTTCCCTATTTATATCTCACTCTATCGTGCTCCCCTTAACTGCTTCCTCCACCCACACCCACTACTGGTTCCTCCTACCTCTGGGTTCCCCCCACTCCAGCCAGGGACAGGCCTGAGCAGCTGCGCACATGCATGTTGCCCTTCCAGACGGTCTGGAGCAGTGTAGTGTTGGATGCAGGTGTTGGGGTTCCGGGCAGCACTCCCTCCTTACCTGAGAGAAGGAGACACCACACCTCTGGGTGAGGTGCAGTACCTCTGTAGCGACTGAACCCTCAGGGGCGCCACATAAGCAAGATATATGCTTAAAGATAATTAGAGTTATGATAATGCACTTCTCTTTTTCTGACAATCTTTGTGCTATGTCATTTGACATTAAGAAAAAGTAGTTGCAAACCACAGCAATGTATCACAGTTTTGGATTTTTTTGTTGTATACCACTGGAGGTTTTAACTTCCTCCTTTTCTGATTGAGCACTAAGGACTCATCCAGATATCAGTTTTTTCACATATGAGAAAACCTGACCGAGTTTAACCAGTGATTTTTCATAATCGTTTCATCAGATTTTCATTAAAGTGTCATAAGTTTCATCAATCAGAGTTTGATCAGTTTTTTTTAATGATGAAAAAAAAAGTTTTTCCACCTTTTCCTATCTGTATCAGTACACCTTTTCCTATCAGTACACAGATGGCATCCGAAAGCTGTCCGATTTTTTTCACTGACCTATAGACTTGCATTGCTGATTTTGATCTGACACTTATATCAATATTGGACATGTCTTTCTTATTTTTCAATCGGTACCAGGAAAAAATCTGACATGTGTACAGCCCCATACACAGGGAGTATGAGGTTCTCTACTAAAAAATCATCTGTAATGTTGTATTTGGTATTCCGCAGACTTAGGATATCTAGTTCATGAATGTAATGTGCAGATTCTTGTTTTCTTCCTTTTTTTTCTCTTCTTTTTCATTATAGGTTTCCTAAGGGTCCTGGAAGGTACTTGTCTCCTTTCCCCTATTCTTATGTCTCCTTAAATGTCCCCCCCTCTTCATTGTTTGTCTCTTTCCTTTTCCCTTCACCTCTTTTCATTTATATTCCTGTAATATTTCCACTCCACGCACATTGGTAAGGCTTCATATACTTTACCATCGCACTAGAGAAGGTGGAACACGCATGCACTGTGGGTGGAACGCAAGTGGCTAGATTATTTCCGTTTCACAAATGTCACTTCCGGTCTTGACACCTTGCATAGGAATAACGTGTGGAACGCATATGCACCCGAAGTGGAACGCAAACGCGTCACTTCCGGTTCCAGTATATCATATCACTCAATTAAGTAGGTATTTATACCGCGCTGTACACAGTTTAAACACACACAGTAGCGAGCTAAGCACGCCATTCATGCTGCACTGAAACCGGATCTTAAGCACCGTACCATACACGGTAATCACAGGGGACATTGTATTTTACTTTGTTATAGATTCTTTCTAGGGTTTATTTTTTTTATATCTAAACCCTAATTACAATGCTTATTTGTGTCTTTTTTGGGGTCAAATACCTTCAGGCCCCAAATCAAAACCGTATTTCCCATATTGGTACTTACAGTTTATTCTTTTTCCTTTTTATGTTAGATTTCTGACTTTGTGGCATCAGCAGCCTGAAGTTTATGTGGGTGTATATATCATTTTGATTGATATATATAAGTTAGATTTATGCATTTACTTTCTCAGAACATAATGATATATATTTGCAAAGAGCTCTAGCATTCTATATAAAAAGTGATTGTTTCTCTTTCAGGTTTCTTTTTACTCAAGTGATTTAATTTTCTTCTTATGTATTTATGTTTTTGTCACATAGATAAACCTTGATAAAGGCTAGCATAGCCGAAACGTTGGTTCTTGTTCTTTTTGGTCACTTGAATAAATATAAATCTTCTTGTATACAAACAACTCTTGTGGATTTTTCATATAGTGCCGAAGGTTATGTTTAAGAAGAAGTGATATGGGGTGATAGTTAGACACAGAGGATGGGTCACAGGAGGGCTTTTTGAGGATGGGTGTGATTGAGGCATGTTTGAAGCAAGGGGGGAAGACACCAGTTGTTAGTTATAGGTTGAAGTGATGAGTTAGGGTTGGGATGAAGACTGTGGTGAGGTTTTAAATGAGTTGGGATGGGATCGAGTCAAGGGCACAGGTGGTGAGATGTGATCTGGAGAGTAGAGAAGTAAGTTGATCTTGTTCTTTTTGGTCGCTTGAATAAATATAAATCTTCTTGCATACAAACAACTCTTGTGGAGTTTTCATATAGTGCCGAAGTTTATGTCTAAGGATTACTTGTACTAATTCCTTCTGGGCACTGGACTGCATGCCATATGAGCCTCCTTTACTATTTTACAGCCCCATACACTGACAAAAACTAATAGCACTCGTACGTACAAATCTGACATGTGAATGAGCCCTTAGGCTGTTTTTAAATAGTGCTTGATCCTACTTGCCCTTTAAACTTGTAGGTTTTTAGCCTGGGAGATGCATGTTTGATAAATATTAGGTTAGGATTAGTGTTGAGCGAACATGCTCGACACTGCTCGGTACTCTCCCGAGCATCACGCTACTCGGGATGTTCGGCGAGCACCGAGCATTTCCGGGTTACTCGGGCGGGAGCTCGGGTCTCCGCCCTGCATGTTTGGCGCTCTTTACAGAGCCAATGAACATGCAGGGATTGCCAGCCAGTCACTGTAATGCCGCAGCCATGTTGGTTGTGGGCATTACAGTGATTGGCTGGCCGCACAGCGTCACCTCGAGTATTTAAAACCGGGCGCCGCCATCTTGGACACAGTCGCTCCGGATCAGACAGTGTAGGGACAGCGCTGCTGATTTAGGGAGAGATATAAACTGCGAAATAGTTAGTGTAGGGTCTGTAAAGGCTGCCAGATCAAACAAACAGTCCTTATCAGGACTAATATCCATCCCAGATATCAGACAGGCAGGCTGTATAGGAGACGCAGTGGTTATACCAGCAAACGCTGCATTACAGTCCTGTGTGCTGCTCCTGTTGCTGAAATTGCTGGACTTAGCTCCAGGTCTCAGGGGACAGGAAAAATCCTTTTTTTTTTCATCTAAATCCTCTTTTTTTTTTCCTCCTTCACACTGTACAAATACCCGTCTTATTAACCTTTTGGTGTCCCAACCCCAAAAAAAAGCGTGTCTCTGATTTTTCAGACACAAATATATCTGTTGAAAATAGTCAGGTGTAGGCTAGAGAAACAGAAGTGTTGTTTTGCACTTCCACGGTTCAAACCTCTGTATTATCCACTTTTGGGCCATTTGTATCTTAAAAAAAACAGTTTGAGTGTGTCGCTCACTGTTCAGCCGCAATTATATCTATTTAAAAAAGTCTGGTATACCCCAGTAAACAATAACTGTGGTTTTGTCATCCCACGGTAAAAAATCTCTATTATTCAGGTTTTGGTACTTTTTACGTAAAGAAAAACAGTAGTGTCTCCTGACTGTTGTGACACAAAAATATATCTGTTGAAAATAGTCTGGTGTAGGCCCGACAAATCCCAGTGTGGTTTTGCAGTTCCACGGGTCAAATCTCTGTACTATCCAGTTTTGGGCCTTTGGTATCTAAAAAAACACAGTTTGAGTGTGTCGCTCACTGTTCAGCCGCAATTATATCTATTTAAAAAAGTCTGGTATACCCCAGTAAACAATAACTGTGGTTTTGCCATCCCACGGTAAAAAATCTCTATTATTCAGGCTTTGGTATTTTTTACGTAAAGAAAAACAGTAGTGTCTCCTGACTGTTGTGACACAAAAATATATCTGTTGAAAATAGTCTGGTGTAGGCCCGACAAATCCCAGTGTGGTTTTGCAGTTCCACGGGTCAAATCTCTGTACTATCCAGTTTTGGGCCTTTGGTATCTAAAAAAAACACAGTTTGAGTGTGTCGCTCACTGTTCAGCTGCAATTATATCTATTTAAAAAAGTCTGGTATACCCCAGTAAACAATAACTGTGGTTTTGCCATCCCACGGTAAAAAATCTCTATTATTCAGGTTTTGGTATTTTTTACGTAAAGAAAAACAGTAATAGTTTCTCCTGATTGTTCAGATTGCTTAAAAGAGTCGGGTGTAGGCCAGAGAAATAGAACTGTGGTTTTCCTCTTCCACGGTTCTAATCTACTTTTTGTTACCCTATTTCCATTGATAGTGCAAGTGTAAGCTATTTTACTTCCTTTACAATGGGCAAGGCGCGTGGCAAGGTACGTGGAAGTGGACGTTCTGGTGATGGTTCGTGCAGAGGACGGGGCCGTGGCCAAGGTGAAAATGTGCCACAACCAACAGCCACATCTTCTCGCTCCCACTTCTTGACCGAATTACTAGGGAAGCACAGAACAACACCAGTATTGAGAACTGATCAGTGTGAACAGGTTATTAATTGGATAGCAGATAATACTTCCAGTTACCTGGGCACCACCACCTATGGTCTGTCTTCCACACGGTCAACTCTTTGTAGCCATAAGTCTTGACCGCATACTCCTCCTCACCCTGATGCTCCTTCCTCCCACCATGCCGAGTGTCGTCAGACAGCAATTGATCCCACACTTGGACACTCTGAAGAGCTGTTCACTGGTCCATTTCCATATTTGTGCCCCTCGCCTGATACGCTTGAAGTGGTGGAAGAGGAGATCCCATGTAGCGATGCCCAAATATTTGAACAGCCACGGCCACAGGAAGTCGACGCTGGCAATTTGTCACAAGAGGTGGACGATGACAAGACACAATTGCCAGGAAGTGAGGAGGAGCATCGTGGTGCGCAAGTGGAAGAGGAGGAGGTGGTGGATAATCTAGTAACTGACCCAACGTGGCAGGAGGACATGCAGAGTGAGGCCAGCAGCACACAGGGGGAGGGAGGCAGAGTACCCCAACAGGCAGGAAGAAGCAGTGTGGTGGCCGCAGACAGAAGGCTTTTTTTAAAGACTCTGCTGATAACCCCCAAAAGGCCATATGTTCCACCTGCCATGCCAGCATCAGCAGGGGTGACAAAACTACCAGCCTGACCACCACCAGCATGATCAGGCACATGGCAGCAAAGCACCCGACTTTGCGGGGCGAAACCCAGGGTCCACGACCAGTGTCAGCGGGTGTCACCACTGCTTCTTCCACTGTTGTGCGTGCAATAGAACCCCCTGTTGTGTGTGCAAGGCAATCCCCTGTCCATACTGCATGTAAAGATGCCGCCTCCTCTCAGTGTTCACTTGTTATGGCAGTTTCTCAAGAAACAGCATCAACATCCACGTCCACGTCCCACCGCAGCGTTCAATTGTCCATATCCCAGACCTTTGAACGAAAGCGGAAATTCGCAGCTAACGCCCCACAGGCCACAGTCCTAAATTCGCACATTTCACGACTGCTTGCATTGGAAATGCTGCCTTTTAGGCTGGTGGAGACGGAATACTTCCGCAATCTTATGGCGGTGGCCGTCCCTCGGTACTCGGTCCCCAGCCGACACTATTTTGCCCGGTGTGCCATCCCCGCACTACACAAGCACGTGTCCCAAAGCATCTGCCGCGCCCTCAACAACACAGTTACTGGGAGAGCCCACCTGACAACGGACACGTGGACAAGTGCTTGTGGCCAGGGAGGGTACATCTCTCTGACGGCACACTGGGTAAACATAGTGGAAGCCGGGACCCAGTCGGACCTTGGGACGGAACATGTCCTCCCCACACCGAGGATTGCGGGCCCTATGTCAGTCATAGTTGCCCCCACAGTGTATAGCTCCTGCGCATCATCCTCCTCCTCCTCCTCATGTTCAGCCTCCATCTCAGATATCACCACATCAGTTACAAGCTGGAAGCACTGCAGTACTGCCTCCGCCAAGCGGCAACAGGCTGTGCTGAAACTCATAAGCTTAGGTAATAAACCTTACACTGCTTGTGAGTTGTGGACAGCTGTGAAAGAGCAGGCAGATCTGTGGCTGAGACCGTTGAACCTACATCCCAGAATGGTCGTGTGTGACAATGGCCGTAACCTGGTGGCGGCTCTGAGGCGAGGTGAGATCACACACGTACCATGCCTGGCTCATGTGCTTAACCTCGTGGTTCAGCGGTTTCTTAAATCGTACCCCGAGTTGCCAGATCTGCTCGTGAAAGTACGCTGCCTGTCAGCTCATTTTCACAAGTCGGCTACAGCTTCCGCCGCCCTTGCTGTGTTGCACCAGCGTTTGCAGCTTCCGGCACACCGACTGGTGTGTGATGTCCCCACACATTGGAACTCTACCCTCCACATGTTGCAAAGGATTTGTGAGCAGAAGAGAGCAGTTGTGGAGTACCAGATGCAACAAGGCCGTCGATATTCAGGTCAGACTCCACACATAAGACCTCAGGAGTGGACCTGGATGTCTGACATATGTACCATCCTGACAAACTTTGAGGAGGCCACCAAGATGGTGAGTGGCGATGACGCCATCATTAGTGTCAGCATCCCACTTGTCTGTCTTTTGCAACGCTCTCTGCAGAGAATTAAAGAGGAGGCATTGCAGCCAGAGTATGATGAGATGGATCAAGAAGCCGTAGTGGGCGATTTCACACAGCCCAGCCTCATCTCATCCCAACGTGCATTGGGAGACAATGAGGGAGAGGAGGAGGAGGAGGAGGAGGAAGAACAGGAGCTGCTATCATGCGCTGTAGACGGTAGTACCTGTACAAGTGTCATACCGTCGGTTCAGCGTGGGTGGCCTGAGGACAGGGGGGAGGAGGAGGAGGAGAGCATGGTCAGTCGTCATCTTGGTGAGGACACGGAAATCCTGCCCGTTACCAGTCTGGCACGCATGGCTGACTTTATGTTACGCTGCCTTAACCGTGACCCTCGCGTTGTCAAAATGTTGGGTGACAGTCATTACTGATTGGTGACACTTTTAGACCCCGGCTACAAGGAGAACTTTCACTCTCTTATTCCTGAGGTGGAGAGGTCTACAAAAATGGGGCAGTACCAGAAGGCCCTTGCTGCAGAACTCTTAAAAAAATTCCCATCTGAACACGCTAGCGGCAGAGGTCACAGTTCATTGCCCAACCAAGGCGTACAGGCGAGAGAGATGCAACTCCAATCCAGCAGAGGCAGGGGAACACTGTGAACATTCTGGGACAGATTTCTGACACCCGCCCAGCTTACAGGCCCTGAGGCGCGGGGTACTCTCACAAGGAGTGGAAAGTTTCAAAAGATGGTGAGGGAGTACCTTGCCGACTGTACCAGCGTCCTCCGTGATTCCTCTTTGCCTTTTAATTATTGGGTATCCAAGCTGGACACTTGGAATGAACTCGCTCTGTACACCTTGGAGGTCCTGGCCTGCCCTGCCGCTAGCGTGTTATCGGAGAGTGTTTTTAGTGCCGCTGGGGGAATTATAACTGATAAGCACACTCGCCTGTCAACTGACAATGCTGACAAGCTGATGACGCGCCCCTGGGCCTGTGTCGCGCTGCGTTGCGCACGCGGGAGCTTACCCGGAGCCGGATCTGTTGAGGGTTGTAGTCTCGTGGCGGTGACCCGGTCCGTGCCCAGGGAGTCAAACTGAGCGGCGATGTATCAGCAGTAGATGTTGGACGACTACGCCACCCGTTGAGTACAGCTAAGGAGCTGCTGCTGCAGGGCAGACCGCTGAGGCCGGTGGTAGGATTGTGCAGCGTGATAGTATAACCCCCAACGGGAGGGGTATGGCCTCAGGGCAGCCGACGTGGATGATGGGGGTAGCAGGAACCACTCAGAGACGATGCGGTGTAGTTCAGGGTCTTTACTGGTGACAAAGATAGACCCTCCCGGAGTACTGGCTAGCGGTCGGGGCCTGGTCAGTCCTTGAGCAGATGGGATCCCCCTTGGCCAGGCGGAGTTGTAGGCCTCCCCAACTAATTGTACTCTTCTGGCTTCCTTGCTAGAGGCGGGTAAAGGTAGCCCACGTCCCTGAGTGTACCGTGTGGTGCTCACCCGTATGGCCGGTGACTCGGGGCCTTCTAGTGGCTTCCGCTCCACGACGGCGGTGCTGGTCCCACGCGTGTGACCGTGCCTTCGGGTTTCTTGGCCAGAGGACCTGAAATCCCCTGCCGGGCGGTTTCTGCTGCTGGGTCTGGGTTAATCCCCACAGCCTCGGACTCCGGGTCCGGTGGTAACTCTTCAATCAGGGCGAGCTCTTCAGCTGCCAGCCCCTGATTCCTTTTAGCACTGCTCCCACAGAGCTCCTGATCTCTCTTTCCTATAGCTGCTTCTCTTCTTCTCAACTCTACTCTTCCCTTCTCTGTCTCTACTTCTGGCATGGCCCGGGAGCTGGGCCCAGCCGGAGCCACAGCTCCCTGTCAGCCCTCCTGGCTGAACTCTCCCTCTGAACTCACTAACCCTGCCTCAGCCCCAGGTTTATACAGGGGAAGTTCTTCCCCTCCCAGGACTGGGCAGGAGGTGTGGCATGCATAGGATTCCTGACCAAGAGACCTCCCACCTGCTCTCAGACATAACATTGCATTACTGTGGAAACCAGACCCCTGGGGTGCCACATTCCCCCCTAGTGAAATTTAGTACTCCGGGACTAAACATATTTTTTTTTAGAAAGACATAACAGGGTATAACAATAATAATACAATAAGAAAAACACATAAAGGTGGTCACGGCATGTCCGCAACCGGGTGCAGTCTTTGAAGGAAACAAAGGTGTCCATTTCACCAAAACAGGGAGACGTAACCAGGTAGGGGTCTGTCCTGCCCCGAGTCCTTAACAGTCTTTTAGTCCATCCTGGGTTACGCTCCACTAACTGTACAAAGGATTCCCGGTAAATCCACCAAGGACTCCTATAAATTACTAGAAACACATAATTATTTACAGAATATGGCCGCTCTCAGTCCTCAGCCAGTGGGGATAAGGATTGGCTGCTCACAGTCCTCAGCCTGGTAAGGGATAGGGGATGGCTGCTCACAGTCCTCAGCCTGGTAAGGGATAGGGACACACGGGGAACAATTCACTAATCCCAACGGGGACCATATTTTAATTAGCAGCAGTCCTTGTACCCTAACGGGTAACTATGTACAGCTCTTTATTCACGCTACTTCCCTTCAGTAGCTATGTCCTCTTTGTGCTCCCTCCTGAGGGTAGTCCTCAGACCCGTCCGGGTCCTCTTGGCTTTCCTCGTATTGGTAGTACTGCAGCCCCTCCTCGGTTAGCTGGGTTAGTATCTCTGCGACAGTCCTCCTCCCAGGTGGCCAGGACTTTACCTCCCTTTGGGCTGCCCCAGTTAATTGGGCCACCAGGATGCTCACTTTTTGCTCCTCTGTGAGGGGGTACACCTGGAAGAGGCTATCCAGCTTTTCTCTAAAGTCATGCAGGGTATGTGACTCCCCTGAGTACTGGGGTAGCCAGGCTGCCCCCGGGATATAGGGCATGGTGAAAGGCATGACCGCAACAGCGGTGGCGCTGGCGGGGGTTGAAGCGGTGAAGCTCTCCTCCGTATCCGGCATCCTTCTCCCCCCTAGTGGACCGTGGCCTACCTTGCGATGATCCTCTTCCGTAGGCCGCGGCTCCGCAGTGGATCGTCAGGGTTGAGGACCTTCCGTCGCGCTCCTGTGACGTCGGCGTCTGCTGGGCTCCTTCCAGGACCTTACGCAACGTCCGGACGTGAGGCAGGGCTTCAGTTCTCGCGCGCTTTTGGAGTCCACGCCCCTCTTCTTCCCGCGCGGCGTCTTCAAGATGGCGTCCAACGGTGGGAAAACTCCACGGAAGGCAGGAAGAAGGCTGAAAATGGCGCCGGATGGCGGGAATCTTCACCGATGGCGGGAAGAAGGCTGAAGATGGCGCCGGATGGCGGGAATCTTCACCGATGGCGGGAAGAAGGCTGAAGATAGCGCCGGATGGCGGGAATCTTCACCACTGGTAAGTTTGAACAGTCTTTTTCAGGCACGCAGTACCCGGTGGTTGCGGGCACGAAATCCTGCCGACTACGCCAAAAGTTGACGCACCCCTGGGCCTGTGTCGCACAGCGTTGCGCACGCGGGAGCTTACCCGGAGCCGGATCTGTTAAGGGTTGCAGTCTCGTGGCGGTGACCCGGTCCGTGCCCAGGGAGTCAGACTAAGTGGCGCTGTATTAGCAGTAGATGTTGGACGACTACGCCACCCGTTGAGTACAGCTAAGGAGCTGCTGCTGCAGGGCAGACCGCTGAGGCCGGTGGTAGGATTGTGCAGCGTGATAGTATAACCCCCAACGGGAGGGGTATGGCCTCAGGGCAGCCGACGTGGATGATGGGGGTAGCAGGAACCACTCAGAGACGATGCGGTGTAGTTCAGGGTCTTTACTGGTGACAAAGATAGACCCTCCCGGAGTACTGGCTAGCGGTCGGGGCCTGGTCAGTCCTTGAGCAGATGGGATCCCCCTTGGCCAGGCGGAGTTGTAGGCCTCCCCAAATAATTGTACTCTTCTGGCTTCCTTGCTAGAGGCGGGTAAAGGTAGCCCACGTCCCTGAGTGTACCGTGTGGTGCTCACCCGTATGGCCGGTGACTCGGGGCCTTCTAGTGGCTTCCGCTCCACGACGGCGGTGCTGGTCCCACGCGTGTGACCGTGCCTTCGGGTTTCTTGGCCAGAGGACCTGAAATCCCCTGCCGGGCGGTTTCTGCTGCTGGGTCTGGGTTAATCCCCACAGCCTCGGACTCCGGGTCCGGTGGTAACTCTTCAATCAGGGCAAGCTCTTCAGCTGCCAGCCCCTGATTCCTTTTAGCACTGCTCCCACAGAGCTCCTGATCTCTCTTTCCTATAGCTGCTTCTCTTCTTCTCAACTCTACTCTTCCCTTCTCTGTCTCTACTTCTGGCATGGCCCGGGAGCTGGGCCCAGCCGGAGCCACAGCTCCCTGTCAGCCCTCCTGGCTGAACTCTCCCTCTGAACTCACTAACCCTGCCTCAGCCCCAGGTTTATACAGGGGAAGTTCTTCCCCTCCCAGGACTGGGCAGGAGGTGTGGCATGCATAGGATTCCTGACCAAGAGACCTCCCACCTGCTCTCAGACATAACATTGCATTACTGTGGAAACCAGACCCCTGGGGTGCCACACTGACCCTTATCAAAATGAACAAGGGCTGGATTGGGCCAGACTTCTCATCACCACCAAATGACAGCAGAGTAACATAAAGTCAAATCCACTGTGTTATTTCGGGAGGTGTATTCACATGCACCGCTTCACACCCACACATGAGTATACGCTTCCTCATTTTGGCTGTTTTATGTTCTTCTCCTTATCCTCAGCCTCCACCACCACTATACCACCAGGGTGCCAGCATTGCAAGTTCCTCCGTCCTTATTTTTGTCAGCTTTTGCTTGGAAGGCATAAGCAAATCCTATGGGAGACCCACTCCCCAATAATGGGACTTATGTTTGTAATATGCTGTACTGCATGGCTCTTGTAAGGGGCATTGCAAGTTGCTCCGTCCTAATTTTCGGAAGCTTTTGCTTGGAAGGCATAAGCAAATCCTATGGGAGACCCACTCCCCAATAATGGGACTTATGTTTGTAATATGCTGTACTGCATGGCTCTTGTAAGGGGCATTGCAGTTCCTCATAATTTTTGGAAAGCCTTCCATTCACTGCTTAGGCCAACAGTGCACAGGAGACCCAGTTGCTATAAATGGAAAAAAAGGTTTAGTTAAGGCCCTCTGACCTCCATGTCATTTCCAAGGGGCATTGGAGTGCCTCGAAATTTTTGGTAGGCATTGCACTCACTGTATGCCCTATAACTGTGTAGCCGAACCGCTCCTTTTGTTACAGAAACATATCCTACAAGACATATCTGGTTGACTGGCCTGATATTGATGTGAATGGTCCCTGTTCCTCCTGCTCTTTCTCCTTTGCCACTACCTCATCCATCATTTATCACCTGAAGCTTTGTTTTAAAGGGAGTCATAGAACTTGGATAGTAGCAGAAAAACATCCAGCAATCCTCGGAGGAGGTAGGATATGCGCCAAAACGCTGATCACCTCAGGCCTAGCCGCTACTACATACATGTGCTTGCATTCCAACAAAACAAAGCAGATGCTAACTTCTATCATCCTCATCATGCTCCTCACCTTGGCACTCTCAACTCCCCTGATGGAGAAGCCAGGGCCCACCGGAGGAGTCTGGTTGTCTGGTGGGCTCGGCCAATGCTGCCCTAAAGCAGGCCAGGCTAAGAAAAGTGTGGGAAAGGTTACCGGGACAAATAGGGGTGGCTGGGGACCGAGTATGGACACCCGGCCGCCCCCTGGAGGCTGGGGAGCAAGCGGGGACATCCGGCCACCGGGCGGCTGGGGACTGAGTATGGATACCAGGCCGCCGACGCAGCCATGGCTTGGTGGCCAGATTCCGCCTCCACATGCCTAAAAGGCCCAATTTAAAGTGCAAGCAAGCAGTATGGTATTGCAGCCTGGGGGTGGGTGGGTGGCAGGCTGCATACTTGCGCTTGCATTGCAAGGAATGGGAGAGGTACAATTGAACACTGCCCTGGGACTAGGACTTGAACAAGTCTGCAACCACAGGTGCAGGGTGGGAGGCATCTTCGCATGTACCATGAACAGGGGTTTGGCATGCACACACTACAGCAGAATAGGCTCTCCTATCCCCCCTAAATGCACTGGGGAGGGCACAGGTAATGTTTTGGTATATGCGCTAAATCTTATGTATAAGGCACACCAGGACAAATAGGGGCGGCTGGGGACTGAGTATGGATACCTCGCTGCAGAAGCAGCCATGAGGTAGTGGCCAGCTTCGGCCTCCTCCAAACGAAAAGGCCCCATTTCAAGCTAGCAGTATGGCATTGCAGTCTGGGGGTGGGTGGGTGGCAGGCTGCACACTTACACTTGCATTAAAAGAAAACAAAACAGATGCTAACTTCTGTCATCATCATCATGCTCCTCACCTTGGCACTCTCAACTCCCCTGATGGAGAAGCCAGGGCCCACCAGAGGAGTCTGGTTCTCTGGTGAGCTCGTCCAATGCTGCCCTAAAGCAGGCTGGGCTAAGAAAAGTGTGTGGGGGGATGTTCCAAGGAGAAATAGGGGCGACTGGGGACCGTTTATGGACCCCCGGCTGCCCCCAGGCGGCTGGGGACCGAGCATAGATACCCGGCCGCCGGGCGGCTGGGGACTGAGTACGGATTCCAGGCCGCCAACGCAGCCATGACGTGGTGGCCAGCTTCCGCCTCCACATGCCTAAAAGGCCCAATTTCAAGTGCAAGCAAGCAAGCAGTATAGTATTGCAGCCTGGGGGTGGGTGGGTGGCAGGCTGCATACTTGCGCTTGTATTGCAAGGAATGGGGGAGGTACAATTGAACACTGCCCTGGGACTAGAACTTGCACGGGGATAGTTGCAAGTCTGCATCTTCTGATGCGGCAAGGATCACTTATGATGGGCACACTTTTAGACAGTGACCTGGGTGTCAGAGATGCTTCCAGGGGTCTTCCCCATGCTGTTCCCATGTCTTTTCAGCACTTTATGCATGTGTCACACAGCACATGGCCAGATAAGGTTGTAAAATGTTAAAATGACATTTCCCGGTGAATGCATTTGTCACAGTTGAAAGCAATACAAAAGTGCAAAAACGCATAAAAAATGCTACTTGTGAACATAGCCCAAAGTGTGGAGGAGTATTTTTGTTTTTGGTTATTTATTTTACCTTATACACAAGTCTTTACCCTGGAAAAGAAATTCCTTAACATATTTCACAGGAAAAAAGTTTCAGTTTCGTTTTTGAACGTTTTATTGTGAGCCCGTAAAAGTGGCTTAATACCTCTGACCACGTTGTTGACAGCAGTGACCTTGGGGTCAGAAATGCTTCCTGGGGCGATCCCCATGCTGTCCCCATGTCATTTGAGCACTGTCACTATCGTTTTGGGCCCTTGTTAGGCTTTTAAAAGACTGCCGGGGGTGCCACCGCAAAAATGCTCGGGTCTCCCATAGACTAACATTGGGCTCGTTGCTCGGGTCGAGCACCCGAGTATCACGGCGAGCTCGGCCCGAGCTTCGAGCACCCGAGCATTTTAGTGCTCGATCAACAATAGTTAGGATCCTATCAAAGAAAAGTATGCCTTTTTCACTGCTGGTTGACTCTCCTGAATTCTTTCATATGTATAAGTACATTCCATATAGCAGTAATGCAGTCCAAATTTCAGATATTCAATGTCTGCATACATCTTAACGCTTAAAGAGTGCTGCTGTATTCTTTTGTTTGTACCTTGCTCAAAAAAATAAAGGGAACACTTAAACAACAGAATATAACTCTAAATAAATCAAACTTTTGTGAAATCAAACTGTCCACTTAGGAAGCAACACTGATTGACAATCAATTTCACATGCTGTTGTGCAAAAGGAATAGACAATAGATGGAAATTATTGGCAATTATCAAGACACACTCAATAAAGGAGTGGTTCTGCAGGTGGGGACCACAGACCACATCTCAGTGCCAATGCTTTCTGGCTGATGTTTTGGTCACTTTTGAATGTTGGTTGTACTTTCACACTCGTGGTAACATGAGACAGACTCTACAACCCACAGAAGTTGCTCAGGTAGTGTAGCTCATCCAGGATGGCACATCAATGTGAGCTGTGGCAAGAAGGTTTGCTGTGTCTGTCCTAGTAGTGTCCAGAGGCCGGAGGCACTACCAGGAGACAGGCCAGTACACCAGATGAAAGCAGGTTCACACTGAGCACATGTGACAGAGGTGACAGAGTCTGGAGACGCCGTGGAGAGCGATCTGCTGCCTGCAACATCCTTCAGCATGACCGGTTTGGCAGTGGGTCAGTAATGGTGTGGGGTGACATTTCTTTGGAGGGCCGCACAACCCTCCATGTGCTCGCCAGAGGTAGCCTGATTGCCATTAGGTACCGAGATGAGATCCTCAGACCCCTTGTGAGACCATATGCTGGTGCGGTTGGCCCTGGGTTCCTCCTAATGCAGGACAATGCCAGACCTCATGTGGCTGGAGTGTGTCAGCAGTTCCTGCAAGATGAAGGCATTGAAGCTATGGTCCGCCCGTTCCCCAGACCTGAATCCGATTGAGCACATCTGGGGCATCATGTCTCGCTCTATTCACCAACGTCACTTTGCACCACAGACTGTCCAGGAGTTGACGGATGCTTTAGTCCAGGTCTGGGAGGAGATCCCACAGGAGACCATCCGCAACCTCATCAGGAGCATGCCCAGGCATTGTAGGGAGGTCATACAGGCACGTGGAGGCCACACACAATACTGAGCCACATTTTGACTTGTTTTAAGGACATTACATCAAAGTTGGATCAGCCTGTAGTGTGTTTTTCCACTTTAATTTTGGGGGTGACTCCAAATCCAGGCCTCCATTGGTTAATAAATTTGATTTCCATTGATGATTTTTGTGTGATTTTGTTGTCAGCACATTCAACTTTGTACAGAACAAAGTATTCAATGAGAATATTTCATTCATTCAGATCTAGGATGTGTTATTTGAGTGTTCCCTTTATTTTTTTTGAGCAGTGTATATTGTGCAGTCATGACAGTTTGTGCCTTTTTACACTTGCTTTATTACGTTTGTTTTTTGTCATCTCTTCGATAGGTCATTGATATAGGACTGGTGGTTGTCCGACACCCAACACCCCTGCCGATCAGCTGTAATAGCATTGGGCAGCAGCCGGATTTAAACATTTATGGAGCCACATTGCACAGTTCTCTCCAATGTGTTTTTTTATTATCATTAAAGGGGTTTTCCAGGCCAGGTCTAATATGCACTGTATGAAGCCAAATCCTAACAGTGTGTGCACTGTATATTCACTGTTAAGATTCAGCTCTGCTTGCCAGTTCGATCAATCGTAATGTGATCGCTTATATGAGATTTGCAGACTTGTGCTCATGTGCTGAATAACTTCTCTCCCCTGCTTCTCTCAATGCTTTAACCTTAGCTAGTCAGCCGGTGGCCACAAGAATGCAAGTCACATGTGAGCAATCACGTGATGAGCAATTGGACTGGCAAGCAGAGCCAAATCCTAACATTGTGTATTTTATGGCAGTAACGTAAGATTCAGTGGATGATGAAAATTAACATTGTATGTTACGACTAAGACCTCATGGTCACTACAGCACGTCCTCTGAGCATTGCAGAGAGTCAGAGGACGATGAAGAGACCAGAACAGTGGCCAGTGGGGAATGAGGAGAGGTGAGTATTTGATTATTTATTTTTTATGTATGGAGCATGTATATAAAAATTAGCATTGTGTGTTACGACTAAGACCTCATGATCAGAATGCTGTATCACCACTTTACTTACTGACTTTTAATTGATTTTCAATAAAGGTATATTTCCATTTTTATATTTTTTGCATTTTTATTTTCACATTTAGTGGCCAATTTTTTTTTTGTGGATATTAAAAAAAATCAAGCACTGAGTCTTTCATCCAGTGTCTGCAATAATTGATCAGAGGTGGAGGAAAAATGTCTTAATGTACTTTTGGTAAACCATGAAATATGGCCTTAGTTGGATGTTCTGTGAGTAGGTAACCAGATTTACTTTTTTTTTAAAAAGAGCAAGTCCCACACCATCCATCAGGAGTATGCATAACATTTCCTGAAAGACTGGAGTTAGATCTTGTGCCAATTTATGGTAAGTAGTAATCTCATCCAAAATATCAAAAACTTGTCTCCTATAGAAATTTACATCAATAATCACCTCTGCAAACTGCAAATCAAATCTCAAAATGTTTGAGTTAGTGTGAAATTGCACATTTCAGGAAATTCAACTAGAATTCAATCCTCCACAAATTAATCTACTCATCTCTAGCTGAAACCTCAGATTTTCTTAAATTACTGTCAGTATGATTGGCAGTGATACAGGAATGCAGATCTCTTAGATCTTTTCCCACCATTTGGAACTAATCACAGGCAGGGGATCTAGCATCAAGAGGATAGTACGAGGGGTTAGATACATAGAAACTTAATAGCTGCCTACAAATATCTGAAGGGCTGTCACAGTATAGAGGGATCATCCTTATTCTCATTTGCACATGAAAACACAAGAAGCAATGGCATGCAACTGAAAGGGAGAAGAATCAGGGCTTCTGCAATAGCTCAGAGACCGGCGAATCCTCGCAGCACACAGTACGTGTCCTGGGGGGATTCTAAAGTTTTCATTTTAGACTGGATAGTATTGTCCTCCATACAGTATTATGGGCAGCACATAGTCCTCCATACAGTATTATGGGCACTACATAGTCCTCCATAGAGTTCTATGGGTACCACATAGTCCTACATACAGCATTATAGGCACCACATAGTCCTCAATACAGTATTATGGCACTATATCGTCCTCCATACAATATTATGGGCACCACATAGTCTTCCATACAGTATTATGGGCACTACATAGTCCTCCATACAGTATTATGGGCCCCACATAGTCCTCCATACAGTATTATGGGCACCACATAATTCTCCATACAGTATAATGAGCCCCACATATTGCTTCATACAGTATAATGAGCCCCATATATTGCTCCATATACAGAATATTTAGCCTCATATAATGCTCCATAAATAATAATGGACCCCATATAATGCTGTATAAATAATAATTGGCCCCATATAATGCTCTATTCAGAATGGGCCCCATATAATGCTCCATATAGAATGGGCTCCTTACAGAATAATGGACCTCATATATTGCTCCATACAGAATAGGCCCCATATAATGCTCCATGCAGAATAATGGGCCTCATATAATGCTCCATACAGAATAATGAGCCCCATATAATGCTTCATACAGAATAATGGACCCCATATAATGCTCCATATAGAATAATGGGCCCCCTATAATTCTCCATACGGAATAATGGGCTCCATATAATGCTCCATACAGAATAATGAGCCCCATATAATTCTCCATACAGAATAATGGGCCTCATATCATGCTCCATAGAGAATAATGAGCCCCATAGAATGCTCCATACAGAATAATGAACCACATATAATGCTTCATACAGAATAATGGGTCCCATATAATTCTCCATATAGAATAATGGGCCCCATATAATGCTCCATACAGAATAATGGGCCTGATATAATGCTCCATACAGAATAATGAGCCCCATATAATGCTCCATACAGAATAATAGACCCCATATAATGCTTCATACAGAATAATGGAACCCATATAATGCTTCATACAGAATATTGAACCCCATATAATGCTTCATACAGAATAATGGGCCCCATATAATGCTCCATATAGAATAAGGGGCCCCATATAATGTTCCATACAGAATAATGGGCTCCATATAATGCTCCATACAGAATGGGCCCCATATAATGCTCCATATCGAATAATGGGTCCCATATAATGCTCCATACAGAATAATGAGCTCCATATAATGCTCCATACAGAATAATGGGCCCCATATAATGCTACATACAGAATAATGGACCCCATATAATACTCCATACAGAATAATGGACCTCACATAATGCTGCACACAGAATAATGAGCCCCATATATTGCTTCATACAGAATAATGGGTCCCATATAATGATATAATGTCCATACAGAATAATGGGTCACATATAATGCTCCATACAGTATAATGGGCCCCATATGATGCTCTAGACATAATGGGCCCCAATGCCCCATATAATGCTCCAAACAAAATGGGCCTCATATAATACTCCATACAGAATGGGCCCTACATAGTACTCCATACAGAATGGGCCCCATACAATATTCCATACAGAATGGGCCCAATATAATGCTTCATATAGAATAATGGACCCCATATAATGCTCCATACAAAATAATGGGCCCCATATAATGCTCCATACATAAAAAATAAATAATCAAATACTCACCTCTCCTCATTCCCCACTGGCCACTGTTCTGGTCTCTTCATCGTCCTCTGACTCTCTGCAATGCTCAGAGGACGTGCTGTAGTGACCATGAGGTCTTAGTCGTAACATACAATGTTAATTTTCATCATCCACTGAATCTTACGTTACTGCCATAAAATACACAATGTTAGGATTTGGCTCTGCTTGCCAGTCCGATTGCTCATCACGTGATTGCTCACATGTGACTTGCATTCTTGTGGCCACCTGCTGACTAGCTAAGCTTAAAGCATTGAGAGAAGCAGGGGAGAGAAGTTATTCAGCACATGAGCACAAGTCTGCAAATCTCATATAAGTGATCACATTACGATTGATCGAACTGGCAAGCAGAGCTGAATCTTAACAGTGAATATACTGTACACACACTGTTAGAATTTGGCTTCATACAGTGCATATTAAACCTGGCCTGGAAAACCCCTTTAAGGATAATAAAAAAACACATTGGAGAGAACTGTGCAATGTGGCTCCATAAATTTTAACATCCGGCTGCTGCCAAATGCTATTACAGCTGATTGGCAGGGGTGTTGGGTGTCAGACAACCACCAGTCCTATATCAATGACCTATTGAAAAGATGACAAAAACCAAACGTAATAAAGCAAGTGTACACTGGCACAAACTGTCATGACTGCACAATATACAAACAAAAGTATACAGCAGCACTCTTTAAGCATTAAGATGTATGCAGACATTGAATATATGAAATTTGGACTGCATTACTGCTATATGGAATATACAGTCAAGTGCCCAGAAGGAATTACTACTAGTAATCCTTAGACATAAACTTCAGCACTACATGAAAAATCCACAAGAGTTGTTTGTATGCAAGAAGATTTATATTTATTCAAGTGACCAAAAGGAACAAGATCAACTTTCCTCTCTACTCTCCAGATCACATCTCACCACCAGTGCACTTGACTCGATCCCATCCCAACTCATTCGAAACCTCACCACAGTCTTCATCCCAACCCTAACTCATCACTTCAACCTATAACTAACAACTGGTGTCTTCCCCCCTTGCTTCAAACATGCCTCAATCACACCCATCCTCAAAAAGCCCTCCCGTGACCCATCCTCTGTGTCTAACTATCGCCCCATATCACTTCTCCCTTACGCCTCCAAACTACTGGAACAACACGTCCATCTTGAACTGTCCTCCCACCTCTCTTCCTGCTCCCTCTTTGACCACTTACAATCTGGCTTCCGACAGCATCATTCCACTGAAAATGCCCTGACTAAAGCTACCAATGACCTACTAACTGCCAAATCCAAGCAACACAACCCTGTCCTCCTGAGAAAGTTGCTTTTAAACAAAGAGGCATCATGAATTATGAAATTAAATACTAGGTATGCTCATGGTATGAACTATTGCAATGATTTGATGTATATTTATTAACATTACAGCATACTTATTATATGTTATGAGTAAGACCTCATGGTTGAAATGCGTCAACGAACATATGTTACCACTCTGCCTACAGAATTTTAACCCCTTCACCATCTTGCGATTTTCCGTTTTAGTGTTTTCATTTTTTGCTCCCCTTCTTCCCATCTTCCCAGAGCCATAACTTTTTTATTTTTCCAGAAATACAGCTGTATGAGGGCTTGCTTTTTGTGGAACGAGTTGTACTTTTGAATTCCACATTGATTTTTACCATATAATGTACTCGAAAACGGGAAAAAAATTCCAAGTGAGGTGTGATTGCAAAAAAGGGCAATTCCACAAATGTTTTTTAAGTTTCTTATTTACCATGTTCACTAAATGCTAAAACAGACCTATAAATATTATTCTCCAGGTCATTATGAATTTGCAGATACCAAACAAGTTTTACTTTTTATTTAAGTGATGAAAAAAAATCCAAAGAAATTTGCCATTTTCCGAGACCCATCACGTCTCCATTTTTTGTGAACTGGGGCTGGGTTGTGACTAGTGTTGAGCCACCCCCGTAGTGTTCGAGTTCGGTTCGGTTCGTCGAACACCCGTGTGTTCGCCGAACTGTTCGTCGAACTGTTCGTCGAACACCTTCGAACACCGTTAAAACCAATGGCAGGCAAACAAAAACACATAGAAACACATAGAAAACACCTTCAAAGGTGTCCAAAAGCTGACAAACTGCTCAGAAGACACAACTAACACATGGAAAAGTGACAAGTACATATAGTCATGCGAAAATAAAAGAGGTGGAGGAGTAAAAGGAGGGGGAGACACAGATATAGGCATGTCATGCCCTTCTAAAATCCAAAAAGTGAGAAGCCGACACGGCCAGTCCGCTCCTGCCCGTGCCACCTCCGTGTCGCCGGGTTTGTGCCAGAGCCGCGGTGAACCCTGATGGCCAGCCCACCTCTCCCAATACTGGTGCCTGTCCGCTGGTGGGTCGAGCGAGCCCCCCTGTGGTGGAGGCAGCTCTAAGCTTTTTAATTTAAATTGTCTCTCTAATTTGAATGAATACACTTTAAATCCATTTACAAGGATCTATTGGAGGGCAAGTCTCATGCCAGCAGCCGCGTAATTCCAGCTCCAGTAGCGTCCACTAAGGCTGCTGCAGTTAAAAAGCTTTTATAAGGATCGAGCTCGGCTGTCCACCGCAAGGCATCCTACTGCCAGTCCCAGCCCCTATGCCTTGGGGTGCCTCCTGATGCTCTTCACTGAGTATCCCATGGTCCCGAAGCATTTCCTTTGAAAAAATTAAGTGTCTAAACTACAGGTGGTGTAGCTTGCTTAACAGCCGGGATAATCCGCTGACTAGCAGACACTGCTACTAGGCACAAAGTATTTCCTGGGCTAGATGCAGTTAAAAATTTGTAATTAGATACTCTCGTTGGATGCTGAGAAAGCATTCCATAGAGTCTCCTGGCACGCCATATATGATTCTCTTAAAAAGCTTGGGGTAGGGGTCTAGGGGACCCTTTTATAGCCAAAATCACGGCCCTGTATCGCAATACGTCACCTAGGCTGAAGATAAATGGAACTGTAGCACCCTGAGGGCTCGGTTGCTACAGACGTATTGCACCTCACCCAGAGGTGTGATATCTCACTCTCAGGTAAGGATGGAGTGTGGATCAGGACCCGACACCTGCATGCATTACACCACATTGCCGTGGGGCAGGGCGACCAATATGCCCCTGAGATGGGCACGACAGTCCCTGTCCCTGGCTGGAGTGGGGGGAGGGAACACTGAGGAGGGGAACCCTGTAGTGCAGGAGCAGGGAGGAAGCAGTTCCTGGGTGCATTGAGAAGGGAGTATAAAAGGTGGGCACCATCTTAGTTCAGTGCAGAGAAGTCTGAGCAGAAGTGGCAGGGAGCAGGGGCTCTGCATGAGCTCTGCTCCGGAGGCGGGCCTAGTAACAGAGGCCCAGGCCTGGAAGAGGGAGAAGGAAGGAAGAGGAGCGGAGAAGGCTCCAGGAACGAGGAATGAAGGGATCCCAGGGGTGCGGACGGGCGAGTCGCCACCGCACGCCCGAATCCACCTGCGTGGAGGGGTCAGGCCAAAGGGGGAGACCGGTCCCCAAACTAGTGGAGGCAGGAAACGACCCTCAGCTAGAAACCGGAGGCTCTGACATTTTATGTGGCGCAGCCCCTCGCTACACCCGCTAGGAAGGCACAACATAGGGTCAGGGAAACTGGCGCCAAGTTTACCAAGAGGAGGCCCGAGGCAGCCGGACAGAAGTGTTGGTAAGAAAGGCCAGACAAAGGACACACAAAGGGGGTCCTGTGAAGTGCTCCAAAGTTATCTGGGAGTTGTCTGAGCCCCTCACCTGGTGAGCACAGTACGACGTGGGCAGCCGTTACCTGCAGACGTGGTCTGGATAATAAGAACTGTGAGTAAAGGCCCTGGACTGCATCACTGACTCCGTGTCGTTACTGCTGCTGCCCTGCACCATCACCCCCATCCTCCGCATACACTGCCCTGAGGCTATACTCCTCCCGTGGGGAGTTATGCTACGCTCTGCTGCACCCACAATACCAGCTTCAGCGGTCTGCCCTGTAGCGGCGGTTCACTCTGACCGCAATCCACGGGTGGCGTAGTCGGACATTTAAACATCAAAACCACATAAATAGTTCCGCCACTGGTTTGACCGCCCTGAGCCACGGAACCGGGTCGCCGCCACGAAGACTACAACCACCAGCATCCACCAAAAAGGGTCCGGCTCCGGGTGTCCCAAGGCCCAGGGGGTGCGTCAGAACATTTTCATCACCTTTCACAATCACCAATGGGACAAGGCAGGGATGTCCTCTATCCCCTCTCTTATACATCCTAGTGACGGAGCACCTGCTCTCATCAATTCGCCATAACCCCAATATTAGGTGGATTGAGGTGGGAGGCACCGAGTACAAGTGCTCTCTATTTGCTGATGATGTCCTAGTATATATCACTCAATCACATATATCCATCCATGCTGTTATGGCTGAAATAGATCACTTTGTTACATGGTAAAATTTTAAAATCAATGCAGCGAAGTCTGAGGCCCTCGATGTCTCCCTCCCCAAATCCATATAGGATTCCATCCAGTCCAACTTTCCCTTTGCCTGGCCCTCACAGGGTATCAAATACTTAGGAATTCCTATTCATAGAGACCTCTCCCATCTATGTTATCTTAATTTTGGGCCCTTTATTGAACAATTCCATACAGACCACGGTTGGCAAGTTAGAACTGTAAGATTCACTACGTGAACCGCTGGTGTTTTGTGGAAAAGCACATGTACACCGCGTTCCAAATTATTATGCAAAAAGTGTTTAGGAGTGATAAGGGAAGAATTTGTTTGTTTGTCAGTTAAACTCATTGATGGTGATGTGTGTCAGGGCTCTTTATATCACTGTAAGCAATTGCAGACACCTGTGCTAATTAGTTTGGCAGGTGTGTCCAATGAAAGGCAAGACTACTTAAGAAGGCTCTCTCACATTATTAAGCAGCCTACATTTTCTGCCAAAATGGGAAAGAAAAAGGATGTGTCGGCTGCTGAGAAGCAACAAATTGTGGAGTGTTTAGGTCAAGGCATGACTACAATCAACATTGTGCGATGATCAGGATGAAGTGTCTTGGCAATCAAGAAGTATGTAGCTGATTCACAGTACACACGTGTGCGTGCTGATAAGGGCAAATTGAGGACTCTTTCCTACAGGCAATTACGTCAGGTTGAAAGAGCAGCGGCAAAAAAGCCTTGTCATAGCAGCAGACAAGTTTTTGAAGCTGCTTGTGCCTCCAACGTCCCCCGAACAACAAGATGCAGGGTCCTTCAGAGGTTTGCAGCTGTGCATACGCCATCCTGTCGACCTCCTCTATCCACTTCACACAAGCAGAAACGGCTCCAGTGGGCCAAACATTACATGAAGACTGATTTCAAAACTGTTTTGTTCACGGATGAGTGCCGTGCAGCGCTCGATGGTCCAGATGGATGGAGTGGAGGATGGCTGGTTGATGGACACCCCACGCAAACACGGCTACAGCGCCAACAAGGAGGAGGTGGAGTAATGTTTTGGGCTGGAATCATGGGGAGAGAGATTGTCGGCCCCTTTAGGATCCCTGAAGGCGCTAAAGATGAACTCCATAATGTATGTGGATTTTCTCAAACAGCACTTCCTGCCATGGTTCAAGAAGAAGAACCGTGTATTTCACAGCAAGATCATTTTTCTGCATGATAATGCACCATCTCATGCTGCACATAAAACATCTGCATCTCTGGCTGATATGGGCATAAAAGGGGACAAACTTATGGTGTGACCCCCATGCTCCCCTGACCTCTACCCCATTCAGAACCTTTGGAGCATCATTAAAAGGAGTGTCTATGATGGCGGGAGGCAGTTCACATCTAAGCAACAGCTCTGGGAGGGTATTCTGTCCTCATGCAAAACAATTGAAGCAGAAACCATTCAAAACCTGACAAATTCAATGGACGAGAGAGTTCAGAAGCTCCTTTCGAACAAGGGGTCCTATGTGAAAATGTAACATCACCTAGAATAAAGTTTTGAGTTGAAAACTGTTTGATTTCAGTTTCTAACAACCTGCTAATGCTTATAATTTCAAAAATGACCATTTTTTTGGTCTTTATTAAAATGAAAAGGTTGATCGAAAAGTTTGGGGGATCTAAGAGTGTGGCAACCCAGTAGTCATGATTACTTCGAATTCTGACAATATGAGGGTCATGCTGCAGGTAGTGCAGCAAGAAGGCACTTATGTGTCTTGCGCATCTCGGAGCCCCAAAATTATTTTCCGGGCTAGATGCAGCTAAAAATTATTTTTAATTTTAAATCTGGTGGAGCTTATTATAGATGGCCTAATAGGATCAGTGCTGCACACTGCTACAAAGCCCAAATTATTTTCCAGTCAAGATACAGATAAACATGATTAGTAATTTGAAAGCTTAAAACGTTTGGTAGGGTGATTTTAACCAATCATCAAGCTTTTACTCTCCCCAGGATGACACAGGGGTAGAAAAGTCGTTTCGGATCCATGATTTGTTCATCTTTATGAACGTGAGTCTGTCTACATTATCAGTGGAGAGCCGCGTGCGCTTATCTGTCAGCACACCACCAGCAGCGCTGAACACACGTTCAGACAGAACGCTGGCTGCGGGGCATGACAAGATCTCCAAGGCGTAAGTGGCTAGCTCCGGCCATTTATCCAGATTGGAAGCCCAAAAAGAACAAGGGTCCAGTGACACAGTCGTGGCTTCAATGTTTACTTGGAGATACTCCTGTACCATCGTCTCTAGGCGTTGACTATGTGTCAGACTTCTTGTCTCCTGTGGCCTTGCAAAGGATGGGCTAAAAAAGTGGTGAAATGATTCCGCAAAATTGATGTTACCAGCAGATACTGTGGTTCTGTTACGGTTTGAGTGCTGAACACTTGACGGTCCCACGGTTGGCAAGTTGGAACTGTGAGATTCACTACGTGCACCACTGGTATTTTGTGGAAAAGCACATGTAAGATTCTGCAACAGTCTCTGCTGATACTCCTGCATGCGTGCATCCCTTTCTATGGCAGGAATAATTTCTGCAAATTTACTTTTGCACCGGGGATCTAACAGTGTGGCAACCCAGTAGTCAGGATTATTTCTAATTCTCACAATTCGAGGGTCATGTTGCAGGTAGTGCAGCAAGAAGGCACTCATGTGTGTTGCGCATCCAGGAGCACCAAGTCCCTGTTGTGTTGGTGGCGAGGTATCAATCATGCTTCCTTCCTCTGTCCTCTCCCCCCAACCTCGCACAACAGAAATGTGATCAAGGTCTCCCTCATCTGATGAGTCTTCCATCAGTTCGTCCTCCACTTCTTCCTGGGCTCCTGCACCTTCCTCACTAGTTTGGCTGCTACCATGCGCCCTGGTAAAACCATCTCCCCCACCCTCACATGCCTGCCGCCTTGGTGCTGCCGACCTTCTGGACCTTGCAGATGTTAGCCCTTCCGCATACAACTCCTCCTCCTCTACTTCCTCCACCTCCTCTTGTGCCACCACCTGACTCCGAATTCTGTTTAACATGTGCTCCAGCATGTAAATCACCGGAATAGTCATGCTGATAATGGCATCGTCAGCACTAAACATCTTCGTCACCATTTCAAAACTGTGCAGAAGGGTGCATAGGTCCCTGATCTGAGACCACTCCTCCAGCGTGATTTGCCCCACCTCTGAATCTCGTTGGCCCAGGCTATACGTCAGAACGTATTGCACCAGGGCTTGTCGGTGCTGCCACAGTCGCTGCAACATGTGCAGAGTTGAATTCCACCGGGTAGGCACATCGCATTTTAGCCGGTGAAGTGGCAGGCCCAACGACTTCTGTAGAGATGTAAGTCGCTGAGCTGCGGGATGCGAACGGCGGAAGTGAGCACACAGCGACCGTGCCCTCTGCAGAAGGCCATCTAGTCTGGGATAGTGGGCTAAAAATTGCTGGACAACCAGGTTCAACACGTGAGCCATACAAGGCACGTGTGTGACATTGCCCCGGCGAAGGGCCGCACCCAGGTTTGCAGCATTGTCGCACACGGCCTTCCCTGGTTTCAGGTCCAGTGGAGACAACCATTCATGAAATTGGTTCTCCAGAGCTGACCACAACTCCTCAGCTGTGTGACTCACATTTCCCAGACATTTCAATGTAAAAACCGCCTGATGACGTTGAGCCCTACTGCCAGCATAGTAAGGAGGTGTGCATGATCCCTTCTGCGCAGTTAGAAAGCTTGTGGCATGACCAGACAGGCTTTGGGTGCAGGTGGAAGACCGAGAGGAGGTTGAGGAGGCAGAAGCAGTGGAGGAACTTTGACATAAAGAGGATTGACGCACAACTCGTGGGGACGGCAAGACTTGGACAGCAGCCCCTTGTCCTGCTGTCACCATAGTTACCCAGTGCCCAGTCAGCGACATGTAACGCCCCTGTCCATGCCTACTCGTCCAAGTGTCTGTGGTGAAATGCACCCTGTCACACACAGAGTTTCTCAAAGAAGCGGTGATGTTGTGTGCGACATGCTGGTGGAGCGCAGGCACACCTTTCTTTGAGAAGTAGTGCCGACTGGGCATCTGGTACTGGGGCACTGCGACGGACATAAGGTCTCGAAAATCCTCTGTGTCCACCAGGCGGAAAGGCAGCATTTCTGTAGCCAAGAGCTTGCAGATGGTGAAATTCAACCTCTTAGCTTTCTCATGGCTAGGAGGAAATGGTCTTTTACTTGTCCACATCTGAGGGACCGAGGGCTGGCTATTGTGCTTAGACGGGGTTGATAAGGGTGTCCCCGGCAAACTGCCGGTCTGTGAGGAAGATGCAGGCGGACATGTTAGGTTGCCTTCATCCAAAGGTGGTGCTATCGATGTCGGACAGCGCTCAACACCAGCTGGTGTTACCACCTCCAAAGAAAATGATGACCTGCCAATCACGCTGGCTGTTGCGGGTAAAGAGGTGGCAGGTCTGCGCCCCAAAACAGGTGTGACTGCTGTCCCCCCAGTCACAGAGGATGAAGAGGCCGCGGATGCACAAGATATGGCAGACGGTGGTTGGCCCGGCCGGCTAGGCCGCATTGTAGCACACTGAGCTTCCCACTGCAACTTATGCTTCATGTCCATGTGCCGGTTCATGCATGAAGTACTCAAACTATGTATTTTTTGGCCTCTACTTAGCTTTTGCTGACAAATGTTACAGATAACACGAGTTGGGTCATCTTTATCGATCTGAAAAAATGCCCAGGCTATGCAAGGCTTAGCACCCATGCGACCTGAAGAGCCACCACGACTTGTGGTGAGAGGCAGAGTTGTGTTTGAGGATGCAGTTGTTGACGTGCTTCCAGTACTACGTCTCTGTCCAGGAAGGCGCAACCTGACCTCGTCGTCACTAGCATCTTCCTCCACCTCCTCTGCTGACCTCATCTCTTGGCTGACTGTGGGTTGACAGTAAGTGGGATCTCCGACCTCATCATCATCACCCTGTGCGTTATCACACCCGTCGTCCTCAGAGCCAACCTGTTCCTGCCCTGACAAAAAACTAAAGTTGTCGCTCCAATCAGGTATTTGAGTCTTATCATCGTCTTCCTCATTGTCTCCACCAACAGGAGTTACAGTTTGGGAATGAGGGTCTACATTATGGTCAGAACCTTCTGCGTCTGGTCCTGGATCCGACTCATAAAGATTCTGGGCATCAGTGCAGATCATTTCCTCGTCTGGATTCACAGAAGCGCTGGAGTCGACCTCTGATTCCCAGGCTATAGTATGAGTAAACAGATCTGCAGACTCAACCATCTGTTCTACCTCATACTCAGACGGGCAGCTGGAGATTTGGGAGCTGTGAGGAAGCAAGTGCGATTTGGGTGACACCTTTGAGGACTGGAGTATTTGTGATGTTGAAGTTGATGTGGAGGAGAGCCCACTTAAAGGAGCACTTGATATCCGTTGAAGCACCTGCTGTTTTTGTGCCTCATCTGGAATTTGTAGCGATTGGCGTGGCCGTAAGAAAGGGATCTTATCACATTGTCCGCTAAAAGAAGTAGACATTTTAGTTTGGCTGGAAGATGGTCTTTCTTCTGCAGATGTTACTGTTGCTTTAACACCAACCCCACGGACACAACCTTTTTTCCCCTTCCCAACACGCCTATTCCCCTTTCCACCAGCAGCAGGCCTTTTTCCACTCATTTTGGTGGTTAACTAATTCACAACTCTGGAGTTGTTTGCACAAAAAAACAATGGATGGTAACCGAGCAGAGCTGAGTGGCCAAACTGTGGTATTAGGCCAAAACTATTGGCTGGGTTAGATGCAGAAAAAAATTATTTTGAATTTGCAACCTGATGGAGGTCAGTATAGATGGACTAATAGAGAAAGTCCGACACACTACTAGAAGCCCAAATATTTTTTCAGAGGTACTGTAGATGCAGATAAAAATTAGTTTTAATTTGCAACCTGATGGAGGTCAGTATAGATGGACTAATAGAGAAAGTCCGACACACTACTAGAAGGCCAAATATTTTTTCAGAGGTAGATGCAGAAAAAAATATATTCAGTTTGCAACCTGATGGAGGTCAGTATAGATGGATTAATAGAACAAGACCCACACACAGCTAGAAGCCCAATATTTTTTCAGAGGTAGATGCAGAAAAAAATATATTCAGTTTGCAACCTGATGGAGGTCAGTATAGATGGACTAATAGAACAAGTCCCACACACTGCTAGAAGCCCAAATATTTTTTCAGAGGTACTGTAGATGCAGATAAAAATTAGTTTTAATTTGCAACCTGATGGAGGTCAGTATAGATGGACTAATAGAATGATGCTATGCCCAAAAGATTTTACTTCACTAGGTGCAGTAAAAAAATTGGTATTCTATACACAGGTGGTATATCTTGCAACACAGATAGGCTACTCCACTGACTAACACACTCTGCAATAGGCCAAAAAGGATTAGCTTTGCTAGATTCAGCCAAATGCTGTGAAAAAAACTTGCACAGCACTGGCACAGACCTGCCTGGCAAAAACTGATAGGAACTCATGTAACCTAGTCCTGAAAAGGACTCCAATTACAATTAGTCTTTACTCCCACAACCTATCTATTTAAGAGCACAGACCTCCCTGATAAAAGTCGTAGGAAATGCTGTAACCTAGTCCTTAAAAGGACTGCAATCACAACTATTCCCTACTCCCAAGCTATCTGTATATTTGTGCGAAAATTGGCTTGAAATTAACAAGGTATAGCGCACACAGCAACAGCGGTGCCGTCTAACACGCAGCTGCAGCAGTGAGAAAATGGTGGCGACGGGGAAAATGGCTTGGTCTTATAGGGCAAGGACATGTGACATACACTGCCAATGACACATGCCCTTGCTTGTGTGAAAAAAAGCACTTCGCTCCGTGTGTGCGCTGCTGATAGGCTGACAGATTGCACCTCCCCACTGTAAATGCGGGAAAGAGAAAAAAAAATGGAGATCTTCATTGTTCCTGCAGAGATCCATCCCCTGCCCCTCCCCCCACCCCGCTGTACACTCAAACTGCGTATTAACATTAATTTTCATCATTACTGAGAAAAAATCCAGTTATGATTTTGGTGCACGAACAGTTATCGAACATAACCTCGAACAGCCGAATTTTTCTCAAATTGTTCGTGTTCGCCGAACGGCTCGAACACCGCCCAAAACAGCTCGAATTTGAGATTGGCGAACAGTTCGAGTAGAACAACGCTCATCTCTAGTTGTGACTTATTTTTTGCGCGCTGAGCTGAAATTTTTATTGATACCATTTTGGGGTAGATACGATGTTTTGATCACCCATTATTGCATTTTATTGCAATGTTGCGGCGACCAAAAACCGTAATTCTGTCATTTTGATTTTTTTTTATCATTATGCCGCTTACCAATCTGATTAATTTACTTAATATTTTGATAGATTGGACATTTCTGAATGCAGGGATACCAAATGAGTATTTGTATTATTATTATTATTATTACTATTATTACTGTTTTATTTTGAATGGGACAAAAGGGGTGATTTGAACTCTTATGTTTTTTTAATTTTTTTATATTTTTTACTTTTTACTAGTTTCAATAGTCCCCTTTGGAGACTTGAAGCTGCGATCGTCTGATCGCCTGTGCTATAGATAGCAGGGCTTCAGCCCTGCTAAGTTTAGCATAAATCATGATGTCCTATGAACGGCGGTGTGTTATGATGCACTTCTGGCTTGCATGAGATAAACAGCGGTATTTAACATGTTAACAGCCGCGGGAGGATCAGCTGTCATGTGCAGGGAAAGACGCAGGCACAGCACCAGAGCCCGCATTTTATGCAGGGAGTTAAGGGGTTAAAGGGGTTAATGTAATGTCAATTAGGGTATATATTTATTTTTACACTGGATTTGGCAGCCAATTTTTTCTTGTGCTTAGTAAAAAAAAATGTTTTTAAATAAATAAAAATAAATTCTAATTGCTCCTTTTTTTCACAATTAAAAACAAAGAAATAAAAAAATATGTTTCATCGCTGTGTCCATACAAAGTCCAATCTATCAAAATATAAAATTAATTACACTGATTGATAACACCGTAAACAGAAAAAAAAATTAAATTACAGAATTGCATTTTTTCGGTAACAGCAGCACCACAAAAATGCAATAGGAAGCTAATGTGGCACCCTGCTACTACAGGTACCACAGGACCCAAAAGGATGCACGGATGGACTTCTCCACAAGAGGCCCTCACTACATGCAGACACCTCCACCCTTCCACCTCAGACCACCAGAGAGAGTCTGTTAGGGATATGTAAACTGGAGGGTGGAGTCAGTCAGACAGTCAGTTAGTCAGTCAGAGAGTGTGCTGACACTGAGAGCAGTGAAGACGCAGTACGTCTGCTGCTGTTCTGAGGGCCCCGAGTGTAGCCAAGGCAAGGAGAGAGAAGAGAGGAGTTAAGGGGGCAGAGGAGGGTCTGAAGCTCACCCCAATAAACAAGCTGGACACCGGGTCCGCGCCTACAGGGTTCTCTACACCCAGTAGGGACAACCGGCATACCAGGAGGCTTCCAGACCCCTGGTCATCCTGAAGCTACCATCAATTACAGGACTAGGAACCATGAAGGCCCCGGCATCCAGGGATAGTGGTTGCCAGAGAAAAGTCCTACTACCAAGCAGTCAGGTGAGAGAGCAAAACAACATAGAGGCTAGGCCAAGTTCCAGGCTGGCCAGAAGCTTAGAGAGAGGAAGACACGGACCAGGAGGCCTACAACCCACTCACTGGGGAGAGTTCTGAAGTGCACCCTTCCTGTTAAGTACCCTGGACCCTACCTGCCGTTACACCAGTAAAGGTACTGAAGCGAATCCCCTGTGTGCGTGTCCGTCATTCCCCCCGACTCAACCAGGCCACCTCTCATCTGCATCCCTTCCATCAACCCTGCCCCGGGGGACCACTCCGCCTGTGGGGAGCAGAAACATCCCAGCTGCCATCCCATCACCCCCAGAGGTCTTCAGCAGCGCCGGTATTCATTACCGGGAACCAAAGGTGGCGTCACGAGACAAACTGTTAACAAAAGCCCCCTTTTAAAGAGTGACCCCAGAGAACGGGCCCGGGAGCCAACAGCCGTGACATCCTACAAAGAAGGTAAAGGCCCGGGTACCGAGTCCTCCATATCCCCCTGGGCAAGTCAGCTCTTCTTGGCGTCACGAACAGGATTTCGTGCTCGTTGCCACCGGGTACTGTGTGCCGTATTTGAACTGTGTTTGAGCTGTGTTGAACATTGCCGCGATTACCGCGCCGCCACGCGGGAAGAAGAGGGGCGTAACCGCGGGAACCAGAAAGGCGTGACCGTTGGTAGTGCGCGAAGCTCAAGCCCCCTCGCGCTCTGACGCAGCACCAGGAAGCGTCAGGTCCTGGAAGGAGACCATCGTCTGCGGAGCTGCGGCCTACCCGAAAAAGAAAGAGAAGGTAGGCTACGGTTTAATAGGGGGGTGCAACCATGGCCGACGACCAAAAAGACGCCGGAGCACCAGTTAACGTTCCCGATGTTCAACTCGCGCCCGGCGCTGCTCAGGCCGGAGCGGCCGCCCCACCAGCAGGGGTCGTGACTCCATTGATACCCATGGCCCTGCCATATATCCCCGGAGCGAAATGGCTTCCCCAGTATGACGGCAAACCAGACACCCTGTCTGTATTCAAAAGGAAAATATGCGGTGTACTGGATATGTACTCAATGACTGGTAAACAGGGAGCCGCTGTTGTGCTGGGACAATTGACTGGTGCCACAGAGCGGGAAGTTGAAACCTGGCCAGCCGCAAACCAGGAATCAGTATCCATTATATTTAAGAGACTGCAAACTGTCTTTGAAAACCGCACTGAGACAGATCTTCGGATGAGGTTCTACCACTGTACCCAGAAACCTGAGGACAGTATCCGGGACTATGCCTGGCGTTTACAAGAGGCACTGCGGGCCCTGAAACAGGTTAGTCCGGCCAGCATATATGATGAGAACAAAATGCTGACAGAACAATTCATCAGAGGGTTGAGGTCCCAAGAGGAGAGCAGAACTGTACAGTGGTGGGCCTTAGATCATCCAAATGCCCCCTTTGACACCCTGAAGGACATGGCTATTAAGGGCCTTCAGCCCCTGGAAACATCAGATACTGCTATCCAGAGTTACCAGGGTGGGGCCACCACAATGGTCACAACACTCACTGCCCCTTCATTAGCAGCTGAGACAAAAGTGCAAACATCGCCCCCTAGCGAGCTGGACAGCCTGTACTCTGAAGTGCGTCAGCTAAGTAAAACCCTGACCACTGTCCTGACCGCCCTGCAGCTACAGGCGGAGCCCGAGCCGGATGGAAGGATCCTACTTGCCGACAGTCCGGAGGATGTCTCCTGGATGAGCAGAAGAAGGAGGACAACGCCACCCCGTGGGAGGACCAACGACCAACGTCGCCCTACAGGAGAACTCATCTGCTACCGTTGCCACAAGACAGGCCACACCGAGCGGATCTGTCCTTTTAAATAGGCATACCCTGGGGCCAAGGGCAAACACCCAGGAGTAGATCAACCAGGCCCATCAAGCTGGTATGACCGGTTTGTAAGAGGAAGGCCTTTCCTGTCCATCGTGCTGGACGGCATAGCAACACCTGCACTACTGGACACCGGCTCACAGGTAACCATCATACCTGATGTCCTCTACAAAAGGTACTGGTCCATAGATGAACTCCACCCGCCAGCCCCAAATCTCTCTGTGTATGCCTCCAATGGCCTTCCTCTTAACCTGGTAGGGGTTAAAGACGTGACAGTGAAGGTTGGGAGAGTGGAACTAAAGGACCAAGGACTGATTGTCATAGAATCTAACCCTGGTGATACAAATCCATATATGATACTTGGTACAAATGTTGTTGGTAACTGTTTGGGAGAAGTGTTGTTTTTACTCCAACAGATTGCTGACACTGCCAAACCAGGGCAGAGGAAGGTGCTCCAGAAGGAAATTTGCACCCTCCTATACCAGCAACAGGTAAAGCTAACAGGTGGTGAGATTGGTAATGTACGGATGACAGACCCGATACCCATTGTGATTCCCCCAATGAGTGAAATGCTGATTTGGTGTAGGGCAGCAACAGGTCAGGCAATAGTAGAGCCCATCAACTCAGAGCACAGACCTACACTCCTAACTGCTAGAGGGGTAGTTGATGTACGCAATGGAAGGGTACCCGTACGCCTCCTAAATTGTGGGGAGGAGGAAGTTAAATTGCCACGATATGCCACTGTTGCCAGACTGTATACTGTGAATAATGATGCCATACACACAGTGGAATCCTTGACCCCACCGGATACAGTGGAGGACAATGACTCCGAAGCTCAGCTGGAGGAATGGTGTCAACAGCTCCATGTTGGGACTGACACCACTCCAGTCCATCAGAAACACGGTGTTTACAGAGTGGTTCAGGAATATGAACAGGTGTTTAGTAAACACCCACTTGATTTTGGAAGGGTTAAAGGGGTACAACACCACATACCCACCGGTAACCATCCACCCATTAAGGAGCGTTACAGACCCATACCACCAGCACATTACCAAAAAGCCAAAGAAATGTTGCATGACATGAAAAAGGCAGGGGTAGTATGGGATAGCTGTAGCCCCTGGGCAGCTCCCCTGATCCTGGTCATAAAGAAGGACGGTATCATGAGGATGTGTGTAGATTACAGACAAATTAATCGAATAACACATAAAGATGCATACCCTTTGCCCCATATAGAGGAATGCCTGGCTGCACTAAAATCTGCCAATTATTTCTCTACGTTGTAACTCACTAGTGGGTACTGGCACGTCTCTGTTGCTGAAGAAGACAGGGAGAAGACAGCCTTCACTACCCCGATGGGATTATGCGAATTCAACAGCATGCCATTTGGACTCTGCAACGCACCCGGAACGTTCCAGAGGTTGATGGAGTGTTGCTTGGGACACCGGAACTTTGAGACAGGGCTGCTATACCTGGATGACGTTATCGTGTACTCGAGGACGTATGAAGACCATCTAAAGCACCTGGCGGAGGTATTTGAGGCATTGTCCCGGAATGGGATGACACTAAAACCTTCCAAATGCCACCTGCTCAAACAGAAGGCTCAGTACCTGGGACACATGGTCAGCTCAGAGGGAGTAGCACCAGACCCGGAAAAGGTCACTGCCATCCAGAAGTGGCCTGAATCAAGGAACATCAAAGAAGTACGTCAATTTCTGTGACTGGTCGGGTACTACAGGAGGTTTATTAAGGACTATACCAAAAAGGCGGCACCTTTACAAGATCTCCTAGTAGGACAGTCCAAAAGAGGTAAAAGTCCCCTATTCCAGTGGGGCAAAGAGCAGACTGACTCTTTTGCGTCAATGAAGGAAGTCCTAACCGGTGAGGAAATCCTGGCTTATCCCGACTATGGCCAACCTTTCCTGTTGTACACCGACGCCAGCAACGAGGGACTGGGAGCTGTGTTGTCCCAGAAGCAAAACGGCAGAGAAAAGGTAATTGCCTATGCCAGTAGGAAGCTTCGCCCTACTGAGCGGAACCCGGAGAATTACAGTTCCTTCAAGCTGGAGTTCCTGGCCTTGGTCTGGGCTATCACTGAAATATTCAAGCATTACCTAGCCTCAACTAAATTCACAGCCTTTATCGACAATAACCCCTTGACACACCTGGAGACAGCCAGGTTGGGAGCCATGTAACAGAGTTGGGTGGCCAGATTGTCGAATTACCAGTTCACAATCAAGTATCGGGCAGGTCACAAGAACACCAATGCTGATGCCCTGTCAAGAATGCCCCACCAGTCGGACACCGAGGATGAAGTGGATGACCTAGAAGAAATTGAATTACCTGCTTTCCACAGAAGCGGAATGGTTCACGAGCAACACGCCTCCAGAAGACGTCATGGTAAGACGCTAAATCCTTTACCTCATCACAGTTGGAAGGAGACCCAGGACAGTGACCCGTTTGTCAGCCTCATTAAAGGACTGATAACCCAAGAAGGTTCTCACCTGGAGAAGGATGCTCCTCCACAAGCCAAACACCTGTGGAATGAGAGAAGCCGGCTGTTCCTCTACAGAGAAAAGCTGTTCAGAAGGTATGTCAACCCCAGAACCCATGAAATGGTGCAGCAGATTGTTGTACCCAGGACGGATATCCAGATGGTGCTAGAGGCCTACCATGACCAAGCAGGTCACTTTGGCTGGAAGAAGCTGGAAACCCTGCTGAAGGACCGATTCTATTGGGTTAGAATGCAGAGTTCCATAGAAAGGTGGTGCCGGAATTGTGGGCCCTGTAGCCTCAGAAGGAAAGACTATGGCAGCCAGAAAGCACCCTTGCTGTTAGAACTCTCCTGTTGTTTTTTTTCTAGTTTGCTGGTCACATGACCTTTTTTGCCTATTTAATCCGGCTCCGCCCTCCTGGCCTTGCTGGACTTCATTGTATTTCTACTCTTGAGCTAGCTTGGTGCTCTGTTACCTTTCTCTGTTAGTTTTGCTAGGTCTTCTGACCTCTATGTTCTATGTTGTGTGTTTGTCTTTTACTGCTACAATTTCTGCTAGGAGGTGTCCAACTTTATCCCAGTCCCTAGATCTTGTAGGGATCCCTCCCTTGCATCTATAGGTCTTCGTACAGACTAGCTGAGGACTTTAGCGGGTCTGATCGCAGGATCAGGTTCCCCGTTACATCGGAGGGATCCAGTTTAGTTCTATTGTAGGGACAGATCTCCTGTCTTTCCTTAGTGCTTGTAGCAGATCATAACACTTGCAGTCCATGAAAACTACCCAACCCCTGGAGATTGTCGCTCTGGATCACGTCAAACTGTCACCCAGCAGATCAGGCTATTCCTATGCCCTGACCATGGTGGATCACTATTCCCGGTTCCTGGTGGTAGCCCCTGTCAAAGATCTGACAGCAGAAACTGCAGCAAGAACGTTCCAAGCCTACTTCTGCAGGTCCCATGGATATCCGGACAAGGTGCTAACAGATCAAGGCCCTGCTTTTGAAGCTGAGCTATTCAAGGAATTCTGTCACCTGTATGGATGCAAGAAGATCCGGACTACGCCATATCATCCGCAAACCAACGGTATGTGCGAGAAAATGAATAACATCGTTATAGACCTGCTAAAAACCCTACCTTTGGAAGTGAGGAACCAGTGGCCAGACAAGCTACCTGACCTAGTGGACCTGTATAACCACATACCTGTGAGTTCTACTAACTGTACCCCAGCGTATCTCATGAGAGCAAGACCTGGAAAATTGCCCATGGACCTAGACCTCGGAGTGGTAGAACCTGCTGCAGATACCTCCTCTGAAGATTAGGACACAAGTCGGCAAGAGCAGTACAGGAAAGTGCAAGCCTGTGTCGAAGACAGTCTAAACAAGGTGAAGGAAAGACAAGAAGATCAGTATAACAAGAACGCACCAGCAGAACCCTTGGCACCCGGAGAGATAGTGCTAAAGCGGAAAAGAAGAGGTCACAAGCTCGATGACCAGTGGGAAAGAGAGCCCTACACAGTGTTGAATTCTAAATTTGACAACACTAAAACCTGCCTGATCAGCAAGGATGGAGGTAAAACAACTGCAACAGTCTCAAGAGACCACTTGAAATTGTGCCCAGGTCTACTGAAGACACAGGAGAAAGAAACACCTCTTGTAATACCGGAGAAACCCAAGGAGGACATAGTTCATACCGTCCTAAGAGACTTCCCCGCGGACTGGCCTTAACTCGATGGAGCAGTTATCATACCAGTGATACACTTCTGTCAACCACCAGAAGAGCCTCCACCACAAGAAGAACCTGTGAGCGCCCTAGCAGAACCTGCTCAGGAACAGGAAGAGTCCCCGGTAAACAGCGTACTTGCCAGTCCCATAAAGAGATTGAGTCAGTTTTATAATCTACCCGCACGTAGATCTGATAGATTAACAGAGAGTGCATGCACAGACACCAGTATCACCCCAGTGCTACGAAGGTCCACATGCAGCACACAAGGCCAAATCCCTGCCAGGTATAGGGAATAAATACAAAATGCCTACATTGTAAATAGTTAACCAGTTAGGTATTGCCTACTGTTATTTATTTTGTGAACTGAAAATAATGTGTTCATTTAGTTACCCGTAAGGGTAACATAGTAACATAGTAACATAGTTTGTAAAGCCGAATAAAGACTTGCGTCCATCAAGTTCGACCTGTTAGTTCTGTAATTGCTAAAGTTGATCCAGAGGAGGGCAAAAACCCCAAATGATTTAGCCAATCTTCACCTGAGGAAAAATTCCCTCCCGACTCTGAAACCAGCAGTCAGAATAAATCCCTGTATCAACCTACTATTTTATTTTATTTTTAAGTATATGCTGAAATCTGCCTGGTATCTAGAAATGCATCCAGTCCCCGCTTGAACTGGTGTAGTGAATCTGACATTACCGTCTCCTCACTCAGTGAATTCCATATTCTCACTGCTCTTACCGTAAAGAACCCCTTCCTATGCTGGTGCTGAAACCTTTTCTCTTCCAGTCTTAGTGAATGCCCTCTTGTTACCGTAATATCCCTCCTTTTGAGCAAATCCCGGGCAAGATCTCTATACTGTCCCCTAACATATTTGTACACATTTATTATGTCCCCCCTCAACCTTCTCTTTTCCAGGCTGAATAGTCCTAGTTTTGCCAACCTCTCTGGGTATTGCAGTCCCTCCATTCCCTTTATTAATTTTGTTGCCCTCCTTTGTACCTTTTCAAGCTCATTTATATCCTTTCTATATATTGGGGCCCATAACTGAGCACAGTATTCCAAGTGTGGTCTGACCAGTGCTTTGTACAGTGGAAGAACAATGTTCTCATCCTTTGCAGCTATACCTCTTCTGATACATCCCATTACCCTGTTTGCCCTTACAGCAGCGGCCTGACTTTGGGCACTCCAATTTAGTTTGCTATCAATCAAGATGCCCAAGTCCTTCTCCATCTCTGAATTCCCCAATGATTTCCCATTCAGTGAGTACTGGTGACTTCCATTTTTCCTTCCCATATGTATGTGTCACGGGTGTGTTGCCACGAAGATCGTCACGAGTACACAGCCTGACTTCTCGCAGCTGACTTGTTGGTGCTTTGTGTTTCTCGGCAGTGAGGGAGTTAATTCTCTCTCTCTCTCTGGGCTAGATGAGGTCCAGCCTCGCCCAGCTGCAATCAATACTTCTGTAGTGAGACTCCTTCATATACCTGCTGGTCTGTTTGGGAGGTGTCGGTGAAAGCATTTCATTCAGACTGACAGAGCGGATCGTGGTGTTTGGAGTTGCTGAGATAAGTGTATTTGGAAGTGTTTTTTCCCTTTCCTCGCTTTATCATTTATCTCCTTTCCCGTTGGTTTTCCCTCTGTTGTAGTTGAGAAGTTGTTTGTATGCAAGGTGGTTTTGGTTTTTCCCTTGTACTGTCTCGTTCGTCTAAATACTGTGTTTGGGCATATTATTTCTTGTTCCCTTTGGTTGTGATCGGGGTCCTTCTCAGGACTAGATTACTGAGGTGCAGGGATCTTCAGGAGGTAGGGGTTACGCTGGCGGCCTGGACCTCTGTACCTTTAACAGTACCTCCAGGTTGAGGGATTAGTCAGGGCCCCAGCTTAGGGTCAGCTTAGGCCCCCTACCTCCAGTATACAGAGACAGCGTGACATTTTCACCGACCCACTTAGTTTTTCTCCAGCTACTATGGATCCAGTAGCCGGTCTAGCTCGGCAATTGCAGAGTTTGTCCATGGAGCTGGCGGACGTTAGGTCCAAGGTTTGGCATTCTCAGGAGCAAGCCGGACCAGAACCTAAAGTAGCTCTCCCTGATAGGTTCACTGGGGGGCGGGACAAGTTTTTTGTTTTCCGGGAGGCATGTAAATTGTACTTTCGGCTGCGGCCTCGGTCATCGGGGAGTGAAGAACAAAGGGTGGGAATTGTCATCTCGCTCCTACAAGGGGACCCACAATCTTGGGCGTTCTCTCTTCCCCCGGGTTCCCCGGCTCTCCAGTCAGTGGATAGGTTTTTCGCTGCCCTGGGACTCGTATATGATGACCCAGATCGGATCTCCCTTGCTGAGTCTAAGTTACGTAGGATCCAGCAGGGAGATCGTCCGGCGGAGGAATTCTGTTCGGAGTTCCGTAGGTGGGCCACGGACACCCAGTGGAATGACCCGGCTCTTAGGAGCCAGTTTTGTCATGGTTTATCCGACAAATTACAGGATGTGTTGGCACAGTATGACTCTCCCGTGTCTCTGGAAGCCGCTATGGCCCTCGCTATTCGCGTGGACAGACGGCTTCGGGAGAGGTGCGGGATAACTCTACCCCCTGTGATGACTCCACCTCCTACAAGGTCCCCTCATATGGTGGTTCCCCTGGTCAGTCCAGAGGAGCCTATGCAATTAGGAGGGACATCATTTCGGGGGAGGGGACCGGTGGTGCGCCATAAGGCAGGAAGGTGTTTCTTCTGCGGGAGAAAGGGACATTTTATTGGGGGGTGTCCATCCCGTCCCTTGCAGAGTGAAGAGTCGTCGGAAAACTGTTGATCCCAGGTTGTGTGGTGGACGGCAATCTGGGAGTAGGTATTTCGTCCCTAGGTTCGTCTCAGTTTCTCGTACCGGCGGAGGTGATGGTGGGTACGAGAACTGAGAGGATATCTGTTCTTCTGGATAGTGGGGCCGGGGCTAATCTGGTTGATGCTCGGTTTGCCCGGGTTCAAGGTATGCGGTTGAGTGAGTTGGCTAAACCCATCCCCATATTCTCGATCGATGCCAGGCCTCTCGGGCAGGGAAGTTTTTTGCAAGTTGTGCATGACGTAAAACTTCAAGTGGGGGCAATACATAAAGAACTGTTGTCTTGCTACGTGTTGGAGGGTCTTCCCACTCCTATTGTGTTGGGCCTTCCTTGGTTAGCTAAGCATAACCCGGTTATTAATTGGCAAACCAGGGAGATAAGCCAATGGAGTAAATTCTGTAATAAAAACTGCATGAACATGGTCATTGGTGCGGTTACTCCTTGGGTCTTACCTCCATTTCTGGCGGACTTTGAGGATGTATTCTCGGAGAAAGGGTGTCAGGAACTACCTCCTCATCGCGTGTATGACTGTTCTGTAAAACTGCTCCCTGAGGCCAAGTTACCTAAAGCTAGGTTGTATAACCTTTCTGGTCCTGAGAGGCAGGCCATGAAGGATTATATCTCAGAAAGTCTGGCTAAGGGGCATATTAGACCTTCATCTTCACCGGTGGCTGCGGGGTTCTTCTTTGTTAAGAAGAAAGATGGAGGCCTACGCCCTTGCCTGGATTTCCGTGAACTTAATCGGATTACGGTCCGAGATCCGTATCCGCTCCCACTTATTCCCGATCTCTTTAATCAGATCGTGGGCGCCAAATGGTTTTCTAAGTTGGATCTCAGGGGGGCGTACAATCTGATTAGGATGAAGGAGGGGGATGAGTGGAAGACGGCGTTTAACACTCCGGAGGGGCATTATGAGAACCTTGTCATGCCATTCGGTCTGACTAATGCCCCGGCGGTGTTCCAACACTTTGTTAATGACATTTTTCGCCGCTTGGTGGGACAGTTTGTTGTCATATATCTGGATGATATCCTAATTTACTCGCCGGATCTGGTGTCTCATCAGGAGCACGTTAGGCAGGTGTTACAGATCTTGCGGGATAATAAACTGTATGCCAAGTGGGAAAAGTGTGTGTTCGCCGTACAGGAACTCCAGTTTTTAGGCTTCCTGGTTTCAGCGTCCGGTTTTCGTATGGACCCTGGGAAAGTGCGGGCAGTTCTTGAGTGGGATCGGCCAGAGAATCTTAAGGCACTACAACGTTTCCTGGGGTTTGCTAATTATTACCGAAAGTTCATTCGTAATTTCTCGTCCATGGTTAAGCCTCTCACTGACATGACTAAAAAGGGGACGGATTTTTCTAGGTGGTCTGACAAGGCTTGTCAAGCATTCTCCTCTTTGAAAAAATGTTTTGCCTCGGCGCCCATATTCATTCAACCTGATGCGTCTCAGCCATTCATTGTAGAGGTAGACGCTTCCGAGGTAGGGGTGGGAGCAGTATTGTCACAGGGTTCGTCCCCTGGTAAGTGGCATCCGTGCGCCTTTTTCTCTAAAAAATTGTCGTCCGCTGAGAGGAATTACGATGTCGGCAATAGGGAACTCTTGGCCATTAAGTTAGCTTTTGAGGAGTGGCGCCATTTTCTGGAGGGGGCAGTTCATCCGGTCACCGTCATCACCGATCACAAGAACCTGCTATATCTGGAGTCCGCGAAACGTCTGAATCCCAGACAAGCTAGGTGGTCATTGTTTTTTACCAGGTTTAATTTTGTCGTTACATATCGTCCTGGGTCAAAAAATGTAAAGGCGGATGCCTTATCTCGTAGTTTCCCGGGGGCCGGGAATACGGACGACCCGATTCCTATCCTTCAGGAGGGGGTGGTGGTTTCGGCAGTATGCTCTGAGCTGGAGGAGGAGGTATTGGAGGCTCAGGGGGACGCCCCTGTTGGACCTCCAGGGAGATTGTTTGTTCCAGATCAGTTGCGACAAAAGGTGATCGAGGCACACCATAACTCAGTTTTTGCAGGACACCCGGGGAGTAAAGCAACTGTGGATCTCCTCTCGCGTCGGTTTTGGTGGCCTAATTTACATAAGGAGGTGGTAACTTTTGTCGCGTCCTGTGGGGTTTGTGCGCGCTCTAAGACCTCACATACCCGTCCGTCTGGGGCCCTCTTACCTTTGAAGATCCCGGAGCGTCCTTGGACTCATCTGTCTATGGACTTTATTACGGACCTCCCTCCGTCTTCGGGTAAAACGGTCATACTCGTTGTAGTGGACAGGTTCAGCAAGATGGCACATTTTATCGCTCTTCCGGCTCTCCCTAATGCTAAAACTCTTGCGCAGGTGTTCATTGGGGAGATTGTGAGGCTTCACGGGGTACCCTCCGAGGTGGTGTCTGATCGGGGGTCTCAGTTTGTGTCTAAGTTCTGGAAGGCGTTTTGTGCACGGCGGGGGATGCAGTTGTCATTCTCATCGGCTTTTCATCCTCAGACCAATGGTCAGACGGAACGTATGAACCAGAGCTTGGAGACATATCTCCGGTGTTTTGTGTCAGAGAACCAGGAGGACTGGGCTTCTTTCTTACCTCTGGCAGAGTTTGCTCTTAATAATAGGCGGAGCGAGTCCACTGGTAAGTCCCCGTTTTTTGGGGCATATGGTTTTCACCCCCAGTTTTGTACTTTCAGTGGGGGGGGCTCTTCGGGGGTTCCTGAGGAGGAACGATTTTCCTCATCACTCGCTTCAGTATGGAGAGGGGTGCTGAAGAATCTGAATACTATGGGGAACCGATACAAACGTATGGCTGATAGGAGGAGAGTGTCTGGTCCGGACCTAAGTGTGAACGATCGGGTATGGTTGTCTACCAGGAATATAAAACTTAAGGTTCCCTCCTGGAAACTGGGTCCCAGGTTCATCGGGCCGTACAGAATCAGTTCTATTATTAATCCGGTGGCATTCCGTCTTGACCTCCCCCCTACGTTTAAAATTCACAACGTGTTTCACAGATCATTGCTTAAGAGGTATGTGGCGCCGGTGGTACCGTCACTTTTACCTCCCCCTCCAGTGGTTGTCAATGGTAACTTGGAGTTCCAGGTATCGAGGGTCATTGATTCACGCTTTAATCGCCGGTCCCTTCAGTACCTGGTTCATTGGAAGGGGTATGGTCCTGAGGAGAGGATGTGGGTTCCTGCGTCGGATATTAACGCAGACCGATTAGTTCGGGCCTTCCACACGACTCACCCGGATAAACCTGGCCCTGAGGGTCCGGAGGCCCCTCGTAGAAGGGGGGGTACTGTCACGGGTGTGTTGCCACGAAGATCGTCACGAGTACACAGCCTGACTTCTCGCAGCTGACTTGTTGGTGCTTTGTGTTTCTCGGCAGTGAGGGAGTTAATTCTCTCTCTCTCTCTGGGCTAGATGAGGTCCAGCCTCGCCCAGCTGCAATCAATACTTCTGTAGTGAGACTCCTTCATATACCTGCTGGTCTGTTTGGGAGGTGTCGGTGAAAGCATTTCATTCAGACTGACAGAGCGGATCGTGGTGTTTGGAGTTGCTGAGATAAGTGTATTTGGAAGTGTTTTTTCCCTTTCCTCGCTTTATCATTTATCTCCTTTCCCGTTGGTTTTCCCTCTGTTGTAGTTGAGAAGTTGTTTGTATGCAAGGTGGTTTTGGTTTTTCCCTTGTACTGTCTCGTTCGTCTAAATACTGTGTTTGGGCATATTATTTCTTGTTCCCTTTGGTTGTGATCGGGGTCCTTCTCAGGACTAGATTACTGAGGTGCAGGGATCTTCAGGAGGTAGGGGTTACGCTGGCGGCCTGGACCTCTGTACCTTTAACAGTACCTCCAGGTTGAGGGATTAGTCAGGGCCCCAGCTTAGGGTCAGCTTAGGCCCCCTACCTCCAGTATACAGAGACAGCGTGACAGTATGACCTTACATTTCTCCTCGTTAAACCTCATTTGCCATTTAATGCTCCACCTACCCAGCTTATCCAAATCCCTCTGTAGGTCTGCACTGTCCTCTTTTGTATTAATTGTTTTACATAACTTTGTGTCATCTGCAAATATTGATATTTTACTATTTATCCCGTTGACTATGTCATTAATAAAGATATTAAATAACATTGGGCCTAGTACAGACCCCTGTGGTACCCCACTAGTGATGCTTACCCAATCTGAGAATATTCCATTTATAACCACCTTCTGCCTTCTATCCTTTAGCCAGTTAGCTACCCACTTGCAGACATTTTCCCCCAGCCCCATCATTCTCATTTTGTATACCAACCTATTATGTGGCACGCTATCGAACGCTTTTGAGAAGTCGAGATACACGACATCCACTGGTTCCCCCTGATCTAATCGAGAGCTAACCTCCTCGTAGAAGTCAATCAGGCTTGTTTGGCAGGAGCGATTCCTCATGAATCCATGTTGGTTCGGGATTAAAAGATTATTAGCATCAAGATGCTCCGTAATTGCCTCTTTAATGAAGCTTTCAAAAATTTTGCCCACAACGGACATCAGACTCACCGGCCGATAGTTTCCGGCGTCACTTTTCGCTCCCTTTTTGAATATTGGCACTACATTCGCCTGTCGCCAATCAAGTGGTACAGACCCAGTCCCAACAGAGTCCTTAAATATAAGATATAACGGTCTGTCTATCACATTACTTAGTTCCCTTAGTACCCGTGGGTGTATGCCATCAGGTCCTGGTGATTTGTTTATTTTAATGTTACTGAGGCGTTTCTGTACCTCAACTTGGGTTAGATTAGTCATACTTAGTGGAGGATTAAGCTTGTCACTTCTCATTTCTCCTGTTAGTTCTATTTCCTTTGTGAAAGTTGTCGAAAAAAAATTATTTAATAGATTAGCTTTATCCTCATCTTTCTCTGATTTTGCCTTCCTCACTTTTTATCGGTCCAATATTATCCGATTTAATCCTTTTACTATTTATATACGTAAAGAACAGTTTGGGATTTGATCTACTTTCCCTAGCAATACGTTTCTCTGTTTCCTCCTTCGCTATTTTTATTTGTTTTTTACAGGTTCTCGTTTTTTCCTTGTAACACATTAGTGCCTCCTTACTGTTTTCCTGTTTTAATCTCTTGAATGCCTCTTTTTTGCTATTTAACGCCCCTTTTACGTTCTTGTTCAACCATATTGGTTTCCTCTTATTTCTGTCCCTTTTATTCCCATACGGTATATACCTCTCGCACTGAGTATTCAGAATTCTTTTGAAGGTTTCCCATTTACTATTCGTATTCCATTGATTAAGTACTTTGTCCCAGTCAATAAGTTGAAGGTTTTCTATCAGCTGATCAAACTTCGCCCTCCTAAAGTTTAATGTTTGTGTTGTTCCCTTATTGATAACCCTACTGAAGGGCATTTTGAAGTCGATAATATTATGATTGCTATTACCTAGGTGCCCCCCTATCTGTACCTCAGTTATTCTATCAGGCCTATTAGTCAATATTAAGTCCAACACGCCTTCCCTCTCGTTGATTCCTGCACTAGTTGGGAGAGATAATTATCCTTAATATTTGTCAAGAACCTTTTTCCTTTCTGAGATCTACAGGTTTCTGTTTCCCAGTCAATATCCGGCTAGTTGAAATCCTCCATTACAATCACTTCATTATGTTTTGCTACTTTGTCTATTTGTCCTAATAGTAGATTCTCATTCTCCTCTGTTATATTTGGTGGCTTATAGCAGACCCCCAGTAATATTTTATTATTATTTTTTGCCCCCTCTATCTCTACCCACATGGACTCGACCCCCTCTTCTCCCTCTCCTATATCTTCCCTTAGTCTGGGTTTTAGACATGACTTTACATATAAGCAGACTCCTCCGCCTTTCCCCTGTCTCCGGTCCCTTCTAAATAAACTATAATCTAATAAATTTACCGCCCAGTCGTAGCTATCATCTAGCCAAGTCTCTGTTATACCTACGATGTCATACCTCTCCTCCGATATAAGCACCCGCAGCTCATCCACCTTATTGGTCAGGCTTCTTGCGTTGGTCAGCATGCAAGATAAAACTTTGGGGTTATTTAGCATCCTATTCTTCTCTAACGATCTAACTGTACTATCCCCACCCCCCTCTCCACCCTCATTATATTCACTTCTCCCCTTCCCCCTTGCTTGCCTCACATCCCACCTATTTCCTTGGTTTCCCCCCCCTTCTCTAGTTTAAAAACTCCTCCAACCTATTAGCCATCTTCTTCCCCAGCACCGCTGCACCCTCCCCATTGAGGTGCAGCCCGTCCCTACGGTAGAGCCTGTAGCCGACCGCGAAGTCGGCCCATTTCTCCATGAACCCAAACCCTTCTGCCTTGCACCAACTCTTTAGCCACTTATTCACCTCCCTAACTTCCCGTTGGGGCTCCTGTGTGGCTCGCGGGATTGGTAGTATTTCTGAGAAAACTACCTTGGAGGTCCTTGCCCTAAGCTTCCTACCTAGGTCCCTGAAATCATTTTTAAGGACCCTCCATCTACCACTCACTTTGTCATTGGCCGATGTGGACCATGACCGCTGGGTCTTCGCCAGCCCCACCCAGTAACCTGTCAACCCGATCCGCGATGTGCCGGACTCGAGCGCCAGGGAGGCAGCACACCGTTCGGCGGTCCCGGTCTTTGTGACAGATTGCCCTGTCTGTCCCCCTAATAATAGAGTCACCCACTACCAGAACCTGTCTTGCCTGCCCTACACTTCCCCCCTCCCCCTCATTACTGGAGCATACACTCCCCCGGCGGTCAGAGGATCTGTCGTGCTCCAATAATGCCGGTTCTGAAATAGCCTTCCTATACTTCTTCCCTCTATCCCTCCTAACTGTTATCCAGCTCCCTGCCTGTTCAGCCTGCACTTCCCCTCTATGCTCCACCCCCAGTATTGACCCATTGAGTGTCTGCTCGGTGAGCAGCAAACTCCGTTCCATGTTGTCGATGCTCCTCAGTATCGCTATCTGAGCACTTAGATCCAGAATTTGGGCTTCCAAGTGCACGATATGCTCACATCTCTAGCAGCAGTATGGATCCTCGGGCGGTTGCTCACGGAATGCATACATTGCGCAAGATGTACACTGCACGGCTCCGGCCAACATGGACGTCATTCTAAATATGGGGATACAGTCAGTATATATATACAAGTACAAAACACAATTATTTATATATAGTTGTATGGACGGGGATCAATTAGGGATGTGCAAGTGTATCAATTAGATATCGGCCGGGGATCAGTTAAGTATGGACGGGGGATCAATTAAGTATCAAGTATGGACGGGGGAATCAGATAAGTAGGTCAGGTGGATTAATTAAGTAAAAAGTAAAGTAAAGAAAGAATGAAATACAGTCAGCAATTCAGTCCTAAGTCCTCCCTTCCAAACTCCCTGAATACAAAGTCACTGAAAAACAAGTCACACACTTACTTTCGTTCGCACTTACACTCTGGACACACGCAGCTCGTTCACACTCACAAACTAAGAGATTTAAAGAGGTTTTTTTTTTATTTATTTTTTTCCTTTTCCAGCAATGTACCCTTTACCTCAATGCACTTCCAAAGGACTTGATGCCCAACCAGCTGCCCCTTATAAACCCTTAATTATGACCCCTTCCCCTTAATTAACCCCTTGTGAGTAAATCTACACCTCAGGATTTTAGTGCAATGTAGTTAACCCTTAAATACACAGGTAGTAAACTAAGAAACTAAAACTGTAGTGAGAAAATAGGTTTTAAAAAGCCCAATAAATCTAAACAGGGAGAAAAGCACTCAGCAGGTCACAATGCAGCACTCACCGCAATTCACACAGGTATTTTCTGCAGGATTCCCAATACCTCTTCACTGAAAAACAAGTCACACACTTACTTTCGTTTGCACTTACACTCCGGACACACGCAGCTCATTCACACTCGCAAACTAAGAGATTTAAAGAGTTTGTTCTTTTGTTTTTTTTTTCCTTTTCCAGCAATGTACCCTTCACCTCAATGCACTTCCAAAAGGTATAAAGACTGTAGGTTATGGACGGTGAATAACCGAAAAACTTTCCATTGTAAATAGTTGCACTTATCAAAGTGCCCCCCTTATTTGTTTCATAAAAAGACCACAGAACAAAAACCCGTTTGGCGTGGCCGAAGACATGGTCCAGGACCTGGATCGCTTATGCCCTGTAGCCACGCCCAGGGCCTACGCTGAGGATTTTCAGGCGGGTCCCTCATGCTACTCTTGTTACACCTTTATCAGTGAAATGGACACCTGGTGACGGGACTTACTGTAACATTGTTATTGTTATTACTATTGTTACTTGCTGTTACCTGTTTAAAATGCTTTAGTCCAGGAGTACTGAATTGTACTAGGGGGGAACGTGGCACCCTGCTACTACAGGTAGCACAGGACCCAAAAGGGTGCACGGATGGACTTCTCCACAAGAGGCCCTCACTACATGCAGACACCTCCACCCTTCCACCTCAGACCACCAGAGGGAGCCTGTTAGGGATATATAAACTGGAGGGTGGAGTCAGTCAGACAGTCAGTCAGAGAGTGTGCTGACACTGAGAGCAGTGAAGACGCAGTACGTCTGCTGCTGTTCTGAGGGCCCCGAGTGTGGCCGAGGCAAGGAGAGAGAAGAGAGGAGTTAAGGGGGCAGAGGAGCGTCTGAAGCTCACCCCAATACACAAGCCGGACACCGGGCCCGCGCCTACAGGGTTCTCTACACCCAGTAGGGACAACCGGCATACCAGGAGGCTTCCAGACTCCTGGTCATGCTGAAGCTACCATCAATTACAGGACTAGGAACCACGAAGGCCGCGGTGTCCAGGGATACTGATTGCCAGTGAAAAGTCCTACTACCAAGCAGTCATGTAAGAGAGCAAAACAACATAGAGGCTAGGCCAAGTTCCAGGCTGGCCAGAAGCTTAGAAAGAGGACCAGGAGGCCTACAACCCACTCACTGGGGAGAGTTCTGAAGTGCACCCTTCCTATTAAGTACCCTGGACCCTAGACCCTACCTACCTGCCGTTACACCAGTAAAGGTACTGAAGCGAATCCCCTGTGTGCGTGTCCGTCATTCCCCCTGACCCAACCGGGCCACCTCTCACCTGCATCCCTTCCATCAACCCTGCCCCGGGGGACCGCTCTGCCTGTGGGGAGCAGAAACATCCCAGCTGCTATCCCATCACCCCCGGAGGTTTGCAGCAGCGCCTGTATTCATTACCGGGAACCACAGGTGGCGTCACGAGAGAAACTGTTAACAAAAAAACCTTTTTATAGAGTGACAGGCCCGGCAGCCGACTGCCGTGACATCCTACAAAGAAGGTAAAGGCCCGGGTACCGAGTCCCCCATATCCCCCTGGGCGAGTCACTATTAAAACATCGTATCTACCCCAAATTAAAACTGTAGCTCACCATGCAAAATAATGCTCTAGCACAGCTCTATTGACAAAAAAGTAAACGCGTTACAGGTCTCGAGAAATGGCAACACAAGCAATTTTTTTTTAATTTCCGATTTTTTTTACTATTTAAAAACAAAACTACACAAGTTTGGTGTCACTGTAATTGTACTGACTTTGAGAATCCTATTGGCAGGTAATTTTTACTAAATAATGAATACGAAAAAAACAAATAAACAATTGCGGAATTATATTTTTTTCTCAATTTCACTCTTCTTGGAATTTACTAGTACATTAAATGGTAAAACGAATGGTGCAATTCAAAACTAGTTGTCCTTCAAAAAATAAATCCCTCATATGGCTATGTTGACCGAAGCAAGAAGTAGTAGAGTTGTGAGTTATTGTGAGTTATATATAATCTTGTGATAGATAATGTATAAATGATTGAGACAGGTTCAACTTCATGGTCGTATGTCTTTTTTCAACCTATGTAACTATCTCCCCCAATGTCTCCTAGAAAAATACCTCCATACATACCGGATCTGATGAAAAAATTCAACATTTTGTTTAGTCAGATTCGTATGGAATCTTACATAGGAACTCTCCATATGCCGCTATTAAAATGGCATGCATATAGTGATAAAATACAGGATTCATGCATCTTTACAGAAGACCCCATTGTGACCTCATGCAAACACCCTTATTCTTGAGCCCAAACTTTGGATTTTTAAATGATAGCATCATCTAATTTTATGTGGTAAACCATTTTATTCATACATTGCATTGTTTTATTTTGGAGATCTGTGTTTTACATTACATTTTATAAAGTCCAGCTTCCTAAATCTTTAATTGTTTCTGTCCATTTCTAGATTAGCTTAGAAAGAAGTGCAGCCTTTCCCATTCATTCAGTGTACTCCCTGCTACTTCTTGCAAGTACATCGTTTTAACTATCACAGATGAAGAACACATTGTTTTCAATACACCAAGACGTGTTTAGAAAGACATTACATGCACTCCAGGCCTACACGCTGCCCACGTCTATTGACTATATAACATCAGGCATTTTCACAGCCCTGAGGCTCTCATGTGCCCTATTATACCCATATATTACACTTATATTTCACAGCAGAACCATCACCCCATATATTTATAGGATGAAACTATTGGCGCCTGAAGAGCAGATACTAATATAAGACATCTAATATTACACATTCCAATGTAACATCAAAGATGGAAATCTTCTCATCTACAAGAATGTGATCATATTGAGACATCTGTCTCAACAATTGCATTGCAAGACAGTAAAATACTAAGAAATTCATAAATAATGCACACTGTATTGCTGAAAATGATATCACTTTTGTTATATTAGAAGCTCTAATCAAGATGAAGTTTGCTTTTTAGTATAGGCTGTAATACAGTTCTATGGTAGCCACACTATTAATAGTTAGTGCTAAAATGCTCAATTATACCAATTACACTGCTTCAAGAAGTACAAGAACCTAAGTTGTTTTTCTGAAGTGGCCAGGATAACAGCAGGAACATAAGATACAATAATATACCGTAATATAGGCATAAGATGGCAGAGCTTGTCTTCAGGCAGGCTAGCCAAGTGCCATTATTGAGTTGGTACAGACTAATCTAGGGTGCAAAATAGAGATGAGCGGGTTGATCCGTGGAGGATCTCGAATTTCCTGAAATTGACAGTTTCACACGAATTTGAACATTTTGATATTTGATTCACAGTTCACCATAAGAAAAAAAAAAGTTTGCCCTGCATCATTTCCCACACTGTTGAAGAATCATTGAGCAGGCTAACATCACTTTGTGCTGCCGCACAGGCTATGCAGCTATGACATCTAATTTATCATATTTTTGTACAGTGGTGGTCAGTACATGGGCCATCACAGATCAGACGTTCCCAGCAGAGCACAGTTTGTATGGCAGTCACTGGGTCCTTCTCTTCTGTAGAGTGTAAGCTCTTATGGTCAGCGGGATCCTCTCTCTCTGTTGTGTAAAGTATAAGCTGTTATGGTCAGCAGTTTCCTTTCCTCTCTCCTCTTCCTCACGTGTATTTTTCAAGTTTTCCAGTATTGAGATTCGCGATAATTTATTCGCCACAAATCAAATTTCTGGGAGAAATTGCGAAGTCAGCGACTTTGAATTTCAAGAGATCCACTCATCTCTGGAGCATAATCATGGTTGCGAACTATCTAATAATTCGCTGAAAAATGTAGTAGTTTCTCTGGAGAAAAAAAAGACTACATTCTCTTACAGTTTACAATAAAAGCAAATGTATTAATATCACTACTCTAAGCTATCAAATTACTGCATATCATTTATGAAAATAGATATTACTTATCTATAGCACACTCCTCTTTTATAAGACCAGAGCAGGTGTAAAATTAGACAAAATACAAATTTATGGCTCAAATGGTTTTGTATCCAGATATTATCTCCTAATAACTCCATAATTTACTTGTGCATTCCTCAGCATATGTGTGGCTTATTACAAGTCTCATTTTATTTTTGAATTTCCAAATGAGAGTGAAGAAACAATGGATCCTTAACCACTTCGCGCCAGAGCCTGTTTTTGCCTTCGTGACCGGGCCAATTTTTTCAATTCTGACCACTGCCAGTTTATGAAGTAATTACTCTGGAACGCTTCATCGTATTCCCCTGATTCTGAGATTGTTTTTTCGTGACATATTGTACTTCATGATAGTGGTAAAATTTCTTCGATATAACTTGTGTTTATTTGTGAAAAAAATCGGAAATTTGGTGAAAATTTTGAAAATTTTGCAATTTTCAAATTTTGAATTTTCATGCCCTTAAATCAGAGAGATATGTCACACAAAATAGTTAATAAATAACATTTCCCACATGTCTACTTTACATCAGCACAATTTTGGAACCAAAATTTTTTTTTGTTAGGGAGCTATAAGGGTTAAAAGTTGACCAGCGATTTCTCATTTTTCCAACAAAATTTACAAAAACATTTTTTTAGGGACCACATCATATTTGAAGTCACTTTGAGGGGTCTTTATGACAGAAAATACCCAAAAGTGACACCATTCTAAAAACTGCACCCCTCAAGGTGCTCAAAACCACATTCAAGAACTTTATTAACCCTTCAGGTGCTTCACAGGAATTTTTGGAATGTGGAAGAAAAAAATTAACATTTAACTTTTTTCACAAAAATGTTACTTTAGACCCAATTTTTTTTATTTTCACAGGGGTAACATGAAAAAATGGACCCCAAATTTTTTTGTGCAATTTCTCTTGAGCGTGCTGATACCCCATATGTGAGGGAAAACCACTGTTTGGGCGCACGGCAGGGTTCGGAAGGGAAGGAGCGCCATTAGACTTTTTGAATGTAAAATTTGTCTGAATAATTAGCAGATGCTATGTTGCGTTTGGAGAGCTCCTGATGTGCCTAAACAGTGGAAACCCCCCACAAGTGACACCATTTTGGAAACTAGACCCCTTAGGGAACTTATCTAGATGTGTGGTGAGCACCTTGCACCCCCAGATGCTTCACAGAAGTTTATAATATTGAGCCGTAAAAATAAAATTTTCACATTTTTCCCTCAAAAAATGTTTTTCATTCCCTAATTTTGTATTATCATAAGGGTAACAGGATAAATTGCACCATGAAATTTGTTGTGCAATTTCTCCTGAACACGCCGATACCCCATATGTGGAGGCAAATTACTGTTTGGGCACATGGCAGGGTTTGAAAGGGAAGGAGCGCCATTTGACTTTTTGAATGTAAAATTTGTTTGAATAATTAGCGGACGCCATGTCACATTTGGGGAGCCCCTAATGTGCCTAAACAGTGGAAACCCCCCACAAGTGCCACCATTTTGGAAACTAGACCCCTTAGGGAACTTATCTAGATGTGTGGTGAGCACCTTGCACCCCCAGATGCTTCACAGAAGTTTATAATATTGAGCCGTAAAAATAAAATTTTCACATTTTTCCCTCAAAAAATGTTTTTCATTCCCTAATTTTGTATTATCATAAGGGTAACAGGATAAATTGCACCATGAAATTTGTTGTGCAATTTCTCCTGAACACGCCGATACCCCATATGTAGAGGCAAATTACTGTTTGGGCACATGGCAGGGTTTGAAAGGGAAGGAGCGCCATTTGACTTTTTGAATGTAAAATTTGTTTGAATAATTAGCGGACGCCATGTCACATTTGGGGAGCCCCTAATGTGCCTAAACAGTGGTAACCCCCCACAAGTGCCACCATTTTGGAAACTATACCCCTTAGGGAACTTATCTAGATGTGTGGTGAGCACCTTGCACCCCCAGCTGCTTCACAGAAGTTTATAATATTGAGCCGTAAAAATGAAATTTTCACATTTTTCCCTCAAAAAATGTTTTTCATTCCCTAATTTTGTATTATCATAAGGGTAACAGGATAAATTGCACCATGAAATTTGTTGTGCAATTTCTCCTGAACACGCCGATACCCCATATGTGGAGGCAAATTACTGTTTGGGCACATGGCAGGGTTTGAAAGGGAAGGAGCGCCATTTGACTTTTTGAATGTAAAATTTGTTTGAATAATTAGCGGACGCCATGTCACATTTGGGGAGCCCCTAATGTGCCTAAACATTGGTAACCCCCCACAAGTGCCACCATTTTGGAAACTATACCCCTTAGGGAACTTATCTAGATGTGTGGTGAGCACCTTGCACCCCCAGCTGCTTCACAGAAGTTTATAATATTGAGCCGTAAAAATAAAATTTTCACATTTTTCCCATAAAAAATGTTTTTCATTCCCTAATTTTGCATTATCATAAGGGTAACAGGATAAATTGCACCATGAAATTTGTTGTACAATTTCTCCTGAGTACGCCGATACCCCATATGTGGGGGAAAACCACTGCTTTGGTGTACGGCAGGGTTCGGAAGAGAAAGAAGCGCTATGTTGGCTGGGATAGGCAGCAGACACCATGTCACATTTGAAGAGTCGCTGACATGCCAAAACAGCAGAAACCCCCACAAGTGACCCCATTTTGTAAACTACACCTCTCAAGGAATTCATCTAGGGAAGTAGTGAGCATTTTTTAATTTTTAAATTTATACCATTGGGCAGTGAAAAAAGCATAATTATATTTTTACCACAAAAAAATGTTTTACCCTCAGATTTTACATTTTCACACAGGGCAATGGGTAAAAATGGTGCCGAAATGTGTCACACAATTTCTTCTAAAAGTGGCAATACCCCATATGTGGCTGTATCGTACCGCTCAGCCATATGGCGAGATCTGGGGGGGACGGAGTGCTATTTGACAATTGGAGAACAAATTATTGTAGAATAGGCATTTGGATTTGGGAGCACAAAATTTTCTGAATTTCTTTTGGGGGGCAAGGACCATTTTGCTTTTCCAGAGCCTTTCTGCTACCAGTAACTTGGAAGTCCTTTATATTTTTAACAGATGATGGACCTGAGTGGGGACTAGCTTTTTTTGAGGACTGAGTTGAAGCTTTTATTGGGAACATTTTACGTAACATTTATCCGGCGCTCTAGGCTGAGCACTTACATCGGGGTTTCCATCTAAATTTCCAAGTGATGTAATTCAGATGAAACCCCTGCAGGATCCATTCACTATAATGAGGCAGCAGAGTTACTCTGGACTCCGTCTGGCCTCTGTTTAGTGGTGTCCTTTTTTTCAGAAGTGCACAAAACTGTGGCCAACCGCACTTTTATGCACGCCTAAAACAAATGACACCGTGGGATCCCAGGCTAGACGGCGTCCACAGTGGCCTATATCTGCCTCATTACAGGGAATCTTCCATCATGGGTTCTGGCTGAATCACGTATTTCAGAGATTTACACGGAAACTCTGGTGTAAGTGCTCAGCGCAGAGCGCAGGATAAATGTGAGCAGAGCCTTACTGGGATCTTTGGGAGACATAATAAACAAATCAGTAGCAGGTGAATAATATTTGTTTTATTTATTTTTTATGGCGTTCCTAGTGTGATATAACTGATTAGATTACTTTATTCTTCGGGTCGGTGCGATTACAGAGATACCAGATTTATATCGGGTTTTTATGTTTGGCAGCTGTCACACACTAAAATACGCTTTTTTTGCAAAATCTAGTTTTTGCATCACCATATTTTGAGAGCTATGATTTTTCCATATTTCGGCCGATAGAGTCATGTGACGGCTTGTTTTTTGCGGGACGAGTTGACATTTTTATTGGAACCATTTTTGGGTACGTGACATTTTTTGATCGCTTTCTATTACGTTTTTTGGGAGGTAAAGTTAACAAAAACAAACACTTCAGGAATTGTTTTTTGAGGTTTTTTTTATGCCGTTCTGCGTGTGGTAAAAGTGATCAGGCAGCGTTATTCTTCGGGTCAGTACGTTTACAGCGATACTACACTTACTGTATTTTTTTTATGTTTTGGCGCTTTTACACAATAAAACAATTTTATAGAAAAAAAAATATTTTTTTTGCATTGCTTTATTCTGAGCGCTATAACTTTTTTATTTTTCGGCTGATGGAGCTGTATGGCGGCTTTTTTTTGCGGAACAAGATGACGTTTTCAGCGGTACCATTTTTATTTCTATTCTGCTTTTTGATCGCATTTTTTCCACTTTTTGTTTGGCGATATGATGAAAAAGCATATTTTTTTGCTCCGTTTTTTATTTATTTTTATTACGGTGTGCACAGAAGGAGTTAATTAGTGTGACAGTTTTATAGCTCGGGTTGCTTCGGACGCGGCGATACCAAATATGTGTACTTTTTTTGGTTTTGTAATAATATACGGATTTATTGGTTTAATATTTTATTTATTTATTTTTATTTATTTTGTGATTTTTTTTTTTTAATAGTTTAAAAACTTTTTTTTTACTTTTTTTTACATTTTTACTTAGTCCCTGTATGGGACATTAATTTTTATTTTTCTGATCACTGATCTCATGTAATGTAATAGACATATATTACATTACATGAGATCTTCACTGACTGTTTCAGTCAGTCTCCTGTCTGGCATCAGCTACATACAGGCTGAAGCCAGACAGGAAGGACACCATATATGGCAGAGCTGGAGGCGGTCATGTGACCTCCAGCTGCCATAGCAACCCCAGGTCCTCAAACGAAACGGAGGTCTTCGGAGGTAAGTAAGACGACCCCCTCTCCTCCTGCTGTCTCCTATATGCCGCGATCACTATAGATCACAGCATATAGAAGACAGCAAAGGGTTAACATCACTGGGACCTGATCTAATCAGGTCCCGATGATGTACCCTGTCAGAGCTAACGCTCTGCACCGGAATCGCAGTGCTTGCAGGACCCTGGGGGTCCTGAGCACTGCGAGACCACCCACCGTTTTTAAACGTCGGCGCTGCACAGAGCCCGGCAAGCGGTCGGGAACCGGTTAATTCCGCAACCACATGGAGCTGTATACCTTCAGAAAGAGTTTCACGTAGACTAAAGTAAAAATAATTTTCATTGTACTCACAAAAGAACATGTAAAACAGGCATCAAGTAGAAACAACAAACCTGCGTGCATGTCCACCCTTAGATTTCTCTTGTTTCTTCTGGGGCAAACTAGGCGTACAGTATTATTTATTATTTTTATCAATCATTACTAGTAATGGGCGAGCACTAAAATGCTTGGGTATTTGTTACTTGAGTTGAGCAAATCGAAAGTCTGGAAGGGTCTAAAAAGTGCTCAATTTGTTGGAAACAGAGCTGAAGTGGCATGGGAACAACATAGGAAGACCCCTGGAAGCATCTCTGAATTTCAGGTCGCTGCTAGGAACAGTATTGCCAGACTATTAGGCCAGTTTTAAGGACTGACAATAAAACATACAAAACCAAAGTTAAAATGGATTTTACTGGAAGGAATGTTAAGAAACATTCTTTCCAGGATAATGACTTGTATATAAGGCAAAATAAATAAAAGAAAAAAAATGTTCCTCCACATCTTGGGCTATGTTCACACATACTGTTTTTACACGCTTTTAAAGGTGAAAAAAACATTCACCAGTAAATGTAATTGTAACATTTTAATACCTTATCTGATGATTTGGTGTGTGAGACATGATCAGACACATCCTATTTAATTTATGAAGGAGGGACTTCATAAATTAAACAGGATTTGTCTGATCCTGTTTAATTTCCCGTTAAAGCCCCTTTCTTTTCAGGGCCATCAGGCAGCCCTCACTATTTGTATAGGGCCATCAGGTGGCCCTTACTATTGTTAGAGGGCCAGCAGATGGCCCTCACTATTGTCAGAGGGCCAGCAGGCGTCCCTCACTATTGTCAGACGGTCATTCAGCAGCAATTACTCAAATTTTAGAGGTCCAGCAGCTGGCCCTCACTCAACATTTTTAGAGGGCCAGCAGCCACCCCTAATTAAGCATTTTTGGAGAACCAGAAACGGCTTTGCTTTGCATAGCCGTATATTGCCACTGCAAAATAATGTATCCATCTGAAGTGGTCACATTTTCTTTTTCATATATATTATGTAAAGTTTGAAACTTGGAGGGTCAGCAGGCAGCCCTCACAATTTATAGACGTCCTCAGCGGAGACCGGAGCTGGGGAGGTACCTGAATTGTCGGAAAAAGAATTAAGCACAACTGGTTTGAGGAGAGATACGTGGAAGGAGTTGGGAATCCGTAAGGTGGCCGGGAGTTTTAACTTGTAGGCTACTGGGTTGATTTGCTTGAGGACTTCAAATGGACCGATGAACCGTGGACCCAACTTATAGGAGGGTATTTTGAGACGAACTTGTTTGGAGGAGAGCCAAACCTTGTCTCCCGGACGGAATTGAGGTGCGTCCAGGCGTCTCTTATCAGCATGTTTCTTCATCCGCTCGGAGGATTGAAGAAGTAAGGATCTAGTGTCCTCCCAAATGGTGGAAAATTCACTGACCAGAGACTCCGCGGCAGGGTTGTCCAATGAAGCGGAGACGGGAAACGGAATCCGGAGATGTTGTCCGTAGACCACAAAGAACGGGGACTTGGAAGAAGATTCGCTCTCATCGTTGTTATAGGAGAACTCGGCCCATGGTAGGAGCTCTACCCAATCGGCATGGTGAGTGTTGACGAAGTGCCGGAGGTAGCTGGTAAGGATCTGGTTGATACGCTCCACTTGGCCATTGGACTGCGGATGGTAAGCAGAGGAGAAATCCAGGGTGACATCCAGCAGCTTACACGTAGCTCTCCAGAAACGCAAAGTAAACTGGACCCCGCGATCAGACACAATGTGGAGGGGTAGGCCGTGGAGACGAAAGATGTGATGAATGAAATCCTTAGCCAGCTCTGATGCAGATGGGAGACCAGGCAGAGATGAAGTGGGCAATTTTAGAAAAGCGGTCAGCAACCACCCAAATGACAGTACAACCTTTCAGTAATAAAGTTCATAGCAATGTGTTGCCACGGGGCAGCAGGTACGGGAAGAGTCAGGAGATGGCTGGCTGGAAGATGTCTGGGAACCTTGTTGCGGGCACAGGATGAACAGGCCGTCACGAAGTCTACCACGTCCTTGAGCAGGATAGGCCACCAGTAATGCATGCTGGGTAATGAGCAGGAAGGTCTTCTTCTGGCCAGCATGGCTGGCTAGTTTAGATGAATGACCCCAGTGAAGAACCTTCCTACGATCCGGAACCGCTACAAACGTCTTACACGGTGGGAGACGAGACAGGTCCAAGGGGGCCACATTCATCACTTTGGAGGGATCGATGATATGCATAGGCTCCTCCTCTTGATCGGAAGACAGGAAGGATCGGGACAAGGCGTCGGCTTCAACGTTCTTGTCCGCAGGGCGGTAATGTAGGGTAAAGTTGAAGCGGGCGATGAACAAAGACCACCGGGCCTGACGCGGATTGAGTCTTTGGGCATTCTGTAGATATGCCAGGTTTTTGTGGTCAGTGTAGATGACCATCGGGTGCAGAGCCCCCTCAAGCAGGTAACGCCACTCCTCCAGCGCCAATTTGATGGCTAGCAGTTCTCGGTCTCCTATGGAGTAGTTGCGCTCGGACGAGGAGAAGAGATTGGAGAAGAAGCCGCAGGTTACCATTCTCCCGGACGGAGATTTCTTGGTGAGCACCGCTCCGGCTCCGGAAGAGGAAGCATCAACCTCCAGAAAGAACTGTTTGTTGCAATCCGGATGATGCAGCACTGGGGCAGAAGCGAAGTCTTGTTTTAAGGAGAGGAAGGCCTCCTCCGCTTCGGACGGCCATTCCTTAGGATTTGCTCCCTTACGAGTGAACACAGAGATGGGAGCAGTCCGGGAAGAGAAATGTGGGATGAAGAGATGGTAATAGTTGGCAAAGCCCAGGAATCGCTGAATCGCCTTCAACCTCTCCGGACGGGGCCACTTTAAGACGGCAGAGACCTTCTCGGGGTCCATCCATAGACCTGTCTTAGAGATAATATAGCCCAGGATTGGAAGAGAGGTCTGCTTGGAGAGGCATTTCTCAAATTTTGCGTATAGCTGATTCTGCCTGAGCCTAAGCAGGACCTGACGAACATCCCTCCGGTGCGTGGGAAGATCCGGAGAGAAGACCAAGATGTCGTCCAGGTACACCACCACGCAAGAATATAAGAGGTCACGGAAGATGTCATTAACTAATTCTTGGAAGACGGCTGGAGCATTATAGAGGCTGAAGGGCATCACACGGTATTCATAGTGGTTGTCCCGGGTATTGAATGCCATCTTCCACTCGTCTCCTTGGCGGATCCAGACCAAGTTATACGCCCCACGAAGATCGAGCTTGGTGAAGATCTTCGCGCATTTAAGGCGGTCGAACAGCACAGAGATGAGCAGCAGGGGGTATTTGTTTTTGATAGTAATCTGGTTGAGTCCTCTATAATCGATACAGGGGCGTAGTGAACCGTCTTTCTTTTTTACGAAGAAGAATCCGGCTCCAGCAGGGGAGGAAGATTTCTGGATGAATCCCCTAGCCAGATTTTCTTCGAAGTACTCCAACATGGCCCGGGTTTCAGCCAACGACAACGGGTAAATACGCCCACGGGGTGCAGTGGCACCGGGTACCAGGTCAATAGGGCAATCATATGGCCTATGAGGTGGCAGTGTCTCTGCTTCCTTCTTGCCGAAGACATCTGCATAGGACCAGTAAGGTGCGGGTAGACCAGGTAAATTAGCCGGAGTAGACAGAGGTCAAGCCGGGCGAACCGTGACCAGGCAGGTCTCATGGCAATCCTGCCCCCAACGGAGCACCTCACCGGATTGCCAATTCAGAACAGGTTCATGTCTCTGTAGCCAGGGTAGACCTAGCAAAAGGAAGTGAGAGAGTCCAGAAAGCACATGGAAGGAGATCCTCTCTGAGTGCAGCATTCCCACCTGAAGGGTTACGGGCTCAGTAACTAGCAAGATGGTCACCGGAAGGAGCCTTCCATCCGCGGAAGCAACTGCCAATGGTTCAGCCAGAGGTTTGGTAGGAATCTGATACTTCTCTACAAGGGACTGGGAAATGAGATTCCCAGCGGCTCCGGAATCCAGATGGGCGGTTTCAAAGAAGCGGTTCTCTCCACAGAAAATAGAGACAGATAAAGTCAAGAACGGAGAGGATTTACTCTTGCCTAGGACGACCTCTCCGAGCGGTCCTAGACACTGGAGTTTCCCAGCTTCACCGGACAGGAACGGATCAGGTGCTCCTTACTACCACAGTAGAAACAGCTCCCCTCGGCTCGGCGTGTTTCTTGGTGAGACTTGACCATCTTGGTCTGGTCGATCTGCATGGTTTTGGGCGAGCGTGCCCGGGTAGTTGCTGGTTGGGAGGCAGGTTTCTGGAAAACAGGAGCAAGACGAGGAAATCTTCTCTCCCGTGTAGTCTCCTTAGCACGTTCTAGGAAACGGATGTCAATCTGGGTAGCTAGTAACACCAGGTCATCCAGGGTGGTAGGAATGTCCCGGCCGGCTAGCTCGTCCTTAATCCGACCGGAAAGACCCTCCCAGAAGGTGGATACCAGGGCCTCGTTGTCCCAGGCAAGCTCTGAAGCGAGGGTGCGGAACTGTATGGCATACTGGCCCACGGTGAGACTCCCTTGGCAGAGACGGAGCAATGAGGAGGCAGTAGAAGTCCTTCGTCCGGGCTCATCGAAGACCCTCAGGAAGGCAGTGAGGAAAGCCGGAAGATCGGACACCAGGGAATCTCCTCTCTCCCATAGAGGATTTAGCTATGCCAATGCTTCCCCGGTGAGGTGAGACATGATGAACGTCACCTTGGCCCGGTCGGAGGGAAATTGATGTGCCAGAAGTTCAAAGTGCTGCGTGCACTGGTTCAGAAAACCCCGACATAAGACGGGGTCACCCCCAGAATGAGGAGGCACAGAAAGCTAGGGTTCTCGGCTGCATGCCTTGGTATTGGTAGGCAGCGGCGCCGCCGGAGCGGGTGTCGCTCGGCTTGAGGCGGGCACAGGTGGGACAGACAGCATGTCCAGGCGAGAGTTGACAGACCGCAGGAAGGTCAGGATGGTTTCCTGTTGGGATCTTTGACGAGAAACCTCCTGGTACAGGTCAGCAAGTGAAGGAGCCTGGGGGCCACCGGGTTCCATGGCCCCGTGCAAACTGTTATGGATCCGGGTGGTGGAACCTCTGTACTGCGGTGGGACCACAGGGGCGTAACTAGGTAAAACTCGGACTGACCAAGGTTGCACGGCAGCTCAATCGACTTCGTGAACCAGGGAAGGACCGAGCAGAGGGACCAGGTGCTACTCTGGGCCTGTCCTTGTATGAGAGCAGGTGACTCCCACGGGTAACTGGCAGGAGCCTCCGGGTAGGCACGGCAGGTAACTGGTAGGAGCCTCTAGGTAGGCTGGCTGATAGGCACGGCAGGTAACTGGTACATTTTCCAGGTAGGCAGGCAAGCCAGGCCCATAGACAGACTGGCGGGTTTGGATCGTAGGCAGACCGTCGGGCTGGAGAGTACACTTGGCTGGCAGAGACAGGTAGTCAGGCTGGCGGACAGGACTGGTAGTCAGGCTGGTGGACTGGACTGGTAGTCAGGCTGGCGGACTGGACTGGTAGTCAGGCTGGCGGACTGGACTGGTAGTCAGGCTAGCAGCGGGACCTGAGGGCTGAAGCAGAGTTTAGGACACAAAGCTACAACCTTGCACGGGCACCTCCATTTTTGAGGAAGTGCCTTTTGTATGAGAGGTCCTCCGGCCATTGGCCAGGGACTCCTTAGGATGGCGCGCACGGCCCCTTTAAGAGGGAGGGAGCGCGCGCGCCCCAAGCACAGTGCCCGGGAAGCTGCGCACGCCGGCAGCAGCAGCAGGAGAGCCGGAAGACACCAGGCCGGGAGCGCAGTGGTAAGGGGGATGGCGTCTCTGCCTGTCAGGGGGCAGAGATGCCGATACTACACTGAGTATGCTGGTGGTGGTCAGGCTAGTAGTTTTGCGGCCCCTGCTGATGCTGGCATGGCAGATGTTGCAAATGGCCTTTTTTGGGTTAACAAGACAGTCTTTAAAAAAGCGCTAGACTTGGGAAGACCAAACCCTTGGACTAGCAACTTCCCTCGTGTTGGTGTTCTGGGAAACAGTTGCCCACCTTGTGTTTCTGGCCACCCCACAGCCTCTTTTTGCCTGTTCTGGTGTTGTGGATTTTGTCCCCCTCTTCACTGCTGTCCTCGCTTTGCATGTCACCTTCCCAGGTTGGGTCAGTGACTTCATCATCCACCACCTCGTCTTCCACTTCCGCACCCTGGTCCTCCTCCTGACTTGCTTGAAATTGTGTCATCATCATCCACCTCTTGCAACAGTAATTGCACTTTCCCACCATCACCTTCTTGTAACGATGGCTGCTCAAATATTTGGACATCGCTACATGCAATCTCCTTATATCCCGCTTGAAGCGGGCAGGGCGAGAGTCCAGAATCTATAAATGGAAATGTGAACAGCTCTTCGGAGTGTCCAAGTGTGGGATCACTTGTCTCCGGGCACTCGGCATGATGGGAGGAAGGAGGATCAGGGTGAGGATTATGTTGTCCAGACTCACGGCTTCTGAGACTGGACCGTCTGGAAGACAGGGTGGTGCCGGCTAACTGACTGGAAGCATTATCTGCTATCCAACCAACAACCTTTTCACACTGGTCTGGCTTCAAGAGTAGTATTCCTCACCCCCCTAAAAAGTGCGACAGGAAGCTAGGTCGACATGATGTGTATGTTGTGCTCCCGCAGCAGACAGAGTTTCATCTTGCCCACGGCCTCGGCCTCGGCGCTCAACATCAGCATCACGTCCACTTCCCCGTCCATTACCACACGCCTTGTATGATATTTCCCTGCAGAAAAAAACTTTGCAGGATTCTTATCAAGGTAAAATTTGACCACCTCAGTGGACTTGTTACACTGCAATAGCAATACAGCGATGCTATTGGTTAACAGCCAAGTCTGGATTTATATTTTCAACGCACAACTGCAGCATTTTAAATAGCGCTCAATTTTTTTATGCTGAGAACCCTTTGCAATATTTGTATTGCAGCAAATTTAGCACACCTCAGATGGACTTTTTTCACTGCTTGGACTATATAGCAATGCTATTACAACCAACCAAGTGTACCTGTATGCTTTTAAAGCACAAATGAAGTTGTATAAATGGCGTATAATATTTTGATGCTGAGAACACTTTGCTGTGTTTGTATCGCAGCAAATTTAGCACACCTCAGAGAGACTTTTCACTGCTTGCACTATTTTGCGATGCTATTGAAATCAGCCAAGTCTGGCTGTATGCTTTTAACGCACAACTTGAGCAGTGTAAATGGCGTATGATATGTCTTTTCACAACAATTTGAAATATTAAGAGCAAAAAGATTATTAGTAGCCCTCAGAAGGGCTATTAGAAATGAGTTCCACCAGCAGAAAGGATGTGTCCTAACTAGTGTTGAGCATTCCGATACTGAAATATCGGGTATCGGCCGATATTCGCGGTATTGGAATTCCGATACTTAATTCCGATACTTTTAGAATATCGAATACCGGAATCGGAAGTTCCCATAATGCCTGCGCTCTGCAGTGTCTCTGAAGGATGACAAGCTGGATGGCAGCGCTCAGCTGCGATCCAGCCTGTCATCAGAATGCCATCCCAGCGTGAGAGAATTCTCCTGATTGTTTAAAAGCCGGCGGGCGGTAAAAAGCCGCCGGCTTTTAAACAATCACACAGCCCCATACTGCTTCCCCGCAGCCTCCCACCCCGATCCTCCGCTCCCCTCGCCACCTCCCATCCCGATCGTAAGTTATGACCGGGCGGGGAGCACAGCACCAAGGAGCGGGGAGCGAAGGACCCGGGCGGGGAAGCCGGCAGTGAAAAGACTTCACCGCCGGCTTTCCCGTTCTGTGCTGCGCTTTCCCGCCGGTTATTTCAAATGAACAGCTGAGGTATCAGGTGATGCTGATCAGCTGTTCATTTGAAGTAGCCGTGGTGCCCTCGGAGGGTTCATGTGAGTTCATGCTTGACTGCATGAACTCACATGAACTTTCCCACGGCCGCACAGGTCAGCCTCACCTCCCAGACCATCAGCCCGTCATGATTAGTGTGTGTGGGTGTCTCTGCGATGTGTGCGGGTGTGCGCGGTGTCTGTGCGATGTCTGCAGGTGTGTGCGGTGACTGTGCGGGTGTGCGCGGTGTCTGTGCGATATCTGCGGGTGTGTGCGCGGTGTCTGTGCGCGGTGTCTGTGCGGGTGTGTGCGGTGTCTGTGCAATGTCTGCGGGTGTGTGCGGGTGTGTGCGGTGTCTGTGCGATGTCTGCGGGTGTGTGCGTGCAGGCAAACATAGGCCGATGTGACACTACTACTCCCATCGGCCTATGTCTGTCCCTCGTCCACTCGTGCCAGCAGGATCAGCTCGATGGGAGCAGTAGTTCCCATCAGCCTGATCCTGCTATTTAAATTGCCCTACTGTGTCCCCAATAAATTTTAAATACATGTCATTGGTGGCCAGTGGTTACCTACAATAAGTTAGTTTATACATTACCTGTCCCCGCCGATCGCCACCTAAAATAAAGTAAAAAATAAAAAACTACACCTATACTCACCTAGACACCTAATTCCCCGAAGCCATCGATCTCCTGTAATAAAATATAAAATAATAAACCACAACCTTATCCTTACCCCTCCATAGTAGTCCACGAGTGTCCCACGATGATCTCCAGTTTAGAGCAGCCACATAGAATGTGACCGCTCTGAACAGCTGCCGCCGCTAGAATGACAGGGCCGTAAAGCAGCCCCGTCATTGCATAAGCGGGTTAGCCGGAGTTCAGGCACCGCTGCACTGGTTAGCTCCTTTACGGCCCCGCTGTACCGTGAGAAATTCCCACGGTACAGCAGTGCTGTAAAGGAGGTCACCAGAGCAGCGCTGACTGAATGCACTCCGGTGACCTCAGTCAGTGGCTCCCGCTGCCGGGAGCGGACGTGTTCCCGGCAGTGTGAGCTTACAGCAGCAATGACAGCTGTCACCATCTCCAGATGTGACAGCTGTGCATGGGAGATCAGCGCAGGAACGTGGACAGGTAACTATTTTTTTTTTTAGTAAACTAAGAATTAAATAAAATGGTGTGTTTTATTTCAAATAAATTATTTTTTTCTGGGTGTAGTGTGTGTTTTTTATTTTTAACACTTTGTAGGTTAGTAATGGGGGTGTCTTATAGACGCCCATCATTACTAACCTGGGCTTCATGGCAGCTGGCGCTGACATCAACCCCAGCCCTATTACCCCACTGCCACCGCACCAGGGCAGCGTGGAAGAGCGAGGCTAAGTGCCAGAATTGGCGCATCCTATGGATGCGCCATTTCTGGGGCGGCTGACGGCTGGTGTTTCTAGCCTGGGAGGGGGCCAATATTCATGGCACCCTTCTTGGGCTATTAATATCAGCCCCCAGCTGTCTGCCTAGCCTTTGCTAGCTATTAAAATAGGGGGGACCCCACGTCATTTTTTGGGGGGGGTCTCCCATTTTAATAGCTAGTAAAGGCTAGGTATTCATCTGGGGGCTGATATAAGAAGCCTGGGAAGCTCCGTGGGTATTACTCCCTTCCCAGGCTTCAAACATCTGCCCCAGCCGTCTGCTTAACCTCCGCTAGAGACTAAAATTATGGGGGATCCCACGCCAATTTTATTTTTAATAAATCCTTTATTTTAACACTAAATGAAACTTGAGGAGTTAATAAAGATGCAGTCCCTAAATTATTTATTTTTTAATTAATTTTTCCCAAAAATTTTGACGTGGGCTTTGCCATATTTTTGTATGCCAGCCAGGTACAGCATCCAGGAACGGGCTGCCCCCAACTCCCAGCTGCCTAATTGTACCTGGCCGGACACAACAATATAGGGAAGCCCTTTTTTTTTAATTATTTCATGAAATAATTAAAAAAAAATTGCCTTGGGGCTTCGCCCTATTTTTGTGTCCAGCTAGGTACAACTAGGCAGCTGGGGGCTGGAATCCGCAGCGCTGGGAGGCCCAAGCTTTCTGGGCCACCCCCGCTGCAAATTGCAGTCCGCAGCCACCCTGGAAAATGGCGCGTTCATAGAAGCGCCATCTTCTGGCGCTGTACCCAACTCATCCAGGGCCCTGGTGCGGTGGCTCACTGGGTAATAAAGGGGTTAGGGCCAGCTTGGCATTATCAGCTGGCCCTAAGCCCAAAATTCATGGGGTCACGCCAATAATAGACATGACCGCCATGAATTTCTAATAAAGTATTTAAAAAAAACACAAATACCCAGAATAAAGTCCTTTAATTGAAATAAACACACAATTCTTTATTGTTCTAAATTAAACCATGCTTACCATCACGCCCATTCCAGCTGAAGCCAACGATCTCCTGCAATAAAAGAAAAATAATAAAGCAACATCATCCTTACCTTTCCATGGTTCCCACGACAGCTTCAGCTCTGCTACATCGAGATGACAGGCTGGACCGCAGCAGAACGCTGCCATCCAGCCTGTCATCCCGCAGACACTGAGAAGCGCAGGCATGCTTGCGCTCCTCAGTGTCTGGCTGTGACGGCATCTAGATGAGCCGAGTTCATGTCCAATGAACTCAGCTCACCTCATTCACGTCACTGACAGCGTGGGAAAATTCTCCTGCACTCAGCGCTTCAGCGTGAGAATTCTCCCACGCTGTCAGTGACGTGCATGAGGTGAGCTGAGTTCATTGGACATGAACTTACCTCATGCATGTCACTGACAGCGTGGGAAAATTCTCACGCTGAAGCGCTGAGTGCAGGAGAATTTTCCCACGCTGTCAGTGACGTGCATGAGGTGAGCCGAGTTCATTGGACATGAACTCGGCTCATCTGGATGCCGTCACAGAGAGACACTGAGGAGCGCAAGCATGCCTGCGCTTCTCAGTGTCTGCGGGATGACAGGCTGGATGGCAGCTTTCTGCTGCAGTCCAGCCTGTCATCTCGATGTAGCAGAGCTGAAGCTATCGTGGGAACCATGGAAAGGTAAGGATGATGTTGCTTTATTATTTTTCTTTTATTGCAGGAGATCGTTGGCTTCAGCTGGAATGGGCGTGATGGTAAGTATGGTTTAATTTAGAACAATAAAGAATTGTGTGTTTATTTCAATTAAAGGACTTTATTCTGGGTGTTTGTGTTTTTTTTAACTTTGACTATGGGGTTAGTAATGGGGGTGTCTTATAGATGCCTCTCCATTACTAACCTGGGCTTGATGTCAGCTGGCATTATAAGCTGACATCAACCCCAGCCCTATTACCCCACTGCCACCGCTACAGGGCAGTGGGAAGAGCGAGGCTAAGTGCCAGAATTGGCGCATCCTATGGATGCGCCATTTCTGGGGCGGCTGACGGCTGGTGTTTCTAGCCTGGGAGGGGGCCAATATTCATGGCACCCTTCCTGGGCTATTAATGTCAGCCCCCAGCTGTCTGCCTAGCCTTTGCTAGCTATTAAATTAGGGGGGACCTCATGTCATTTTTTGGGGGGGTCCCCCATTTTAATAGCTAGTAAAGGCTAGGTATTCAGCTGGGGGCTGATATTAGTAGCCTGGGAAGCTCCGTGGGTATTACCCCTTTCCCAGGCTTCAAACATCTGCCCCAGCTGTCTGCTTAACCTCCGCTAGAGACTAAAATTACGGGGAACCCCACGCCAATTTTTTTTTAAATAAATCCTTTATTTTAACACTAAATGACAAGTACAGTAATCAACACTGTCACTGTACTTCATATATATGTGACTGACATGTTTCTATCTATCTAATTTATGTGTGATTCTCTATTCCTTCTATTCTAAATTGTCGGGTACAGATGCTGAATTGCCGGCCGGCTTTTTTAAAGAGACGGTGCATGAAAACACTATTATTTTTTTTTATAAATCCTTTACACTAAATGACAAGTACAGTAACCAACACTGTCACTGTACTTCTTATATATGTGACTGACATGTTTCTATCTATCTAATCTATGTGTGATACGCTATTCTTTCTGTTGTAAATTGTCGGGTACCGCTGCTGAATTGCCGGCTGGCTTTTTTAAAGAGACGGTGCATGAAAACGCTCTTATTTTTTTTAATAAATCCTTTACACTAAATGACAAGTACAGTAAGCAACAATGTCACTGTACTTCATATATATGTGACTGACATGTTTCTATCTATCTAATCTATGTGTGAAGCTCTATTCTTTCTGTTCTAAATTGTCGGGTACCGGTGTATGCCGCTGATGAATTGCCGGCTTTTCGTGTAATACATTCTACATTATTCTTAGTTGTTTTACTTCATGTAGAATTAACCTACAAGGAAAGAAAGGGTTTATTTTCATTCCGATATTTGTGTCCCATTGACTTGCATTGGTTTCCGGTATCGGAATCGGCGATATCCGATACTTTTTGGGTATCGGTCCGATCCAATCCGATACGATATTTCCTGATATCGGAAGGTATCGCTCAACACTAGTCCTAACAGAAAGGATGAACCCTATCCTGTCCTACATTATCCCTCCACAATAACTCCCTAACTACTGCTAACAGCAGTATTAATATTCATTAGAATGAGCCCTAATAAGGGCTGTTGTTGCAGATTATAGAAATAAAAGTAGTGTGGAACCCTGCCTAAACGCTAAAATTCTCTCCCTCACTTAGCAGCAGCTCTCCCTATTGTGCCTGTTTCCGGGGTAGACTGTGACGAGCATAGGGTCCTGGGTCTTATATAGACCCGATGACGCTATTCAGCCAACCAATCACAGTAATGCCACTACCAACAAGGCTACGACATTACAGTGACTGGCAGGCAATCCTCGCATGTTTATTGGCTGCCTAAAAAGCGCCAAACATGCGGGGCAGGGACTCGAGCTTCCGCCCGAGCTTTAAAAATATACTCAATGAGCATCTCGAGCACAGTGATGCTCAAGTGAATTACGAATAGTGACGAGCACGCTCACTCATCAGTAATCATTATGATTTTGTCTATCTATATTGATTTTTTTCTTTGTGATTTTTGCATGTATCCAGAAAATCAGGTTGGTATCCCTGTGTAGAAATGAGTATTAGTATGCACCTTTGCCTCCTTTTTTATGGAGCGGAATTCTACCCAGACAGGCATTATTCTGGTTAAGTCACCTCTCAAAGACTGAATGTGTTAAGGTTTTTATGTCAGGGTTTTGACAGTTCTAGCTATACTATTTCCAAACTTGAGAATTCAACTAAAATAAAAAAAAACAAATTCTGTTGCCTATAACAATAATAAAGCATTCAACAGATTATTTTTTACCTATTGTTAAATATGTTATATACAAAATATTATTTCACTAAAACCATTGTTTCTATGTGGGTATGCCATAAATGTCTTTAAAAGGCAAAACCTTATAATCCTTCTGATAAACATATATCTTTATTCTATTTCAGTCATTAGACAGCATATATGTGCAGATTTTTGGCCTAATGAGAACAATTTTGTAATACGAATTGTACTGTTGTTGCCAAATAATTAATGCGATAGAATACTTGCTTTCATTCTATAGAAGACTCTTGGCTAAGTATCATTATCTGCCACAAACATAACAATAGGGACCATCTGCCTAGATATATTTACCAGCACGGCTGCTGCATTTTCCAACTAATGGAACAGATTTCCACTAAATAGAAATAATATGTATTTTTATCATAGATTTATGGCTGCTCTGTGTCCTTCATATCTGCCAAATAATCTGTCAATCTGACCAGCTCTGGGCTATTGAGGATGCAAAATTTGCTGTTATCTGCAGCACTGAACCTAAGTGATCCTAAGCCTTAAAATGCATTTTCTTATATTGGGATTGTTATTTGCTAACTCTTAACATTATTCTTCATTATGTAGTTAAAATGCCTAAACATGAAATAGAAACTTTTTCCCCTTAGACGCAAGCACCTTCAGCAGTAAAAAGAGTTAAGGCAAACAATTTCTATAAACAAGGCAAGGATGTAATTATTACCCTTCTGGGACTTTGCTGTACATATGTTCAGAACACTGGTGCTTTGCAAAAAGACGTTTTCATGGTTTAAAGGAATGGACTTTGCGGTTAGAGATCTTGTGATTTTGGCTTCCTGGTCCCTTGACTCAGCCCTTCATGTGATCTGGAATACATTCCTACTATTTTACAGGGTATTCCAGAGTCTTAACCCTTGGGGCACCTAAATACTGACTGTCTGTGTAGCTTGTCACCATATGATTTCTTGCTAATAGACTGGCTCCTATGTCATGAAAGATAGCAGTGGGAGTCCTCCATTTGTTGAGATAATGCTAAAAAGCACAAAGTCAGTGTTGAATCGGAGCACTTTGACTTTAACATCATAACCCTACCATGTGGCACTTGTGAATTTCGGACAACTTCATAAACATACATAAATGTCTTTCATGCTTACTAGTGAACCTTAAGGTCTAGACCTTGTGTTCTAGGGATATAAAGCCTAAAAAGAGAAAGCAGTTATTTATTTAAGCACATTATAGCATTCCTAGCTTCTGTTAACAGTGTTTCTTTAATGTATAACTTGTCAGCTGTTCTTCCACTGGAACATTGCCCTAGTCATGTGAATCCTGCCTGGTCAGGCCATTCCTTTATTACTATTCCAGAACTTTGGGATTTTATGTAACATGAAGTCTGTTAAACTCACTATAAATTTGCATGAGCTATAATGTAACGTATATATATATATATATATATATATATATATATATATATAAATCTTGCATAACTGGAATGAGAGTAAATTAAGCTGAATCCATTTCTTTTACTGATAAATATTTCATATTTACAAATTAATATTCGCTAATATTTACATAAGAAGGCAAAAGGCTAAATCATGCAGCTTTTGTAACTAGTAGAGATGACTGAATCTTTTGAAATTTGAATTTGCCACGGTTTGACAAATTTTCACATAAAGTTCCAATGGATTCGCTACAAATCTCAATGCTGTAAAGCCTCTTATTGCTTCAAAAAGATGTATGTAACACACTGAAGTCTCTTAGGCTGCTTTGAACCCCTTTTGAGCTTTTTACTTTAAACATAGCTTGCTATAGGTAACTGGTAGTAACAAGTTGTTTAAAGAGGATCTGTCACTAGGTCAAAAGTGGCCAGCTTTTACTTTTATTTCATTCCCCCTATTTCTTTGGCTATTTCAGTTTATTTCTTTTTAAAAATCTGCCACATGGTTCCAGAGATATGAGCCTTTTAATCTGACATTTTTTACTGTCTTTACAAGGGTACATGGCTCATAAGGTTCTCTGGGGGCATGTCTTCAGGCTGTTCTGCATTATTAACCTGTGAACAATGCCCCCTTGGTAAAGGCCATAAAAATAGGACTGAATTAAAAAGCTTATATCTCTGAAACCATATGGTGGATTAAATAAAACAACAAAAAAATGCCTAAACATGAAATAGATATACTATATACTCAGGGCAATTGTGGAAATGAATTAAGAGCAAAAACTCATCACTTATAACCAAGTGTCGAGTCCTTTTTAATAACACACTGCAGCGACAGAATTTTAAGGCTTCTTAAATTGTAAAAATGGTTCAAAAATTATCCCTTTTGGAGAGCAGATGCCTGCCTTGCTCTCATTTATACACAGATGGTGCAATCAAAAAAACAGTGGCTTTTCCACAAAGGGTGGTGGAAAAATTATCTTTGTTTGGGAAGTATCATAAGTTTTTTTCTTTGCTAAAGCCTTTCAAAAACTGCCCCTTTATTTAGGGAGCAAAAACAGGTGCGCTGTTTTAAAAGAGAAGAAGCAATGGCTTCTCAAAGAGGCGTCAACTAAAAAAATTTTCTTTTTTTTGGCATCCCTAACAGGTTTGCTATTCTGAGTGACTATGACTAAATTCTCAATTACTAAACAATTACAATACCTTTTTACTTCATCATGAATTATTTTTCATATAGGGAACAGGAACAAGTTTGCTATGTTCAAAAGTGAAGACACAATGGTTTGTCAAGAAGCCAAGAACAAATTACTCATGAACATTGTACTTTTCCCTGCAGCAACACAGTATAGCTATACAATTTTATTTGCTCTGGGGGAAGGAAATCACTTAAGAAGTTTTTAATGAAATTAATGAAAAAATAATAATTTACATTTCCCCTCCAATTAGAGCATTCACGCTGTTTTATGTTGGGAACAAGCACAGGTTTGCTATGTTCAAAGTGAAGATGCAATGGTTTGTCAAGAAGCAAAAAAAAAATTACTCCTGAACATTGTACACTTCCCTGCAGCGGAAGAGTATAGCTATACAATTGTATTTGCTCTGGGGGAAAGAAATCACTAGAGGAGTTTTTAACTGATATTAATAAAAAAACAAATTTTATTCACACTTCACCTCCAATTAGAGTATTCACACTGTAATTTTTTTAGATTTATCTATACATATTGAAAATGGCAAGACTCTCACTAAATTATATACTTAACTCACAGATAGCAATAGCTATATTCTTATGTCTAGCTGTCATTTACTAGTGTTGGTGAATAACATTATAAAAGGACACTTTATGAAGGTGAAAGTGAATTGTACAAATATAGGGGAACTTGAAAATGAGGCATCTAATTCAATAAAAAAAATTACATCCTAATTTCATTTTTAAAAAGCCTAAAATCTTGCCAATTATGTGGCTCATACAGTCAAAAAACATTCCATAGAAAATAAGAATGTACAATGGTAACCCTCTGGTTTTATACTTGTTATATATGTGCCATTAAAGAAAATTAACCAATAAGAACCTTTACATCATCAGAAAATTCCCAAAATATTGCTACAAAACATCATATTAGTTGCTGTAATTGGGGGGACATTTTTTGTATCAAATGTTCATGAGAAAAATTACCGTATATGTGGGATGCACTAAATGGGAATTGAATGTGAGAATGAAAGAGCATGCCAATATTATTAAGAAACTATTTATGGGGACAAACGCATTGACAACTTGAGAGGATTTAGTTTTGGGAATAGAAATTGGGAAGGTGGGATATAAACAGCAAATGTTAAAAGCTGAAACCAGATGGATTTTTAGATTAAACACTATAAAACCAGATGGATCAAACAGTGAAATTGAGCTGTTTGCAGGGGTTTGTAGGGGTGGATAATACCTTCCATTGGTACACTATGGGTACCAGAAAGGCAGGAACAGCACTCACCATGGATCTATATAAACTATGTGTACAGCCAACCGTAATTCATGAGGAAGAAGGACGTCTCCTCCAAAACACGTTGGACGAACTATGACCAGCAGGACACACTGTACTTTGTGACATCACAACCAAGTGAGTGACTTTCCAACTGGTACTTAATTTTGCTGTACACTACCAGCAGGGTCATGGCAGCAGGGGCGAAACTACAGTAGGTGCAGGGGTTGCAATTGCACCTGGGTCCCAGAGCCTAAAAGGCCCCAAAGTCACTTTTGCCTATATAAAAAAGACCATTGCTATTAAAAACTTGCATTAATTGGGGGCCCAATTGGAGCTTTTGGATTGGGGCCCATGAGCTTAAAGTTACGCCACTGCATGGTAGTCAACTATAGTACATGTTAAAGTGGGACTTTGTAGCATCTTAGCACTCAACTTTAATCAGCAGTAAGTTCCAGATCTCCATCCAGCTTCCATTATGTAAGTATTGTTACAAGGAGGATCTGAACCCACTCCATTTAATTTAGATCACCTGAATAGTAGGAATAATTCAGAGGCCACAGGCTCAAAGGCTCGAAAACGTTGCTCGGACAGACATGGCCCAACCCACTCCATATAGAAGGTTCCAGAGGAACCCCAACTTTTACTCTTTATCCCCTGTACAGGGATCTGGTCTTACAACGGGGTCCAGTGGATTGCTTCCATAGAAGGACTGCCATCTGGACGAGCAAATCAGAGGCAGGAAAGGTGGCCAACCAGGGTCAGAGCCAAGAGGCCATGTTAGGAACAGGTAACAAAAACAAATTGACTGGTAGTGGAAGTCAGAGACCCAGGGGTTTAATAAATGGCAGCCCCGCCCAAGACTCTCAAAAAAGAGTAATCAAAAATCAGTTAATTAAGCTCATAGCTCCCTGATCTAGAGACACCAAAAGTCCTAAAAGGTGCTAAACAAGACTGATGCAAAAAAACACGGAAAAAAGTGTAGCGCCACCTAGTGGCCAAAGCAAGAACAAAAGGTACAGGAACTGACACAGATGTTACAGTGTGGTTGTGCAGTGGTATTGGCAAAGCTGCATGGTAAAAGGATATGATGCGGCAGACGTCCTCTCCTGTAGCCGGCGCAGAAGCCAGCAGCCAACTTCAGTGTGCAAGCGATAGGCAATATATTGAACCGAGGGCATTACCTAAATGTGAACGGGGATCAACCAGGGGCACACCAAGAAATCATGTAAACAAAGAGAGGCAAAGCGGTGTACATAAAGACTGGGATCACCACAAAATATAGCAACGTAATTTTATTAGACAAAAAAAGATGAACAGGAACAATTTAAAAATATTTAAAAAGCAAAACATGCTATAAAAATTTCCATAATGGGACAAAACACCTCCAAAAAACACCACAGACCACACAATATGAATAGTGACCATCAAGATATATCAAAGGCAGGTCATATAGCGTAGAAACAAGCAATAATGCAAGGGAGTTTGCGAAACCATAGGCGAGGTCACATGAACATGGTGGAAAAAAGCAAATGCAGCCAGGAGAAGTACCTGAAGTGAAGTAAGGTCAATAGGTGTGGAGGAGTTGGAAACCCCACATGTATCGCCACCTCTAATGTGGCTTCATCAGGGGAGGGAGACACAAAGGAAGGTTCACAATTCATCATTTATATACTGAAATACTACATATGTAATTAAGTAAAGTTACCACATGCGGGGATGAAGCATAGGAACGGCGTCATAGGAAGTAAGCAGCAGCCTAGATGGTATCAGTGCACCTGCGCCACAGAGCCAGCCTATCGGGGGGCACTTGACAAACACAATAGACGAGAAAGGTAGTATTGTGCATGCTCTGTGGAGAAGGGCCAATCAAACACAACGTATCAAAAGGTATGGAGACGTCTCGTGTTCAATATACAGCAGTCACAGTGTGTCCTATAAAGTGTATATACAGCATTCACAGTGTGTCCTATGGACTATGGAATATATACACAGCAGTTGCCTATAAAATGTATATACAGCAGTCACAGTGTGTCCTATGGCATATATAAACAACAGTTGCAGGGTGTCCTATGGGATATATATACAGCAGTCACAGTGTGTCTTATGGCATATAAACAGTTATTGCAGTGTTTCCTATGGGATGTATATACAGCAGTAGCAGTGTGTCCTATTGAATGTATATACAGTAGTCGCAGTGTTTTCTATGGAATGTATGTACAGCAGTTGCAGTGTGTCCTATGGAATGTATATACAGTAGCCGCCGTGTTTCCTAGTGGATGTATGTACAGCAGTCATAGTGTGTCTTGTGGGATATAAATATACAGCAGTCGTAGTGAGTCCTGTGGGATATATATACACTAGTGGCAGTGTGTCCTATGGGAGTTATATACAGCAATCGCAGTGTGCTCTTTGGAATGTATATACAGTAGTCAAAGTGTTTCCTATGGAATGTACAGTATGTACAGCAGTCACAGTGTGTCCCGTGGGATGTATATACAGCAGTCGCAGTCTCCTGCTGTTAGAACCCTCCTGTTTGTTTTTTCCATCTTGTGTTTTGTGGTCTTGTGACCGTCTGCCTTTATATTCCAGCTCCGCCTTTTTGGCTGTGCTGGACTTCAGTGTTGTTTGACTGTTTTGCTAGCCAGGTGCTTCGGTGCCTATATCTCTCAGTTCGCTTGGTCCTTTGGGACCTCTAGTACCTTTTGTCAGTTTATCTTTAGTTTTCTGCAACAACTTTCTCTGTTCAGGAGGTGTCCCATTTTTGTTCCAGTCTTTAATTCTTTTAGGGACCCCTTCCCTTTATTCTATTGGTCTTCGTTCAGACTAGCCTAGGACTAAGGCGGGTCTGTTCACTAGGAACAGGCAGCCCGCTACATCGTAGGGATTCAGCTTAGTCTTACTGTAGGGAAAGCTTTCTCCTTCTTTCCTTAGTTCTTGTTTGCAGATCATAACACCTATAAAATGTATATACAGCATTCGCACTGTGTCCTATGGGATGAATATACAGACGTCTCCTATGTGAAGTATATACACGAGTCTCGGTGTGTCTTATGGCAAAGTTACATTTTTTTCTGTTCTTTTTCATCTCCTTAAGAACCTTTCATATGTGGAAAACTAATGCTAGCAAGTATTGTAAAAACTGACACATGGACCAAAAATGGGTCCAATACACTGAGAAATACCATACACTGACCCTTTTTCACATATCAGGAAAAAAGAATGCTTGAAACCTTAATTGATTGTTTTCTAATTAATAAGTTACTGATGTAACTTGCTGTAGAGCTAATATCTGGTATGCTGTTCACAGATCAGAGCAGCGGCTGAAGCAACATAAGCAAAATAAAGAAAATAAAAACAGAATCCCCCCTACAAAGGGCACTGTGCTAAGCCTCAAAATGCTCTAGAAAGCAATAGGAACCATGATAACTGAACACAGTGATAAGAGATGATAATAAGTTATTAAATAAATGAGTCTGAAGAGCTATTTGTAGATTTGGAGCCTCTGTCACTCCAGCTCTATTCTCCACCTAGCACTGCATCCTCCTGCTTAGAGTCTGTCAGTCAAGCAGGATGTGGTGGAGCTAGGCAGGGAGCAGAGCTGGAGTGCGGAGGTTTCAGATTTACCATAGCCATTTGCATATCAATTCAAACACTGATTTCTCAGGAGGAACAGACTGGCTATGTAAAGTTATTGCTGAACTTGTCTTTGAAAGAAGTACATGTACATCTAAATAGTTTGCTGAGTAGATAGTTAAATTTGTAAAGTTCTGCAGAATATGTTGGCGCCATAAAAATACAAACTATTATTATTATTATTATTTGGTGACAGATCACCTTTAAGGACAGAATGTTTGCTTGTAATACAAGTGGTTTGGGTGGCTGTTAGAGTCCCAGGGGGCCTATAGCCTCACAAAACACCCTACATGTGACCTAGGAGCAGCCTGCAGCTGCCACACTGTCTCATACTGAACTTACCATTTGCCTTGGGGCACAAGATAAAATATATCTCTGTACTGCTGTTAACAAAACAGAGTAGCAGCTTATCATATAATCATATACAAAACATACAATAACTAAATATACATTCATAAAATAAAAAGATTTGAAAAATATGTTTCAGTATGTTGTTTTAATAGTAAAAAATAGCTTATTGATAAATGCCCTGTAAATTTTACTCTGAAAGCAAACCCTTAATTGCTTAATTGCTATAATTGATATAAACCAGAGATGCACAAAATTTTTGTTCCAAGGGCCTCATTGCCATACTGAACCAATCCCAAAGGCCGCAAAAAGTTTTAAAGAGGTAGTTACATGAATACCATCAGTACATTAATGGGTACATCAATACATCACCAGAACCAAATTTTGACTATGTGAGAAGGCTTTAGAGAGTTTTTGCTCCAAAAAAATCAGTGTGAACACACACTAATGTAAACTGAGGGTATTTTTAGCAGAAACTTGCCAAATCCTCCTCATAATCTCACATCTCTAAGTTTTGATGCTTTTTAAGTTTTAAGATAGCCATTAAGCATGCTATGGATTGCTACATGCGTACAAGATCAGAACCACTGTCAGTACACGAGTGAAGCACCAGAACCACCATCAGTACATGAATGCAGCATCAGATCCACCATCAGCACCTAAATGCAGCAACAGAACCACCATCAGTACATCAATGTGGCGCCAGAACCACTGTAAATAGTTTAATGCAGTACCAGAACCACCGTCAGTACATGAATGCAACACCAGAATACCCAGTCAATACATGAATGCAGCACCAGAACCACCGTCAGCACATGAATACAGCGCCAGAATCACCTTCAGTATATGTTTAGAGCACCAAGCTTAGTACAGCGATCAATTGCAGTGTCAGGTCAGCCACATTCATAATTGTATAGAATGAACCTGCAATTCCCAGAATGTCCTGCACAATGGTAAGGAGATGCTGCAAGTTGTTGTTACAAGCCATTGTCAGACTGAGGACCATACAGGAACCACAGTACTAATGAGACGCAGGTAGTATCACAGATAAATATTTACATCCAGTTATCTTATGGGTGACATCTTCTCTGAATTAAGTTGTTCTTTTCTTCTCCAATTTGTCCAGAAGCTTTCACACCCAAAGCTTGTCTTTGCAGATTTCCCTCTTCTACGTCTTCAGCAGCACTTCATGACACCGAACCCTTAAAAATAAAAGTATCTTTATACTGCTCCATAAATAAACATATATCCCATGCTGTACCCCTGAATAAATAATTGCCTCTCTGCTTCCTGCACAACATACCCCCCACCTTGCCCTTCTCCATGATATCCACCTCATACACAGTCACTCTCCATAATGTCCCCTCACATACTGCCCCTTTCCATATCTCCCCCAAACTGCCCCTTTCCAAGTCACCCCCACCTCACTGCCCCTCATTATATTATCCGCCCTTTGTTAACCCTCCTTAATTGCTCCATAATGTCCCAAATTGCCCCATAATGTCCCCCATTGTGACATGATGTGCTCTCGTAGTAATACCACTCTCTCCTCCCCCCTCAAATGTATTCACTTCTGAAAGACGCAAATTCGCCTGCCGCAACAAACCCTTTGACGGCCCGCATGCAGCCCGCGGGCCATATTTTATGCAGGCCTTGGTTAAAATGAATCTTGTGTCTGAAACAGACATAGAGAATTCACAGTTAGGCCGGGGTCACACTACCGTACAACACACCCAAGTGCTATGCAATAAAACATCGCATAGCACTCGGCCCAGTGTTATTCTATGGGGCAGCTCAGATCAGTGATTATTTTCTCTTGCCAGTTCGGCATGAGAGAATAATCTCAACATGCTGCGAGATTCGATTCACTCGCACCCATACAAGTCTATGGGTGCAAGTGAAACATCGGACTGCACTCGGATGTCATCCCAGTGCAGTCCGATAAACGCCGAGTCAGGCCATGGAGGAGACGTAGAAATTACTTTCTCGGTCTCCTCCGCAGCTGTGCTCCGATTCTCTCTTGCGAGCATGTGACTCGCCCCCTGGGCCGTGGGGTACCCGAAACGGGCCTTCTGGTGTACGGTGCTGATGGGGGTAGTAGTGGCAACCCGATCCCGTGGCTCAGGGTGGTCAGACCAAATTGTGGCAGTCTATTTATCAGTGTTTTGAATGTCCGACTACACCACCCGTGGATTGCGGTCAGGGAAAACCGCCGCTGCAAGGCAGACCGCTGAGGCTGGTGTTGGTGTGCAGCACAGGGGTAGGATAACTCCCCACGGGAAGAGTGTAGCCTCAGGGCAGTGTAGGTGGATGCTGGGGGTGATAGTGCAGGCCGCAATAGTAAGAGTTCAGAGTCCGCTTCAAACAGTCCAGGGTCTTTATTGTAGGTATTATTAATGACCCAACAGTGGTACCGGTTAGGAATGGACCTGAGTGTCTGAGAGCATTCGGGCGAGCCCCACTGGTCAGGGCGAGTGTGTAGGCCTACCGTTCTCTCTATGCTCTTTCTGACTATCCCCCTCTTTGTGGTGTAATAGCCCACGTCCCTGAGCTAGACGTGTACTTCTCGCCTGTATGGCTTGCGACTCGGGCCTTGGGTACCTTTTGCTTGCTCCTTGCTGTACTGGTCCCTCTGAGTGGCGGAGCCTCCAGGCTTCTTAGGCCAAGGGACCTGAAATCCCTCGTGGGTTGGTTCTCTGCTGCTGGGCTTATAACCCTGACAGCCTCGGACCCCAATGTCCGGTTGGATTGGTTCTCTGCCAGGACCGGCTCTCGTCGCCTCTGTCCCTGGCTTGCAGTTTCTCCTCAGCCTCATGGACTCCTCAGCTGCTGCTGACCTGTTCCTCTTCTCTGAGAACCCTTCTGGTTACTTTAGAAGTGGGTTCTGGTCTCTCTCTCTCTAACCCTGCCCCAGTTCCAGCTTTTATAGGGGCAGCCAGCTCCCCCTACTGGCCTGGGACAGGAGGTGCTGCATGCTAATGGTCCCTAACCAGGGGACCTCCCTCCTGCTCTCAGACACAGCCTTTAATATTTGTGGCATCCAGGCCTGGGGTGACACATTCCCCCCTAGTAAAATTTAGTACTCCGGACTAAACAGGAAACACAAATACAGGGTATAAATAATAACATAACACATATACAGATACATTTTGTCCTTAAGGCCACAGCGCTTCCGTGACTGGGTGTCCATGTCACCCAACAAGGTGAAGTTTTCCACGGTGTGGGGACCGGTCCCTACAAACCCCAAGTTCCTGGCCTTGGTCGTGGCGGCAAGGTAAAAGCTAACTACTTTGGACCACAAGGAGGCCACGCCGGACAGGTTTTTCTTCCGTGGCCATCTTCACAAGAGGGCACCAAGTGCAACTATCTACAAGACAGTTCCGGCCATTCAGTGTCCATGACCTGTCAGTCCATTGTATCTAGGAAAACTGGGATAACAGTATTAATAACCAGGTAACAAGTATAAAACATTTGCAATATACAGCATTTAGATCTTCCAGCGAGCTGGTATTTGACCCCTAGTGCTCCGGGTTGACCTGCGTAACCCACTGTCTGGTGGTGGTCTAACCTGGCTTTCCCCACTAGCATTTAGGGTACAGCTACTAGCTAGGTTTACAGGCAGGGCAGGCAGCTGTCTGCGGGTCCTTTGGTTTACCGCAGGCATGGCAGGCTCACTGTCAGCAGAGGGTTGACTCTCCTGGGCTGCTGGCATGGGTTCTTCTGCCTCCGGGGCTGCTTGTTCCTCTTGTTCTTCCTGCTCTCCTGTAGGCTCCTGCTGGGTTGGTTGAAGGAAGTGTAGGACGGGTACGACTATTGCATCATTTATCCGAGTCCAGGACCGGGGGAACTCTCCAAGAACTGTGCTGATCATTTCTTCCTTGTCCACTGCGGGTTCAAGGTCATCTTGATCTTCTCCTGCACTCTGTAGTTGCTCGGGGCACCTTTTTAGGTGGTCTCTGGAGACGGTGCTAGTGGTTTCTCCTCCATCCTTGGTAATTACACATACCTTCGGGTTGTCATGGTTGGACGGCAGTACTGTGTACTGGTCTCTCTCCCACTGGTCATCTAGGTTGTGAAGCTTTCTCTTCCGCTTCAGGACCTGCTCGCCAGGTTCCAGGGGACCAGCAGGGGCGTGTTGGTTGAAGAGCCTCTCTTGCTTTTCTCTTGCTTGAGCCAGGCTCCTCTCCACGCTCTCATGTACCTTTTTGTACTGTAGCCGCCATTCCGTATCCCAGTCCGCATCTGGGGAGGTGTCCTCGGGTGTCAGGACTCCCATCTCCAGGTCTATCGGCAGCTTACCTGGTCTTGCTCGCATCAGGTAAGCCGGGGTGCAATTTGTAGCATTCACCGGGATATGATTGTATAAGTCTATCAGGTCTGGCAGCTTTTCCGGCCACAGGCTGCGTTCTTCCAGGAGCAACGTTTTGAGGAGATCAATGACGATATTATTCATTTTCTCACACAGCCCGTTGGTTTGCGGGTGGTAAGGCGTTGTCCGAATCTTCTTACAGCCGTAGAGGTTGCAGAACTCCTGGAAGATTTCAGCCTCAAACGCGGGACCTTGATCTGTCAAGACCTGTTCCGGATACCCGTGTTGACGGCAGAAGTGTTGTTGGAAGGCTCTGGCCGCTGTTTGGGCGGTCAAGTCTTTAACGGGAACCACCACCAGAAACCGGGAATAGTGGTCCACTATTGTCAGGGCATAGACGTAGCCCGACCGGCTTGGAGCCAGTTTCACATGGTCCAGAGCTACCAGCTCAAGAGGCTGCCTGGTGACGATGGGCCTCAAGGGTGTCTTCTGGCTGGTACCATCCTTCCTTCTGAGGTTACATGGGCCGCAGTCCCTGCACCACTTCTCTATGGCCCCTCTCATACCGACCCAGTAGAACCGCTCTCTCAGTAGGAACTCCAGTTTCTTCCACCCGAAGTGTCCCGCTTTGTCATGGTAGGCCTCCAGGACCATTGCTGCGTCTCGTCTCGGGACCACTACCTGCCAGGTCAGCTCGTGCGTCCGGTGGTTGACAAGCTTTCTGCACAGCTTACCTTCGTAGAGGAATAGCCTGCTTTTCTCCTTCCATAACTGCTTGGCTTCCTCTGGAGCGTCCGGGCCAGGGCTAGCATCTGCCTGGGTCAACAGGTCTTTCACCAGGCGAATTGCAGGGTCACTATCTTGCATTTCAGTCCAGCCGTGGTGGGGTAAGGGATTGAACATGATGGTGGTTAGGTCGTTGTCTCTTACCCGGTGAGAGTACTGAGTGGCCCCATACCGGTGGAACGCAGGAAGCTCTACTTCCTCCAGCTCTTCCGAGTCTTCTTCTCCTTCGGGTAGGTGGGGCATTCTTGATAGGGCGTCTGCGTTGGCGTTGGTTCTGCCCGCCCGGTATTTGATTGTGAAGTCATAATTTGATAGCCGGGCCATCCACCGCTGTTCTAGGGCACCTAGTCTTGCATTGTCCAGGTTTGTCAACGGGTTGTTGTCCGTGTACACAGTGAACTTTGCGGAGGCCAGGTAATGTTTAAACCGTTCTGTGATGGCCCACACCACTGCGAGGCATTCCAGCTTGAAGGAGCTGTAATTCTCCGGGTTTCTTTCAGTGGGCCTCAGCTTCCGGCTGGCATACGCTATCACCCTTTCTCTGCCCTGTTGGTTTTGTGACGGTACGGCTCCCAGCCCCACATTACTGGCGTCTGTGTGGAGGATAAAAGGCTGGCCATAATCGGGGTAGGCCAGGATCTCATCCCCTGTGAGGGCCATCTTCAGCTGGCGGAAGGACTCCTCTTCCGGCTTGTCCCACTTAAAGGGTGGCTTGTGACTTCTGGATTTAGACTGACCTATCAGGAGGTCCTGCATTGGAGCTGCCATCTTAGTGAACCCGGGGATGAACCTTCGGTAGTAGCCCACTAACCCGAGGAATTGCCTCACTTCTTTGATGTTAGAGGGGCTTGGCCAGCTCTTGATGGCTGTAACCTTGTCGGGGGCTACTCCCTCTGCACTCACCACGTGTCCTAGGTACTGTACCTTCAGTTTCACTAGGTGACACTTTGAGGCCTTCACTTTCAGGCCATAGCCTGCCAGGGCTTCGAACACCTCTGCCAGGTGTTTTAGATGGTCCTCGTAGGTCTTCGAATATACAATCACGACGTCTAAGTAAAGTAGGACCGTCTCAAAGTTTCGGTGCCCTAGACAGCATTCCATCAGCCTCTGGAAGGTCCCGGGTGCGTTGCAGAGCCCGAAGGGCATACAGTTGAATTCACTTAATCCCATCGGGGTGGTGAAGGCAGTCTTCTCCTTGTCAGCCTCTGCCACAGGAACCTGCCAGTACCCGCTACTAAGGTCCAAAGTAGAGAAGAAATTAGCTGATTTTAGTGCAGCCAAAGACTCGTCTATCCTAGGTAACGGGTACGCGTCTTTATGGGTGATACGATTGACCTTTCTATAGTCCACGCACATTCTCATGGTACCGTCTTTCTTTTTTACCAGAACCAAGGGGGCTGCCCAGGGGCTACAACTGTCTCTAATGACCCCGGCTTCTTTCATTTCTCTCAGCATGCCCTTTGCGTTCTGATAGTGTGCGGGGGGTACAGGTCTGTATCTCTCTTTTATTGGTGGGTGGCTCCCTGTGGGGATGTGGTGTTCTACCCCTTTCACTCTGCCGAAGTCTAGCGGGTGCTTACTAAAGATTCTCTCGTACTCCTGAACCACCCGGTAGACTCCTTGTTTTTGGTGCAGGGGAGTAGAGTCAGCACCCACGTGGAGTTTCTGGCACCAGTCCTCCTTGTGTTTCTGGGAGCCATTATCCTCCACCGGTGGAGATGGAGGCAAGGGTTCCACGACCCTGAGAGCATTGTGTTCGACGGCAAACAATTTGGCTAATGTAGCGTACCGGGGCAAATGTACTTCCCTTTCCCCAATGTTTAAGATCCGGACGGGCACCCTTCCATGGCGGACATCAACCACCCCCCGGGCTGTCAAAATGGTGGGCCTGCTGTCTGAGTACACGGGTTCTACCATGGCTTGGTAGTCTCTCCCTCTTAACCCGATTGCAGTCCGACACCAGATCATCATTTCACTTTAGGGAGGCATGGCAATGGGGAACGGGTCGCTCATCCTCACGCTACCGATCTCACCACCAGACAGTTCTACCTGTTGCCGTCTCATCAGGGCTCTTATCTCTTTCTGGAGGACTCTCTGTTGGCTGGAACTCGCATTCATCGCTACCTGCTGCAAAATTACAATTACTTTTGAAAGACAATTTTCAATCACGTTAGTACCCAAGGTTATTTTAGGGTGACTTTCTCGACGGTCAATGTCCACAATGATCACTCCCTGTGCCGGCAGTTCAACCTTACCAATCTTGATGGTCAACTCTCTGAACCCCACCTGCGGCACGGGTTGACCATTGCTGGCGATGATGCTCAAGTCATCGTCTGGATAACGAGTTATATCAGTGTCACTCTAGTACTGCTTGAAAAGTACATAGGGGATGGTAGTCACTTGGGACCCGGTGTCCAGTAGTGCACTCATGGGGATACCGTCCAGCACTATGGGTAAAACCGGGCGTCCCCCTACGTACTTAGCACACCAATTAGACGGGCCTGATGACCTTATGCCTGGGGGTTGGCCCTCTGCCCCAGGTTGGACCCATTTAAAGTACAGTACCTGGCTACGTGTCCCGGCTGGCTGCAACGGCGGCAAATCGGCTGTCCATCCTCAGTGTAACGATCGGCGGGCCTCCCTCTGAACGACGTGATCCTCCACCGTCGACGCCACAGGACATCCTCCGGACTAGAAGCCAGCTTGATTGGTCCTGACGGGTCCATCTGTAACGACTGTACGGTCCTGGTCAATGCAGCAACACTCTTTGTTAGTTCTTGGACTCTTGGACCTGATGGTGCAGATTTGCAGGCGGGGATGGATTTAGGGCCTGCGCATCAGCCCCCACAAGGTCTGCGGGGTAGGGCGCCGCCCCCTGGTGGTAAGTGATGGCAGGGCGCCGGGAAGCTACAGCGCCACCTGGTGCGGGTTCTCGGAGCACCCGGATGGCCCTATCTTTGAACTGTGCAAAAGTCAAATCGGGGTTCTGTAGGGCCATGAGGCGCAGCTGAGTTCTGTGGGCGCTGGACAGCAGACCTTCTATAAACTGGTCAGTCAATAGTTTATCCGTATCCTGCACGCTGCCAGGGTCAGCTTGCTTAATTGCCCCCAAGGCTTCCTGTAAATTTAGGGCATAATCTCTGATGCTATCTTGAGCTCGCTGCTTACATCCATAGAACCGCATTTTGATTTCTGCTGAGGTACGGGTATCAAAGGTGTCCCGTAGACGGGTCAGAACATCCTTTACAGTCCTTCTCTCCTCAGCTGTTCAAGACTTTACCGCACCAGTTAACTGCCCTATCAGTATGCTTACTTTCTCTTCTTCTGTCAGGGGATAAACTTTGAAAAGACTATACAGCCTTTCTTTAAAGTCGCCCAAGGTATGCGACTCGCCGGCATACTGTGGCAGCCAGGCCGCTCCTGGGATATAGGGCATGGAAAACGGCATCACAGCTGCAGCGGCTACGCTGGTGGTAGAGGGTCCCTCCGCGTCCGACATCTTCCTCCCCCCAAGTTAACCGTGGCCTACCTTCCGGCGGTCCTCTTCTGTAGGCCGCGGCTCCGCTCGCGATGCTCTGGGCGAGGACCTTGCGTCACTCGGTGATGACGTCGGCGTCCGCTGGATCTCCTTCCAGGACCTTGTGCAGCATCTCAGCGTAGGGCGGGGTTTCAGGTCTCGCGTTTTTGACGTCCACGCCCCTCTTCTTCCCGCGCGGCGTCCCGAAGATGGCGCCCAATGGCGGGAAACAGCTCCGATTGGCGGGAAATGGCCCCGAATGGCGGGAAACTTCACTCAGGTAAGTATAAAGTCTTTTTCAGGCACGCAATACCCGTTTGTGGCGGGTTGGCCACAATCCTGCCGACTACGCCAAAGCTGACTCACCCCCTGTTCCGTGGGGTACCCGGAACTGGGCCTTCTGGTGTACGGTGCTGATGGGGGTAGTAGTGGCAACCCGATCCCGTGGCTCAGGGTGGTCAGACCAAATTGTGGCAGTCTATTTATCAGTGTTTTGAATGTCCGACTACGCCACCCGTGGATTGCGGTCAGGGATAACCGCAGCTGCAAGGCAGACCGCTGAGGCTGGTGTTGGTGTGCAGCACAGGGGTAGGATAACTCCCCACGGGAAGAGTGTAGCCTCAGGGCAGTGTAGGTGGATGCTGGGGGTGATAGTGCAGGCCGCAATAGTAAGAGTTCAGAGTCCGCTTCAAACAGTCCAGGGTCTTTATTGTAGGTATTATTAATGACCCAACAGTGGTACCGGTTAGGAATGGGCCTGAGTGTCTGAGAGCATTCGGGCGAGCCCCACTGGTCAGGGTGAGTGTGTAGGCCTACCGTTCTCTCTATGCTCTTTCTGACTATCCCCCTCTTCGTGGTGTAATAGCCCACGTCCCTGAGCTGGCCGTGTACTTCTCGCCTCTATGGCTTGCGACTCGGGCCTTGGGTACCTTTTGCTTGCTCCTTTCTGTACTGGTCCCTCTGTGTGGCGGAGCCTCCAGGCTTCTTAGGCCAAGGGACCTGAAATCCCTCGCGGGTTGGTTCTCTGCTGCTGGGCTTATAACCCTGACAGCCTCGGACCCCAATGTCCGGTTGGATTGGTTCTCTGCCAGGACCGGCTCTCGTCGCCTCTGTCCCTGGCTTGCAGTTTCTCCTCAGCCTCATGGACTCCTCAGCTGCTGCTGACCTGTCCCTCTTCTCTGAGAACCCTTCTGTTTACTTCAGAAGTGGGTTCTGGTCTCTCTAACCCTGCCCCAGTTCCAGCTTTTATAGGGGCAGCCAGCTCCCCCTACTGGCCTGGGACAGGAGGTGCTGCATGCTAATGGTCCCTAACCCTCCTGCTCTCAGACACAGTCTTTAATATTTGTGGCATCCAGGCCTGGGGTGACACACATGCACTCGGCTCATGCTCACAGCAGAGCAGGAGCCGAGGGTCATTAGCATATCGCATCCGACGCTGGTGTGGCTCCAGCCTTTAAAACAAAAAATCCTCGGATCTGAGACTGCAACTCACTGCTCTGTTTACAAAGCAACATGGATGACATTGGTATCCTGGATTTCGGTTATGAAAGATTTTTGGCACATAGGGCAAACTACTCTATTATGGAATTGAGATTAAAAGGAACCATGAAGCTAATGTGAACAGATTTGGCATCCCACACCTCCTTTGGTGCCACATTAATTCATTTAACTTTAACATTTTAATTATGCATACTTATTTATTATTTCATGGATTGGTGTTTGTAAGGGTGGTCATTTTGAGGTTTTCACTACCATATTTGATTTACAGTTGCTAGGCCATAATGTTAGTATTCAAAGGATTTCATCAGATTTATTCATTTGATGTAAAATCAATTCAAAAGAGAATAGGGAGTCTGCACAGGAAGGACGCACTTTCAATTATGCTAGAAATTGGTGTACATTTTAGTGGAACGATACTCCAGCTAATTTAGATTTTGACTTGTGGTTCAACAGACAGCTCAAAAAAAAGATTATATTTGTAGGGCCGGCATCTCTGCATGTTTCCTCCCACCCCCCACCCCCAGCAGAGACGCCAGCTTACTCACCACCGTGGCCTCCATCCGACTCTTCCTCCTCATGCTGCTGTGCCTTCCAGCGTACCTGCCTGCATCAGCCGTGCCACCAGTATACCAGTCATACCTGCCTGCAGCTGCCCGTGCCTATCTATATTCCAGCCGTACCCATCTGCACCTGCCTGTGCCTACCTGTATTCCAGCCGCACCGTTTACACCAACCTGTGTCCACCTGTATACCAGCCATACCTGCCTGCTCCTGCCCGTGCCCACCTGTATTCCAGCTGCACCACCTGCACCCGCCTGCGCCACCTGTATATCAGTCGTTCCTGCATGCACCTGCCTGCGCCCACCTGTATTCCAGCCATACTCGCCTGCACCTGCCTGTGTCCACCTGTATTCCAGATGCACCTGCCTGAAACCTGCCTGTGCCCACTTGTATACCAGTCATACCCGCCGGCACCTGCCTGTGCCTACCTGTACTCCAGCCAGTGCCTGCCTGTAATTCAGCTGTGCCAGCCAGCACCTACCGCTCCTGGGTTCCTGCCATGCCTGCCTATACCAGCTGAACTTTCCCGTCTTGGCAGTTCCAACTTCCTTTCCCTTGGGGGTCAGCTGCTGTGCAACCAAGGTCAGTCCTGGTGTATCATCTAGTTTAGCCCCTCAAGTCTCTCCTCGGCTCGTGACACAGTGGTTTCACCACTTCCCGCTACAATATTGTTTGGCTAATACAAACAATTAGAGCATACACCGGATACAATAAGGGACACTTATGCAAAATTTTAATGCCAGAAAACTAGCACATAGACCAACATATTATTGCTTAAGATATATTTGCACAAAAATATGTGACTTTTTTACCCATCTCTGCCTAACAAGCCACTTTTTTTTTAAGAACAGTTTTAGCAGACTCAAAGAATATTCAATAATTTACTCCAGAAATTGGCATATGTTATAAATTGACATAGATGCTGTTTTGATTTAGACCTGATTTTAAGCGCCCTACTTATGAATAGGCAGGACTCTTAAACAATGTTTCTGGTGCCTTCTCCTATCATCCTACTATTTTTTCAACTAAGAGGAGAGCTGACCTGCCCCCATACTATGCCCTTACATAGAGCAGCATAGTTTTCTGCCAGATATGCTTTCTGTATATAAATTTAGTTTTCTTGTGGCCATAGTTCCAGTGAAGCCTCAAGCGTTTAATTTATTTCCTTAAGCAGTTGAAAGCTATTGCTAGATCCAGTTGCAAAATCAAAATGCTCAACATATAGACAATATTATCCTTTTTTGTTTTTGGGTTCCATGTTGTGGTATGATGAAGTGGCCTCTAAGTTCCCCAAGTCCAATTCATTAAGACTGGTGTTTCATAGGCCAGTCTTAATAAAGGACTTATTGGAATACGATGTGAAAAATTCACTAAGAGGTGCACACCATATAATGAATTCAGTGCATTTTTTCATTGTCGAGCGACTCAATGCACTTTGCCAGAAATACTCCAATCCGGACTAGAGTAGCAATTCTAGCAACAACAAAAAACTAGCAAATTTGACGGGCAGGCGTGGCTACGACAGTATGTTCTCTTATACATTTCATGTATACCAACTCTTGAAGCTCATCAAGAGAAAGCCAAGAGTGTGCAAAGCAGTCATCAAAGCAAAAGGTGGCTACTTTGAAGAACCTAGAATATAAGACATATTTTCAGTTGTTTCACACTTTTTTGTTAAGTATATAATTCCACGTGTGTTAATTCATAATTTTGATGCCTTCAGTGTGAATGTACAATTTTCATAGTGATGAAAATACAGAAAAATCTTTAAATGAGAAGGTGTGTCCAAACTTTTGGTCTGTACTGTACGTCACATATACGTTGTCAGAAAATACTGCCATTTCTGGCCTCCATTAAAAATTTCCTTTAGTGTGTCAGTGAAGCAATTCACCGCAGTTTGCTGGTCAAACTACTTACCTACAGGCCAGGTATTTAAAACTCTGTTTTCTCCATCACATGGATCACATATAAGGTCGCTCCAAACTCAGTCATTTGTAGTGAGCGTGGAAGATACTGTCCTCCATTTAAAATGGGCAAGGCACGTGGCAAGGGACGTGGAACTGGACGTGATGGTAATGGTGCATGTAGAGGCCGAGGAAAAGGCCATGGGCAAGCCGAAATTGTGCCACAACAAACACCCACATCTTCTCGCCTGACCTTCCTGTCCCATTTTCTAGGGGACCGCAGCACAACACTATTGAACCCAGAGCAGTGTCAAAAGGTTGTTGGTTGGATAGCGGATAATGCTTCCAGTCACTTAGCCGCCACCATCACCACCCTGTCTTCCACACGGTCAAGTCTCAGTAGCCGTGAGTCTGTACCGCATATTCCTCACCCTGATCCTCCTTCCTCCCACCATGCCGAGTACCCAGAGACAACTGATCCCACACTTGGACACTCTGAAGAGCTGTTCACTTTTCCATTTATAGATTCAGGCCTCTCGCCCGGTCCACTTGAAGCGGGGCAAGAGGAGATCGCATGTAGTGATGCCCAAATATTTGAGCAGCCACGGTCACAAGAAGGCGAAGGTGGGAAAGTGTCACAAGAGGTGGACGATGATGAGACACAATTGCCAGAAAGTCAGGAGGAGGATGAGGGTGCGGAAGTGGAAGACAAGGTGGTGGATGATATAGTAACTGACCCAATCTGGCAGGAGGACATGCAGAGCGAGAACAGCAGCACATAGGGGGAGTGAGGCAGAGCACCCCAACAGGCAGGAAGAAGTAGTGTGGTGGCCGCAGACAGAAGGCAGGCAACCGTTCCCCGTAACACCAACACGAAGGAAGTTGCCAGCACAACTGTTAGGTCTTCCCGAGTCTGGTTGTTTTTTAAAGACTCTACCGATAACCCCAAAAAGGCCATTTGCACCACCTGCCAGGCCAGCATCAGCAGGGGTGGCAAAATGACCAGCCTGACCACCACCAGCATGATCAGGCACATGGCAGCAAAGCACCCGACTTTGTGGGCCGAACCCCAGGGTCCAGGAACAGTGTCTGCGGGTGGCACCATTGCTTCTTACGCTGTTGTGCATGCAAGCCAATCCCCTGTCCATTGTGCATGCGAAGATGCCTCCTGCCCTTCACCTATCGTTGCACACTCTCAAGTAGCAGCATCAGGAAGCACGTCCATGTCCTTGTCCCAGAGCAGCGTTCAGTTGTCCATACCCCAGTTCTTGGAACACAAGTGCAAATATGCAGCCAACGCCCCACAGGCCACACTACTAAATTCTCACATTTCATGACTGCTTGCGCTCGAAATGTTGCCTTTTAGGTTCGTGGAGACGGAAGCTTTCCGCAACCTGATGGCAGCGGCCGTCCATCGGTACTCGGTCCCCAGCCGCCACTATTTCTCCCGGTGTGCCGTCCCCGCATTACACAAGCACGTGTCCCAAAACATTAGCAGTATTCTCAACAACGCAGTTACCGGTAAAGTCCACCTAACCACGGACATGTGGACAAGTGCTTGTGGGCAGGGATGGTACATCTCGCTGACGGCACACTGGGTTAACATAGTGGAAGCCGGGACCCAGTCGGACCTTGGGACGGAACACGTCCTCCCGATGCCAAGAATTGCGGGCCCTAGGTCAATCAGGGTTGCCCCCATGGTCTGCAGCTCCTGCACCTCATCCTCCTCAGCCTCCTGCTCCTCTTAAGCCTCCATCTCCGAAATGACCACATCAGTCACAAGCTGGAAGCACTGCAGTACTGCCTCGGCCAACCGGCAAAAGGCTGTGCAGAAGCTAATATGCTTAGGTGAAAAACCGCACAATGCTGAAGAGTTGTGGACAGCTCTGAAAGAGCAGGCAGATCTGTGGCTCACACCGCTGAACCTACAGCCAGGCATGGTTGTGTGTGACAATGGCCGGAACCTGGTGGCGGATCTAAGGCGAGGCGAGCTCACACACGTACCATACCAGGCCCATGTGCTTAACCTCGTGGTTCAGCGGTTTCTCAAATCCTACCCGGAGTTGCCGGATCTGCTTGTTAAAGTACACCGCCTGTGTGCCCATTTTAGAAAGTCAGCTACAGCTTCCGCCGCCCTTGCAGTGTTTCAGCAGCGTTTGCAGCTTCCAGCTCACAGACTGGTATGTGATGTCCCCACGCGTTCGAACTCTACACTGCAGATGTTGGGAAGGATTTGTGAGCAGAAGAGGGCAGTTGTTGGGTACCAGCATCAACAAGGACATCGGTATTCAGTTCAGACTTCACACATAAGACCTCAGGAGTGGACATGGATGTCAGACATATGTACCATCCTCCAAAACTTTGAGGACTCCACCAAGATGGTGAGCGGCGATGACGCCATAATTAGTGTCACCATCCCGCTTCTCTGTCTTCTGAAACACTCTCTGCTCACAATCAAAGAGGATGCATTGCAGGCGGAGCATGATGAGATGGAGCAAGGAACCATACAGGGTGATTACACACAGCCAAGCCTTATCTCATCCCAACATGGATTGGGTGACAATGAGGAAGAGGAGTAGGAGGAGGAGGAAGGACAGGAGCTAGTTTCATGCACTATGGACGATACTCCCTGCACAGCTGTCATACCGTCTGTTCAGCGTGGATGGCCAGAGGACAGAGAGGAGGAGGAGGAGAGCATGGTCAGTCATCCTCTTGGTGAGGACACGGAAGTCTTGCCTGTTAGTAGTCTGGCACGCATGGCTGAGTTTATGTTACGCTGCCTTTCCCATGACCCTCGCGTTCTCAAAATTTTGGGTGACAGTCATTACTGGTTGGTGACACTTCTAGACCCACGCTACAAGGAGAACTTTATATCTCTTATTCCTGAGGCGGACAGGTGTACAAAAATGGGGCAGTACCAGAAGGCCCTTGTTGCGGAACTATTAAAAAAATTCCCATCTGAAAACGCTGGCGACAGAGGGCACACTTTGTTGGACAACCAAGGAGTACAGGCAAGAGAGACACAACTTCAATCCAGCAGAGGCAGGGGAACACTGTCAAAGTTCTGGGAGAGTTTTCTCAGACCCTGCCATCGCACAGGCCCTGAGGCGCGGGGTACTCTCACAAGGAGTGCAAAGTTCGGGAAGATGCTGAGGGAGTACCTTGCCGACCGTACCAACGTCTTCCGTGATTCCTCTGTGCCTTATAATTATTGGGTATCCAAGCTGGATACGTGGAATGAACTGACTCTCTATGCCTTGGAAGTCCTGGCCTGCCCTGCCGCCAGCGTTTTATCAGAGCGGGTTTTTAGTGCCGCTGGTGGAATTATAACTGATAAGCGCATCCGCCTGTCAACTGAAAATGCTGACAGGCTGACTCTTATTAAAATGAACAAGGGCTGTATTGGACCAGACTTCTCAACACCACCGAATGATAGCAGCGTGACATAAACTCAAATCCAGTGTCTTTTCTTGGGAGGTGTATTCCCATGCACCTTTTCACACCCACACATGGGTATACGCTTCCTGATTTTGGCCATTTGCTCTTGTCCTCCTTCTTCTCCTCATCCTCCACCACCATATAACCAGGGTGACCGTGGTCTGTGATGCAACACCCACATCATTTTTTTAAAGGGTGTTTATGATGCCCATAAAAAAAAAATTTATACAGTATGTTCATGTATACCCCCCAGGGGTAAATGTTTGTCAGCCCATACACTTAGTGCATGGGCATTACAAGTATAGGAGGCCCGCTCCTTTCTAATGGGAACATTTTTTTATGAAGCCCTCCTCCACGTCTCTTCCAAGGGTCATTGAAGTGCCGCCCAATTTTTGGCAGCCCTTGCATTCACTGCATAGGCCAACACTATGGGAAAGTCTCTCCTTTCTAATCGGAATTTGTCATTACTGTGGCCCTGCTCTATGTGTCTTTAAATTCTTAGTGGGGTTTTTCTTAAAATTGGTCAGCCGTTGGACTCACTGCATACCCTATAACTGTATAGTAGACCCTTTCCTTTCTAATGGGAACATGTCGTACCTTTTTACTGTGGTCCTGCTCTGTGTTTCTTTAAATTCTTAGTGGGGTTTTTCAGAAAATTGGTCAGCCGTTGGACTCACTGCATACCCTATAACTGTATAGCAGACTCTCCTTTCTAATGGGAACATGTCATACCTTGTTAATGTGGCCCTGCTCCATGTGTCTTTAAATTCTTAGTGGGGTTTTTCCTAAAATTGGTCAGCCGTTGGACTCACTGCATACCCTATAACTGTATAGCAGACCCTCTCCTTTCTAATGGGAACATGTCGTACCTTGTTACTGTGGCCCTGCTCTGTGTGTCTTTAAATTCTTAGTGGGGTTTTTCCTAAAATTGGTCAGCCGTTGGACTCACTGTACCTTGTTGCTGTGGCCCTGCTCTGTGTGTCTTTAAATTCTTAGTGGGGTTTTTCCTAAAATTGGACAGCCGTTGGACTCACTGCATACCCTATAACTGTATAGCAGACCCTCCCCTTTCTAATGGGAACATGTCGTACCTTGTTACTGTGGCCCTGCTCTGTGTGTCTTAAAATTCTTAGTGGGGTTTTTCCTAAAATTGGTCAGCCGTTGGACTCACTGCATACCCTATAACTGTATAGCAGACTCTCTCCTTTCTAATGGGAACATGTCGTACCTTGCTACTGTGGCCCTGCTCCGTGTGTCTTTAAATTCTTAATGGGGTTTTTCCTAAAATTGGTCAGCCGTTGGATTCACTGCATACCCTATAACTGTATAGCAGACTCTCTCCTTTCTAATGGGAACATGTCGTACCTTGTTACTGTGGCCCTGCTCCGTGTGTCTTTAAATTCTTAGTGGGGTTTTTCCTAAAATTGGTCAGCCGTTGGACTCACTGCATACCCTATAACTGTATAGCAGACCCTCCCCTTTCTAATGGGAACATGTCGTACCTTGCTACTGTGGCCCTGCTCCGTGTGTCTTTAAATTCTTAATGGGGTTTTTCCTAAAATTGGTCAGCCGTTGGATTCACTGCATACCCTATAACTGTATAGCAGACTCTCTCCTTTCTAATGGGAACATGTCGTACCTTGTTACTGTGGCCCTGCTCCGTGTGTCTTTAAATTCTTAGTGGGGTTTTTCCTAAAATTGGTCAGCCGTTGGACTCACTGCATACCCTATAACTGTATAGCAGACTCTCTCCTTTCTAATGGGAACATGTCGTACCTTGCTACTGTGGCCCTGCTCCGTGTGTCTTTAAATTCTTAATGGGGTTTTTCCTAAAATTGGTCAGCCGTTGGACTCACTGCATACCCTATAACTGTATAGCAGACTCTCTCCTTTCTAATGGGAACATGTTGTACCTTGTTACTGTGGCCCTGCTCTATGTGTCTTTAAATTCTTAGTGGGGTTTTTCCTAAAATTGGACTCACTGCATACCCTATAACTGTATAGCAGACCCTCTCCTTTCTAATGGGAACATTTCGTACCTTGTTACAGAGACCCTGCTCTGTGTGTCTTTAAATTCTTAGTAGGGTTTTTCCTAAAATTGGTCAGCCGTTGGACTCACAGCATACCCTATAACTGTATAGCAGAACCTCTCTTTTCTAATGGGAACATGTTGTACCTTGTTACTGTGGCCCCGCTCTGTGTGTCTTTAAATTCTTAGTGGGGGTTTTCTTAAAATTGGTCAGCCGTTGGACTCACTGCATAACCTATAACTGTATAGCAGACCCTCTCCTTTCTAATGGGAATATGTCGTACCTTGTTACTGTGGCCCTGCTCTATGTGTCTTTAAATTCTTAGTGGGGTTTTTCCCAAATTTTGGCAGCCCTTGCAGTCACAGCATGGGCATTACCACTATAGGAGACCCGCTCCTTTATAATGGTAACATTTTTTTTACTGAGGCCCTCCTCTATGTCTCTTCAAAGGGGTATTGGGTTGAGTCCAAATTTTTGGCAGCCCTTGCGGTCACTGGATACGCAATAACAGTATAGGAGACCCACTTATTAATAATGGGAACAACAGAGCATAGCCGGCTGGTGGCTCTCTAACAATAGCTAGGGAAGACTGCTGGCCTTTTAAGAATTGTAAGGGCCGTCTGATGTCCCTATAAAAATAGCCTTTATGACTTTCAGAGTCCCTCCATTATCAATAAAACAGAATGTGTCTGATGATGTGTCACACACCACATTGCCAGATAAGGTTGTAAAATGTTAAAATGACATTTCCCGATGAATGCATTTGTCTTAAAAAATAACGTTAAAAAAACAAAACAATAGGATCTTTCTTTAGCATAAAAAACAGCGTCACCATCTAACTTCAATGTAATCACATTGCTCAGCTCATGCACCTCCTCCTCCATCTCCGAAATGACCACATCAGTCACAAGCTGACAGCACTGCCTTGGCCAAGCGGCAACAGGCTGTGCTGAAGATAACATGCTTAATGCTTAATTGACAAACCGCCCAGCACTGCAGAGTTGCTGAAAGCTGTAACACAGCAGCCTGATCTGTGGCTCTCACCGCTGAACATACAGTCAGGCATAGTCATGTGTGACAATGGGCGGAACCTGGTGACTGAGAAATGACAGCCGGGGTAGATACGGTTTCCCTCTATGCCAGTCCTTTCACCGAGCTAATGAATATGGCTGTGGTGAAACACAACTCCCACTGAGAATCTATTTCAGATTGAAAAACATTGTGCCCACCAGAGGATTTGATTCTGAGGGCTAACCTTTCTCACCCGCTCAAGAGCCCCATCGCAGCTGCAAAGTTAGCGCTATCATGAACTCTCCTGAGGTAGAAGCCAAGGCACATCAGAGGATTCTCTGGTGGGACCGTCCAACCCTGCCGAGAAGCAGTCCTGGCTAAGAAAAGTGTGTGGGAAGGTTCCCGGACACTCTATGGCTGCTTTTTTACTGAGGAAGAAACACATGCAAACACAGGGAGTACATACAAAGTCCTTGCAGAGGTTGTTCTTGCTGGGATTTGAACCCAGGATCCCAGCACTGCAAGGCATCAGTGCTAACCACTGATCCAATGTGCTGCCGTTCACCCTCTAATATCTAACAGGCTGGAAAAACTTGCACCTACTGCCACTCTATCTTCAGCTCCTTTGTGAGAAAATGTATTTTTGCAGCCACTCAGTCTACCAAATAAAATTCCTGAGAAGGAAATTGGGGATGGCTTCGCTACTGGTACTTGGGGCAGTGCTAATACCATGGCGTCGTACCATAGTTTGCTGGAAATATTCCAGGCTGGTAGGAGGCAAGCAAATTCCCACAGAAAAGTACAAGCAGTAATGTTCAGGCCACATTTCAAGTGAAAGCAGCTTTTGAGGCTTTCCTGGGAGAAATGACACGCAGGGTAGATACGGTTTCCCTCTATGCCAGTCCTTTCACCGAGCTAAATACAACTCTTAGCAAAAAAAGTTGTGGACTGGCTCCGTACCGTCCCTGGCCACATTCACCTGTCCACGTGTTTGTGGTTAGGTGGTCTTTCCCAGTAAGTGCACTGGGGAGGGCACGGATAATGTTGTGGGACCCGTGCTTGTGGAAGGCGGAAGCGATACCGGGAAATATAGTGGCAGCTGGGGACCAAGTATGGACACCCGGCCACCGTCGGCATGAGGTTATGAAAAGCTTCTGCCTCCACGAGCCTAAAAGGCCACATTTCAAGTGCAAGCAGCTGTCAAAAAATTGGCAGTATAGTATTGCAGCCTGTGGGTGGGTGGCTGCCTGCATACTTGCGCTTGCATTCCAAGGAATGGGGTAGGGACAACTGAACGCTGCAGTGGGACAAGGACGTGGACGGTGATTATTGCAAGTCTGCAACAACAGATGCATGGCAGGAGGCATCTTCGCATGCGCCAAGGATCACTCATGATGGGCACACTTTTAGGCAGTGACCTGGGAGTCAGAGATGCTTCCAGAGGTCTTCCCCATGCTGTTCCCATGTCTTTTCAGCACTGTATGCATGTGTCTGATGATGTGTCACACACAACATGGCCAGATAAGGTTGTAAAATGTTAAAATGACATTTCCTGGTGAATGCATTTGTCTTGGTTGAAAGCAATGCAAAAGTGCAAAAACGCATCAAAAACGCTATGTGTGAACATAGCCCAAGGTGTGAAGGAGTATTTTTGGTTTTGGTTATTTATTTTGCCTTATATACAAGTCATTACCCTGGACAGGATGTTCCTTAACATATTTCCCAGGAAAATCCATTTTGGTTTCGTTTTTATATGTTTTATTGTGAGTCCGTAAAAGTGTCGTAATACTCTGATCACGTTGTTGACAGCAGTGATCTGGGAGTCAGAGATGCTTCTAGGGGTCTTCCCCATGCTGTTCCAGTGTCATTTGAGAACGGTTCCCATCGATTTGGGCAATTTTTAGGCCCTCTGCAGATGGCCGGGGAGAGCCGCCTGAAAAATGCTCGAGTTTCCCATAGACTTACATTGGGCTCGTTGCTCGGGTCGAGCACCCGAGCATTCCAATTTGCGCGACCAAGCAATGAGTGCCCGAGCATTTTAGTGCACGCTCATCACTACATCCTGGTTCTGAATGAATGAAATATTCTCAATGAATACTTTGTTCTGTATAAAGTTGAATGTTCTGACAACAAAATCACACAAAAATCATCAATGGAAATCAAATTTATTAACCAATGGAGGCTTGGTTTTGGGGTCACCCCCAAAATTAAAGTGGAAAAACACACTACAGGCTGATCCAACTTTGATGTAATGTTCTTAAAACAAGTCAAAATGAGGCTCAGTATTGTGTGTGGCATCCACGTGCCTGTATGACCTCGCTACGACGCCTGGGCATGCTCCTGATGAGGTTGCGGATGGTCTCCTGTGGGATCTCCTCCCAGACCTGGACTAAAGCATCCGCCAACTCCTGGACATTCTGTGGTGCAACTGTTGGTGTTGGTGGATGGAGTGAGACATGATGTCCCAGATGTGCTCAATCGGATTCAGGTCTGGGGAACGTGCGGGCCAGTCCATAGCTTCAATGCCTTCATCTTGCAGGAACTGCTGACACACTCCAGCCACATGAGGTCTGGCATTGTCCTGCAATAGGAGGAACCCAGGGCCAACAGCACCAGCATATGGTCTCACAAGGGGTCTGAAGATCTCATCTCGGTACCTAATGGCAGTCAAGCTACCTCTGGCGAGCACATGGAGGGCTGTGCGGCCCTCCAAAGAAATGCCACCCCACACCAATACTGACCCACTGCCAAACCGGTCTTGCTGAAGGATGTTGCAGGCAGCAGATCGCTCTCCACGGCGTCTCCAGACTCTGTCACGTCTGTCACATGTGCTCAGTGTGAACCTGCTTTCATCTGTGAAGAGCACAGGGCGCCAGTGGCGACTTTGCCAATCCTTGTTTTCTGTGGCAAATGTCAAGCGTCCTGCACGGTGTTGGGCTGTGAGCACAACCCCCATCTGTGGACGTCGGGCCCTCATACCACCCTCATGGAGTCGGTTTGTAACCATTTGTGCAGACACATGCACATTTGTGGCCTGCTGGAGGTCATTTTGCAGGGCTCTGGCAGTGCTCCTCCTGTTCCTCCTTGCACAAAGGCGGAGGTAGCAGTCCTGCTGCTCGGTTGTGGCCCTCCTGCAGCCCCCACCACGTCTCCTGGTGTACTGGCCTATCTCCTGGTAGCTCCTCCAGCCTCTGGACACTACGCTGACAGACACAGCAAACCTTCTTGCCACAGCTCGCATTGATGTGCCATCCTGGATGAGCTGCACTACCTGAGCAACTTCTGTGGGTTGTAGAGTCCGTCTCATGCTACCACGAGTGTGAAAGCTCAACCAACATTCAAAAGTGACCAAAACATCAGCCAGAAAGCATTGGTACTGAGATGTGGTCTGTGGTCCCCAACTGCAGAACCACTCCTTTATTGAGTGTGTCTTGATAATTGCCAATAATTTCCATCTATTGTCTATTCCATTTGCACAACAGCATGTGAAATTGATTGTCAATCAGTGTTGCTTCCTAAGTGGACAGTCTGATTTCACAGAAGTTTGATTTACTTGGAGTTATATTCTGTTGTTTAAGTGTTCCCTTTATTTTTTGAGCAGTGTATATATATATATATATATATATATACAGTACAGACCAAAAGTTTGGACACACCTTCTCATTTAAAACATTTTCTGTATTTTCATGACTATGAAAACTGTACATTCACACTGAAGGCATCAAAACTATGAATTAACACATGTGAAATTATATACTTAACAAAAAAGTGTGAAGCAACTGAAAATATGTCTTATATTCTAGGTTCTTCACAGTAGCCCCCTTTTGCCTTGATGACTGCTTTGCACACTCTTGGCATTCTCTTGATGAGCTTCAAGAGGTAGTCACCGGAAATGGTCTTCCAACAATCTTGAAGGAGTTCCCAGAGATACTTAGCACTTGTTGGCCCTTTTGCCGTCACTCTGCGGTCCAGCTCACCCCAAACCATCTCGATTAGGTTCAGGTCTGGTGACTGTGGAGGCCAGGTCATCTAGCGTAGCCCCCCATCACTCTTCTTCTTGGTCAAATAGCCCTTACACAGCCTGGAGGTTTGTTTGGGGTCATTGTCCTGTTGAAAAATAAATGATGGTCCAACTAAATGCAAACCGGATGGAATAGCATGCCGCTGCAAGATGCTGTGGTAGCCATGCTGGTTCAGTATGCCTTCAATTTTGAATAAATTCCCAACAGTGTCACCAGCAAAGCACCCCCACACCATCACACCTCCTCCTCCATGCTTCACGGTGGGAACCAGGCATGTACAGTCCATCCGTTCACCTTTTCTGCATCGCACAAAGACACGGTGGTTGGAACCAAAGATCTCAAATTTGGACTCATCAGACCAAAGCACAGATTTCCACTGGTCTAATGTCCATTCCTTGTGTTCTTTAGCCCAAGCAAGTCTCTTCTGCTTGTTGCCTGTCCTTAGCAGTGGTTTCCTAGCAGCTATTTTACCATGAAGGCCTGCTGCACAAAGTCTCCTCTTAACAGTTGTTGTAGAGATGTGTCTGCTGCTAGAACTCTGTGTGGCATTGACCTGGTCTCTAGTCTGAGCTGCTATTAACCTGAGATTTCTGAGGCTGGTGACTCGGATAAACTTATCCTCAGAAGCAGAGGTGACTCTTGGTCTTCCTTTTCTGGGGCGCTTCTCATGTGACCCAGTTTCTTTGTAGCGCTTGATGGTTTTTGCAACTGCACTTGGGGACACTTTCAAAGTTTTCCCAATTTTTCGCACTGACTGACCTTCATTTCTTAAAGTAATGATGGCCACTCGTTTTTCTTTACTTAGAATTTGTATTATGGCAAGAAAAAAGCAGCTAACAGTCTATTCAGTAGTACTATCAGCTGTGTATCCACCAGACTTCTGCACAACACAACTGATGGTCCCAACCCCATTTATAAGGCAAGAAATCCCATTATTAAACCTGACAGGGCACACCTGTGAAGTGAAAACCATTTCCGGTGACTACCTCTTGAAGCTCATCAAGAGAATGCCAAGAGTGTGCAAAGCAGTCATCAAAGCAAAAGGTGGCTACTTTGAAGAACCTAGAATATAAGACATATTTTCAGTTGTTTCACACTTTTTTGTTAAGTATATAATTCCACATGTGTTAATTCATAGTTTTGATGCCTTCAATGTGAATGTACAATTTTCATAGTTATTAAAATACAGAAAAATCTTTAAATGAGAAGGTGTGTCCAAACTTTTGGTCTGTACTGTATATATATATATATATATATATATATACACATATATATATACACATATATATATACACAGTACAGACCAAAAGTTTGGACACACCTTCTCATTTAAAGATTTTTCTGTATTTTCATGACTAGGAAAATTGTACATTCAAGCTGAAGGCATCAAAACTATGAATTAACACATGTGGAATTATATACTTAACAAAAAAGTGTGAAACAACTGAAAATATGTCTTATATTCTAGGTTCTTCAAAGTAGCCACCTTTTGCTTTGATGACTGCTTTGCACACTCTTGGCATTCTCTTGATGAGCTTCAAGAAGTAGTCACCGGAAATGGTTTTCACTTCACATGTGTGCCCCTGTCAGGTTTAATAAGTGGGATTTCTTGCCTTATAAATGGGGTTGGGGCAATCAGTTGTGTTGTGCAGAAGTCTGGTGGATACACAGCTGATAGTCCTACTGAATAGACTGTTAGAATTTGTATTTGTATTATGGAAAGAAAAACCAGCTAAGTAAAGAAAAACAAATGGCCATCATTACTTTAAGAAATGAAGGTCAGTCAGAGCGAAAAATTGGGAAAACTTTAAAAGTGTCCCCAAGTGCAGTTGCAAAAACCATCAAGAGCTACAAAGAAACTGGCTCACATGAGGACCGCCCCAGGAAAGGAAGACCAACAGTCACCTCTGTTTCTGAGGATAAGTTTATCCAAGTCACCAGCCTCAGAAATCGCAGGTTAACAGCAGCTCAGATTAGAGACCAGGTCAATGCCACACAGAGTTCTAGCAGCAGACACATCTCTTCAACAACTGTTAAGAGGAGACTTTATGCAGCAGGCATTCATGGTAAAATAGCTGCTAGGAAACCACTGCTAAGGACAGGCAACAAGCAGAAGAGACTTGTTTGGGCTAAAGAACACAAGGAATGGACATTAGACCAGTGGAAATCTGTGCTTTGGTCTGATGAGTCCAAATTTGAGATCTTTGGTTCCAACCACCGTGTCTTTGTGCGACGCAGAAAAGGTGAACGGATGGACTCTACATGCCTGGTTCCCACCGTGAAGCATGGAGGAGGAGGTGTGATGGCGTGGGGGAGCTTTGCTGGTGACACTGCTGGGGAGTTATTCAAAATTGAAGGCATACTGATCCAGCATGGCTACCACAGCATCTTGCAGCAACATGCTATTCCATCCGGTTTGCGTTTAGTTGGACCATCATTTATTTTTCAACAGGACAACGACCGCAAACACATCTCCAGGATTTGTAAGGGCTATTTGACCAAGGAGGGGAGTGATGGGGTGCTACGCAAGATGACCTGGCCTCCACAGTCACCAGACCTGAACCCAATCGAGATGGTTTGGGGTGAGCTGGACCGCAGAGTGAAGGCAAAAGGGCCAACAAGTGCTAAGCATCTCTGGGAACTCCTTCAAGATTGTTGGAAGACCATTTCCAGTGACTACCTCATGAAGCTCATCAAGAGAATGCCAAGAGTGTGCAAAGCAGTCATCAAAGCAAAAGGTGGCTACTTTGAAGAACCTAGAATATAAGACATATTTTCAGTTGTTTCACACTTTTTTGTTAAGTATATAATTCCACATGTGTTAATTCATAGTTTTGATGCCTTCAGCGTGAATGTACAATTTTCATAGTCATGAAAATACAGAAAAATCTTTAAATAAGAAGGTGTGTCCAAACTTTTGGTCTGTACTGTATATATATATAAACAGTATATTATTTTTATTTTTTTATATTATTTTTCTTTTTTAAATTGTATAAATAACTTAATAAATTCATTACATTCACATGGAGTAGGGACCTTTTACAGGGCCATGGGCTTATATACTGTTAAGTAGGATCCTGGTCTTCATTTTTGAAAATTTTGCTTAGCCCCAGTAGATCAGAGTATAATATTTAGATGCGTGGTCCATGTCTTTTTTCTACTGTTATTATTAATTCAATAAATGTACAACTTGAGGTATAGCAGAATATATTTTATGCTATAATTTGTGAATGAGCGTTAAGTTTGATCAATTCTGTGTGTAAATTTAGTAATCCAACAGTTTTCAAAAAGTGAGTATAATAAATTATGGGAAATATGCTGTTTATTAACACTGTGTGTCGATATAAACTTTTCAAATCACATTAAGCAAAGTAAAATGCACTGTATTGCAATGTGCCAATTAATATCCATTGAGTCAAAAGAAATATAGTTTAGCAGATAAAAAAGTAATACTTTTTCATATAACAGAAGAATCTTGGATAGGAATTAAAGTAATGATTAATTTAGTGTTTAATGCAATGTTATCGAGTTATTACCCTGCCAAATTTCAGGTTTTGAAGTGACACTGCCTAATTCAATTAACTTTACTCTGATAAAAAATAAATCGTGGAGATCTTTATCAAGGTTCCAATTTCTCTACAAAGGCTATTACTGACGCGCCCCCTGGGCCTGTGCTGTGCAGGGGAACCCGGAACCGGGCCTGTTGTAGAATGCTGGGGGTTGTAGTCTCCGTGTGGCGGTGACCCGGTCCGTGCCCAGGGTGGTCAAACCAGTGGCAGTCTTAATGTATAGCAAATGTCCGACTACGCCACCCGTGGATTGCGGTCAGTGGGGACCGCCGCTGCGCTGCCGACCGCTGAGGCTGATGTTGTTTGTGCAGCCGAGTATGGGATAACTCCCCACGGGAGAAGTATTGCCTCAGGGCAGCTAATGTGAGAGATGATGGGAGTGATGGTGTGAGGGTCCCAGTGCTAATGGTGCTGGTGCGGCAAGGAATCACAGAGACGTAAGGTGCAGTTCAGGGTCTTTACTGATGGTACAAGGCAGACCCTTCCGGGAGTACTGGCTAGTATAAGGGGCCTGGTCAGTCTGCGAGCAAGCAGGATCTCCCCTGGCCAGGTGGAGTTGTAGGCCTCCCCGCTAATCTGCACTCTTCCTGGCTACCTTGCTGTCAGCGGTTACAAGTAGCCCACGTCCCTGAGTATACCGTGTGGTGCTCACCCGTATGGCTGGTGACTTGGGGCCTTCTGTTAGCCTCCGCTCCTGGATGGCGGCGCTGGTCCCTTCTTTGTGACTGAGCCTCCGGGCTTCTATGGCCAGAAGACCTGGAATCCCCTGCCGGCTGGTTTCTGCTGCTGGGTATATATCAGTCCCCACAGCCTCGGACTCCTGTGTCCGGTTTTAGTAACTTCAGCCAGGGCGAGCTATATCTCTGCTCACAGCCGATGGCCTTCAGCTGCTGCTCCTACAGAGCTCCTGTTCTCACTTTCCCTCTCCAGGCTCTGACTGCTCTGCTTGTTCTGCAGGCTCTGTCTGACTTAATCCCGCCCCAGACCCAGTTTATAAGGGCAGATTCCTCCCCTCCCAGGTCTGGGTGGGCAGTGTTGCATGCTTAGGGCTCCTGACCAGAGAAACCTCCCACTTGCACTCAGACATAATATCTCTATTACTGTGGCAACCAGACCCCTGGGGTGTCACATTCCCCCCTAGTAAATTTTAGTACTCCGGGACTAAACACATTTTTAAAGAAACATAAATACAGGGTATAAACAATAATACGATAACATATTTACAAGAAGCTTTAGTTCTTTAAAGGTCACGGCGTGTCCGCAACCGGGTGTCCATATCACCCAAGGTGAAGCTTTAAGCGAAGTAGGGGACCTGTCCAAAGCAAACCCCTTGCGTTGTCCTTGGGCGTGGCTGCAAGGGTAGACTAACTACTTTGGGCTGCAAGGAGGCCACGCCAGACAGGTTTTCTCTTCCGCGGCCGTCTTCGCAAGAGGCACCAAGGTGCAACTATCTACAAAACTGTTCCGGTTATCCAGCGTCCATAACCTGTTAGTCCATAAAAATCTGCAGGGTAACTGAGAAACATAATTAATAACAGGCAACAAACATAAACCATAAACAGTTAACAGATAAATTCACAGTGCATTAGTTTAGATTCTCCAGCGAGCGGGCATCTGACCTCTAGTGACTCTAGTGGACCTACGGAGCTCACTAACTGGTTCTGCACTACAGCGTGTAGGAGGTGTTATGGGTAAGCTGGGCAGCTGTCTGCGCACTCTTTGGCTCACTAGGGGCACGGCAGGCTCACTACTAGCAGAGGGTTGATCCTCCTGTACTGCTGGTGTGGACTCTTCTGCCTCTTGGGCCGGCTGCTCTTCCAGCTCTACCGGTTCCTCTGTAGGCACTTGCGGGGCTGGCTGGAGAAAGGTGAGGACGGGTACCACGACAGCGGCGTTTACTTGTGTCCAAGACCGGGGGAAGTCTCCGAGTACGGTACTGATCATTTCTTCCCTTTCCTCTGCGGGTTGAGGGTTTCCTTGATCTTCTTCAGGGCTTTGCAGCTGCTCGGGACACTTCTTCAGGTGGTCTCTGGAGACAATAGCTGTGGTTTCTTCTCCATCCTTACTGATTACGCAGATTTTTGGGTTCTCATGGCTTGATGGCAGTACGGTGTACGGGTCCTTCTCCCACTGGTCGTCCAACTTGTGGAGCCGCCTCTTCCTCTTCAAGACCTGCTCTCCAGGTACCAGGGGAACAGCGGGAGCATACTGGTTATAAGCCTTCTCTTGCCTTTCTCTAGCTTGAGACAGACTTCACTCGACGCTCTCCTGTACTTTCCGATACTGCTGCTGCCGTTCTGTATCCCAGTCTGCCTCTGGCGAGGTGTCCTCAGGCGTCAGGACTCCCATATCCAGGTCAATAGGCAGCTTACCAGGTCTTGCTCTCATTAGGTAAGCCGGGGTACAGTTGGTGGAACCTACAGGGATGTGGTTATACAGGTCCACCAGATCAGGCAGTTTCTCAGGCCACAGACTGCGTTCTTCCAGGGGCAATGTTTTTAGCAGATCTATCACCACCTGGTTCATCTTCTCGCAGAGTCCATTGGTTTGAGGGTGATAGGGCGTTGTTCTTATCTTCTTGCAGCCATACAGGTTGCAGAACTCCTGGAAGACCTCCGCTTCGAAGGCTGGTCCTTGGTCTGTCAACACTTGGTCCGAGTACCCGTGTGGATGGCAGAAGTGCTGCTGGAAGGCTCTAGCTGCTGTTTGAGCCGTTAAGTCCTTGACCGGGACCACCACCAGGAACCGGGAGTAATGATCTACGATTGTGAGGGCGTAGACATACCCAGATCTGCTTGGAGCCAGTTTCACATGGTCCAGGGCTACCAGTTCCAGTGGCTGTCTGGTGATGATGGGCTGCAGGGGAGTCTTCTGGCTGGCTCGGTCTTTTCTTCTCAGGTGGCACGGGCCACAGTCTCTGCACCACCTCTCGATGGCTCCTCTCATGCCTACCCAGTAGAACCGTTCACGCAACAAGAACTCCAGCTTCTTCCATCCGAAATGCCCTGCTCCGTTGTGGTATGCCTCCAGAACCATAGCCGCGTCTCGTCTTGGGACCACTACCTGCCAGGTCAACTCATGTGTTCGAGAGTTAACCATTCTCCGGCACAGCTTCTCCCTGTAGAGGAACAGCTTACTTTTCTCCTTCCACAGTTGCTTGGTCTCCTCCGGAGCATCTGGGACAAGACGGGCATCGGCCTGGGTCAGCATTTCCTTCACCAAATGGACTGCGGGATCACTGTCTTGCGTCTCCGCCCAGTTGTAGTGGGGCAAGGGATTGAACGTCACGGAGCGCCTGTCCTTCACACGGTGGGAATACAGGGTAATCCCATGACGGTGGAACGCAGGGAGCTCAACTTCTTCCAGATCTTCTGGATCTTCCCCTACGTCCGGTAAGTTCGGCATTCTAGACAGGGCATCCGCGTTGGCATTTGAGCGTCCTGTCCGGTATTTGATGGTGAATTCAAAGTTGGACAGGCGGGCCATCCATCTCTGTTCCAGGGCACCGAGCCTTGCAGTGTCCAGGTGTGTCAACGGGTTGTTATCCGTGTACACGGTGAATTTGGAGGAGGCAAGGAAATGCTTGAAACGTTCGGTCACTGCCCACACTACTGCCAGGAACTCCAGCTTGAATGAGCTATAATTCTCAGGGTTCCTCTCCGTGGGCCGTAGCTTTCGGCTGGCGTAAGCGATTACCCGTTCTTTCCCTTGCTGGATCTGGGACAGTACGGCTCCTAGCCCGATGTTGCTTGCGTCCGTGTGGAGGATAAAGGGCTGGCTGTAGTCTGGATATGCCAGGATTTCATCCCCCGTGAGGGCCATCTTCAGCTGGCAGAAGGACTCCTCTTCCAGCTTTTCCCACCTAAAGGGCGGCTTCTGGTTTTTGGCTTTCCGAGATTGACCTATCAGGAGGTCCTGCATAGGGGCTGCCATTTTGGTGAAACCGGGAATGAATCTTCGGTAGTAGCCTACCAACCCGAGGAACTGCCGCACTTCCTTTATGCAGGAGGGTCTTGGCCAGTCCTTAATCACGGTGATCTTATCAGGGTCAGGAGCCACTCCGTCAGCACTCACCATTTGTCACAGGTATTGCACCTTTGGTTTCAGGAGGTGACACTTGGAGGGTTTCACCTTTAGGCCGTAGTTTGCCAGAGCTTCAAACACTTCTGCCAGGTGTTTCAGGTGGTCCTCGTAGGTCTTGGAATAGACGATGACATCGTCCAGGTATAACAGGACCGTCTCGAAGTTCCGGTGTCCCAGACAGCATTCCATCAACCGTTGGAAGGTTCCTGGTGCGTTGCAGAGCCCGAACGGCATACAGTTAAATTCGCTGAGACCCATCGGGGTGGTGAATGCGGTCTTCTCCCGGTCCGCCTCTGCTACAGGAACCTGCCAGTACCCGCTAGTGAGATCCAAAGTAGAGAAGAAGTTAGCAGATTTTAATGCAGCTAAGGACTCTTCTATCCTTGGTAACGGGTACGCATCTTTGTGTGTGATACGGTTGACCTTCCTGTAGTCTACACACATTCTCATGGTGTTGTCTTTCTTTTTCACTAAGACTAGTGGAGCTGCCCAGGGGCTACAGCTGTCCCTGATTATCCCAGCCTTCTTCATGTCTCTAAGCATCCCCTTGGCGTGTTGGTAGTGTGCCGGGGGTACGGGTCGGTATCTCTCCTTTATGGGAGGATGGTCTCCCGTGGGGATGTGGTGTTCTACCCCCTTTACTCGCCCGAAGTCTAGCGGGTGTTTACTAAACACTCTCTCGTACTCTCGAACCACCCGATAGACTCCCTGTTTCTGGTGTGAGGGAGTGGAGTCAGTACCCAAATGCAGTTGCTGACACCAGTCCTCCATTGGTTTCTTAGAGCCGTTACCTTCCTCTGGTTGAGATGGAGGCAAGGGTTCCACGGCCTGTACAGAGTTCTGGTTGATGGTGAACAATTTGGCTAGCGTGGCATACCGGGGCAGGTGTACTTCTCTCTCCCCGATATTTATGATGCGAACGGGCACCCTCCCATGGCATACATCGACCACCCCCCGTGCCGTCAAAATGGTGGGCCTACTGTCTGAGTAGACGGGTTCTACCATTGCTTGGTAGTCTCTACCTCTTAGACCAATAGCTGCCCGGCACCAAATCATCATCTCACTTTTTGGGGGCATGGCAATAGGGAACGGGTCACACATTCTCACGCTACCTATCTCACTACCAGATAGTTCCACCTGTTGCCGCTTCATCAGTGCCCGGATCTCTTTTTGGAGCACACGCTGCTGGCCGGAACTGGCGTTCTTGGCAACCTGCTGTAAAATGAGAATCACCTCTGCAAGACAATTTTCAATCACATTAGTTCCCAAGGTTATTCTAGGGTGACTCTCATGACAGTCTATGTCCACTATAATCAGTCCTTGTGCCGCCAGTTCGACTTTACCGATCTTAATGGTCACCTCTTTGAATCCCACCTGCGGCACGGGCTGACCATTGCTGGCGATGATACTCAGGTCGTCATCTGGGTAGCGGGTTATGTCCGAGTCATTCCAGTACTGTTTAAAGAGCACGTACGGGATGGTGGTCACCTGTGACCCAGTGTCTAGTAGGGCACTCATAGGAATGCCATCCAGTACCACAGGCAAGATTGGACGTCCCCCTACGTATTTATCACGCCAGTTTGATGGGCCTGATGGTCTTATGCCTGGGGGTTGGCCCTCTACCCCAGGTTGTGCCCGTTTAAATGACAGTACCTTGCCACATGTCCGGGTTGATTGCAGCGGCGGCAGATGGGTCGTCCGTCCTCGTTGTATCTGTCGCTGGGTCTTCCTCTGGCCGGTGGGGTCCTCCTCAGTCGGTGCCACGGGACGTCCTCCGGTCCGGATGCCAGCTGGATCTTTCCTGGAGAAGAGACCTGTAAATACTGCACAGTTCTGGTTAGCGCGGCAATGCTCTTAGTCAGCTCTTGGACCTGATGGTGCAGGTCTGTAGCCGGGTCACTGTTTAAAGCCTGCGCATCAGCTCCATCAGGCCCTGCAGACAAGGGCGCCGTCTCCTGGTGGTAAGTGATAGCAGGGCGCCTGTGGGTCACAGCGCCACCTGGTGCCGGTTCTCGGAGCACCCGGATGGCTCTGTCCTTGAACTGTGTAAAGTCCAGGTCAGGGTCCTGTAAGGCCATTGCCCGCAACTGGGTTCGGTGGGCATTGCACAGTAGACCCTCAATAAATTGTTCAGTCAACAGCTTATCTTCATTTCCCACGCTGTCAGGGTCTGCCTGCTTAATGGCTCTCAGGGCCTCTTGTAGGTTTAGAGCATAGTCTCTTATACTCTCATGTGCCCGCTGTTTACACCCGTAAAATCTGAGCTTTATTTCGGCTGAGGTGCGGGTATCAAATGTGTCTTTCAGCCGGGCTAGTATTTCTCTGACAGTCCTCTTCCTCCCAGGTGGCCAGGACTTTACCTCCCTTTGGGCTGCCCCGATTAATTGGGCCACCAGGATGCTCACTTTTTGCTCTTCTGTGAGGGGGTACACCTGGAAGAGGCTATCCAGTCTTTCTCTAAAGTCATTTAGAGTATGTGACTCCCCTGAGTACTGGGGTAGCCAGGTTGCCCCCGGGATATAGGGCATGGTGAATGGCATGACTGCTGCAGCGGTTGCGCTGGCGGTGGCTGTGGCAGTGGAGCTCCCCTCGGTATCCGGCATCCTCCTCCCCCCTAGTGGACCGTGGCCTACCTTGCGATGCTCTTCTTCCGTAGGCGGCGGCTCCGCAGTCGATCGTCGAGGTTGAGGACCTGGCGTCGAGCTCCGATGACGTCAGCGTCGCTCTTCCTCCCTTCCAGGACCTTGCGCAGCGTCAGACCGTGGGGCGGAGCGTGGGGCAGAGCTTCGGATCTCGCGCGCTTTCGGCGTCCACGCCCCTCTTCTTCCCGTGCGGCGTCCCGAAGATGGCGTCCGAAGGCGGGAAGCAGCTGCGGATGGCGGGAAGAAGGCAGAAGACGGCGGGAAACGGTCCAAGATGGCGTCTGATGGCGGGAATCGGCTCCGGATGGCGGGAAACGACTCCGGACGGCGGGAAACTTCACCACAGGTAAGTATAAAAGTCTCTTTTTCAGGCACGCAGTACCCGGTGGTTGCGGGCACGAAATCCTGCCGACTACGCCAAAGTTGACACGCCCCCTGGGCCTGTGTTGTGCAGGGGAACCCGGAACCGGGCCTGTTGTAGAATGCTGGGGGTTGTAGTCTCCGTGTGGCGGTGACCCGGTCCGTACCCAGGGTGGTCAAACCAGTGGCAGTCTTAATGTATAGCAAATGTCCGACTACGCCACCCGTGGATTGCGGTCAGTGGGGACCGCCGCTGCGCTGCCGACCGCTGAGGCTGATGTTGTTTGCGCAGCCGAATATGGGATAACTCCCCACGGGAGAAGTATTGCCTCAGGGCAGCTAATGTGAGAGATGATGGGAGTGATGGTGTGAGGGTCCCAGTGCTAATGGTGCTGGTGCGGCAAGGAATCACAGAGACGTAAGGTGCAGTTCAGGGTCTTTACTGATGGTACAAGGCAGACCCTTCCGGGAGTACTGGCTAGTATAAGGGGCCTGGTAAGTCTGCGAGCAAGCAGGAGTTCCCCTGGCCAGGTGGAGTTGTAGGCCTCCGCGTTTATCTGCACTCTTCCTGGCTACCTTGCTGTCAGCGGTTACAAGTAGCCCACGTCCCTGAGTATACCGTGTGGTGCTCACCCGTATGGCTGGTGACTTGGGGCCTTCTGTTAGCCTCCGCTCCTGGATGGCGGCGCTGGTCCCTTCTTTGTGACTGAGCCTCCGGGCTTCTATGGCCAGAGGACCTGGAATCCACTGCCGGCTGGTTTCTGCTGCTGGGTATATATCAGTCCCCACAGCCTCGGACTCCTGTGTCCGGTTTTAGTAACTTCAGCCAGGGTGAGCTATATCTCTGCTCACAGCCCCTGGCCTTCTGCCTCTGCTCCTACAGAGCTCCTGTTCTCACTTTCCCTCTCCAGGCTCTGACTGCTCTGCTTGTTCTGCAGGCTCTGTCTGACTTAATCCCGCCCCAGACCCAGTTTATAAGGGCAGATTCCTCCCCTCCCAGGTCTGGGTGGGCAGTGTTGCATGCTTAGGGCTCCTGACCAGAGAAACCTCCCACTTGCTCTCAGACATAATATCTCTATTACTGTGGCAACCAGACCCCTGGGGTGTCACATTACAACCTCATTTTTAAGTTCTAAACCCTTGTGATGTTTTCTAAGCATTTGTAATAATAGATGTAGAGAAACATAAAATTATGTAGACGTCCTTATTATCTTATACCCTTTTCAACAATCTATTGTACAATGTTTTACAACGACTTTTGGATATTGTAGTGTGGATTAAGAATAATATCAGCCACTTTCACATTGCTACCGTAAATGCTAGTTTATGTAAAAGAATAAACATAACAAGTTAAAAACAGTCATAAAGAAATAATGCAATATACACTGCTCAAAAAAATAAAGGAAACACTTAAACAACAGAATACAACTCCAAGTGGATAAACTTCTGTGAAATCAAACTGTCCACTTAGGAAGCAACACTGATTGACAATCAATTTCACATGCAGTTGTGCAAATGGAATAGACAATAGATGGAAATTATTGGCAATTATCAAGACACCCTGGGGATCACACACCATATCTCAGTACCAATGCTTTCTGGCTGATGTTTTGGTCACTTTTGAATGTTGGTTGTGCTTTCACACTCGTGGTAGCATGAGACGGACTCTACAACCCACAGAAGTTGCTCAGGTAGTGCAGCTCATCCAAGATGGCACATCAATGCGAGCTGTGGCAAGAAGGTTTGCTGTGCCTGTCAGCGTAGTGTCCAGAGGCTGGAGGCGCTACCAGGAGACAGGCCAGTACACCAGGAGACGTGGAGGGGGCCGTAAAAGTGCAACAACCAAGCAGCAGGACCGCTACCTCCACCTTTGTGCAAGGAGGAACAGGAGGAGCACAACCAGAGCCCTGCAAAATGACCTCCAGCAGGCCACACATGTGTCTGCACAAACGGTTACAAACTGACTCCATGAGGGTGGTATGAGGGCCCGAAGTCCACAGATGGGGGTTGTGCTCACAGCCCAACACCGTGCAGGACGCTTGACATTTGCCACAGAACACCAGTATTGGCAAAGTAGCCACTGGCGCCTTGTGCTCTTCACAGATGAAAGTAGGTTCACACTAAGCACATGTGACAGACGTGACAGAGTCTGGAGACACCGTGGAGAGCGATCTGCTGCCTGCAGCATCATTCAGCATGACCGGTTTGGCAATGGGTCAGTAATGGTGTGGGGTGGCATTTCGTTGGAGGGTGGCACAGCCCTCCATGTGCTCGCCAGAGGTAGCTTGACTGCCATTAGGTACCGAGATGAGATCCTCAGACCCCTTGTGAGACCATATGCTGGTGCTGTTGGCCCTGGGTTCCTCCTAATGCAGGACAATGCCAGACCTAATGTGGCTGGAGTGTGTCAGCAGTTCCTGCAAGATGAAGGCATTGAAGCTATGGACAGGCCCACTCGCCCGTTCCCCAGACCTGAATCCGATTGAGCACATCTGGGACATCATGTCTCTCTCCATCCACCAATGTCACGTTGCACCACAGACTGTCCAGGAGTTGGCGGATGCTTTAGTCCAGTTCTGGGAGAAGATCCCACAGACCATCCGCAACCTCATCAGGAGCATGCCCAGGTGTTGTACGGAGGTCATACAGGCACGTGGAGGCCACACACAATACTGAGCCTCATTTTGACTTGTTTTAAGGACATTACATCAAAGTTGGATCAGCCTGTAGTGTGTTTTTCCACTTTAATTTTGGGGGTGACTCCAAATCCAGGCCTCCATTGGTTAATAAATTTGATTTCCATTGATGATTTTTGTGTGATTTTGTTGTCAGCACATTCAACTTTGTACAGATCTAGGATGTGTTATTTGAGTGTTCCCTTTCCACCCAAAATTGACATGACTTAGGATATAAGGCAGAACTGTTTCTGGCTTATATCCAAAGTCATGTGATAAGGCTTGTTAAAGGGTCACTATTGATTTTTAGGATTGCCACTTCCTGTAGGTGGCACTAGAGTTCTGGTCCTCTTCCTCTCTGAAGAGTCAATTTGCATATTTCCCAGAGGAGCATTGTGGCTTTAAGGCTATGTGCCCACGATGCAGAAATGCTCAGGATTTTTTCCTGAGCGTTTCTGCATCTCCCTGGCAAAAAAAAAACGCATGCGGATTGTACATGCGGATTGTACATGCGGATTGTACATGCGGATTGTACATGCGGATTGTACATGCGTTTTCCTGCCAGGGACATGCGGAAATGAAGCATTCTTCACTTGCATTTCCGCATGCGGGTTGACAAGCGCTTTCCAAGCGATCTTAGCATCACTTGGAAAGTGCTTGACAACTTGGTCACACTATATAAATCCATGTAAACAGCATGGATTTATATAGTGTGACCCGAGAGCATGTCAAAAAATAAAAAAATAAATGTATACTTACCCTCCGATGGCCCCTGGTGTCCTGCTTCACTCCGTTCTCCCTTGCCGGCAGCGGTAACTGAAGGACCTGCCGACGTCAGCGTCGCGGGACACGTCACATGACTCTGACGTCAGCGCAGGTCCTTCATTCCATCGCGAAGTGCCGGGAAGCAAGGGGGAGCGCAGCGCGGGCCGCCAGAAGGTAAGTACCGTATATATTTATTTTTTATTTTATTCTTTTTTTTACAGCTTTTTTAATGGTACCTGGGTGTGGATGAGACTCTCCTCTACACCCGGGTACCATCCGCACATTAGAACGTGCCAATTACGCAAGTACAGATGCAGTCTTGCGGAATTGGCGCGGTCTAATGCAAGTCAATGGCGGCAAAAACGCAGCACTTCCGCAAAATAATTGGTAGTGCTGCGTTTTTTTCCACAATGATAATCCGCAGCGGAAATTTCCGCAGCATGTGCACAGCACATGTGGATTATCATTGGGGGACATGGCAGGCCTTCTACCATGCATTTTTTAAGCGTTTCTACAGCGTTTTTGCCGCTGTGGAAACGCTTAAAAAATGCTTCGTGGGCACACAGCCTAAAAGTCTCCTTACCGTGACATGCTTAACATTTCGCTCTCCGCAAGGAGAAATGTTACCCCTTAGATACCGGTCTGATTTCACAGCGATGCCAATTTCTCATATAATAAATCAATCCATTCGAGGAACAATCAAAACCAAAATCTGTACGCTGAAAAACTCAAATCTGTACAAGCACATTACAGATATATACATTTACATAACACACACAATGTACATACTGCATAAATCTATCACATCCCAGCAGCGGAGAGGAAGCCGGGCTGAGCAGAGGAGAGCCCTTGCCTATATAAACTTACAATAACCAGTAAGGAGTTCCAGTTTCTGTTTCGTCATTGGCGTCTTTTTTAAAAAGCAGCATTTTGAAGGTCCTGCCTTTTTTTCATTTGCAGGCTTTTTTATAGGACTTCAAAATCACAAGTAACAATGCATACAAAGAAATGTCTGACTAAAAAAAACCCACCAAAACATTTATAAAAATGCATGAAATTCATGTTATTTTAATTTCAAATATGAAAAACCATCACGAAATATGACGTGTGAAGGAATCACATATGCAGTTTTTTCATGTATTTCGTTTTTAACCAAAGCCAGAAGTGGGTTGAAAAGGAACAAAAATATAAAAAATGACTTAGGCTATATAGGCACGTTGCGTTTTTTCAGCGTTTGTTTATGCAAATTTTCAGCTGCGTTTTACAGTACCAGCAAAGTCTATGAGATCTCAGAAATCTCATGCACACAGCTTGGTTTTTTTGTCCTTGGTTTTTGTAAAATGCAGCATGTCACTTCTTTCAGCTTTTTTTTTCAGTGTTTTTGCAGTGTTTTTCACGCATTGAAAGCAAAGCTGAAAAAACGCTGCAAAAATGCAGGCATCAGGTTTTGCTGCGTTTTTTTTGCCAAAACCTGAGGAAGTTGAATCAGATTATTTTCTTTTGTACTAAACTTTATCAGCATGCACAAGAGACAAATGTACAGTGACAAAAAAGCAGTAAAAAATGCACCAAAAACGCAGCAAAAACTCAGGAAAAGCTGCTTTTTTGAAGCAGCTTCTTTAGTGCCAAGAGAGCAGGTTTTGCCTGCGGAAACAAAATACACATCAAAAACGCAACGTATGAACACAGCCTTATACTTCTTCAGCATCAATTACAGCCTTTAGTCTTCCCAACAAATACCCTTTTTCTGTGTTTTTTACAAGTGTTTTAGTACCATTTTTCTATTTTTTGCTTTATTTGTTATTTCTTCAGTCTTGTTTTTCAAGTCCATTAGAGAAGCCAATGGGAAAAACACAGAAAAAGTTATATTTTGAGGAAAAATACCCTAGCATGATCCATATAGGAAAAAAAATACAGACAACCTCGAAAACTCAATCAAAATGCCACAAAACTAAATGCATTACATGAAGCGTGTTTTATATTGCATTCTAAACTTAAACTGGATCTCTTGCTGAAAAAAATAAACCTCTTAAAAGCTATTTAAAGTGCTGTATGAGAACCCAGACTTAGAGTGTCAGCTCAACAACACTAAACTGATTGCAAGAGGTCAAACTTCTTGAACCTGCAGTGATTGCTGGGGAAATTGACTGCATGTTCACATTTCCCTTGCAGTATGAATACAACAGGCTATTGACTCCCCAAAGTAGCACCATGGAGGAGGCAATAGCCTGACTTTTAAGATGATATTTACACTGTACTAAAATCTGTACTTTTTTTTTAACTGTAATTTTTATTGATATTTTTGAAAAATTACAAATAAGATGTATATAGAAACAACATTCACATGATAAGTTAACTTAGTTTAACTTGTATAGACCAGTTTTAAGAACAAGAGTAGAAGCCGAAGGAGGAATGGAAGAGACTTGATTAGCGATTAAAAAAAAAATACCAGAAATGAATAAGTATACAATAAAGTGTGGAGAGCCTCTCTATAAGCGGATCTAAACTACATTCTGATGCTGATAGAACAGAGACCACTTTTGTTGGGATTGACGTTAAAAAGCACCCTTGCCGGAGAAAAAATATGCTTTAAATTTTTTAATATAATTAATTGCAGGAATTATTATTATTTTAATACCACAACGTAGGTAAAATGCAATAGAAATAGTATCTACATACTGTATAGTAAATGTAGACATATGTCTATAGAGAAGTACATGCAAAACATCAGCCTTCTGATGATTTCTGTTAAGATGCTTAGGAAAGGTGCACACTGTGCTTGATTCATAACGGTGAAAAAAGAAATGACTAACCCACCTACGTTTCCAACTTTAGATTTTGGAAAGCCTCGAGCTAGGGGGTGATCGATTGAAAAAACAGATCGATTTGCCCAGCTTGAACCAAATGGGTTAAAGTTAGCACTTTTATTTCAAATATTCAAAATCAATAAATGAATCATAGAATCATAGACTGGGAAGGGACCTCAAGGGTCATCATGTCTAACCCCCTGCTCAATGCAGGATTAACTAAACCATCTCAGAGAGATGACTGTCCAGCCTCTGTTTGAAGACTTCCATTGAAGGAGAACTCACCACCTCTCATGGCAGCCACTCATTGATCACCCTCACTGTCAAAAAGGTTTTCTCTAATATTTAATTAGTATCTTCTCCCTTTCAGTTTAATTCCATTGGTTCTCGTGTTCTTCAGATATTTGTAGACAGCTATTAAGTCTCCTCTTAGCCTTCTTTTTTGCAAGCTTAACATTCCAAGATCCTTTAACCGTTCCTCGTAGGTCATAGTTTGCAGTCCGCTCACCATCCTGGTAGCTCTTCTCTGAACTTACTCCAGTTTTTCGATTACTTTTTTAAAATGTAGTGCCCAGAACTTGACAGATGAGATCTGACCCAGGAGGTGTAGAGGGGAATAATTAGTTTGCGTGATCTAGACTCTATGCTTCTCTTAATACATCCCAGAACTGTGTTTGCTTTTTTTGCTGCTGCATCACACTGTTGACTCATGTGCAGTCTGTGATCTATTAGTATACCCAAGTCTTTTCCACACGCGCTGTTGCTTAGTTCTAGTCCTCCCTTCTGTAGATATAATTTTTGCTTTTCTTGCCCAGATGTAGAATCTTACATTTCTCCCTGTTAAATACCATTCTATTAGCCTCTGCCCATTGTTCAAGCTTATCTTGATCCTTTTGAATCCTTTCTCTGTCTTCTCTACTGTTAGATATCGCTCCTAGCTTTGCATCGTCTGCATATTTGACTAGTTTACCTTCAGTTCCCTTATCTATCACCCTATCATTAATAAAAATGTTGAAAAACACTGGGACCAGGCCAGAGCCTTTTGGTACCCCACATGAAACACTCTTCCAATTGGATGTGCAACCATTTATTACTACTCTTTCAGTATGATCACTGAGCCAGTTATGAATCCACCTAACCGTAGCCTTGTCAATCCCATACTTGGTCATTTTTTCAACAAGGATAGTATGAGAGACTTTATCAAATGCTTTGCTGAAGTTGAGATATACTATATCTACCGTATTTCCCTGATCCACCCAGTCAATGAGTCTATCATAGAAGGAAATTAGATTAGTCTGGCATGATTTGTTTTCTAAAAACCCATTCTGGCTCTGGTTAAATGCTGTATTCTTATCCAAGTACTTACATACATGCTGTTTAATAATTTGTTCATCAAAGAACTTTTCTGGTATAGAAGTAAGGCTCACTGGCCTGTAATTTCCTGCCTCCATCTTCTTTCCTTTTTTTGAAGATAGGGACAACATTAGGCCTTCTCCAATCTTCTGGAACTTTTCCTGTTCTCCAGGAATTTTCAAAGATTCAGGTTAGTCAATGGTTCTGCAATTTCTTCTCCTATCTCTTTCAGTACCCTAGGATGTAATTCATCTGGACCAGGAGATTTAAATTCAATTAAATTAGCTAAGTGTTTCCTCAGCATCTCTCTGTCTATAGATATTGCAGATTCTTTTATTCCTTTAATAGCACAGTGAAGATCAGTTGATGTTACATTTGCTCTCTTAGAGAACACAGATGCAAAATACAGGTGGGCCATTTATATGGATACACCTAAATTAAATGGGAATGGTTGGTGATATTAACTTCCTGTTTGTGGCACATTGGTATATGGGTGGGGGAAAACTTTTCCAGATGGGTGGTGACCATGGCGGCCATTTTGAAGTCGGCCATTTTGGATCCAACCTTATTTTTTTCAATGGGAAGAGGGTCATGTGACACATCAAACTTATCGTGAATTTCATAAGAAAAACAATGGTGTGCTTGGTTTTAACGTAACTTTATTCATAGAATCATAGAATGGTAGAGTTGGAGCGGACCTCCTGGGTCATCTGGTCCAACCCCCTGCTCAAAGCAGGATTCACTAAATCATCTCAGACAGATGTCTGTCCAGCCTCTGTTTGAAGACGTCCATTGAAGGGGAACTCACCACCTATCGTGGCAGCCTGTTCCACTCATTTATCACCCTAACTGTCAAAAAGTTTTTCTAATATCTAATCTGTGTCTCCTCCCATTCAGTTTCATCCCATTGCTTCTAGTCTTTCCTTGTGCAAATGAGAATAAAGATGATCCTTCTTCAATGTGACAGCCCTTGAGATATTTGTAGACAGCTAATAAGTCTCCTCTCAGTCTTCTTTTTTGCAAGCTAAACATTCCCAAATCCTGTAACCGTTCCTCATAGGACATGGTTTGCAGACCGGTCACCATTCTGGTCGCTCTTCTCTGAACTTGCTCCAGTTTGGCGATGTCTTTTTTAAAATGTGGTGCCCAATACTGGATGCAGTATTCCAGATGACGTCTGACCAAAGAGGAGTAAAGTCCGATAATGACTTCACGTGATCTACACTGTATGCTTCTGTTAATACATCCCAGAATTGTATTTGCCTTTTTTGCTGCTGCATCACACTGTTGACTCATGTTCAGTCTATGATCTATTAGTATACCTAAGTCTTTTTCACATGTACTGTTGCTTAGCTCTATTCCTCCCATTTTGTATATGCTTTTTTCATTTTTATTGCCCAGATGTAGTACTTTGCATTTTTCCCTGTTAAAAACCATTCTGTTAGTTACTGCCCACTGTTCCAGTATATTTAGGTCTTTTTGAATCCTCTCTCTCTCTTCTCTAGTGTTAGCTATCCCTCCTAGCTTTGTGTCATCAGCAAATTTAATCAGTTTACCCTCAATTCCTTCATCTAAATCATTGATAATGATGTTGAACAATACAGGTCCCAGGACAGAGCCCTGTGGTACCCCACTTGAGACATTCATTCACTGGATGTGAAGCCATTTACGACCACTCTTTGAGTCCGATCACTAAGCCAGTTATGAATCCACCTAACAGTTGCCTTGTCCATTCCATACTTGGTCATTTTTTCAATAAGGATGGTGTGAGATACTTTGTCAAATGCTTTGCTAAAGTCAAGATATACTACAGTGGTGGCCAAAAGTATTGGCACCCCTGCAATTCTGTCAGATAATACTCAGTTTCTTCCTAAAAATGATTGCAATCACAAATTCTTTGGTATTATTATCTTCATTTAATTTGTCTTCAATGAAAAAAACACAAAAAGAATTGTCCTAAAGCCAAATTGGATACAATTCCACACCAAACCTAAAAAAGGGGGTGGACAAAAGTATTGGCACTGTTTGAAAAATCATGTGATGCTTCTCTAATTCGTGTAATTAACAGCACCTGTAACTTACCTGTAGCACCTAATAGGTGTTGGCAATAACTAAATCACACTTGCAGCCAGTTAACATGGATTAAAGTAGACTCAACCTCTGTCCTGTGTCCTTGTGTGTACCACATTGAGCATGGAGAAAAGAAAGAAGACAAAAGAACTGTCTGAGGACTTGAGAAACCAAATTGTGAGGAAGCATGAGCAATCTCAAGGCTACAAGTCCATCTCCAAAGACCTGAATGTTCCTGTGTCTTCCGTGCGCAGTGTCATCAAGAAGTTTAAAGCCCATGGCACTGTGGCTAACCTCCCTAGATGTGGACGGAAAAGAAAAATTGACGAGAGATTTCAACGCAAGATTGTGCGGATGGTGGATAAAGAACCTCGACTAACATCCAAACAAGTTCAAGCTGCCCTGCAGTCCAAGGGTACAACAGTGTCAACCTGTACTATCCGTCGGCGTCTGAATGAAAAGGGACTGTATGGTAGGATACCCAGTAAGACCCCACTTCTTACCCCGAGACATAAAAAAGCCAGGCTGGAGTTTGCCAAAACTTACCTGAGAAAGCCTAAAACGTTTTGGAAGAATCGTTCTCTGGTCAGATGAGACAAAAGTAGAGCTTTTTGGGAAAAAGCATCAACATAGAGTGTACAGGAGAAAAAAAGAGGCATTCAAAGAAAAGAACACGGTCCCTACAGTCAAACATGGCGGAGGTTCCCTGATGTTTTGGGGTTGCTTTGCTGCCTCTGGCACTGGACTGCTTGACCGTGTGCATGGCATATTGAAGTCTGAAGACTACCAACAAATTTTGCAGCATAATGTAGGACCCAGTGTGAGAAAGCTGGGTCTCCCTCCGAGGTCATGGGTCTTCCAGCAGGACAACGACCCAAAACACACTTCCAAAAGCACTATAAAATGGTTTGAGAGAAAGCACTGGAGACTTCTAAGGTGGCCAGCAATGAGTCCAGACTTGAATCCCATAGAACACCTGTGGAGAGATCTCAAAATGGCAGTTTGGAGAAGGCACCCTTCAAATAGCAGGGACCTGGAGCAGTTTGCCAAAGAAGAATGGTCTACAATTCCAGCAGAGCATTGTAAGAAACTCATTGATGGTTACCGGAAGCGGTTGTTCGCAGTTATTTTGGCTAAAGGTTGTGCAACCAAGTATTAGGCTGAGGGTGCCAATACTTTTGTCTGGCCCATTTTTGGAGTTTTGTGTGAAATGATCAATGATTTGATTTTTGCTTCATTCTCTTTTGTGTTTTTTCCTTGCAAGCAAATTAAATGAAGATAATAAGACCAAAGAATTTGTGATTGCAATCATTTTCAGGAAGAAACTGAGTATTATCTGACAGAATTGCAGGGGTGCCAATACTTTTGGCCACCACTGTATATCTACAGCATTTCCCTGATCCACCCAGTCAGTGATTCTGTCATAGAAGGAAATTAAGTTAGTCTGACATGACTTGTTAGTTACAAACCCATGCTGACTCTGGTTAATCACTTTATTCTTATCCAGGTACTTACATACATTGTTTAATAATTTGTTCAGAGATCTTTCCTGGTATAGAAGTCAGACTCATCGGCCTATAGTTCCCTGGGTCCACCTTCTTCCCCTTTTTGAAGATAGGAACAACATTTGCTCTTCTCCAGTCTTCTGGGACTTCTCCTGTTCTCCAAGAATTTTCAAAGATTATGGAGAGTGGTTCTAAAATTTCTTCTACGATCTCCTTCAGTACTCTGGGGTGTAATTCATCTGGATTCTTTCATGAGTTTTTTACAAGTTTATGACCACTTATAAAATGTGTTCAAAGTGCTGCCCATTGTGTTGGATTATCAATGCAACTCTCTTCTCCCACTCTTGACACACTGATAGCAACACCGCAGAAGAAATGCTAGTACAGGCTTCCAGTATCCGTTATTTCAGATGCTGCACATCTCGTATCTTCACAGCCTAGACAACTGCCTTCAGATGACCCCAAAGATAAAAGTCTAAGGGGGTCAGATCGGGAGACCTTGGTGGCCATTCAACTGTCCCACGACGACCAATCCACTTTCCAGGAAACTGTTCATGAAGGAATGCCCGGACCTGACACCCATAATGTGGTGGTGCACCATCTTGTTGGAAAAACTCAGGGAACGTGCCATCTTCAGTGCATAAAGAGGGCAACACATCATCATGTAGCAATTTCAGATATCCAGTGGCATTGAGGTTTCTATTGATGAAGAATGGCCCCACCATCTTTGTACCCCATATATCACACCATACCATCAAGATATGAGATGTGCAGCATCTGAAACAACAGATACTGGAAGCCTGTGCTAGCATTTCTTCTGCGGTGTTGCTATCAGTGTGTCAAGAGTGGGAGAAGAGGGCTGCATTGACAATCCAACACAATGGGCAGCACTTTGAACACATTTTATAAGTGGTAAAACTTACATAAACTTGTAAAAAACTCCTGAAAGAATAGTTGAGAGTTGTATTCAGCCCCCACTGTCTACATCGAGTGTAAAATGAAGAATAAAATAAAAAAACACATTATACTCACCCTAACACCTTACGTTAAAACCAAGTACACCCTAGTTTTTCTTATGAAATTCTCAATAAGTTTGAGGTGTCACATGACCCTCTTGCCATTGAAAAAAATAAAGTTGGATCCAAAATGGCCACCATAGTCACCACCCATCTTGAAAAGTTTTCCCCCTCCCATATACTAATGTGCCACAAACAGGAAGTTGATATCACCAACCATTCCCATTTAATTTAGGTGTATCCATATAAATGGCCCACCCCGTAGAAATGTAAAAGTTCGACCTTCCCAACATCATTTTTGATCATTTCACCCTTTTCATCCTGTAAAAATTGTATAGCATCTTTGAATTTTCTTTTGCTTTTGACATACCTCCAAAATCCTTTTTTATTGCTTTTGGTCTCCTTTGCAAGCCTCACTTCATTACTGGCTTTCCTGCAGGCATACCCGCAGACAGCATTATATTCTTCTTTATATATGCCCCCCCTCTTTCCAATTGATATACATTTATTTTTTCCTTTTGAGCAAGTGTTTAAGTTTTGTGTTCATGTTCATCCATCCTGGTCTCTTTAAATGCTTCCAATGTTTCCTTCTTTTCGGGATTGTTACTGATTGTGCAGTGAGAATTTCATTTAGCAAAATTTCTCATCCTTCTTGGACATTTCTGTCCTTTAGAACATCCAGCTATTGGACCTTTCCTACCCTCTTTCTGAGTTCATTAAAATCTGCCTTTCCGAAGTTCAAACGTAAAGTCTGAGTTTTCGCAGGTCTACCTTCTTTTGTAATCCAGAATTTGAGGATAGCATAGTCGTTGCCTCCTAAATTTCCAGCCATCTTTACTTCCTCAATCATTTCCTCCCTTTTTTGTAAGAATTAGGTCCAAGATGGCAGATCTTCTTGTTCTCTCTTCTACCTTTGAAAGACAAAGTTGTCAGCGAGAGAAGATAAGAATTTTCTGGACCCTTTACTTTTTGCCTGAGTGTGATTCCCAACAAATATCTGGATAGTTAAAATCTTCCATGATCATATGTCATACTGTTTTGAGAACAAAGACATCTGACGTAAAAACAGTTCATCCATATCTTCAGTCTGTCCAGGTGGTTTATAGTAAACACCTACAATATTGTCCTTTCTGTTCTTCTCTCCTTGTATTCTTACCCAGTTTCTACAGAGCTACCATTCTCGGAATCTTGGATCTCTGTGGAGATGTACGCTTTCCTAACATACATTGCAACACCCCCTCCCCTCTTTTTAAGCCTGTTTTTTATAAGTAAGTTGTAGCCTTCAAGGTTTGTATTTCAATCATGTGTATCAGCCCACCAAGTTTCAGTGATGCCTATCTATATATATAATCGTCTTATCCTGTCTGTCTGTCTGTGTGTCTGTGTGTCTGTCTGTCCAGGAAATGCCGCGTCGCTCATTGGTCCGGCAGCGGCTAATCAGCGCCGGGGGATTTCTAAAAAAAGATGGCGGCCGTTAGCGGCTCATCTGCGGGACGGAGCTGAGCGGCGATGCAGCCGGGAGATGACCGGCGCGAGGCGCTCATCTCCCGGCCGGCAACAGCAGAAGGAACCCGACCGCCGGACCCATCTGCGGGACGGAGATGCAGCCGGGAGATGAGCGGCGCGAGGCACTCATCTCCCGGCCGGTAGCAGCGGATGGACCGCCGGCGTCGCTGACCTCCATGCGGAAGGGAGGACCGGGGAGCGGCGCTGCGGGTCAGGATACTTCTGCTGCAAGCGCCCGCTATGTCCCGGGTTCTCGCAGCGGAAGTATCCGCACAGGCAGCGGCGCTCCCCGGTCCTCACCAAGACGATTCGATGATTGGTCGCGGTCTTCGGACCTGACCAATCACTGATCTTAGTGCAAAACTTAAACACTATTGTGCTGATTGGTCGCCGACGCTGCCCGCGACCAATCACCGATTTGGGCACCAAATTTAAATATCGGCCGCGACCAATCACCACAGCGGTGTTTAAATCTGGAGCCAAGATCGGTGATTGGTCGCGGCCGATATTTAAATTTGGCGCACAAATCGGTGATTGGTCGCGGCCGATATTTAAATTTGGCGCCCAAATCGGTGATTGGTCGCGGTCAGCGTCCGCGACCAATCAGCACAATAGTGTTTAACTTGGGCGCCAAGATCAATCATTGGTCGCGGGCCAAGATAGCGACCAATCACCGATGTGTGCGGCAATTTTAAATAGCGTCCGCGACCAATTGGATGTCAGCGCCGCTGCCTGTCCGGATACTTCCGCTGCAAGAACCAGGGACATGAGCGGGCGCTCGCAGCAGAAGTATCCCAACCCGCAGCGCCGCTCCCCGGTCCTCCCTTCACACCCTAGCCGCTGATGCCCCCACAGTATCCGCATGGTGTTACAAAGGTCCGGAAATTTGTGTTAAAAATCGCTGATTGGTCGCTGGCACTGCCCGTGACCAATCACCTATTTGGGCGCCAAATTTAAATATCGGCCGCGACCAATCAGCACAGCGGTGTTTAAATGTGGAGCCAAGATCGGTGATTGGTCGCGGGCAGCGTCCGCGACCAATCAGCACAGTAGTGTTTAACTTTGGCCGCAAGATCAGTGATTGGTCGCGGGCCAAGTCCGCGACCAATCAACGATTTGTGCGGCACATTTAAATAGCGGCCGCGACCAATTGGGACATGAGCGGGCGCTCGGAGCAGAAGTATCCGGACCCGCAGCGCCGCTCCCCGGTCCTCCCTTCACACCCTAGCCGCTGATGTCCCCACAGTATCTGCATGGTGTTACAAAGGTCCGGACACTTGTGTTAAAAATCGCTGATTGGTCGCTGGCGCTGCCCGCGACCAATCACCGATTTGGGCGCCAAATTCAAATATCGGCCGCGACCAATCAGCACAGTGGTGTTTAAATGTGGAGCCAAGATCGGTGATTGGTCGCGGCCGATATTTAAATTTGGCGCCGAAATCGGTGATTGGTCGCGGGCAGCGCCAGCGACCAATCAGCGATTTTTCACACAAATGTCCGGACCTTTGTAACACTATGCGGATACTGTGGGGACATCAGCGGCTAGGGTGTGAAGGGAGGACCGGGGAGCGGCGCTGCGGGTCGGGATACTTCTGCAGCGAGCAGTCGCTCATCTCCCGGCTTCTTGGAGTGGAAGTATCCACACAGGCAGCGGCGCTCCCCGTTCCTCACTAACACGATTCCGCTCCCCGCTCCTCACCAATACGATTCGCTAATTGGTCGCGCTCTCCGCACGAGACCAATCAGTGATCTTGGCGCTAAAGTTAAACACCGCTCTGCTGATTGGTCGCGGCTGCTGCCCGCGACCAATCACCGATTTGGGCGCCACATTTAAATAGCGGCCGCGACCAATCACAGATCTTAGCGCCACATTTAAACACTGCTGTGCTGATTGGTCACGGACGCTGACCGTGACCAATCACCGATTTGGGCGCCACATTTAAATAGCGCCCGCGACCAATCACCGATCTTGCCGCGACATTTAAACACTGCTGTGCTAATTGGTCTCGGACGCCAGCCGCGACCAATCAGCGAGCTTGGCGCCAAATTTAAACAACGCTCTGCTCATTGGTCGCGGACGCCAGACGCGTCCAATCAGCGAGATTGGCGCCAAATTTAAACAACACTCTGCTGATTGATCGTGGTCGCTGGCCGCGATCAATCAGCAGTATTGGCGCAAAACTTAAACCCCACTCTGCTGATTGGTCGCAGTCGCCGGCCGCGACCAATCAGCAGTATTGGCACCAAATTTAAACCTCACTCTGCTGATTGGTCGCGGCCGTCAGCCGCGAACAATCAGCGGGATTGGCGCCAAATTTAAACAACGCTCTGCTGATTGGTCGCCGGCCGCGACTAATCAGCGATTTTGGTGCCAAATTTAAACACGCTCTCCATTCCTCACTAACACGGTTCGCTGATTGGTCGCGGCCGCCGCCCGTGACCAGTCAGCGATTTTGGCGCCAAATTTAAACACCGCTCTGCTGATTGGTCGCGGCCGCCATCCGCGACCAATCAGCCAGATTGGCGCCAAATTTAAACAACGCTCTGCTGATAGGTCGAGGCCGGCGACCGCGACCAATCAGCAGAGCGATGCAGAGCGGGGTTTAAATTTGGCCCCAAAGTCGCTGATTAGTCGCGGCTGACGGCCGCGACCAATCAGCAGAGCGTTGTTTAAATTTTGCGCCAAAATCGCTGATTGGTTGCGGCCGGCGGCCTCGACCAATCAGCAGTATTGGCGCCAAATTTAAACACCGCTCTGCTGATTGGTCGTGACTAATCAGCGATTTTGGTGCCAAATTTAAACACGCTCTCCAGTCCTCACTAACACGGTTAGCTGATTGGTCGCGGCCGCCGCCCGCGACCAATCACCAATATTGCCGCCAAATTTAAACACCGCTTTGCTGATTGGTCGCGGTTGCCGAACGCGACCAATCAGCGATTTTGGCGCAAAATTTAAACACCGCTCTGCTAATTGCGCCCCATTGGCCGCATACCTATTCTAGAATACCCGATGCATTAGAATCGGGCCACCATCTAGTGACATCATATCTCTCTTCCTGTCTTAGCAGCTCCAGTTCCTTGTTTGTTTCCCATGGCCTTCTAATAGCAGGGTTCTCAACAGAATTCATTAGCTGCATACCTTTTCCTGGCCTTACATTTCTCATCCCATATTGCTCTAGTTTAAAGTTCTCCTGCTCTCCTCATGAGTGTGGCAAAGCGTCTACCAAATATGTGTTTTTCTGTTTTCGTAAGATGCAACCCATCTCTAGCAAGGAGTCCATCATACAGGTAATTCACTCCATGGTCAAGAAACCCAAAACATTGCTTAAGGCACCATCGATGTAGCCAGTTGTTCACCTGTAGAATCCTGTTCAATCTTCTTTTTCCATGTCCATCCACGGGGAGGATGGTTGAGAAGACAACCTACGCTCCCAACTCCTTCACCTTCCGGCCTAGGTCTTCAAAGTCTCTGCATATAGTTTCCAGGAGCTTCTTTTGCTGTGTCATTTGTTCCTACGTGTATTAGTAGGCATGGGTAGTCTAAACTGAAAGAGTAGTGAATGGATACTGAACATCAATCCCGTTTCAAGTGCTATATGCGTTCTTAATCAATGTGAAATACGGACCGAGCTAGACAATCCCACCTCTTTTTTCAGTCTTGATTTATGCCTAATCATCTGCCCAGTGTAGCATCGACGTCTCTGCCCCGTTCTAGGCAGAGACGCCGTCCCTCTCACCTCCCCGCTCCTGGCGCGGCGTCCTCCAGCGCTGCTCTCCCCGCTGCTTCCGGCGCGCGCTCCTTCCCCGGCAGTGTGCTTAGGGCACGCGCGCGCGCGCTCCCCCTCTCTTAAAGGGACCGCGCGCGCCGTCCTAAGGAGTCCCCGGCCAATTGCCGGAGGACCTCCCATATAAAGGGCACCTCCTCCAAAATGGAGGTGCCCGAGCAATGTTGTTTGCACCTGTGTCTCACCTGTGCTTCAGCCCTCAGGTCCCGTTGCCAGTTACCTGCCAGTTACCTGCCAGATTCCTGCCAGCTTGCTGCCTTTGTCCTGCCTGATATCCAGTCACCTGCCTGCCTGCTAGCCTGAGGTCCGACGGTCTGCCTTCCAACTCCTGTCAGTCTGTCTATGGACCAGCTTGCCCGCTCACCTGGGAGCGCACACCTGTTACCTGCCTGCTAGCCTACCTGGAGGCTCCGCCGTCATGTGCTGTGACCATCTGCCTTTCCAGAGACTCCTGCCCGCTCACCTGGGAGCGCACACCTGTTACCTGCCTGCTAGCCTACCTGGAGGCTCCGCCGTCACGTGCTGTGACCATCTGCCTTTCCAGAGACTCCTGCCCGCTCACCTGGGAGCGCCCACCTGTTACCTGCCTGCTAGCCTACCTGGAGGCTTCGCCGTCACGTGCTGTGACCACCTACCATTCCAGAGACTCTCGCTTGCTCACCTGGGAGCACACATCTACCATCTGCCTGCTAGCCTACCCGGAGGCTCTGCCATCACAGGTCGTACCTACCCTTTACCCAGAGACTGCCCCGGTCACTTGCCGTAACTCCCTGCCCGTTCATCCAGAGACTGCCCCGGTCACTTGCCGTAACTCCCTGCCCGTTTATCCAGAGACTGCCCCGGTCACTTTCCGTGACCTCCAGCCCGTCCACTCAGAGACTGTCCCGGTCACCTGCTGTGACTGCCTGCCCGTCATCCCTGATTGCCACCCGCTCCCTTACAAGGACCGCCCCCTTGTATAGTAGCTCAGAGGTTCCGCCTCCCAGACCCGTTACAGTTTGCTCGGGCCATGGAACCCGGTGGCACCCAAGCTCCCTCGCTCTCGGACCTGTGTCATGAACTGTCCCGCCAGAGGTCCCAACAGGAGTCCATCCTGGGTCACCTGCTGAATGTCAATTCTCGCCTGGACACTCTGACTGCTCCGCCAGCAACCTCCGCCAGCGCCATGATTCGCAATCCGACAGCTCCGCTGTCCACCAACACTATGGTATCCTACCCCGGACCCCGGCTTTCTGCACCTCCTCGCTTCGGAGGCGACTCCGCTCAGGCTCGGGGCTTCATAAATCAGTGCACCCTGCACTTTGAACTCCTGTCCCACCAGTTTAACTCCGACCGGGCCAAAATTGCCTTCATCATGTCCCATCTCACCGGAGAGGCTCTGGCCTGGCTAAATCCTCTATGGGAGAGAGGAGACCCCCTGGTGTCCAACTTGCCTGCCTTTCTCATGGCCTTCCGGAAAGTCTTCGACGAACCCGGACGGAAGACCTCATCCGCATCGTCACTGCTACGCCTCCGTCACCGTGGGCCAATATGCCATACGGTTCCGTACCCTTGCCTCGGAGCTGGCCTGGGATAATGACGCTCTGGTTTCAGTCTTCTGGGAGGGTCTGTCCGGCCGTATTAAAGATGAACTTGCCGGTCGGGACATTCCTACCACCCTCGATGACCTGATAGCTCTTGACACCCGGATTGACCTGCGGTTCCAGGAGCGTGCCAAAGAGGTCACCCGTGAGAGGAGGTTTCCACGCCTAGCTCCTACTTTTCAGCAACCCGTCACTCCCTCCGTCTCTCCTGAGCCTATGCAGGTCGACCAGACCAAGATGGTCGGTTCTCGCCAAGAATCTCGCCGAGCCGAGGGAAGCTGTTTCTATTGTGGCAGTAAGAAGCACTTCATCCGTTCCTGCCCGGAAAAGCCGGGAAACGCCAGTGTCTAGGACCACTCGGAGAGGTCGTCCTAGACAAAAGTAAGTCCTCTCCGTCTCTGACCTTACCGGTCTCTATTGCTTGGGGAGAAAACCGTCTCTTCGAACTCGCCCATCTGGATTCTGGAGCTGCTGGAAACCTCATCGCCCAGTCTCTGGTAGAGAGATACCATATTCCCACCAAGTCCCTGGCGGAGCCATTGTCAGTTGCTTCCGTGGATGGAAGACTTCTCTCGGAGACCATCCTGCTCGTCACCGAACCTATAACCCTACAGGTGGGAATGCTGCACTCTGAGGAGATCTCATTCCATGTGCTGTCCGGACTTTCTCACTCCTTGCTGCTAGGTCTACCTTGGCTCCAGACACATGAACCCGTATTGAACTGGCGGTCCGGTGAAGTACTCCGATGGGGTCCTGACTGCCATAGGACCTGCCTGGTTCCGGTCCGTCCACTTCGCCCTCAGCCTACTCCAGCTAACTTACCTGGTCTCCCGGCTCCCTACTGGCCCTATGCGGACGTCTTCGGTAAGAAGGAAGCTGAGACGTTGCCGCCCCATAGGCCATACGATTGCCCGATCGACCTGGTACCTGGCACCACTCCTCCCCGTGGGCGTATCTACCCGTTATCTGCAGCCGAGACCCGAGCCATGTCTGAGTACATTGAAGAGAATCTGGCTAGGGGATTTATCCGAAAATCTACCTCCCCGGCTGGAGCCGGATTCTTCTTTGTCAAAAAGAAAGACGGCTCGCTACGTCCCTGTATTGACTACAGAGGACTCAATCTCATTACGGTAAAAAACAAATATCCCCTGCCACTCATCTCCGAATTGTTTGACCGGCTCAAGGGCGCCAGGATCTTCTCCAAGCTGGATCTTCGAGGAGCGTATAATCTGGTCCGTATCCGTCAAGGAGACGAGTGGAAGACGGCATTCAATACCCGGGACGGTCACTACGAGTACCTTGTGATGCCCTTCGGTCTCTGTAATGCTCCCGCGGTCTTTCAGGAACTAGTCAATGACATCTTCCGTGACCTCCTGTACTCCTGCGTAGTGGTATACCTGGACGATATCTTGGTCTTCTCTCCGGATCTCCCCACACACCGGAGGGATGTTCGTCAGGTCCTGCTTAGGCTTCGGCAGAACCACCTTTACGCCAAATACGAGAAGTGCCTCTTCGATCAGACCTCCCTTCCGTTCTTGGGCTATGTCATCTCCCAAACAGGTCTGCAAATGGATCCCGAGAAGCTCTCTTCCGTTCTAAAATGGCCTCGTCCTGAAGGTTTGAAGGCGATACAGCGATTCCTGGGCTTCGCTAATTATTATCGTCTTTTCATCCCACACTTCTCGTCTCGGACTGCTCCCATATCTGCACTTACCCGTAAGGGGGCTAACCCCAGGATATGGTCGCCTGAAGCCGAGGAGGCCTTCCTTTCCCTAAAGAAAGCCTTCGCCTCTGCTCCCGTCCTGCACCGTCCGGACTGTAATAAACAATTCTACCTGGAGGTTGATGCTTCCTCCTCCGGAGCCGGAGCGGTGCTCACCCAGAAGTCTTCTACCGGGAGAATGGTAACGTGCGGCTTCTTCTCCAAAATCTTCTCCTCGTCGGAGCGCAACTACTCCATTGGAGACCAGGAATTGCTAGCCATCAAATTGGCACTAGGAGAGTGGCGCTATCTGCTTGAAGGGGCTCTCTACCCGGTAATTATCTACACGGATCACAAAAACCTGGCATATCTCCAAAATGCCCAGAGGCTCAATCCTCGCCAGGCCCGGTGGTCGTTGTTTTTTGCCCGCTTCGACTTCACTCTTCATTTCCGTCCGGCGGACAAGAACGTCAAAGCTGATGCCTTGTCTCGGTCTTTCCTGTCCTCCGATCAAGAGGAGGAACCTACGCACATCATCGACTCCTCCAAGGTGATGAATGTGGCTCCCTTGGATCTAACTCGTCTTCCACCCGGTAAGACGTTCATAGCTGTGCCAGATCGGGAGAGGGTTCTTCGCTGGGGACATTCTTCTAAACTAGCTGGCCATGCTGGCCAAAAAAAGACCTTTCAACTTATTGCCCGGCATTACTGGTGGCCTACCCTACGTAAGGACGTGGTAGACTTCGTCGCGGCCTGTTCATCCTGTGCTCGTAACAAAGTTCCCCGACATCTACCTGCCGGCCATCTCCTGCCCCTTCCCGTACCTGCTGCTCCTTGGCAACACGTCGCTATGGACTTTATCACCGACCTTCCAGTTTCTGCCGGTTGTACCGTCATTTGGGTTGTCGCTGACCGTTTTTCTAAGATGGCCCACTTCATTCCCCTGCCTGGTCTTCCGTCTGCACCCGAGTTGGCTAAAGACTTTATCCGCCACATCTTCCGTCTCCATGGTCTGCCCCTCCACATCGTGTCGGATCGTGGGGTTCAGTTCACCTCTCGTTTCTGGAGAGCCACTTGTAAGCTGCTGGACATTACCCTGGATTTCTCCTCCGCTTACCACCCTCAGTCCAATGGTCAAGTGGAGCGGATCAATCAGATCTTGTCCAGCTACCTACGGCACTTCGTGGATGCTCACCACTCGGACTGGGTGGATCTTCTACCGTGGGCCGAGTTCTCTTATAACAACCATGAGAGCAAGTCCTCTTCCAAATCCCCGTTCTTTATAGTTGGTGGCCAACATCCCCGGATTCCACTTCCTGTCTCCGTTTCTGTGGACAACCCTGCTGCGGAGTCTCTTGTCAGCGAATTTTCTACTATTTGGGAGAGCACCAGGTCCGCTCTTCTTCTCTCCTCTGAGCGGATGAAGAGATATGCTGATAAGAGACGTCTGGATCCGCCCCAATTCCGTCCGGGAGACAAGGTTTGGCTCTCATCCAAACATGTGCGGCTCAAAATACCCTCCTACAAGTTGGGTCCTCGATTCATCGGCCCCTTCGAAGTCCTCAGGCAAATTAACCCTGTGGCCTACAAATTAAAACTCCCGGCCACCCTACGGATCCCCAACTCCTTCCACGTATCTCTCCTCAAACCCGTTGTCTTTAACTCTTTTTCCAAAAATCCAGGTGCCCCTCCTGCTCCGGTTTCCACTGATGACATCTTTGAGGTAGAGAGTATTCTGGCCTCCAAGAGGGTAAGAGGAAAAACCTTTTTTCTGGTAGATTGGAGGGGGTTTGGTCCTGAGGAGAGAACTTGGGAACCCAGGGAGAACATCAACGCCCCGCTTCTCCTTGAAAAATTTCTTTCTGGCCTAAAAAAGAGGGGGCCTAAAGGGGGGGGTACTGTAGCATCGACGTCTCTGCCCCGTTCTAGGCAGAGACGCCGTCCCTCTCACCTCCCCGCTCCTGGCGCGGCGTCCTCCAGCGCTGCTCTCCCCGCTGCTTCCGGCGCGCGCTCCTTCCCCGGCAGTGTGCTTAGGGCACGCGCGCGAGCGCTCCCCCTCTCTTAAAGGGACCGCGCGCGCCGTCCTAAGGAGTCCCCGGCCAATTGCCGGAGGACCTCCCATATAAAGGGCACCTCCTCCAAAATGGAGGTGCCCGAGCAATGTTGTTTGCACCTGTGTCTCACCTGTGCTTCAGCCCTCAGGTCCCGTTGCCAGTTACCTGCCAGTTACCTGCCAGATTCCTGCCAGCTTGCTGCCTTTGTCCTGCCTGATATCCAGTCACCTGCCTGCTAGCCTGAGGTCCGACGGTCTGCCTTCCAACTCCTGTCAGTCTGTCTATGGACCAGCTTGCCCGCTCACCTGGGAGCGCACACCTGTTACCTGCCTGCTAGCCTACCTGGAGGCTCCGCCGTCACGTGCTGTGACCATCTGCCTTTCCAGAGACTCCTGCCCGCTCACCTGGGAGCGCACACCTGTTACCTGCCTGCTAGCCTACCTGGAGGCTCCGCCGTCACGTGCTGTGACCATCTGCCTTTCCAGAGACTCCTGCCCGCTCACCTGGGAGCGCCCACCTGTTACCTGCCTGCTAGCCTACCTGGAGGCTTCGCCGTCACGTGCTGTGACCACCTACAATTCCAGAGACTCTCGCTTGCTCACCTGGGAGCACACATCTACCATCTGCCTGCTAGCCTACCCGGAGGCTCTGCCATCACAGGTCGTACCTACCCTTTACCCAGAGACTGCCCCGGTCACTTGCCGTAACTCCCTGCCCGTTCATCCAGAGACTGCCCCGGTCACTTGCCGTAACTCCCTGCCCGTTTATCCAGAGACTGCCCCGGTCACTTTCCGTGACCTCCAGCCCGTCCACTCAGAGACTGTCCCGGTCACCTGCTGTGACTGCCTGCCCGTCATCCCTGATTGCCACCCGCTCCCTTACAAGGACCGCCCCCTTGTATAGTAGCTCAGAGGTTCCGCCTCCCAGACCCGTTACACCCAGCATAGGGACACATACAGTACTACATGCACACATTTTGTGCGGCAGCTTTCTATAGGAAACCATAATTTGCAATGTTTCTCTATACAGTTAAATAAATGTTGTACAGATATGTAGTGGCCAGACACTGGCCAAAAGCACACACTTATGGGCACTGTCTGGTGATTGGGACCTATGGAAATGTTAAATTACTGCTGTACAATGTCGTTCATGCTGCTGTTGTAGCTTATATGTGTGCTTAAAAAGGCATGAAAGGCAGGAATCCCTCTTTATGTGCTGTGCTATGTATGTGAAAAATCACAGCCGCTAGTCTTCTCCCACCAGCATTGAGTAGATTGCAAAATCAGATATAGAGGCTGAAAAGAGGAAAACTATTGACGATTCAGGATACAAATCATCTAATAGGTAAATGTAGTGTTATGCCTTATTTACATATGCAAAATGCCTATTCCGCCATACCAGAATCTCAATTTGCAGACACTGTGTTTCGGAGTGTTGCCCCTCATCAGTGCAAAGTATGAGACCTGGTTTGACTAGGTGAGAGGCTTCTGACCAGGATCCAAGGTTCCAAGGGTCCTTAAAAGCCTCCTCATATTGGCATGCCAGGCTAGGCATGTCACTCTCCACAAGGAGAAACATTACCCTTGGATCCTCATTTACACTGATAGGACAAAGTCAAGTCTGAAAAGTTGTTTGAAATGATGGTTACCTTTCAAAGTCTCCACTAAAGGGAACCTATCCAAACCTTGGAGAGCATGAATTAAAGCCTGGCTGTACAATTGCAGCTAGGTATGTTTTTCTCTTAAATGCTTTGGTGTTTCAGAGGAAACATAGTTTAAAGATCTGGTTTGAGACTATAGGGAGAGGCGTGACTAGTCTGGTTTCTCTCCACTCTGCTCCAGTTGATTGACAAGTCTCTCCCACACACATGGGACAGACCTGTCTATCACCTAGAGCAGTGTCGGGAAATTATGTTTTCTTTGAATGCTGGAGCATCCAAATGAAGGTGAGTACTGCAGCCCATTATCAGTCGTAGATTGGATGCTCACATGACATAACAATGTCATGTGAGCCCTAGGAGGCCATGCGCCGACATTGATGGAATGGCGCCATTGCGGAAAGTGAGTATCTGTTATTTTTATTTAACACAGGGGAGTATAGTATTTAAGTATAGTGTTTAAATATAGTTGCTGCTTATGCAGAGCGCCACAATCGAGATGCCAGTCTTAAGATGTTGCGGTCTACATCAGCAGCAACAAAAAAGATAAAACTCACTTCATTATACTGAGTTTTGTCATTTCAGTCTCTGCCTATGCAGAGTGCAGCAGCTTTTGACTAACTTATCTCGCTTGCTGTGCTTTGCATGAGCGGCACATTCATTCGCTGTATAGTTTGGCGACTGGGGCAACTGTCCCTGTATTCCCCCACGCTACACCACTGCACGTATATGCATTTTAACTCTTAGTTCTGTATATTTCTAATTATAAAAGTTAACATTTATAAAGTTTATACATATTGTAGGGTTTGTACTTACTCAGCTGCGGTTGAGGTAGGCACAGGAAGCGTTTTCATTGAAATATCCAGGCTTGTTTATTAAGACAGCATAAATCGCTCAGGAAGCAAAACACAAAAAACAGCCTTTTTCGGCTGTAATATTGTAATATTGCGGGTTCGCCCGCTCAGCGTCCAGTTCTCAAGTCCTTAGCACAGACCAACACACTGGAGATTCACATATCTCCAGACAAAGACCTGAATGAGACACTTGGTCTCCATTTTATTTACCAAACCACTTCCCCGGGGTGGGGATATGTGAGCAGCCATTCCTATCCATCTCTTATGACTGCTCATAAAACCGGCCCTGATATTCCCTATTAACCCTCTCAGCAATATTAACCCTCCCAGAAAACATTTAGTTTCCATTCATAATCAACATTTTCTTTGGGATTCCATACCACCCCGTACTCCCATAAATGTGGGCCATTGATTGCAAAGAAGTTTCTTACTTTGCCCATCCAAAAAAGTAATTTTCCTAACAGATTCATATAAGGTCATATAGCAAACATGAGTACACCCCAATGAATGTCTTAGAAGCAAAGCCAACGTTTAGACTACAAAATTCTAATAACAATAATTCAACCACGGGCAAGTCTAATTATTCTGTAGAAAGGTGTCCATGAGACAGTTGACTATAAAAGGGCATTACTTATCCCCTTACCGACATACAGTTACTTGCAAGCCCACATCTTTTCCTGCAGATGATGACTGTAAAACTCAGGCTGTGGCTTTTAACCTGTTAAATGTTGCTGTTGATCTCAGACGACAGCGGCATTAACTGCGCGCTGGCAGGTGGGCGCATCATTCTATTGGTGCCCCAGTGACGTGATCGGGGGGCTTGGATGGGTTGCCATTAGGGACAGAGGTCTGCTGAATATCTCCATGCCTGTCATGACGGTGCTCCTGTGAAAGCCAGCCTGTTTCTGGGGTTCATAAGAGACCGGGATTTTCGTTACACACAGTACTACTGTAGTATTGCTGTGTATCGCACAAGTGGTCAGATGATTGCAGGCTCAAATCACCTAAGGGGGCTGCCAATTACAGTAAAAATATAAAGAAAATAAAAAATCTAATAGTTGAAATAACCCCTCTTTTCTCTCATTAAAAAAAAAATAAAAATACACATACTTGGTATCACTACATCCATAAAAGTCCAATCTTTGAAAATGTAAAATTAATTGATCAATAAATGGCATGATGAAAAAAAAATCAAAACTCCAGAATTACCAGAATTAATTTTTTTCGGCAGCTGAAAAACTAGAAAAAAATAGAAAAAGAAGCAATCAAAATATCATATATACCCCAAAATGGTATTAATAAAACCATTGGATCAGGGTGCAAAAAACAAGTCCTCACACAGGCCCATAGACTGAAATTTTTTTTTTTACAAATTTCTGAATTATTTCACCTCTAAAATGAAAAAAAACTTACGCATGTTTGTAACTGACCTGGAGAATCATACTGCTGAGTAATTTTTACTGCTTTCCAATACATCACATGATAAAATGAATGGTGCCACTCCAAAGTCCAACTCGTCCTTCAAAAAATGGGTTAACAATGAAAACCCATTCCCATTTCATGCTCTCAGCAATGGCACCACATGTAAGAGAAATATCACAAGACCTGAGAAAGAAAATAATTTCTTTACACAAGAAAGATGAAGGCTACAAGAAGATCATCAAAACTTTACTTATCAGAGTACTGTAGCAAAAGTGATACAAAAATGTAACAAAGATGGAACAGCAACCAACTCATAGAGACGTCCAGGCAGACTACCTAAACAGGAGCATCTTCTGGCGAGAAGAATTGAAGAAAATCAATATGAAAGTTCACCCCAGTTAGGTATAGAAATAGAAAGCCAAAACAGGGTGAATGCACTGCATAGGAATGGCATGCATAGTTGTCGTCCATGAAGTAAGTCTCTCCTATAGCCCATGCACAAAAAAGCCTACCTACAATTTGCCAAGGCCCATGCTGAAAAATATGAAGATTACTGAGACTATATACTCTGGAGTGATGAGACCAAGATAAATCTTTTTGGAACTGATGGCTTCAAAACTTTATGGAGTCACAAAGGTGAGGAGTACTAAGAAAAATGCATATTTCATACAGTGAAACATGGTGGTGGCTGTGCTCTTATGTGGAGCAGCATGAGTGTTCCAAGTGTTGGAGAGCTACATTTCATTGATGGTATCATGAATTCACAGATTTACTGCTCTATATTGAAAGAGCAACACCATCACTTCGTGCCCTTGATGCAATTTTCCAACATGACAATTAACTAAAACACACAGTTAAGGCCACTGTTTAATTTCTGAAAAAGAAGAGGGTGAAAATGATTCTTTGGCCAAGTATGTCTCCTGATCTGAACCCAATTGGACGTCCATGGGGAATTCTGAAAGCACCATTCCAGGGCTATAATAAAAAAAAAACACTGGTCTTATACTTGCCTCTAGTCTTATACTTAACAGCCTGTCCTCATCATTTATCTTCACCGCTCCAGTCGGTCTCCAGCTGTTTGTGACCTGCCGGATCTCTCCAGTGTTTGCTGGGTGACCCGGGGGTCACTTTTCGAAGTAAGTCTATGAGAGCCAGAACAAGGCCAGAACGAGGCTCTCCTAGACTTGCATTGAAAGCTTGTGACTGTTACCTCTGACTTCCATTCAGTCAGAAGTTGCGATCACAAGATGCCGCCTTGGGACCAGAACGGTGACGGGAAGAGCTAAAGACGGCGGGTGGTGAATATAATATTAGATGCAGGACCTTATGTTAGTAGCACAACTCCAGCTCTGAAATTAAAAAAAACGACGCTGAAGTGGTGCTTGAAAAAACAAGTCGAGCATTATTCTCTATTCAGCATTCAGGCTCTAAAAGAGGTCGTTTTTGAAGAATGGAAACAGAGATGTTGCAATATGTTGCCAACTTGTTCGTTCCATGCCTAGAAGACTTGGTGCTGTCGTTAAAAATCACGGAGGTCATACAAAATACTGGATGTAGTAGTTTTTGCTGTGGGGAGTATTCATTTCTGCATCAACTAATTTGAGTTGAACAAGATTATATAAAGAAAGTTATATTAACTTTATTTTCATGTTATAGGTTAAAAAATGTTCTACGACACTCATTCTTGACAAATTTTTGGAATTTGTTTTTGTGTTCAGTGAAATATTGATTAAAATCTTATTTTTCAAAGAGAATGTACTCATTTTTGCTGAGCACTGTATATACACTGCCCAAAAAAATAAAGGGAACACTTAAACAACACAATGCAACTGCAAGTTAATCACGCTTCTGTGAAATCAACCTATAAAGTTATGAAGCAACACTGTAAATCAATTTCTCCTGCTGTTGTGCAAATGGAATAGATCACGGGTAGAAATGATAGGCAATTAGCAAAACACCCCCTATAAAAGAGTGGTTCTGCAGGTAGTGACCTCTGTTCTCATCCTTTTTTGCTGCTGTTTTGGTCACTTTTGCATGTTGTCATTGCTCTCACCCCTAGAGGTACACCACAGAAATTGCTTAGGTAGTACAGCTCATCCAGGATGGCATATCAAGGAGAGCTGTGGTAAGAAGCGTAGCTGTGTCTGTCAGCACAGTGTCCAGAGCATGGAGCAGATACTGTACCAGGAGAGAAGCCAGTACACCAGGAGACGTAGAAGGGGTCGGAGGAGGGCAACAACCCAGAAGCAGGACCGCTGCCTCAGCCTTTTAGCAAGAAAGAACTGGAGGAGCAGTGCCACAACCCTGCAAAATGACTCCAGCTGGCCACTAACATCCATGTGTCTGCTCAAACTGTCAGAAACAGACTCTATGAGGGTTGTATGAGGGCCCGACATCCACAAGTGCGATTGGCATTTGTCAGAGAACACCAAGATTGTCAGATTCGACAGGGCACCCTGTGCTCTTCATGGGTGAGAGCAGGCTCACACTGAGCACATGTGACAGAGTCTGGAGACACCGTGGAGAACGTTCTGCTGCCTGCAACATCCTCCTGCATGACCAGTTTGGCAGTGGGTCAGTAATGATGTGGGGAGTCATTTCTTTGGAGGGCCGCACAGCCCTCCATGTGCTAGCCAGTGGTATCCTGTGTAACATCCCTGGCGGCGTGCTGGCATGGCTTACCATCTGCCACCATGCAAGACCGCCAACTTACCTATCAGTCCAGGCTGCACACTTTGCTCCAGTACTTGCTGTGTGCATGTCTCTTGTCTGATTGCTTAGGGTGGCGGCACTGTTACTGCCTGATTCTTAAAGTTACAGTGTGCGAAGTCCTAATGCCTCCCCAGCCTATTGCTGTGAGTCACTGGATACTTAAACCGCCTCCACTCAGTAGGAGGTGCCTGAGCAACACTTTCTTTCAGTGTGTTTTGTGCAACTGAGTTGCCAGGTCCTGTCCTGCATCTTGTCTGTTTCCGCCTCCCTGGGGGCTGTATACCCAGGCCTGTTACCTGTATCTGTGACTTCTAATCTGTTCCGCCACCCTGGGGGCTGTATAATCAGGCCCGTTACCTGTATCTGTGACTTCTAGTCTGTTTTCGCCACCCTGGGGTCTGAGTTCCCAGGCTCGTTCCTGTATCTTGTTCCTGGTTAAGTTCCTGTCTGAACTGTGTCCTAGCCCGTTACCTGTTTGTCTCTATGTCCGAACCTTCCCTTTTCCTGCAGTGTCTGAACCTGCACCTAACTCCAACTCGTTGTCTCAGTACTTCTGTTTGTGAGTTTTGTGGCCACTCGCTACTTCATTGCAAGTACCTTGTGTGTATCTGGTTCTGCTTGTCCCGTTTCCCTGCCTCCGTATCTACCTCCTGTGTTCTAGCTATCTTCCTGTGTTTCCCAGTCTGTTCCATGTGAACAGAGCCCTGTCCAGTCTGCCTGCACCTTCTGCTCTGCGGTTTCGCTCTGCTCTGTTCTGCCTTGCTTGTCCACCGCACCTGCGGTTTCGCTCTGCTCTGCTTGTCCACCGCACCTGCGGTTTCGCTCTGCTCAGCTTGTCCACAGCACCTGCGGTTTCGCTCTGCTCTGCTTTTCTCTGCACCTGCGGTTTCGCTCTGCTCTGCTTGTCCTCCGCACCTGCGGTTTCGCTTTGCTCTGCTTGTCCATCGCACCTGCGGTTTCGCTCTGCTTGTCCTCCGCACCTGCGGTTTCGCTCTGCTCTGCTTGTCCTCCGCACCTGCGGTTTCGCTTTGCTCTGCTTGTCCTCCGCACCTGCGGTTTCGCTCTGCTCTGCTTGTCCTCCGCACCTGCGGTTTCGCTCTGCTCTGCTTGTCCTTCGCACCTGCGGTTTCGCTCTGCTCTGCTTGTCCTCCGCACCTGCAGTTTCGCTCTGCTCTGCTTGTCCTCCGCACCTGCGGTTTCGCTCTGCTCTGCTTGTCCTTCGCACCTGCGGTTTCGCTCTGCTCTGCTTGTCCTCCGCACCTGCGGTTTCGCTCTGCTCTGCTTGTCCTTCGCACCTGCGGTTTTGCTCTGCTCTGCTTGTCCTTTGCACCTGCAGTTTCGCTCGGCTCTGCTCCACTTGTCCTCCGCGCCTGCGGTTCTTTCTCTGCTTGTTCACCGCACATGCGGCTCTGTTCCTGTATCCCAGTCTGTACTGGTCTCTATCCAGCCTGCGTTCCTACCTGCCAGTATCTGCCTGTCTGCATACCAACCGTGCCTGCCAGTACCTGCCTGTCTGCATACCAGCCGTGCCTGCCAGTACCCGCCTGTCTACATACCAGCCATGCCTGCCAGTAATCACCTGTCTGCATACCAGCTGTGCCTGCCCATTCCTGCATTCCCTGGTGAGGGTCAACAGCTGTGACCAACGTCTGACCTGGAGTAGCACCTGGGCCACCTCCCACGTCCCTCCTCAGACCACGGAGTCGATTAAGCCGCCGTGTGTTCGTGGTCGGATCTGGCGAGGCCCCTAGTCACCACTAACCACGCTCACGCCAGTCAGTTCGGGCGTGATCGTAACATCCTGACTGGGATGAGATCCTCAGACCCATTGTGAGACCATATGCAGGTGCAGTGCGTCCTGGGTTCCTTCTGATGTATGACTATGCTAGGCCTCATGTGGCTGAAGTGTGTCAGCAGTTCCTGCATGATGAAGGCATTGATGCTTTGGACTGGCCTGCCCGTTCCCCAGACCTGAATCCAATCGAGCACATCTGGGACATTATGTCTCATTCCATCCACCAACGCCATGCTGCACCACAGACTGTCCAGGTGTTGACTGATGCTTTAATCAAGGTCTGGGAGGAGATCCCTCAGGAGAACATCCACCACCTCAACAGGAGCATGCTCAGGAGTTGTAGGATGGTCATCTAGGCATGTGGAGGCCACACACACTACTGAGCATCATTTCCTTGTCTTGAGGCATTTCTACTGAAGTTTGACTAGCCTGTAAGTTGATTTTCCACTTTGATTTCAAAGTTTGTCCAATTTTTCGGACTGACTGACCTTCATTTCTTAAAGTAATGATGGCAACTCGTTTTTCTTTACTTAGAATTTGTATTATGGCAAGAAAAAAGCAGCTAACAGTCTATTCAGTAGGACTATCAGCTGTGTAACCACCAGACTTCTGCACAACACAACTGATGGTCCCAACCCCATTTATAAGGCAAGAAATCCCACTTATTAAACCTGACAGGACACACTTGTGAAGTGAAAACCATTTCCGGTGACTACCTCTTGATGCTCATCAAGAGAATGCCAAGAGTGTGCAAAGCAATCATCAAAACAAAAGGTGGCTACTTTGAAGAACCTAGAATATAAGACATATTTTCAGTTGTTTCACACTTTTTTGCAAAGTATATAATTCCACATATGTTAATTCATAGTTTTGATGCCTTCAGTGTGAATGTACATTTTCATAGTCATGAAAATACAGAAAAATCTTTAAAGGAGAAGGTGTGTCCAAACTTTTGGTCTGTACTGTATGTGTTTATATATATAAATATACTAGCTATTGAACAACCCGTTCTACACCCAGGTGGTGAGCATTTTTATTGGCATATGGTCTTTCATGCTGGTATGTGCTGCCCCCCTCCTGGTATTTGTGCTGCCCCCATCCTGTCCCCACCATCCTATACTGGTATGCGTGGTACCCCTCACCCCAATCCTGGTATGCGTGGTACCCCTCACCCCAATCCTGGTATGCGTGGTACCCCATACCTCATCCCTATCCTGGTATGCATTGTATTCCTCATCCTGGTGTGCATGGCCCCCCTCATCCAAATCCCGGTGTGCGTGGCACCCCTCATCCCCCCAATCCCGGTATGCGCGGCACCCCTCATCCCCCCAATCCCAGTATGCGTGGCACCCCTCATCCCCCCAATCCCGGTATGCGTGGCACCCCTCACCCACCCCCCCAATCCCGGTATGCGTGGCAGCCCTCACCCCCCCCAATCCCGGTATATGTGGCAGCACTCATACCCCCAATACCGGTATGCGTGGCACCTCTCATCCCCCCAATCCTGGTATGCGTGGCACCCCTCATCCCCCCAATCCCGGTATGCATGGCACCCCTCATCCCCAATCCTTGTAGGCGTGGCACCCCTCAGCCCCAATCCAGGTATGCGTGGCACCCCTCACCCACAATCCCATTATGCGTGGCACCCCTCACCCCCAATCCCGGTATGCGTGGCACCCCTCATCCCTATCCTGGTATGTGTGGTACCCCTCATCCCCCAATCCTGGTATGCCTGGTACCCCTCATCCCCAATCCTGGTATGTGTGGTACCCCTCACTCCTAATCCTGGTATGTGTGGTACCCCTCACCCTGGTATGCATGGTACCCCATCCCTCATCCCAGTATGCATTGCACTCCATCCCTCATCCCCAATCCCGGTATGCGTGGCACTCCTCATCCCCAATCCCGGCATGTGTGGCACCCCTCATCCCCAATCCTTGTATGCGTGGCACCCCTCATCCCTAATCCCGGTATGCGTGGCACCCCTCATCCCCAATCCCGTATGCGTGGCTCCCCTCATCCCCAATCCCGGTATGCGTGGCACCCCTCACCCCAAATCCTGGTATGCGTGGCACACCCTCATCCCCAATCCCGGTATGCGTGGCACCCCTCATCCCCAATCCCGGTATGCGTGGCACCCCTCATTCCCAATCCCGGTATGCGTGGCACCCCTCATTCCCAATCCCGGTATGCGTGGCACCCCTCATTCCCAATCCCGGTATGCGTGGCACCCCTCATTCCCAATCCCGGTATGCGTGGCACCCCTCATCCCCAATCCCGGTATGCGTGGCACCCCTCATCCCCAATTCCGGTATGAGTGGTACCCCTCACCCCCAATCCCGGTATGCGTGGTACCCCTCATCCCCCAATCCCGGTATGCGGGGTACCCCTCACCCCCAATCCCGGTATGCGTGGTACCCCTCACCTCCAATCCCGGTATGCGTGGTACCCCTCACCCCCAATCCTGGTATGCGTGGTACCCCTCACCCCACAATCCTGTTATGTGTGGTATCCCTCACCCCCAATCCCGGTATGCGTGGTACCTCTCATCACCCAATCCCGGTATGCGTGGTACCCCTCACCCCCAATCCCGGTATGCGTGGTACCCCTCACCCCCAATCCTGGTATGCGTGGTACCCCTCACCCCACAATCCTGTTATGTGTGGTACCCCTCACCCCCAATCCCGGTATGTGTGGTACCCCTCACCCCAATCCTGGTATGTGTCGCCCCCTCATCCCTTTCACACTGTTCACACATACAAAAAAAAGAAACAGTTATACTCACCTTTCTTCTCTGTGCTCCAGCGCTGCTGCGTCCTCTTCTGCCGGAGGCCGGGGGAGGAGTGCGGCACCAGAGCACCGCACTGTCCGGCGCCATTTTGCTGAAGACACACTGTAAATGTGTTGAAAAGCAATGTCTGACTTTCATTTGTTTATTTACATAGATTTTTAATTTATTATTACTTTTGTCAGATTCAAATTATTTCTGTGACCATTGTGGGTTTTTCTTTCATTAAATGAGGGGTACCAACGATTTTGACCACGTGTGTATATATGTACTGTATACATATATATATATATATATATATATATATATATATATATATATATATATATATATATATATATATATATATATATATATATATATATATATATATACACAGTGCATTGTGAAAGTATTTGGCCCCCTTGAACTTTTCTACCTTTTGCCACATTTCTGGCTTCAAACATAAAGATATAAAATTCTAATTTTTTGGGAAGAATCCACAACAAGTGGGACACAATCGTGAAGTGGAACAAAATGTATTGAATATTTTAAACTTTTTTAACAAATTAAAAACTGAAAAGTGGGGCGCGCAATATTATTCGGCCCCCCTGAGTTAATATTTTGTAGCGCCACCTTTTGCTGTGATTACAGCTGCAAGTCGCTTGGGGTATGTCTCTATCAGTTTTGCACATCGAGAGGCTGAAATTCTTGCCCATTCTTTCTTGCAAAACAGCTCGAGCTCATTGAGGTTGGATGGAGGGCGTTTGTGAACAGCAGTTTTCAGCTCTTTCCACAGATTCTCGATTGGATTCAGGTCTGGACTTTGACTTGGCCATTCTAACACCTGGATATGTTTATTTTTGAACCATTTCATTGTAGATTTTGCTTTATGTTTGGAATCATTGTCTTGTTGGAAGATAAATCTCCGTCCCAGTCTCAGGTCTTTTGCAGACTCCAACAGGTTTTATTCCAGAATGGTCCTGTATTTGGCTCCGTCCATCTTCCCATCAATTTTAACCATCTTCCCTGTGCCTGCTGAAGAAAAGCAGGCCCAAACCATGATGCTGCCACCACCAAGTTTGACAGTGGGGATGGTGTTTTGAGGGTGATGAGCTGTGTTGCTTTTACGCCAAACATATCGCTTTGCATTGTGGCCAAAAAGTTTGATTTTGGTTTCATCTGACCAGAGCACCTTATTCCACATGTTTGGTGTGTCTCCCAGGTGGCTTGTGACAAACTTCAAACGAGACTTTTTATGGATATCTTTGAGAAATGGCTTTCTTCTTGCCACTCTTCCATAAAGGCCAAATTTCTGCAGTGTACAACTGATTGTTGTCCTATGGACAGACTCTCCCACCTCAGCTGTAGAGCTCTGCAGTTCATCCAGAGTGATCATGGGCCTTTAGGCTGCATCTCTGATCAGTCTTCTCCTTGTTCGAGATGAAAGTTTAAAGGGACGGCCGGGTCTTGGTAGATTTGCAGTGGTCTGATACTCCTTCCATTTCAATATGATCACTTGCACAGTGCTCCTTGAGATGTTTAAAACCTGGGAAATCTTTTTGTATCCAAATCCGGCTTTAAACTTCGCCACAACAGTATCTCGGACCTGCCTGTCATGTTCCTTGGTCTTCATGATGCTCTCTGCACTTGAAACAGAACCTTGAGACTATCACAGAGCAGGTGCATTTATACGGAGACTTAGATAGTTGGTAGAGGCGCTGGTAGGTGAGCCTTATATTGTACCTGCTGCAAGAAAAGACGACCTACCACAAGTTGTCTGGTTTGGATATATCCAATGAATGAATTTAAAATATTACTTGCGCTGGTAATGTTAGGCTTTGGATATAAGGGTTAGGAGATTGGTAAAATGGTTTTAAAAATAATTTTTAGGATACCCAAATAGATTAAAACATACACTTTATTTAAAATTATTAAGACAATAAATACAAAAAACGGGGAATAAAGGATATTTAAAAAATCATTGGGAGCGTAAAGAATCTTGAGGGTAGGACCAAGTTGTCATCGACGGCTCTAGGGAATGGATGCAGTAGGTGGATGCAGGTGATCTAGGTTAAAATTAGATGGGAAGAGAAGAGTTAGTGGGTTTGCATGTTCACAGCCTTCGCGGTAGGGAATAGAATTTACCTGCGATGAAGTTGACTGTGGAGTGGATTCATAAATGGTGGCACTAAACTTGATCGTGGTTGTGGTAAGGTTTCCACGAACTAGAGGGAAAAACAGGGGATCAGTATTATTATGACCTGGTAGATAGCATGCCTTGTTGTACCGGAATAGAAGAGCTTATTTAAGGTACATTTAGTACAATGAGTAGGTTTGAGTATGCAAATGAGGTTTACCTTCTAAGAGGAATTGTTGGTGCCTGGGAATTGGACGTGGAGTGTGTCCTAAATAGGGCGTAGCCTGTAGGATACTAAAAGGCGATGGTTACTAGAAATAATTCTGTTGTTGAAATGGTGGATATAAGCTAGAAATAGCGGAGTCGGATTACCTGTTGTTCATGTGGCTAGAGTTTGCGTGTTAATAGAAGCTTGCCGTTCTCACCGAGGGCTTATAGTGTCGGTAATTTTTGTAGTCATGTACCACCTCTTGATTGAGGTGGTAGTGGCTACAGGTGAAGCCAGGACTGTAGCAGTCTCCTAAGGCTTCTAGGCTGGCACAAGCTTCGGATGACGTGGATGTTGTACCCGGTAGCAATGCACATTCGGTGCTAATATTGCTGCTTTCAGATTGTAGAAGCTGTGGAACTCAAAACAAAGGTATCACAATCTTTAAGATGAATGACCCAATACCTGATATGTTAGTGTAAGTGGAGCTCAGTGTAAAAACTTACAGTTGTAGATTTCTTGGAGCAGATCCTGTTCACTGATATGGTACTGTGTGATGGTTCGTTGTGCTCTTCAAATTTGAGCATGTGATGAGCAGGCGGTAGATTTGAGGGAGAGAAGCGGGGATTGTAGACGGAGTCCCGGCCGGTGACTCACTGTATCTCCCGCGATTCTCTTGTTGTCTTGCGTAGTCAGTGTGGAGGAGGCTGGACCTTTACGCTCCCAATGATTTTTTAAATATCCTTTATTCCCCGTTTTTTCGTATTTATTGTCTTAAAAATTTTAAATAAAGTGTATGTTTTAATCTATTTGGGTATCCTAAAAATTATTTTTAAAACCATTTTACCAATCTCCTAACCCTTATATCCAAAGCCTTAAAACAAGTCAAAATGAGGCTCAGTATTGTGTGTGGCCTCCATGTGCTTGTATGAACTCCCTACAATGCCTGGGCATGCTCCTGATGAGGTTGCGGATGGTCTCCTGTGGGATCTCCTCCCAGACCTGGACTAAAGCATCCGCCAACTCCTGGACAGTCTGTGGTGCAATGTGACGTTGGTGGATGGAGCTAGACATGATGTTCCAGATGTGCTCAATGGGATTCAGGTCTGGGGAACAGGCAGTCCATAGCTTCAATGCCTTCATCTTGCAGGAACTGCTGACACACTCCAGCCACATGAGGTCTGGCATTGTCCTGCATTAGGAGGAACCCAGGGCCAACTGCACCAGCATATGGTCTCACAAGCGTTCTGAGGATCTCATCTCGGTACCTAATGGCAGTCAGGCTACCTCTGGTGAGCACATGGAGGGCTGTGCGGCCCTCCAAAGAAATCCCACCCCACACCATTACTGACCTACTGCCAAACTGGTCATGCTGAAGGATGTTGCAGGCAGCAGATCGCTCTCCACGGCATCTCCAGACTCTGTCACTTCTGTCACATGTGCTCAGTGTGAACCAGCTTTCATCTGTGAAGAGCACAGGGTGCCAGTGGCGACTTTGCCAATCCTGGTGTTCTGTGGCAAATGCCAAGCGTCCTGCATGGTGTTGGGCTGTGAGCACAACCCCCATCTGTGGACGTCGGGCCCTCATACCACCCTCATGGAGTCGGTTTGTAACCATTTGTGCAGACACATGCACATTTGTGGCCTGCTGGAGGTCATTTTGCAGGGCTCTGGCAGTGCTCCTCCTGTTCCTCCTTGCACAAAGGCGGAGGTAGCGGTCCTGCTGCTGGGTTGTTGCCCTCCAACAGCCCCCTCCACGTCTCTTGGTGTACTGACCTGTCTCCTGGTAGCGCCTCCAGCCTCTGGACACTACGTTGACAGACACAGCAAACCTTCTTGCCACAGCTCGCATTGATGTGCCAACCTGGATGAGCTGCACTACCTGAGCAACTTCTGTGGGTTGAAGAGTCCATCTCATGTTACCATGAGTGTGAAAGCACAAACAACATTCAAAAGTGACCAAAACAACAGCCAGAAAGCATTGGTACTGAGATGTGATCTGTGGTCCCCACCTGCAGAACCACTCTTTTATTGAGGGTGTCTTGATACAGTAATTGCCAATAATTCCATCTATTGTCTATTCCATTTGCACAACAGCATGTGAAATTGATTGTCAATCAGTGTTGCTTCCTAAGTGGACAGCTTGATTTCACAGAAGTTTGATTTACTTGGAGTTATATTCTGTTGTTTAAGTGTTCCCTTTATTTTTTTGAGCAGTGTATATATATTTATAATATAACGGGAGATGCGTATCTCTGTCTGAAGCCTTTATAGACTGAGCATGTGCGACGCGCAGTCTGGCTCCAGACAGAAGCACGCATCCAGCCGTTACAGGTAAGAGGAGTGTGTATGGCGCCAGAGATCACGGTATGCGTAGACACTGAACGCATAGCGCTACCCGGTGCCATTTTACTGAAGACACATTTGCAGTGTGTCTTCAGCAAAATGGCACCGGACAGCGTGGCATGGGCACGCGCGTACTACGGCACCACACTTCTCCCCCGGCCTCTGGCAGAACAGGACGCAGCAGAACTGGAACACAGGGTAGAAAGGTGAGTGTAAGTGTTTATTTTTTTGTATGTGTGTACTGCGTGAAAGGGGGTGATGGGACCATGCATACCAGGATTGGGGGGTGAGGGGACCATGCATACCAGGATTGTGGGGTGAGGGGATCATGCATACCAGGATGAGGGGTACCACACATACCAGGATTGGGGGGTTAGGGGACCATGCATACCAGGATTGGGGGGTGAGGGGACCACGCATAACAGGATTGCGGGGTGAGGGGACCATGCATACCAGGATGAGGGATGGGGTGCCATGCATACCAGAATGAGGGATGGGGTGCCATGCATACCAGAATGAAGGGTACCATGCATACCAGGATAAGGATGAGGGGTGCCATGCATACTAGGATACTTGATTGGGTGCCATGCATACCAGGTTTCTGAGATGAGGAGGCCATACATACCAGAATTGGGATGAGGGTCGCCATGCATACCAGAATGAAGGGTACCATACATAGCAGAATAGGGATGAGGGGTGCCATGCATACCGGGATGAGGGGTACCATACATACCAGGATAGGAATGAGGGGTACCATGTATACCAGGATTGGGGATGAGGGGCCCATGCATACCAGGATAGGGATGAGGAGTGCCATGTATACCAGGATAGGGATGAGGAGTGTCATGCATACCAGGATGGGGGTGAGGGAGCCATGCATACCAGGATTGGGGATGACGGAGCCATGCATACCAGGATTGGGGATGATGGGGCCATGCATACCAGGATTGGGGATGAGGGGTGCCATGCATACCAGGATTGGGGATGAGGGGTACCATGCCTTCCAGGATTGGGGTTGAGGGGTGCCATGCATACCAGGATTGGGGTTCAGGGGTGCCATGCATACCAGGATTGGGGGTGAGGGCTGCCATGCATACCAGGATTGGGGGTGAGGGGTGACATACATACCAGGATAGGGATGAGGGGTGCCATGCATATCAGGATGGGGATGAGGGGTGCCATGCATACCAGGATAGGATGGTGGGGACAGGATGGGGGCAGCACAAAAACCAGGAGGGGGGCAGCACATACCAGCATGGGAGACCATATACCAATAAAAATGCTCGCCACCCGGGTGCAGAACGGGTTCAATAGCTAGTATACATATATATGTATATGTATATACAGTACTGGCCAAAAGTATTGGCACCCCTGCAATTCTGTCAGATAATACTCAGTTTCTTCCAGAAAATGATTCAATCACAAATTCTTTGGTATTATTCTCTTCATTTAATTTGCTTGCAAGGAAAAAACACAAAAGAGAATGAAGCAAAAATCAAATCATTGATCATTTCACACAAAACTCAAAAAAAGGGCCGGACAAAAGTATTGGCACCCTCAGCCTAATACTTGGTTGCACAACCTTTAGCCAAAATAACTGCGAACAACCGCTTCCGGTAACCATCAATGAGTTTCTTACAATGCTCTGCTGGAATTGTAGACCATTCTTCTTTGGCAAACTGCTCCAGGTCCCTGATATTTGAAGGGTGTCTTCTCCAAACTGCCATTTTGAGATCTCTCCACAGGTGTTCTATGGGATTTAGGTCTGGACTCATTGCTGGCCACCTTAGAAGTCTCCAGTGCTTTCTCTCAAACCATTTTATAGTGCTTTTGGAAGTGTATTTTGGGTCATTGTCCTGCTGGAAGACCCATGACCTCGGAGGGAGACCCAGCTTTCTCACACTGGGCCCTACATTATGCTGCAAAATTTGTTGGTAGTCTTCAGACTTCATAATGCCATGCACACGGTCAAGCAGTCCAGTGCCAGAGGCAGCAAAGCAACCCCAAAACATCAGGGAACCTCCGCCATGTTTGACTGTAGGGACCGTGTTCTTTTCTTTGAATGCCTCTTTTTTTTTCCTGTACACTCTATGTTGATGCTTTTTCCCAAAAAGCTCTACTTTTGTCTCATCTGACCAGAGAACATTCTTCCAAAACGTTTTAGGCTTTCTCAGGTAAGTTTTGGCAAACTCCAGCCTGGCTTTTTTATGTCTCGGGGTAAGAAGTGGGGTCTTCCTGGGTATCCTACCATACAGTCCCTTTTCATTCAGACGTCGACGGATAGTACGGGTTGACACTGTTGTACCCTTGGACTGCAGGGCAGCTTGAACTTGTTTGGATGTTAGTCGAGGTTCTTTATCCACCATCCGCACAATCTTGCGTTGAAATCTCTCGTCAATTTTTCTTTTCCGTCCACATCTAGGGAGGTTAGCTACAGTGCCATGGGCTTTAAACTTCTTGATGACACTGCGCACAGAAGACACAGGAACATTCAGGTCTTTGGAGATGGACTTGTAGCCTTGAGATTGCTCATGCTTCCTCACAATTTGGTTTCTCAAGTCCTCAGACAGTTCTTTTGTCTTCTTTCTTTTCTCCATGCTCAATGTGGTACACACAAGGACACAGGACAGAGGTTGAGTCAACTTTAATCCATGTTAACTGGCTGCAAGTGTGATTTAGTTATTGCCAACACCTGTTAGGTGCCACAGGTAAGTTACAGGTGCTGTTAATTACACGAATTAGAGAAGCATCACCTGATTTTTCAAAGGGTGCCAATACTTTTGTCCACCCCCTTTTTAGGTTTGGTGTGGAATTATATCCAATTTGGCTTTAGGACAATTCTTTTTGTGTTTTTTTCATTGAAGACAAATTAAATGAAGAGAATAATACCAAACAATTTGTGATGACAATCATTTTCAGGAAGAAACTGAGTATTATCTGACAGAATTGCAGGAGTGCCAATACTTTTGGCCAGCACTGTATATAGTAATCACTATTTACCTACTTTAAATCTACATACCGTTTTTTACGGACTATAAGGCTATGTGCCCACAATGCAGAAATGCTCAGGATTTTTTCCTGAGTGTTTCTGCATCTCCCTGGCAGAAAAAAAGGAATGCGGATTGTACATGCGTTTTCCTGCCAGGGACATGCGGAAGTGAAGCGTTCTTCACTTGCATTTCCGCATGCGGGTTGACAAGCGCTTTCCAAACGATTTTAGCATTTAGCTTGTCAACTTGGTCACACTATATAAATCCATGCAAACAGCATGGATTTATATAGTGTGACCCGAGAGAATGTCAAAAAATAAAAAATAAATCTATACTTACCTTCCGATGGCCCCCGCAGTCTGGCTTCACCGACCCGGCTGCCGGCAGATCGCGCTACACTGACGGACCTGCCGACGTCAGCGTCGCGTGACCCGTCACATGACTATGACGTCAGCGCAGGTCCTTCAGTCCATCGGGAACTGCCGGCAAGTGAAGAGAAGGAGAGCGGGGGCCGTCAGAAGGTATCTATTTATTTTTTATTTTATTCTTTTTTTTTACAGTTTTCTATGGTACCCAGGTCCTGAGGAGAGTCTCCTCTCCTCTAGACCTGGGTACCATCCGCACAATAGAACGCATGGAATGCGCATCTACATATACAGTGATGCGTAATCCATGCGATCTAATCCAAGTCAATGGCGGCGAAAACGCAGCACTTCCGCAAAATAATTGGTAGTGCTGAGTTTTTTTCCGCAATGATAATCCGCAGCGGAAATTTCCGCAGCATGTGCACAACACATGCAGATTATCATTGGGGAACATAGCAGGCCTTCTACCATGCATTTTTAAGCGTTTCTGCAGCGTTTTTGCCGCTGCGGAAATGCTTAAAAACGTATCGTGGGCACACAGCCTAAGACGCACTTTTTTCCTCCAAAATTTTGGAGGAAAGTGGGGGGTGCGTCTCACAGTCCAAATGTACTATATTATACTGTTGCTGTGAATGGTGGGAGGGGTGGAGGGAGCGGCAGAGGCGGAGGAGCGGGGCACAAGAAGCAGGAGCCACCTGCTGCAGCTTAGACTGCGCCTGCTGCTAAAGAAAATTAATATTCACTGCTCCCCACGCTCATAGGCGTGTGGAGCACTGAATATTCATTCTCCTTAATAGCGCACGCAGTGTCAGCAGCAGACACCGGCTCCTGCAATGGCTCAGCAGTCAAGTGTGCCCGCTATTAAAGAGCATGAATATTCACTACTCACCACTCCCATGGGATGAGCGATAGCCCAGCCTCTGCAGAAGCCAGCAGCTGCGGCTACAGTGTGTGCCCGCTATTAAGAAGAATGAATAGTCACTACTCCCCATGCCCATAGTTCCGGCGTGGGGAGCAGTGATTATTCTGGCAGCTCATCTCCCCATGTGAGGGCGCATGGCAGTGACATGAGCTGCTCACACAGTGAGATCAGCTGCTGGCAGAAGAACAGGACGCAGCGCTGGAGCAGAGGGAAGGAAGGTGAGTAGAAGCGTTTATTTTTTTGTGTGCAGCGTGATGGGAATGGGGGTACCATGCATACCAGGATGAGAGGCGCCATGCATACCACAATAAGGGTTGCCATGCATACCTGGATGGGGGATGAAGGGTGCCATGCATACCAGGATGGGGGATGAGGGGTGCCATGCATACAAGAATGAGGGGTGCCATGCATACCAGGATGAGGGGTGTCATACATACCAGGATGAGGGATGAGGGGTGCCATGCATACCAGGATGGGGATTGGGGTGCCATGCATACCAGGATGAGGGGTGCCAAGCATACCAGGATGGGGATTGGGGTGCCATGCATACCAGGATTGGAATGGGGCCACATATAACAGAAAGGGGGGGCCATATATACCAGGATGGGGGGGATATTAGTAGAAGATTGAGGGACATTACCCCTATAACAGTGTCAGCAGCAGACGCCCTCCTCCATAACAGTGCATCATGACCACATTTTTTGCTTCAATTTTTTTTCTATTTCCCTCCTCTAAAACCTAGGTGCGTCTTATGGTCCGGTGAGTCTTACAGTCCAAAAAAATACAGTAAATATTTTAAAAATAAATGTCTTCCATTGACCTCTCTATTCCCAATATTTCTTCCATATTTCCTTTCCACCCTTCTTTTCTCTCACTGTACCCAGCTTTCCTCACGACTCATTCTTGTGCTGTTCGGCCTCATGGTGCTGTTCTTTCCCCTTTCTCCCCTGATTCAGCCACCATGTGTTATCTGACAGGGAGCCTGCAGCTTCAATTAGGTGAACTGAGTTCTCTTATCACTCCTCTTGTCTGGATGGTGTAACCAGGACTCCCTATCACATGGGGGTCTTGGTCCTATTAACTTATTACCTCCCTGCCTCTCAGCATCATACTGTCTTGATAATCTGACTGTAATTTTAGTGTTAGTTCCTCAATCAGTGCTATATAATATTCACATAACTTACTTATCTGTCTATCTGCTCCTTACAGTTTATACATCCAGTATATAACTAAAACACTGTTCTGAACACACATGTACTTTCTTTCTGCACGTTTTTCAGTATTTATACACATCGTGTTTGGTTTTCCTTTCATGTCTGAAGACGATAACCGTAGAAATTTGAAATATGGGGCAGCCCTTATATATTAAAGTTAAAAATAATTATGTTAAAAATAAAGTATTTATTTACTATACTCCCTTGGATCTGTTTGGCATCTCTTCTTGCCACCTACAACCAGCAGCGTCCATTGCTCCCTATTTTCATCTTATATCCATGACTTTTTTTTAAGGTTAGGGTCACAAGACAGTATTTTCTCTCATCCAAGAGAATCGGGTTGATTATGCAAATATAACTCTGATCAGATTTTGATAAGAGTGTAATCATGTAGAAAAAAGAATCAGAGCTTACTATGCTTTGTAGGTTGGAAATCCATGAGAGGAAAATTGGTGGGTGCTATGACTCCAGCTGGTGTGGCTCAGCAACAATGGAAAAGTGAAAAAATGGAGAAGATGGAGAAAAAAAATGTCTCCATCTTCTCCATTGTGTCTGTCCCTGGAAATCGAACTGCACTCAGATGACATCCGAGTGCAGCCCAATGGTATCCACGCACTCATTGACTTGCATGGCCGAGTGTGATCCGAATATCGGATCAAACTTTGGCATGCTGCGATATTTTTCCTCAGACCGGCTCAGTCCGAGGGAAAAAACTGAGCACGTGCCCCATAGAATAACATCAGTCCGAGTGCAATTGGATGTTTTGTCGGATCGCACACGAGCCGAAAATACAGCCATTTGCATGAGCCCTAAAAGAAGTTCTGCAGTAGACGAGGCACGTACTCTAAGGCATAATGTACATCCTGTGTCCTACTCCTTATATATGGTCACTTGATTACCAATATTCCTATGGATTACTTTGGGATGGGGGCATAATATCCAATATATCATCAGATTTGCTTCCTTTATGAACGAAAACGGTTGTCAGTTGTGAAGCTTCCATGATTAGATCCACAGATTTCAGTATCCACTTAGATCAAGGTCAGATCTGCAGATGGATTTTAGGAAATCGATACTAGGAAGAATCTGATGAGCCAGAAGAAGGTGAAGCCTGGTCAGAGCTGCTCGGGGAATGTGCACAGGGATCTCTACCACTGCTGCTGCTTTATGAAGTGATTGTAAGAAACTTTGGGACTTTAACTCCAGACAGAAGAGGAAACTTCAGTGAGTGACTTGGAGCAGCAATGCCCTACTGGTCAGGGTTGGGTGGGACACGTCCACGATGCCCCACCTCCTAGAGGATCAGGGTAGCAAATCTGGAATTTCCTTCTGCCACTCCTGCCGTAGAAATCACTTCAAGCTGCCTGGCAGTCACAGGGACTGAGCACCATTTCCGTTGTGTGAGCTGCTGCACAATAACAAGACGGTCCCTCCTCATCCTCAGCACATCCCTGCAGCTCATCTGAGTCCTGCTGCTCGCCCACTCACTGGGATCCACAGTCTGGGAACTTAACCCCCCCACTCCCTGCACAGGGCATCTAGGAGACACCTCGTGGATTGCATTCTTCATGAGAAGTTTGGAGCCTTCTGAGATGCCCATCTACCCCCCACTGCCAGCTGCCTCTGGGGGACTTTGAAACTTTGCAGTGATCAGGGTGTCTGGGATGCAGATTGAGCAATCGGCTTCTCTGGGTCGGATGGGGATGAGGAGAGGAGGAAAGTTCTCTGGGATGGAGGGAACATGTGTGAGGGAATGGACTCTGCTGCTTGTGAAGCACAAGGGGACACCAGGGTCTCACTTCTTCTTTGTGGTGCTTTTAATGCTTTGCTGTGTGAACTATGGAAGTGGCCAAGAACTCAATCCTAGAGGAAGGAATGTCTGCAAACCTCCTGGGTAAGAGCCTGCACCAATAGATTGTACTTTCAGTATGAGCAATGTATGATTCTTAAAGGGAAATAAATGTAAGGGATTGTTAATAGTCTGGTAACTTCAGAAACTGCAGAAGCAGTATATTCTTGTAAAGGGAAATTGTAGAAAATGTCATAAGTAACTTCTAAATGCATTGGAAGGGCTGGTAGGAAAGTTCTGGTCCTTGAAAGTAATCTCAGAGTGATGATCTATAGCTACTTCTATAAAAACTTCACTTTCCTTAACTAACAGATATGTTTGCAAAACCATTTCAGATATAATGTATCTTAAAGGGGAACTCTATCAGGACTGAGTTCTAAGTAAGCTGAAAAACTGTTGCAGAAAGTACTGCCTGAAAGAGGAACTCTGACAAAGTTTGACATAATGTGAAACTTATGAGTAAGATTAAAAAGTAATTTCGGTACCTTAAATAGTTTTTAACCCCCTAGTTAGCAATCCTGCCTTCACTCCTCCACTGTTGCTTAGCAACATCACTTTTTATGGAGAGGTGATCACTGTAATACTCACAGCTAAAGAGTTGACTCTCTATTAGATGATACTGTGGCCAGGTAAATAACAATGAAAACATAACCTAGTTAGATTGGACTATGAAATGTAGAACTTGCTCAACAACTTCTGGTTTGGTGAGACATCTGCTAAGTGAAGATGGTGGCTGGATCCCTACAGAATAGTCTCAGAGCATTAGGAGTGGGCACGTGTTTGGTTAATTGAACTTGGTATAGTAGCAAAAGCTATGGAGATAATGGAGTGTTTGCTGTAAATATTTGGGAAATTTGCTGACAATATTTGGACAATTGCGCAAAGTAGCAAACAGAAGCAATGAGAAGTGGACATGGGGAAGAGGAACTAATGAGTTAGAATGTGTCAGTAAGTTTCCAATAGGAGGGGCCCCAGAATTGCATAACATGGGACTGATTGGTCCAGTGTGCTCATCACTTCTGGGCAATGGCAGGGACCATGGGAGGCCTGTATCTTCCACTCCAGCTTTGTGCTGTGCTGATTAACGAGTGACAGTGAGGATGGCATGGTCATTGATAGGCAGAGAAATCCATGGAAGGGCACTTCATAAATGACCGTCAAATGCCAGGCATTTTCCTTCTGTGAATTGCTAGTTCCTTTAATTTCTTTAATAACTTGGCTGTGACTTTTCTAACAGGTAATCATGTTACCTCTCCTCAACACTTCAATTATATTGCAATATATTGCATTTGCAAGGCAATAAATCTCAGCTAATGGGATGAATATATCCTTTAGCTGAATTCTTCATAAATTGTAGAATGAAATCCTGGAAGGTATAATTGTAACAAGTGGCAGAGCTTAATTAGGAGATTAATACTTTATTTTTTTTGCCTTAATAATTCATATAGAAGCAATTTTATATTCCTGTTATGGACAGTTAATGTATGAAATAAGGGGGTCAGATGTGATTAGCCGCTTTGGCTTCTATGAACTTCTTTTCTTATAGACATTTTCTTTTCTCCATGCCTAATCTTTTTTCGCCTCTAGCCGAGTTATGGCGCTTGATATCGCCATGATATGCAGCAACTAAACTTCCATTTAGTAAGTTGAAATGGCATTATATGTCTAAAGATGTCCGATTTTTGCATACGCATGCTATCAGTGTTTTTCACGGATAGCACTCGTACCCATGGTATTCATGTGGCCGGTATTTTTCCTCGAACCAAGTGATCCATGGCAAATATCGGAGACAGATCCGATTTTGATCCAAGGGTTGGATCAAAATCGGCAACGACAGTCAATGGGTCCGTGAAAAAATTGGACAGCACTCGAATGACATCTGATGGTGGTCCAATTTACAGACTGTTAGAATGGCGAAGGTTACATTTCTCCATAAGCAAGAAAATCGGATGACACTCGTACCCCACTCTCTTCAAACTCTGATGAAACTCTGATCAGATTAATCGGTCCGATTTTCTCGTACGCTAAAAAATCAGACGTGTGAATGAGGCCTAAGAATACCAACTGCAGCCTATAATCAAGAACTATGTATGTTACAATATTAATGTGACATTATATATCTCTACAAGCCTCAATGTCACTATGTTACATTTATTGCTTTAAGACAAGAAGTCAAAGTTACAGTCTATCTCCAGTCATATACACAGTATGGGTTAAGTGGCAGCTTACAGTAATATCCTATAGTGGCTCATAGTATGAGTTCATCTGTGTAGTGGACTTCAAGGTCATTGACTTATAAAGGCAGAAATAGTTTCTGATGTATATATGATTTTGCTAACTTTAGTGACTTTTTAGCCAGACACGGTAACAGTTGAGACATTGTAAAAAATATGGTGTAAACTTTAGTGCGTTTAGGAGGGCCTTCTAAAGGGAAACACAGAGTGTCAGGAAAGTTATTGCCGCCTTTTCCTTACATTGTAGACTGTGTTATGCAGCAAGTGATTGGCCCGGCTTGTACAGTCGTGTACAGGAGGAGCATTACAACGCTTCTCATACAATGCAGGTTATCTAACTGGAGAATAGGAGGATTGCTAGGATTGCTACTCATTAGTAATATTAGTGCACTCTGTACTAACAAAGCGGAGGAAATTAAAGAATTCTACAAAACAAGGGGAGTACATTGATTTAGCCAATTTTATTAATTATGTGTTTTAGACATTTTTATACTTTTGTTGACACTTTTGAATTGTCTTGAAAAAGGAGTAGGGCTAAGAGTAAAATACTGATTTTTCAATGGCGTGTGTCATCTTTTGGGAATAAGATAGTGGTGTGAAGAAAAAGTCAAGAGGGAGTGTAGAAAAGAGATAAAGCCTTATTATTTATTTACTATGCTCTCTTTTATAGCACCAAAATATTCCGCAGCGAATTCCAGACATCATCAGCACTGTTCCCATTGGGGCTCACAATCTAATTCCCTATAAGTATGTCTTTGGAGTGTGGGAGGAAACTGGAGAACCCAATGGAAACCCACGCAAATATAGGGAGAACATACAAACTCCTTGCAGATGTTGTCCCTGGTGGGATTTGAACCCAGGACCCCAGCGCTGCAAAGGAACACTGTTGTCCTACAAATATTTGCCAAATTTATCCTACAAATTGAATCAATCTCTCTCGTCATCTGTCCTAGTTTAATCCTGTCTAAATTTGGGGTGGATTTGTAAGACACTGTTCACATCTAGATGTATAAAAAGAGAAATATAGAAATTACAAAGTGCTGCACTAACTGCACGAAGACACCAGAGGCGCCATATGGTCCCTATTGATTATCATGAGGTTTATCTGGTTTCCATCATGGTGAATGGTATTTTAACAGACAAAATGTGAATAGAGCCTAAATTGTACCCACTGTATTGTGTTCGGCCCATATAAATAGTTCGGACATTTGAACATTCAGTAGCCAATTTTCTTTGTTCCTCCTGGTCTCCAGTGTCAAATTTGTAACAACTCCCAACTACCATGTGCCAATGTATTATACTGGTGCTTTGTTATGCCCCTATCTGCCATATTCGCAATTACGATAACTTCTTTGTGGATGTTCCCATGGCTTTCCTATTCCTAGGCTCCTAGTGGTTGGATTTGCAAATGTACATCTCAAAAGGAAGGCCCCGATGAATGCCTCTGTATAGCCACATGGTGACTGTAGGCTTTCATGAAATAAAATAAGTAAAACTTAGGGTGTGTGCCCACGTAGCGTTTTACAAGCATATTTGATGCTGAAATTCCGCAGCGGAAACGCTTGTAAAACACTTGGTTATCCACACCCCATGGTCCACAATGAGTTTCTGCAAGTTCTATGCCCATGCTGCGGATTTTTCCGCAGCGTTTTTGATGCGCACAAAAATCTGTAGCATGTTAATTAATTTTGCGTTTCCGCATGCGGAATTGCCTTTGCAATGCAATAAAAAACGCAAGGCAATTCCGCTTGTCGAAAACGCACGATAAACGCTTGCGGAATTCCGCATGTGTTTTTCCAGGAAAGGACAAGCAGAAATGAAGCAGAAATTTTCTGCTTCATTTCCGCAACGTGGGCACATAGCCTTACAGCATACATTTTTTTTTCTGTAAAACCCTGCATAGGCAAGCACAGAAGACTGTTTTCCTATGCTTTGCAAAACTAATATTCTAGCGGATGCTAAAAGAAACATGAATAAATGGGGCCCTAATGTTTGTCATATAGTATGTGCCAGGAGTGTTCCCGGTGCGTACTCAGAAGATAGTGTATAAATGTTATGTCAGTACGGTTATACTGGTATAGAGAGCAACGACAATGCTATATATGATTATTTATCAGTGTAGGTTAACCTAATTCTTCTCATACTTTTCTTTTCTCAACAGGCAGACTATTCTAGACTACAAAACTAGTGGCTTATTCTTAATATTCAGTCTGTGGGGGTCTTACTGTAGTTAGCTGCCTAAAGGGGCAACTGTGATATCTGCCTCTTTATTTTGTTCCAGGCACAGCCTTAGCCCATTAGATATTGTGTGGCTTAAGGCCAGACGATTTATAGTTCTCAGTTTGAATGAAAACTCTGCTTTTAAAGGGGTTTTCCCACAAACAAAGTACATTTTAATCAATTTATCTGGGAATAAAATAAGTTCCACAATTGGATGAGTTAAAAAAAAATGTTACTGTGCTGAGATAATCATATAAATGTGCTCCCCCTATAATGTGTGCCCTGACCGTATAGGAATATGGTCTGATCATACCACAGCTCCCGGGCAGAGCAGAATGCAAAAGAGTATACAGACATTACAGCATGGGATTGCAGCTGACTCTTTCTGTGAGGCAAAACATTTGCTGCTTGTTTTTAAATATGTTTTAAACCAGCATTTGTGATCCTATGCTGTAATGTCTGTATACTTTTTTTGTGTCCTCCCCTGCCCAGGAGCTGTGGTATGATCAGACCATGTCCCTGTACATAGCAGGGGCACATTTATAAGATAATCTCAGCACAGGAATATTTTTTTAAACACATCCAATTGTGGAACTTATTATTATTCCAAGATCTATTAATTAAAATTTACTTTGTTCATTGGAAAATCCCTTTAAGTTAATTTTCACAGTTATAATGCGTATAAGATGATGAGCAATCTTATAGTAAACTTGACTCATTTCTCTCTTCATGGCCAAGTTAGATTCAGAATATCTTTTTTTCCTGGTACCAGAGAACAGTGTATTCTGGGTCATTAGAGACACATGGTTTAACTAGTAGGCGTATATCTGATACAGCAATCAACCGAAACCTCTGTTTCCAAGGGCTACCAATCAAATTTTTAAAGCAGCTGTGAATATGCAGAGAAAGAATAAAATGAGATAACTCAAAAGTAGTTGTAACATTTTATCATTTTAAAAGGAAAAATTTTGTTTAAAGCCCCAATTCATCATTGCTCTTTTTTCAGTTTTCTGGAGTAATAGCTCCTTCTAAATGGCTTTAGTATTTGCTACTGATTTTCTCTACTTTTTATAACACTTTTTAAAGTTCTCTCTTTTTTGAGTATTTTTTGATTTTTCTTCGACAACTTTGCTCATCCAGATTTTTTAGGCAGATTCATGAAATGTAAAGTTTACCAAATGTTGCATTTTTTTAGCGCATCTCACTAAGTCACATGACTTAGGATAAAAAGCCAGGTCATGTGATAAGGCTCATTAAAGAGTCACTATTGACTTCTAGGATTGCTACGTCCTGTAGGTGGCACTAGAGTTCTAGTCCTCTTCCTCTCTGAAGAGACAATTTGCATATTTCCCAGAGGAGCATTGCGGCTTTAAAAGTCTCCTCACTCTGACATGCTTAACACGTCACTCGCCGCAAGGAGAAATATTACCCCTAGATAAGGGAATGTTCACACAGAGCGTTTTTGCTGCGTGTCTTGTCTTTTTTCTGCAGCCAAAACTTGCTCTCTTGGCAGTGAAAACATGTTCAAAATCCTTGTTCTTCAGAGTTTTGCAGTGTTTTCTTCACAAAATTTTTGATTCTATTTTTTGCAGCATTTTAGGTGCAGATTACATATGAGATTTGTCTATACTACATCTTTAATAAAGTTACTTCATTCACTGAAAACGCCGCAAAAAATACCGTCACGTTTTTTGCAGAGTTGTTTCACTTTCTCTTTGCTTTTTATGGGTGAAAAATGCTTAAAAAAAGCTGAAAGTATTGACATGCTGTAGATTTCAAAAGCGCTGCAGCTCTCAAATTCAGTTAGGGAAAAAAAACGTGTGCACGACATCTCAGAAATCTCATAGCTTTTGCTGGTGCTGTAAAAAGCAGCTTTTAATTTGCATAAAAAACTGCAGAAAACCTCATGTATGAACATAGTCTAATAGGTAGATACTGCCAAATTATAGACCAAGAGATCCAGTGCCATCGGCCTACAGAATGCCTTTATTGGTATGCTGCCATGCTGTTGTTGTTGGTTTAATTAAGATTGTGCCTCTGCCTGGAAGTGACCATTTAGAATTGTTCTGCCTTATTTGTAAGAAAAAGTCAACGGTTGTGTTTGGACATTGAACTTGTGTTGTTACATTGCTTAAGGAAGAAGCATCGCAAACCTTTTCCCACCACTCGCATCCATCTCTACAGCCAGATTCTGTGTCTTACAATTTGGCTTTCGAGACTACTCAGGTCTCTTCACCAGGCTAGTATACCACAAAATCTGAAGAGTCACATATTTATACACAATAAGACACAAAAATAATGCAATAGATAAGACAGGTGATGGAAAGCAGAGTTATTATGGAAGAGATAAACAGTTCTGGCTATAAATATTTTAGCAGTTAATATATAAAGAGTGTGAAGGTTTTAAATGATAGTTTAAGTGATATTTTTAAGTTTTAAATGATAGTTTGCAGGATCTTGTGATTGCAACATTTTTGGTTTGTGATATTACGCCTTGTTCTACACCTATGGGCTCGCTCATACGAGCAAATAAATCGGGCAAATAAATCCGAGTGCAGTGCAATATACTCACACAGAGTCAATTGAGAAGATGGAGAACTCTTGATCTCCATCTTCTCCTCACCTGTGCTGTGATTCTCTCATGGTAAAGAATCAGATCACACACAGATGACCCTCGGATCAAACTGTGACAGAGTTTGATTCGAGTGTCATTACCATAATCGGCCCGATTCTCTCACACGAGAGAATATTCACTTGTGTGATCCTGGCCTAATATACACATAAATAAATAGCAATTAGTGTAGGTTTTGTGACAGCTTATCAAGAAATTTGTATCCAAGACACCAAGAAGCTCTATCATGGCAAATCTCCTATCTTATATAGTTATTATTTCAGTTTGCACTCTAGATGATAATCGAATAAGGCCACGGCCCCACTATCAGTATTTGGTCAGTATTCGGTCAGTATTTTTTCTCAGGAGTGGGAGCCAAAACCAGGTGAGGGACAATCAGAGAAAAGGTATAATAGAAACAAGTCACCAATTCTGCATTTATCACCCACTCCTGGTTTTGGTTCCCACTCCTGAGAAAAAATACTGACCAAATACTGATAGTGGGGCCGTAGGCAAAGTGGCCGAATACTGATAGTGGGGCCGTAGGCTAAGTGACCGAATACTGACCAAATACTGATAGTGGAGCCGTGGCCAAAATGTATCACTTTGGCATGACTCTAACTTACTATAACCTGGCAATGATTAAAGTAGGAAAAGAGAATGTAGTTGTATGACTTATAACACTTGCACATTGTAAAATGCTGACTCACAAACCTATATAATTGTTGGGAATGCTTGCCAGGTCCTGGTTCTAATTGCTCTTGGAATGCATCGGCGCTAAGTGTTATGTTGCCGAATGTGTTTAATGTAAACTGTATTGTACGGTACGTTCTAGAACACGTTCCATATGGTATATTCTCTGTACTTTAAAGTGAATTTTTGAGTATCTCCACATGTTCACATGGTTTTATGCATGTCTCTTTTAAAATAAAGAGGGGACTAATGTATAAATATTCACTTCAACATTGAAAATCTCTAGTAAATGCTCTGTTTTACTTACGGAGATGAAAATGCAGTGATAAACTGTTCTGTATATGTAAGTGAAACTCTGGATCCAGTTGCAATTCATTTTTAGCTCAGACCGTTAAAGATTAATTTCAATCTAAGAAGGGTATAACCATGTCTAGGCGCCATCCACAGGAGGTGGGTATACGAAAACAGGGGAGCACAAGTGCGCTACACTGTTCCCATAACTCCTGAGGCTGCCATTTTTCTGCCCCAGCTATCATGTTTTCCCCTTGATAAGCCAAGGACTGATGTGGATAAAAATATCAAACAAATAACTTCCTATGTAATGCATGCAGGTCAATCAGCATCCACTGTTTTGACACAGAGAGCACTTTTTGCCTATATTCCCTGGACAGTGGTCATCATCACCTTTAAACATCACTTTTATCCATGGAGTCCAAAATTTGGTGTGCTCCCTCTTTGGATGTGGGCAAAATGTTTTTGGCAGATTCTACAAAACATATATATATATAGACAGTAGCACTGCTTCTGATATCAGACTTGATATTTCTTATCTTTATTGAGGGTTAAAGTCTTGTTGTCACTTATGCAGAATAGATAAGTTGAAATGAAAGGAATGTGACTGAGATGAGTTCTGATGAGAATCAATGTCACCTTTCTGCAGCAAAGGCAGCGACTACCGTGAATGCTGGGGGTTATAAAAACCATGATTCATTTTTCCCAAGTATCTATGACAATTTATGCACCTCATTTAAGGGGTTATTCCCACAAAAAAAAATCTAGATATTCTCTATTCCAGCGGTCCCATATGAATAGGGGGATAACTTTATTTTTTGTGAATAAATCTTTAAACTTTAATTGTAAAATTCCTCCAAACAAAGCATACATTATATTGGGACAGAGCTTCCTAATTCCTCTGCTACATAGTATGTACGTCTTCTCACTGCATATACTTTATCTTTTTTCAATACTCATCATAAGTCCACTTTTGTGGATTTTCATTCACATCAATAGAGGGCACACCATTAGCAAAAACACTAAATACTGTACATCCATATAAACTGCTCATATATCTGGTAACCACCATATGGATACTAGATGTCTCATTAAAAGTTATCACAATGTTGATTTTGAGAGTTTTATTGTTGTTGTTATTTTAATAGGGGGACACTTTCCTTGTGTAATCTACAAATACATATACACGAACACAGTCCTGCGAGCATCTTCATGTAGGTGACATAGCTGGGATGCCAATTTTAATGCAATTCTCTTTATAATAGATTTTCTAGAAAATTCCTTTGAATAGGTGAACCTCTCCTGGAACCTCCACTGAAGAATGGGCCATGCCTTGACCTCATCCCTAGAGTACCCGACACAAAGGGCAGTAGCACTCTGGAAATTCTCATTGGTTACATATTCATTGCAACTAGGCCAACATTGTTACCTCACATAAAAACTTGTTTGCAGTCGTGTAATAATGCCATTCTCCATTGGAATCTATAATGTGCTGCTGTTATGCTTAAATGACTGTTTTTCTTATTCAGTTATCCTCAAAGCATTGTAAAGTTCTGAATTTTTTTTTATGTATGTCAATACCTCTGCTTCATTCTCTCTAAAACAACATGCTTTAGTGCTGTTTCATGCTTCTTTAGATGCTCCTTTTAACTGCTGCTCAGCAAGATTCCTACCCTATATTCAAACAATCTTATACCTGGCCAGCCTCCTTGCTCTTTACCTTTATACACAGAGAAGGGGATTCCATGTTCTGATTGTTTGAATATAGTTTATCAGTCTTTCTGAGCAGCAGTTGAAAGCATCTTCTAAAGAAGTCTAAACTGGGCATTGAAACAGCACTGCAACATTGTGGTAAAAAAATTATAACTTTATAAATTCTCTTTAGGTTCTAGATATTTTGAAAGTCATAGTCAAGAGCATTTTTGGTGACATGCATGGAATGTGACTGTTGCATGACAGCTCTTGAGACTCTCTAAATATATTCGATGGTTTTAGTTAATCCAGTTACTTACACATGAGACATATACTAGACCATTTATACTCCTAGCTAAGAATACAACATCATAATTGTAAAAATGTGAACTATGAGGACCATTCCTATATCTTTATAACACTATCTATGGGATAGAGTGTCAAGGCATGGCATTAAGATTATTTTATAATATTTCTAGACAAATGTATTTACTTGTTCTTATGATTTAATCCAAACAGCTGCTATATTAGAAAATAGTAGAATGGATTTTTTTTGTATATATTTATAGTACAGGCTTCCTGATGACCTTAGAGACTTGCACTCTTATTTACTGTAGTTACAAAATGAATCCCCCATTGTTGGTGATTGATGACATTTTAGAAAAATGTGTACAGCCTCATGTATGAAAATGGCAAAAGTAAAATAAGACTTATTGGTCAAAAAGGCCATTTTTAAACCTTAGACTATGTATGATGTCCCTTGTTGGCTGCCATGGCTATATTTTTTTTTAGACAGCTTTCTCACGTGAGGCCCATTATTCTGTTTTTGTTCCTGACCTTAAGTCTTAACCACAAAAGGACAATGTCCCAGAAAGTAACAAGTAGAGGGAAAGCACAGTGGCTCAGTGGTTAGTTAGTACTGTTGCTTTGCAGCGCTAGGGTCCTTTGTTCAAACCCCACCTGGGAGAACATCTGCATGGCTTTCCTCCAGATATTCCAGTTTCCTTCCGCACTCCAAAGACATACTGGCAAGGAATTTAAATTGTGATGCCCAGTGGTGACAGTGATAATAAGTTTAAGTACAATAATTTAATAAAATATAGAAAGTTGTTTGGTTCATGCTTGAGAGTTGGTTTTCATTAGTGGTTTCCTATGATATTGTCTTATGCAAGGGAATCTGCCAGGACGTTTAGTTTACTTAAACTACAGGTACATCTCACTAAATTAGAATATCATCAAAAGGTTAATTTATTTCAGTTCTTCAATACAAAAAGTGAAACTCCTATATTATATAGAGTCATTACAAACAGAGTGATCTATTTCAAGTGTTTATTTCTGTTAATGTTGATGATTATGGCTTACAGCCAATGAAAACACAAAAGTCATTATCTCAGTAAATTAGAATACTTTATAACACCAGCTTGAAAAATGATTTTAAAAGCCGAAATGTCCTACTGAAATGTATGTTCAGTAAATGCCCTCAATACTTGGTCGGGACTCCTTTTGCATCAATTACTGCATCAATGCGGCGTGGCATGGAGGGATCAGCCTGTGGCACTGCTGAGGTGTTATGGAAGTCCAGGTTGCTTTGATAGCAGCCTTCAGCTCATCTGTATTGTTGGGTCTGGTGTCTCTCATCTTCCTCTTGACAATACCCCATATATTCTCTATGGGGTTAAGGTCAGGCGAGTTTGCTGGCCAGTCAAGCACAGTGATACTGTTGTTTTTAAACCGGGTATTGGTACTTTTGGCAGTGTGGACAGGTGCCAAGTCCTACTGGAGAATGAAATTTCCATCTCCAAAAAGCTTGTCGGCAGAGGGAAGCATGAAGTGCTCTAAAATTTCCTGGTAGACGGCTGCGCTGACTTTGGTCTTGATAAAACACAGTGGACCTACACCAGCAGATGACATGGCTCCCCAAACCATCACTGATTGTGGAAACTTCACACTAGACCTCAAGCAGCTTGGATTGTGGCCTCTCCACTCTTCCTCCAGACTCTGGGACCTTAATTTCCAAATGAAAATTGGAACTCTGGGACCTTGTGGAGTGTGTCAATGACTGCCTTCTGGACATCTGTCAAGTGAGCAGTCTTCCCCATGATTGTGGAGCCTACTGAAACAGACTAAGGCACATTTTTAAATGCTCAGGAAGCCTTTGCAGGTGTTTTTTGTTAATTATTTTAATTTACTGAGATAATGACTTTTGTGTTTTCATTGGCTGTTAGCCTCAGTCACCAACATTAACAGAAATAAACACCTGAAATAGATCCCTCTGTTTGTAATGACTCTATATAATATATGAGTTTCACTTTTTGTATTGAAGAACTGAAATAAATTAACTTTTTTATGATATTCTAATTTAGTGAGATGCGCCTGTATATACATGACCATAGAAGTGCATGTGTGTCTGTATTGACCCAACGCGATTCTCTTTAAAAAAATTAGTGCTAAGTGCAGTTAAATAGTAAAAAGAAATTGTCCAATTTTGGATTCTAAAAATAACATTTGATTTGTGCATTGATCACTCTCAGCTTCTATATCTTTGTGTTATCAGACCTATACCTAAGTGAAACTGAGAGTGCGGACACGGGGAATGGCTCTGAGAGCATGGCGGTTCCTTCATTATGGTGATCCCTTTCAAAGTGTCTACAGACATGTTTGCATGACATCTCACAATATGTTTTAGAATTTTTGCATTATGTTAACTTTATATATCCTTGACAGAGAAGGGTTTGCTAAGGTGCAAGAACTTGCTGAACTTACAATAATAATAATAATACAAGTTTCTCTATATTATTATTATCGAATCAAATGCAATGCAACCAAGGACTTATCATTTGGATAAATTAAGTTAACTGTATTTTGAATAAAAATTAATTATTATTATTATATAATACAATTAACACAATTTATTTATGAAAATGACGTGTCTGTGGTTGCATTGCATTGGATCCTTCTAGATAGCTATAGTAATGCAGTTCTTCTCCCAGAATTCTGTAATATTTGAGAGTATATTTTACGATTCATTTTGTAAAGCCTGAGAGACAGGAGAAGGTTTGTGAAATGTAAACATTTTACATTGAGTTGTATGTGGGATTTCCTGTTAACCCTCCTATTCTCTGTGGGCCTAGCTGGAACTGCACAATAATTGCAGCTGACAGCATAGGCTGCTTGCACGCGCATCAATATTCATGCTCCGCTTGGAACATTCTCTTCCTGCGTCTCTTAGTATTGTTACTGTACTGTTCTCTACTTGAGTGAAAAGTTAACTTCCCTCTCAGCAGAGAAACACACAAGCAACTACTGTCTGTTACTGAGGCCATGTGTCCTCCCTGCTAATAAACTCCTCTCCAGCAAGGCGAACGCATTTCCACGACTCTCAATTGCTTCTTTTATAGCGCTATGAACGGCTGAGTTACCTGACGGCCGATGCATATTCATATATTGAGTGAGTTCGTGTGTCTCCCATACGTTCCTTATGACTGCTGGCGTTGTGCGTGTAAATTAATTGCTGGCATAGGACAAAGGTAGCACAGAAGGAACTAGTCTACAGCTTGAGAAGTCATTTACAATACAGGCAGGCTGTGGATTAATGGGAAACTGTCAACTATCCAGATTTCAAGGGGTAGTCTGCTTTGAAAATCACTTTTCGTATAGTGGGACCTCAGGGACAAGACTGACCATGGGGGTTCAGTGCAATAATAATAATATAATAATAATTTTTATTTTTATAGCGCCAACATATTCCGCAGCACTTTACAAATTTTAGGGGGGACTTATACAAACAATACAGAATAAACATATCTCATATCGAAAGGAGTGAGGGCCCTGCTCGCAAGCTTAGTCTATGAGGAAATGGGGGGAGACCCAAGAGGTAGAATGTGCAAAGCTTGTGATCAGATTTAGAGACACTTATTATTATTTACATCAAGTATACAAGTTAAAAATGTGAAGAAAATGGTGTGTTTTTCAATATCACCATATATATTTAAAAGTGAAAAATTGAAAAATCTTGCAACTAGGTCAATAACCGTAATATTAAAGCAGTTGTCCTCTTTCAGAAAAACAAAAAAACAAACCGCATACAAACTTTTTAAACTAATACTTTGTTAGCTGTTATTATATTACTGTTAGGATTGCAATGCAAGATAACACTTATATATATATATACATACAGTGATGGCCAACAGTGATGGCACATTCTGTCAGATAATACTCAGTTTCTTCCTGAAAATGATTGCAATGATTGTAGCGCTTGATGGTTTTTGCAACTGCACTTGGGGACACTTTCAAAGTTTTCCCAATTTTTCACACTGACTGACCTTCATTTCTTAAAGTAATGATGGCCACTCGTTTTTATTTACTTAGCTGCTTTTTTCTTGCCATAATACAAATTCTAACAGTCTATTCAGTAGGACTATCAGCTGTGTATCCACCAGACTTCTGCACAACACAACTGATGGTCCCAACCCCATTTATAAGGCAAGAAATCCCACTTATTAAACCTGACAGGGCACACCTGTGAAGTGAAAACAATTTCTGGTGACTACCTCTTGAAGCTCATCAAGAGAATGCCAAGAGTGTGCAAAGCAGTCATCAAAGCAAAAGGTGGCTACTTTGAAGAACCTAGAATATAAGACATATTTTCAGTTGTTTCACACTTTTTGTTAAGTATATAATTCCACATGTGTTAATTCATAGTTTTGATGCCTTCAGTGTGAATGTACAATTTTCATAGTCATGAAAATACAGAAAAATATTTAAATGAGAAGGTGTGTCCAAACTTTTGGTCTGTACTGTATGTATATGGCATTATTGTATTTTTTGGTGGCCAAGTCTCTAGGGATGTTTTCTAATTAATTTATTGTTTTCCATATGTTTATGTCTGCACAAGCAACAATAATCTGAGAGAGACTGAGCTATACCATTTTTCAAAGGACCCAGTGTGGTTGACTCTGTACCATTGTTTGGATCTAATTTTTAGCCGATCCTGTTTTTTATTTGTGTGTCTGGTATAAGGGTAAACTAGGGCTAATAAGGAAGAGCCGACATGGAACGGGGACACCAAACCGTATCTCTAGGGTTCTAAACGTCCGCTGTCAGGTAAGGTTTCAGTATCAGAGGGAAAGCTAGGGCCAGTCTGAATGGTCTTGGTATTGCTTCCCAGTTACCCTTACCCCATTTGTATTGACTCCTGTTTTTAATGTTCTTTGTCCGTTTATATATTGACTCGTTATATCTTTTAATGATATCTAATGAAAGTTAGATTTTATATAGGGTTACTTTTGCTGTTATGGTCTTAACTGCAAATGGACATGTATATCATCAAGATCTTCTGCTGGCAGCTCCCTTTGTAATTGCTGACTAATGGCCAACATGTGTTAGATGGGAGACAAGTCCAGAGACGTACAGGCCATGGTAGCACGTTTAGGCCACCAGGTTGTTCACCGTAGCACAAGCAATATGCAGCCTGGTGTTGTCATGTTGCAAAAATGTCTTCTGGGACACTTTGGAGAAATGGCCGTACCACTGGTTCCATGACTAATAAATGGCAGATTAATTAGAAAAGTTATTCTTCCAGTTCTCTGTATTTGCTAAACATCCATTGGGACTGCACATCTGATGACTATGTAAGCCAATTTCAGTTACATCGTAATAATCCATCCTTAGTGACATTTCTGGCCAGTGATTGAATATGTGGGTCACTTACATGTTCGCACTGTTGGCGTCACATCAGTTCACACAGAGGAAAAAGTCTAAGCCCAAATATAGATATTTACAGTTCTCTGGACACCACGTTCACAGTTGGAGAGAAGAAGACTTTGAAACATGGAACATGGAGAAGGGACCATTTGTTGAGTAAATTCTTAACATTGAGGTGCAAGGCATGTTTTTGTTTTTAGGCATGATTACTTCTTTAACTACAACCGATAGCAGTATAGCCCCCTTGAAATAAAAACTAAAGATGAGGGGCACCCAACTGTGAGAACCTCTACAATCATGATTATCTTTTAGCCATCATTAGTATTTTGAAAGAAAGTGTTTTGTGCAAGAAAAAGTAGTTTTAGTTTCCAGAAGGTAGAGATTCTCCATGAAGAAGCATCAGATGCATACACTCATGCTGTTTTGCCATCTTTTGGAGAACATTTCCAGCATTACATGTAGACCATAGCTGTGCTAGGAAAGAAGTAAAGGCACAAAAACCCCAAATAACTTCCTCATGGCCCCCAACTGGTCATGTTTTCAGGATTTCCTTAGCATTGATGGAATTATTATCAAGGCATCAGAAACTGTCACAAGTTCTCTCACCTGTGTAATACTAAGAAAATCCTGAAAACATGAATTGTTGGGGGGCCATGAGGACTGGACTTTAGGAAACGCTGCCTTACAGGATTGGTCAATAAGGTCCTGTTCACACTGCAGTGCATCCAGAATACGTTTTTGTGCCCATCTGAAAAAACAGGCACGTTCAGAGAAAAAATAAAACACTAATGGAGTTCAATGTATTCTATTGCCCCATTGGCGATTTGTCAGAATCCCGATTTTAGGGGTATTCAGACCAAACCCATGGACACACTGCAAAAAAAAAGCAGTGTGAACAGGGCCTAACCTATGGCTCTCCAACTGTTGAGAAACTGTGGATCGCAGGGCATGCTGGGAGTTGAATTTTCACAACAGGTTGTAGACCACTGCCCCAAATGGAGAAATACAGGTTATTTAGGTGAACCTCAGTAATTTTAAGTGATAAGGGATAGAAAGGGCAGATTTTAATGTCAGTTCAGGTGTTTTCAGTCGCGAGTAGAAAGTGTGGACTGGACGGCTCTATACAGACCTCCTAATGTAAACTGGAAAGTTTCTGCTATGCACAATGTGAATGTTTAAAAATAGCCGGCTGTGGATGGGATGACTAATGTGCACTTCTTGTTTTGCAAAGCTTTCTTTATTTCACTTTGGAAAGATTGTAGAAACGAATAAACTTTAAGATTTAAACCAAATGTTTGCTACATTTAAAGACAAAGCGCATGTTAGAAAATAAATGTTTTTTTTTTTAAGTTAGACAAGGATGTGAATACATTTGATTTAAGGGGTATGTACACATTTATACTAGGAACAAGGATATGTATTTTAGATTAGAGTGCCTGTAAAAAGGTAGCAAAGAATACATAGAAATGATTAACTGTAAGTTCACATTTCAGTTTTCACTTTTAACAAGACGCAATATAATCAACAATGTATAGCAAAAAAAAGCATTTTTGCTTTTTTTTTTGCTTTGCCTCCTTTTTTTTGCGGAAATATTAGCAATGAAAGCATTTGGCACTTAAACAGTTAATTCTTAAGACCAAGTGGGCATTACCAGAGAGATTTCACTGGGGGCGTGTACTTCTTTCTCTTTCTGATGCTGACCAATCATAAGCAGGCAGCAAAACACTGAGGAAAAAAAAACACCCCCCCACAGTAGTATTGGCAAACAGTCTGCCTTACTGCAGAGTGATGACATGCTGGAGCACAGCAGAGCTGAGCTTTCAGCTCTCGTCTACAGTAGTTTCAGTACAGACACTTCTAGTAGCCCTCCTTTCATAATGCTGCAAGCTCTGCCAATCGTTAATAGTCATCCACATACAAGGGGAAGAGGAATAAGCTCCCATTATAGCTAAGAATGGGCTCTGTGTGAGACATAAAGATACAGTCTGCTCTCCTCACAGCAAAGACATGGTGCTAGAGCACAGCCGACCTGAGTGTGATTTACAACTTTCAGCTTTCATCTCCAGCAGTCAGTGTGGGGGATATGGTAGTACAGCAGAGTTGGCAACACTACAATTGGTTTGGCAATGATATTGTGTATTTGATGCTGCCAATAAAGCTCATTTGAATTTTAGAGGAGAGCTACTAGAAGTGTTTACAATGAGACGACTTCTGTAGAATTGCCTCTCTTCTGCACCGAATGACAGAGATGAGAGCTGAAAGCTGTTAGTTAATCACTCTCAGATCTGCTATGCTGCAGCACGTCATTACTCTGCAGTGAGGAAAGCAGACTGTCATTATGCCTCACATTGAGCCTGTCCTCAGCTATGGTAGGGGCATGTTCTTTCCCCAGTGTGATGCTGTCTACTTATGATTGATCAGGATTAGAAAGAGGAAGAAGTACACCCCCCAATGAAATCTATCTGGTAATGCCCACTTGAACTTAAAAAAAATTGTCGTTTAGGTGCTAAATACTTTATGCTAATATCTCCGCAACAAAGAAGCAAAATTGAAAAATGAAAAAACAAATATGTTTTATTCTGCTCTGCAGCGCCTATTACATCGTGTGTCCAGTTCGACATGAAACATTTGGTGAAATTACCTCTTTCAAGAGGGTCCCATATGTTTAGAAAACTTTGATTAATATTAACATATGGATGAATTACAAGGTATGACTGCTGCCAGTATGTTTTTCTCTTCTATTGTATCTTGATTGTGCCTGGTCAATTAATTCATATCTGGCAGTCTTGTTGCTATAGATGTGCTGCCTAACAACCATTATATATAATAAAGATGCGACACACAGTGTAAACTTGGCTTTATCAGATTATTAAAGTCTTAAAGGGGATGTCTTTTTGTCCTTACTAGCCAAGAGTGGATACAGCACAGAGTATTGATGAAGGGACTGATTGGGTCCCGAAACACACTGTCATTTCACCATAAAGAAATTTACTTTTACAGACTCTGGACGTCAGTCTGAATTCTTGCAAAAGCATAATAGGCAAGATAAGCCATGATTTTCCGATCCACATCTCTGGGGGTCACAATCACTGTGAGCAAAATATAGCTTAACCCTATTGACAAAATATTAGTAATCGGACTGATAAAGAAGTATTCCAAGAGCAATACATTTCCAAAATTCTAATTGCTGACATATATATCCATCCGTGTGAACATACCATAAAGTCCCCTGTACACATTAGATGAAAGTCAGATGAGCCCTTATAATTCCAACTGACCATTATAAGGGCCTCCTGACTCTCCTCTGGCAAATGAAGTCGAAAGGGAGAAGAATCAGACAGTTGAAACTGCAAAGCCTTATAATTTTGTTTTTGGGGGACATAAGCCACCGCCAGAGGTTTATTACAGGGGCTTTCTCTGCTCTCCCCATTGAAGACACATTATCACTTGGCGGAGTCGAATAATTATGTGTATGGTGGAGTTGGGAGAGATAACTGTCTGCCGGACAAATGCTCGTCTGACAGCCATCTCATGAATGGCCGACTATAGGGGTACGGTCATAGATGGCTATTATTTTTCAAAATAGAAAAATGTTACTTGTTATCCATGGAATTTATTTAGGATTAAGGGTGTGCTACACAACCTAATATTGAGATGTTATTTTTTTATATTATTTTTATATTATATTTTAGTGGTTAAAAACTATACAGTAGTTTCTAAAGTCCCTTTATTCTAGTCACATAACCATAATTGTCCGTCCATAGTGAGAAGATGGGATGTATGGTTTGTTTCCCATCTAGCTGAAGTGTAATCTCTTCTCTCCTCATCCTTGTACCTGGCACTTATTAGTTATAACCTCTTCATTTGAATAACGGTCTCGCTTTGAGCGGGGGGCCTCTGCAGGACGATTAATACAAATACTGTGTGCTATTCATCTTTACACTTGCATAGTTTTCCCAGCTGCCCCATAACACATGGCTTCTGTATAGGAAGACAAACAGCTGCATCCTGTCAGACCCTGCTCTTATTTAATAGATAGCCGCTTATAGGACCAAATAAATATTTCCTCAAGGTTGAGTATTATGAATTGTCACCATGTTTCAGATGCCACACTATGAAAAGCTTCGCCCATAAATTCTGAGATTTCTGGCCTAGCGTAGAAGAAAATACGGACAGCTGGCATACACAATGCAGATTCCAGGATTAATTGTAGTCACTTCCTTTACTCCACAGTTTTCGGTAATCAGAGGAAATCAAAGCAGTGCTATAAATATGACTCTTTCTTTTTTTCTTTAGCAGGCGGGCGGAAGGGCTGTCTTGTTGGAAAAAAAGATCATTTGAGCTTTCGTATAATAAAGAGCGGCTCTGCTGAATATTGTATGCTAATAGATGCGGAAACTATGAGAAATGTAAACAGCTTTGTTATGTTGCATCCCTTTTATACCTCCGCATTAATCATATGTACATAACAAACATATTCTCATGAATTTTTGAAATAATAAAATTGAAAACAAAAAATGCAGACTTGAAATTCAAGGTCAAATAGGGACACCGTGCATGGAAGGAATGGGTAAAATGATGGAAACGTAAGGAAGCAATATATAATGTAAACCTTGGAAGGCAGGCAATAGATAACGTAAACACAAGGAGGCAGGCAATCGTGTACTGGATCTTTTAAGGACTAGGGAAGATATTTCTTCATTGACTTCAATAGAAAGGAAGTAGATATTATCAGAGGTGCCTTGACAGCACATAGGAATTTTTTCCAGCTATCTCTTGACAGTATGAAGAATCACTCAAAATCACTCCCTTACACAACGGGAGTGTTCTGTCGAACACTGTGGATGATCTGTAGACCAAGGAGTAGATTGATAACAGTAGACCAAGGAGTAGATTGATAATGGTAGACCAAAGAGTAGATTAATAACAGTAGACCAAGGAGTAAATTGATAACGGTAGACCAAAGAGTAGATTAATAACAGGAGACCAAGGAGTAGATTGATAACGATAGACCAATGAGTAGATGAATAACAGTAGACCAAGGAGTAGATTAATAACAGTAGACCAAGGAGTAGATTGATAATGGTAGACCAATGAGTAGATGAATAACAGTAGACCAATGAGTACATTAAAAACAGTAGACCAAGGAGTAGATTGATAACAGTAGACCAAGAAGTAGATTGATAACAATTGACCAAGAAGTAGATTGATAACAATTGACCAAGGAGTAGATTGATAACGGTAGACCAATCAGTAGATTAATAACAGAAGACAAAAGAGTAGATTAATAACAGTAGACCAAGGAGTAGATTAATAACAGTAGACCAAGGAGTAGATTAATAACAGTAGACCAAGGAGTAGATTGATAACAGTAGACCAAGGAGTAGATTGATAACAGAAAACCAAGAAGTAGATTGATAACGATAGACCAAGGAGTAGATTGATAACAGTAGACCAAGGAGTAGATTGATAACAGTAGACCAAGGAGTAGATTGTAAACAGTAAATCAAGAAGTAGATTGATAACAATTGACCAAGGAGTAGATTGATAACGGTAGACCAATGAGTACATTAATAACAGTAGACCAAAGAGTAGATTAATAACAGTAGACCAAGGAGTAGATTAATAACAGTAGACCAAGGAGTACATTGATAACATAAAACCAAGAAGTAGATTGATAACGACAGACCAAGGAGTAGATTGATATCAGTAGACCAAGGAGTAGACTGCTAACAATTACATCAGTTTTACAATGTACAGCTGAATGCAAAATACCATGAGATGAAGATGGACCTGTGTTGCTCGCGTATAACCATATTTTATTTCCAGATGTTTTAGCTTTGGCAGAATTGTGTACTAACATTAGACGACCATATTCCACCTAGTGTCCACATTAGACAATGCCTATGATCATTTATTCTGCATTACAAGAGGATACAAAACAAGAAATAAATAAGGTCTCATTCATACGTCATTAATTTTTCACGTACGCACAAAATCGGTGCTTTTCATCTTAGTTTCATCAGTGTTTGATCAGTGAGTTAGTTTTCCCATCAGTGCTTCATCAGTGATTTTTACATATGAGATTTTTTTTTACAAAGCTTCTCCTATACGTTACAATGTTAATCACAGACCGCACACATATTGCGCACTGATGCCATATGGGTGCTGTTTGAGTTTTTCATGGACCTTTAGATTTAAATTTTGATCTGATAAAAAACAGACATGTCTGTGATTTTTTTTTTGCGTACACACAGTTCACAAAAACACACACACATGTGAATAGCATCAGTGATTATAATGGTTGTGTTCTATCTGTGAAAACCACAGATAGAACACGTACATGAAAACCAGGTGTCTGAATGAGGCCTAAGACCTGGGACTGCTGACTTATAACTTGTCACTGTAAGGCTGTGTGCCGACGATGCGTTTTTAAGCGTTTCCGCAGCGGCAAAAACGCTTAAAAAACGCATGGTAGAAGGTCTGCCATGTTCCCCAATGATAATCCGCATGTGCTGTGCACATGCAGCGGAAATTTCCGCTGCGGATTATCATTGCGGAAAAAAATGCAGCACTACCAATTATTTTGCGGAAGCGTTGCATTTTCGCCGCCATTGACTTGCATTGGAACGCTTGGATTATGCATAACTGCATCTGTACTTGCAGAATCCATGCGTTTCAATGTGCGGATGGTACCCAGGTCTAGAGGAGAGGAGACCGACCAAGTTGTCAAGCACTTTCCAAGTGATGCTAAAATCGCTTGAAAAGCGCTTGTCAACCCACATGTGGAAATGCATGTGAAGAACGCTTCACATCCGCATGTCCCTGGCAGGAAAAACGCATGTACAATCCGCATGTACAATCCGCATGCGTTTTTTCTGCCAGGGAGATGCAGAAACGCTCAGGAAAAAATCCGGAGCATTCCTGCATCGTGGGCACATAGCCTAACATCACTTATTTAGTGAGATTGACTATACTAGTCTTTGTACATTGTATTTTTATCTTAGTGAATGAAGGACAGTGTACTGTAACTGATTAAAAAATGCTTCAGCCATGCAATAATGTTATCTTTATATGTACTTAGGACTATCTGCAGCTCATAACCTTGCGGGTACATAATTGGTGGCTCACATCATGAAGTTTACTAGAGGTTAAGTAAAGAGGGAACTTTCTGTGTTTTCATTAATGTCTTACATTCATTGGGATAATAGGTTTTGGCAGCAGAATGAGGGTATATAAGCATCATCTAGGGGGTGATGCTTCCTCTTTAGATTGTTGCCACCACCCAGGCAAAGTCAGAGAGTTTAGTGAGCATTAATGTGCCTTATGTCTTATTTCTATGACGCAAACATCATATAAGTTGCCCCTTTCCTTTTATTGATTTGCTCGGGATTCTGGCGGTCTGGAGTTTTAACTGTTATTGGTACACACATCTGTCTAATATTCTAGGAACCACTTCTGATTCTCATGCCCTATAACCTGCCATCCACTGTTTTTAATGACCAGTTCTTCTTCATCAGCATTCAGCCAGCACTACAGTTACTAGAGCTTCCTCTCCCCTATCATTTCCCATCATGCATTGCATCTGATATTGTCCAATGTCTTGTTTTCCTTGAAGTGAAATATTGCCTCTCTGTTATGCCTTTATACAGTTTGACAGACAGTTGAAACTGCAGGGTGGCCGATAACCTAGGTAACAAGCTGTACACTATGAAATTAGAAATCCCTCCAATTTTGAGAAGAGGGGTAAATTGCAAAACTGCTCATTTTTTTAAGCACTTTGCAATTTCACTCATTTATGAAGTTGAGACAATCCCTTTAAACGAGGTTCTCTACTTAAGGCAATCCAGGCTTGTTAGAAGGGCCACCTAGCAATAAGATGATCATAAAGTGTTCCCTGCTGAGACCACAAGCAATCAGATCTTTGGTGAAACCTTGCTGTAGGTGTCTATTTCCCTACATCTCCACATCGGAAAATTTGACATTACAAAGTGCCTATTCAAATCTATGAGTTTGTTGTGTAATGCCAGACAGGGCAGGTCTTCCAAAAGAAAAGATGTTCTGGCCAAAAGATAAAGACCTGAAATGAGGACCATTTACTTTAAATTACCAAATAAAATATATGAAAAATGGATTTTCTACTCCATTAATTAAGGCAGGGGTCTCAAACTCGGCTGGGTATATGGGCCGCACATGGAAAAAATTTGAATTTGGGGGGCCGCATTCTTTGTTCAATGTGACATTTTTAGTGATACCATTTTTTTTTGTATACACCTTTTGAACATTTTTGCCGTGTTTATTTTTTTATGGCTTGGGTCGTTATGGATGTGGCGATAATAAACGTGCACTTTTTTGTGTTTACTTTAGTTTACATATAAAACAGCATTTTTAGTGCCCAATATTTTTTCATGCTTTATTTTATTTTTTATTTTTTTTACAATTTTATTTCCCCCAATTGGCCACATTCAGTAATATTGTCTTACAATTAGCATCATATAGTAATAATGGAAAACATCTTGTAGTAATGTTCCCCATCCAAGTCCCCATCTTGTACTAATGTGCCCCATCCAGGTCCCCATCCTGTGGCTATGTGCCCCATCCAGGTCCCCATCCTGTGGCAACGTTCCCCATCCTGGCGCCCATCTTGTACTAATGTGCCTCATCCAGGTCCCCATCTTGGGGCTATGTGCCCCATCCAGGTCCCCATCCTGTGGCTCTGTGCCCCATCCAGGTCCCCATCTTGTGGCTCTGTGCCCCATCCAGGTCCCCATCCTGTGGCTATGTGCCCCATCCAGGTCCCCATCCTGTGGCAACGTTCCCCATCCTGGCGCCCATCTTGTACTAATGTGCCTCATCCAGATCCCCATCTTGTGGCTATGTGCCCCATCCAGGTCCCCATCTTGTGGCTATGTGCCCCATCCAGGTCCCCATCTTGTGGCTATGTGCCCCATCCAGGTCCCCATCTTGTGGCTATGTGCCCCATCTTGTGGCTCTGTGCCCCATCCAGGTCCCCATCTTGTGGCTATGTGCCCCATCCAGGTCCACATCTTGAGGCTATGTGCCCCATCCAGGTCCACATCTTGTGGCTATGTGCCCCATCCAGGTCCCCATCTTGTGGCTATGTGCCCCATCTTGTGGCTCTGTGCCCCATCCAGGTCCACATCTTGAGGCTATGTGCCCCATCCAGGTCCCCATCTTGTGGCTATGTGCCCCATCTTGTGGCTCTGTGCCCCATCCAGGTCCACATCTTGTGGCTATGTGCCCCATCCAAGTCCCCTCTTGTGGCTATGTGCCCCATCCAGGTCCCCATCCTGTGGCTATGTGCCCCATCCAGGTCCCCATCCTGTGGCTATGTGCCCCATCCAGGTCCCCTCTTGTGGCTCTGTGCACCATCCCGGTCCCCATGTTGTGGCTCTGTGCCCCATCCAGGTCCACATCTTGTGGCTATGTGCCCCATCCAGGTCCCCATCCTGTGGCTATGTGCCCCATCCAGGTCCCCTCTTGTGGCTATGTGCCCCATCCAGGTCCCCTCTTGTGGCTATGTGCCCCATCCTGTGGCTATGTGCCCCATCCAGGTCCCCATCCTGTGGCTATGTGCCCCATCCAGGTCCCCTCTTGTGGCTCTGTGCACCATCCCGGTCCCCATGTTGTGGCTCTGTGCCCCATCCAGGTCCACATCTTGTGGCTATGTGCCCCATCCAGGTCCCCATCCTGTGGCTATGTGCCCCATCCAGGTCCCCTCTTGTGGCTATGTGCCCCATCCAGGTCCCCTCTTGTGGCTATGTGCCCCATCCAGGTCCCCTCTTGTGGCTATGTGCCCCATCCAGGTCCCCTCTTGTGGCTCTGTGCCCCATCCAGGTCCCCTCTTGTGGCTATGTGCCCCATCCAGGTCCCCATCTTGTGGCTATGTGCCCCATCCAGGTCCCCTCTTGTGGCTCTGTGCCCCACCCAGGTCCCCATCTTGTGGCTATGTGCCCCATCCAGGTCCCCTCTTGTGGCTCTGTGCCCCATCCAGGTCCCCATCTTGTGGCTCTGTGCCCCATCCAGGTCCCCTCTTGTGGCTATGTGCCCCATCCAGGTCCCCTCTTGTGGCTATGTGCCCCATCCAGGTCCCCTCTTGTGGCTATGTGCCCCATCCCGGTCCCCATGTTGTGGCTATGTGCCCCATCCAGGTCCCCGTCCTGTGGCTATGTGCCCCATCCAGGTCCCCATCCTGTGGCTATGTGCCCCCTGTGCTGTTCTTCACACACATAAAATAGAAAAAAAAAAAGATGATTCTCACCTGTCCTCCGTTCCCTCGGCGGCCTTCCTGCAGATGTGGCCCGCAGGCACCACAGAGTCCGACCCCTTGACGATCCCGACCTGGTCCAGGAGGAGCCGCCGACAGCAGCGCTGCATTGCCGCACAGAGACTGTCTCCCAGCACAGCATTTTCAATGTCAGCCGCCGGCCAATCAGAGGCCAGCAGCTGACATCTGCATATGGCAATGACGTCATACTCGCTGCGCCGACACGCAGATATCAGCTGCTGGCCTCTGATTGGCCAGCGGCTGGCATTGGAAATGCAGTGCTGGGAAACAGTCTCTGTGTGGCAATTCAGCGCTGCTGTCAGCGGCTCCTCCTGGACCAGGTCGGGATCGTCAAGGGGTCTGTGCCTGCGGGCCACATAAAGCAGCCTCAGGGGCCGCATGCGGCCCGCGGGCCGCGTGTTTGAGACCCCTGAATTAAGGTAACATGTATTCAGAAGAAATCCCATTAATTTACTCAATTGAAGAAAACTAAAGGTGAGGTGCCTGAACCTTTAAGAACATGTTCCAGCATTTCCATTCACACTTACAGTAATGGACGAAAATGTTGGCACCCTTGAAATTGTTCCAAAAAAGTATTTCTCCCAGAAAATTATTGCAATTACACATGTTTTGTTGTACTGTACACATGCTTATTTCCTTTGTGTGCATTGGAATAACACAAAAAAAACAGAGAAAAAAAGGCAAATTGGACATCATTTTACACAAAACCCCAAAAATGGGCCAGACAAAATTGTTGGCACCCTCAACTTAATATTTGGTTGCACACCCTTTGGAACAAATAACTGAAATCAATCACTTTCTATAACCATCAACAAGCTTCTTACACCTCTCAACTGGAATTTTGGACCACTCTTCTTTTGAAAACTGCTCCAGGTCTCTCATATTTGGTGTTCAATGAGATTTAGATCCTGACTCATTGCTGGCCAGTTCAGAACTCTCCAGTGCTTTGTTTCCATCCATTTCATGGTCTTCTTGAAGTATGTTTGGGGTCATTGTCCTGCTGGAAGACCCATGACCTAGGACCTAAACCAAACTTTCTGACACTGGGCACTAAATTACGACAAAAAATCCTTTGGTAATCTTCAGATTTTATCAGGCAGCAAAACAACCCCAAAACATCTTTGAACCTCCACCATATTTCACTGTATGTATTGTGTTCTTTTCTTTGTAGGCCTCATTCCGTTTTCGGAAAACAGTGGAATGATGTGCCTTACCAAAAAGTTCTATCTTAGTCTCATCTGTCCACAAGAAGCTTTCCCAGAAGGATTTTGTCTTACTTGCAAACATTTTGGTAAACTGCAGTCTAGCTTTTTTATGTGTCTGTGTCAGCTGTGAGGTCCTCTTGGGTCTCCTGTCATAGCGTTTCATTTCATTCAAATGTTGACTGATTGTTTACGCTGACACTGATGCACCCTGAGCCTGTAGGACAGCTTGAATTTCTTTGTAACTTGATTGGGGCTGCTTTTCCATCAGCCGGATTATCCTGCATTGCAACCTTCCATCAATATTGCTCTGCCGACCACGTCCAGGGAGATTAGCTACAGTGCCATGGGTTGTAAACTTTTTGATTATGTTGGGCAACGTGGACAAAGGAACATCAAAATCTCTGGAGAGGGACTTGTAGCCTTGAAATTGTTGATATTGTTCAACAATTTTGGTTCTCAAATCCTCAGACAGTTCTCTTCTCCTCTTTCTGTTCTCCATGCTTAGTGTGGCACACACAGACACACAATGCAAAGATTGAGTCAACTTCTCCCTTTTTTATCTGGTTTCAGGTGTGATTTTCATATTGCCCACACCTGTTACTTGCCACAGGTGAGTTTGAATGAGCATCGCATGCTTGAAAGAAAGTTGTTTACCCACCATTTTGGAAAGGTGCCAACAATTTTGGCCAATCTTTGGAGTAATGTGTGAAATTATGTCCAATTTGCCTTTTTTTCTCTGTTTTTTTTTGTGTTGTTCCAATACTCACAAAGGAATTAAACATGTATAACAAAACATATGTAATTGCAATAATTTTCTGGGAGAAATACTTAATTTTCTGGAACAATTTCAAGGTTGCCAACACTTTCAGCCATGACTGTACTGTATATGTTCTACACCTACATTATTCTGTTATCACACTTTTGTCCTATTATTATGTTCAGAATTATTATATCTTCTTATTATAGCTTATAACTTATATTAATCAAAAATTATTACCGTGATGTTAGATTAGTAAAATTGCTAGGGTTTTTAGAGACCCAACTAATGAAAAGAACTATGCAGAATTGGCTTTCGTATGTCCGCTGTGGGCTGATATAGACGCATAAATCATATATAACAGTTGGTGTTATGTGACTGAGGTCTGAAAGACACAGGAAACAATGCAGTTAAATCCCATTGTCTCATGCATTTTGCACTGCAGAGTTCAGACCACATCTGGGAAATAAAAATAGCCCATGGCAAAATTCCAGCTCACGCTAATAAACCAATGGCAAAGACTGATCGCCTTCCAATGGTTAAAAAAACAGTCGTTTTTGTAATGCATCATTGCTAATGGCTGGCTCCAGTGGTGGTAGAACAAAGCATCTGACAGTGACCACCCAAAGCAACAGCTGCGATATCATAGAGGTATTGAACACAAGTATTCACTGCTCAGAATAGGACAGGTTTCAAAATGCTGTGATATGGACATATTTTATTGTTCTTCTGAATGTAACTCATTATAGGGTCCTATAGTGATATAACTTCTGTTCAATAGAACTATAAGGGTCACGAAATGCAGCCACATCACGGCTATGTGAACAGACCTACATTTCAATGAATGAGATCTTAAAGGAGATACTTAAATAAAAATGATTGAATTGTGCATGTTATGTATTATAATATATGCATTAAGTAGATGCTCTTAGTTGTCCTAATCAGTGGTTGCACTATATGTACCCCGCCACCCTCTTATCTCAACATCTGAATAGCTACAGGAGTTATATTACGACTGTAAAAGCTTAATGTGCTTCTTTCAACTCAGTTTATAGAAAACCTGCATTAAATTGCCATGTTCTAATGTAAAACATCACAATCCAGTCGACACAAGGATTTTCTTCCATTAATGTCATTCTCATGTAACAAATAGAGCTTGTAAGTGCTGCCATGAAGCAGTACCACTGCACTCCTCCTCTGCTTGCTGCATTGGAGAGTGCAAAGTTTGGACCAGTGTCACAATCATGCCGCTGGCCCAATGTGTCAGTCATTCAGGAGTGAGACAAACCCCTTTAAAAATTGGTGGTGCTATAAAAGGTATCTTCTGTTTCTGATAACAAAAGCTATATTCACATGTCCTCCATTTGAGATGTTCATTAGGGAAAGTATTCAATGTACAATATGCACCTAAAGTAGGCATCCATCACAAGCAGGACCCATTATAAAACCTAAAGGATGCAGTGGTATACACTTTTTTTATACTGGATACCATATTACGGAATAGCATAGTTCTTTTTTGCAGCAAACCGACTTATACCAACTTGGCGGTGATCATAGGGACACTTTTTACCTCCATCGGCTGATTGATACTTATGGATATGCTTGGCTTGTACATAAGCATTTCCTGGCTATACACTATGGGGAGGTGCGGACGGTGCCTTTTAGACACTGAAGTACCTACATCATTTTTGAAGGAGAAGTATGATGCGAGTGTGGGGCTCCTTAGACAGCGTTTCTATGAATATCTATGTAGAACAAGTACTCACACCAAGAACTTCATCAGGTAGTGTCACCTCGACTGCAAGAGGAATGTATAATGATTGCAAAAGAAGCTTATTCTCGGGCTGAATTTTTGGATTATTCACAATAGTAACAGCAGTAGCTGCAGCAGCTTCAGCAGGTAAAAAGACAATTCTGAACCAGTATTCACAGCAAGAACTTCATCAGATAGTGTCAGCTCGACTGCAAGGAGCATTTACGGTGATTGCAGAAGAAATTTATTCTTGGGCTGAATTCTTATATTATTCACAATAGTAACAGCAGTAGCTGCAGCTGCTTCAGCAGGTAAAAATACAATTCTGAACCAGTACTCACAGCAAGAACTTCATCAGATAGTGTCAGCTCGACTACAAGAAGCATGTATGGTAATTGCAGAAGAAGTTTATTCTTGGGCTGAATTCTTATATTATTCACAATAGTAACAGCAATAGCTGCAGCCGCTTCAGCAGGTAAAAAGACAATTCTGAACCAGTATTCACAGCAAGAACTTCATCAGATAGTGTCAGCTCGACTGCAAGGAGCATGTATGGTGATTGCAGAAGAAATTTATTCTTGGGCTGAATTCTTATATTATTCACAATAGTAACAGCAGTAGCTGCAGCTGCTTCAGCAGGTAAAAATACAATTTTGAACCAGTACTCACAGCAAGAACTTCATCAGATAGTGTCAGCTCGACTGCAAGAAGCATGTATGGTGATTGCAGAAGAAGTTTATTCTTGGGCTGAATTCTTATATTATTCACAATAGTAACAGCAGTAGCTGCAGCAGCTTCAGCAGGTAAAAAGACAATTCTGAACCAACGATATACAGAGGTGAACCTCGAAAGATGGCTGACAAACGCTAACTGGGGAAGAAGGGAGGGGGTACATACATCAGAACTGGGCTACAGGAAGAAAGACAGGACAAACTTCTAAAAGGCAAACTGCATAGCAATGTAACAGCAACAATGCAATGATAATACAATACTGTATGGTTCCCGAGTCGTGGGACATGACAATTCAGGAAAACGCCAGTGGTGAATTCCCTGAAGTGTCTTGTCTGATGTCTCCTTGGACGTCTTTTCCGCCGCTGTCTTTTCTGTATATTCCAAGTATAACAGAATAAAATGAAAGGACGGAGACAGGTCACTTGTTTTAGCTGCTTGATGGCTTTCGAGGCCTGGAGCAGTTAAAAAAAAGTGACAAAAGATAGAATATATCCACAGCAAGTCATTTTGATATTCATATGTTCATCATTTTGTCGTTCTTATAGCTCTTTTTCAGGGTAGTTACAGGCGTAATCGGCCTGAAAAAGGCATCATGTGCACATACACTAAGTGTCTATCACAAACTTGATGTGAAGATAGATTAAGGGGTTTGCATAAAACAATTACATAACTGGCATATGATAATAGTACTGGTTAGATACAATTGTAGCAGTAGATTGGGGGCACATTGCTACTAGTGTGTGCTATATGGCACATTGACACTAACAAACACTGGTTTTCTATGCTTGTGTTTGTAGACTGTGCTGGGGGTTGACTTCTCCCATCTCTGAAATAACCCAGCTCAGGAGCCTTTTTAATGAATGTTTAAAGCAGGAACATGTGCACATATGGAGGTAGAGATCATAATTTACAGTTTCCTGTCTCACACACTCAGCTTCATGCTGTGAGCACCGCTTAGTTAATGAAACCAAATCCCGCTCAGAGTTTTTGGTTATTAGCACCGTTCTACCTCAAAGCAACAGTCCTGGGCTAAGATTGCCTCAGTTTTCAATTTCAGCAGTGTGTGGAGTTTGCTGAAATAATTTCGAGTTGGCGTTTCTCCAGAGCTGATAAATTGGCCTACACTTCTGACTTCATGCTGCTTTGGACTGCATGCAGTTACCTCCTGCTAGAAGGCCCAAGTCATTGTGGGTTTCCACTGGTGGAATCCAGGGTGTGGGGTTCAGGGAGGTGAACACTATATCACAGAAACCTAGAGCATTTCGATGATAACACACAACATGCAGGATGGTAAACCTCTAAGCTTCTTTTCTTAGAACGGTGCATTACTCTGTTGCTCATCCTGGAAATGTATGTATTTATTGGACATTGGGTGTTATCATTCCTCTTGTGGATGGGATGTCTCCATACAATCTCTAAAGCCGGCCATACACGTGCCGTAAGTGGCGGACGAACAGTTTGGCAGACAACTATCTCTCTTGAGTATACCACCATACACATGGGCGCCTTACTGGATTAAGTGTTCATGTGTTTTTTATGGGGAGAGAGGAGAAATACGCAGACTGACACCTTTGGCAGAATCTTATCTTCCCAGGAAACAAAAGGATTTTCCATTAAAATTCCAAAAGCCCAGTTCTTCTTGGGGGTCGAGAGGCCCCCATTCACATCACATAGGTGGAATTTGTAAGCTCCCTCAACTTTCATCTACTATGTATGGGGGGCCTTCAATCTTTGTAGCGACTAGGGATGAGCCGTGGAAGTTCAGGGTCAACCAAACTTTAGTCCAAAGCTCGGTTTGGGTATCAGAACTGTACCTGAACTTGAACCTGTACCCGAACCCCATAGAACTCAATGGCGACACGAACTTTGGAGCTGGAAAATCTCTCTCCTCCCTGAACTCCCGAACGGGAGTTCGCTCATCACTATTAGCAACACATCTTATTGACAAGGTCTGTATAATAGTTATAGACCTAAAACAAGAAACCTCCAATCAAAACTATTTGCAAACTTGCTTCAGTCTTGCTTCGATGTGTTGAGTCAATACATAAATTTTTGCTAAAGAGCATGTACTCTTTAAGAGCTATTTTATGAAGAACCCAAAGGCCTCAGTGACCCATAGATAAACTTCCCCTTTTATATTTTCCCTCTCTTAATTCTGTGCTCTGCAGAACATTTCCAGATCCTCTGGGTTCATGAATAGAATGCAAAAAACTAGAGTGAAGACTGACACTTATATTGGTGGAAAATTAGGAGAGCAGAAGTGGAATAACTCTGCAAAGCAATGCAGTTTTATGTCCTATTCTGGACCCGAGTGGCAGATTTTAATAGAAAACATTAGTTGTCTGTTGGGGAAAGATAACTCCTTAATGGCGAAATACAATTTAGTACAACACTTGACATAAGAGTGCAACCTGGGACTTCTATCACTTTATATATGTCTACCACGCTCCTGTTTTTTTCTGTACACTGCTTTAGGAAAGCTTCTGCTATTACTATAAATGTAATTTTCTAGATTGTCAAAAGTCTTGTAGATACATTTTTATATTGTAATTTTGGGACCTTTAATTACAGAGATGCGTGTGCTGCAATTACCTTTCCTAGATAATGCAAATGATGAAGGGTGAGGGAATAGTATCCCAAAATGCTTTGATCCTTTTTTTGTCACTGTATGATTGTCAAACACACACAGTAAAAATGAAATATTACAGTAATAATTACTTTAATCTAACTGGCTGTGACCTGAATAAGTCATTTTGGAATGTCTGTGGGTGAAATATGATGGAGAATTTCTACATTTTTAATACTACATTCACTTGTTACTTTATTTCAGCGCAATAATACAAAAACTGCGCTGATTTCTCATTCTGCAGGATATATCATTAAACAAAACGTATAAATCACTTGTGGGAGCGGGTTCTGCTGCCTCTTAATAATTATGATGCAATTTTACAGGCATAATGAGAGCATCCAGCATACAAGAAATCATACCTTCAATTAGGTTATTGTCCCATTGCAGTCCTATTTGCGGGAAGATGATACTGGTATAGTTTACCAGGATAAGCCTCAATCAGCCTTATGGAGGCCAGAAGTGTCCTTTTGGACCTTATTGAGCCGGTATAAGTCAATATACTGCAAAAACTTTATAGTCTGGTATACTTTTTTTTTCACAATGGGTCCTGTTGGTGACAGATATCTTTTTTTAGTGCATATGTTGAGAACTTTTCCAAGTGACGTTATAAATATAATGAGGATATACAGTTAGGTCCATATATATTTGGACAGAGACAACATTTTTCTAATTTTGGTTCTAGACATTACCGCAATGAATTTTAAACAAAACAATTCCGATGCAGTTGAAGTTCAGACTTTCAGCTTTCATTTGAGGGTATCCACATTAAAATTGGATGAAGGGTTTAGGAGTTTCAGCTCCTTAACATGTGCCACCCTGTTTTTAAAGGGACCAAAAGTAATTGGACAATTGACTCCAAGGCTATTTCATGGACAGGTGTGGGCAATCCCTTCGTTATGTCATTCTCAATTAAGCAGATAAAAGGCCTGGAGCTGATTTGAGGTGTGGTGCTTGCATTTGGAAGGTTTTGCTGTGAAGTAAACATGCGGTCAATGGAGCTCTCCATGCAGGTGAAACAAGCCATCCTTAAGCTGCAAAAACAGAAAAAACCCATCCGAGAAATTGCTACAATATTAGGAGTGGCAAAATCTACAATTTGTTACATCCTGAGAAAGAAAGAAAGCACTGGTGAACTCATCAATGCAAAAAGACCTGAGCGCCCACGGAAGACAACAGTGGTGGATGATTGCAGAATATTCTCCATGGTGAAGAGAACCCCTTCACAACAGCCAACCAAGTGAACAACACTCTCCAGAAGGTAGGCGTATCAATATCCAAATCTACCAAAAAGAGAAGACTGCATGAAAGTAAATACAGAGCGTTCACTGCACGGTGCAAGCCACTCATAAGCATCAAGAATAAAAAGGCTAGACTGGACTTTGCTAAAAAACATCTAAAAAAGCCAGCACAGTTCTGGAAGAACATTCTTTGGACAGATGAAACCAAGATCAACCTCTACCAGAATGATGGAAAGAGAAAAGTATGGAGAAGGCATGGTACAGCTCATGATCCAAAGTATACCACATCATCTGTAAAACACGGCGGAGGCAGTGTGATGGCTTGGGCATGCATGGCTGCCAGTGGCACTGGGTCACTAGTGTTTATTGATGATGTGACACAGGACAGAAGCAGCCGAATGAATTCTGATGTATTCAGAGCCATACTGTGTGCTCAGATCCAGCCAAATGCAGCCAAACTGATTGGTCGTCGTTTCATACTACAGATGGACAATGACCCAAAACATAAAGCCAAAGCAACCCAGGAGTTTATTAAAGCAAAGAAGTGGAATATTCTTGAATGGCCAAGTCAGTCACCTGATCTCAACCCAATTGAGCCGGCATTTCACTTGTTAAAGACTAAACTTCAGACAGAAAGGCCCACAAACAAACAGCAACTGAAGACCACCGCAGTAAAGGCCTGGCAGAGCATCAAAAATGAGGAAACACAGCGTCTGGTGATGTCCATGAGTTCAAGACTTCAGGCAGTCATTGCCAACAAAGGGTTTTCAACCAAGTACTAAAAATGAACATTTTATTTACAATTATTTAATCTGTCCAATTACTTTTGGTCCCTTTAAAAACAGGGTGGCACATGTTAAGGAGCTGAAACTCTTAACCCTTCATCCAATTTTAATGTGGATACCCTCAAATGAAAGCTGAAAGTTTGAACTTCAACTGCATCTGAATTGTTTTGTTTAAAATTCATTGTGGTAATGTCTAGAACCAAAATTAGAAAAATGTTGTCTCTGTCCAAATATATATGGACCTAACTGTATTCTTAGGTTTTAGAAAAAATATTTTTATAGCCACATCAGACTTTAAGGCTATGTTCACACTTTGCGTTTTTTTCAGCTTTTTTTTTCTGCAGCAAAACCTGATTTCTTGGCAGGAAAGAAGCTGCATCAAAACATAGGTTTTGGTGCGTTTTTCAGGATCCCAAAGTTCAGCTTTGCTTCCACAACAGAAGCATGAACACAGGTCACCAATGCAAGACATATGTGAAACAATATTAACCATAATTTCAAATATAATGGTGGTGGGAGGTGAATTGTTCAGGACTAGTTTTACCTAAGACACTTGCAGTGCATTGAGTTTGTAGGATACTATTTTTTTCACACTATGGTCTGCCATTGAGTTGCTCAGAAATTGTTCAATTTCACAACTCCCTGGGACACAGGTATTGTTCAATCTCATACCTAGCTCAGCCAATGTTTACTGTATACACATTACTAATTTAATTAAATTGTTCTAATCCAAAGATTGCCATCTCAGGTGACCAAGACAAGATGGTAAAATTACAAAAATAAATGAGTTTCACATACTGTTGTACTTGCTTTTTTTTCACTAAAAACGCTGCAAAACCTGATTGCTTTGTTCACACTAGACGTTTTTTGACCGTCTTTTTAACCACCCCTTACTTTCAATAGGTGAAAAACACAGTAAAAACGCAGAAAAATAGCTGAAAGATGTGACATGCTCTATTCTGCAAGAAACCATGCAAAGCACAAAATACTGATCAAACAAAAACCAAGGTGTGTGCACTTCTGAAATTTCACAGACTTTGCTGCTACTGTAAAAAGCAGCTGAAAATTTGCATAAAAAACTCAAAAAACAAAACCGCTGAAGAAACGCAATGTGTGAACATAGCTTTAGTCTACGTTCCCACTATGAGTATTTGGTGAGTTTTTGATGTTGCAGATTTTCTTCACCATTTCTGCATTTATTATGTATTTTCATTGCGTTTTATAGTGCGTGCATTTTTTATGTGTTTCTGACGTAAAAATGCACTAAAAACGCATGTGCGATTTTTACCTGTGGATTTTCCATATGTAATACCTAATACAAGCTTGTGGGAAAAATCTGGACATAAAACTCAGCGTACCCGCAAAAGAAATTGACATGTTGCGGATTTTAAATACGCACCGCACATCAGTTTACACTGAGTAAAAAGAAGCGCAGTGGGCATGTGATTTCTATAAATCCCATCCGCTTTGCTGGGACTGTAAAACGCAGCCTTAGGATAAGTTTCCACAACGATTTTCTAGTGCGTTTATGACACTGCGTATAGAAATTTCATGCCCGCTGTGCTGTTTTTAATTAGTTTAAACTGACCTGCGCTGCATTTTTGAAATCCACAACATGTCAATTTCTCTTGCGGGTATAGTGAGTTTTCTGTGTAGATTCTCCTATAGAATTGCACTAGATGCGATAAATATGCAGGTAAAAGACGCACATGCGTTTTTAGTGCTTTTTTGGAAACGCACTGAAAACACATCTAATTCGTACATGACTGTATCAATAAAGTTTTGTCAAAACCGAACACCAGGAAGTATTAAAAATAAAACAGCTTTATTTAAAACATGACGTACTAAAGAGAAACAAATCCTCAAAAATGCAATAAAAAAGCATTTAACCCCTTAACTACTGGTGCCGTATTAGTACGCATATTTGCGATCCCCCCGTTCAGTGAGGGCTGCTGCGCTGAGCCCTCACTGAACCGAGCACATGTCAGCTGATTATTACAGCTGACGTGCCCGCAACAGCCCCGGGTGGAATCGCGATCCACCCGCGGCTGTTAACATGTTGAATGCCGCTGTCAATCTCCGACAGCGGCATTTAACGCGCGCTTCCAGGTAGCGCGTAATAAGCCCCGCCCACCGGCGGGTCACCGATGGATGGGCATGACAACCCAGGGTCTGCAGCAGACGCCTGTGGTTGTCATGATCTTGTCGCTATGAGCGCCACCTAGTGGTCGGCGCTCATAGCACAGGACCATTTCTGCTGCATGCAGGGGACCTGCTCGTCCCCTGTATGTAGCAGAGGCGATCGGACAGTTGCTGCTTCTAGTCTCCTATGGAGACTATTGAAGCATGCAAAAAGTAAAAAAAAAAAAGTTTTTAAAAATATTAAAAAAAAATATAAAAGTTTAAATCACCCCCCCTTTCGCCCCATTCAAAATAAAGTATATAAAAAAAAAACCTACATACACATATTTGGTATCGCCGCGTTCAGAATCGCCCGATCTATCAATATAAAAAAAGAATTAATCCGATCGGTAAACGGCGTAACGAGAAAAAAATTCTAAACGCCAGAATTACTTTTTTTGGTCGCCGCAAAATTGCAATAAAATGCAATAACGGGCGATCATAACATTGGATCTACCCCAAATGTTATCAATAAAAACGTCAGCCCGGTGCGCAAAAAATAAGCCATCAACCAGCCCCAGATCACGAAAAATGGAGATGCTACGGGTCTTAGAAAATGGCGCTATTTTTTTTTTTTTTTTTTTACCAAATTTTGGAATTTTTTTCCACCACTTAAATATAAAAGAACCTATACATGTTTGGTGTCTATGAACTCGTAATGACCTGTAGAATAAGAAGGGCAGGTCAGTTTTAGCATTCAGTGAACGTAGTAAAAAAAATAAATAAAAAACAACTGTGGTATTGCACTTTTTTTTGCAATTTTACCGCACTTGGAATTTTTTTCCCGTTTTCCCGTACAAGATATGGTAAAACTAGTAATGGCGTTGAAAAGTACAACTCGTCCCGCAAAAAATAAGCCCTCACATGGCCATATTGACCAAAAAAAAAAAACGCTATGGCTCTGGGAACAAGGGGAGCAAAAAAGGAAAATGCTCCGGGGCTTAAGGGGTTAAAAAAACACACTTAAAAATGTAATGAAAAAGCAATCACCCTAATTTAGCTAATAGGTGCAGAAATGCTGCAGAAAATCTTCAACATCAAAAACTAACCAAATACTCATGGTGGGAACATAGCCTTAGGTCATGTTCATACGTTGCTTTTTTTCTGTTGCCAAAACTTGGTCTCTTGGCAGTAAACAATCTGTAGCCAAAATGCTTGATTTGCTGCCACAAAGAATGTTACCCCTTAGATCCCAGTCTTAAGCCTCTCACCTAGCCAAATCAGATCTTACACTTTGCACTGATGAGGAGCAAAAGCCTGAAACACCATGTCTGCAAATTGAGATTCTGGTTTGGATTTTATCCTAAGTCATATGGCAGCTGTTTATGTAAAAAAAAAAAAAAAAAAGCAGCGTATAGTGGCGTCAAAGAGATTGCCCCATCTGTGACATGTTTGGTATATTGATAGGATATGCCATAAATGTCAGATACATGTGGGTTCTATTGTTCTAAATCACTAGAACAAGGCTCACGTTCTTATGGATATAGAGATGTCTGTGCACACGAGGCTTGCTTCATTCATTTTTATGACAGCTCTGAAAATTGCACAGCAAAGTGTGCAGAGGGAACTTGCTCTATTGAACATTTATAGCATCTATATATATAATCGTCTTATCCCGTCTGTCTGTCTGTCCAGGAAATCCCGCGTCGCTGATTGGTCCGGCCGCGGCCAATCAGCGACGCGGGATTTGAGAAAAAGATGGCGGCCATTAGCGGCTCATCTGCAGGACGGAGGTCAGCGGCGATGCAGCCGGGAGATGAGGCGGCGCGAGGCGCTCATCTCCCGGCTGCTTGCACCAAAAGGACCCCGACCGGCGGCTCCGCTGACCTCCATGCGGCTACTGTCGGGAGATCAGCGGCTTGGCCCGCTGATCTCCCGACGGCAAGTGTGAACGGAGGATCGGGGAGCGGCGCTGCCGGTCGGGATACTTCTGCTGCGAGCAGCCGCTCATCTCCCGGCTTCTCGCAGCGGAAGTAGCCGCACAGGCAGCGCCGCTCCCCGGTCCTCACTAATACGATTCGCTGATTGGTCGCGGCCGACGGACGCGACCAATCAGCGATTTTGGCGCCAAATTTAAACAACGCTCTGCTGATTGCGCCCGGTCGGCCGCATACATATTCTAGAATACCCGATGCGTTAGAATCGGGCCACCATCTAGTATGTCATAAATGTCTTGGATGGGACAACCCTTTAAAAAATGTAGAAATCGGGCTATGAATTAAATACTGTAGCAATATTACTACATATGGCATACAGAAGAAGTTTTAGAGTAATCTGATTCAATTTCTTGATTAAAGTTTGTCATCACAAAATGTTTGTTCTTACCAAGCAGAGGCGATCAGTGCAGCTTTGATTGAGCAGTTCATTGCATATTTCCACCTATATGTTTTTCATCTATTTCTGCTCTCCTCCAGCTTCCTGTAGAGCCAGAGCTGTCAATCTAAGAAGAGGGGGGGATAAATGCAAAATGAGTAGGAAGGAAGGTGCACTGAACTGATTGGCTTTGCCAAGGGTGCAACAAGTACCTGTGCTTGGTTTGAACAGTCATTTTATGCTGACAGACTTCCCTTAGTGTTGGTCATCTGCTGAAAACTGTCACTCTGAGGCCACATTCACAAGTTCAGTATATGGTCAGTATTTTAAACCAGGAGTGGGTAAACCAAAACCAGGAGTGGGTGATAAATACAGAAGTGGTGACATGTTTCTATTATACTTTTCCTCTGATTGTTCTACTCCTGATTTTGGCTTACAAATACTGATGTAAAATACTGACCAAATACTGAGCGTGTGAACGTGGTCTAAGGAGTCATTCTCATTTCATCCCAACACATACTGTCACTCAAAAATGTTTGTCCCATTGTGCAAAACCAAAAAAAAAACATCACAGTTTAAAACACTGCAGAGACTGTATCATGTTAATGATTTGTGTAGTTAGTAGCTCTGTCCAGTGTTATCATTCTTAATCATTATCTTTAATTATGATGATTTACTAGCACACATCAGCACTTCAGTCTTCTTATGTGACAGTGGAGCCTCTGGGCCTCCTCAGGCAGCAGACTTCCAAACTACATTTATTATTTCACCCATATGTAGACCATGTCCTTGCAGGCAACGTATAAAATTAATTTTTAATATAATAAAGTTAGACTTAAGAAAAAAATTACGCATTTACAATTTGCTCTATGATCTACTTTATTTTTAACATATATTTTAGTCTATAGACTTTGTAAAAAAAAAAAGAAAAAGAAAAGGTGACTAAGCACTAACAGGCATGCGGTTGCGACCTACCTTCCTGTTATGCCTGGCGCCATTCTCCGCTGACACAGAGCGATCAATGATCACTCCTGCCGGTGATTCAGCTGCTCTCTGTCAACAGCACTTCCTCTTCCGGGCAGCTCTGCTTACAGGGCGGGATTTTGTCATCATGTTTATTGACAGCTGGCCCCCCAGTTAGGGATCCAGCTTTCTATCAGCATGACGCCAGCAGTCATGCCCTGTCAACAGAGCAGAGTGGAAAAGAAAACACCGCACTGTCGATGTTACGTTATCAGAAGCTACTGAATCACCGGCAGGAGCGGTCAGTGACAGCACTCTGCCGGCGGAGAACGGTGCAACCTACCTGCCTGTTAGTGCTTACCATTAAAGAGGCTGATCAACCATCATGATCTTACGGGTCACAGAAAATGCAGATCATGGCTTCATATCAGAATTATGTATCATAATGATTTATTATGGTTTTCCAATGTGTCTGTAAAAAATATTATCTGTTCGTGATTTTTTTGGTAAGCTGTCCAGGAAAAATACCAAGTCAAGTTGCCAATTCTGGACTGGAGTACCATTTCTGGCCGACAGTTGATGAATTTGACGGACTCCAGATCCTCCCCAGCTCCGCTCATTTTGGTGGATTCAAACTGGCGTGAAGACTGCAAAAGTTGCAAAATTTTTGTTGCCCCAATATTTTGAGACTTTTCAAAGCTTTTAAGACACTTTTCTGGTGTAAAAGCTTTGATGAATCAGGCGCACAATCTACAGGGAATCTACAGTCTGAGTAACACTTGTTTCATGAATGGTTCACCAGGAGGTCAGTGCATAACTAGCTGATCACAGCAAGGGCAAAATGATAATAAAGTACAGATTATCAAACTATTATTAAAGATTATCAGGTAACTGCCACAAACATACTGTAGCGTCGGCGTCCCTGCCCTCTGCTAGGCAGGGACGCTGTTCCCCTCACCTCTCTGCTCCGAGCCCGGCGTCCTCCTCCCGCTCTGCTGGCAGCGCGCGCTCGTTCCCGGCCACTGTGCTTAGGGCGCGCGCGCTCCCTCCCTCTTAAAGGGGCCGCGCGCGCCGTCCTAAGGAGTCCCCGGCCAATGGTCGGAGGACTTCACCATATATAAGGCACCTCCTCCAAAATGGAGGTGCCCGAGCAATGTTGTTGCACTGTTCACTACTCTGCTTCAGCCCTCAGGTCCCGTTGCCAGTTACCTGCCTGATTCCTGCCAGAGTCCTGCCAGTTTGCTGTCTGTTTCCTGCCTGATATTCCTGCTACCTGCTTGCTAGCCTGAGGTCCGACGGTCTGCCTTCCTACTCCTGTCAGTCTGTCTATGGACCAGCCTGGCCGCTCACCTGGGAGCGCACATCTGCTACCTGCCTGCTAGCCTTCCTGGAGGCTCTGCCGTCACGTGCTGTGACCACCTGCTATTCCAGAGACTCCTGCCCGCTCACCTGGGAGCGCACATCTGCTACCTGCCTGCTAGCCTTCCTGGAGGCTCCGCCGTCACGTGCTGTGACCACCTGCTATTCCAGAGACTCCTGCCCGCTCACCTGGGAGCGCTCCTCCGCTACCTGCCTGCTTGCCTACCTGGAGGCTCCGCCGTCACGTGCTGTGACCACCTGCTATTCCAGAGACTCTTGCCCGCTCACCTGGGAGCGCTCATCTGCTACCTGTCTGTTGGTCTTCCTGGAGGCTCCGCTGTCACATGCTGTGACCACCCGATTATCCAGAGACTCTCGCCTGCTCACCTGGGAGCTCACGTCTATCATCTGCCGCCACAGGTCGTACCAATCCTTTATCCAGAGACTGCCCCGGTCACTTGCCGTGTCCTCCTGCCCGTTCATCCAGAGACTGCCCCAGTCACTTGCCGTGACCTCCTGCCCGTTCATCCAGAGACTGCCCCGGTCACTTGCCGTGACCTCCTGTCCGTTCATTCAGAGACTGTCCCAGTCACCTGCTGTGACTACCTGCCCGTCTACCCTGGTCGCCACCCGCTCCCTTACAAGGACCGCCCCCTTGTATAGTAGCTCAGAGGTTCCGCCTCCCAGACCCGTTACACATACTGAGGTTACTGGAGCTTAGGGCTTGTTCAGACAAGAGTATTATATGGACATGTGCTGTCAGCGTAAAAATCGGACACCACACCGACTAATGTAATTCAATAGGGCTGTTCAGATGACAGTTATTTCACACCAACCGAGTGTCCATGTGAAAAAAATCATAGCATGCACTATAGTGTTGATCGAGCACTAAAATGCTCGGGTGCTCGAAGCTCGGGCCGAGCACATCGTGATACTCGGGTGCTCGACCCGAGCAACGAGCCCAATGTAAGTCTATGGGAAACTCGAGCATTTTTCTGTAGGTCCCCCCCGGCGGTCTGCAGAAGGTCAAAAATTGCCCAAATCGATGGGAACAGTGCTCCATGAAACATGTCAGGCAGGCAGGCAGAATATATAGGCAGACAGGCAGGCAGGATATATAGGAGGATGCATGAAAAACATAGCAGGGCACTCAGAACACACTAGTGCCCTCCGATTTTCATGCACCGTCTCTTTAAAAAAGCTGGCAGTTCAGCAGCCATATACAGTTATAACATCGGTACCTGACAATTTAGAACAGAAAGAATAGAGCATCACACATAGATTAGATAGATAGAAACATGTCAGTCACATATATAATGAGTACAGTGACAGTGTTGGTTATTGTACTTGTCATTTAGATTTAAAATAAAGGGTTTATAAAAAAAATTGGCGTGGGGTCCCCCGTAATTCTAGTCTCTAGCGGAGGTTAAGCAGACGGCTGGGGCAGATGTTTGAAGCCTGGGAAGGGGGTAATACCCTCGGAGCTTCCCAGGCTACTAATATCAGCCCCCAGCTGAATACCTAGCGTTTACTGGCTATTAAAATGGGGGTCCCAAAAAAAAATTATGTGTGTTCCCCCTATTTTAATAGCTAGCAAAGGCTAGGCAGACAGCTGGGGGCTGATATTAATAGCCCAGGAAGGGTGCCATGAATATTGGCCCCCTCCCAGGCTAGAAACACCAGCCATCAGCCGCCCCAGAAATGGCGCATCCATAGGATGTGCCAATTCTGGCACTTAGCCTCGCTCTTCCCACTGCCCTGTAGCGGTGGCAGTGGGATAATAGGGCTGGGGTTGATGTCAGCTTGTAATGCTAGCTGACATCAAGCCCAGGTTAGTAATGGGGAGGCGTCTATAAGACGCCCCCATTACTAACCCCATAGTGAAAGTGAAAAAAAACACCAACACCCAGAATAAAATCTTTTAATTGAAATAAACACACAGTACTTTAGTATTCTAAATTAAACTCTATTTACCATTACGCCCATTCCAGCTGTAGCCAATGTCTCCTGCAATGAAAGTAAAATAATTAACCAACCTCATCATTACCTTTCCATGGTTCCCACGAGGGCTCCAGCTCTGCTACATTGAGATGTCAGGCTGGATCGTAGCAGAACGCTGCCATCCAGCTTGCCATGCCACAGAGACACTGAGAAGATGTCAAATGAACTCGGCTCACCTCATGCATGTCACTGACAGTGTGGGAGAATTCTCCTGCGCATGTGGTGCCGGCAAATGACGTCACCGCGTGAGCAGTAGAATTCTCCCACGCTGGGATGGCATTGAGATGGCAGGCTGGATAGTAGCAGAACGCTGCTATACAGCTTGTTTTCCTTCAGAGACACTGCAGAGTGCAGGCATGCTTGCGCTCCACAGTGTCTCGCTGCGACGGCATCCAGATGAGCCAAGTTCATGTCCAATGAACTCGGCTCACCTCATGCACATCACTGACAGCGTGGGAGAATTCTCCTGCTCACGCGGTGACGTCATTTGCCGGCATATTTCCCAGAGGAGCATTGGGGCTTTAAAAGTCTCCTCACCTTGACATAATTAACATGTCTCTCTCCGCAAGGAGAAATATTACCCCTTAGATACCGGTCTGACGCCTCTCACCCAGCCAAACCAGAACTCACACTTTGCACTGACAAGGGGCAGTACCCTGAAGCACAGTGTCTGCAAATTTCGGGTTCTGGCTTATATCCTAAGTCATGTGATAAGGCTCATTAAAGGGTCACTATTGACTTTTAGGATTGCTACTTCCTGCAGGAGGCACTAGAGTTCTAGTCCTCTTCCTTTCTGAAGAGACAATTTGCATAAGGATAAATTGAAATCCTTAACATACTTATTAATATTTTTTTATTATTATTTATTATTATAACATATGAAACTGTATTTGATCATCTACATTTTAAAATGTTGATGTATAAAAAGGGATCTCACACGAATGTTACCTCTGCATGATTAAGGAGGAACTTGATGAAAACCTTTTTTTTTGTGATTTTCATCATCAATATTGAGCAACAGTTATGTTTGTCTTGTATATTTTTCATTGTTAGCTTTTGAGTATTCTTTTGCAAGGTACTTTGTAAACTTTTAGTTCATTCTGCTATGGAATAATTGAGTGACGTGGTTGGTCAAGTAGAGCGGAAGATTGTGTTCCAAGAGTGCCATGTAACACAGTAGTAATGACCAGCTGATGGACGTGAAAAATATTGCTATTAAAATGTCCTTTTAGTTGAAATTTCACTCAAATAGAATTAGAAAATGCCCTTACTTTGGCACTCGTCAAAAGAATATTCTAGTTATTCACTTTATACAAAGAGAATTTATAACGGCTTACTGCTGCTTGGCATACAGTGTCTCTGCGTGGCAGGTAGCCAGCATCTCTTACTTGTGGCCTTCTAGCACTGGCATTGATGCTCTAAAAACACTCAATTTATGGAGTATGGCCAATGGCAAAATGCCACAGCATCCTCTAAGTTTACTGCTCCACCCAGACCTTCTGTACAGCATGCATTTACACAGAAAATCACTTTCACAATCTTAGGGTCATAGATTCAATTGCATTGTGCACATATTTGTGTCCGTAGAAGAAAAAGAGTTGTGTCACAAATCTATAATTTTCTATGGAGCTATTGATATACTGAGTTAGTAACACAAATAAAAGAACACAAATTCGGCTTTGCTGCATTTTGCATTTAAAAAGAAGCTGTTGCTTGCCAAAAATGGTGTAAATGCTGCCGTTCTTCTGAATCTGGCATTGTTCTTATGTTCCTGTGCCTTTCCGTTCCTGTTTCCGTGCATGAACCCTCTTACCTACATATAAATCTGGTATTTTCAGACAACTGGGAGTGTTCCTCAAAAAGATGCCCACAGAGAAGAATCGAGGACCACGTCCTCTTGGTTAAAGGTGATTTTTAATATTATCCAGAACTTTCATTATTTTTGTGTATGGGGCTAAGAACTAACAGGCAGTAAGCTGCTAACTACCTGCCTGTTCTGCATGGGGATGATCTATACCTGTTAAGGCGGTGACTCTCCTGCTTCACTTCACCTCTCGTCAACAGAACTGCACCTTCTCTTCCGATCTGCTCTGCCAATGGAGCATCTTTGCAGACATCATGATGATTGACAGCTGACTCCCCGCAGTTAGGCAGTGGGGAGCCGACTGTCATTGAGAATTCAGAATGACATCAGCAGTCACATCCCATCAGCAGAGCAGAAAAGAAGACGCAGCTTTGTCAGTATAACATCAGTGTAAGCAGAGGAGGGAATCACCGGTAGGAGCGGTGTGTGACCGCTCTAAGAAGGCAGACATCGTTGCTGAGCAGAACAGGCAGGTAGTTAGAAACTACCTTACTATTAGTTTTTAGTTCCATACGCAAAAATAATAAACGTCCTGGATAAACCCATTAAAGAGTAAATTTACAGGGAAGGCGGCCATATTTCAAGAAAGGAGATGCAAAGGAATACAAGACAACGCTAGATTTAGGCTAAAAGTGTCATTTATACAAGTTAAAAAAACTAAATATTTATGGCAATTGATAGGTATTCACTATTTTTATAGCTACAGTATGCAAGGACCATGGCCCTTGTAAAACACATATTCAATATATTCTTTAAACCTAATCACTATGGAGTACCAAAAAGAGCAATCATAATCTAGTGATGGATGGGTATATACATGTTTAGCACTGTGGTAATGATAAGTTTTTTCTTTAAAGTGCCAGTGGCATGAAAGGAGGTATACTGTAGTAAAAAGTACGTTTGGGAAGATCATAGTGAGTCCAGATGGTCATCGTCTCTTTCTACTAACTGGCAAGGTTCTGATAACAAAGCTACGTTCCAATGCCCTGTACAGTTGGATGCAGGCTTTGTATAATGTGTGCTGTCAGAAGGTAATTGCCTCTGCGCATAAGGCTACATTCAGGCGAATGTATTATTAACAGTGTGTTGTCCATATGCACAAGAGCTATTTAATAAGAATGGCAGTTCACACTAGTATTATCCATTTTGCATAAAAAACAGTGTTATTTTCATGACACATAGTTTGTGCAGTTGTTCACGATACAGATGAGCTCACAGAGCCACACAAGGATAAAGTCACTTTCACTGGTGTAACTAGATGGGCAAGATTTGGACAGGGTCCTCCCCCATCTTGGTATATATATCCCCCCTGCTGGTATATGTATGCCCCATCCTGGTATATATATCCCCCATCCTGATATACTGTATAGCCCCCATCCTAGTATATATGTTCCTTATCCTGGGCCCCATCCTAGTATATATATCCTCCATACTGGTATATATGTCCCTTATTCTGTGCTCCATCCTGGTATATATATCCCCCATCCTGGTATATATGTCCCGCCCTCCTGGTATATATGTCCCTTATCCTGGGTCCCATCCTGGTATATATGCCCTTATCCTGGGCTCCATCCTGGTATATATATGTCCCTCATCCTGGCCCCATCCTTGTATATACATCCCCCATCTTGGTATATGTCCCTTATCCTGGGCCCCATCCGGTTAATATGTCTCTTATCTGGGCCCCTCCGATTCCTCACAGTGCAGTGTCCTCTTCTGAAGCCGGCAGTTGACTTCAGTGTGCAAGCGACGGGAGTGCATGACGTCACTGCCATGCGCCTTCAGTCACGTGCACACCGACGTCAGCTGCTGGCTTCTTATTGGCCGTCAGCGTGTATTGCTGCTCACAGACCCGACAGGTCTGTGCACTGCAATATACTTCAACTGGATATGTGTCCTAAGATCCGAGAATGCACATCCAGTTCAAGTTTCTGCTGGCGCCAGCGAGTCCTTCACCCCTACGGGCCGGATAGCGGTCATGACCTCTGCAGTCATGGTCGTTACGCCCCTGGTCACGTTCACGCTGGCTGGTGAGCTGCTACTTTCGTCTAAATGTAGCCTAAATAAATGATTTGTATTATGTATAGCTCACAATGTGATTAACTAAGTGGTTTTTAAAGGAACACATAGGAGAAAATAAGTTCAGTTCTTCAGGTATGTTGATACATGAAAGTAAGTGAAGCAGTGCCCTGGATAAACACAGAGCTCTCATCCAGCCTGTATTACAGGAAAGGACACTACTACAAGAAAAAAAATCGGAAACTTGGATCAGACTGCAAGCTTCATATCAGGGAGTCTGAAAATGAATGAAATAATGACAATAGTAGGCTAAAACTTAGTGGAATTTATTAACTAAAGGTAACTACTAACAGGTAAAAAGACATATTTTCCTTGTCAAAGATATATATAGCCTTTTATGAAGGAGCCTTCTGCTGTGCAGAAATGTACTGTCTTCAATGTGCAAATGATAAAAATAAATCATTTTAGTTTTGATGGAAACTTTGTCCATTTGAGGTGAAAGCTTTCCTTTCTTAGTGTGCTGACGGGATGATGCATGGCATGAAGCTGAGCACATGAAAGATAAGTATGTGGAGATATATGTAGAATGTTCCTCTTGGAAGTTGTGAGTTCACTGAGAAAGGAATGTACCATTCGGTACAGTAAAGCTGTATACATCTGTTAGTAATATTGCTGTTCTATTAATATTAATAGACATACAGTTGTGCTCAAAAGTTTACATATCCCGGCAGAATTTTTCCTTTCTTGGCCTTGTTTCAGAGAATATGAATGAAAACAAAAAAACTTTTTCTCCCCTCATGGTTATTGGTTGGGTGAAGCCATTTATTGTCAAACTACTGTGTTTTCTCTTTTTAAATCTTAATGACAACCAAAAACATCCAAATGACCCTGATTAAAAGTTCAAATACCCTGGAGATTTTGGCCTGATATCATCCACAGAATTTGACATAAATGGGTTTGAATGGCTATTAAAGGTAACATCCTCACCTGTGACCTATTTGCTTGTAATCAGTGTGTGTGCATAAAAACGGAGTGAGTTTCTGGGATCCAGACAGACTCTTGCATCTTTCATCCAGCCACTGACGTTTCTGGATTGTGAGTCATGGGGAAAGTAAAAGAATTGTCAATGGATCTATGGGAAAAGGTAGTTGAACTGTATAACACAGGAAAGGGATACAAAAAATCCAAGCAATTGATAATGCCAGTCTGCAGCATTCAAACCGTGATTAACAAATGGAAAATCAGGGACTCTGTTAAAACCAAACCACAGTCAGGTAGGCCAACAAAAATTTTGGCCACAACTGCCAGGAAAATTGTTCGGGATGCAAAGAAAAACCCACAAATAACATCAGCTGAAATTCAGGACTCTCTGAAAACTAGCGGTATGGCTGTTTCAAGATGCACAATACGGAGGCAATCGAAGAAAACTGGGCTGCATGGTCGAGTAGCCAGAAGAAAGCCATTACTGCGCAAATGCCACAAAGTATTTCGCATCAATACGCCAAACAGCATAGAGACAAGCCTCAAAACTTCTGGAAAAAGGTAATTTGGAGTGATGAGACCAAAATTTAACTTTTTGGCCACAACCATAAACATTACATTTGGAGAGAGGTCAGCAAGGCCTATGATGAAAGGAACACCATTCCTACAGTAAAGTACGGAGGTGGATTGCTGATGTTTTGGTGATGTGTGAGCTACAAAGGCACAGGAAACTTGTTAAAGTTAAAGGAAAGATGAATGTAGCACGTTATCAGCAAATACTGGAGGCAAATTTGCACACATCAGCCCGGAAGCTGCGCATGGGACGTACTTGGACCTTCCAACATGACAACAATCCAAAACACAAGGCCAAGTCGACCTGTCATTGGCTACAGCAGAACAAAATGAAGGTTCTGGAGTGGCCATCTCAGTCTCCTGACCTCAATATCATTGAGCCACTCTGGGGAGATCTCAAGCTAGACAGCCCAGGATTTTGTTCATGCTAGACAGCCCAGGAATTTACAGGAACTGGAGGCTTTTTGCCAAGAAGAATGGGCAGCTTTACCATCTGAGAAAATAAAGAACCTCATCCACAACTACCACAAAAGACTTCAAGCTGTCATTGATGTTAGAGGGGGCAATACACGGTATTAAGATCTGGGGTATGTGAAATTTTGATCAGGGTCATTTGGATGTTTTTGATTGTCATTAAGATTTTAAAAGAGAAAACACAGTAGTTTGTCAATAAATGGCTTCACCCAACCAATAACCATGAATGGAGAAAAAGTTTTTTTTGTTATTCATATTCTCTGAAACAAGGCCAAGAAAGGAAAAATTCTGCCGGGGTATGTAAACTTTTGAGCACAACTGTATACTCAACAAAGTTTAGCAAAACATAATGATAAAATCCACTATTTCAGATACAACTCCTGCAATAGGGATACTTGCATGGTGGAATGGGCACATTCATCTCTGTGTAAAGAATTCTCCTAGCTGAACGGTATCAGAACCACGAACATGGTTGGCTATTGGGTTATAAAATGCCATGGAGCTATACCAGCAAGACTCCATACACAGCTGGTCCAAAGAGAACCAGTCTTCTCTGCAAAGCTGGGTCACTATCATCCTGTTCAACCTGTCATACTTTACCATCTACTGATGAGGGTCAAGTACCCCCAAACAGCTTTCTGTAGATACATGTCTGATTTGGCCATTATACTCTAGTCGTGTTACAAGGCCTTCATGGCTCTTTTTATTTTGTGCTACAGTTGTTTCAAAAGCCATAACTTATTAATTTTCTGCCTTTATTTTTTAACTGAAAAGAGGAGCGATTAAAGCTTTGTAGATATACTTTTAATTTTATTTTTTTATTAATTTTTACTTTAATTTTCAGTCACCCTACAAGATATAAACATGCAATGTTTTACACCAAAAGCATACTCCAATACTACTGTTACGCACATGCCCCAGTCTGTTTGATTTTCTTGTGTTCCACGTCAGGCTTTGCAAGTAGCCCGGCATCCTCTCATGTATTGTATTTCCTGGGCCTATATAAGGCCTCCCAAGACACATACAGTACCCGTGTCTTGGTATTGTGCTAAGACTTGCTAGTAGCTCTCTTAGTTGTCTGTGCACAGTGCCAGTGCACTGTCATCAGGATGTTTCATGGCTGTTTGATTTTTCCCATCCATGAGTTACTTGTCTGCAGTTTCCTGTAACCTTGCTACCTGTCTGCATCTCCATGACGCTTTCTATAAGCTCAAGGTCTTCAGTAGCTCTGCAATCTGGCTGAGGTCTTCAGTAACTCTGCAATCAGCATGACGTCTTCAGTAACTCTGCAATCTGGCTGAGGTCTTCAGTAACTCTGCAATCTGCTCAAGGTCTTCAGTATATCTGCAATCTGCCGAGGTCTTCAGTGACACTACAATCTGCCGAGGTCTTCAGTGACACTACAATCTGCCCAAGGTCTTCAGTAACTCTGCAATCTGCTTGAAGTCTTCAGTAACTCTGCAATCTGCTTGAGGTCTTCAGTAATTCTGCAGTCTGCCAAGGTCTTCAGAAACTGTGCTATCTGCCCGAAGTTGTCAGTAACTCTGCAATCTGCCCGGGGTCTTCAGTAACTCTGCAATCTGCCCGAGGTCTTCAGTAACTCTGCAATCTGCCCGAGGTCTTCAGTAACTTTGCAATCTGCATGTGGTCTCTTGGATATTTCCCGCCTGCCAGCGGTTTCCAGCATCCCACCTACTTGCCTGCAGTCTCCTGGACGTTTCCTGCTTGTCTGCGGTTTCCAGCATCCCGCCTGCTGGTCTGTGGTTTCCAGGACTTTATTAAAATCTTTAGTTTGCCTCTACGTGTCCGCCTGTGGCTTTTAGTACCTCTGCTTTCTGCTTCCCATTAAACAAGATTAATTATTTTACATACCCAAAAAAGTAATTTTCCTAACAAATTTATTCAAAACCATGTTGCAAAAATGAGTACACCCCAATGAAAGTCTTAGGAGCAAAGCTAAAGTTTAGACTCCAAAATTCTAATTAACAAAAATTCAGGTGAAATTAATTTTAAACTTGCTTAAAAATCACCATTCCCAATAACACATTGTCCTATGAAATCAAGACATGTGCTGCCGAGAACAATGACTGCCTATGCCCACAGGACGATCTATTACTGATCTACTACTGTTCTGTGCACATTGAAAGTATGGTTGGGTTGTCTAAAGCTATTAAACAACCTCTGATTGTCAAACATAGCCAATCAAAAGTTGTTTAACAGCAAACATCGGCTAATTAAAACCCACCCTAAGATTCCATACACAGATGGTCTCCTTAAAAAAGCCAGTGACCCCTCTCCTAACAACCAATACTAGGTTCTGTCATAGTTAAACATTTCCATTATCAATCATTACATTCTGAACCTTTTAGTTAATTGATGCAAATGCAATATTTGCTATCAAGCATAAGCTGTATCATATAGTGCCATTTAAGTGATCAAGACTAAACTGTAAATTCTGTTGACTTTCTTGGATGTAAAGCAAATCTTCCCGTGTTTTCCTTAGGGCCTATGGGAACCAAGTATACCTTATCTCCACATTCATCACACATCTTTTATTTGGGCTGGATAGGAGAAGCCCTGTGGGGATTGCAGTTGCTGCAGAAATTACCATGTTGTGACAATCCTTGCTGAGTTGAATAATTCCTGATAATGGGTCACCCATAATAGTTCACATGTTATAAATGGATGTGAGGATATTAGTTACATATATAGCATTTATTCCAAGCTGTGGTGGCTTTAAGGCTGAGTTCACACGATGCGTTTTTCATGCGTTTCCGCGGCGTTTTTGCAGTTGCGTAAACGCCGCGGAAACGCATGAAAAATGCATGGTAGAAGGGCAGCAATGTTCCCCAATTGAAATCCGCATGTGCTGTGCCCATGATGCGGATTTTTCCGCAGCGCAAACGCTGCGCTCAAAAATCCGCAGCATGTCAATTAATTTTGCGGAAACGCTGCTCTTTTGCCGCCATTGACTTGCATTAGACCGCATGGAATCCGCATCACTGTATATGTTGATGCGCTTTTCATGCGGTCTAATGTGCGGATGGTACCCGGGTGTGGATGAGAGGACTCTCATCCAGACCCAGGTACCATTAAAAAAAAAAAAAGAATAAAATAAAAAATATATATATTCTCACCTTCTGACGACCCGCGCACCGCTCCTGCTTGATTCCCCGCACTTCGCGGTTGAAGAAGGACCTTCGCTGACGTCAGAGTCATGTGACGGGTCACGTGACGCTGACGTCGGAAGGTCCTAAAGTCTTCACTGCCGGCAGCCGGGACCGAGCGAAGCCGGACACCGGGGGCCATCAGAGGGTAAAGTATATATTTATTTTTTATTTTTTGACATTCACACACTATATAAATCCATGCCGGTTGCATGGATTTATATAGTGTGAAGTTGACAAGCACTTTCCAAGTGATGCTAAAATCGCTTGGGAAGCGCTTGTCAACCCGCATGCGGAAATGAAAGTGAAGAATGCTTCATTTCCGCATGTCCCTGGCAGGAAAACGCATGTACAATCCGCATGTACAATCCGCTTGCGTTTTTTCCTGCCAGAGAGATGCAGAAACGCTCAGGAAAAAATCCTGAGCATTTCTGCATCGTGTGTACATACCCTAAGTCACAAGCCTACAATGCCTTATCTGTATTTTATTATGCATTTGTTCCTACTGTAGATAATTAGGTTATAATAAAATGAATGCACATGAACTGTAGTTATCTTACCACGTAGAAGTCTGCCCGGAATCTCTGCACGTCATTAGAAGCCGTATATCACTGACACCACATGAAAATATATTAGAAGAATATTTAAGTAGGGGAAGTTTTGTACACAAACTTGTTGTATTGCCTGTCATGGCTAAACAGATGAATGTCCTATACACGTGAAGATAAATTTGTTACATTTTTATATGTACCAATACGCCAGATTGGTTCAGAGACGAAAACAGTTAAACTTAACTAATTTTGTGGAGCTGAAAATGTCTATGATGTTTAAATTTGCTGATTGGCTCTAGTTTTCAAGATCCAGAGGAGGTTGTAATTATTTATGATACCTTTTATGCAGGTTTATAGAAAAATTGCATCTATATTATTTTATCATTATTGCATTGTTAGTAGTCTATTACATCATCTATTTAGTCTATTGAACCTTCAGTATTCTTGCTCTAATCTTAGGGTGACCAATCAAAAAACGGCAACTCAGCTCCGATGACGTAATCCTAATTAAAGTTGCATCACCTACTTTTATAAATGCTCTCTGTGTAAGGCATACTGTTTTAGGATTTCTTAGCTAAGTTTCATAGCATATGGACATGTTTCTATATGTTTTTTCAGACATGCCTCGTTCTTGCATTAACAGAGCGGATAGTTTTTGCTATATATGTGGAGAAGTCACTTTTGCATCACAAAGGCGAAACTTGACTACCAGAATAGGAGATCAAGAAAAGAGTTGGGCTCCACACATGTGCTGCAAAATGTGCTAACTGACACCTCTGGTGGTTTTAATCACAGCAGGATCCTACCTACCCATTTAAATGTAGGCTATCAACCCAGGAGAAGAATCACATTTGGTTAGGTCCCATGAAAGAGAATCGCCTTATCGTGGCTACTACATGACATGAATTGGCCAATTTATTCGCTAAGTATTCTCATGTTTTCCTATTTTCTAGAGCAGTAATGCATTAATTCAAATTTCATGTATTTCATGTTTGCATGGTATAGAGCTGCAGAGTTCAACTTTATTTGTTAGTTATATATGGAGACGATTACTCTTAGTATGCACCTGCGTACACCTGTTTTCTGTTTGGTGCATCACATCTTACCCATTGGTTGCATGGGAAAAGACAATATATGCCTTTTGCAATCCCAATGATCTGGAGAGAACCAAACAATAACACTACCATTTGTTATTTCTGCATGGTGCCCCCCATTAGGAAAGGAGTTTGAAGGAAGAAGTGGACTTTACAGTATCCAAACATTCCATCTGCAATACGCCCAGTACCACATACAGAAGAACTGCCGGTTCCAAAAGCACCAGAAACGTTTTCAGTCTAGTCAAGTGATGAAGAAGAGGGCGCTCGTTGTCATGAAGCATCTTCTCACAGCACAGACTTTCTGTCAGCAACCTGAACTGAACCACACCTTATAACACAAAGTGAACTGAATGACCTTGTTAAAGATTTGGATCTGCATAAGACTAAGGCTGAGCTTTTAGGTTCCAGGCTACAGCAGTGGAATCTCCTATCGAGCAATATTTGGATTTCTTTGTTCCACAACCGTAATAAAGATTTTGTCCAATACTTCTTCATGGAGGGCAATCTTGTGGAATGCAACAACATCAACAGTTTAATGGAATCTCTGAAGATAAGTCATAACCAAGAGGAATGGACGCTCTTCATCGATTCGACCAAAACAAGCCTAAAAGCTGTCTTGCTGCATATTAGTAACTTGCTACATTCAGTTCCAGTTGGTTATGGTCCTCATTAAAGAAACCTATGATAACATGAAACAGCTGTTGAGGTGCCTGAATTATGACCAACATGTAATGACTTAAAGGTGGATGCCCTCTTACTTGGTCTCCAGGGTGGATACACAAAGTACTGCTGCTTTCTGTGTGAGTGAGATAGTCGTGCAAGAGAATATCACTACAATAAAAAAGACTGGCATCCCCGACAATCACTTCAGCCAGGGAGAAAAAATGTCCTGCACTTTTTGACCCACATAAAATTTTGTTACCACCATTGCATATCAAGTTGGGCCTAATAAAGAACTTTGTAAAGGCACTGCATAAAAATGGAAAAGCATTCAAATATCTCATTGATAAATTTCCAAGGTTGAGTGAAGCTAAGATTAAAGAAGGAGTCTTTATTGGACAGATTTGTAAGCTTCTTCAAGATAAGGAGTTTCTTCGTTTGTTGCAAGGCAAGGAAAAGGCTGCATGGTTAGCATTCACCTTAGTGTTGGCTATTTTTTGGGGAAACTCAAGAGCAGATAACTATTAAGAGTTGGTGGAAAATCTCCTCAAAACATATAAGAATCTTGGCTGTAACATGTCCTTAAAGATTCATTTCTTGCATTTTCATCTAGACTTTTTTCCACCAAACTGCAGATCAGTGAACGACGAGTACTGTTGAGAGATTTCACCAAGATAGAAAAGATATCAAGGAAAAGCGAATTTGTCAATGCTTGCAGATTACTGTTAGACAATTGTAATAGGTGATCCGATGCAGGAGTACAAGAGACAAGCAAAAAAGAGTTGCCACTGAATGAGGACCAAATTTTGTAGTGCAATTTCGGTAACTGTTTATAATTCGCAATAGTGTTTAGACATGTTTTAGTTATTTGAATTGTTGCTAAATTTCCTCTAAATAAATATTAAAAACTTGACTTAAAATATTCTGCATTTTTATATTTGCAAAAATAATAATATTTCAAAGTGCTGAAACTTTTATGCATTAATTATACTCGTATTTAGCAGTAACAGGAAGACTCTTTGCTTTCATAGAAACAAGATACGACTAAAAATTTTCATTATCACATTTGAATTCAGGTCAAAATCATTAAGAAATGTCTCATTTCATGACTAAACCTGACAACTTTTGAAAATATGTAGAACAGTGTAATCATCTGTTTTAGTCTAAGTTCGATGGCTAATGACTAGCAGATGCATTGTTACATGATGGGACATACCACTGGCAAATCATAATTTTTTGGTCACCAAAAAAGATCTGATCAAAGAAAAATGATTGAATTCTCTCTGATTGATTCTTCGATGCACGTGTTTAATCTGGCCTATCATTGCAAACATTTACTCAATGGTAAGATATTTTACACAATAATTGCTTTATATCTTCCCATACACATAAAATAAAACTCAGCTGGCTTAGCTTAATGTCAGAATTTCTGTTTGCCAAAGATGTGATCGGTAAAGTTGGAATTTTTTTGGCTATTAGCTGAAACTACACGACTATATAGCATGACTATCGTCTGAATTGGACTGATCATTTAAGTTGATCGTCTACATTCCAGCTGATACCTATGTGTTTGGCCAACTTTAGGGTCTCTCATATGACGCGGATATGCTGCTGATTTTCTATCCAGATTTTCCAAGCTGAAAATCCTCAGTATTAGGTCACGGTTAGTATTCGGTCAGTATTTTTTCTCAGGAGTGGGAGCCAAAACCAGGTGAGGAACAATCAGAGAAAAGGTATAATAGAAACAAGTCACCAATTCTGCATTTATCTCCCACTCCTGGTTTTGTCTCCCACTCCTGAGAAAAGATACTGACCGAATACTGACCAAATACTGATAGTGAGGTCGTGGCACCAGGGCTCATACACACAACTAATTATATTGGATGAGTTCTATCCATAGTTTTCACAGATAGCACATGTACCCATGATATTCTATGGGGCTGTGCACATATTCATTTTTTTCCTCGGACCAAGTGACATGTAGGATTGTGATCCGAGTGTTGGATCAAAATCAGAAAATCAAGTCTGTGGGTCTGTGGAAAACATTGGACCGCAGTCGGATTATATCCAAGTGCAGTTCTATGTCCACGGACTGACATAATGGAGAAGGTGGAAAACCTTTTTTTCTTTCCACTTCTGAGAAAAACTGATCCCACTCCAATCAAATTCTGATCAGAGTCTGATCAGCATAATCGGACCGTTTTTCTCGAATGGAGGGGAAACGGTCGTCTGCACCTACCCTTACACTGCCAGTAAAGTAGATGATATTTTACCAAATGTCATCCACCTGCTCTGCCAGGCGGATTATAAGTTTGCAGTGTGTCAATTTTTGCATTGGAATACATAGGGTCAAATCCACAGTAAAATTTGTGAAAAATCAGTATGTAACTTATGAAGATTTTGCCACAGTTTATTGCCAAATCTAGAGCAGATTTTTTTCTGCATAATTTATGCTTTCTGTGTTAATTCCATTATTCTCAAAATGCATTCTGACAGTTTAAATCTGACTGGTTTGTACTGGCAACAGAGCAGATTTTATTTGTATCAGTTTTTAAACCTGACTCCCTATGTGTCTTGTGATCTGCATGACCGTTCTCTTATGTGTCCCTGTATATCCATTGTCTGCTATAGAATATGTTACTTTTGCTGGAATTTCTTAACACCAACCTCTAGCCCTGTTACCCTAACCCTAACTCGTCCACTGTGTACATTTCTATTGTTAGCACTTCTGCATTAGAAGCAAGTTATAGATGTGACTGGCATCGTGCAGCATGTGCACAAAAAGATATATTGTGACTGTGAAACCTTCAAGTCTTTGGAAAACGTATGACTGCATTATGGGCACATCTTGCTGTGAATTATTATTGTTATGGAGTATCAAACGTGTCCTTTGTATCAAGTTGAAATACATCTTAGGTTGAAAGAAAAATATGACATTGTATAACTCTCTTATCATTCCTAATGCTAACGTGACCCTCCTGTCCAGGGGCCAAATTTACCATTTGATAGGATAAAAGGAGCAATAATGCCTGGTGCTCTCATTTTCCTTCTTCTGCCATTGATCTGATCTGCAGCTTTGAAGTCCCTTTTTCCTTCCCCCAACTTGGCAGTAGCATTTCTCAGACTACTGGATGAACAATATGCAGCGGCAGTCTGAGACTGCCTGGTGCTCTCTGATTGGCCAGTGCTACCCATGAGCCGGTGCTACCTATGAGCATGGGTATACGTCAGACTTTCAATTCACACTGCGCATCAGCTGCTCTCGGGAGCCTGGTGGCCATGTTAGGTAAAAAAAAGAAGATACAAATAAAGAAAAAACAGCTCACCCAGGCTTTAGGCGTGTTGAAGCACGGAATCCAAGGGAACAAATATAGAAAAAAATCCAGCTTCTTGAAATTTGCAAAATTTATTGAAAAACAAGTTAAAAAACAGTGCATGGTATTCTCATAGGTAGCACAGCAATGCGCTTAAACTTAGTGTTCTTAGTCAGAGCTGAAGCTGGATTTTATTCTATAAAAAAAAAGAGAAGACCCAACAATAGCATATTTTGTTGCAGAGTGAAGAAACAGTAGGGCACCAGATGTTATGCTTTTATACCCTATCACATAAATTTGGACAAGTCATAAGTGAGCAAAGCACAATAAAGTAAAATGGTATAGTGAAGTGCAAGCATGATACATTAAGAACATACAATAATAGAGCAGTACCACAACAAGTATCACAATGAACAGTAAACAGAAGAAGGTTTTTACCACAAACACGAATTAGGCCAATCCAGAAACAGTAACAATAAAGAAAGTATGCAAGATTTGTATCCAAATTTAAGTATGGGGAAAAAGCTATCCCTCATGTATTGCCGTACCAAGGTAGCTTCCTCAGGGGTGATACCTCTATGTCACTTTCAGTACTTGTGTGGTGTATTTGTATTGCATGTTTATTGCCATATTAATGACTATCTGAATGACCCAAATTATCTGCAGTCAAGGTGTATACTGTACTTGTTTACAGAATTTCTCTTAACCAGATTTTTGTTTAAACCCTTAATTGTGGAGTGTATTAATCACATTTGTTCATATATCAGATTTGCTGACTACTTCATATCACCCCTGAGGAAGCCATGTTGGTATGGTGATATTCCTTACATTTGGATGCACTATTATTTTGTATTCTTTCTGCATCAGAATAGGGATATGCATCTAAGCCATTATTGATATAGTACTGGGGTAAAACCTCAGCTGTATTTTTGAGCTGGGGTCATGTCTCTTTCGTCTTTTAACGGATTTGCTTGCATTTAAATTTCCTTTCTGTGAATAATTTATCGTATTTCTTAATATAATATTACTATTTAAGACATTGGATGAGCGGCTATTCATGTGTGTTTAGCTTTCCTATTGATTTTTCTACGTTTTAAAAAATTTGGCTCCTGGGATGGAGTTTTTTTAGTTTCTTTTAGGTTAAAGGCCTTACCATGGTTTCTTTATTTCAACAAATGTGTTTGAGACATAATCTTGTGGCAATTACTAATACAGTGTTAAAAGAATTAAGGTTAAATCACACATCGGATCTTGACGAACTGGAGAAGAGTGAAAATCTTTTAGTGATACATCATTTTGTTCTCAACAAATGACACAAATTGTATCAGTCAATAGAAAACAAAATCATCAGTCAACTGAAAGCTGGAGTCCAAGTCACCCTGAAAATCAAAGTAAAAAAAGTGTGACTAACTAGTGTGTATGGCCTCTACGTACCTGTATGTACTCCCGACAACATCTGGGCATTCTCTAGTCCCGATGAGACAGTGGATGGAGTCCTGGGGGATCTTTTCCAGACTTAGAAGAGGGCATCAGTGACATCCTGGAAAGTCTGTAGTGCTACTGGCTGGTGTTGGATGCACTAATACATAATGTCCCAGCGGTTCTCAATTAGATTCAAGGCTGGGGAACATAAGGACCAGTCAGTGATATCAATGCCTTTGTCCTCCAGTAACAGCCTACAAACTCAGGTCACATGAGGCCAAACATTGTTTTACACCAGGAGGAAACCTGGGCTACTGCACCAAATTAAGGTTTGAAAATGGCTCTGAGAGTGTCATCTTGGTACCTAACATCAGTCAAAATACTGTGGGCTATCATATAGACGTTTATGTGACTCTCCAAGGATATGTCTGTTTTGACCATCACTGACTCACTGACTTGTTAAACTGGTCATGCTCGATGATTATGCATGAAGAATAAATTTTCACCATGGAATCTCCAAACTCTTTCATGTCTGTCACTTGTTCTCAGTCTAAACTTGCTCTTATCTGTGAAGAGAACGGTGTGCAAATGGCGAACTTGCCAGTTCTGGTGTTTTCTTTAAAATGTGAATCAAGATGCACATTGCTTGGCTGTGATCACAGGGCTAACTACAGGATGTCAGTCTCTAATGCCACCCTCATGGAGTCTATTTTTGGTCAGAAACATGCAAGCTAGAAGACCGCTAGAGGTAATTTTCTAGCTCTTTTACAATGCTCCTCCTGTTTCTCCTCATACAAAGGAGCAGGTATTGGTCAATGCTGCTGGGTTTATGCCCTTCTATGACCCTATCTGGCTCTCCTCGTGTACTCGCCATTGTCCTGGTATCTGCTATATGTTCTAGCTCTTAAGACTGTGCTCTGGGAGATAGAGTAGCTGGACTACTTGTGCAACCTGAATGAGCTATAGGTACGAGGTAATGTTAGCAGTAGTGACAAGGACACAAGTAAAATACCAAACTAGAAATAAATCAGTCAAGCACGATAAAGAGGGTAATTCTGTGTGGCCAGCATTGGAAAACCAATCTCTTTTTGTGGTCATCTTGCCTCCTCAGGGCAAATGTCATCACTTTCACTTGCAGCAAAGCATATAAAATTGATTCACAGTCACTTGTGCTTCCTAACTTGACAGATTGATATCTCGAAAGATAAATTGAATTGGAGTTGTACTGTGATGGTTGAGTGTTCCCTTAATTTTTTTGAGTAGTTTATATCACAATTACAGGGTCTCCACCTTTCTCTTGTTAATGCATCAGTCTTCCCCAAGTGAAATACAGGTTTCGTATTCACAATGTTTTTCATTGAAGGAGGCTGATGGACAGACCTGGTCACATGCCCCTCCATTAACAGCCATTGTTTGGACAGAAGAGCTGTGCAGTCTGTAAGGAAGGCGTCGCTAACAATTGCAGAAGGAGAGTCTTTAGAATAATTATATATTAGTAAGTGCCACAATATCATGTCCCCGATACATTTATTAAAATTAAGATAAAGTGGCTGTGATGAAAGCCGGCCGGTGGGTGCAGCTCTCTGGCGCCCCCTTACCTCTCAGGTCAGTCAAGGTACTGCACCTAGAGAAAGTAGTGCCAGGAAGCTGCAACCAGCGCAGGGAACACGGTAGTGTGTTATCCCTTCAACGTCACTAAACCGTAACGTCACTACACAGCACAACTCGCTAGCGCCCTCTTAGCCTCAGGTCAGTCAAGGAACTGCACCTAGGATAAGCGGTCGCCAGGGAGACTGTCCTGTAACCTACTGGGTATCGGGGCCCTCTGTAGTGAGGGCGGTATATATATCTTCCTTGGCCGCGCCAGGAATATATATATCTGAACCTCCGACCGTCACTACCAGCCTTCCCCAATCCCCAGTTGGTATGCTGCCACCAGTCCCTATTTTAGATATACGCCCAGTCCGTGAATGGGCCTATATCGGGTCAGGAAACAACCCTGGGTAGCGTTTTTGGCTTGAGCCGAGCTCACACGGACGTGCGTTCGTTATGCAGAATAAAAGGCGGGCCCACAATTACTTGAGGTAATTGATTATAATAATACACTAGATACACGATATACAACTAAATATACACAGGTATAAGGTCAGGCTAAACTATACAACAATGGAATACAACACACAGAATCACCACAGCATATCAGTTACCGGTTTCTTGATTTTCTTGTGACGCAGGGAGAGGATTCTGCGGTCGCAGGCACGGTTCTTTGTTACAGGCTGAGGCCTACCACCGCATGGTCAAACTGCTCCTCCCCTTGGTGGCCTCAGCTGGTGCTCAGATGTTCAGCACACCACTCTTGGGTCAAAAACTGACTTGTCTCTTGTCTGTCCTGCTATCTTACCTGCCCCGTCCCGCCCACTGCTGGTGAGGTCAGCTGGCTCAGTCTCCACCCTCAGGTCTAACTTCGATCAGAAGCCCAAATTCTATGGAACCCAATAACTTCTTCTGGGATGGTCTCATGATACCCCCAGGGGTTCCCATGGATTCGGGCCGCCGTAACCGACCTTTTGATATCAATTATGATACCATACGGTCCTCAGGAATGGCTCCGCGCTATATCTTGGCTTCCAGAGCACGTACAAACGTCTACCGCGGAGGCTTGTGTGCGCAATGGCTCCGGGACGCCGTGATATTTTTTTATTGGCCCATCCCACGCAACATGCGTGTACTATTCATGTTTCTATATCTTATGCCTCCATGCTTGTGACAGACAAAGAAACTAGTCCTATGGGACAAATGGTCAGGTACAGATAGACGAAGCACCCCCCCCTGCTGGCTGTGTTTCCTCTCGAAGTCTTTGAAGCTCCTAGCATTCAAGTGTTAAGTAGGCCCTGGATGGGGGAAACTATCTAGTTGACGTTTTAACAGAAGGTCCCAAGGGTGGGGGCTGCTGAAGTGTGGCCATCCCTGGATATGATTTATCATTACCAAGATGGCGGCTACGGGTTCATCACACCTCCCCCTATACGAGGGCGCGAGGGGGTAGCACATTCCTGTGTTCCCCCGTGCGTCCTTCTGCACCCTCCCCTTGCCGGGATAACCCGTCAGCGTTACCGTGGTCACGGCCTCTTCTGTGGCGAATGGAGAAGTGGTACTGCTGGAGAGCGAGGCTCCAGCGTAGCAACCTGCCATTCGACCCAGAGACCGGGTGTAACCAGCTGAGGGGGTTGTGGTCCGTCTCCACGGTGAAATGGCTCCCGTACAAGTAGGGCTGCAGACGCTGCAGGGCCCATACAATTGCCAGGCATTCTTTTTCCACCGTGGAGTAAGCCACCTCCCGGGGCAGTAGCTTCCTGCTCAGGTACAAGACAGGATGTTCCTGGCCTGTCGTGTTGACCTGACTTAGCACAGCACCGAGGCCAAAGTCACTGGCGTCGGTCTGTACCACAAACGGCCGGTCGAAGTCGGCAGCTTGCAGTACAGGGGAGCTACTTAGGGCGGCCTTGAGTGCCCCGAAAGCTGTCTCGCAGGCAACTGTCCAGTCGACTGCGACGGGCAGCTTCTTCTTGGTGAGGTCCGTCAGGGGCTTGGCCAGGGTGCTATAGTGTGGGACGAACCTCCTATAGTACCCGGCGGTCCCCAAGAAGGACATCACCTGCTTTTTGGTCCTAGGAGTGGGCCAGGATGCGATGGCATCCTCTTTCCCCGGTTCTGGCTTCAGAACCCCCCCGCCTACCCGGTGACCCAGGTAGAGGACCTCACTCATGCCCAGCTGGCACTTTTCCGGCTTGATGGTCAAGCCTGCCCGGTGGATCCGACCGAGCACCTGCCGCAGGTGCTCTAGGTGATCCTCCCAAGTGGGACTGAAGACTGCAATTTCGTCCAAGTACGCAGCCGCGTACCCTTCAAGTCCCTCAAGCAGCGTATTGACCATCCGCTGAAAAGTGGCAGGGGCATTCTTCATGCCGAATGGCATCACTGTGGACTCGTACAGTCCAAAAGGGGTGATAAAGGCAGAGCGTTCCCTTGCCGCGGGGGTCAGAGGAATCTGCCAGTACCCCCGGCTCAGATCCATGATGGTCAGGTACGTAGCCCCGGCCATCCGATCGAGCAGGTCATCGATGCGTGGTATGGGGAACGCATCGGTGGCCGTTACAGCGTTGAGCCCCCGGTAGTCCACGCAGAACCGTGTAGTTCGGTCCTTCTTTGGAACGAGGACTACAGGCGAGGCCCACGCGCTGCTGGATGCCTGGATCACCCCCAGCTTCAGCATCTCGTCTATCTCTTGGCGCATGTTTCCCTGCACCTCGAAAGAGACCCGATATGCTGAACGCCGGATCGGCGGGTGATCGCCAGTGTCCACGTCGTGGACAGCCATCTCAGTCCTTCCGGGCAGGCTGCTGAACAGCCCCCGGAAGGGGTGCAGGGTGGTCCCCAGCTGGGACCGTTGGTCCTCCGTGAGCTGGTGGCCAACCCCCACATCCTCGATGGACCCACCCGCCTTGGCTTGGGTGAGCAGATCCAGGAGGGTTTCTACCTCTCCTTCCTCGGGAAGGTTGCACACTGGGTGGGCAGTCGCTTCCCGCTCATGATGAGCCTTCATCATGTTCACGTGGAAGGCCTTCCTCCTTCCACGGGCGTGATCCAGGGTGACCAGATAGGTGACGGCATTGAGTTTCTGGTGCACGAAGTAGGGACCTTCCCAGGCTGCCTGAAGCTTGTTCTGTGGTACGGGGACCAGTACCCACACCTTTTGACCCACCTGGTAGGTCCTCTCACAAGCATTCTGGTCGTACCACCGCTTCTGGTCGGCCTGGGCCTGGGCCATATTGTCCTGCACCAGCTTTGCCAAGGCCATCATCCTGTCCCGGTGGCGTACGACATACTCGATGACCGACACCTCGGGGGTGGCCAAATCCCCTTCCCATGCTTCCTTCACCAGAGCCAGGGGGCCCCGTACCCGTCGCCCGTACAGGAGCTCAAAGGGGGAGAACCCCGTTGAGGCCTGCGGAACCTCCCGGTAAGCAAATAGGAGGTGTGGGAGGTAACGCTCCCAGTCTCTCCCGTGGGAGTCGACCAACATCTTAAGCATCTGCTTTAAGGTGCCATTGAACCGCTCACACAGGCCATTAGTCTGTGGGTGATACGGGCTGGCCACCAGATGTTGCACCTGCATTTGCTTACAGAGGGACTCCATCAGCCGCGACATGAACTGGGTCCCTCGGTCGGTGAGCATTTCTTGGGGGAAACCCACTCTGGAGAAGATCTCCAGTAAGGCGGTAGCCACCTTGTCGGCCCGAATGGACGACAAAGCTACCGCTTCCGGGTACCGGGTGGCATAGTCCACTACCGTGAGTATGAAGCATTTCCCGGAGTGGCTGGGAGTGGACAGAGGTCCAATAAGATCCACAGCAACCCTCGAGAAAGGCTCTTCGATGATTGGCAGAGTTACCAGTGGGGCTTTGGGGCGCGGCCCCGCCTTCCCCACCCTCTGACAGGTGTCACACGAACGGCAGTAGGCACCCACCGCGGCTCCCATCCCAGGCCAGTAGAAATGCTGAGCTATCCTGGCCTTGGTTTTAGCGATCCCTAGGTGTCCGGCCATCGGAATCTCGTGTGCGATCCGCAACAATTCCGCCCTGAACGGATAGGGTACCACTAACTGTCGGTCCCTGGGCCACGCCTCCGGTGAACCCTGCTGGACCGTTACCCGGTACAGCCGTCCCTGGTCCCAGACCACCCGCTCGCAGTCTGACTCCATGGGAGGCTGTGCCGCCTGTTCCTTGAGAGCTTTCAGGCTGTCGTCTGCTTCCAACGCAGCCTGAAATTCCTGACTTGATGTGGCCAGAATCGACGAAACTGCCACATCCTCCGTCAGCCCCTCCGGGCATGTCACCTGGCCGCTGTCTGACCCGGCAGACACTTGGTCAGAAGTGGGGAAGCCGTCGGACCTCTGCAAGGCTCCTTGGGCTCCGGCGCTCCCACTCCTGGTGACAGCGGCTATGACCGCTGTGACCGTGGGTAGTGCCTGCTTCCCCTCTGTTTCTGACCAAGCCGCCCGATCAGGCAGGCTTCCTAGGCCTTTGGACATCTCGGATGTGGGGAACTCCTGCCCTGGGGTCTTACCTGGCGGCTCCTCTCTTGGGACACCCCCACCTCCCATGGCCTGTTCCTCCCCCTGCAGTGGGCCTATACTCAGCAGCCTGGATACCCCTGGGAGCCCTACACTGCCGGTAGCTGCCCCCCTCTCCATCCCTGAGCTTCCCTCTACAGAATCCTGCCCGCCCCCTCCCTCACCGGAGGACAAGAGGTCACGGCACGCCGGCTGAGCACCTCTGCGGGCATCCCCACACTCCCCACCTGCTTTCACTAACCCTGTTTGTGTTGTGTCTGTGCAGGTGTTACCCTCAGGTTTCACTCCCTCCTCCTCAGCAGGACACACACTACATACAACATGGTTGGCATTAGCAGCAGACAAATCAATACACTCTTGGGGGGCCGAACTTGGGGGTTCAGAGGGTACATACTGCGATACTAGACGCCCCAAGTCGGTCCCTAATAAAACATTTGCGGGAATATTTGGCGTTACTCCCACCTCCCGCATCCCCCTTCCGGCACCCCAGTCCAAATACACCATGGCAACGGGAAGTGCCGGCTCCACGCCTCCAACCCCGGAGACGGAAAGAGTCTTTCCTGGTACCAAGTCCTGGGGGGACACCACCTCAGGCCGTACCAGTGTTCGTTCAGCGCCCGTGTCCCGCAGTCCCATGACCGCAGAACGGCCTATGGTGACGGGTTGGATGTTGTCCAGGGACCTACCACCACCCCCTCCCACACACAAAACATTGGGCGCTCTCTGGGACTGGGATGGGGTCTTTTGGCGCTGGGGACACTCAGCCCTAAAGTGTCCTGGTTTGTTGCATAGATGACAACGTCTTACGTCTGGTCCTTGCCTGGAGAGGGCAACAGGGGGATACACCCCTTGTGTTCTAGGGGCCGGGGAAACAGGGGCATGACTGGGCTTACCCCCTCTCCAGGTGCTGCTGGCAGACTTCTTCAGCTCAGGCGCCCTGTTATTGGCATACTCGTCTGCCAGGGCGGCTGTAGCAGAAGCCCCTGTTGGTTTTCGGTCACGGAGGAACTGTCGGAGGTCCTCTGGGCAGTTCCACAAGAACTGCTCCGTGACGAACAGTTCCTGGACCTCCTGGCGGGTAGTAAGCGCTAGACCCGAGGTCCAGTGCTCTGCGGCTCTCAACAGCGCCCGCATATGATCGGTCCAGGTGTCCTTGGGGCCACGCAGCAGGCTCCGGAACTTCTGGCGGTACGACTCGGGAGTGAGGTTGTACTGCCGGATCAGGGCCCGCTTGATGCAGTCGTAGTTCTGTACCTCCCCGGCAGGTAAGTCCCCCAAGGCATCCAGGGACTTACCCCTCAAACGGGGGGTCAGGTATCTGGCCCACTGATCCCGGGCCAGATGGTGCTGAAGACAGGTCCGTTCAAATGCCACCAGAAAGGAGTCCAGGTCCCCATCCTTCTCCAGTAGAGGGAAGTCCTCAGCTCGGACTTTGGACGACTTGGTCTCCTGATGGGTTGGTTGCTCTAGCGGAAGCCCCCGCTGGGCCAGGTCCAGTTGGTGCTGGCGCTCCGCAGCTCGCTCTGCACGCTCCGCAGCCTCCCGGCGCTCTGCAGCTTCACGCTCCGCAGCCTCCCGGCGCTCCGCAGCTTCGCGCTCCTCCTCCGCTGCCTTCTCTGATGCTGCCAGGAGGGTTTTGTAGACGGCATCGCCATGAGACTGGAGACTTGCCATAGCCGCTTGTAAAAGGGCTTGTGATCTGGACAGGCTGGGCTGGGTAGGTGGTGGGCAGCCCACTGCGGGACCGTATACTGGGGACTGGCTCCCTGAGGTGCCCGGGCTGGACTCCTCCTCGCCATGAGTAACAATGTCCTCCCCTCCTGCCACACGGACCGTAGCATTAGCCTCCTGCAGGGTCTTGCTCCTGGTGCCGTCTGCCATCTTGGTAACCGACACCGCTGCAACCCTGAGTTTGCACACACCTTGTTATACTTTTAGCCTGACCGTCTAACGTTGGGCTGACCTTAAGACTCCAGCAGTGGAAGTTACCACTGGCAGTCTTTAGTGCCTGGGAGTAGGGGTCCCACAACACTATTATTCTGCAATCCCACCGCTCTGCCACCAATGTGATGAAAGCCGGCCGGTGGGTGCAGCTCTCTGGCGCCCCCTTACCTCTCAGGTCAGTCAAGGTACTGCACCTAGAGAAAGTAGTGCCAGGAAGCTGCAACCAGCGCAGGGAACACGGTAGTGTGTTATCCCTTCAACGTCACTAAACCGTAACGTCACTACACAGCACAACTCGCTAGCGCCCTCTTAGCCTCAGGTCAGTCAAGGAACTGCACCTAGGATAAGCGGTCGCCAGGGAGACTGTCCTGTAACCTACTGGGTATCGGGGCCCTCTGTAGTGAGGGCGGTATATATATCTTCCTTGGCCGCGCCAGGAATATATATATCTGAACCTCCGACCGTCACTACCAGCCTTCCCCAATCCCCAGTTGGTATGCTGCCACCAGTCCCTATTTTAGATATACGCCCAGTCCGTGAATGGGCCTATATCGGGTCAGGAACCAACCCTGGGTAGCGTTTTTGGCTTGAGCCGAGCTCACACGGACGTGCGTTCGTTATGCAGAATAAAAGGCGGGCCCACAATTACTTGAGGTAATTGATTATAATAATACACTAGATACACGATATACAACTAAATATACACAGGTATAAGGTCAGGCTAAACTATACAACAATGGAATACAACACACAGAATCACCACAGCATATCAGTTACCGGTTTCTTGATTTTCTTGTGACGCAGGGAGAGGATTCTGCGGTCGCAGGCACGGTTCTTTGTTACAGGCTGAGGCCTACCACCGCATGGTCAAACTGCTCCTCCCCTTGGTGGCCTCAGCTGGTGCTCAGATGTTCAGCACACCACTCTTGGGTCAAAAACTGACTTGTCTCTTGTCTGTCCTGCTATCTTACCTGCCCCGTCCCGCCCACTGCTGGTGAGGTCAGCTGGCTCAGTCTCCACCCTCAGGTCTAACTTCGATCAGAAGCCCAAATTCTATGGAACCCAATAACTTCTTCTGGGATGGTCTCATGATACCCCCAGGGGTTCCCATGGATTCGGGCCGCCGTAACCGACCTTTTGATATCAATTATGATACCATACGGTCCTCAGGAATGGCTCCGCGCTATATCTTGGCTTCCAGAGCACGTACAAACGTCTACCGCGGAGGCTTGTGTGCGCAATGGCTCCGGGACGCCGTGATATTTTTTTATTGGCCCATCCCACGCAACATGCGTGTACTATTCATGTTTCTATATCTTATGCCTCCATGCTTGTGACAGACAAAGAAACTAGTCCTATGGGACAAATGGTCAGGTACAGATAGACGAAGCACCCCCCCCTGCTGGCTGTGTTTCCTCTCGAAGTCTTTGAAGCTCCTAGCATTCAAGTGTTAAGTAGGCCCTGGATGGGGGAAACTATCTAGTTGACGTTTTAACAGAAGGTCCCAAGGGTGGGGGCTGCTGAAGTGTGGCCATCCCTGGATATGATTTATCATTACCAAGATGGCGGCTACGGGTTCATCACAGTGGCCAATCCCATTAAGTCTAGATAACTTAAAGAAGCTCCATTCCCAGTGATTAACTAAAATTAATTTAAGAGACTTTGCATTTAAGCATTTTTCCCTTCACTGCACATCTAATGTCTTATATATTTAGTATGTATACATAGTTCACATACTGGACTTAGAACATGTACATTGGAATAATGTTTTTTATGATCTTAAAACAATCTAGTAATGTATATATATTTAATAATGCAACTTTCCATTCCTTCATGGGCTGGAGCAAAGACTACATCTACCATGCTGGCTGGTCATACTGAACATCTTTCTATGAGATTATATTACTCATTATAGGCTACATCTATCTAACCCTGTGTTTCCCAGACTCCAATCCTTACGGTCCCCAACAGAACATGTGTTCTGGATTTCCTTAGTATGGAATTATTATCAAGGCATCAGATATCGCTACAGGCTCTCAGGCCTGTGCAATACTAAGGAGATCCTGAAAACAAGATCTGTTGGGGGCCGTGAGGACTGGAGTCTGGGAAACACAGAGTTAGATAGATGTAGACTATAATGAGTAATATAATCTCATAGAAAGGACTGGAGTTTGGGAATAACTGATATCCCTTAGAGAAAATCTGGGCAGTGAGAAAGATAAAAAAACTGGGAGAAGAAAGGAGCGCTATCTGAGCGCCGTAAATAACATCACATATAGAATTTTGATAAGGTAACTGGAGAGGTTCACCTTTGTGGGTTGTGCAGATCTAGGCACAAGTCTAGTAGAGATTTAATAAAATGTTTTACAGGGTCTCCACCAACGGTCTGCCGCTCATCCGAAACCCGTGGTTGCACACCTTGTCCTGGCCCGACAGGTTGCCTCCACGTGAGTTTGTGAAAGAGATTACCGGAGGCGCTCCCGTGGATAATGATAGAGACTCCACTGTAAGATTAGTGGAAACGTTCCAATAGGCTCGCAGGTGACTGCTCAAAAGCGCATAGGTTCAAGATATAAAAATTTATTTGGAATTAAAAACCACTCAAGAGATGAGTGGTTGACATATAATAGCATATAATGGCACAACGCGTTTCTGCTCTCAAGGAGCCTTCATCAGGTGCATATATATGCTATTACAGTGGTGGCCAAAAGTATTGGCACCCCTGCAATTCTGTCAGGTAATACTCAGTTTCTTCCTGAAAATGATTGCAATCACAAATTCTTTGGTATTATTATCTTCATTTAATTTGTCTTCAATGAAAATACACAAAAAGAATTGTCCTAAAGCCAAATTGGATATAATTCCACACCAAACCTAAAAAAGGGGGTGGACAAAAGTATTGGCACTGTTTGAAAAATCATGTGATGCTTCTCTAATTCGTGTAATTAACAGCACCTGTAACTTACCTGTGGCACCTAACAGGTGTTGGCAATAACTAAATCACACTTGCAGCCAGTTAACATGGATTAAAGTTGACTCAACCTCTGTCCTGTGTCCTTGTGTGTACCACATTGAGCATGGAGAAAAGAAAGAAGACCAAAGAACTGTCTGAGGACTTAAGAAACCAAATTGTGAGGAAGCATGAGCAATCTCAAGGCTACAAGTCCATCTCCAAAGACCTGAATGTTCCTGTGTCTTCCGTGCGCAGTGTCATCAAGAAGTTTAAAGCCCATGGCACTGTGGCTAACCTCCCTAGATGTGGACGGAAAAGAAAAATTGACGAGAGATTTCAACGCAAGATTGTGCGGATGGTGGATAAAGAACCTCGACTAACATCCAAACAAGTTCAAGCTGCCCTGCAGTCCGAGGGTACAACAGTGTCAACCCGTACTATCCGTCGGCATGTGAATGAAAAGGGACTGTATGGTAGGATACCCAGGAAGACCCCACTTCTTACCCCGAGACATAAAAATGCCAGGCTGGAGTTTGCCAAAACTTACCTGAGAAAGCCTAAAACGTTTTGGAAGAATGTTCTCTGGTCAGATGAGACAAAAGTAGAGCCTTTTGGGAAAAAGCATCAACATAGAGTGTACAGGAAAAAAAAAAGAGGCATTCAAAGAAAAGAACACGGTCCCTACAGTCAAACATGGCGGAGGTTCCCTGATGTTTTGGGGTTGCTTTGCTGCCTCTGGCACTGGACTGCTTGACCGTGTGCATGGCATTATGAAGTCTGAAGACTACCAACAAATTTTGCAGCATAATGTAGGGCCCAGTGTGAGAAAGCTGGGTCTCCCTCAGAGGTCATGGGTCTTCCAGCAGGACAACACACTTCCAAAAGCACTATAAAATGGTTTGAGAGAAAGCACTGGAGACTTCTAAGGTGGCCAGCAATGAGTCCAGACCTGAATCCCATAGAACACCTGTGGAGAGATTTCAAAATGGCAGTTTGGAGAAGGCACCCTTCAAATATCAGGGACCTGGAGCAGTTTGCCAAAGAAGAATGGTCTACATTTCCAGCAGAGCATTGTAAGTAACTCATTGATGGTTACCGGAAGTGGTTGTTCACAGGTATTTTGGCTAAAGGTTGTGCAACCAAGTATTAGGCTGAGGGTGCCAATACTTTTGTCTGGCCCATTTTTGGAGTTTTGTGTGAAATGATCAATGATTTGATTTTTGCTTCATTCTCTTTTGTGTTTTTCCTTGCAAGCAAATTAAATGAAGATAATAAGACCAAAGAATTTGTGATTGCAATCATTTTCAGGAAGAAACTGAGTATTATCTGACAGAATTGCAGGGGTGCCAATACTTTTGGCCACCACTGTATATGTCAACCACTCATCTCTTGAGTGGTTTTTAATTCCAAATAAATTTTTATATCTTGAACCTATGCGCTTTAGAGCAGTCACCTGCGAGCCTATTGGAACGTTTCCACTAAACTTACAGTGGAGTCTCTATCATTATCCACGGGAGCGCTTCTGGTAATCTCTGATCTGTCCCTTATATGTTACCTCTGGTTTAGGTGAACTTTTAATGATAATAGCCTAGGTGGAAATAATTCTGCTGGCAGCCTGGAGAGCCAGACTGTTAAAGACCTCCATTTTGACCATTCCATAGTCTATAAATGGGAAGCAGATTACAGACTCTCCAATAAAAGACAAAATTCTACTGATTAGCTAAAAAGAAGCTTTGGGAGCTGCTCTTATTATAACAATATATTATTAATTCTTCAGAAAATCTTTATGTGCCTTTTATGTGCCTCCAAAACTGTATTTTAGCTGCTAAATCATCTTTTCTTTACACTCTCAAAACAAGGTTATTATTTGTGCGATTTTTACAGTCTTCCTCGCTCCTTCTGCACATTACATTTTCCATTGTGCCTGCCTTCTATTATTTGGAGAACATTTTCATGTTTCTTTTTTCCGTTGCACTGGGAAATTCCTTACATCCATTATTATTAAAAATGTCTCTCTAACACCTAATTCATAGAAGAGTATCTGAACATTTTCGTTCACCACCTTTATTGTTTTTTTTTGTGGCTTACAACTGCCTTCATATTTCATGAGTTTTCCTGGCTCTCCGCATATCTCAATATATTATTTCACTTTATCGGGCTGATATTTATTGGGTTTTGTTATCAGCTGAAATTTGTAGGTGTTTTACACGATTGTCATGCTTTTCTTTCATTAATTAATTGTCAGATCCTTTATATTATGTCCTTATCTTAATCACTTCTACAGACGCTACAAGTCTACATCATTTTATATAGAAAATTGCTGATTATTAGAATTTGAGTCTTTCATTTAAATGGTGGGCTCTCACGTCTACAGAGGAGATGGGTTATGAAGTTATGACTGGTCCCTAAGAAGAGTAAGACATTTACTAACCTATCCTATAGAACTTTCTCTAATAATTTCAGCTTACTAATTACTTGAAGGGGTAGTACAGGAATAGGTTTTTCATCAGCATCAGCTTCTGCTAGGTTAAAATAAACTCAGGTGTTACTCATCCTCCCCAGGTCCAGAGATACCCTCCACTGCTGCCCTAGTGTTTGATGACAGGCTGCAGAGGTGATATCTAGACTACAGGAGCAATCATGCAGCTCAGTTGACGCAGGCGGCACAAGCCACTAAGCTCAGTGATTCGCTTCAGTGGTCACATGATGTGGCCACTGCAGCCTATCAACAAAGACCAGGGCAATGGCAAAAAGGTAGCAGTAGATCTGGAGAGGGTAAAAACTTAAGTTTTTTTTTTAATCTAGTAAAAACCAATGGGAATGCAAAAATGTATACCTGGAAAACCCTTTAAAGGGGTATGCACAGGACTTCAGACTCTGGAAACAGGCGAGTGGGCTATGCTATGTGGTTTTTGTAGGTGGGTCTACGAAAATACCCTTATATGGATAGATACATTGTCAATATATTATCAAAATGTATTAGCATATAAAATTATGGTATTATGTAGGTGCAAAGTCAGTACCATGGATCAAGCTTCAGTAATGCTTTGGCATCTCTGACGTAATTTGCTAAAACACTTCATGCTGGGGGCTAATGGACTTATATGGCTTCTTAATCACTGGTTGGAAGTAGCTAATTTTAAAGAACATGCCCTTCAGGTGTATTTACACTGCAAGATTATCATAAATGAACGTTACTAGGAAAGCTCGCTTCATAATAATTTTTCAGTGTGTACAGGCTGCTGATAACCCAAAGAACAAGCAAAAGGTTCGCTTGTGGGGTGAAATGATTTCTAAGCAAGATTAAAAATCATCATTCTCTGCAGCTCTTGTGTAAACAGGATTCACGCTGCCTAGAGCAATGGCAGCCTATGTGCACATCGGAAGTGCAGTCTGCCTGTATAAACAAGCAATCAAATTACCGCCGATCACCAAACATGTTGTTGATTGGCGGTCATTAAGTTCACGCACATCTACTAATGTAAATGGATTCTTACTTTAAAGAGGGTCTTTCTTTTGAGAGATTTACTCTAACCCATCACCACTCGTTTCTAAAATTATTTATATAATAGATTCAGGCCATCTTCACGGCCCCACATTTTATGTCTGAGTGCGATCCGACAAATCTTTGGATCACACTCGCACCAAGGTTAACCTATTTCCTCGAAGGAAAAAATTGCAGTATGTCCGATCACACTATGCTCACAATGTGATCAAACTCTGAAGATTACGCCATAGTTGCCCTCTGCACACAGAACAGAAACTATGGTGCCTAGTTACAATGGCAGCATTATAGATCATCATTCATCAGTTCATTGTCAGTTAATCAAGCTAACCTGATGCCCTGGCACAAGTCGGCAGTAAATGAGTTCCCGTGGGCACAGCTACATATATAGGATGCCTATGTCATGTTGTTAGCACACAGTAGTGGTCAGTGGGTAACCATAAAAGCGCACACAGCGGAGAAACAGATTTTTCCATAGGTATAAAATAGTGAATTCTTTCTAAAGAAATACAACATTGTCCTTAAATTAGCATAAAATAATACTGTACAATGCTATCCTTAAGTTGTAAAATGTTTTCCTTAACCCCTCCGCTCCCAGACCATTTTTCATTTGTAAGCTGTCATCTTTTCCTCCTTTTCTTCCAAGAGCTAGCTATGCCTTTTCTATTTTTCCATTGTCATTATGAGGACTTGTACTTTTTGGGACGAGTTGTAGTTTTAAATGACACCATTCACATTACCATGTAATGTACAGGAAAATGGAAAAAAAATTCCAAGTGGGAAGAAATTGTGCAAAAAATACAATTCCAACATGTTTTTTTGCTGTGTTTTTACGGCGTTTATTGTGTAGTAAAAATGACCTGGCAATGATTGTTCAGGTCAGTACAAACAGGGTGATACCAAAAATGTAGTTTTCTTTAAATTATTTTAGTGGTTTTAAAACTTTTAGAACTTTGTACAAAAAGTGTGTTGTTTTTTGTTCCTATTTTCTGAGACCCCTAATTAACGTTTTTATCATTGGATTTATTGAGCTGTTTCTTTTCTGTAAGGGAAGCTGGTGATTTTATTGATACCATTTTGTGGAACATTGAACGATTTGATTGCTCACTATTGCATTTTTTAACTACCTGTAATCGTTTGGACTACACGAGTACAATGTTATTCTATGGGTCTGTGCATATGGCAGATTTTTTCCTTGGACTGAGTCTGTCCAAGGAAAAATTCACAGTATGCACGATTTGCATCCGTAAATCTGATCACACTATGTCATTAGCATAATAGGGCCAATTTTCTCCGATGAGAGGAAATACAGTTGTGAGACCCTAGCCTAAGAGAGGTGTGACAACCAAAAAAAACAGTGAATCTTGTGTTTGGATTTATTTTCTCTTCACGTCCTTCACCTTTACTTTTATATATCGATAGATTGGACTTTTACAGGCACGGCTATATGTTTATATTTATATATTGTTATTTTTTTCATTTTGTTATTTTTAAACATGGAAATTTTTTTACTTTATTCTTTAGTCATCTTAGGATACCTCAACCTGCGATCCTTTGATCGCTTGTTTTGTATACTGCAATACAACTGTATTGCAGTACATGGTGTAAATGATGGCCTCCTATGAAGATTATTCTATGGCTGGGCTTCACAGGAGTTCTAAAATGGCAGCCATGGGGGGGCTAAAGCTGCCACGGTATCCCATCAGCACTAATGATTGCTCCATATAAGTGCCATTGTTAGTGATTGTCATCAGGATCTTCATGGGTAAACAGCAGCTCTCCGAGTTAGCGCAGGTCACCGTGGTTACCGTCAGATGCCATCTATGTAACACAGCTGGCATCTGCCACTTATGGAGCAGGCTAAGCTCCTGACCTCCACAAAATAAGACCATGGTGTAGATGTACAGTTACATCCAGGCCCAGACTGCTACTCTGCCCTTCCGGGCACTTGCCCGGTGGGCCACGGTGTGGCACTGCTTGTGGAGCCGCCAGCCCTTTAATTTTCCATGTGCCTGCCCTGGTGGTTCAGCATCTCTGGGGGCGGGGCGCGCATAACTGAACGCTGCAACGCACAGGTGCCTGGAGCCGGGAACGCACTGACGCTGTCATATGTCAGCGCTTTCTGCTCTCCTGCCCTAGTAATGCTGCAGCCGAGGCCCGGCTGAAACAGCGAGGAAGGAGGAGAGGTCAGTTTTTGTTTTAAATCAATTAGTACCTTGTGGGGGCTACAATCTGTGGGGGCCATCATACTATATGGGGGATTATATGTGGGGGCTATCATACTATATGGGGGATTATATGTATGGGCCATCATATTATGTGCAAGATTATATGCGGGGCCATCATATTATGTGCAAGATTATATGTGGGGCCATCATATTATGTGCAAGATTATATGCGGGGCCATCATATTGTGTGCAGGACTGTATGCAGGGCCATCATATTGTGTGCAGGACTGTATGCAGGGCCATCATATTGTGTGCAGGACTGTTTGCAGGGCCATCATATTGTGTGCAGGACTGTATGCAGGGCCATCATATTGTGTGGAGGACTGTATGCAGGGCCATCATATTGTGTGCAGGACTGTATGTGGGGCCATCATATTATGTGCAGGACTGTATGTGAGGCCATCATATTGTATGCAGGACTGTATGCAAGGCCATCATATTGTGTGCAGGACTATATGTGGGGCCATCATACTGTGTGCATGACTGAATGTGGGGCCATCATACTATGTGCAGGATTATATGTGGGGCCATCATATTATGTGCAGAATTATATGTGGGGCCATCATATTATGTGCAGGACTGTATGTGGGGCCATCATATTATGTGCAGAATTATATGTGGGGCCATCATATTATGTGCAGGACTGTATGCGAGGCCATCATATTGTGTGCAGGACTGTATGCGGGGCCATCATATTATGTGCAGGACTGTATGCGGGGCCATCACATTATGTGCAGGATTATATGTGGGGCCATCATATTGTGTGCAGGACTGTATGTGGGGCCATCATATTATGTGCAGGATTATATGTGGGGCCATCATATTGTGTGCAGGACTGTATGTGGGCCATCATATTATGTGCAGGGCTATTAGGACTTTTGCTTTGGGGCCCCATGATTTCTATGTACGCCCCTGGTGGCCGACTATTCAGCTCCAGACCAGCAGTCAGCTGCAGTGTGTTGCCGTTCCTGCCCCACTCTGCAGCAGTCTGGGTCACTGGGTGAGTTCGTGTTCTATCCAAGCCCAGAGACAAATGTAGTAAATTTAAAGGGGTTGTCAACTACTTTAACATTGTGACTTATCCTTAGGATAGGTCATTAATGTTTGATCTGTGTGGGTGCGACACCCGGTTCCTCTGCAGATCAGCTGTTCTCAATGCCGGCAGGAACCGCTCAGTTACAGCACACCATTGTCTGTGTCCACTTAAATAAGACCGTAGTTGAATGATGTTCGAGTGCAGTCTGATGTTTCACCCACACCCACAGACTTGTACGGGTGCGTGTGATCCGAATTCTGGAGCCTTTGGCAGCATGCTGCACTTCTCTTTTTTCACAGACCTATTTGGTGTGTAGAAAACAGCGCAGATCTGTACTGCCCATAGTATAACATTGGCCGAGTGCTATCTGATAAAACATCGGCTATCACGCAGCCATGTTATATGCCAGTGTGAGAGAGCCCTCACTGAGCCAAACACATTCTCATCTGTTTCTCTCAATGGAATAGTAAGAGAAGTGGATGAGAAGAGATGAGAATGTGTTTGACAGATCATCTACTTGTGGTCACGTGACAACTGCCTGAACCGCCTGATAAAGCCAAATCCGAATTTTACACTCTGGTTAGTATTCAGCAAGCTGCACTGCTGATTAGAAATATGCACTCGGTGGAAAATCCCTTTAACGATGTGCGAGGAAGGGATGAGTGAATAAATTTATAATTATTATAATGTGCACTGACCTTAGGTCCTCCTGAAGCTAGGGGCATACATAGAAGTCACGGGGCCCCATACCAGAAGTCCTAATTCTGGTTCCCCTTTCCAAAAGCAAAAATTGTTAGCGGGATCACGGGGCAGAGGCGCAGTCACAGAATGGCGAATCTCCCAACTTTTAAAGACAGGGAGAGGGACATGTATGGTAATTTTTTATTGAGCTCCCTTAGCGTTTTCACCCACAAACTGTACAGAAAATGTCGCATAGAAAAGATACACTCCTATTTGAAAACAGAGATTTGCATGTGGGCTGCTTTGGTTTGTGTGCCAGGGCTGATTTTCAGTCCCAGTCCGGCCCTGGTTACATCCACATGCATCAGGAGACTAAAGGATTTTTTCATTATTTTAAAGAGTCTGGAATGCCTCTATAGTTGTCCTCAGTTCTCCAGTGAAGACGTCCTGTCCAGCATTCACACAACTGGCCTCAGGGGTCAAGTGCCATAAATTCTGAGTCCAGTGATTGGCCGAAGTGGTTGAATGATGGATAGGACGTCATCGTTGGCCTAACGGGGTGGTGCTGGAGCGGTGAGGAATACAAGGGGTACGTAATGTTTCTTTCTTTCTTTTATAACATTCCCTACTCTTGGGCAAAATTTGTATAATTCTGGAGAATCTTTTCAAAGAAGGAGAGACTCCATAGCCTTCTTGAGAGATTTCAGTTTACATGGCTAAAAAGTTTCACATGCATGAAGAAGTAGGACAGTTGATGTACGTTAGCACTTTAGTTTGCAGAAAAGACTTGTGTTGTTTTTTCCTAATCTCCATTTATGTATCTGTCTCATAGTAGAGGCTCGATAAGTCATGTTATCTTTTGCTTATTCGCATCACCTGTAACTCGGCTGCATTCATAACTTGTGTGATGAGTCTCTCAGGCCCTTTGAGTCAAGATATAAAGGGAATTTGGAGACCTGATTTAGGCCTCATATTTCAATAATTAAATACTGTACAGACTTTAAAAATCAGTGAGCAGAATAATAAAGAGAGTGGAAAACAAAGTCAATGTTTCAGAAATTATTAAAAAGAGAGGAAATGTAAAATAAATGTACCGAGATGTAACAAAAATGAAGTAACATGAACTGAACTTCAGCTGGGTATCTGTGTATATAAATGGCAAAAGATTTACATCATGTCGGATTTCTGCATCGGGATTCTGCTGAAGACTTTGACATTGTGCAGCTGGAACTATGAAATGATGAATGTAATAAGCTACATTGTACAGTTGGCAGAAAATAAACCCTCATGGTTACACCACCCCTACTGTTTTAAAAAGTTAAAGGTGTTCTTCAGTGAGAATCAGTTATCACCTATCTACGGGATAGGTGGTAACGTATTGATTGGCCCATCTCTGACCGCTGGGACCTTCACCCATCAGCAGAATGGGGAATTTTTATCCCTGATGGGGCACCTTACAGAATATAACGGCAATTTGCAAGCCTGACCACCACTCCATTCTCTTTGGCACTGCTGAAAAAAAGAGTAGAGAAGCACTCAGTAGCCCCATAGGGAATAAATGGAGCAGCAGTCGAGTATGTGGACTTCCAGTCCATTCTAATGGAAATTGCAACTGCGACTCCATTCTAACGGTTCCTCATCCTGCCAATGAAATATTCTTAGGCCGTATTAACTAGTGGGTGGGAATGTCAGCTATATACTTTATACTTATGGAGATCGATAGCGTGGGTCGGAGTGAAGACAAACACGATATATCGTATTAACAGGATATATTGAAGCAGGCAAGCATATATTATAGCAGGCCGGTATAGGCAATAAGCGATCAGTAAACAGTCTCTGGAAACGGTTGTGATGTCAGTACAAACCGATAGATGTCCCAGGTCCAGAAACGCACAGTCCATGAGATCCTGAGCCCGGACCAGGCTCCTTGCAGAGAGCAAGCTGAACTGCAGGTGGATGCAGAGCGGGTCTTTGCACACAGATGAAAGTCCGGATAAACGGCAGGCAGGTAACAGGTGGGGAATCCCAATGTAGAGAAGCAACAGGCATGATGCAAGTCCTTCAAGCTTGGCAGCAGGTAAGATACAAGATACACAAGCAAAGTATAGTTGGCCAGAGTCTCTTTATATATATAGCAAACAGGAAACTGGAGATATCAGACAGGAAACAAGATGGCCCCCGAGGCGGTCAACTCCATTTTGGATAAGGGCAGAACCAAACAGAACAGGTACATGCAGCTCCATCTTGGATAAGGGCAGCACAGGTACATGCGGCTCCATTTTGGATAAGGGCAAAAACCGGACAGAACAGATACATGATTCAGCTCCTTACAGGGAAAGAATAAAATACTGATTAATAGCTGGAAAAATATTAAAATTTGAGAGTCCTAAGTGGTTGATACCTTTTAATGACTAACTGAAAAGATGGTAACAAATAGCAAGCTTTCGAGACTACTCAGGTCTCTTCATCAGGCATAAGGTATCAACCACTGAGGAGTAGTGTTGAGCATTCCGATACTGAAATATCGGGTATCGACCGATATTCGCGGTATCGGAGTTCCGATACTGAGTTCCGATACTTTTAGAATATCGAATACCGGAATCGGAAGTTCCCATAATGCCTGCGCTCTGCAGTGTCTCTGAAGGATGACAAGCTGGATGGCAGCGCGTCAGCTTACTGTAATTGTCATTTAGTGTTAAAGGATTTATTAAAAAAAAATAATAGTGTTTTCATGCACCGTCTCTTTAAAAAAGCCGGCCGGCAATTCAACAGCGGCATACACCGGTACCTGACAATTTAGAATAGAAAGAATAGAGCATCACACATAGATTAGATAGATAGAAACATGTCAGTCACATATATAATAAGTACAGTGACAGTGTTGATTACTGTACTTGTCATTTAGTGTTAAAATAAAGGATTTATTAAAAAAAAAATTGGCGTGGGGTTCCCCGTAATTTTAGTCTCTAGCGGAGGTTAAGCAGACGGCTAGGGCAGATGTTTGAAGCCTGGGAAGGGGGTAATACTCACGGAGCTTCCCAGGCTACTAATATCAGCCCCCAGCTGAATACCTAGCCTTTACTAGCTATTAAAATGGGGGACCCCAAAAGAAATGACGTGGGGTCCCCCTATTTTAATAGCTAGCAAAGGCTAGGCAGACACCTGGGGGCTGATATTAATAGCCCAGGAAGGGTGCCATGAATATTGGCCCCCTCCCAGGCTAGAAACACCAGCCATCAGCCGCCCCAGAAATGGCGCATCCATAGGATGTAATCGCGGGTGGCGATCCTTGCCGCGGTACCCTGAGGTCATCTGATGTTAGGCTCTGGTAGTGAGTCACTGACAGGTCTAATGCACTGCAATACACAAGTACTGCAGTGCATGAGACCAGAGATCAAAGTAAAAAATATTAATGTCCCACAGTGGGGATTGTGAAAAAGTGAAAAAAATAAAATATGTTAAAAAGTAAAAAATACACGAAAAAAAAAGCGCACACAAATCACAAAAAGCTGTTTTGCCACTAAAAACGCAGCCTTTGTGATAAAACAAAAATAAGCAAAAAAAGTGCACATAATTGGTATTGCCGCATCCAGAACAACCCAAACTATAAAACTGTCATGCTACTTATTCCATACGGGGAACACCGTAAAAAATAATAAGAAACACACCAAAAATGTCACTTTTTCATTATACTGACTACACAAAAAAATTAATAAAAAGCGATTAAAAAGTTATATGTAAAAAAAAAATGGTATAAATTAAAACGCCAAATCGTCCCGCAAAAAACAAGCCCTAATATGGCTCATTCGGCAAAAAAAGTTACAGCTCTCAGAATATGGCGATGGATGCAAAAACAAACACATTTTTGTAAAATATTGTTTTTAGTCTGTAAAAGCAACAAAGCATAAACAAATCGATATAAATCAGGTATTGCTGTAATCATACTGACCCAAAAATGTATTGGTCTTATCACTTTTACCGCACGGTGAAAGACGCAAAAAAAGTAGATAAAAACAACTGTATTGCTGGTTTTTGTTCATTCTCTGTCTGCACAATCTCAATAAAAAGCGATCAAAAACGTTATCTACCCCGAAATGGTAGCAATACAATCTTTAACTCATCGCAAAAAAAATAAGCCCTCATACAGCTTTGTTCGCCAAAAAATAAAAAAGTTGCAGCTCTCAGAATAAGGTGACGAAATAACTATTTTTCATAAAAAATCATTTTAGTGTGTGACAGAAGCAAAACCTAAAAAACTATATAAATCTGGTATCGCTGTAATCACACAAACCCGAAGAATAAATCCACCTTATCACTTATACCTCACAGTAAACGGCACAAAAATAAGAAAATAAGAACTATTCTTGTACTCATTGTCTATATGTTCATCCTGCCTCCCAAAAATCAGAACAAGGCTGGGGTCACATTTATCCTGCTCTCTCCGCTGAGCGCTAACATCGGGGTTTCCGTGTAAATCTGCAAAACCGCAATGCAGACAAAACCCCCGACAGAATCACTCAAGTATGAGGCAGATGGAGTCACTTTGGACTCCATCTGGTCTCTGTTCCAGTGGAGTCATGTTATTTTAGGAGTCTTTTTAGCGCACAAGTGTGGTCGACCACAGATCTGTGCATGCCTAAAAAGATGTATACCACCAGAACAGACACCAAACGGAGTCCAAAATGTCTCCATCAGCCTCATTATATGTTCCTTCTGGGTCTGAATTGTATTTTTGTGGGATTTACATGGAAACTCCGACGTAAGTGCTCAGCATAGAAAACAAGAATGTGATCCCACCCTTATACTAAAAGCGATCAAAAAATGTTATGTACCCCAAAATGTTACCAGTAAAAACCGTACCTTATCCCGCACAAAACCAGCCCCCACTAAGGTCCGTCATCTGTCACTGGAAATATGGGGGTTCCCACGTTACTAGTAGAACAAATACTCTTGAAATGTGACATGTCTCCAAAACCCCACTCAAATAAAATCCAGTGAATTCTTCTCTCCCAAATCCAAATGCCCCTCTGTGCCTAAGCCGCAGTAAGCGATTGGCATTATTGTTTGGCATTATTATAGTTTGGCATTATTGTAGTCGGGAAAACCCATTTAACAATTTACGAGGCATATGTTGCCAGAAGCATAAGCTGGGGAAAATGTATGGGGGCGCTACAATATATGTTGGCAATGCACTGTGTGGAGGAACAATATATGGGCACTAAACTGGCATATTTACAATTCTCCAGAATAAAGCCTGGCGTGGATGTTCCAAAATAGTCACCGCAGCTGTAGATGAATTAATTGAAAGGTGCAATTTCTACAATGGGGTCACTTTTGGGGTTTTTCTGCTATTCTGGCACCTTTGGCACTCCGCAAATGTTGCCCTAGTCTAGCAAAATCTGTGCTCCAAAAGCCAAATAGCGCTCCTTCCTTCTCAGCCCTGACATGTGGCCTAACAGTAGTTTCTGAAAACATATGGGGCATCCCTGAGTTCAGGAGAAATTGCGCAATCAATTATGGGATCCATTTTAACGTATTAACCATCGTGTAACTGACAAATTTGCAGCAAATAAAAAACTTAAGTTTTACCACGAAAATGTTATCGGTGACGGCGGAAGTGCTTTCTTGCGGAGCTTGGCCGTCAAGTTGTAGTGGCCGCCACAGGGTACTGCACATTCGACTCCTGTTCAATTCAATGGGAGGCGGATGTGCAGTACCCTGCGGTGGCCACTACAACTAGATGGCCAAGCTCCGCAAGTAAGTATTTCTGGCTGGAGGCTGCTGGCACCGATAACAGCTGATCGGCGGGGATGCCGGGTGTAGGACCCCAGCCGATCAGACATTGATGCCCTATCCTACGGAAAAGTAGTGGACAACTTCTTTAAGTAGTGAAGTCTCCAATTTTGGGTCGCTTGTGGGGGGGGTTCTTCTGACACCTCAAGGGCTTGGCTAATGGAGCCCACAATATGATCAAATGGAATCTGCGCTCTAAAAGCCAAGTAGCGCTCCTTCCCATCCAATCCCTACCGTGTGCTCAAATAGTAGTGTACAACCACATATGTGGCACTGCCACATTCTGTAAAAATTGAATAACAAATTATGGGGTCCATTTTCTCCTATTACCCCTCGGTAAATTATACATTAGGTGCTAAAACAGTATTTTAGTGGAAAAAATTTAAGTTTTTGTGAATGGCCTGTGGGTTAAAAATGCTCAGTACACCCCTAGATGAATTCCTTAAGGGATCTAGTTTTCAAAATGGGATCACTTGTGGGGCTTTCTGCTGTTTTGCTATCTCGGGGGCTCTGTAAATGAGACATTTCCAGCCAAATTTACATTCAAAATATCAAATGTCGCTTCTTCCCTTCAGAGCCCTGCTGTGTGTCCAAACAGTACCTTTTGACTGCATGTGGGGTATTGCCGTGCTCAGAAGAAAGTGGGTAGCAAACTTTGACATCCACTTTTTCATGTTTCCTCTTGCAAAAATGAAAAATTTGGAGATAAAGCAACATTTTCATAAAAAAAATGAAGATTTTGAATATGTCAAACTAATGTTAACAAAATCTGTATAGTACCTGTGGGATCAAAATGCTCACTATACCTTGGGTAAAATCCTTGAGGGGTGTAGTTTCCAAAATGGGATCATTTGTTGGGGTTTTTCGCTGTTTAGGCACCTCAGGAGCCCTGCAAATGCGACATGGCGTCCTCTATTTTTTGGGGTCCATTTTCTTGTGCTATTCCTTGTAAAAGGGAGAAAATTGGGGCTAAAGCAACATTACAATTTATTTTTTTTTCATTCTACTTTGCATTAATTCCTGCGTAGCACCTGAAGGATTAAAACATTTCCTGAAGTTTTGATGTATTTGAAGTTTGCTGTTTTTAAGATGGTATCACTTTTGGGGAGTTTCCAATATATAGGCCCCTCAAAGTCCATTTAAATCTGAATAGGTCCCTAAAGAAACAGGTTTTGAAAATATCAGTCCAATAGTCAATTCATATGCACCATTGACCAAATTGTGGCTTAGCTCAGCAGGGCCTCCGACCAGGAAAAAATGAGAAATTATTGTTCAACTTGTAACCTTTCTGAAATCCTAACAAAATAAAATGACGTTTGAAAAATGCTGCAGATGTAAAGTAGACATGTGGGGATGTTATTTAAGTTATTTATTAATTATTTTGTACAGCATGACTAACCAGTTTAAGGGTATAAAAATTGAAAGTTCGAAAATTGCGAATTTTTCACCAAAATTTCGATATTTTCACAAATAAACGCAAAACTTTTGTTGACCTAAATTTACCAGTACCATAAAGTACAATGTGTCACGAAAAAACTGTCTAAAAATTACTGGGATACGTTGAAGTGTTCCAGAGTTATTACCACATAAAGTGACAATGGTCAGATTTAAAATTCTGGCTTGGTCCTTAAGGTCAAAACTGTCTTGGTCACAAAGGGGTTAAAGGGAATTTCAGCAGTTTTTTTCTATTTAAGCTGAACGCAGCATAATACAGGGACGGAGAGCCTGATTCCAGGGGTGTGACACTTACTGGGCTGTATGCTGTTGTTTCAATACAATCAGTGTTTTATCAGCAGGAGAATATCACTATAATGTCACAAGGGCACTGTTCGAAATCACCTGGCAGCTCCAAAATGGCTACCACGAACAGGCTTGGCACACGCTACTACATTTCCCAGACCCCAGGGATCCGGACTTACACAGGGGTTCCTGGGCAAGGCCCACAGAGTCAGCTGCTGTTCAGTGGCAAGAAGGGTCATCAAGCAGGGTCAAAGAGGTCACATCAAGGACAAAATCGTAAAGCAAGCGAATAGTCAGAAAACAAGCCGAATTCAAGGAACAGGAGTAATCAGAAAAACAATCAGGATCAGAGCGCAGCAGTATTCACTAGTTCAGCTATACTATTGACTGGCTCTCCGGGGTTTACATAGAACAGCCCCACCCAGTGCTGACAGCAGATAGAAGCCAATTAACAAGTTTAACCTTGTTGCTTCTGGACTGGCCAGAGCCATAAATCCCCGTAATAAAATAGGATTGATGCTATCAAGCATCACCCACAACTATGGTGTGGCGCCACCTAGCGGCCTAAGCAGAAACAGGCACAGATATTACATATAGGACTAGGTCTCTTGTGCAGGCCAGTCCAGTGTAATCCAGCCCTCACCACTGATTGCCAGCTTGCTGACAGTGTGTACAGTGTACGCAGGAAGCTGCCAATTAGAAATATGGGGGGTTATGCACAGCTCAGCATTCTGACCTACTGCTATGCCTACAGACGTGAAAACAAGGATGTCATCAAAACTGCACAAAGCAATCTAATAAGTGACACATAGCTGGAATCAGGGTCTCTTTGCCTACATCATGCATCTCTCAGATTCCGCAGCAAAAACCTGCTGACAGATTCCCTTTAAGCACATAGCCAAATATTACGTCAGATCGCAAATAAGTTGATGCCTGCTATTTAAATCATAAGCCACAGGTCAGTCTACATAGGAGAAAATTAAATCCAGGATACAGCAACTCCACATTATAATGTAACCTGCAATATAGTGTACTATATATCCATATACTGAATTGGTATTATTGCCCAAAATGTGCACATTCACGCCTGATAGAAATAAAACAGATGGCACTTAGCTAGAAAAAAAAGAAAGTAAAATATTGAAAACTTGCCCTATTCCATTTTTCAGCAGCAGTCACAATCTAATTGATATTGTGCAATGGGGCACATGAAATTTGAGCAGCACAGCTGATAAATAGAAATGTGTTAATACTACAGACAGCATATTTATGACCTGTAGATGGTATTTGTTAAGTGATTACATCACAGGTAATCCATTATACTCTAATCTCTCTGAATTTAGCTGCAAAGAATCCACCTTTCATCGATTAGAAAGAAGCTTACATGAGAAAGCTGCTGCAACTTACATTTCAGATCCATAAATCATTTCTAAACCTATTCAACATGGATGAAGCCAAATCTAATCAGTATGAGAAATTGTTTCCAAACCATCACTTGACAATGTAAATAAAAGGGTAAAACAGATCTTTTGTATTTTGTATTGACTTTATTCTTTTATTAAGTGCATATACTGTATAGGGCTTTCTTTTCTGGGTTTCCAAGTTTCCAACCGCCCCAACATTCCCAGTCAAGGCCCCTTAATGTTCCATCATCCTCCTTAAGACAAATGCTGTTGGTATAACGTAATCTAGTGTCGATAAGCTTTGAGGTCGGGTCATAGAAAAACATAAGTGAGCTCTCTTCTCATCAATTTTCCTACCAAAAACAGTAATGGATCCCAAAGGAAATGTTTGGGTAAGGTTCTTTATTTGTCTGGTGTCCATTCTCATTCGGGAAACAAGATGAAACAAGAGATGCCTGTAAAGCTGCATGCCCATGGTAGAGCAGTGCCATGTAATTCATGTCTCAATGGTTTTTTGTTTCAAATTCGTACAAATTATAAGAAGAAAAAACCTCTGTATGCCTCCATGTAAGATCGCTTGCATATGAAGGTATAAAAGGGCCGCAAAAACTTCAGCGAGTGCCACGTTATAGCTTTATATTACTCAGAGGTTGCCACGATGTGGCCATGTGAATGAGCCCTAATGCCGAAGCTGGGTTTCAATGAGTAGAAAGTCGTATAAGTGACAATTACCATTAGCGACATCTCAGAATGGTAGTCAGGCATTTACATGTAGCGATGATCGTGTAAAAATGTGTTAATATACGATCGTAGAATCGATTAATCATTCGTCGTTCACGGGATTCAGACAAGTAGTGTGGCAGATGACTGGTAGTTCGTGTGTGGAAAGGAATGTAAAGATGCTAATGTCTGTGCACGTGCAACCGTTTAGCCATCACTTGCCCATCCCCTTAGCTTCCTATTTGAGTTCTATAGCAGCCAAATCCAATCAACCAATTAGAAGAAGTCACACGGTTACAATACATTTGCGTCTCTGGTTGAATTACCATATTGTTGAACAAACAAATGACCTTCATTTACATTGACTTATCAATTACAGAGCAACAATTATTTTTTGGCCAGCATGAAAATTTCATAAACAATGTACATGTAGAAGAAACAGGTGGAAAGCGCCCCTTGAGCAGATCAACAAATATTTCTGAGTAGAAGTAAATAGCTTCTACTCAACTGGATCGGTTGTGCAGCATCAGGCACAACCTTGGTAATTGCAAATTGAACCTCCATGGCTGCAGCTATGCCCTCTGAACCTCCATGAAAGATCCAGAATAGAAATTCAGATGAGGGGAACAGAAATTGGGCTTCTAGGAGTGCTGCCAAGGATGCGAAAGAGAAATTCTAATGTTTAAAACGTTAAAATTTATTGAGCTACATGTTAAGAAGCCAGTCCAGCTCCTTCATCAGGCTCATACAGATTGAACAATACATGCCATCATTTATACAATCCATATTGACCTCACAATTTTAGTGATTGGCGAGGCCAACCAATCACTAAGATTGTGAGGTCTATAGGGATGGTATAAATGATGGCATGTATTATTCAATCTGTATGAGCCTGATGACAGATCTAGACCGGCTCTGTAACATGTAGCTCAATAAATTTTAAAATTTGAAAGATTAGAATTTCTCCCTCGCATCCTTGATAGCGCTCCTGGGAGCCCAATTTTTGTTTCCCTCATCTGAATAAACAATGTACAAGCATTTGTGGCCATAACTTCGACTCATTGTAACCATTTACACAATTCTTGCATGATGGGTAATAACCATCCTCATCTTCTCATGTAAAACCAGCTTGATTGATGACTTGGAATTCTTGTGTCTATTTGTCATTAAAGCACCAGAAATCTTGGGCAAGAAACTGCCGGTCTAAAAACAGCTTTACATTTGAATCAGATGGTGATAAATTATGTTAAAGCATCACTCCAACATTTTATTTTATTGCAGCGCTGGAGTAATATTACTAATGGAAGTTCCGTGGCCCTAGTATTATACTTCATCTGTTATCAGCACCGCTCTGGTTGGTCTCCAGAAGTTTGTGACCTGCCAGATCCCTCCAGTGTTTGCTGATGCGATTCTGAAGTCACATCTCAGTGTAGGTCTAAGAGAGCCAGAACGAGTTATGATTAAAGTAGTGAAAGTAATAAAATAGTGAAGTGGTATAAAAATAGTATAGAAAAAAGTAAGGAAGATACAGGTAAATACTTACCAACAGGTCAAGATACAGATTAGGTGGCATGTGGGTTTAGGTGATATTTCTTTATTATATGGGGTTTTTGCCTTTCCCTGGACCAGCATGTTAGGCTATAGGTTGACCTCGATGGACTTAACTCTACCTTCAACTTCAAAAACTATGAAACAATGGGACCAAGTTTGGACAATTCTCGCATATATTTAGAAACTTTCTCAATTTAAAATATTGCATAGAACATGTTATACACCTGAATTCCTAAATAAATCAAATTAAAAAATGGCCGATTCATCAAGACTGGCATAGCGCACAATCGCACAAGTCTTGCTGAAATAGAGTTCATGCCACCTAATGAATCCAACGCTTCTAGGAAGTTTTTTTTTGGTGAATATGTCAATAACTGTAGCTCCTAGAGAGCTGAAAATAGGTCTAAAACCTTTGGAAGTGCCCGATTTACCTAGGTGCCAAATGTGGTGCAAATTGATGCAGTTGTTTGGCTGTAAATTAATATCTGCTTCCTTGTTCCATGTTTTGGTGAATATCTCAATAACGCTTTTGTATTCTATTTTTTTGGAATTATTTTAAAGGAAACCAGGTTTTTCCCATATAAAGTAAAGCCATCACCTGTACACCCTTAACTACGACATTCTAAAATGTTGTATATATGTCCCCAATGCACTCTGCATAGTAAAAAAGTAGCTCTTATTATACTCACCTACAGAGCAGTCTGGTCCAATGGGTGTAGCTGGTCTTGATCCGGAACCTCCTCTCTTCTTGCAATCGACATACTCCTTCTTGCTTTCTGTGGATGACGTGTCCTACATCATCCACACAGCGTCCTCCATCGCGCTCCTGCGCAGGCGCACTTCTCTCTACCCTGCCGAGATGAGAGCAAAGTATTGTAGGGAGCATGCACTGGCACTCTTTGCCCTTTCCCCACGTATGAGCATTACAATACTTTGTATTTCTAGAATGCTGTATAAGATGCTGGCCCGACTTCATATGGGAAAAACCTGGTGACAGGTTCCCTTTAAGAATGGTGGTCCTATAGAGCTGAAAACCTTCCAAGGTGCCAAATTTGGGGATGATTGGTCCAGTTGTTTGGTCGTGCATAAAGTATATACACAGAAATTCATTTTTATAAATAAAGATTATGGGAATAATGGGTTAACTTAAAGGGTCATAGAAGAATATAGACAGACTATATAATCTAATATCAATAGGTAATTATTAATAAATATGTCATTGGTTCGCGCAAACATCAAAATTACTGACCCCATGGAAACAATTAGTAAATGATATGATCTATGAAAAAAACTCGTCAAAGGGTATGTATGTCTCAAAAATGACACCACGTAATTTGGATGGTGCAATTTTTTAACTTTAAATACTTTTTTGCTGTAAAAGTAGTTTATATTTTCCCATACAGTATTCAGAAATAGGGTACCTTCACACATAAACACAGTACTTTTTGCAGGATATCCCTAGGTTTTTTTTTCTGCATTTTTCTTGTGCAACTCAAGGCTGAATCCAGATGGCGACTAGAAATGGAAATTGTTGTTATACACAATATAAATAGTGAGGTTTTAGCTGTGATGTTTTTCTTCACTTGTCATGTGTTTTTTAAGTCTATGGTATTTTTTACAAATGCAACATGCTTTAGGCTTGGGCTTCTTTAAGCCAATTTTGGGGATTTTTTTCCTGTTGACCTATATTGTGTATTTTTTTTCATATATATGGAAAACCCTTGTGTTAATATGGGTTTTTCATTGATGTATGAATCACTTGACTTTTTTGGCCAAATCTATGAAGAAAACCTTAGGCCATGGCCCCACTATTGGGTGGGATCAGTTTTTCTCAGAAGTGGAAAGAAAAAAAAGTTTTATCCACCTTCTCCATTATGTCAGTCCGCAGACATCAGACTGCATTTGGATATTATCCGACTGTGGTCCAATGTTTTCCACAGACCAACAGACTTGATTTTCTGATTTTGATCCAACACTCGGATCACAATCTTACATGTCACTTGGTCCGAGGAAAAAAATGGACATGTGCACAGCCCCATAGAATATCATGGGTACAAGTGCTATCTGTGAAAACCATGGTTAGAACGCATCCAATATAATCAGTCGCGTGTATGAGCCCTAAGTCCACAGCCCCACTATCAGTATTCGGTCAGTATCTTTTCTCAGGAGTGGGAGACAAAACTAGGAGTGGTTGATAAATGCAGAATTGGTGCACTTGTTTCTATTATACCTTTTCTCTCATTGTTCCTCACCTGGTTTTGGCTCCCACACCTGAAAAAAAATACTGACCGAATACTGACCACAGGGCTGCCACCAGGAATTTCAGGGCCCCATACTGGCAAAACTTTTGGGCCCCCTTGAGACTCCGCCCTGGCTCCACCCCAGCATTGCCTCCATCCCTCGAACCTTCTACAGTCCTGCTGCCCACTCTTGGAAAAACTCCACTTCTGCTCCACGTCCTCACCAATCACACATTACCAGTTCCCAGTGAACTGGTAGACTCTTCTGGCCGGGCCCTACTCTACTCTAACCTATTAAAAATTTCTTAAAATATCCAATACTCTTTTTAGGTATATTTTTATTTATTTTTCTAAAAGGGAATGTGTCATATACATTTTTAAAATGACCAATACTACCACATACAAGGATCAAATATCACCACACCATGACCAGACCACATATTACCACCACATAGTGACCAAATAATACCACATACAAGGGACAAAAACCGCCACACCATGACCAGACCACATATTACCACCACATTGTCACCGAATAATATCACATCATGAGTGGCTTGACACAAGGAATGCAACACTTCTAGCCCATGCCCTGGATACGTCTGTGTGTGGTGGCTCTTGAAGCAATGACTCCAGCAGCAGTCCACTCCTTGTGAATCTCCCCCAAATTTTTGAATGGCCTTTTCTTAACAATCCTTTCAAGGCTGCGGTTATGCACCTTTTTCTACCACACTTTTTCCTTCCACTCAACTTTCCTTTAATATGCTTGGATACAGCACTCTGTGAACAGCCAGCTTCTATAGCAATGACCTTTTGTGGCTTACCCTCCTTGTGGAGTGTGTCAATGACTGCCCTCTGGACATTTGTCAAATCAGCAGTCTTCCCCATGATTGTGGAGCCTACTGAAACAGACTAAGGGACCTTTTAAAACACTTAGGAAACCTTTGCAGGTGTTTTTTGTTAATTGTTCTAATTTACTGAGATAATGACTTTCGTGTTTTCATTGCCTGTAAGCCATAATCATCAACATTAACATAAATAAACACTTGAAATAGATCACTCTATTTGTAAACTCTATATAATATATGAGTTTCACTTTTTGTATTGAAGAACTGAAATAAATTAACTTTTTGATGATATTCTAATTTTGTGAAAAGCACCTGTATATCTATACAGGGGAAGGAGGAAAAACATTAGTCCAAAGCTGCCATTTCTTGGCATACATTATAAATTTGTTCTCTCTTAAAGCAAGTTTCATTAGAGTTCACCAGAGTAGTTTGGTCAGTTTTTACCATCAGAGTTGAGTCGAAGTTTAATCAATTTTTCTCGGATGTAAAAAAAAATTAATGTTTTTCAATGTTTTCCAATCAAACAGTCCGTAAAATGCAGACAGCACACCGATGATATTCAAGTGTTGTCCAATTTTTGGATGGACTCATAGATTTGCTTTGGCTAGTTTGATCCGAGACTAATGAAAATTGGACATGTCTCTATTTTAGTGTGGACCACTCAGTCCGTGAAAATACACAGACTTTTGAACCGCTCCATAGAATATAGGTACTAGTGCTATCCATGAAAAACTGACGTCTGATTGAGTCCTTAGTCATAGAAATAATCCAAAGGGTTTTTAATCTTAATCGTGTTAACTGCATGTGTTTAGTTTTTTTGGTTTCTTTTTTTACATTGCAGCCAAGATTAAACGTGATGCTACAGTTTTATAGAAAAATATGCAGCAGGGGCTCGTAATTCAAAACTCTTGAGGTTTATTTACTAAGCTAAATGTACCAGAATTGTAACTCAATTTACCCAAAAAACTAGGTCAAGATTTCTTGATTGTTTTAGGGACTTTTTTTTTTTATATGCTCATCAAGGAGAAAATTTAAAATTGTGCTCCAAAATTGCACCTAAATTTTGGGTGCATAGTAAGACTTAGAAAAGACAATCTAAAGAGCATGAACCATTGTGATAAATTTGGAGCATTTTCAAAAATTCTAGTCTAAATTTATGCTGTTTGGAATATATAAAACTTTGTAAGATGGTGACATATAGGGTCAACCTTTCATATCATTGAAGCATTTGGGCAACTCAGGATCAATACATCAAATCAGCTACGAATGTGCGACTTGGCTTGGACAATTACTATTAACTCTTCGTCCCTATTCAGCATTATATTGTTTGAACAATTTTCCAATAACTATGGGAAAATGTCAGCATCTTCTTGTGCAGACATGTCTTATTTACCACATACTGTTTCATGCTGCCTCCTATTCCTGAACTAAATATTGAATAACTTGCAAATGTTTATTTTTGTAATTAACGTGGATGATACTAGACGATGCTCTTCGCTGTTTGGTAAATTCTCTTTAATTGTAGCCATTTATTACATTACACACCACGATTGTACTTTTTCTCATTATATTATGTGAATGGCATGTCCAACAACAAGCTTTTTATTAGCATAGATCATCGTAATCGTTAAACCCAGTGCATGACCAATTAACCCTTTTCCCACTATAAGTTAATTGCATACAAGTGTGCTTTAGATTTGTGCAGCACAGACGGTATTAAGAGAAACACATGTGCTGTTTTATAATTAGGTGTCAGCCTGCGTGACATATCTACATCTCTCCGCCAGTAATAACATACTGGAACTGGACAAAGCTATCTTGTGAATACTAACTTGGAAAGGTTAGAAAGTTACTGTACTTAATCCAAGCTCTGGAGACAGTTTAATGGGAAACGACCAAATGCAGATCAAGCAGCCGGACGGGAAAAATAACAGCCTCCGGCTATTCCTGACTTAGGAGTTGGGAATTGCATGGTGAGAATAGTCTTCTGTCTGGGTTTAAACCCATCATTGGTACTTACTACAAATTTGGAACGTGCTGGAAGTACTTTCTGAGTATGAGGTTTGTAATGACGCCAGACTAATTGGCTCGCACTTATGATTTCATGATCCTCACTGGACAATCATAAACAGATTATTAGCGGAACACTTACGAAAAGGGAAAGGGATGGATTTATGGGATTTGAGATTTTTTTTTGCACTACATAGTGTTTGACCGAAATTCACCAATTTTCAACAATGAGTATTGTGTATGACTACTATTTTCATTCCCAGACATAGTATTGTGACAAACCGTAATTTCCTGTGTGAAGAAACCATTTTATGGCCATGCAGCCCTCTGTTTTTTACAGTTAGGACATGTACCTTTTATACTATGGTGCACTATTCACATGTCCATGGTTATTTACAGGCCAAGTCTGCGCAAAATATTCACTGATGTTCGTTTTTGATTTGATTCACAGAACAAAATGATCCCAGCTCATCTCAGATCTATGGATCCTATGGGCCCTTAAATATCACGGCGGCACTCAGATGCCATCCATATGTGGTCAGTGTGCTATCCGTTTTGAATAATTTTAATGAATAGGAGAAGCTTTGCAAATTTTTCTTTTTTTGGCAAACTAGGAAATCATTGATCACCGGTGAAAACAGTCACCCTAACCCATCTAATACAGCACACTGATGAAAATTCGTCAGTTTTTTTAATGTACGGGAAAAAATTACGTCTGAATGAGGCCTTACCTATACAATAGAAACCAGAGCGTTCTAGATATTTCAGGCAGTCAGAAAGACTAACAAAAAGTGTTTACTTCATTGAGTTCTTATTTTTGTTAAGTGTTTTTCTTACAAACCTACACATAGGAGGCATAAAAAAAAAACCAAACTTAAAAATAAACTTACAGACACTCTGTTTGCCAGACTTTCTACAAGTTTCATAAATCACTTTCATTCTAATGACCTTTGTTTCAGCTGGGACTAATGGTTGGGGTTGGTTTTGGTTGCTTGATGTACCATTGATTGAACACAAAGCAGCATAGGGAGGCTCCTGTTGCATTAAACTGCCTCCCAATAAAAGACTGGTTAGATCAGAGATCTGCAAGAAGGGTAAGGAATGGTCTAAAAAGAGGAAGTTATGTATTTTTTTGTAATTTAGGGTATGTTTAATAGAGAGTGATTTTGGCAGCATTAGACTAGTGACTCAAAACATATAATTTTTCTTAAGTTTCCTATGAAAAGTATTCCAGATAAAAGCATGAAACTTCTCTCTCAAACTCCTTTCACTCATACCCATAGGGGTCAATTCATCAAAACTTTTATGTCAGAATTCTAGCTGTAAGGCCACGTTCACACGTTCAGTATTTATTCAGTATTTTACATCAGTATTTGTAAGTCAAAACCAGGAGTGGAGCAATCAGAGGAAAAGTATAATAGAAACACATCACCACTTCTACATTTTTTACCCTCTCCTGGTTTTGGCTTACAAATACTAAGGTAAAAACTCACCCAATACTCAATGTGTGCACGTGGCCTTAAAAAGCTTTCTAGGCTATGTTACCACTATGAGCGTTTGGTGAGTTTTTGATTTTGCAGAATTTCTGCACCTATTATTTAAATTAGGTTACTTGCATTTTTTCATTGCATTTTTGTGTTCCTTTTTTAACATGCATTTTATTGCGTTTTTTATGCTTTTTTTTTTCTTTTGTTGGTGTCATGCTGTAAACAAAGCGACTTTATTTTTTATTCTTCCTGCTATTTGGCTTTGACAAAACTTTTATCGACGTCCTTTTGTGCAGACCATATTTTTGATGCGTTTCCGCCACGGAAGCGCACTGAAAACAATTGTGCATTTTTTTACCTGTAGATTTTCCGCATCTAATGCAACTCTATGGGGAATATCACACAGAAAACTCCGAGTACCCGCAAGAGAAACTGACATGTTGTGGATTTCAAACACGCACCACAGATGAGTTTACACTGAGTAAAAAAAAAGGGCAATGGGCCTGAGATTTCTATAAATCCCATTCGCTTTGCTGGAACTGTTTTTTTGAGGCAGCAAAAATACACAGCGTCAAAAACTCACTAAAAGCTCATTGCGGGAACGCAGCGTAAGAGTCACAAAGATTTGGCGCAACGTGAAGATGCACTAAAATTTTGCTATAGATCAATGTGAAAATTGCCCCTCTTGAAGATTTGGGGCCATAATGATTTGTACAAGGTTTTAGTTGTGTGGAGTGAAAATCAGCAGCCATAGAAATTTTGGGGCCAATATGATACATTTGTAAGTCTCCAATCATACAGAGTATGTGAAGGTTTTAGCTCCTGGACTCCTATGGAATACAACAAACAAAAAATGTGCTTTTTTTCACTTTTAACATTATTATAAAAATATTAATCTCTAGAAGCATCATGTTACAGGGCAGTATGGAGGAACCTTATGGTAGAATATAAGGCCACGTGCACACGTTGAGTATTTGGTGAGTATTTACCTCAGTATTTATCACCCACTCCTGGTTTTAGCTTACAAATACTGATAGTGGGGCCGTGGGCTTATACTTTTTCCCTGATTGTTCCACTCCTCGTTTTGGCTTACAAATACTGAGGTAAAAACTCACCAAATACTCAACATGTGCGCGTGGCCTTAGGCCACGGCCCCACTATCAGTATTTAGTCAGTATTTAGTCTGTATTTTACATCAGTATTTGCAAGACAAAATCAGGAGTGGGTGATACCGTATTTTTTGGACTAGAAGACGCACCGGACCATAAGACACACCTAGGTTTTAGAGGAGGAAAATAAAAAAAAATGTGAGCAAAAAAATGTGTTCATGATGCACTTTTAAGGGGGAGGGGGTCTTCTGCTGACACTGGTATAGGGGTAATATCCCCCAATTCTGACAATATCCCCTATCCTGGTATATATGCCCCCCCCCTTCCTTTTATATGTGGTCCCCATCCCCATCCTGGTATGCCTCGCATCCCTCCATCCTGGTATGCATGGCACCCCTCATCCTTATCCTGGTATGCATGGCACCCCTCTTCCCTATCCTGGTATGCATGGCACCCCTCATCCCTGTCCTGGTATGCATGGCACCCCTCATCCCTATCCTGGTATGCATGGCACCCCTCATCCCTATCCTGGTATGCATGGCACCCCTTATCCCCATCCTGGTATGCATGGCACCCCTAATCCCTATCCTGGTATGCATGGCACTCCTAATCTCTATCCTGGTATGTATGGCACAGCAATCCCCATCCTGGTATGCATGACACAGCAATCCCCATCCTGGTATGCATGGCACCCCTCATCCCTATCCTGATATGCATGACACCCCTCATCCCTGTCCTGGTATGCATGGCACCCCTCATCCCTGTCCTGGTATTCATGGCACCCCTAATCCCTATCCTGGTATGCATGGCATCCCTAATCCCTATCCTGGTATGCATGGCACCCCTAATCCCTATCCTGGTATGCATGGCACCCCTTATCCCTATCCTGGTATGCATGGCACCCCTAATCCCTATCCTGGTATGCATGGCACCCCTCATCCTTATCCTGGTATGTATGGCCCCCTCATCCTAATCCTGGTATGTATGGCCCCCTCATCTTTATCCTGTTATATATGCCCCCCTCAGAGTTATCCTGGTATGTATGGCCCCCTCATCTTTATCCTGCTATGTATGGCCCCCTCAGCGTTACCCTGGTATGTATGGTCCCCTCATCCTTACCATGGTATGTATGGCCCCCTCATCCTTACCCTGGTATGTATAGCCCCCTCATCCCCATCAGGCTGCACATAAAAAAAAAATAAACACTCATACTCACCTTTCTTCTCTCTCCTCCAGCGCTGCATCCTGTCTCCATGTGAGCCGCACATGACGTCACTGACATGCGCGGCTCACATGGAGAGATCAGCTGCCGGAAGTCACTGCTCCCCACGCCGAGACTGTGTGCGGCTACCGCTTCCCCCACACCCCACATATATATGCACCCCCCCAACATTCGGACTATAAGACACACCCCCTATTTTCCTCCAAAATTTTGGAGGAAAAAAGTGTGTCTTATAGTCCGAAAAATACGGTAAATACAGAAGTGGTGACGGGTTTCTAATATACTTTCCCTCTGATTGTTCCACTCCTGGTTTTGGCTTACAAATACTGAGGTAAAAAACTCATCAAATATTGAACATGTGCACGTGGCCTAAGAAGAATGAGGGACCCGCCATATTAAAATGGGGGAAGCATGGTCGCACAGACCCTATAGAATAATAATACTTTATTTAGCTGGTGTTGTTATGGCTAATATTTCCTAACAGATGTTTTCTAGTTTATTTATATAGGTCAAAGGTGATTTGAGTCAGCTGTGCTGAGGCACGAGCAGGTTTGAACTGGTTTGAGCAGTTATTCTGCGCGGTCTTTTTGATTGATTCTGATTGGTGGAGGCAAAAAAGTGTGGGAAATCGCCAACCTATTTAATAACGGTTCCAGTGATCAGCTGGCATTCGCCGTCGGATCAAGACAGAAGACACCTTCCCTCCCTCCCTTATTTTATTCTGTCGTGATGCCTTTAATTAGAGGGATAATCGTCCAGCTTTTGGTGGGTGGAGTTGGTTATTATTGATGGTTGGTATATGGTTTTATGAGAGTTTGAGAGTATTGAAATTTATTATTATAAAATTAAATTTATTTATGTTTTTTTTATCTATTAATAATTTAAAGTAACTCTTAATAAAAGGCATCACGGCCTATTTTTATTCCACTATTTCAGAGTGTCATGTGTTTTTATTATTTAGTTAACGTTTTTTGGGAAACGGTGGGTCTTGTGCTACCATGTAGATGTACAGATGACCTGTTCATGGACTCGCAAGTTGGCAAACAATATTCTAGCCTTCATTCTCTACTTGGTCTGGTACCATAGGTCAACAGTGAGTATATCCAAAAGCTTGATCATTCTATTATAGAGAATAGTTATTTATATAGATTCAGAATGTCAGCCGTAAAAATAAAGATTGGGTAAAGGGTGTATGCGACCTGTGAGCAAAGGGTTAACCATTGCCAGTCTGGAAGCTCTGTATCTAATTGATTGAACCTGCTGGACCTAACTAATTGACAAGATACATGACTTAATTAAAATATTTATAAATATCGGCTTGATAATGGCGTAGAAACAATTCCACGAGAAACTTTTACTTTGATCTGCCGTACGCACACTTCTGCAGAATAAAGGCCTTTACTTTTACCTCGAATACATAGATCGACAACACAATTCCTTTCTGTCTTTATATACTGCAGCTTGCTGAAATGATTGGTCTGCTTCACTGACAATTAACCTAATAGCTAACTAATGACTTTCTTATAGAAAAATAGAAGAACCTCTCTCATAGCTGCATTACATCAGAGGCTGAGGACTGATTAAAGTGCTACCCTTTGGGTATTTTTGTAAAGGAACAAAAAGCCTCTTGTGCTATTACTTATCAAAGGGACTCTATATAATCCATTTGATTATTTTCTGAGAAGGTTCAGGATGTTCTTTACTTGCACTCAGAATCAGTATCTGCTTGGAAAGAGAGGGGGAAATTGGACAGTAAAGGACTGTAGAAGTATTCAGTCTAAAGTTCTTCTCCAGATGGGTTATAAAAGTGAATGCATTCTTTGTCCCTTTAAATGTATGGACATGCTGGATGTAAAGATGTAGGATGTAAACAAGTGAAAAGTGTGCGCCATATAAACTTTTATTGGTCTGAAAACTTTGATATTCCTGAATTTCGGAATGGACTTCGCTGTCTACTGCAGTAATTCTATGCTCATATGCGTCTTTCCAGCCATATATATTCTGCTGTTGTAAAATATAATACTGTAAAATCCAAAAGTAATGTTTTCAGGTATGAACAAAGCAGAACCAGCCATGTCCATGGAAATGCAATGTACACTGGAATATTATAATGCCGCACTAAATGTGATGGGTAGTTTGCAATATACAAAATTATATTGTAGCTAACCTAAGGTCTAGATGACTACAGCATTTTTATATATACATGCGTATATATATATATATATATATATATATATATATACAGTCATGGCCAAAGGTATTGAGAATGAGACAAATAGTAATTTTTCCAAAGTTTACTGCTTCATTTTTTGTAATGGCAATTTGCATATACTCCTGAATGTCAAAGAGTGATCAGCTTAACAGCAATTACTGTACTTGCAAAGTCAATATTTGCCCAGAAAATGAACTTTAACCCCCAAAACACATTTCAACATCATTGCAGTCCTGCCTTAAAAGGAGCAGCTAACATCGTTTTAGTGATTGATCCATTAACACAGGTGTGGGTGTTGATGAGGACAGGGCTGGCGATCAATCAGTCATGATTAAGTAAGAATGACATCACTGGACACTTTAAAAGGAGGCTGGTTCTTGGTATCATTGTTTCTCTTCAGTTAACCATGGTTATCTCTAAAGAAACACGTGCAGCCATCATTGCACTGCACAAAAATGGCCTAACAGGGAAGAGTATCGCAGCTACAACAATCTATCGCATCATCAAGAACTTCAAGGAGAGAGCTTCCATTGTTGTCAAAAAGGCTCCAGGGCGCCCAAGAAAGACCAGCAAGCACCAGGACCGTATCTTAAAACTGTTTCAGCTGCGGGATCGGACTACCAGCAGTGCTGAGCTTGCTCAGGAATGGCAGCAGGCTGGTGTGAGTGCTTCTGCACGCACTGTGAGGCGGAGACTCTTTGAGCAAGGGCTGGTTTCAAGGAGGGCAGCAAAGAAGCCACTTCTCTCCAGAAAAAACATCAGGGACCGACTGATATTCTGCAAAAGGTACAGGGAGTGGACTGCTGAGGACTGGGGCAAAGTCATTTTCTCTGATGAATCCCCTTTTCGATTGTTTGGGACATCTGGAAAACTGCTTATTCGGAGAAGAAGAGGTGAGCGCTACCACCAGTCTTGTCTCATGCCAACTGTAAAGCATCCTGAAACCATTCATGTGTGGGGTTGCTTCTCAGCCAAGGGAATCGGCTCACTCACAGTCTTGCCTAAAAACACAGCCATGAATAAAGAATGGTACCAGAATGTCCTCCAAGAGCAACTTCTCCCAACCGTCCAAGAGCAGTTTGGCGCCCAACAATTCCTTTTCCAGCATGATGGAGCACCTTGCCATAAAGCAAAGGTGATAACTAAATGGCTCATGGAACAAAACATAGAGATTTTGGGTCCATGACCTGGAAACTCCCCAGATCTTAATCCCATTGAGAACTTGTGGTCAATCATCAAGAGACGGGTGGACAAACAAAAACCAACAAATTCTGGCAAAATGCAAGCATTGATTATGCAAGAATGGACTGCTATCAGTCAGGATTTGGTCCAAAAGTTGATTGAGAGCATGCCAGGGAGAATTACAGAGGTCTTGAAGAAGAAGGGGCAACACTGCAAATATTGACTTGCTGCATTAACTCATTCTAACTGTCAATATAACCTATTGGTACTCATAATATGATTGCAATTATATTTCTGTATGTGATATAAACATCAGACAAACACTAATAAAAACCAGAGGCCAGCAGATCATGTGAAAATATAATTTTAGTGTCATTCTCAAAACTTTTGGCCATGACTGTATATATATATATATATATATATATATATATATATATATATATATATATATATACACTGTACACACAACTGTACAACAGGTCATGTAGATGGACTTCATACATTGATTTGGGACTGCACCGAAGTGTATGTAAGCACGTTAAGTAGCAGATGTGCTTTTAATGTTTTAGTCTTTATTTTTCTAAGTAAGATTTTATGAAATGTCAGTAGGACACTACATATAACTCTAAATAATTAGGTCCAATCTCTGGGCCCGCATCAATAATGTGAACGAAGAGCTGTGGTCCAGTCTTTCTGATACAATAAGTGAGATTTATGGAAATTATAAGATGAGAGTAGACAAGACCAAAACTTCTCTGGATCAAAGAGGGTATCAGCATCTGAATGTGTATTATATAAATAGGAATGCTTTTTTTTAGGAGGGGGGCACTTTATTAATTTCAATATTAGGTAACTCCAAAATTTGCCAGATTCACCTAACAATCCTATGTCTTAGGGTCTGTTCACATCACAGGTACCTCTGACTTGATACCATGCAGTGTTATCTGCCATCTATAGCGTCCCGTTGTAAAAGAATATATGCATTTAACAAATATTTGTTTGCATTGTATACCATTGTTTGGAATAGCGGAGTTTACTATTCTTTACTGACATATGATGGCGAGACGGGAGCCAAAAGGACACTCATTAGTCCTCTATCAGGCAAATAGAACCATATGAACATATACAGTTTGTATGTCGGCATTTCTGAAGCACATGCTAAACATAATCACGTGCATGATGTGAATATAGCCTTAGATAAATACCCTGTTTTAGGCTTATTTTATTAAATGTCTCCTTTACTGCTGCTTAGGTATGCTGCTCAATACATCCCTATACTTCTGGTTTTTCATAGCAATAAAAGCACTGAAGAATGAGAGAACACATTACAAGGGCTGCTACACATTATATTTTATTGTGTTTGCTTTTTCTTTTTACTGCTTAAAATCTACTGGGTATTTTTAATTAACATACATAAAAAGAAGAAAAATATATGTTTTACAGATCATCAAGATCTCATTCACTGCATAGAGCAAAATTACAAGTTATGACTTATTGGCACCAGCCACGTGTTCTTTTTCTGTCCATGATTCTGCAGAATCTGTTCAGTATTTTCCATGTGAGCTGTGCAAACCCCATCAGCCTGTGGCAGTTTGGCTATTTACCAAGTTGTAAATGATACTTTCCATGTGTAAATCTTTAAGCGGCAAACATCTAAAGCAGTCATTTGGTGAATTGAAAGAAAAAGAATATGTTATTCTAGATCTGCAGCTTTGCAGACAGGGACGCAAAGAATCTTCTGGTCCTCACCAAGCACATGCAAATCTAGCAAGTAATAATGATCGTATTGTATTCAACAAATAAAATGTAGTGGTACTTTAAAGATTTTTCTGGTTTTATGCACATAAACCTTAAAAGGAACCTGTCACGATGAAAATGCAATCCAATCTGCAGGCACCATGTTATAGATCAAGGAGCAGATTGATAGATACATTTTGTGAGAAAGGATTCAGTATACACTGAATTCAGTGTTTTTATCATTTAATCCTTTGTTCTTTCTGGGATTTTCAGTCCAGTGGGTGGTCCTGTCTCCACTGTGCGCTTAACTGTTATATGGAGGTTCAAGCCAGCGGTGTCTCAACCCTGGTGACCTTCCAACCCATTGGACTTGAGGTATAAATCTGCCATGTGTTGGAAGACACCAGCATTTCAGTGCAGCTCCATTGTAAAGAATACTACAACCTCACTATCGTCAGGGATAACTGTTATTATTGTCTTGGTCAAGCAAAGGTTTTTGGCTCACTACATTCAGCCTTTGTCAGGTATAATCCTACAAAATCATAGCTCACACATGCACCCAATCAGTCACCTGTTTTTCTGCTATTTTCTAATTGTCCAGCAGCCAGGAAGGGGTGGGTTGTTGCCTTTGGGGGCAGGGCTGGTGCGGGGCTCCACCTTGCCCCTGCACTCCGTTCCAGGGGACCGGCTTTAGGGCATGGTGGATTGGGAGGCCGGATGCCGTCGCTCCTAGGAGACATGGGACACTATTTCTCCTGGTTCAGGTGTGTGGTTGGAGGTTCCTTTTTCTCCACCCTCCTCGCCCCTTCCTCTGTCTCTCTGGGCAGAGGGTGGAGATTGGTCGTTACTTCAGCGGTGTTAGGTAATCCATGAGAGGGATATTTAAACCCGCCATGTCCTCTTCATCGCTGATTATTCAGTTGCACTTCAGTTGTACGGTTGGTAGCTCTTTGGTGAGTGTTTCTTTGGTTTGTCCCTGGCTCTGGTGCCCTCTGGTACCTACATAACTGTTTGATGCCCCCTGACCTTCCAAGTTTGGTTTGCTAGGTTTGTCTCTGCCTTACCGGTATAGTTTATTGGTGTGTTTGACCCAACTGTGGCCAGTGTGCCCAATCACCAGACCCCCCGCTATTGCCACCTGGGAACAGCTTTGCAAAAGTACCCCTCCATTTAGTGGGAGAGGGTGAAGAGTATTCTCGACCCTCAAGGGTGTGCATAAGTGGGACGGCTTGCGCCAAGTGTGTCTGGCACACTGCTGTTGCTGGCCTTCAGTCCGCTTATCTCACCACTACTAGAATGTTACACTAATATATTTTAATACTTCTTTACTTCTAATATACCTATTTGCAATCAATGAATGGGAGTGTTCTTGTTGGCTTCCAGAGGCATATAGATCTGGTTTGTACCATATTGGATAAAATATTATTCTCACTATACAGAGGCATTTTAAACAAAGTTACATTTAGTGGGTACTATTACTATATGGCACCCCAAGATCAGCTGATCAAAGTGGTTGCCACATTCCAGCAAGCGCCAGATTCCCTTTATTCTTTGCCAAGCACATCTTTGCATTCTTGGCAGTGACTGTACCTGGTTTTACAGCTCAAGCCCGTATATTTGAATAGGACTAAGCAGGAAAGAGCTGCAGTACCAAGCACAGCCAATACTAAATGCATGGAGTTGTGTCTGAGGAATAATGAAGAGCAGAAGTTGCTTGCTAGAGCGTCATAGCTTCTTGAATAATGTAATTGTTGGTGGAGCAGAAAGCAGGTATTATGGTAAATATTTATACTTTGCTTTATTATTTAGACAATTCATATATCTTTGATAATTTTGTATTTTAATATTAGCTTTATAAGTGTTATTCTTAAATAACAGGGTGTTGTCTCTGATATAGAGATGTACAGTGCTGGCCAAAAGTATTGGCACCCCTGCAATTCTGTCAGATAATACTCAGTTTCTTCCTGAAAATGATTGCTATCACAAATTCTTTGGTATTATTCTCTTCATTTAATTTGCTTGCAAGGAAAAAACACAAAGGAGAATGAAGCAAAAATCAAATCATTGATCATTTCACACAAAACTCCAAAAAAGGGCCGAACAAAAGTATTGGCACCCTCAGCCTAATACTTGGTTGCACAACCTTTAGCCAAAATAACTGCGAACAACCGCTTCCGGTAACCATCAATGAGTTTCTTACAATGCTCTGCTGGAATTGTAGACCATTCTTCTTTGGCAAACTGCTCCAGGTCCCTGATATTTGAAGGGTGCCTTCTCCAAACTGCCATTTTGAGATCTCTCCACAGGTGTTCTATGGGATTCAGGTCTGGACTCATTGCTGGCCACCTTAGAAGTCTCCAGTGCTTTCTCTCAAACCATTTTATAGTGCTTTTGGAAGTGTGTTTTGGGTCATTGTCCTGCTGGAAGACCCATGACCTCTGAGGGAGACCCAGCTTTCTCACACTGGGCCCTACATTATGCTGCAAAATTTGTTGGTAGTCTTCAGACTTCATAATGTCATGCACACGGTCAAGAAGTCCAGTGCCAGAGGCAGCAAAGCAACCCCAAAACATCAGGGAACCTCCGCCATGTTTGACTGTAGGGACCGTATTCTTTTCTTTGAATGCCTCTTTTTTTTCCTGTACACTCTATGTTGATGCTTTTTCCCAAAAAGCTCTACTTTTGTCTCATCTGACCAGAGAACATTCTTCCAAAACGTTTTAGGCTTTCTCAGGTAAGTTTTGGCAAACTCCAGCCTGGCTTTTTTATGTCTCGGGGTAAGAAGTGGGGTCTTCCTGGGTATCCTACCACACAGTCCCTTTTCATTCACACGCCGACGGATAGTACGGGTTGACACTGTTGTACCCTCGGACTGCAGGGCAGCTTGAACTTGTTTGGATGTTAGTCAAGGTTCTTTATCCACCATCCGCACAATCTTGCGTTGAAATCTCTCGTCAATTTTTCTTTTCCGTCCACATCTAGGGAGGTTAGCCACAGTGCCATGGGCTTTAAACTTCTTGATGACACTGCGCACGGAAGACACAGGAACATTCAGGTCTTTGGAGATGGACTTGTAGCCTTGAGATTGCTCATGCTTCCTCACAATTTGGTTTCTCAAGTCCTCAGACAGTTCTTTGGTCTTCTTTCTTTTCTCCATGCTCAATGTGGTACACACAAGGACACAGGACAGAGGTTGAGTCAACTTTAATCCATGTTAACTGGCTGCAAGTGTGATTTAGTTATTGCCAACACCTGTTAGGTGCCACAGGTAAGTTACAGATGCTGTTAATTACACGAATTAGAGAAGCATCACATGATTTTTCAAACAGTGCCAATACTTTTGTCCACCCCCTTTTTTAGGTTTGGTGTGGAATTATATCCAATTTGGCTTTAGGACAATTCTTTTTGTGTTTTTTCTTTGAAGACAAATTAAATGAAGAGAATAATACCAAAGAATTTGTGATTGCAATCATTTTCAGGAAGAAACTGAGTATTATCTGACAGAATTGCAGGGGTGCCAATACTTTTGGCCAGCACTGTATTAAAGCCTTCCTTTGTTCTGAAAGTAGAGTAAAACTAGATATAACCAGCCTCCTAAGGAATGCAGCAGAAGACGTGATTGACGACTTTGTTTTGCTCAACTTATCTCCCTTTTTTGCTAACGTAATGTAAGCCACTCCCACTTTCCTTCTCTTTGTGGTTTGTAATAAAAGCTTCTATCCAGGCATCTGAGACTCAGATGAGTCTGGGACACAGACAGTTTTGGTCGTGTTTCTCTTGTCTCCGATCGATCGACTCCCTGATTTGATCAAAACTGGCAAACATGTGAAACCCTTTGAGTTTCTCCTAAAACTTACTATACAGGTTTCCACATCACAGGGCACATCGATCTGATGTAAGGTTAAAGAACTTCACTGAAAAACAGCTTCAAATTATATTGTTTCAAATGAAGAACAGAAGAGAACTTCAGATTTCATACAATTATCATGAGTATTAATAGCCACCTGTCTATATCTACAGATACTTGTCTATGATGTCCAGGCTTCTGAAAGCCTGCAGAGGAAAGGAAGGGAATATGACTAGTAAGTCTCCTTACTGTCTCGCCCTAATTTGAGTCATTTTGACTTTTGGGGTAACCTATTCCATTCAGATGTACATTAATATTCACCTAAAAAGGTTTTATTACAGAACATAAAGTATTATAATAGAAGAAACGTTCAATAGTGGATGTATTATTTTCCGTTAATCATTTTTTCCTGACCTAAATTGAATGGAGCTTTCTTCAAAAATTAACATTTTGCTCAAAAATGCGACCTCATCAGGTACAAGGAAAAATAATTTCTTTCTACACAATTCTTAGCATTTAACACATATACAGCTCAGTCCTTAGAAGGATTACTGCAGTTGGTTCACACACCAATAATTCTTTAGCGTTTGGGATCGATAGACTCTGCATTGCAGCAGTTGCCAGAAGTACTATTTTCTTGCATTTGGAAGAAAGCTTGGCAGGTTTGAAACATTAAGTGGATTCAGAGTTCTTTCTAATGTGTCAGAGGAAGTGCCAAGAAATAAATATATATTTGATCTGCGTCTCATTGCAGACCATAGTTTGTGGGCTGGTTGGTTGTTCTGTTGGAAGTGTTCCTGTAGTGCCGGAAACACTAACCAAGAAGGGATGCACCTGGCCGGCACCAGTGATGAGATGTGCTGTGGCGTACAGCTGTGGACCACTTGGTATCAAGGGGTGAAATGTCTGCCTGAATCCACTTACAACAATGGGTGGACATGTCAGAATTCGTGTTGTTTTGTGTTCAGCTTGTGAAAACAGAATGAAAGCAAGGAAGCGTGCTGTTCATGTTATCTAGACACAAATAGATCTTGTGAATATAGTATGATATTTATATAGTAATATATATAATATACATATAATATGGTATAACAAGACAGGAAATAAACAGCATTTTACATCTAAACTTTGGAAAATAGCCATTTATTTGTATTGCTATATAATAAGAATGCCATGAGAGCAGAAAATCTGGGCAAGGGCATAACTAGATATTAACTAGCTGTAGAAAAACACATTAAACCACATGCATAGTAGTCCTATACTTACAATGTGCAGTAGGAGGTAATGGCGTTACTGGGGTTGAACTATGAATATAAATCAGGGATGGAAAAGAGCTATATTGAAGTAGTGTTGTATGACTTAACAGTAATTGCATGTATTAGTGCCCATCTAGTATTGTTCATACCCCGGAATTTTCATTACGTGATTTTGACTTCAATGCTAGATGGCAGTTTGCATTTTGAAGCTTCTGGGTAATGGTGGGGAAAATGAGAAGGCTACATTATTGGCCAAGACTCCTACTAGCCATGTGGACTGGGAGGTAGATGGTAAGGCCTTATACACAGAGGACCTGCCTGCTCTCCTGACTTTATCCTAGAAATAAATGAAGAGTGGGACAGCTGGATGTTACCAGTTGGGGTGGTGCCCATCTCAATCTGATACCATCCAAACAGCGCTGACAATGCCAAACTATGTGCGGACACATTCTCTTGACATAGGGAAGGGTATCAGTTTATTCATAAATGTTTCTAAGGAGTAAGGTTTCTCCTTATGGAGAGTTGACATGCCAGATCTGGCATGCCAGTATGAGGAGACTTAAAAGCCTTGCAAGCTCCTCTGGGAAATTAAATATGCAAATTGTCTCTTCAAAGAGGAAGAGGACTTGAACTCTAGTGCCACCAATTGGAAGTAGCAATCCTACACGTCAATATCAACCCTTTAACGCGCCTTCATAAATGTTTAAAAGGAATAATGGAGGAACTGAACCATGCAGAAATATAGGAAAATATTTCTTTAAATACGCATACTCTGATTTTAAATCCATTTTATGTATGTTGTGAAAAAAAATGGGTTTTTTTCCCGTTTTTACAGTATTTTTTTTCTCTTTTGAAAATATAGTGGTTCAAGTTTTGCCTGCTGTGCAGGGTGGAAGCAGCTTGGAGAAGACTGTCCAACAGGTAAGCATAAACTTATATTGCTGTATTGCAAAATGCAATTCTAGTGATATGCTGAGAACTGGAAAAAAGTGCTAAAATAAGTGAGGAGAAGAGTACGACAAGTTGGGATAAACAAGACAAAGAGCCTGACCCAAATGTCTTTCTTCACAATGTAGTAGCGTGATTGAGCTGAATGGAGAAGGGAGGGATTTTGATTTTAGCATTCTTCCTGTTCTTGAAGATAGTAGGCAGAAGTGATTAGCCAAAGTAGAAAGAAGTAGCTATATGGGTAACAGAGGCTGCACTTGCTCGCAGAAACCTGTTCCTGGGATTTTTCATTAAGCTACGCTCACACTGGCATAGATTCTCTCATGTGAGAGAATCGGGACAATTGTGCTACTGCTATGCCAGAGTTTGAGCCAAGTGTCACCTGAGTGTGATCCGATTCTCTTGCATCAGAGAATCGCAGCACATGTGCAGAGAAGATGGAGACAATTTCTCCATTATCTCTGTGAGCGTACATCGGACTGCACTCGGATGTCAACCGAGTGCAGTCTGATGTTTCATATGCACCCATAAACTTGTATGGGTGCACGTGATCCGAATTGGCATGAGAAAACAATCGCAGATCTGCACTGCACCGTAGTATATAGGGCCCAGTGCTATCCAATAAAACAGCGCATAGCACTCAGCTGTGTTATATGGCAGTTTGAGCGAACCCTTAAGGTGTTTTCTGTTTCTTTATAAATGATAGCTTGTCCTATCAATATTACACCAGTGGATAACCTTGCTGATCAGCTGTTTGAAGTGGCCACAGAGCTACATATAAAATTTGTAAAAAAAAAAACAACACTGTGTATCAGTATGTGTTAACTATTAATTTATGTTAAAATTAAATTATGTTAAAGTAATTGGGTATTACTTTAATTGTATTGCTTTTTCTGTATGTTATATAGAAGTCGCTTAAGTGGGTTCTCTTGGAAGACAAAAAAGAAAGTAAATATAGATAAATTCTTAAAAACCTTTAATTAGTAACACATATATTTTGAATTACAGAGGTAATCACTACAGTTAATTAAAAAGGCCACCATATTGTTACACTTACAGAAACCTTTCCTAAAATGTAATAGGACAGGTGCATGTGCAGTAGGATGCTTCAGCCCCTCCATTAATGAGTAGGAAGATGTGCTCCCATTGGATATTCTGATGTAATGTGTGAAAACCAGGGTTGCAGAGACTAAGAAAAGACCACTCACATTGCTGTCCACCCTCTCTTTCTGATTTAATACTGGAAGTACTAAGGGTGCTGAGGTAATAAGAGACTATTCACACTGCTGTCCACCATGTCTTTCTGTTCTAATACTGGAGATACAAGAGGTGCTGAGGTAAGAAGAAGCTATTTCACTGCTGTCCACACTGTGTTTCTGGTCTGATACTGGAAATACAAAAGGTACTGAGGTAAGAAATGACTCCTGACATTGCTGTCCACACTATGATCCTCATCTAACTCTGGAGGTAGCAGGAGTACTGAGGTATGTTCACACTGCTGTTCACCTGTCTTTCTAATATGGAGATACCAGGAGTGCCTAGGAAAGAAGAGGCTGCTCACACTGCTGCACACCATATCTCTTATCTAATACAAAGGATACAAGGGGTGTTGAGGCAAGAAGAGTCTGCTCAAACTGCTTGGAAAAAAGGTAAAAAGACATTCACTGCAGTTGCCTAGTCCCTCCGGAACACGGAGTAAACGTCGCTGCGAATGTAGTAAAAGAAATCCAGCTTAATGGTATGAAATCTTCCACTTTATTTGTATGTGATTAAAACATCTTCACATGCATCATTAGTCCATAGATAGGAATATGTACACAGTTCTGGTGCACTTAGCTCACTTACTCAAAGTTGAAGATTTTATTACCTTGAGCTGGACTTGTACTACTTTTCTGATCACACTACTGCCGGTTTGTTCTTCTAATCTAATACTGGATATACTAGTGGTATGGAAATAAGAAGAGGCTGCTCACACTGCTGTCCACCCTGTCTTTCTGATCTAATGCTGGAGATACCAGGGGTGCTGATGTAAGAAGAGGACACTCTTCCTCGTATTCACTCTGACTTTCTTTTCTAATAATGAAGATAGCAGGGGTGCTGAGGTAAGAGACTGTTCACATTGCTGTCCACCCTGTCTTTCTGAATGATGAGTGGCTGCTTTGACTTGGAGATAGCTGACAGCATCTGAACTGGGTTGTCTCCGGCTCATAGTAGTCGAGCTCTTACTGCACATGTTCATTGGCACCTATCCTATGAACATTCTAGGACAGGTTTTTTGTACGTGTAACAAGACTGCAACCATTTTATTGTACCGCAATCATTTTAATGTGATTATCGCTTTAGACACAATAAATATGATTTGCTAATTAAAGATGTTTGAAATGTATTTAGAATCACATTTCTTTTATGTTATCTATTTTTTTTTCCATTCCCGGAGAACTCTTTTGATTTCTGTAATCATTGCAATTTATAGGTAACAAATTTGTGTTAGACACATGACTGGTAAATGTGGAGATATTCATTTTAAAAGTGCTAGTGACGCGCCCCCTGGGCCATATTCTTTAGGGGAATATCCGGAGCCGGATCAGATGGGAGTTGTAGTCTTCCGAGTGGCTGTGACCCGGTCCGTGCCCAGGGTGTCAAACTCAGTTGTATGTGGCAGTCCTACAGATGTTATTAAGTTCTTTATTGTCGACTACGCCACCCGTTGTATTGCGGTCACTATGGCCGCCGCTGCAGCAGGGTCCGCTGAGGCTGATGGTGTAGGTGCAGCTTTTGGTGGTATAACCCCCAACGGGTGGGGTATAGCCTCAGGGGGTCAGGTGCAGAGGATGGGGGTTGTGGTGGTGCAGCATAGATGTTAAAGGAAGACAGAGTCGGGTTGTGCAGTTTAGGGTATTTACTCACTGCTGATGTTCCGGTCACTCCAGCTTCAAGTGACCTCCCGAGCCGTGCTGCATCCACCAGGTCCTGGATCCAGCCAACCCCCAAGCGAGTCCGGAGCGTGACCCTGAGCTCTCCTTCTGTCCTTTCTCTGGCCGTCCCCACTATTGATCCACCCAGGTCCAGCTCCCTCGGGCCTTCTGTTGGGAGACCCTTGGCCTTGGGTTCCCTGACCCTCCACGTGGTATGCCTTCGGGGTGGATGTGGTGGGTGGCCGTGGCAGACGCTGCCCACGGCCTCCGGTCTCTGGCTAGGGTGTGTTTTTGCCCCCACCAGCTTGGGTTCCGGTACCCTAATGCCAACTCTTCACCCGCTGATGGACTTTGGGTTCTCAGAGTTCCTTTCTTTGTCTCCTCTGGGTCTTTCTTCTCTGCTCCACTCTCTCTCTGCAGGCTCATCTGGACCTCTGCTTCTTACTCTGACAGACTGACCCTGTTCTTTGATGGTGCCCACCTTATATACACCCTCTATGTGTGAGCTCAGGCGACCAGCACCCAATGAGCTCCTATCTTTACCCAGGCTGCTCCCCCTATCTGCCCCTACACTACTTGGGATGTACCACCCCCCTCCCACTCCAGCCAGGAACAGACTCGGTCGTACCTGCACATTTCTAAGTGGGAGTACCGTCGGTCTGCTCCTCGGAAATGGGATGTGTGTAGTGCATGCAGCCTACCGAGCTCAGATCCACACTCCATCCTTACCCGGGAGTGGAATATCACACCTCTGGGTTGAGGTGCAATACCCCTGTAGCAGCCGAATCCTCAGGGTGCTACATTCCCCCCTGGTAAATCACAGCACGTCCTCGGGCTGTAAGACATAACACCAAAAACATACAAATTTTTGCATAAACATATAAAACATATAAAACAACATATATTAGCAGCATAACTCTTCATATAAAACATTCTCGTCGCCTCTGGCTCCTCCTCCGGTCACTGTGCAACGTGTGACCGGGTACAGTGCGACAGTCTCTCTAGAAAACTGGTTTTCCTATAAAACCGGTAGGGGGCGCTTTAGGACGCGCAACTATTTACAGGGGTAGTGGCCGCTCTCAGTCCTCGGCCAGGTATTAGGGAGGAATGACCGCTCTCAGTCCTCGGTCAGTGGGATTAAGGGATAAACGGATAAACAGTTCACACTTGCTGGTCCCAACGGGGACTATATTTAGCAACAGTAACAGTTTCAGTTTCAGTTCACTGTGCCCCGACGGGCAACTATATACAGCTTCTGCTTCGCTGTACTTAGCGACGGCGTCCTCCTGCTCTTTCTTTATGGTTACCTCTAACTCTAGTTTCAGACCCGTCCGGGTCCTCTTGTTCTTCCTCCTCACACCGCAGCTCTTCCTCCGTCAGGCGATGCACATGGAGGGCGTAGGGTCCTTTGGCACACTTGTGCCGGGTGAAGGTGACCTCGTACCCGATGTAAAGGTCACGACCTCTGTGTCCCTCCGGTAGGTGGGACTCAACGTCTCTCCTGGTCACGAAGACGTCGCCTAGGGTGCGGTGGTCTCGGATGAAGCCCCACCCATGCTGCATGTTAAACTTTATCACAGTCCCGGTGGTGCGGGGACTATGCGCTGCACGGGGGTCTCTCCTGGCCCGGCTCTTCTGCTCCGCGCTCCTTATTTGAGCTTGCTGTTCCCGGACCCGCCTCTCTCTCCGCTCCCTCTCAAAGTCCTCGAGCTGTTGGCGGCAGCACTCAGCACGCTCCGCTGCAGCTGCCCGAGTCTCTTGAGTGAACCCCATGAGATCTTCTCCGGTGGGGTCCCACTCGAACTGCGCTTCTGCTAGCGGGGGCGAGATCCTCTTTACGGGCTTTGGAGCCGGGATCAGGGGTTCATCCAGGGGTCTCTCTCTCCGGAGTCGGGGATGGTGAAACTCCGGTGGCCATATAAATGGCTGCCCATCCGGGCACGTATGCTGGGCGTACAGGACCTCTCCCAGATGCGGCACTCTTGGTCTTATGGGCGCGGTGGTGTTAGCGCCCGGGTTGCCCGGGCCTTGCGGCCAGGCCTGGGGTATCTGGAAGGTAAAGGGCACCGTAAGGACGGCGGCGCCCTGGGCTACTTGGCCCTGCGACCAGGCCGGGGGCTCCGCGGAGGTAGGGGGCGCTGTTGGTATTGCGGCGCCCGGGGGTACTAGGCCTTGCGACCAGGCTGGTGGTACTTCCTGCTTGGTCACGCTCAGGGTCGAGGCGTGTGACGTCACAGGGGTCGCGGCTCCCGTTTGAGGCCTAGTCTGCGGCGGTGACGTTGCAGCGACGGGCACGGCAGGATAGACTTCGGGCTCTGCGACGGGGAGCTGGGGCAGGTACGCGGTTTCCCGGTTTGGGGTATAGACGTCCCCTTTACCTGCCTCCACTCGTTCGGCTCCCTTCTCGGCGCCGTCTCCGGCCTTCAATCCTCCCGCGCCATCCTCAGAGGCGGTCTGTTTCCTCGTCTCGGGCGGCGTGCTCCGCTGACAGGTCTCGGTCTGCTGGGCCATCTCACGGCTCCACTCCGCCAACGTCTCTCGCTGCACCCGGGCCATCCTCCTTGCGAGGCCCTCCAGAGCGGTCTGTGCACACTCCCGGTCTCGGGGGAGCTGTGCTAGGACCTCCACTAGGCCTAGTGGGGTCGTTGTTTCCAGCAGGCTCCTGACCAACGGGTCGGTGCTGCTCTGCTCTCCTTCAGTTGTCTCCAGCAGGCTCCTGGCCAGCGGGCCGGTGCTGCTCTGCTCTCCCTCCTCTGTTTCTAGCAGGCTCCTGACCAACGGGCCGGTGCTGCTCTGCTTTCTCGCCATCTCCGGGTAAGCTCCTCCGAAACTCTTCTCCAGGCTTCTTGCCTCCGGGTGCGCTCGCTCCAGACTGCTCCAAGCGACACCCATCTTTGTTCTCTCCTTTCGTCTCCTCCCACCTCGAGGGCGGTCCCGGGGCCACTTGGTGATTGTCAGCTCCAGGGGCTGTTCTTTCACGCTGACAGACACCTCTAGCATCACAGTCTCTGTTGGTGGGGGCGGTTTCCACTTTTGGCGCCATTTTCGGTCCTGGCCCACGATGGGAGGTGGCCTCTCGCCACCCTCTGGCACGCCCATAATGGCGTCCGCTCTGGCAAGGCGGGAAATCTTCGGAAATGGCGGGAATCGCTTCCCAGTGGCGGGAAACTCTGCAGATGGCGGGAAAAAGCTGTTAATGGCGGACAACCGGCGGGAATCGACCTGTGATGGAGTCCGATGGCGGGGACCCTCCGGAACCGGCAGGAGACTTCTTTTTGAGGTAAACTCGTTCTTTTCTTCAGGCACGCAGTACCCGGTTGTTGTGGGCACGTAATCCTGCCGACTACGCCAAAGCTGACGCGCCCCCTGGGCCATATTCTTTAGGGGAATATCCGGAGCCGGATCAGATGGGAGTTGTAGTCTTCCGAGTGGCTGTGACCCGGTCCGTGCCCAGGGTGTCAAACTCAGTTGTATGTGGCAGTCCTACAGATGTTATTAAGTTCTTTATTGTCGACTACGCCACCCGTTGTATTGCGGTCACTATGGCCGCCGCTGCAGCAGGGTCCGCTGAGGCTGATGGTGTAGGTGCAGCTTTTGGTGGTATAACCCCCAACGGGTGGGGTATAGCCTCAGGGGGTCAGGTGCAGAGGATGGGGGTTGTGGTGGTGCAGCATAGATGTTAAAGGAAGACAGAGTCGGGTTGTGCAGTTTAGGGTATTTACTCACTGCTGATGTTCCGGTCACTCCAGCTTCAAGTGACCTCCCGAGCCGTGCTGCATCCACCAGGTCCTGGATCCAGCCAACCCCCAAGCGAGTCCGGAGCGTGACCCTGAGCTCTCCTTCTGTCCTTTCTCTGGCCGTCCCCACTATTGATCCACCCAGGTCCAGCTCCCTCGGGCCTTCTGTTGGGAGACCCTTGGCCTTGGGTTCCCTGACCCTCCACGTGGTATGCCTTCGGGGTGGATGTGGTGGGTGGCCGTGGCAGACGCTGCCCACGGCCTCCGGTCTCTGGCTAGGGTGTGTTTTTGCCCCCACCAGCTTGGGTTCCGGTACCCTAATGCCAACTCTTCACCCGCTGATGGACTTTGGGTTCTCAGAGTTCCTTTCTTTGTCTCCTCTGGGTCTTTCTTCTCTGCTCCACTCTCTCTCTGCAGGCTCATCTGGACCTCTGCTTCTTACTCTGACAGACTGACCCTGTTCTTTGATGGTGCCCACCTTATATACACCCTCTATGTGTGAGCTCAGGCGACCAGCACCCAATGAGCTCCTATCTTTACCCAGGCTGCTCCCCCTATCTGCCCCTACACTACTTGGGATGTACCACCCCCCTCCCACTCCAGCCAGGAACAGACTCGGTCGTACCTGCACATTTCTAAGTGGGAGTACCGTCGGTCTGCTCCTCGGAAATGGGATGTGTGTAGTGCATGCAGCCTACCGAGCTCAGATCCACACTCCATCCTTACCCGGGAGTGGAATATCACACCTCTGGGTTGAGGTGCAATACCCCTGTAGCAGCCGAATCCTCAGGGTGCTACACTAGCGTATCCTTGGGATTACACCTCAGGTTAATACTGCCTACAGGAACATGTCAAGTAAGAAAAAAATGAACAAATAGTGCACGTAGAATGAATAATTAATCCGCTGTAAATTCCAAATCCTTCTTGAAAGTCATTGGAGAGATCAAGAAGGCTGACAGATAATAATGTTATCCAGTTACCACCTAGCTGTTTTATGCGACCTCCTCAACAGCTGTTTTATCATGCGTCTTGTTCCACAAAATATGAAACCTATATTCCCTTCATGCATTGTCGCTACTTATCCTATATGCATTGATTGGAAATATGAATAGATAATGAACTATGTATGCCCTGTCTTACAATATTAAGTTTATTATAATAGTATATTATCAGCATAAAAATGTTTTGGGGAACTTGCAGACCGTAGCCAGTCTGGCCACAAGATCCTTTAAGTATATTATGATACATATAGACATGCTGAGTTCCCCTTGTCAGTGCTCTTTAAAGGGGTTGTCCACTAGTGGACAACCCCTTCATAACAGCTGGTGTAGATCCATTAATGGACAAAAGAGTTAAAAAAGCCAAGTTTTGTGTGCAGAATGGGCAGAAGGAGATTAGTTAAGCATTACCCTCATCCAGTCATCTATCACCTGCTATGATCACGACTTGTTTCATGCCTTTCTGATTATCCTGTTCTAAAATGGACAATATAACACTATAGTATAGCTGCATGAAGTAGGGATACTATCGGTGGACTGTTGCCCAGGCTCTCATTTTATAGTCCAGTGTATTGGCATTTTACATTCCCCAATGTATTCATATGGCACATTTACATAACTATTTAGTGGAAATAATCCAGCATATATTTATTTAGCATTTCCTGCTAGAGACCTCATTTCTGATTACATATTTGGAAACTGAATATTGCTGTACAATAGTAGCACATTAGATTCATTTTATTGTGCCACAAATTGCTCTTCTAGCAGATCGTTAATATCCGGATGCTGAGTAGGTCCAAGTCAATCAGTGAGGCAATTTCCTTTCCTGAACCACCAGTGTTGAATTGCCAAATCTAAGGTTGATGATATTCCTATGTAACGAGTCCAAGTTGCTGCTTTATGTATTGTAATTTGCCTCTCTTTTGTGCTCATAGGAAGTTTACGCCAATTATAGCACAAGGCACAAGTTTCTTTTGCTTGTGTATTTAATACATTCTATTCTCCATCATTCTATTCTTCATGTACGACTAAGAAACAATTTCCTTGGGTATAACATGAGCAATGACAACTGTTAACCAAAAAATGTTAACCCTTTCCCTGGTAAGGATAAGGTACATTAGGTCTTTAAAGGCTAGAGCTGAACACTTAATAAAGTCTGGGATCTGTATATTTTGATGCAATATTGTAGGTGCAACAATTATTTAAAGCAGTGTGAAAAAGTTTTATTTCTAGTTCTGTGTGTAAGGCCTCCATCGGACGTCTGATTTCCACATATGCTTTCTGTCCTTGTTTTTGACTGATATAATGAATAACCTTTATAGTCTATGTGTCTTTTATCCTGTTTTGTGGACTAACTGGTTCACAAGAATATAAGGAGACGTTCATTTTCAATCCTAGTCGCAGATAAAGCTCACCCATTCAAGTATATGCAGTCAGATGCCACCCTAGTTATATCCTAGTGCTGGCCGTCTTTCTCTAACTGTTTGCTTTGAGAAAAAACTCATGAAGTAAAATCTGAGACACTGATTTTTTCATTTTATCATTAAGCTTAATTTATAATTTTATATTTAATTTAAGTTCATATTTGTTTTATTTGTCAAAACGATAAAACTTGTTTTGGCAGTGAAAGGGTCAAACAGGAAGTGGGCAAAATATGATTTTAACAATTACATATATGAGTATATTACAGTATATATACTAAATTTGATTCATATATAATAAATTTGATTCCTATATGGTCAAAAAGTGACAATATCATAGAGTATTATTATTATTATTACTTTTATTATTTATTATTATAGCGCCATTTATTCCATGGTGCTTTACTTGTGAATAGATAGAATATTTAATCTTAATAAAACACACATAGGCATTTTTATTCATAGAACTATGCAGTTTCTTTTATATCCTCTCATTTTTCATTATCTGCATGAATTTTGTCATTTATTCATAAGAACTCATTGATTTCCCTGACAAACAGCAGGCTATGGACTCTTGGCAGGATACTTGTGAAATTCCCTATGGTGCTATTGAGCCACCACATTTTAATTACATTAATACAAATTTGTTTTTTACAAAATTCTCCCTACTCTAAAAAATATTCAGACTTTTATTGAATGTACTTACTCTATTCATAGGCTTTTTAGCCTCAAGAACTATTGATGTCAGTTCAGAAGTTATAGACTGTGTGTGAACAATCAGATCTCCAAGAAAACTAGTGACAGGTAGGGATGAGCGGACCCGTGGAAGTTCGGGTTCTGGTATCCGACCTGAACTTTAGTTCAAAATTTGGTTCAGGTACCTGAACTGTACCCGAACTTGAACCAGAACCCGAACCCCATTAAAAACAATAGAGACCCGAACTTTGGATCTGGAAAAGAATTCTCTCTCCTCTCTCTTTCTCAGAACTTTGAACTTTGCAACGGGCTTCCCAGGGCTGTGGAGTCGGAGTCATGAAGTTGGAGCCGGTGTCCATTTTGGTGGAGTCAGAATCGGTATAAAATGGACCAACTCCAATTCCTAAAATATATAATAAATTGGGTACAGTAGTTCAATGCAGTTTGTGGGGAATATTTTTTCATAAGAATTTTGGAAAGTTATGAAATGTCCTATAAATGTCTGTCCTATTCCTGATCTAAGGGTCTAGACTTTTAGCTGAGATGAATCTGTGCTACAGTAAATTTATCACTTAAACATGAGCCATGTATGAGGGAGTCAGAGTCATGGAGTCGGAGTTGGAGTCGATGTCATGGAAATTGAGGAGTTGGAGTCGGAGTCGGAGGTTTGGCTTACCGACTCCACAGCCCTGGGGCTTCTGGGAGAAGTCCGTGTTCAACGTTTAGCTCCGGATACTAACCGTCTGGTACGAAACTCGAACTTTTAAGTTTGGGTTCCCTCATCTCTACTTATTACGTTCTTGGTGTGTTGACTCAAAAAAAAGGAATTTAAGGAAAGCTGCCAACTGTCCTCGTGTGAGGACCATAATTAATATCCATTCTACTCATTATTTGGTAGAATGATTTTGTGTATTTATTGACTTTGGTAACTCTTTTTAATGCAATGCTTGTGTTAATTGATTCCTAGCAATATGTGAAGGCAACTTTACCTGTAAAGAAAATGAAGTCTGTGTCCGGCCAAATGAATGTCGATGTCGTCACGGCTACTTTGGTGCCAATTGTGAAACAAGTAAGTAATGTTTGATCTTTTATGTAATGACATCATAATAATAATAAATGCTTATTTATATCTTTTCATGTAAGTGTAGTATTAACCATGCACTTGTCTTGTTTTTGTAGTTTAGCACTGTTGGCGCTGATAGCTTGTTAAATAAGTTGTCCCATAGGATAGATGTTATATATATTTGAATGATTAAAGAGAATCTGTCACCATGTTTTTATTATATAATTTGGGAACAGCATGATGTAGGGGCAGAGACCCCGAATACAGCAATGTGGTACTTACTAGGCTGTGTTTTGTTGTTGCAATAAAAATCAATATTTTATCAAAACTACAGTAAGTGATACATCCCTGGAATCAGGAACTCTTCCCCTGCATTATGCGGCTCTCAAATGGGGTAGCAAAATCATTTAAATAACTTACCATCCATTGATAAATAGATGTGCCCCCTCATCCTGATCTAGTATATACAGCAAAGCTGGCAAGTGAGCTTCAGAGAACAGGATGTGTCAGCCTGTTGTCCCATTCCATTAGCCAGTGTGAAAATTAGAATATTTCACATTTTGCTAGCACCATGATATTTACTATTAATTACATAATATACAGTATATTTTATATGTATGACTGTCCATGTCTGTGGCTTTGTAATTAACAAAAAAGGTACAAATCTAAATCTTTCCAATTCACTATTCCAAATGACTATAGTATTGAATGTGACTTATTTTTACTTTATTTTGATTAGATTTTTTGATTTTTACTGATGAGTTTTCAGGTTTCAGCTATTCACATAGTAAATAATAATCCATAAGATTGTAATAGTAATTCATCAGTTGCTACAAAGAAGCAAAAGATTGCATTGCAAGTGGCAGCGAAAAAAATTAGTTTATTTTTTGTTACATATTTTCCACTCGGCTGTACATCATTGGTGGCTCGGTATAGTTCAATCATTCTTTCATGGACTTCTTTAGGCTTTTTTTGTTCCTTTTATAAGGAATGTAATCACAAAACAAAGCTCCAAATCTCTCACTTTCAATGTAGAGCCGCACTGTACTGCACTTGCCATCCTGTCACTTCCAGTGCTTTACATCTGATGTGGAGACTTCATATAAGAATGGATATAGTCTAAGATTCTGTTAATCTTTTCTGTTTTAGAATGTCCAAGACAGTTCTGGGGTCCAGACTGCAAAGAAAAATGTGCATGCCATCCTCATGGACAATGTGATGATGTAGGCGGTCAGTGCACATGCAATCCAAACCGATGGGGACCCAACTGTGAGAATGCCTGTCTCTGTAAACATGGCAAGTGTGACCAAGAGACTGGGAAATGTACTTGTGAACCGAACTGGTGGGGGCCTCAATGTGCAACTGCCTGTTACTGCAGTTCCAACTCACAGTGTGACCAAGCCACTGGAAGATGCATCTGTCAACCAGGATGGTGGGCACGGAGCTGTAATAATCAGTGCACATGCAACAATTCACCATGTGATCAATTGACTGGACGTTGCATGTGCAGAGATCGCCTATGGGGAATGCGCTGTGAACGAGTATGCCAGTGTTTCAAAGGGAAATGTAATCAAGTGGATGGAACTTGCACTTGTGAGCCTGGCTACAGGGGCAAATATTGCCGTGAACCATGTCCAGCGGGACTGTATGGCCAGGGCTGCAGGAGGCGGTAAGAAGTCTTTACTTATTTAATTATTTAGTCAACAGATGGCCAGTTTGTGGTATCTGAGGAATGACAAGGACATTCTAAGATATTTGACAAATATTTTCTCCAAATTAACAGGTTAATGGATTGATGTTATAATGTTCAAACTTTATGCTTTTATTTGTGACACGTATGCTCCCATGCATCTGTTTTACAAGTATTTTTCTTCATGCTCTAAATCTGTTTATTTTCTGAGAAGCAATCTGTAAAATGAAAGGGAGTTTCCTTGTCATCTATTACAGCTAAACAGTATATTGTTACTATAAACAATATATCTATATATATATATGCTCATATATACGCTCACACACTCCTCAACATTAAAATTGCAGTACCAAGAAGGAAAAATCGTGGACTTATGGAAATCACAGGATAGACATGTTACTGATATGCAAATGATGAAAAAATGGAAACTAAATTTTCAAAACATCTCAGTTTATTCAATATTGAGTATAAGCTTCACCCGCAGAAATATATGCACTTACATGCCTTAGTATGCCATCATATTGATTTGGTGGTGGAGCCGGTAAGATGGCTGTTTCTCCAAAGTGTCCTAGGTTCCGTGTTTCAACAGGACAATGTCAGGCTGCATGTTGATTGCACTGCTGCAAGGCCTAAATGTGCTACCATGGCCTCCAGGGTCTCCAGACTTGTCTCCCATCAAGCAAATCTTGGATGTCATTAGTCGGCAATTGCAAAGGAACATGCGAGTAGTGGATCTTGATGATTTGCGTGCCCAAGTGTATTAAACATGGCAGAACATTCCTCAGACAACCATCAAAAACTTCATGCCAAAGCATGTGAATGCGTGTATTTCTCCGAATGTTGCTCATACTCAATACTGAATAAATTGAGATGTTTTGAAACCTTTGGACCTGACCAAAACTAGCCTTGTTCACACCAATACTGTAAAACTGCACATTTTAGAGTGGCCTTTTTTTGTCGCCAGCCTAAGGCACACCTGTGCAATAATCATGCTGTCTAATCAGCATCTGGATATGCCACACCGGTGAGGTGGATGGATGATCACGGCAAATGAGCAGTGCTCACTAACACAGATTTAGACAAATTTGTGAACAATATTTGAGAGAAAAAGACCTTTTGTGTACATAGAAAAAGTCTTAGATCTTTGAGTTCAGCTCATGAAAAATGGGAGCAAAAACAAAAGTGTTGCATTTATATCTTTGTTCAATATATACATATATATATATATATATATATATATACTGTATATACATATATATATATATATATATATAATACACACACACACAGCAGGTGAAATAAGTATTGAACACGTCATTGATTTTCCAAGGAAATATATTTCTAAAGGTGTTAATGACATGAGATTTTCACCAGATGTCGGTAACAACCCATCCAATCCACACAGGCAAAGACATCAAACCATAAGATGTCCATGAATTAAGTTATGTATAATAATGAGAAATGACATAGGGAAAAAGTATTGAACATGCTTACTGAACTTTAATACTTCGTACAAAAGCTGTTTTTGGTTATAACAGCTTCAAGACGGCTCCTGTATGGAGAAACTAGTCACATGCATTGCTCAGGTTGTTTTTGACTATTCTTTCACACAAACACTCTTAAATTCTCAAGGATCCATGGGCTCCTACTATGAACTCTGAGCTTTAGTTCCTTTCATAAATTTTCGATTGGATTCAGGTCAGGTGATTGGCTGGGCCATTCTAGCAGTTTTATTTTCTTTCTCCTGAAACCAATTGAGAGTTTCCTTGTCTGTGTGTTTGGGATTATTGTCTTGCTGAAATGTCCACCCTAGTTTCATCCTCATCATCCTAGTAGTTGCCATCAGATTTTTATCAAGAATGTCTCAGTACATTTGTCCTTTCATTCTTCCTTCAACCATATGAAGTTTGACAATGCCGTATACTGAAAAACAGCTCCACACCATGATGTTCCCAGTTCCAAACTTCACTGTTGGTATGGTGTTTTGCGAGTGATATGCAGTGCATTTTGGCCTCCAAGCATAGTGTGTATTATGGTATCCAAAGAGTTCAATTTTGGTCTCATCTGACCAGACTATATTCTCCAAGTATTTCACAGGCTTGTTTAAATGTTGTTTAGCAAACTTTAAACAAGCTTGAACATTATTTTTTGTTCAGCAATGGAGTTTTGCGTGGTGAGCATACATACAGGTCATGGAGGTTGAGGGAATTACTTATAGTTTTCTTTGAAACAATTGTAACTGCTGATTACAGGTCTTTCTGTAGCTCTCCACGGGTGGTCCTTGGCTCTTTTTGGCTCTTGCACAACTCTTCTAATAATTCTTTTCACTCCTGTGTTTGAAATCTTGCGGGGAGCACCTGGTTGTGGCCGGTTTATGGTGAAATGATGTTTTTTCCACTTTCAGATTATGGTCTCAACAGTGCTCACTGGAACCTTCAGTAGTTTAGAATTTTTTCTGTAACCAATGCCATCAGTATGTTTTTTAACAATAAAGTTGCAAAGGTCTTGAGACAGTTCACTTCTTTTACCCATCATGAGATGTTTCTTGTGTGGCATCTTGGTAATGAGACACCTTTTTATAGGCCATCAGTTGAACCAGCTGATATTATTTTTAACTAAGTGGCAGGATTGCTTTCAAATTATTGATAGATTTCAGCTGGTGTCATCACTTTCCATGGCTTTTTGTACCTCTCCTTTCTTCATGTGTTCAATACTTTTCCCTGTGTCATTTCTCATTATTACACATAAGCATAACTTAATTTATGGACATCTATGGTTTGATTCCTTTGCCTCTGTGAGTTGGATGGGTTGTTACCAAATCTGATGAGAATTTCATGTCACCTTTAGAAATATATTTACTTAGAAAATTGTTAACATTTTCAATACTTATTTCACCCTTTGAATATAGCTTTCCTAGTTTCGCATAAATACAGAATTGGGCAGGATTGCAGTTTAACAACCTACTGGTGATTTTTTTTTTTAGATTTTGGTTGGAATATTGGTCAACTGGGTATTCAAATGCAAATGACACCCATAATCAGCAGTGCAGTAAATTGCTAATAATGTGTGTCCATGAACATAAATTCCCACCAATCCAGGTAATAAACAATATTCTGCAACTCCGTTCCATTTAAAGTTAACCTGTTGTGTCCTCTGACTGTTCTCAGCCACTGGCACAGTGTTATACATGCCAATTTCAGAATTCTAATAAGATATGATGTGCAGTCATTTAGGGATATACTTTTATCCTGGAGCATCACATATGCAAATGAAGCAGGACTAGTCTGGCAAGAAGTTTCTTAGGGTATGTGCACACGATGCAGAAATGAAGCAGAAAATTTCTGCATCATTTCTGCATCTCCCTGGCAGAAAAAACGCATGCAGATTGTGCATGCGTTTTTCCTGCAGAATACATGCGGATCCACATGCAGATTCACATGCGTTTCCGCATGCAGATTGACAAGCGCTTTCCAGGCGATGTTAGCATCACCTGGAAAGTGCTTGATAACTAGGTCACACTGTATAAATCCATGCAAACAGCATGGATTTATACAGTGTGAACCGAGAGAGTGTATATACTTACCTCCGATGGCCCGCGCTGTCCTGCTCACTCCGTTCTCCCGGCTGCCGGCAACTTTGAATTGAAAGACCTGCCGACGTCAGCGTCACGTGACCCGTCACATGACTCTGACGTCACCGCAGGTCCTACAACTCACTGCAAGTGCCGGGAACCAAGCGGGAGCGCTGCGCGGGCCGACAGATGGTAAGAATACATTTATTTTTTATTTTATTCTTCTTTTTACAGCTTTTTCAATGGTACCTGGGTGTGGATGAGACTCTCCTCTCCTCCACACCCGGGTACCATCCGCACATTAGAACGCACCAATTACGCAAGTACAAATGCTGTCTTGCGGAATTGGCGCGTTCTAATGCAAGTCAATGGCGGCGAAATCGCCGCGTTTCCGCAAAATTAATTGACATGCTGCGGATTTTTGACCGCAGCGTTAACGCTGCGGAAAAATCCGCATCATGGGCACAGCACATGCGGATTTCCATTGGGGAACATTGCTGCCCTTCTACCATGCGTTTTTCATGCGTTTCCGCGGCGTTTACGCAACTGCAAAAACGCCGCGGAAACGCATGAAATACGCATCGTGTGAACACAGCCTTACTCTGGACTAGTTCTGTCTCGGATTTTCTAATCTTGCCTCCTAACAGTCCTGCCATGCAGGCCTTCAGTCATGCCCAGGATGGCATGATTAGAAGATTGATTCAAGGCTGAACTTGTCCAGGGCAAGGGACACCTTGCTGGATTAGTCCTGACTCATTTTCATATGCTATGTTGCAGGATCAAAGTACATTCTTAGATGATTGCATCCCTACTATGGCACATCAAACACCATGTTACAATGCAGTAACTGGCGTATATACCGCTATCCTAGCATTAGGGAAAATTTAGGAAACCTGACACATTCCCATTAAGTGAATGGGGTTTAGATATAATATTACAGTACCTGCAGCTCCTGGATGGCAGTGGTGGAGTGGATGGCAGTGGTGGAGTACAGGAAAAATTAACAGAGATTCTAAGTCCCTTCATTGTTGCAGTTTGTGTAGTCTCAACTATATATTGTCACTAGCTATGATTGCAAAATCACTTACCTTTAGGTTGGGGTTACACGAGCGATGAATCGCATCACAGGTGTGGAGAAGATGGAGAACTTAAAGATAGCAGATCTTCGGTGACCCATAGTATAAAATTAGTCCGAGTGCTATCCGATAAAACATTGGATAGCACTAGGCTGTGTTATATGCTCATGTGAGCGAGCCCTTAAGGTAGTGTACATTTATGCCCTTGAATTGCGCAATTACTTTTCTGTTATGGATTTTAGTTACAAGTGTTTATAAAGATGTTGAGTTGAACTTGAATGAGCTAACATCAGATTTCTCTCCCTTCTAGGTGTGGTCAGTGTAAGGAACAGCAGCCTTGTACCATTGCTGATGGCAGGTGCATTGCATGTGAACCAGGCTGGAACGGGACAAAGTGTGATCAAGTCTGCTTCCATGGCTTCTATGGTGATGAGTGCTCCAAAATATGTCCACCTTGCAAAGATGGACACACATGCAACCATCTTAATGGGAAGTGTTCACATTGCAATCCCGGCTGGATAGGGGATCGGTAAGGAGAAGAATTTCTTATCTAGTATTATAAAACATTAGGATTATATTTCCTTTCACAGTGACAGTGATAGATGTGAACGTCTAACTAGTCCTGAGTGAAAATAGACTAAAAAATAGACTATGGAAGACATTAAAAAGAGAGACAGTGATGAAGGCCATCCATCACTGAGGTCACTGAGAATTGTGGTTATGCACATCTAGCCAACATTTCATAGCTGACATTCTTGGGCAAAAGGGAAAGTTTAAGAAGTGCAGATGCAATACAGTAATGATAGATCATATACTGTATATACATATGTATAAATTCTGTATATACAAATAGTTCTGCTAAATGTAGTATGTGAGATGAAATTAAATAACCTTAAGAGCAAAGTGCAGTGACCATGGTGAGAATTACAACCATTTTCATACAAAAACCCGCTTTAGATTTAGATTAGATTTCTTTTGTATGCATTTGGTATTAGTTTCTATTTCCTCTTAAATGAAGTCTACGGGGTTGTCTCTGCCAGTGATGCAAGCCAACATTAGGTGGAAAACAATCTGTGGTCAATGACAGAAGAATTCTTTCCTTGGTGAAAAGCCCTTAAAAACAGTTGGCCGGATCAAGATCTCCCACCATGGGGTAGACGTATTTGTGTCAAAGTCAACAATAAAGAGAACACTTTACCAGAATAAATAAAAAGGGTTTACCACAAGATGTAAATCATTGGTAAGCCTCAAAAACAGGAAGGAACCAGAGTTTACAAAAAAAGCATTAGATGAGTCTGTACAGCTCTGGAATGATTAGAGACGAATGTCAAGATGAGAAGTAACTGATTATGAACCAAAGCATAACACCAAATTAGTCAAGAATGGTGGTGGTGGTTAGGGCTTGGGTATGTATAAATGTCTGTGGAACTGGTTCCCTTGTTGAAGAACCTGTTGTATTGAGGTAAATTATCTTCTCGTATTCAGCCATTTTTTTCAAAACAAATTAGATGCTACTTTTCAGTATAGATGGGCAATGATCAAAAAGATATGGCAAAAACAATATGTTCAGTAGCGGCCAAGATAATTACATGACCTCAGTCCTGTTGATCATGTATTACACTTACTAAAGGCAAATGTGGAGTGAAAATATGCCAAAAACAAGTAGTAACTGAAGACATCTGCTATAAATGCCTGTGAAAGAGTAGGCAGTAAAGAAACCAGGTGTCTGGTAATGTCTATAGGTCTCAGACTTAAAGGGAACCTGTCAGTTGATTCATGCTGCTCAAACCATGGGCAGCACGATGGCTGAACGATTGCAGCTAGGTATGTTTTTCTCTGAAATCCCAGAAATTTCAAAGAAACCATAGTTTTCAGATTCGTCAGGGGATTATAGGCAGAGACGAGACTAATTTAGCACAGAAACACACAGGTCTTTCCCATGTGTGTACATCGGGAAAGATCTGTCAATCACTTAGAGCGGTGAGGGGAGAAGTCGGCTGGGGGCGGTGTCAGACTAGTCTCGTCTCTCTTTCGTCTCCGGCCAGGTTCTGATTCATTATGCCCTTGGTTTGGGCAGCATGCATGAACTAAGAGACATTGTTCCCTTTAAGCAAGAACTGACTGGCATGTTCCCTTTAAGCGATCATTGACATTGACTGACTGCAAAGAATTCACAATGAAGTATTAAAAATTACAATTTCATTTACGATTGCAAGTTTATACATCTACGTTTGAGCCTGTAAAATTGATGTGGACTCTTCATTTATAGGTTGTAATTGGTTCATCTAATGTAGGTGTAAATACTCATATTTTTGTAATATTTTAATTTCAACTACAATGTGCTATGGTTGACCGCTAAATTAGAGTCACTTGATTACTTTTAGTATTATAAATACATGATTTATTTATTTCCCGTTGTTTTCATGACACCAAATTATTTCTCAGACTAATACATTGAGAAGCTAATTAACCTATCAGTATGGGAGAAAATTAGAATATATACAAAAGTTCCATATGTGTTTCACAGCCACACTTGCAAATGCACAATAAATAGACAACTTGCACTTTAGTAGCATTTTTCTGGACATGCTATCAGTATGACACAGAATAGTGTACATCTATCAGCAGAGAGATATCATTTCAGTTGAATGTCACTTCTAGTCTGGAGACCACATCACACAAAGTTTTGAAGCCTATTGAATTTTTGTATATGCAGTGGGGAAAATAAGTATTTGATACACTGTCAATTTTGCAAGTTTTCCAACCTACAACACTTCAACTGTGAGAGACAGAATCAAAAAATAAAAAACAGAAAATCGCATTGTATGATTTTTAAATAATTAAATTTCATTTTATTGCATGAAATAAGTATTTGATCACCTACCATCCAGCAAGAATTCTGGCTCTCACAGACCTGTTAGCTTTTGTTTAAGAAGCCCTCCTACTCTTCACTCATTACCTGTATCAATTGCACCTGTTGAACTCGTTACCTGTATAGACACTTGTCCACACACAAAATCAATCACACTCCAACCTCTCCACTATGGCCAAGACCAAAGAGCTGTCTAAGGACACCAGGGACAAAATTGTAGACCTGCACAAGGCTGGGATGGGCTACAGGACAATAGGCAAGCAGCTTGGTGAGAAGGCAACAACTGTTGGTGCAATTATTAAAAAATGGAAGAAACACAAGATGACTGTCAATCTTCCTCAGTCTGGGGCTCCATGCAAGATCTTGCCTCGTATGATAAGGATGATTCTGAGAAAGGCCATGAATCAGCCAAGAATTACATTGGAGTACCTGAAGAGAGCTGGGACCACAGTCTCAAACATTACCGTTAGTAACACTAAGCTGTCATGGATTAAAATCCTACAGGGCACGCAAGATCCCCCTGCTCACATCAGCAAATGTCCAGGCCCGTTTGAAGTTCGCCAATGACCATCTGGATGATCCAGAGGAGGCATGGGAGAAGGTCATGTGGTCAGATGAGACCAAAATAGAACTTTTTGGTATTGACTCCACTCGCCGTGTTTAGAGGAAGAAGAAGGATGAGTACAACCCCAAGAACACAGTGACAACTGTGAAGCATGGTGGAGGAAAAATCTTACTTTGGGGGTGCTTTTCTGCAAAGGGGACAGGACGACTGCACTGTATTGAAGGAAGGATGGATGGGGTCATGTATCGTTGGATTTTGGCCAACAAGCTCCTTCCCTCAGTAAGAGCATTGAAAATGGGTTGTGGCTGGGTCTTCCAGCATGGCAATGACCCGAAACACACTGCCAAGGCAACTAAGGAGTGGCTCCGTTATAAGCATTTCAACGTCCTGGAGTGGCCTAGCCAGTCTCCAGACCTGAACCTAATAGAAAATCTTTGGAGGGAGCTGAAACTCAATGTTGCCCAGCGACTGCCCAGTAACCTGAAAGATCTGGAAGAAGATCAGTATGGAGGATTGGTCCAAAATCCCTGCTGCAGTGTGTGCAAACTTGGTCAAGAACTACAGGAAACGTCTGACCTCTGTAATTGCAAACAAAGGTTTCTGTACCAAATATTAAGCTCTGTTTTTCTATTGTATCAAATACTTATTTCATGCATTAAAATGCAAATTAATTATGTAAAAATCATACAATGTGATTTTCTGGATTTTTTTTTAAGATTCTCTCTCTCTCTCACAGTTCAAGTGTACCTACGATAAAAATTACAGACTTCTCCATTATATGTAGGTGGGAAAACTTGCAAATCAGCAGTGTAGCAAATACTTATTTTCCCCACTGTATGCATTAGGCCTCAATCAGACATCAGTGATCTTTCTTGTATGCAACAAACAGTCCAAGTGTCTTCAGTGTTTTGGATCAGATTTTCATTATTTTGGTCAGTGTCAGTTTTTACCAATCTTGTGTCATCAATGATTTTCACGTATGAAAAAAAATAGAACAAATTCCAAATCTTCTGCTATACGTTATAGTGTTAATTGCGTACTTCACACAGATGCTACAGACTTATATGGGTAATTTTTGTCCGTGATTCCAATCATAAATGGACTTCTCTCGGATTATTTTTTGGGGACACATGTGACATAGGGCCCGATACAATAACGCTTTTATGCCAATATTCTGGAGTAAAAAGCTTTGAAAAGTAGCATAATTTTTGCACAACTGATGGCTGCAGTAAAATCGGGTGACGTTGGCATTTGCCATTTTTGCCTAGCTCCTACAAAGTTGAAGAAGGTAGTGCAGGGCAGGGGCATGGCGACCGCCAGCAAAAGCTGGAATAAGTTTTGGGTGACGCACACACAGATGTGTATGCTGGTTGTCTGATGCTCCTGATAATCATTTGCCACTTCATGAATCAGGAGCGCCTGACCCCAGCCCATCACCTCTTCAAGACCAATGTAAACAACCCCGGTCTTGATGAATCGAGCCCAGGACCCGTAGTCTGCAAAAAACATGAACACGTGACTAGCATCATAGACTTTAATGGGTACATCTTCTATCATGAATAGAACATGTATGGGATTCACGGATGTCTGAATGAGGCCTAAGTGGACAGCTGGGCCATAGAGTATTTATGCCTGGCCAGGTGTATACTGAGACACATATACAGTTATGTTTGATGCCTGTACATGTATATGAAATAATGAATAAAATAATAATAATATATATATTTATTATGTCTAGGTGTGAAACTAAATGCCGTAATGGTACATATGGAGAGAACTGTGGTTTTGTCTGCTCTGACTGTTTTAATGGAGATTGTCATTTTGAGACCGGAAAGTGTCTCTGCACTGCAGGCTCTTATGGACCATAGTAAGTGTCAGGGGTTTCCTTTTTTTATTACATCTGTTGAAGAGGGCTACATCAATTTAAAGAGGAACTGTCAGCTCTCTTGACTTGTCTACTTTAATAAATATTTGCATTTTTCATTAAATAACAATAATGTTATTCCTAAAAGAAATTTATGAATAAATTGACAACTAGTTGTTACTATTCCTTTTTGTCAAAGAGGCGTGTCAGTGTTCATCCACCATGCTGTGTATACTGCATTCCTATTAAAAATGCTTTCTACTAGCCCCACATTTCAGTGCCTGTTTTAGCCATTTGTTCGGGCTAACATATTAAAGGGCTTTTTCATTTTTAGAAAAGTGGATCTTAAATGATTTGCATATTGTAAAGTAACAAAGACAGATAGTACTCATCCTCCCACTCTCTAGTGCGAGCTCACTGTTGCTGCTATGATCTCTGTGTTTTGGTTGCAGTGGTGATTTCATATCACGCATCACCACTGCAGCCAATCACTGAGCTAAGCAGCTCAGCAGATATGCACAACCGCTGAGCTCAGTGATTGGCTGCAGCTGTGATGTGCGCTGTCGATGTGATGTTACCACTGCAGCCAAAACTCCGGAGTAGCAGTGGGAAGCTGGCAATGGAGAGTGGGAGGATGAATACTATCTGTCTTTGTTATTTTACAATACGCAAATCATTTAAGATCCACTTTTCTAAAAATGAAAAAGCCCTTTAATATGCTAGCTCGAACAAATGGCTAAAACAGGCACTGAAATGTGGGGCTAGTAGAAAGCATTTTTAATAGGAATGCAGTATACACAGCATGGTGGATGAACATTGAGGGTATGTTCCCACAGGGATTTTTACACGCCAACATTTTTTGCATGTTTCATATGCTTCATGGTAATAATTATAGGCGTGACCTGGCATGCAGTGGATTAATATCCCTAGCACCAGTCAATTTACGTTGCATATTTTAGTACAATACTGCTATTGTCGTCACAGAATCAATCGTGGTCTGATTTTTTAAAAGTTGAAAACGATGTAGTTTTGGTTTGAGAAAGGGTTTGGTATGGACCCAAAACACATGAATAAAGGCTTCTAGAAGCAGAACTACCAGTGCCAAACTACTCTGTCTGTCGCTACAGATTTTCGGATCCAGGAGGATCGCAGCTGAAGTATCCCATGGGAACATACCCTGAACTTTTAATGTTTTATCCACCCAGCTCTGTATTGTTTCTTTATTATTATCATCTATTAGGACACAGAAATTACTAATGACCTGATAATTTATAACTTGTAGAGAAAATCCGAGATATCCTATCTCACCAATGGCACAGTCTGCTGCTCTGCCTTTCTCAATTTTACACTGCAACTCCCAATGTTCGGATTGGCTTCTGTGTTATCACCATCCCAGCACAAGCTCACCGGGAAGCCATTGTATTTGAAAATCTCTCTTGCAGCAAGAATAGAATAGTAATACATGAAAAACAGCTAAACTTCTCTTGAGAAATAAATACAGAGATATGTAATTATCATATATGATATAATAAATGCACATAAATAATAAATACAGAAACAGAACTATAATATACTGATCCAAATAGGGGAGTTACGGGAGAGCTAAGGGATTAGAAAATGTAAGTAGGCATCAGAATAGTTAACCTAAAGGGCATCCTCTTATTTAGCTATTACACTTGTTTACCGATAGTTATATTAATATTTTTTGCTGAAATTAACACCAGATAGTGACTGATTCACCAAAGTGCTTTATGACAATTTTCTAGCTTTGAAAAGTCTTAAAATTTTGCGCAATGTAAAGTTGCATAAAGATTTTGCATCTTGTTGTGTTTTCCAGCCTGCTCTGCCATAAAGGGCGGAACAAAGAATGTGGGGGAGTGGCGGCCGAATTGATCAAAAGTTACACCACTTAAGTGTAATAGCTTATGCCAGAAAAGTTATTCCAGTCCCTGCTGAGGCATGCGTTGCATTTCTGGTGAGGCACACAGAGGCATCGCACGCCACAGAGAAGATGCGCCAAATTCATTAAATGTCATGCACTTCTAAATAAATTTGGTGCATCTTATTCCTTCACGCCCATCATTAAGACTGGCATGTACAATGCCAGTCTTAATGAATCGGCCAAATAGACAATGCCGGAAAGTATAACAAGGAATGCTGGTGTCCTAAGAAACATGCAAAATGTGGTGGGCTCCAGGCTTGGACTGGCCCACAGGGGAGCAGGTGAATTCCCCGGTGGGCCTCTGTGCAGAAGTGGCCACAATCCCCATGTTTAAGCAGTGGTTTACACAATACACTTGATTTACTATATAGTGACAAAGACAAGACAGTCTCATCAGTCATTCATTCCTTTATTCATTCCTTTATTCATTCATTCATTCATTCATTTATTCATTCATTCAACAAACTATCCACTTTATTTTTATATAGAATAAAGGTACATTTGTGACTGAGGTTCAGGTAATTTTTCCATGTACTGTAGCTGAAGAGTGGACCCCCAGAGTCAATATTACTTGGGGGGCACTTAGTAGCCCAATCTGAAACTGGTTGTCTCCGTACAGTATTCTATCACTGTTCCCCTTTAATGATGTAAATAGCTACTGTCTGGGTTGTTTGTTTGCATTTCTAACACATTTTACAGTCTTCATTTTAGTGCCAAAAGTTATTAGGCAATCATTCATGTTTAGTGCATGATGTGCGAAAAGGTAATGAACTTCATTTAAATATAAATGACTTGTGCAGAGATAATCTGAAGGTCTGAACAACTTCCATGTATTTTGTGAGTTTCTTGGGGAGTTATGTGGGCCTGTTTTGCAGATTAAAGTTAGTCATATAGAACAGATGAATACAAGACATGGTTTTATAAGTAGAAACATATGATAGGATATTCGGTGACAATTCTGAATGTACATTATGGGAATGTTACCAAATAAGGTCAAGGGTTGAATAACTGAGGAATCAAAACAGGCTTTATGGTGCTTTCAACTGCAATAACTTTAACTTATAAAATATGATTCATGTGTTAAAACATTAAAAGATGTGTACACATCTGACCAGATATACATCTGTATGGCGGCATCTTCATTATAAAAAGTCATCCATGCCCCAAAACATTGTAAAGGGAAACCTTATTATCTTGAAATGAGGAAAAAGTTATTAGCGCACCAAATTGTACATATCTGGTCAAAGCATTACTGAACAAACTATCAAACAATGGATGCTCATATAGGCATTTACCACCATGAGTAACCGAAAAATAAAGAGACCACCAGTAATTTTCAGGAAAAGACGTTAACATGTTATTCAGCTATTTCTAAGTTGTTGCTGTTTTTTTCTTTGCGTTTTTGTTTTGACCTATTTTCTTCATACTTCTGATTGACAGATTCGGCATTGATGGTTTGCATGCCCTTATATTTCCATGTAACTAGGCAGATTTATTATTTAGGGGTTTGGCAAAATAGTAATTGCACATTGAGAGTATTCTTTCACTTTATCAAACTTAATTGCAACCAGATTTACAAAATAGACAAAAGATGTCTCACTTATCCTCATGTAACTGGTTTATGAAGGCAAATACTATAATGTTTCACTTTTTTTTGCAGCTCGATATCTTATATTGCAACTAGGTTACAAAAAAACCAAAAAGTGCTAATTTATCACCATACCTGTCTTTGCTTAGTATTATACTCACCAGTGTCCTTCCAGCCTTTGACTTCTGCCCTCTTGTTGCTCTCTGCTGGTAGAGAGTGTCTATGTTTTAGCATAGTTTGACTTTTTCCCTTGACCCTTTACATAATGTTTCCGTTTTATCACATGTTCTTCTACATTTCAGAACAGGGCTAGATTTACTAGTGTCATTCCATCTGATATAACTCATCTCTGCATCCTTCTGTCATTAGTGAATTGTTCCATTCCAAACATCAATACTCTCCCTAGTAAATATCAATAAAAAAGGTTGTCTTGGGCAAGAAAAAATACTGTTTTCAAGAAGCGATACCGCCATTGCACATGGGCAACTGATGAGTTTGTTAGGTTCAACAAACCTCAAGGTGGCCGAAATGCTTGATCACCCTCACACACCAACAGTAAAATAGAAATTGCTCCTGGTGGTGTTGTTCCTTTATCCTGGGCCTCATGACTGTATTCTATTGGACCCTCTGTAGTTTAGGAACATATAGCAGCAGTACATGCCCTCAGATCAGATCATTCCTGCTTTAGGGTATAACCCCCACCCACCTCTCCCTGGTAGGAACCAAATTTCACCCACTCTCCAGGATATCACTCCAGTGGGCCTCATAAATTCAGTATTGCTCTGTCGTCTTCAGCTTTGTAGGGTGATCACCCCAAGGGGTCTCGTAACAGCACCCCTCCTATTAGGGAAAATGTAGTAACTACTACAATTGGATGAACAAACTGCTCCCAATTACTTTAATTAATACTTTTTCTAACCTAAGACAAGAAGCTGATTTCTACATAAGGAGGAGTAAACATCAAGTGCAAAAATTGTGCAATAATAATAGTGAAGATCTTTTTAATTGAAGCAGTTCCCCTTGTAAAATAAAAACAACAGATACTCTCCGCCCGCACCAGCGATGTTCCGTCAATGTAACATTGTTATGCCATGTTTGAAATGCAACCAATCAGTGTCCGCTATTGGGCTGCTGCACTCTCACTTCCGTCAGACGAACCTTGGACAAATGGAAGAGGTGCTGATTGGCTGCAGGGCTTACGTGGCTTTAACAATGTCCCAGGAAACCCAACGCTGGAATGGCACCAGTACGGAAGATGAGTATATGGGGTTTTTTTTATACAAGAGGGAACTACTTCATTTAAATAGGGGTTGTCCAAGTAGTGGTCATTCCCTTTAATAGCAAATAATCTGCCTTCATAAACATTGATATATTCCTGTATTACTCAATTATAAGGTATGATAAAAGTGAAGACTCCAGAATTGTTGTCTACCTATGACCACAATATTAGTTGTCACCCATCTTTCTCAGAAATGGATATAATTAAGAAGGTTTTATTTTGTCTTTAAACACGAGTTAACACACAGTTCAGGTTTCTTTAGCTAGTCTATCTCTTCTGTGAAAACAAATGGAGATTAATAATTTCACAGATCATAAAGTAGGAATTCATTAGAAAAAAATACAATTTGTTAACTGTTCTGACAGGTTCAGGGCAACGTTCACATCTCTTCCATATAAAGCAACAGTTTCTGTCAAATTTCTCCCCTTAAGTTGAGTTTCATTTAATACACAATATTCTCATACATATGGTTATGATTACTTCAGTATTTACCTAGCACAACCTCCAGGTTAAAGCACAGCTTATAAATTACTTCTATAAATTTTCTCAGCAGGGTTTGCTTACATCTGCTTATTCATTAAAAAAAACCTCCAATAACAGAGCTGTACATGTGAACAGATGCAGGTATATACTATACAGAAATAGCTTGCCCGGCTCCACACAGAACATACACTAGGAGCAAAGCCAGATTTGAGAATGACCTAACAAATGCTGCCTTTTTATTTGGATCACCTGTATGTTATTTATGAGGAAAGGATAACTTTAAACTATTAGCTGATTATAATTGCTTTTCTACACGTTAAATAGTGCTTATATTAAATATTCAGATTTATTAAGCTTTAAAATGTATAAAATGGTCTATATTAAACTATTTTTTAATAATGGGAATTTTTTTTTAAAGGGCAACATATAACTTGATTCAACATGAAACAGCATCTTGTAATATTCAGTCTATGTACCAAACCATTACTTAAGCACTTCCATCAAAGTTTTTATCCCCTTAATATATTGCAACCATCATATTATATAGCACTGTGTACTTACAATTGCTCATTTTGCCTTTCTACCCAGTTACTTCTTCTTTTTTTCCATTAGGACTATGACATCACATGATTAAAAAATCATCCCCCTCTACAACTCCTGACCCAGCTGCTTGGTCCCCCCCCCTGCCAGGGATTTTGCAGTGATATAGAATTGTAGTTCTAACAATGACTCATGCAGGGAAAATTTACCTCCTGTTTCTACATAGAGCTTAGAAGGATTCCACTAGTCAGTTTTAATTAACGTGATATAATAGTCCTAATGGAAAAGTGAAGAAGTGTATAGAAAGGCAAAATGAGCAATTGTAAGTACACAATGCCATATTATATGATAACTGCAATATATTAATTGGATAAAAATTTTGATGGAAGTGCATCTTTAAAGAGAACATTTCTCTGGAACTAAATATAAACTGAGTACCTCTTCCAATTGGTGCTGCTGCGCTAATTCTGGAACATTTTTTTCTTTTTCTTCTGTGCCCCACTGTTCTAAAGCTATGCCCCCTAATAATAAAGATGGAAATTTTATCATCAACCAACTGGGCTTATACCACAGATCTTCTCTGTTGGCATTTGATTTTTTCCGCTGATGCTGGCCAGTCTTGATGAGTCGGCCCTTTCATTTATGTATTTTCCAATAAAGCCATTTCCTTATTATATTGGATATCACAATTATAATAATGACCTAAATATCTATGACGCGCCCCTGGGCCTGTGCTGAGTAGCGTTGCGCACGCGGGGGCCTACCCGGAGCCGGATCTGAGAGGGGTAGTAGTTTCGTGGCGGTGACCCGGTCCGTGCCCAGGGAGTCAAACTGAGCGGCAGTATTTAGCAGTAGATGTTAGAATGTTCGACTACGCCACCCGTTGAATGCGGTCATGACACCGCCGCTGCAGGGCAGACCGCTGAGGCCGGTGATACGGTTGTGCAGCGGGGATGGTATAACCCCCAACGGGAGGGGTATGGCCTCAGGGCAGCGGACGTGGATGATGAAACACTCGGAGACGGTGCGGTGTAGTTCAGGGTCTTTACTGGTGGCAAAGGTAGACCCTCCCGGAGTACTGGCTAGCGATCGGGGCCTGGTCAGTCCGCGAGCAGATGGGATCTCCCCTGGCCAGGCGGAGTTGTAGGCCTCCCCAACTAATCGTACTCTTCTGGCTACCTTGCTAGAGGCTGGTAAAAGTAGCCCACGTCCCTGAGTGTACCGTGTGGTGCTCACCCGTATGGCCGGTGACTCGGGGCCTTTTGGTAGCTTCCGCTCCACGTCGCGGTGCTGGTCCCTTGCGTGTGACCGTGCCTTCGGGTTTCTTGGCCAGAGGACCTGAAATCCCCTGCCGGGCGGTTTCTGCTGCGGGGTAAGGATTAGTCCCCACAGCCTCGGACTCCGGGTCCGGTAAGAACTCTTCAATCAGGGCGAGCTCTACAGCTTCCAGCCCCTGATCTCTTTTTAGCACTGCTCCCACTGAGCTCCTGATCTTTCTTTTTCCTAAAGCTGCTCCACTCCAGACCAGACTGTGTCTCTGTCTGTGTTCTCTGCTCTTTCTCTCTAACCCTGCCTCAGCCCCAGCTTTATATAGGGGAAGTTCTTCCCCTCCCAGGACTGGGCAGGAGGTGTGGCATGCATAGGATGTCTGACCAGGAAACCTCCCACCTGCTCACAGACGTAATATTGCTATTACTGTGGGAACCAGACCCCTGGGGTGCCACATTCCCCCCTAGTGAAATTTAGTACTCCAGGACTAAACATATTTTTGTAAAACATAACAAGTAAAAAACAGAAACAGTACAATAAAGAAAAACACATTAGGATGGTCACGGCATGTCCGCAACCGGGTGCAGTCTTTGAAGAAAACAAAGGTGTCCATTTCACCAAGAGACAGGGAGCCGTAACCAGGTAGGGGTCTGTCCTGCCCCGAGTCCTTAACAGTCTTTAGTCCATTCCTGGGTTACGCTCCAAACATATGTACAAAGGATTCCGGATAATCCATAAACGACACCTATAAACTAACTAGAAATACACAATTATTTACAAGTAACAGAAAACAGGTAAATACAAATAAACAGTCTAAACACTTAGATCCTCCAACGTACGGGTAACTGGCCTCTAGTGGCTCTAGTGGACCTACGGAGCTGACTGACTGGTCCTGAGCTACGGGGTGTAGGAGCTGTCAAAGATAAACTGGGCAGCTGTCTACGGGCTCTTTGGCTCACTAGGGTACGGCAGGCTCACTATAAGCAGAGGGTTGATCCTCCTGGTCTGCTTGTGTGGGGTCTCCTGCCTCCTGGACCGGCTGCTCTTCCAGCTCTACCTGTTTCTCCGTAGGTACTTGAGATGCTGGTTGGAGGAAGGTGAGGACGGGTACCACAACTGCGCCATTGACTTGAGTCCAAGACCGAGGGAAGTCTCCGAGCACAGTACTAACCATATCTTCCCTTTCCTCTGCGGGTCGAGGGTCTTCTTGTTCTTCTTCAGGGCTTCGTAGCTGTTTGGGACACTTCTTCAGGTGATCTCGGGATACAATGGCTGTGGTTTCTCCTCCATCCTTACTGATTATGCAGACTTTCGGGTTCTCATGGCTTGAGGGCAGTATGGTGTACGGGTCCTTCTCCCACTGGTCGTCCAACTTGTGGAGGCGTCTCTTCCTCTTCAAGACCTGCTCTCCAGGTACCAGGGGAACAGCGGGAGCATACTGGTTCTAAGTCTTCTCCTGTCTTTCTCTAGCTTGACAGAGACTTCGCTCCACGCTCTCCTGTACTTTCCGGTACTGCTGCTGCCTTTCTGTGTCCCAGTCTGCTTCTGGTGAAGTGTCCTCGGGTGTCAGGACTCCCATCTCCAGATCAACAGGAAGCTTACCAGGTCTTGCTCTCATTAGGTAAGCCGGGGTACAGTTGGTAGAACCTACCGGGATGTGGTTGTATAGGTCCACCAGATCAGGCAGTTTCTCAGGCCACAGACTGCGTTCCTCCAGGGGCAATGTTTTCAGAAGATCTAGCACCACCTGGTTCATTTTCTCGCAGAGCCCATTGGTTTGCGGATGATAGGGTGTTGTTCTTATCTTCCGGCAGCCATACAGAGTACAGAACTCCTGGAAGACTTCCGCTTCAAAGGCAGGTCCCTGGTCCGTCAGCACCTGCTCCGGGTATCCGTGTGGACGGCAGAAGTGCTGCTGGAAGGCTCTAGCTGCTGTTTGAGCCGTTAAGTCCTTGACCGGGACCACCACCAGGAACCGGGAGTAATGATCTACGATTGTGAGGGCGTAGACATACCCAGATCTGCTTGGAGCCAGTTTCACATGGTCCAGGGCTACCAGTTCCAGTGGCTGTCGGGTGATGATGGGCTGCAAGGGAGTCTTCTGGCTGGCACGGTCCTTCCTTCTTAGGTGGCACGGTCCACAGTCTCTGCACCACCTCTCGATGGTTCCCCTCATGCCTACCCAGTGGAACCGCCCACGCAGCAGGAACTCCAGCTTCTTCCACCCGAAGTGCCCAGCTCCGTCGTGGTATGCCTCCAGTACCATAGCCGCGTCTCTTCTTGGCACCACTACTTGCCAGATCAGTTCATGCGTCCGGGAGTTAACCATTCTGCGGCACAACTTCCCCTTGTAAAGGAACAGTCGACTCTTCTCAGCCCACAGTTGCTTGGTCTCTTCCGGAGCGTCTGGGTCAAGGCGGGCATCTGGCTGAGTCAGCATCTCCTTCACCAGTCGGACGGCGGGGTCACTGTCTTGCATTTCCGCCCAGTTGTAATGAGGTAAGGGGTTGAACGTAGCGGATTGCTTACCCCTTACACGGTGGGAATACTGGATAGTCCCATGACGGTGGAACGCGGGGAGTTCAACTTCTTCCAATTCCTCTGGATCTTCCCCTACGTCCGGTAGGTTTGGCATTCTGGACAGGGCATCCGCGTTGGTATTGGAGCGTCCTGCCCGGTATTTGATCGTGAACTCATAGTTGGACAGGCGGGCCATCCATCTCTGCTCCAGGGCACCGAGTCTTGCCGTATCCAGGTGTGTCAACGGGTTGTTATCCGTGTACACGGTGAACCGGGAAGAGGCGAGGTAGTGCTTAAAGCGTTCGGTGACTGCCCACACCACTGCCAGGAATTCTAACTTGAATGAGCTGTAATTCTCAGGGTTTCTTTCGGTGGGTCGCAGTTTTCGGCTGGCGTAAGCAATTACCTGTTCCTTCCCCTGCTGGATCTGGGACAGTACGGCTCCTAGCCCGATGTTACTTGCGTCGGTGTAGAGGATAAAGGGCTGGCTGTAATCAGGGTACGCCAGGATTTCATCCCCCGTGAGGGCCATCTTCAGCTGGCGGAAGGACTCTTCTTCCAGCTTCTCCCATCTGAAGGGTGGCTTCTGGTTCTTGGCCTTCCTGGACTGGCCTATCAGGAGGTCCTGCATAGGAGCTGCCTTTTTGGTGAAACCGGGAATGAATCTTCGGTAGTAGCCTACCAACCCGAGGAACTGCCGCACTTCCTTTACGCTGGAGGGGCTTGGCCATTCCTTAATTGCGGTGATCTTATCAGGGTCGGGAGCCACTCCGTCAGCACTCACCACGTGTCCCAGGTACTGCACCTTTGGTTTCAGGAGGTGACACTTGGAGGGTTTCACCTTTAGGCCGTAGTTTGCCAGGGCTTCGAACACTTCTGCCAGGTGTTTCAGGTGGTCCTCGTAGGTCTTGGAGTAGACGATGACATCGTCCAGGTATAACAGGACCGTCTCGAAGTTTCGGTGTCCCAGACAGCATTCCATCAACCGTTGGAAGGTTCCTGGTGCGTTGCAGAGTCCGAACGGCATGCAGGTAAACTCGCTAAGTCCCATCGGGGTGGTGAATGCGGTCTTCTCCCGGTCCGCCTCTGCTACAGGAACCTGCCAGTACCCGCTAGTGAGATCCAAAGTAGAGAAGAAGTTAGCAGATTTTAAAGCAGCCAAAGACTCCTCTATCCTTGGTAAGGGGTACGCATCTTTGTGTGTGATACGGTTGATTTTCCGGTAATCTACACACATTCTCATAGTGTTGTCTTTCTTTTTAACCAAGACTAGTGGAGCTGCCCAGGGGCTACAGCTATCCCTGATTACCCCAGCCTCCTTCATGTCTCTAAGCATCCCCTTGGCGTGTTGGTAGTGTGCAGGGGGTACGGGTCGGTATCTCTCCTTTATGGGAGGATGGTCTCCCGTGGGGATGTGGTGTTCTACCCCCTTTACTCGCCCGAAGTCTAACGGGTGTTTACTAAACACTCTCTCGTACTCTTGAACCACCCGATAGACTCCCTGTTTCTGGTGTGAGGGAGTGGAGTCAGTACCCAAATGTAGTTGCTGACACCAGTCCTCTATTGTTTTCTTAGAGCCGTTACCTTCCTCTGGTTGAGATGGAGGCAAGGGTTCCACGGCCTGTACAGAATTCTGGTTTATGGTGAACAATTTAGCTAGCGTGGCATACCGGGGCAGGTGTACTTCTCTCTTCCCGATGTTTATTATGCGAACGGGCACCCTCCCATGGCGTACATCAACCACCCCCCGTGCTGTCAAAATGGTGGGCCTACTGTCTGAGTAGACGGGTTCTACCATTGCTTGGTAGTCTCTACCTCTTAGACCAATAGCTGCCCAGCACCAAATCATCATTTCACTTTTTGGGGGCATGGCAATAGGGAAAGGGTCACACATTCTCACGCTTCCAATCTCACCACCGGAGAGTTCCACCTGTTGCCGTCGCATCAGTGCCCGGATCTCTTTTTGGAGCACTCGCTGCTGGCCGGAGCTGGCGTTCTTGGCAACCTGCTGTAAAATGAAAATCACCTCTGCAAGACAATTTTCAATCACATTAGTTCCTAGCGTTATCTTTGGGTGACTCTCGCGCTTGTCAATGTCTACAATGATCAGTCCCTGTGCTGCCAGTTCGACTCTACCGATTTTAATGGTCATCTCTTTGAATCCGATCTGTGGCACAGGTTGACCATTGCTGGCGATGATACTCAAGTCGTCGTCAGGGTAGCGGGTTATATCCGAGTCATTCCAGTACTGCTTGAAGAGCACGTACGGGATGGTGGTGACCTGTGACCCGGTGTCAAGTAGGGCACTCATAGGAATGCCATCCAGTACCACAGGCAAGACTGGACGTCCTCCCACATATTTGTCACGCCAGTTCGATGGGCCTGGTGATCTTATTCCTAGGGGTCGGCCCTCTACCCCAGGTTGTGCCAGTTTAAAGGACAGTACCTTGCCATATGTCCGGGTTGATTGCAGCGGCGGCAGATGGGTTGTCCGTCCTCGTTGTATCGGTCGCTGGGTCTTCCTCTGGCCGGTGGGGTCCTCCTTGGTCGACGCCACGGGATGTCCTTCAGTCTGGATGCCAGCTGGATCTTCCCTGGAGCAGAAACCTGTAACGACTGCACAGTTCGGGTTAGCGCAGCAACGCTTTTAGCTAGCTCTTGGACCTGATGGTGCAGGTCTGGAGCCGGGTCATTGTTCAAAGCCTGCGCATCAGCCCCCACAGGCCCTGCCGACAAGGGCGCCGCCTCCTGGTGGTAAGCGGTAGTAGGGCGCCTGTGGGTCACAACGCCACCCGGTGCCGGTTCTCGGAGCACCCGGATGGCTCTGTCCTTGAACTGTGCAAAGTCCAGATGAGGATCCTGTAAGGCCATTGCCCGCAACTGGGTTCGGTGGGCATTGCAATATAGTCCCTCTATAAATTGTTCGGTCAACAGCCTGTCCTCGTTTCCCACGCCGTCAGGGTCGGTCTGCTTAATGGCTCTCAGGGCCTCTTGTAGGTTTAGTGCATAGTCCCTTATATTCTCATGTGCTCGCTGTTTGCACCCGTAGAATCTAAGCTTAATCTCAGCTGAGGTGCGGGTATCAAAGGTGTCCTTCAGCCTGGTTAATATCCCTGCGACAGTCCTCCTCCCAGGTGGCCAGGACTTTACCTCCCTTTGGGCTGCCCCGGTTAGTTGGGCCACCAGAATGCTCAGTTTTTGCTCTTCTGTGAGGGGGTACACCTGGAAGAGGCTATCCAGCTTTTCTCTAAAGTCATTCAGGGTATGTGACTCCCCTGAGTACTGGGGTAGCCAGGCTGCCCCCGGGATATAGGGCATAGTGAAAGGCATGACCGCAGCAGCGGTGGCGCTGGCGGTGGCTACGACAGTGAAGCTCTCCTCCATATCCGACATCTTCCTCCCCCCTAGTGGACCGTGGCCTACCTTGCGATGATCCTCTTCCGTAGGCCGCGGCTCCGCAGTGGATCGTCAGGGTCGAGGACCTTCCGTCGCACTCCTATGACGTCGGCGTCTGCTGGGCTCCTTCCAGGACCTTACGCAACGTCCGGACGTGAGGCGGGGCTTCAGTTCTCGCGGGCTTTTCGGAGTCCACGCCCCTCTTCTTCCCGCGCGGCGTCTTCAAGATGGCGTCCAACGGCGGGAAAACTCCACGGATGGCGGGAAGAAGGCAGAAGATGGCGTCCAACGGCGGGAAAACTCCACGGATGGCGGGAAGAAGGTAGAAGATGGCGTCGGATGGCGGGAATCTTCACCACAGGTAAGTTGAAAAGTCTCTTTTTCAGGCACGCAGTACCCGGTGGTTGCGGGCACGAAATCCTGCCGACTACGCCAAAGTTGACGCGCCCCTGGGCCTGTGCTGAGTAGCGTTGCGCACGCGGGGGCCTACCCGGAGCCGGATCTGAGAGGGGTAGTAGTTTCGTGGCGGTGACCCGGTCTGTGCCCAGGGAGTCAAACTGAGCGGCAGTATTTAGCAGTAGATGTTAGAATGTTCGACTACGCCACCCGTTGAATGCGGTCATGAGACCGCCGCTGCAGGGCAGACCGCTGAGGCCGGTGATACGGTTGTGCAGCGGGGATGGTATAACCCCCAACGGGAGGGGTATGGCCTCAGGGCAGCGGACGTGGATGATGAAACACTCGGAGACGGTGCGGTGTAGTTCAGGGTCTTTACTGGTGGCAAAGGTAGACCCTCCCGGAGTACTGGCTAGCGATCGGGGCCTGGTCAGTCCGCGAGCAGAAGGGATCTCCCCTGGCCAGGCGGAGTTGTAGGCCTCCCCAACTAATCGTACTCTTCTGGCTACCTTGCTAGAGGCTGGTAAAAGTAGCCCACGTCCCTGAGTGTACCGTGTGGTGCTCACCCGTATGGCCGGTGACTCGGGGCCTTTTGGTAGCTTCCGCTCCACGTCGCGGTGCTGGTCCCTTGCGTGTGACCGTGCCTTCGGGTTTCTTGGCCAGAGGACCTGAAATCCCCTGCCGGGCGGTTTCTGCTGCGGGGTAAGGATTAGCCCCCACAGCCTCGGACTCCGGGTCCGGTAAGAACTCTTCAATCAGGGCGAGCTCTACAGCTTCCAGCCCCTGATCTCTTTTTAGCACTGCTCCCACTGAGCTCCTGATCTTTCTTTTTCCTAAAGCTGCTCCACTCTAGACCAGACTGTGTCTCTGTCTGTGTTCTCTGCTCTTTCTCTCTAACCCTGCCTCAGCCCCAGCTTTATATAGGGGAAGTTCTTCCCCTCCCAGGACTGGGCAGGAGGTGTGGCATGCATAGGATGTCTGACCAGGAAACCTCCCACCTGCTCACAGACGTAATATTGCTATTACTGTGGGAACCAGACCCCTGGGGTGCCACATCTACCTTGTAGAGCAGAGAAATATACAGTAGATGAGATCCAGTACTCCATCTTTGGCATTTGCATAATTTGTTTCAAGCCAAGTCCACATGTTTGTGCCTTTCAATCAGTAAACTGAAGACGACTCATAGACTTTCACTTTATTACATCTTCAGTCTCGGAGGAGAGCAGCACTTGGCTGAGCTTTCTCCTCTTCATTTTAGCACCTAGATTCAAACTTTCCATGATCATATCTTCTGACATGTCTGTATGTGCAGTCACACTTTAAATTAACTACCTCACGGCATTGTTTTCCTACTTGTAGACCTGTGAAGTTATAGTAACTTTATTCAAATCTTTTATAATGGAAATTTGGAGAATTCTGCTGACTTTCTGGCAAACTTTCTCTGACCTTCATAGGGATCTAATATTTGTTCAATTGTCAAAATTCTTGATACCATTCTCCCTAGACAAGTATATAATGAGAGACAATGACTTGCTTAAAATCTTTATTAAATTTGAATCATTTTAATATGTAAATGTGGCATGCTTTCCTTTAAAGGGATCGTCCTGTCTAAAACGACAAGTCTGCAGTCACTCTATCTGACTGCAGATTTGTGAATCCTCACACAGCTCGTACTGCACACTGTGAGGATTCTCCAGTGTCGGTGCCAGGAACGGCGCTCATGTGACTGCAAGTATGCGATATGCCGGCCATAAACCGATTAATTGAATGCAGCCTTGCTCATTGCAAGTGTATTAAGCGAGGCTAGAAACAGTCTAGTCATAATGTGACTGAGTGTATGCATATTGCATACTTGCGGTCACTTGACTGCCTTTCCCGGCACTGACAAGTGCTGTGCGTGCGATGTGGGTATTCAAAAGTCTGCAGTCACATGGAGTGACTGCAGACTTGTTGTTTTAGAGAGGACAACTCTTTTAACAGTATAATTACTCTTGGCAAATATTTGTAAAACTATGACCTCTTGTGACTGAACCAGGTGGGTAAATGACTTATCGGGACAGTCAGAGCAGCAGGACTTTGAAATAAGAGTGTGTCTGTCATGAAACCATGGGAGTGAGTGAAGGATGCCTTACTGGTAAACGGTGTGTGAAAGCTGAGAAAATTGAGTACAGATGGTGTTGTAAGTTGGTGCACTGCAAATCACTAGGGAAAGAGCCGGATCTGTCTGTAATCACAAGTGGGTTCCATTGATGTTTTTGTTCAATTTCTATATTGTAAGTCATACCCCTCTTAATTGGAAAACATTGTAAATAAATTAAAACTATTTTTAAGAAACTTTGGTGTCATGGCAAGTATCATGTTGAGGAGTGAGATACCCTTCGGCCACCAGGGGTGCATGGCAACTATCCTTCAAATATTAGAGATAGACAATCTAGCAGTCATCTCCTGGTCTTTAGATATGGATGGTCCTTTTGTTAGTTATATAGCATTCTGTGCATCTATATCAAGAGCAGACAAAGGCAGAAGAGGGCCCCTGAGTAAGAACAATATATGGACCCTTTGCAGTCCAATAGCTCCCATAGTGCACAATTCCACTTGCTTTGGAGGTGAAAGTGGGCCCCCATACCTCTTAGGCCCCTATGCGACTGCACAGGTTGTGACAATGGTATGTCCACCCCTAATCTATATTAGTATGATGGATCTGGTTTAGAAAGGCTATGTTTTGTAATTTTTGGCAATGCAGTTAATCTGTTGGATGAAGTCAAAAAATAGTCTTTTATTTTTGCATTGAACTGTTTTTGTGACTTTTTGGCACCAGAAGTCGCAAAAATTGCACCAAAATACTGGCATTCTCAAAGTGTACTCAGGAGAAGGGGGACCTCAAAAAAGGTGCAAACAGAATTATAAATTGGGTGCAAACAAAAAAAGGTGCAAAACATACAAAACTAGACAAAAAACAGGCATAAAGGGAGGGAAGAATAGTGGCCTAAGTACAATCAAACTGGGTATTTCGCTCTTGATTAAGCAGATGAAGTCTCCACTAGTTTTAGTCGATTCTCAGGAACACTTTTGTTTATACATTTAAAGGAAACCTGTCTGAAATCATTATTATGATGGTGTAGTGTTTTAAAAGATAAGCCAATCAATCTCTTTATGATCCCAAAGCACTGCTCCAGCAGCGAGAAATCGCATTTTGAAGTTGTATATAGAAGTGCATTGGGGCGTCATGATGCACTCGCAGCTTCTCAATCTCACTTGTATTTCCTATCTAGCAGCAACCTTCCCTGAGTGATTGACAGGTCAGAGGCCATGTACCAGAGCATATGACCTATCAGTCTGTCAGGGAAGGGTGCTGCCAGGTAGGAAATACAGTGTGAGGCTGAGAAGCTAGAAGTTCATCATCACGCCCCAATGCACTTCCAGGCACAACTTCAGAATGCGATTTCTTACTGCTGTAGCAGTGCTTTGGGGTTATCTTCTGGCTTAGATTTTAAAAGGCAGTTTTCTTGCTATATATTATATTTATGTACAGTAAATAAGATTGTTTCAGTAGCAAGCACATGTATTTCTGCAAGTCCCATTCAGATGAATGCAACATTCGCAGCAATGCATCTGCCACATATGAATATACACTGTATATACTTGTGCATTAAGCTCTCTTGCTATTTATTTGGCCTTTTTGCCTTTGCTGCACAATTTTCTGCACACAGAGGTAGTCAGAATCCACTTTTTATCTCATCAGCGACTCCTTCTCCACTCATCTCATATGTTTTACACTGCAGCTCTGCCTGTAATGATTAGCTGCAGGGTTTAGGTGCAGCCCTCCAAATGCTAAGGGATTTTGTTTCACCTAGTTTTAAAATAAGGAGCTCTGCTACAATATCTCTTATTATTTAGAAAAGAATGAACTGTAAGCAGTTCCAAATGGCCACAATATGGCTGAATTTCAGCTTCTGCATAACTGATGCAACTCCAGACTTTTTGCAGTTTTACTGAACCAAACTAAGATTACGTTAGAACCCAATGGTAATGTAAGTGTGGTACAGTAGAACCTAAAATTCAACCATATTATACCCATATAAAACCATTGTGATGGTTGAGTTGGACACCAGCATAACAACATAAAAATCATGCAGAACAGAGAACGATATAAACCTTCATATAAAGAATTAAGCATAAAAATGTTGGCTATAAACAAAGTGATAAACATTACTGTGGAGAAAGATTTTATGAGAACCATTTGCTGTGCACATGCACTTAGCCTCCCATGCTTAGTAAAATATTAGTCATAAAGAAGCATGCTTCTCCTACAAACAATCAAAGTTACATGACGACTTAGTTCCTGAGGCCCTCGCCCCGAGACCACGGTCCCTTATTGTTTTCGCATGCTGAGCTCCACATCTGGATTCTGCTCTGTACAATTTATGCATTTGATTGCTCAGATATTCATTGTTTTCCTAAATAAGAAGTGATGCCAATATTAGCTATGGTTGTCTGCTCTAAGAGTATACATCATCCACATATGCGCCTCCAGACTTTTATCACAAATGTCAGAGTCCGTGGGAAATAGTTTAAACATGCCAGGGCGCGCATAAATATGCTTAGTGTTGTGGTGCGGTGTCGTTTTTCTTTGTTAATGTGATTTATAAGGCAATTTCTCGTTCCGCTGTAACCTTGACAATAGCGCAATTTACAAAATATTAAACTGTTAATAAAACATATGGAATTTCGAAACATAAGTATTGTGTTGTTTTTTTTACCTCCAGGGTATTTTATCGCTGCCCTTTGTTTATTAGCTCCATGTATTTTGCTTTGCTCCTCTACTGCTTCTCGTATTATATCTCTTTGGTTCATTGTGTTTATAAATATTGAATATGGAAGTCGTGGGGAATACTAATGCTTACCATACCCATACACGAAGCGGCTTTCTTTATAATTCTTAGCGCCCTCTGTAGGATTTAGGGGAATCTTCATAAATCAGAATCCAGGCCATTATTTGGACTGTATGGAAATCAGCTACCACAAAGGCTCATTCTACACATAGCTTTTATATTATGACTTTCAATTCAGCGCACTGGTTACATAAGGTCTTAATACAACATAAAAATGTAATTTTATAATTGTGTTAACATATACACATGCTGCATATAACAATGTTGCTTGTTTCATTTGTAGCTGTAACCTGTCGTGTCCAGCCGGCCAGTTTGGAGTTAATTGTGAGCAGTTTTGCAATTGTCATGATGATAAGTGTGATCCTTTCACCGGCGCCTGTCATATGGGTAAGTTCTCGTCATTCTATTTCCATGGATTCATGCTGTATAGTGTCGTGGCTGTGTAGTAGCGGTATGAATTAGTCATGTATATAGAAATAATACTTGTACTGGTAAAATAAGGCATTGACTAGTTATGACAGACCCATGTAAAATGCACTTTTAGGGATTTTGTACTTAAAAGGAGTCTGTCAAGCCTAAAATGCTATCTCAACCACTTACACAGGTATGTGGGGAACTTAGACCCTATAAAAATCAAAGGTATAGCGTAAGGGTTTAGTTGTTATTGAAATACTATTTTTGGGGTTTGTGAACCAGGGGGCTTTGGTTTACCATTGACGACGCTAAGATCTTGGCGCACTGTTAAGGGTTTCACTACCTGAAACGTGTTGTTTTATCTACTACCATGGCATTTTAAATTCTCCGACTGGAGTGTTTTCTATTCACACTAATAAAGAAGAGTTTTTTTGATTTTCATGGAGCTGGATTTTTCTTTCTTTGCACTGTTATATACTCTCAACTAGCATACTGGGTACTGTCATATCTTGAGTGACAGCGCTAAACTCAATCAGCGGCTCAGCAGCATTCACATAGTGTCAATGCCGTATCTCATCGCTGGCTCCTGTCTGTGGCTGGGGCTCGGTATTACACTGCAGACACCAGCGAACGATGAGAGTCGGCATTGACATTCTGTGAGCGCACTTGCAGTGTCCGTGCAGAGCTGCTGATTGAGTTCAGGCAGCTAGTTCAATCTAGATATGATGAGCACCATGCATCCTCATTTTCATACAAAATAAATCTTTTTATGACAATAAACCACTAAAATCTATAGTACAAAATCAAGTACACACTACTCAGCACGTGACATGGGGTGCGACTACAAGAGTTAAGCTATCTCCTCTCACTCAATCTTGCACTCAACCTCCGTTATAGGCTGCAGAGTGAGCATAAATCACACCCCTAACCAAGTCTACACAACCCAGATAGGCAACATGCTGCCACCACTCAACTATACGCTTCTGTGCGACAGTCAAAAGGCCACACACTCTCTGGAAGGCTATGGATTGTTTTGAGCATACAAGGACCAAACTTATTAAAGTTTTAAGCTTTAACAAAAAAGGTACAGTGCTTATAAGAAAATGAAAAAAAAAGAGAAAAATAAGATGACACACAAATATGCAGTTATAGAATGAAAAAGGAGAAATAATATTACCTAAAATTTCACACTGTATTTGTTCTTCTCTCTCCTAGAACGTAGGGAAGTTTTATGGATCACACTCAGCTCGACTGACACCGCACCATGTCAACAGCTTTCCATTGATTAACCCATTTCTTGATATGCCTAGTCTTGGACTCAATTTTCTAGTATGGTACTATATTTTAGTAAGGAAATCGTAGGTCTGTAACAGGACAGTGGGCTAATAAGAAATCAAGTACATTGAATATTAACCCCTTCATCCCGGGCCATTTTCTGTTTTTGCGCTTTTGTTTTTTGCTCCCCTTCTTCCCAGAGCTAAAACTTTTTTATATTTCCATTAATATGGCCATGTGAGGGCTTATTTTTTGCGGGACAAGTTGTACTTTTGAATGACTCCATTGATTTTAGCATATAATGTACTGGAAAAGGGGAAACAAATTCCAAGTGCGGTGAAATGGCAAAAAAAGTGCAATTCCACAATAGTTTTTTTGTTTTTATTTCTTACCATATTCACTAAATGCTAAAACTGACCTGCCATTATTATTCTCCAGGTCATTATGAGTTTGCAGATATCAAACATGTATAGGTTCCTTTTAATTTATGTGGTGAAAAAAAATCCAAAGTTTGTAAAAAAAAAAAATGGCGCCATTTTCAGAGACCTGTAGCATCTCCATTTTTCATTATCTGGGGCTGGGTGAGGGCTTATTTTTTGGGCGCCAAGACGACATTTTTATTGATACCATTCTGGGGTAGATAAGATGTTTTGATTGTCCGTTATTGCATTTTATTGCAAAACGTAATTCTTGCGTTATTAATTTTTTTTCTCATTACGCCATTTACCAATGGGATGAATTCTATTTTATATTTTGATAGATCGGGTGATTCTGAATACAATGATACCAAATATGTGTATTTTTTATATTATTTTATTGCTTTATTTTGAATGGGGGGTGATTTGAACTTTTTTGTATTTTTTTTACATTTTTTAAATATTTTTAAAAACATTTTTTCTACTTTTTACTTGCTTCAATATTCCCCTTAGGAGACTTGAAGCTGCGATCTTCTGATCGCTTGAGCTCCACATAGCAGGGCTTCAGCAGAAGCAGATGAGTAAGGTTCATCTGCTATGAACGCTGGCCATGGGTTGGCAATCATAGCAGATCGGCACTGACAACCATCGGGGTTTCCTGCAGATCCTCGGTTGTCATGCCAACCCATCGGTGCCCCGCGATCATTTGATGGGCGCACTGATGGGCAGGGTTTGTGATGCGCTTCTGGCTGTCAGAGATTCTCATGTGCTGTCATGTGGCGGGAAAGATGCGGGCTCAGTGCCAGAGCCCGCATCAAAGGAGGATACACGACATATGACGTATATGTACGTCATATGTCACGAAGGGGTTTTTAAAAAACTTGTTTTTTAAAATTACCTCTTCCTACAGTAAATTAGGTATGTTCAGCATGGTTACGTAGGACCATGATCCTTTGAAACTCAGGCTCTCGAAGCTGAGGTATGAGGAATGACATTTTCTGTAGTCCCAGCCATACCCCCTTGGTTTTGAGGTCCTGTTAGCCTCCTGACCTGTTATGTGAGTTCACAGAATTCATGGCCCTTTGTGTAGAGTTAATCATGGGAATGTCAAACTTATCCTTCTGTTATTTTCTAATATTATATTCTCCCTTACATACTTGTATGATTTTTATAGGGTCTCATACATACCTTTATAAGTGATTTAGTTAGCTTTGTTTTTGCTTGACAGACTCCTTTTAATAGGAGACACTATGATAAGTATGTTGCTTGTAGACTTTCAGAATTCATGCAATGTATTTAACTCCATTTTTGAGCTAGTCACAGGTCCTTTAAAGCAGAGGTCCCCAACCGCCGGTCCGCGGACCAGGACCGGGCCGTTGGGGTTTTTCAGCCGGTCCGCGGGGAGAGGGGGCCCCTCCAGCCTCCAGCAGGGCCGCCATCAGGGCATGACTGCCCTGACTCCAGTATGGGGCCCGGCCGGTAGGAGCCCCCTCGGAGCCCCCCTCTTGTGCGTCTCTCTCCTCATGGGGCCCCCGGCCGCATGCTAAGCGCCGGGTCCGGAACATCTTAGCGCTGCGCTGCTGCGGCAGCACCTTCATGATTCCCCTGACTTCCGGTCATGTGACGGCGCCGTCACATGGCCGGAAGTCAGGAGAACCTGGTGTCAGCGATTTGGACGAGCGCCAGGATTCTGCAGGGATCGCATGGGGGTAAGTATAACAAGTTTTATTTTTTTTTAAATACAATTAACTAGGAGTGGGGGGAATGGGAGATGCACATGGGGGGAGGGGAGAGATGAGAGATGCACATGGGGGAGGGGAGAGATGAGAGATCCACATGGGGGGGAGGGGAGAGATGAGAGATGCACATGGGGGAGGGGAGAGATGAGAGATCCACATGGGGGGGAGGGGAGAGATGAGAGATGCACATGGGGGGAGGGGAGAGATGAGAGATGCACATGGGGGGGAGGGGAGAGATGAGAGATGCACATGGGGGGAGGGGAGAGATGAGAGATGCACATGGGAGGGAGGGGAGAGATGAGAGATGCACGGGGGGGTGAGAGATGCACGGGGGGGGATGAGAGATGCACGGAGGGGGATGAGAGATGCACGGAGGGGGATGAGAGATGCACGGGGGTGAGCTGCACATGGGGGGGTGAGAGATGCACATGGGGGAGGGGAGAGATGAGAGATCCACATGGGGGGGAGGGGAGAGATGAGAGATGCACATGGGGGAGGGGAGAGATGAGAGATCCACATGGGGGGGAGGGGAGAGATGAGAGATGCACATGGGGGGAGGGGAGAGATGAGAGATGCACATGGGGGGGAGGGGAGAGATGAGAGATGCACATGGGGGGAGGGGAGAGATGAGAGATGCACATGGGAGGGAGGGGAGAGATGAGAGATGCACGGGGGGGTGAGAGATGCACGGGGGGGATGAGAGATGCACGGAGGGGGATGAGAGATGCACGGAGGGGGATGAGAGATGCACGGAGGGGGATGAGAGATGCACGGGGGTGAGCTGCACATGGGGGGGTGAGAGATGCACATGGGGGGGTTATGTTTACATAACTTTGTTGCCTTATGAAGGGCGGGGGGGGGGCCCCCAAAAATTTCTTGCACAGGGGCCCACTACAGTCTGTGTCCGCCCCTGGGATGAAGTAAATGCAGCTGAACAGCAGCTGTCAGGACAGCTGCCCTGTCCTGCTGCAGGGCGTGATGGGGCCTCAGTGATGCGGCTCCTGGCACAGCACATTATGTGGGGCTCCTGGCATAGCTCCTGGCGGGGACCTGGTCTACACTATATGATAAGTATGCACTAAACTCCAAATCCCTCCATTACCCCGCCCCCATATGACCAAAGCCCCGCCCACCCCACCCCCTCCTTGCTGGGCCATGGAAAAATGATCTTGCTTCAAGCTGGTCCCTGGTGCAAAAAAGGTTGGGGACCACTGCTTTAAAGAATACAGCTGAGTCTTTTATGAATGTTTGTGGCCTCTTTCATTTGAGTGCTGATCTCTACATATTCAAATTGATTCTCTGTCTGTCTTCTTATCGATCAATCCATATGTCGCAGTCATAGAGGAATGACATACATGATTGCAGTCTCTTCTAATTAAACCATTCTTCCAATCTCATTTAAAGTGTAATTACAGAAGAAATAAAAAATGCATGCAGGTAAAGGAAAGCTATTCCTTTGTGGTTTATTTTGTGTAGACGTAAATTAGCTGGCCTGAGGCTACCACAGGCTCTCTTGCTAATAAATGGAAGACACTCTTGCTGAAGTTTGATAAACCACATAATGAATTAAGGACACTTATAGGAATTAATGGCACTTGCAGTATAGTACATTAGGACATATTTGTCAATATTCTTGCTAATTTACCTAACATAGCTGCCATGTTTCTGTGCAGAAGAGTGTCCGCGAGCGAAAGTAGGTACACCAGCAACAACAGAAATAGGTGTCATAGAAGCAAATGATTGCGTCTCTGAAACCTACAGCCAAAACTGTACAAATGCTTATTAAATGATGTAGGACCATAAGAATTAAAAAGAAAAGACGTCCTTGTTACATTATTGATGCAGCAACAAAATCAAAATTAATACTCTGCTGCTTGCAATGGGGAAAAGCAGGAGTTGTTTCCTAAAATATGTCGTACTACCCAAATGGAAGCATATAATTGTGATGGGAATTCAGCATGTGAGTAGAAGAAAAGCAGCTAATTTTCTTGGACAGCTTGTTGTACAAGCATGAAGTCATTTTTCATTATAAAGTAGTGTAGTATTATTTATTTATTTTACTCATATCTATAGCGCCATCAATTCCACAGCGCTTTACAGACATTATCGGCACTGTCCCCATTGGGGTTCACAATCTAGTTCCCTGTCAGTATGTCGTTTAAGTGTGGGAGGAAATCGGAGAACCCGGAGGAAACCCACGCAAACATGGGGAGAACATACAAACTCCTTACAGATGTTGTCCTTGGTGGGATTTGAACCCAGGACCCCAGCGCTGCAATGCTGCAGTACTAACCACTGAGCCACCGTGCTGCCCAGTATACAGGGTGGGCCATTTATATGGATACACCTAAATTAAATGGGAATGGTTGGTGATATCAACTTCCTGTTTGTTCTACATTAGTATATGGGAGGGGAAAACTTTTCCAGATGGGTGGTGACCATGGCGGCCATTTTGAAGTTGGCCATTTTGGATCCAACTTTATTTTTTTCAATGGCAAGAGGGTCATGTGACACATCAAACTTATTGAGAATTTCATAAGAAAAAACAATGGTGTGCTTGGTTTTAACATAACTTTATTCTTTCATGAGTTTTTTACAAGTTTATGACCACTTATAAAATGTGTTCAAAGTGCTGCCCACTGTGTTGGATTGTTAATGCAACCCTCTTCTCCCACTCTTGACACACTGATAGCAACACCGCAGAAGAAATGCTAGCACAGGCTTCCAGTATCCGTTGTTTCAGATGCTGCACATCTCGTATCTTGATGGTATGGTATGGTATATGGGGTACAAAGATAGTGGGGCCATTCTTCATCAATGGAAACCTCAATGCCACTGGATATCTGAAATTGCTACATGATGATGTGTTGCCCTCTTTATGCACCGAAGATGGCACGTTCCCTGAGTTTTTCCAACAAGATGATGCACCACCACATTATGGGTGTCAGGTCCAAGCATTCCTACATGAACAGTTTCCTGGAAAGTGGATTGGTCGTCGTGGGCCAGTTGAATGGCCACCAAGGTCTCCCAATCTGACCCCCTTAGACTTTTATCTTTGGGGTCATCTGAAGGCAATTGTCTATGCTATGAAGATACGAGATGTGCAGCATCTGAAACAACAGATACTGGAAGCCTGTTCTAGCATTTTTTCTGCGGTGTTGCTATCAGTGTGTCAATAGTGGGAGAAGAGGGTTGCATTGACAATCCAACACAATGGGCAGCATTTTGAACACATTTTATAAGTGGTGATAAACTTATGAAATAATGAAGTTACTTTAAAACTAAACACACCATTGCTTTTCTTATGAAATTCTCAATAAGTTTGATGTGTCACATGACCCTCTTCCCATTGAAAAAAATAAAGTTGGATCCAAAATGGCCAACTTCAAAATAGCTGCCATGGTCACCACCCATCTGGAAAAATTTTCCCCCTCCCATATACCTATGTGCCACAAACAGGAAGTTGATATCGCCAACCATTCCCATTTAATTTAGGTGTATCCATATAAATGGCCCACCCTGTAGTTGTTCTTTCTTCAGTAGATCTACCATACTCACGCCAGCTATGTATCATGCAGAGCATGTAAGGCAAGAGACTGCTGTTTCTACTTGTAGAGACTTAAAGTTGTCATAAGGAGTCTTGTAGACTTGCAATGCTTCCTGAGAAAATGGTATTCAAATTAGCTCTTCTCCGTAAGAATGAAAGATGTCCTTCTAGTGCCACCAGTTGGAGGAAGCTACCCTTTAAGTCAACACCTGATCCTTTTACAGGGCTTTCAACACCACCAAGTATGTAAGTGAAACCAGGGTCAAAGCCTCTGTTCTCCCGTACTAATTGAGTGGCATATTCTAGTACTCTGTATGTCACCGATTGATAGAGATATTCTCTCCTAGAAGCAATGCAGACAGACTAGTAGGAAGAAGAAGCAAGCATCCAAGATCCTGGGAGGCTCCAAAATGCAATTCGGAATATGTGTGAGTAAAATAATCCTTATTTATTAGTTAAAATTGGACAAAAAGACATTGTAACCTATGCATTTTGAACAGTATAGTTCTTAATCATGACAGAATCATATCCTGCTATGAAAATAACTATACTTTTCGAAACGTGTAGGTTTCAACTTTTGCTGAATATGTCCCTGTAGTCCGTGATGTGTTTTTGTCCTTTTTTAACCAATAAAAAAAGAATTTTTACTCACACATGTGCTGGATTGCCTCCTGGAGTCCCCCAGGATCCTGGATTCTTCCTCCCTCCTAGTTTCACCTGCGAGCCGGCTGGTTCTTTGCACTGTACATGAATGGGACGCCTAAGGAATTACATTGGTTAGCTACATCATTTTCTTCAGTCACACCATTTGTTAGGTTCTAGTAAGTGATACAGTGGGTACGAAAAGTATTCAGACGCCTTTAAATTTTTCACTCTTTGTTTCATTGCAGCCATTTGGTAAATTCTAAAAAGTTATTTTTTTTTTCTCATTAAAGTACACTCTGCACCCCATCTTGACTGAAAAAAACAGAAATGTAGAAATTTTTGCAAATTTATTAAAAAAGAAAAACTGAAATATCACACGGGCATAAGTATTCAGACCCTTTGCTCAGACACTCATATTTATGTCACATGCTGTCCATTTCCTTGTGACCCTCCTTGAGATGGTTCTACTCCTTCATTGGAGTCCAGCTGTGTTTAATTAAACTGATATGACTTGATTTGGAAAGGTACACACCTCTCAATATAAGACCTCACAGCTCACAGTGCATGTCAGACCAAATGAGAATCATGAGTTCAAAGGAACTGCCCAAGGAGCTCAGAGACAGAATTGTGGCAAGGCACAGATCTGGCCAAGGTTACAAAAGAATTTCTGTATTACTCAAGGTTCCTAAGAGCACAGTGGCCTCCATAATCCTTAAATGGAAGAAGTTTGGGACCACCAGAAGTCTTCCTAGACCTGGCCGTCCAGCCAAACTGAGCAATCGTGGGAGAAGAGCCTTGGTGAGAGAGGTAAAGAAGAACCCCAAGATCACTGTGGCTGAGCTCCAGAGATGCAGTAGGAAGATGGGAGAAAGTTCCACAACGTCAACTATCACTGCAGTCCTCTACCAGTCAGGCCTTTATGGCAGAGTGGCCCGACTTAAGCCTCTCCTCAGTGCAAGACATATGAAAGCCCGCATAGAGTTTGCTCAAAAACACATGAAGGACTCCCAGACTATGAGAAATAATATTTTCTGGTCTGATGAGACGAAGATAGAAGTTTTTGGTGATAATTCTAAGCGGTATGTGTGGAGAAAACCAGACACTGCTCATCACCTGCCCAATACAACCCCAACAGTGAAACATGGTGGTGGCAGCATCATGCTATGGGGGTGTTTTTCAGCTGCAGGGACAGGACGACTGGTTGCAATTGAAGGAAACATGAATGCGGCCAAGTACAAGATATCCTGGATGAAAACCTCTTCCAAAGTGCTCTGGACCTCAGACTTGGCTGAAGATTCACCTTCCAACAAGACAATGACCCTAAGCACACAGCTAAAATAAAAAAGGAGTGGCTTCAGAACAACTCTGTGACCATTTTTGACTGGCCCAGCCAGAGCCCTGACCAAAACCCAATTGGGCATCTCTGGAGAGACCTGAAAATGGCTGCCCACCAACGTTCACCATCCAACCTGATGGAATTAGAGAGGATCTTCAAGGAAGAATGGCAGAGGAGCCTCAAATCCAGGTGTGAAAAACTTGTTGCATCATTTCCAAGAAGACTCATGGCTGTACTAGCTCAAAAGGGTGCTTCTACTCAATACTGAGCAAAGGGTCTGAATACTTAAGACCATGTGATATTTCAGTTTTTCTTTTTTAATAAATTTGCAAAAATGTCTACATTTCTGTGTTTTTCAGTCAAGATGGGGTGCAGAGTGTACTTTAATGAGAAAAAAAATGAACTTTTTAGAATTTACCAAATGGCTGCAATGAAACAAAGAGTGAAAAATTTAAAGGGGTCTGAATATTTTCCGTACCCACTGTATTCTATTATATCATTCTGGTTAGTCCTACAATTATTGTTAGTTTTTAGATACATTTTAAAAGCATCAGTCTGAAAAATGTATTCAGTTCTACTCTAAACTCATCAATATTTTGTGTAGTTCACTTAAATTTTCATTTTATATACAATTTTTTTTCATCCAGAATAGGGGGATCATCACACTGGTCATGTGGGTCAATAAGAAATTGTGGATCACTTATTTCACAGAGGTGCACATTTAATGTAGCAGCTGAACCAGGTGTAAAAGCAGCCGGCATTACACACTCCGGATGTACGCAGCGTCCCATCCACGCACACAACCCTGACCACTCATGCACAGGTTTTTTTTACACTTTGCAGAACTGTTCCAGCATTAGAGGGAGGAAGTGTTTTATCCAGCAGGCAACATAACAAGCATTTTATTTGTTCCTCCCGGGACATTGTTTCTTGGCTCGACTTGCTTGGCTGAAATTGTAAGTCTGTTATTGAAAAGAGTGTGGAAAAGAGTAAGATTTGCCAATTAAAAGGTTGATTTATTGGACATTAGAAATACTCGTTACCGTAATCCTTAGTACAGTACATTTTGATGGGTCTTAAAGTATGCAGAAAGTCATTTTTTATTTGATCACAGGGCAAACACTTTCTGCTATAGACTTGTTAATGTTTTAAGAGTGTTTTATAATGGTATAATAGTTGATCGAGGAGAAAGTGTTTTTGGGATAGAGCCTGGGTGTTGATGTCATATTTGGGGAACAATTGTTAAACTAATTTATTTGGAACGTTTGAAACAAGACTGAATTGTTCGCTTTTAGCTGTGTATCATGGTCATATTTGAGTTGTTAGAACAGTTCTGCATTCGTTTTCACAATTTTTCTGCCATATATTCAGCACAAATTTTTCAAAGTTCTTCGAAGTTTGCGATTTTGAATAATTTGTGATTCATTTCATGAATCACATAAATTGGCTGTCACCTTGTTACAGAAATCATAATGCAGAGAAGGATCACATGACATCAGGCTTGGCTTGCCGGGCTTCCGCATAGTGCCTTGCAGTTACCTCATCTATGAGAGACTGTAGTTCAGAGGAGAATAATAGCCGCTATAAAAGTCCAAGAAAGAAATGCTGTAGCCATTTAATGGAAAAAGGTGAGAAGAGAGAGGACCTCAGAGCTCAGTTAGAGAGGCATTGTACACATTTGGAGAATTAGTGTGTGCAGAAAATGGAATAGATTGATTACAAGAAATAGATAGAGAGCTCTCACCCTTTCTATTCATTAATATTCCTTAATAATGATCAGATCAGCTGTCATGTGCATGAAACGATGTGGGCTCAGCACCGGAGCCCGCATCAAAGGGAGGGAGGCGACATATGACGTATGTATACGTCATATGTCATGAAGGGGTTAACAACATTGATATGAAAATAGAACATTCCAATTGCGTTCAATAATAACAATAAAAAAGTTGATGGTTGGTAATATTAAGTTATTGTTAAACATTATAATATAAGTATAACCAGTTTGATGAGGTATTAATATAAGCTCTTACATGAACCAAATAGGTATGTGTGTGCTAGAGGAATACAAAGAAGAAATGAGGACAGAAAGAAAGAGAATGGGAAGGAAAAGGAGGTGGGGGGGGCAAAAAAACCCCACAACTTATTGAAACCGGCAATTCAGAGGAGACCACATCTATCACAACATTCTATTTTAAGTATTATTTTCTGACAACCAGATTGACAGGTCATTCCCCTCACTGAAAAATATCCAACATGTCCATGGAATAACTGACTGTCAGAGTCCATGAAGTGTTTTTTGTAATTACTTTGTATTGTCATTCTTGCCTATCACTGACTACTCACAGGCATCATGTCAGAGCCGGCTGTAGCCGGGTCACATCGGCTGATGTCACATCGAGTTGTGGCTGCAGCCAGGCGTGACCCAGTGATGGGCACCCCCCTGATTGATGGGCTGTGGGTGGCTTTTCACTGCACGTCACAGACTAGCATCCACTGCGTGCTTTCCCAATGAATGCAGAGGAGAGGGAAAGCGCGTGGTGGATGCTGGGCTGTGATGTGCGGTGAAACCCCACCCACAGCCCATTAATCAGGGGGGTGCATGTCACTGGGTCACGCCTGGCTGCAGCCGCAACTCTATGTGACATCAGCCGATGTGACCCGGCTCTGACATGATGCCTGTGAGTGGTCAGTTATAGGCAAGAATGACAATACAAAGTAATTACAAAAAACACTTCATTCCACTCTTTAAATCGATGGGGGCATTATGTATAGTAGTGGACAACCTCTTTAATTTAAATCATTGCTTATTCTTCGGCTAGGGGTTCAGTGGGTGGTCCTAATTAATTATTTACAGCCTTCTCTGTTTGAGCATACAGAAACCGCCCACTGGACTCCTAAGCAGAGAGTGAGCATTGAATAAATGATACGTTATACACAATCTTTCTTACAAAATTATACATCAATCTGCTCAGCTCTTCCTGCTCTATATCATGGTTCCTGCAATCAGACATGTTCAAGGTGGCAAGTTCCCTTTAATCCATTCTGAACAAAATTCCTGAAATCATTCATGAAGTGAAATAAACACATTGTGAAACATTCACCAGAATGAAACCATTAAGAACCCCTCCACCTCCCATGTGTAAGCAGCCAATTTCCCACGTTTCACAAGGCAAGCACATACAGCTAAGAATAGAGCTGTGGGCCTCTTCACAAATGACATGGTTTATGCTGAACATTCTGCTCATTTCTCCCCATGTTTTAATTCGGGCAGTGAGATGTTACTTTGCTCCTTTGACATTGAATGGAATTAAAAGATTATTACAAAATACAACTTTAAAGGATGCAGAATGCTAGTGTAGATGAGTATCAGAATGCTTGCAAGTTGCATTTCCCAGAGGTAAAACACCCACACAGCACAATAAAATGTAACATTATACAAAGCAGACAACATCTGAATGGAATTTCCAGAAACGCTTGTTGTCATAAAACATTTTCATTTTCTTAGTTTGCCTATTGTGAAACATTGCCTAATGAGTAATACAAGCGAAGGTCCGCTTAGGACAAAATTTAATGCCTCAGATTGCAAACCTACAAATCTGCAAGTCCGCAACAATATCCATGTGTTACATCTTTATGTTGATGCGCAATTACTATGGATTTATTGAAAGGGATGAAATTGACATTCTGCAGATTTGTGCATGTAGCTCTTTCAAAGACAAGTCCAGCAATGACTTTACATGGCCAGTCCATTCCTCTGTTACTTAGAAACCAGCGTTTGATATGCAAATGAGTCTGTAGATTTGAAACCCCTGTCACTCCAGTTCTATTCCCAGTGCTACCTCCTCTTGCTTAAAGGGAATATGTCACCACATTTGACCTATATAAACAATTAATAGGGGCATACAGGTTATAGACAGCTGAAAAGAGTGATACCTGTATGTCTCATATCAGATGTCTTTTTGATAAGTAATTTTTTATCACTTTATGTAAATGAGCTCTTCCAGGTTATGGGGAGGACGCTGCCTGGAAGATAACTCTGCCTCCAGAGCTTATTTTACATGAAAGGAAGTTACCAGTGTGATGTGTGATGGCGGCTCTCTGCTCTCCTGATCTCACTGCAGAGCTGTGTGTTGTTATACCTGACACATCTGCAGGTTCCTCTCCACTTCAGCTTCCAGTTCACAGGCAGACGGGCCTGCAATATTGTTGAAATACAGCACAGCTCAGAGAGAAGCAAAAAGTGTTTGCAAAAAGACAAAGTTAATTTCTCCTGTTCTGTGTTAGTTACTTGTCTCACACTGGTAACTTCCCCTTCATGTAATATAAGCTCTGGAGGCAGAGTTATTTTCCAGGAAGCATTCTCCCCAAAGCCTGGAAGAGGTCATTTATATAAAGTGATAAAAGATGGTTTCTCAATAACAAGACATCTGATATGAGACATACAGTGAGGACTTGTTTCAGCGGTCTACAGTATAACCTGTATGCCCATATTAATAGTGTAGATAGGTCAAATATGGTGACAGATTCCCTTTAACTGATGGCTCCTTTGCCTGAAGTTACACAGGAAAGAGGAGGAGATGGCGCTGGGCAAGGAATAGAGCTGCAGTGACAGTGGCTTCAGATCTACTATAAACATTTACATACCAATTCAAACACTGATTTCTCTTAAAGTAAGGAGGAATGGACTGGCCATGTAAAGGTATTGCAAGACTTGACTTTGAAAGTGCTACATACACAAAGTTTGGGGGGTGAAAATCTACTGACAGATTCCCTGTAAAATTTGCTCCATATGTTTATTTCTATATAAGTAAAAAGTATTCTGCATGTGGATGAAATGCTACAGGAGAATCTGCAATATTGCAGATTAAAGGGGGTTGTTGATTTTAAACAAGAAGCAATCCTAGAATATTTTTAACACTATTTCTGGACATATGGCTTATATCAGTAATTTTTCAACCGTTTTCTCCTTTGCATATTCTATATCTTATTTTCAGTCATCTGAGCTAGTCAGTGGTGACTAGCTGCTGTGATGGATGTCTCTCATACACAGTAGACAGACATGCTTTGAGCAGGGGGTTGGACCAGATGACCCAGGAGGTCCTCTCCAACTCTACCATTCTATGATTCTATGAGAGATTCTAGCTGTCCTGTCACTATGTAGCACATGTTCAGAAGCAACAGCAGCAAGGAAGACATTATACAGCTTTACTGAGCAGTGTGGCTGTGAATCCAAAACTGGGGTGAGATAAAATACTAGACAGCAACAACACCATCTGTCACTCGGCAATGTCTCACTCTACTCCTCTCTCCTCTTCATGCATATCCTCAACAGAGATGCAATAGGCAGCTGTGAGCTAATCTCTCAGTAACCTGGCAAAACTTTTTGTTTTGTCAGATTTTATCTATGTTTCAGTACGAATAATGAGATGGGAGGAGAAGATCTGCCTGATTAGTGGAGAAATAATCAGATTTCTCTGATAAAATATATTACAAAGTATCTTATATACTGTATTTGTTTATACTATTGAGTCATCTAAAGTTTGTTGAAATGAAGTGACTATTTAATAATAACAGACCAAGTATTACTTACTCTTCGATAATACATGCTTCTCTAGCACCATCTACTTTGGCATAACCACTGAGGCTAGTGATTGGCTGCAGCGGTCATATGTTGTAGACAGGCAGCGGCATCCCTGCAAACAAAAGCCCTGGGGAACAGTAGAGATAGGCTGCTGGAGCAGGAGGGGAGTCACAGTCACGGCCAATTCGCTGCACATGTGACTCGAACTGTAAAGGGGAAGCCGGTTCCTCACACTCACTTGTCCATGACCACTCTCCTGTCACGATAGTCTGACAATGATCTAGGCGCACCACACAAGTTTAGCTTTTTTTAATTAAAGATTTCCTACCGATGCCCCATTTTGAACAAGTAGGCGCCATCATTTCGAAGGGCAATCTCTTCTAAAAAATGTCATTAAGCAGAGAGATCAATCTGTGCATGATCCATCCCCATCAATAATGGCGCCTGCGTGAGATTTCAGCCAGAGGAGGCAAATCACTGAAAAAATAATGACCTGTCCGTCAAAAACTAGAGGCAGATGGGGGGCGGATAATACTCAGACAGGCAGGAGAAGATCAAGTGCACTATCCTGCCTTGCTGCATTGTGTCTCATTAGGATATAACTTCAACATGTGATTACTGAACAATTACAACACAGATTTCTCTAAAAAAGGTATCAATTTAACATAATTAATTCACTCTTATTGCCATGTCTTTACTTTATAATCCAAAATCGTGCTGACAGGGCCAATTTAAAAGACGGGTATAAATGGTTAGTGATTGTAAAAGAAGCATCTTTCCACTTTTTATTAAACGGAATCTTCCCATTACCTCCATGCTCATATAGACGGTGTAGGAGTTAGTAAGGTTTATCATACTGACAGATTCCCTTTAAAATGATGCACTGTACCTCTGATAAATAGTATTTTTTGTTTATAGCTCATTGCCTAGGAGACCGGCCACCACTGCAGTTGTAACTCAATGTTTATAAGCTCTTTTCTATTGAGCTCGTAAGAACTGCACTGAAGCTGACCAGGGTCGCCATTGGAGTTTGCTGTTAGCTCCCGTTCCTGGCCAGCTTCAGTGGCTCTGCATTTCTTTGATGCTACAGAGGCAAAGCTGTGTCACATAGCAGCATTGGAGACTGCACAGTTCAGGCCAGTGGTGCATTGATGATTCTGGTCTCAGCTGACAGTCAAGCTGGAGAACACCTGAAAAGAGAAGACAGAACAGAGAGAATAGAATAGAAACATATTGTAACAACATAGGGCAATGCGACTGCATGAGGGACATAACTTTGTATAGATGGACTGTATATCATCTATGAAATGAACCTACACGAGTCTCTCCTGAGTATGGTATCACTAATATGTCTGGTATGGGAGTGATTTCAGGACCACTTATATGTTATATCTGTTTGATAGCCCAGCAGGTCCAGAAATGTAATATTAGGAGTTAACCAAAGGGCAGCACAGTGAATATGTATTATGCAGCTTCAGAGATATTGTGTGCTTGCATACAGATCACCAAATGTGCAAAATATTCACCAGAAATTGGCAATTTCCATGAAACCCCATGTAGAAAATGTAATGATAAATAATCCAGCATAAGAACACTGAATAGTAACAAATCTGACAATATTAAAAAATTCTTGACACTGGGTGTTTTTTTCACATATTACATAAGCAGATGTTCTACAGGGAGCTTGTGTTTTTTTCATTTCATCCTGGTATATAAAGTATGCAGATTTGCATTTAGTGCACATTTTCCCAAACAACATGACCCAAATGTCTTCTTGCCATATGCTGCTGGCTGACAATTCTGCCCATCTATATCTCATTCACTTTGTATACATGTCTCTCTCTTTTTTTTCTTTCTTGGCGGGCTCTATACTGAGAATCAACAAAAAAGAGAAAGATGCATCAGGGAGTGAAAACTGTTTGGACTGCATTCAAAGTAGTGCTTTGGTTTTGCAGATGGCTTGTGTATGACACAAAGGGTGGTGGTGGCAGGGGACGTGAGGCAAGTGGTCATTACAGAGTCCGCAAGGTCACACTTTAGAAAACTTTAAATCTACAGAATGAACTTATAACTTTTTTTTAAACAAATGACTTAAGATGCTCTGCATTTTTCCTCACGTTACCTTGGATTTTACATTCTACCTGTATCTCAAAATTTCAGATACTAGAACCGCTAGGGATTTACATGAGCTGACACGGCCATAAAACGCTATTTACTGATCCTTAACTTACTGGAAGACAGTATAATCTAGTGTGTGTTACAGGCATGGACATGGCAGAGACCCTTGTATGATGTCAATAGCTAGATTCAGCCAAGACATTCTTTCTCTTTTACCAACTACTTCAGTCTCCATTTTAGCCATGGCAACTTCTGTGACTTCAGACTACCGCAAACCTGCAATGACAATAGTTGTAAAGTGGTAGTGTTAAAAAGATTTTTTTTCTACTTAAATGAATGTATTTTTGGCTAAAAATCATTTTTGTAATTGAATTTCATTAAAAATTTGGCACCGTTTGGCTTTTATAGCCTCTGTTTATTGTTGGCCGCAGAATGAGTTAGCTAAGAATCCGTCAGTGAGGAGAGTCTCTAATTCTTATCTGTCTTTGAGCTCCTGTCAACTGACTTATGGCCACAGACCGATATTCCATTTATGGTCTATAGGTACAATTATGAATTTCAGTGTGTAGTGTATCATCAGCTTATCTGATTGGGATCTATTGCATTGTTCATCTTGAGCTCACAAGTTGAGCTCTCACCTCTGGACAGGCAGTTAGGGGGGATGGGCAGTCCAGCAGAGCTGACAGTGTTATGAGAGGAGGAGAGCTGATAGAATGGTGTGCAGTGTGACACAGCTACACATCAGCCTTATCTACAAGGTGTGAGTCATCTTCTCTGTACCCAGCACTTTCTAATCATGCAGGAAGTGAGACCAGAAGATCAGTGCTGTATAACATCTCACATACTGAGAAACCCAAGCTATGGTGGGGAGTGTTCTCTCTCTAGGATGTTGCCTGCTTATGATTGGGCAACTCATACAGGGAGAAGTAATACACCACCCCCAAGTGAAAAGTAACTAGCAACACCCACTTGGACTTAAAAAAAATAAGTTAACTGATTGTATGTCAATATTTTGATTGCTAATATCTCCATAACAGAGAGGCAAAATTTAAAAAAAAAAAAAAAAAAGGAAAAAAACATGAGCTATTCCCCATTGCAGCCACTATTACATTGTATGTCCATTTCAACATGAAAAAATTGATGAAAGGTTTTAATGTAAATGATACCAATTCTTACACACTGTATACTACTGTATTCCACTTTCTATGTTCTGTACCTTTGTTCTGGTGCCATTAAACTGCAATTTCTTAGTTTCATGGTTTAGTACTTATATTTAATGGACGTCATTTCATCTTTCACTAATTAGAAAGCTGTATAAAAGGATGATATTGGGTCATTCGGATTATCCATAATACCTTCAATAATTTTCTCTATATTACAGAAGCCAATCAGCGTATGGGAGTAATAGGAGCCGGAGTACTTGTTATAGTTCTGCTAATTCTCCTGCTTTCATTGTTATGTTGCTGCTGTGTCTGCCGGAAGAAGGAAGCAGCTGAGTAAGTTTATACTTTAAATATTTAGTTCTAATGACCATGACTTTTTTTTTTGTAAAAAATACACTGTGTACTATTGCAAAGACAGTCCATTGATCATCAATATTGCCGGACTGGGGTCTATATAAAGAAGTGCACACTTAGTTTATGTTGTATTTTAAACTTTGCTGTTATAATTGTTCACATAGGAAATATCATCAAAGTCTGACATACAGTAGATCCTAGAAACCCTAATGGTGATCGTTTCCAAAGTCAGCACTAGAGATGAGCTAATTGCTTTGTGAAACCCAAATCCACGGTCCAGGTGTGAAGTTCCCTGAGCATTCAGGTTCCCTATTCCAAAGTTTGATTTGTCGGCCTGGTGTGACAACATCTGTGCATCATGCATTGCACAGGTGACATCTCACCAGCCTGGCTAATCATAAGCCAAGCCTGGTATCCTGGAGGGTAAGGAAAGTTTATATGAAGCTATTCGCTCATCTCTAGTCAGATCCACATTGCGAGGTTGTCTTCTGCTTGAGATCATTTACTGTGTTAAAGCCTGTGCCAACCAGAGGATCCTCTCTTACTATGATGGGACAGTCTAACCCTGTTAATAATTATATTCATAGATACAGACATAATTCACACATATAACTAACAAAATATATTCTATGTTTCCATGTCTAGACATTTAGAAATGAATGGAATTTTAGTGAGTTTTGGGCTTTTAATTTTGGAGAAAGTCTATAAAAGTGGTGTGCCAAGTTTGGTGTGACCTACACAAAGTACTTCTCCCCGAGCCAAGAAATGGTGATGAATTGTAACAATGGTTGTGAGTCAGTGCCTAGACAAATCCCATGCAGGCATATTCCAAAAACTAGTGGAATGGCATTATATCAGCCAGAGGGGACCAACTCCATAGATATGTTCATGATTTTGGAATGAGATGCTCAAATAGCACATATAAATATAATACTAAGATAATCATATGATGTAGCCTAATTATTCCTGTCTATCGACCAGTATACCATAAATTGTATTTGATACTAAGGTAAAGAAAAGATGGCATTATAGTATGCACAGTACATTCATATGTAATCAGGGTCGTGTCTATAGTGAGTGAAGAGGAGGGGATCATTGGAAGGGCCTAAATCCTTCCCTACCACATAAGAAAATACTAGTATAATATCCAAGGAGCCCTCCTACAAACCTAGAACTCAGGATCATGAGTTACGCCAGTATATACATAAAGGGATATTCCCATCTCCAAGATCTTATCCCAATATGTAATAGTTGTAATAATAATATTAGCAAATACCTCCAATTAGAAATGTAGTATAGTTCTTCTGATTCGCTATGTTGCTTACCCAATGCGCAGGGCATTTCAGTAGCTTAGGTATCCATGGTCACGACCTCTGCAGCTAACTGTCACTATAAGAGTGGTCGTAACCATAGATACCTAAACTAATGCAATGCACTGCACATGGGGTAAGTGACATAGCTAATCAGAAGAACTATACTCCATTACTAATTGGAGGTATATGCTAATATTATTATTATTACACCTACTACATATTGGGAGAGAATCTTAGAGAAGGGAATGCCCCTTTAAGGTGTAGCTCATTGGTAATGAAGTGTATGGTTACTAACATGTCCTAGAAATAATTATGTGCCAAAAAGAATGTTCCAGTAAAAAAAAAAATCAAAAATATTTTTAGTGATTAGTTACTGCGGTATGTAATAATAACATGAATATGTTATTCTCCTTTACAGTGGAAATCAGGAGCAGATAACAAACAAGAAACCCCCTCGACGCTTCTGTGGGCGTTTTAGTCGAATCAGCATGAAGCTCCCTCGAATTCCCTTACGCAGACAGAAACTACCAAAAGTTGTGGGTAAGATTATTTATAGTGATTTCTCAAGCTGTTAATCTAGTGGAACTGTGGAATTGAGCATTGTTCTAATAACATGGAGAATATTTTACTAAGAGGATGGTAGAAGTAGCAGGATATACTATGGCATTTTGTAATTATTAGGACACGGACGACAGAGGTTAGGTCAGCAGAACAAGCAAAGGAGGAGCTGGATTAGTCTCTGTAGTGAACCTGTCATCAGGATTTCTACTTTGTAACCTGTTATTTCCTACAGGTAAAACATAGTGAGCAAAAAATGCTCAAATGCCGTTTTACATAATTACACAGGTTGATAAAAGACCTAGGTCCATCAAGTTCAACCTTTCTCCACCAATTGTAAATTTTTTCACTAATTTAACTATAAACCACAATGTTATGTGTATAGAGGAAATCATCCAGCCCTTCTTTGAAAACTGTAATAGTCTCGGCCATTACTACCTCTTGTGGTCGGCATTCCGCAGTCTGACTGCCCTAACTGTAAAGAACCCTTTCTAAACAAACCCTTGTTAAAATCTTCCACTTTACGTTTTCCCCCTGGGGTTAAGTTCCCTCGATGAGTATTTAGCGAGTTTCAAATATTGCAGATTTTCTTCACCTATTAGATTACTTGCATTTTTCATTGCATTTTTGTGTGTGTTTTTTTTTACATGCGTTTTTGATGCTGCGGTTGTGTGTCATGTCTTAAATAAAACTGTTTTGTTTTTTTTATACTTTCTGGTATTTTACTTTGACAAAACTTTTGTGAAACAGTCATGTGCGTTTTTAGTGCAGCAGATATCATCTAAAGCTTTGTACGCGTCTTAAAAAACTCAAAGAAAAAAAATTCAAGTAACCTTATTTACTTAATAGGTGGAGAAAATCAAACACTCACCAAAAGCTCATCATGGAAACGTAGCCTAAAGCCCCCGTCTCACATAGCGGAGTCGCTGCTGAGTCAAGGTTTTGGTGAGGCAACAGCGACCTCACCAGCGATGTCGCTATGTGTGACACTTTGCAGCGATCAGGCCCCTGCTGTGAGGTCGCTGATCGCTGCAGAATGTCCTGGAACATTTTTTGGTGTTTGCCCTCCTGCTGGTCAGCACACATCGCTGTGTGTGACCAGCGGGAGCAGCGATCAGGCTGGTAACCATGATAAACATCGGGTTACTAGGGGCACACGCGCACTTAGTAACCCGCAGTTTATCATGGTTACCACTCTGCTACCGTGAGCGGTAACCTCCCGCTCACCGTAGCAGGCTCGTAACCATGATAAACAGCGGGTTACTAGGGGCACGTGTGCCCCTAGTAACCCGCAGTTTATCATGGTTACCAGCCTGCTCCTGCCTTCAGCAGGCTGGTAACCAGGAGCAGGACATCGTGGAAAGATTCTTTCCACGATGTCGCTGCTCCCCTGATCGCTGGTGAGCCTGCCTGTTTGACAGCTCACCAGCGATCACATAGCGACGCAGCAACGATCCCTGACAGGTCGTATTGTTGTCGGGATCGCTGTAGCGTCGCTAAGTGTGACGGGGCCTTAAGGCCATGTGCACATGTTGAATATTTGGTCAGTATTTTACCTCAGTATGTGTCAGCCAAAACCAGGAGTGGAACAATCAGAGAAAAGGTATAATAGAAACCCGTCACCACTTCTGGATTTATCACCCACTCCTGGTTTTGGCTTACAAATACATGTGATAAAATGCTGATCAAATACTGAATGTGTGCATGTGGCCTTATACCATGGTAAAGAGCATACAGAGCATACCTGCACTCATGAGGGTGGTGTTCGAGAGTTGAAGAGTCAGTGTCTTGACTCTTACCTCGCCCCCTCCATCTTCATTAACATCTACGGTAATTGGTGATGTCAAGTGTCCAGTAGAATATCAATCAAAGAAAATCGGGTGGGTATGCTAAGAGACAGGACACTGCTCCAGAACCTCCACCATAACTCCTGGCATACTGTTTTTACATAGTGTAAGCGGATATAAAACTATTTTTTTGCCAGAATGAAAAATGGATGATTTTAACAAGGGTATGTTTGGGATATTGTTAAGAACAGATATAACATCATGCAGCAAGATTAGACACTAAAAATCTAGTAGCTGGTTCCCCTTAAGAGGGGGCACTTTAAAGGGTTTTCCCGCAAACGAAAGTTAATTTTGATCAATAAATCTTGGAATAATAATAATTTCCACAATTGGATGTATTTAAATAAAATGTACATCTTATTAGCCCACCTTTTTCTCCCTTTACTGTATTTTGAGAAATATATGGCGTATTTAATAAAATTAAAGTGTTTTATTTATTAAACTGGCTATTATACCTTTGTGGCATTTTTAGGCATTGGTGGATAACCCCTTCTGAAATGATGACGTGCACCAGATAAAACCCCAAAATAAAACCTCCGGGACCGACTGTGTGTACCTGACGATCACGTGACATTGTTATGTCACAAGAGCGATGCAGCCTATCAGTGGTTGCTGATCAGCTGCAGCATTCACAGTTTTGTCAGGTGGAATAGTTCTGTCTGATGGAAATGTGAAGGCTGCAGCTAATCCGAGAGTCTGGTCTGGGGGGTGAGTATTTGTCTTTTTATTTTATCTGGGGCATTTAAGAAGGGGTTGTCTAGTAGTGGAGAAGTCCTTTTAAGTCAAAATACAGTGGAAGAGAAGTACAAACTACAAAAGTTTGAAATAATCTGATGTTCTTATATACGTAAAGTCTTATTTAGAACATTTTCGTTATTGTACTGTAGATTTTGCTGTGCCATCTGCTTTCACATTTCACAACTGAAGATTTATTTTTATTTCAAGTCCCATATGTTCCAGAAATTAAAACACATATATCTTCCTATAACTTACACATAAAGTTTTTCATAAAGAGCATCTGTCATTGTTTTATGTGATGTGAAGAATGTTATCTTATAATACACTTTCTTTTAAAGGGAAGTTTTTACTGGATTTTTTTATTTAAATTGTAATGTTTAACTGAGTATGTCTTTAAATTGGAGCTGCTCCACTCATTCTGGAACAGTTTTTCTTTTTTCTATGCTCATTCATTCCAAAGTTATGCCCCTTGGTAATAAAGAGCGCCTAATATGCACATTCTCTGGCTCAGCATGTTCTCCTGAGATGAGATTTGTCTCAAGTGAACACACAGAACTCTGCAGTAGCCACATCCCTTCCAGCTATTAGAGCACAGGAGAGTAGCAATGCTGGAGCAAATGAGGAAAGCAACACAGGCCATCGTCTACGACAAAATCGGATCAAGAGGTCTGACTATTGAGCTCTGCTTCTCTACTGTGCTCCAGATCTCCAGCTCTGCTGTGGTCTGCTGCTCCAGCTCTCCTGTGCTCTGTTGCTCTCCTGTGCATCAGTGCTCTAGCCTTGCTGTTTTCCTGTGGTTTTGTGCTTCAGCTTTTTTGCTCTCTGGTGCTCCAGCTCTGCTTCTCTCGTGTTCTTCGGCTCTCCAGCTCTGCTGCTCTCCAGTGCTCCGGTGATCCAGTTCTGTTGCTCTCCTGTCCTCTGGCTCTCCAACTCTGCTGTTGTCCTGTACTCTGGAGCTCCTGCTCTGTTGTTCTCCTGTATACCGGTGCTGCTCTCCTGTGCTCCTGTGATCCAGTTCGGTTGCTTTCCAGTGCTCCAGCTCTGTTGCTCTCATGTGGATCCGCTGCTCCAATATCAGGAAAGGATGTGACAAATGTGGAGATCTCAGCATGGTCATGTGAGACAAATCTCATATCAGGAGAATACCCCGAGTCAGGCTGCAGCTGTGACCTTTTCTGTGGGCATTTGTTTTTTACCGTCTATGACGTAGCTGTGTTTTAAATGGCCAAAGTCATAGAAAAGAAAAAGCAAACTCCCACTCACTGTGGTGTATGACCGACTAGTTGGTTTAAGGGAGAATTTGCATATTGAGTGCTTTTTATTACTGGGGGCCATAACTTTGCAATGGAGGGGCACAGAAAAAAAAGAAACACAGTTCAAGAATCAGTGGAGCAATTGAAGGAAGTACTCAGTATAAATAAAGAAAATCCAATGAAAGCTTCTCTTTAAGAGTATTCGCTTAATTGATGCCTTCTACATGTTCTCTTGGGCAGTTGTTTTATCAATGTGTGTAGGTCTAAGGGGTTTATTTAACAAGGCTTTGGTGTGGGGTTTGTTGATTTTTTTGGTGGAGGTCTTTCATGGTTATTGTAGCTCACCAGTGAACATGAGGTGAATCTAAAATGTCAGTCAGATGTCAGCATTTCTTGAAGGCAGATAAACTTTATATTACACCAGGGTGGATCACAGGTAGATCACACTGTAGATCATCATGTTTATTTTGATGAAGAAACATAATTGACTTTCAGAAGGATCACAATGTACAGTAAAGAAATATTCTGGACCAGAGTATTTTACCACCACCATATCTGAAAAATACCTGACATTGTAGCAATGTTCTGGAGATCTACCACAGGGGAAGTACTGCCTATTTATTTACTGTCCTGATGCCTCTTCCAGCAGCACTAGGAGCAGGCTTCAGAGGAGCACGTTAAGAGCTAGTATTATTTATGATATTGACTGAAAGGACAACGCATGACTCTTAAAGCTTACTTGTCCTTTCACATAAAACCTATAGAAGTGCACAGTCGTGCTGCCCTCATTCCCTATAATAAAGCCTTGCACCTACCAGTCTAATATGTACAATACTGTGCCAATTCACATACAAGGTAACTTGTCATCCATTGTAATTGAGTTTGGCAGATGCCGGAACAGTTGAAAGCAATGATGGAGATGGGAGCATCATATGACACTCCCTCTCCCATCATTCTGACGTCTGACGCAGCGGGCGCAATGGCGTCTCTTCATCGCGCCACACTGGGTCAACTAGTGGAGCTGAGGGGATGCGCTGCAGTGACCGAAGCAGCGGGGGAACGAGGAGCAATGAGTATTGTATTTATTTATTTTTTTAAATCAGTGAGCACGTGGTGCCCATATTACTGGAGAACTGTGGCTGCATTTTACCCCATGGGGGCTGCAATATGCCCTATTGGGGCTGTATTATGCCCTATGGGGGCTGTACTATGCCCTATGGGGGCTGCATTAAGCTCTATTGGGGCTGCACTATACTCTATGGGGGCTGCACTATACTCTATGGGGGTTGCATTATATTCTATGGGGGCTGCATTATACTGTATGGAGGACTATGGGGAGTGCATTATATTGTGTGGAGGATGATGGGGGTGCATTATATTGTATGGAGGACTATGGGGGTGCATTATATTGTATGGCGGAGCATGGGGGTGCATTATATTGTATGGAGGACCATGGGGGTGCATTATATTGTATGGAGGACCATGGGCATGCATTATATTAATGTAGAAAAAATATTTCAGCTCACCTGGGTGAGCCTGCTCGGTCCACTTTCTCATGAGGCACGGTGCTCGGATTGTAAAGATCCCCGTCTGGGAGACATTAGGCAGTGATGAAGAGGTAGTTATCCAGCAACTCGTGAAAGTGACTTAAAAATTAGCCTTTATTTTGAAAAAATTAAAACCATGAGACCACGGTGCAAATAAAAGCGTACAGAGGCTTACGCGTTTCGGATACGTAGATCCTTATTCATAGCATAATACAATGTTGAAATGGAAAAACTTTTAAGGCATATGGAGAAAGTAGCTGCCCACCGACATCACCTGTTCAGGAGCTCAATTATTAAGTCCAGAGTCTCAGAAAACTCAGTTTTAACCCTAAATAAACTGACTGTGCCAAACAATTACAAACTCCATAAATATAACTCGCTAAATATAAGTCACATAATATTGACCTAGAAACAGATAGTTATAATGAATATAGCAGGAAATCAGCTAGTGTAAAATAGTGCAGGTGGAAATAACCAGAATATTAATACAAATACATTAATTAATTTCTCATATTTAAACCTGTTGGATATCTAGTATTTAATTTCAAAATCCACTGTGCTTCTTTTTTCCGTAATAATTTAACCCTGTCCCTACCACGATGAGATATAGGGACAGTTTCCAATGCACTTACACGTAAGCAGCCGATATTACCTCCATGTTCATGCAAAAGATGCCTGGAGGCTCCTGACAAGCTACGGGTAGTGGGATTTAGGACATCGTATATGTGTTCTGACAAACGTTTTCTCGAAGTGCGGCTTGTGGACCCAACATACTGTTTATTACACTGTGTACAGAAAATCACATAAACACAATGATTACTGCCGCAGTTCATAAATGTCACTAGATGGTATATTTGTCCCTCATTATTGATTACCGATTTGTTGTTATTGATCATATACGGACACAAGCCACATTGCCTTTGTCCACACCTAAATGAGCCTTTTGTGGACAGCCAAGAATTCCCCCTCTTTCTATGTTCGTTATTTCTTAATTCACTAGGGGAAATAATGTTCCCCACTGTGCTTTACCTCTTTGGAACAAATTGGCATCCATTTTTCAAAATTTCCTTTAGAGTACTATCGGGGTATAAAGCAATGGTAAGTATTTCCGTACAATACCAATAACATTATAATAATTTTTGTTATATGTGGTTGAGAATATCACTTTTTTCGGGAATTTATTTATTCTATTTGCATTTTTGGAACTTTGCTAAATATTGATCCCTGGTTTTACTATTAGCTTTATCTTTTGATGTTTCTATGGTTTTAGTATCATACCCTTGATTTATTAGCCTCTCTTCAATGATTTGACATTCCTGTTCATATTTGACGGCATCAGTACAACACCTGCGTGCCCTTATGAACTCTCCTGTGGGTATGTTGCTAATAACATGTTTAGGGTGCTGGCTCGAGGTGTGCAATATAGAATTGCCAGCTATTTTTTTACGAAAAAGGTTGCATTCCACCTTATGGTTATTAATATTACCCTTTAATTTCAAATCTAAAAAGGAAATTTCTTTCTTTTTTGCTTCAATAGTAAAGGATAAATTCAATTCATTCGGATGCATTATATTGTATGGGGGAGCATTATAATGTATGAAGGACCATGGGGTGCATTATATTGTATGGAGGACCATGGGGGTGCATTATATTGTATGGAGGACCATTGGGGTGCGTTATATTGTATGGAGGATCATAAGGGTGCATTATATTGTATGGAGGACCATGGGGATGCATTATATTGTATGGAGGACCATGGTGGTGCATTATATTGTATGGAGGACCATGGGAGGTGCATTATACTATATGAAAGGGTATGTGGGACCATTATAATATTTTGAGGGCTATGTGGGGGGCCATTATACTGTGTGCAAGCAATTATACAGTGTGAAGGTTTGTGTGAGGTCCATCTTACTGTTTGGAGGACTAGTGTGGGCCATTATGCAGTGTGAGGCAATTATACTCTATGTAGGCCCATTATACTGCATGGTGGGCTGTGTGGGGTCACAGTTGGGGGATCATACTGTGAAGGGGTCACCATACTTTGCCTGGGGAATTGAGGTGGGATACAGTAGGGTCATTATACTGTGCATCTGGAGGCTAATGTAGAGGAATTCACCATGGGGGTATCATACTGTGGGAGGGCAATTAGAACTTTTGCTATGGGGACCCTTGATTTCTATGTACGCCCCTGGTAGTCAAACTATATTTTCAAAATTGGATTAACTGATTCTATATTATTAAGTTATTACAAAAAGGAAGAGATAGCTCACCAAACCTCAAATCACCATCTTTACTTGTGTCAGTGCTCAAAGTGTGTGGCGTCCAAGAAACCAAAATGGCAAAAAAAGAATCCAGCACCAGGCAGGTGCATAGCAAAGGAGCTGTAACTTTTTTATTGTTAGTGCCATAATGAACTAAGCACTCATTTTTTTTTTAAACTTGATTTGTTTATTAAACAATTTTATAAGCAATTATACATTAGATTTGGTGTCGGAAAACATCCAAAGATAGCACATCAACATAGATATACATCAAGAATGACATATAGAATGACATATAAAAGTAAACATGTCAAATGGATTACCACATACATATATATAGTTTCCTTGTCTTGGAATGTCCCATCTTCTGAAATTATATGCAGAGAAAAAGATGGAAAATAGAATATTTTCTTGATTAGGATACAATCCAAACTTGAAACTTTTAACCACAACTTATCAAACTTATGCTGTCTTTTCCATGCTTAAAATATCTCACATCATAATGTATAAGGATCTAGATGTCTGCCTCCATGAGTAACATTTGTCATCCGTGACACGTGATTTACTATTCATACACATATCTCTTGCATATTCACTTTCAAGCTCAAACCTTTTGCCTAAGTAGAGATTGTAAGACATGAAGAATTCCAATAGTCCCATATTTTGGAGAATTTTAATGGACAGCCTCTACTTTGGTATATGATCTTTTCAAATGGAATTACTTAGTTAACCAGAGCAATCCAGGAACGCAGTGTTGGCTGTGTGTTACCCATCCATCTCAAAGCCAATAATTTCCTGGCCAGAAACAAGGTTTCGCTCAAAAAAATCTTAATATAGTTGTCCAAGGCATCATCCTCCATTACCCCAAAAAGGCAAATCAGAGGATCACATGGAATTGGAATGGAGATTAAAGAGGATAATAGGGAGGTAACTTCCTGCCAGAAGGACCTAATAATGGAGCAGTCCCAAATTAAATGGACAAAGTCAGCATCTATGCTATGACACCATAAACATTCTGAATTAGAGTAACGCCCCATTTGATATAGTCTGTGGGGTGTGAGATATGACTGATGAATAATATAAAGCTGAATCATCTTATCATTAGCAGATGGAGAGACAAATGATGGAGATTCCAAAACTTCATCCCATTCCTCCTCCCCCATATTCGGAATTAGAAGTCTCCATTTATTTTTTGCTGGCAAAGGAATACGATCTAAGCCCGTTGATAGCAAATATGTATACAAGCTAGATAAAAGACTTTGTCGGCCTTGAGATTTAAGTATTCCTATTAAGGGAAATGAGGAAATAGTTTAATTTATTTCACAGTTTTGTAAATGAGACCTAAGCCCATTCCTGAGTTGGAGATACCTGAAGAATTGAGATCTTGGAACCTTGAATTTATTTTGCACCTGTTCAAATGACATCAGTATAGATCTTTCATAAATATCTTTCAACACACAGACCCATTAGCTATCCAAAAGGGGGCCAATGGATGTTCCATTAATGTCTCAAAAAACGGATTCCCCCATATAGGCATTTCAGCTATAACATGTGTAAAGTAGGTTCTATTCTTTGCCTGTTTCCATACCGTTCTCGCTAATCTATGTAAGGGTAGCAACTTAACGGGAGTTGATTTATTTAATTCTAGAAAACCCAATAAACAACCTGTGCCTAATACTTGTGCCAGATGGTTCTCAGAATTCAGTAATTGGGAGTCAGGCATCCAACTACGGATCGCTTTAAGCTGACCTGCTAAGTAGTATAGGTGGAAGTCAGGCAAATCAGCTCCTCCCATATCTTTAGGCCTTTGAAGGGTAGACAACCTCAGTTTTGGTCTGGAACTTCCCCAAATAAATGTAGACATCAAAGAGTTAAGAGATGTAAAAAAAAATTTAGGGACTGATACTGCACTATGTTGTAATATGTAATTGAATTTAGGGAGTAAGATCATCTTAATTAAGTTAATCCTCCCTGACACTGATAGTGAATCAAAAGCCTTGACCGCATCCAGTGAGGCCAAGGCCCAATCATTTTTTGGTATCAAAGAACTATATTGAGTTATTGATTGTACCCTTCTAATATTAATAGAAGTGTTTTTCCCTGGCATAAAGCCTGTTTGGTCCAGGTGGACAACTGAAAGTATCACCTTATTAAGTCTCAAAGCTAGAAGTTTTGTGAGAATTTTGTAATCCACATTTAACAATGAAATAGGACGATATGATCCGCACTCCAAAGGATCCTTCCCCTCCTTTATAAGAACAATAATATTGGTGTCATAAAAGGATTCAGGCAGAGAGCCACTTTGATATTTAAGATAGAGTTCTAGAGGTAGGCCATCAGGACCCAAAGTTTTTCCCCGAGGCCATATCTGCCAGGGCTGCATTTATTTCCTCTAAAGTGATATCTGCATCTAAAAGGGATTGCTGTGAGTTACTCAATTTGGGAAAATCAAGATCTGCCAAATAGGAGAGACATTCTAGTTTATTATGGGTACTTTGGGATTTATATAAAAATTTATAAAAATTATGAAAGCCATTTAGGATTTCTTCCGCCGCAGTGACTATCTGACCCCCTGGTGTCCGAATCCTAAGAATAACACTAGAGTCATTATGCTTACGGACGATAAAGGCCAACAATTTACTTGATTGGTTTCCCAATTCAAAATATGATTGCCTCGTGAAAAATAGTTTACGTTTAGATTTAGTGTCAACGTTTTGTGTATATAATCTCTATGAGTGTAACCAGTTTACTCTATTCTCATCAGACGGGTCGGAAACATAAGACTGTTCAGCTTCTTTTAACCTAATTTCAAACTCGGCATCAGCCTGTGCAGTCGATTTCTTTATGTAAGAAATAGCAGAGGACAGGCATCCTCTAAGGGATGCCTTCATTGTATCCCAAAAAATCTTAGTATTCCTTGGTAGTGGATGCACCTCCACGAAACAGTATATTTGATCTGGTATTCTATCTTCTGGACCAATCAACTTTAACCAAAAGAGATTAAGTTTCAAAGTGGGTCTGTCTCTTATCTGGTCAAATTTAATTGTTAGAATCACCGGGCTATGGTCCGAAATCCTTCTTACCCCGTGCTCAATATTATGTACCCACATTGCAATATTACTAGAGCTGAAAATATAGTCTAACCATGATATCGTAGACTTGGTTGAGGAGTTACATGTGTATTCTTTAGTTCCGGGGTGATGTAATCTCCACAGATCTATCCAACCAATACTCTCCATATAAGTTGAAAACAAATTAGAAGATGGTATTAGTGTCGTTCTGGTGTTGTCGCCAATTCTTAATCTATCTAAATTCTCATCCATGATCAAGTTAAAATCCCCAATACACAAGATCTGAGCATCTGGATGGTTTAGTGCAAAGCTTACTGCCTTTTGGATAATAGTTAGGTTGGCAGGAGGCGGGCTATATATACAGAGTATTATGTATTCTCTGGAATCAATTATAGCATTTATAAAAACAAATCTTCCCTCTAAATCTCTACGGGCCTCCCTAACCTCCCATCTAATGGCCTTATGGATTAAAAGCGAAACTCCTCTTGAATAGCTCGAATGATAAGAGTGTATCGACCATTGCACCCATGGTTTATTTAACCACCTAGCTGAATCTCTAGTGAGGTGTGTTTCGACTAAAGCCAGGATATGTGGCTGGTAATTTTTGATTTGCGAGAATACTTTAACCCTCTTCTTAGGGGATTTGAAACCTCTTATATTCCATGTCATACACTTCAGTTGTGACGCCATTTATCTAATATAAGAATAATGAAAATAGGAGAAGACCATCACACTATTATTATTCATAGTCATTATTTCCCTTTTGACGTATCTAATCAATTCCTCCCAATTCATATATTTATGAGGCTCACCAGGTTGATCTATTGGCTCTATAGGACCCAACATATCAAATTGCATGGAGGCAGAGCAAATAGAGCTAAGCATTTTGACACCATTCAACTTGAAAACAATAACCCAAAACACAACCAAAACAAAAAGTAAACTTAAACTTTTCTTGTGACGCATCCTTCCGGGGAATACCTTCACTGAACCCAGTGTAAGGTATTATGTTGTCTTTGACGATGCAAAGAACTCCCGCATATAAAAAAGGTGTTTCAAATTACATCAAACCCAATGTTCAAAGTAGGAACGGCGGTATAAAGGTTGTCGGTCATCCTTTTTCAGACTCTGGGTGCAACCGGAGCCACTCCAACGCTTCCTCCGGGGCAGCAAAGAAAGTAGAAGAGTTTCCAGAAACAATTCGGAGACTAGCAGGATAAGCCATAGCGTAGATAATCCCTTTGTCTTTAAGTTTCTTCTTAACATCCATGAACTGTGCTCTTTGTTTCTGTAGTTCCACGGAAAAATCGGGGAAGATGGAAATTGTAGAATTGTTGTATTTAATAGGGCCTTTTTGTCTTGCCAATCTCAAAGTGGTAACTCTGTCCTTAGAGTTCAGCAGTCTAGCAAGAAGTGGTTTAGGAGGGGCTCCAGGAGGGGGGTTTTGGCTGGAACTCTGTGGGCCCTTTCCACAGCAAAGAGTATTCATCTTCTAGGGTAGATTTAAGCCATTTTTCAAAATAAATTTCAGGATGTCGACCCTCTTTTCACTCTGGTAGGCCAATAATTTGTATATTATTTCTTCGCATACGATTTTCAAGGTCTCTAAGCACTAATTTTGTCAGTTAACCTGATTTACTTTTTTCAGCAGCGCATTCTTGCTGCATGGAAGGATATGACGAGGTGAGAGGAAGTAGTAAAATACAGCACGTTTGCTATATCCTGTTTGCGCTGTGTTTATTTACTTCCTTGCAAGGTCAGGCGGTGCCATACTTTTCTCATGAAACTGTCCCTATTTTATTACATTTCACCCTGAAGAAGTAATAAAGAAGGAAATGGAGCCCATTTAACAGGTGACTTTTTTCAGGCTAACATTATTTACTTTGTCATATGCATTTTTCAGAGGCAAGCTCTCAGACTAAACAGTGGTAGATGTGCTGGATTTCCGGCTTTCAGCACAAAATTACTCATTAAAATGCAATCCAAAAACGCTAATCTCTGTGTGATGATTTTTGTATCAAAGGAAAATAATTAATTGGTTTAGTTGTATGAAATGTCTTTCCCTGGGGATAAATTGCTATTAATCTCTGTATGGATTTGTTTACAGATTATATTTGACAATTACAAAGTGGGATATCACAGTCACAATACTATATTATCCCTGTCCCCCTAATTTCTTGTAAGGGATGAGTATATTACTATAGAAGCAGGAAAGCAAATGCCGTAAGCTCTATGTACTCGCACTTTTACGCCCTACAGTGTTATTTGCTTACTTGTTCTCCGATACCATGTAGCACAGTATTCTATATACTGTCATAACATGTACCTCCATGTCTAAGGGGTTGTCTAAGGATGACAAACCAAGTCCATATTCCTTTTTTAGGGCAAAGCAATGTCTCCTGCTCAGGACCTTCCTGTATATACTAGAACAAAGAGTGTAAGATCGACTCCTGTTAGGTGGACCCACCACATCCATTTGAATGGTTCTAGATTCTTGTTTTTCCAATCTAGTTCCACTAACTACACTAACTGTTAGTCTATTTTTTTTTACTTCCTGTTTGATAACGATTTGTTTAAGAGCCCCCAGTGCATCCTGGGATGCTCAAACAAAACATCATCAAAGCAGGGGCAGAGGCTGCAGTCACTGTCACAGCCCCTGCCCCCTTCCTGAAACAAAGAGTCATCAGTGACGCTCGTTTCAGGGGCGGGGCTGGTCCCTGCTCTGTGCGATGTGCACAGTGATAGTGCCCGCTCTCTTGTCGGCTCAGATCTTCAGTAATGAGCTGGCAACACAGCGGTGTTACAATTCTCGGCGTGCAGGAAATCAGCGCCACCTCCGAATAGATAGGGATTTAGATGAAATTTATTTTCGCCTTCAGCCCATCCCTTTAAAGTTTCTTCTTGTGGAGAGTGCCATGTTAGTGTTAGGAGACACATAGGCCATGCAGGGCTCTTTTGGGAATTTGAATATGCAAGTATCTTCTTCAGACAAGAAAATATGGAAATCTAGTGCCACCTATGGGAGGTGGCAATCCTAAAAGTCAATATAAACCATTTAATGAGCTTTGCCACATGACTTTGGATAAGAATGAACACTAGAGGAAACAAGTAAGCCTTGGATGCGTACATTTCCATTGGTGTTTACAAAAGTTATAGAAAGAACAAGCAAGCACCATGGCCACTATTCCACTGAAGTGTATGAACAATGTGACAAACGGTCTTTAGCGGACTCTTATTCTCTCAATAGAGGTGGGACCAGCACCTGCATTATTTCTAAATCTACAGGTATGTAAAGGTGTCTGAAGTGAGAATACCCTTTTAAAGGAGTTGTCTTATTAAATTGAGGCCAGCTTAAAAATTAGCAGGCTGCTATATGTCCAGTTTAAAAACTCCTATTGATCAGCTGTGATCACAATGTAAACCCCTTTAAAAATAAAATATATGTTTATGATATTAAAATGCATGATACTAGGTTTAAATGAATTACTTGGAATGGCTTAAGTAAGCAGAGCTATAGTAGTAGGCAGGGCTGTCAATTTGTTGAGTAACAGCTCGGTATTCCAGGGCAGCAACATTTGATAACACATTCAGAATGTCTACATTTGTTACAAAATTACAAATTGGAAAGGCCTTTAAAGGATTTAACTTGTCTGGCCTTTCAATTACACAGGGCCAATAAATTGCTTCCTTTACCTCTTGACTGCTTGGGAAACCTTCAGCAGAATATATTTTGTTCTCAGATGGTAATAGGACTATATATTATGTTTGCACAGCCGCTGCTCACATGATGATTAATTAGTTGTGGCCATAAAAAAGCAGATGTTCTAAAACCTTTCTCCCCTGACAGCCCCACAGAAGGGCGATTGACCAGGCCTTGAATTGATAACAGGAAAAACTACTTATTAGAAGAAACAACAAAAAGCGGGTTATCAGTGTAAGTGGGAATTAAGAACCACTCAAGTTACAACTCAAACTGATAAGGAACTTAATGTGTTTTAAATACTTTTTCATTTTTTTTTCCAAATAGTCAAATGGATTGGTTCAGTCCAATTTCAGATGTCTATATTTAACATATTATATATTTTTTTAATCTTTAAAAATGTAGCTATATCCAGATTCTGTAAATTACCATTTATTTTTACATTACTGCATGTTAAAGCTATATTAACATCTGCATTCGAGGATCATTCACCATCACAGATATGACAAGTCACTCCAGACAATATAACGCAGCATACTGCACAATTGTTGGCAGTAAAATGCTAGGCTACATGACCCAAACCTGATCAACCTGATAATAGTAAGTGTGTCTGGGATATCTGGGTCACGATACTAGAATTAGAAAACATTGATGAGAACAGAGCCTTTTCTGGTGATATTTAGTACATTATTGACCCCATATAGCATGATGGGCCATCGCAATAATAGAAGCATTTATTCAAACTTGTACTTCTGTTTCAGTTGGGAAAAGCATCATCAGTCCAAGGTCTAAAAACTGTGACCTCTGTATTTTTTAGATTGGGTAGTATCATCGCAAAGTAATCTGAAATGTTTTGGTCTAGTGAGCTTAAGTGAACTAAACTGTTCTCTAATTACACTTCTGTTACTATAAACTGTCTCACCCATCATACATTTATATACATTCATATATTTACATAATAGTCATACTGAAAGTAATGGGGTTGTCCTTCTCAGAAAATCTTGGCGCCTGGCCGCAATTTATGGAAAAAAAAAATAGCTGCACTTTACACTTCCTTCAGGTCCAATCCAGAGTATCTGCCGCAACTCCCAGTGTCCGATAATGGCTCCGACACTAGTGTTGCGTCGACAGCTTGGCAATCAGTGGCAGCTTAGCAACTAATACTGAACACTGGGAGCAGCACCAGAGCCTCAAAAGTAGACACGGGGATGGTGAGTAAATTGTGATGTTTTTTATAACAAACTGCAGCCAAGGACCAAGATTTTTTGAATGGGAACAACCCATTTAATGTAAAAAAAAACAAACAATCAAAATTAATTAAAGTCTCCTATTAAAATTCTCTTCTCCTGATCATTTGTTGTTTCATATTGTAGTCATACCTTTGAGAAATCATTGTATTCAGGGTTTTCATTCAGTTTCCGTCACGGGTGTATCAGAGGTGACAGACAGTCGCCCTGCAGTTGGTTGCAGGAGATCTCTACATTTGGCATTACAGACATCTTCTTAGATGAGAGGCTGTCTCTAGGGCCTAGCGGCTACCTCCCTCTGGTACTTAGCTCCGTGGTCTGGGTGTATATATACCTGGTGTGTCTGAGAGGGAGGTGCCGGCTATATACATTTCTACTTGTGAAGGCTTAGCAAGAGCAGTACTTCGTCCTCTCTGGAGCTTGAGGCCGAGTTTGCATTTGTCTGGAGTCGTCTAAAGCTAAGCATTCTCCCCCTGTTTGTATACCCTTGTTGTCTATAGAGTTTAGTGGAGATCGACTAGTGCTCATCTCCTCCCATCCCTAGCCTTAGCTATACGCCAGGGAAAGACAGGGCGAGGCGCGCGTGCGGCGATTGCTGAAGAGAATATATAAGGACTGTAGTTGAGACAGGGTGACACTAGACCAGTCTAGGAGGTCTCCACTTCCACCTAGTGTCTGGGTTCCCTTTCCATCTTCCCTCTGTGTTGTCTTTCCCACACCTGGCGTGACAGTTTTATTGTCACAGGTGTGTAAAATCCATCCTTAGCCATGCAGTCTGCCTTTGCTAACATTTGTGAAAGAATGGGTCACTCTAAAGAGCTTATTGAATTAGAGCGCTGTACTGTAAGTCAGAAAAATTTCGCCCCTCCTAAATTATCCATAATCAATTGTGAGTGGTACTACTGAAAAGTGGAAAGGTTTAGGAACTACAACAACTCAACTACAAAGTGGATGACTTGCCTGGCCCCAATATGCCAACTGTACTGTCTGGTGGTAAAGTGACAATGCTATGGAGTTGTTTTTTGGCAGATGGCCCCTTAGTTATATTGATGTGAAATCTTAATGACATTTTGGACAAGTGTGTGATTCCAACTTTGTGAGAACGGTTTGACTGTGCCCCAATGCACAAAGCAAGGTCTATAAAGGCATGGTAGGATCAGTTTGTAGTGGAACCTTAACACTAGTGATGAGCGAGCACTAAAATGCTCTGGTACTCGATGCTCAGGTTGAGCAAATTGGAATACTCGGGTGCTCGACCCGAGCAACGAGCCCAATGTAAGTCTATGGGAAACTCGAGCATTTTTCAGGCGACTCCACCCGGCGGTCTGCAGAGGGCCTAAAAATTGCCCAAATCGATGGGAACAGTGCTCAAATGACATTGGAACAGCATGGGGAAGACCCCTGGAAGCATTTCTGACTCCCAGGTCACTGCTGTCAACAACATTGTCAGAGTATTACGCCACTTTTACGGACTCACAATAAAACATACAAAAACTAAACCAAAATCGATTTTCCTGGGAAATATGTTAAGGAACATCCTTTCCAGGGTAATGACTTGTATATAAGGCAAAATAAATAACCAAAAACAAAAATACTCCTCCACACCTTTGGCTATGTTCACACATAGCGTTTTTGATGCTTTTTTGCACTTTTGCATTGCTTTCAACCGAGACAAATGCATTCACAGGGACATGTCATTTTAACATTTTACAACCTTAACTGGCCATGTGCTGTGTGACACATCATAAGACACATGCATACAGTGCTGAAAAGACATGGGAACAGCATGGGGAAGACCTCTGGAAGCATCTTTGACTCCCAGGTCACTGCCTAAAAGTGTGCCCATCATAAATGATCCTTGGCGCATGCGAAGATGCCTCCCGCCATGCACCTGTCGTTGCAGACTAGCAACAATCACCGTCCAAGTCATTGTCCCAGTGCAGCGCTCAGTTGTCCCTACCCATTCCTTGGAATGCAAGTGCAAGTGTGCAGCCAGCCACCCACCCACAGGCTGCTGTACCCAGTGCACTTACTGGGAAGGACCGCCTAACCACAAACACGTGGTGAAAGGACTTGGGAAACCATATCTACCCAGCTGTCATTTCTCCCAGGAAGTCCTCTAAAGCTGCTTTCACCTGAAATGTGGCCTTTTAGGCTCGTGGAGGCGAAAGCTTTTCATAACCTCATACAAGCGGCGGCTGGGTGTCCATACTCGGTCCCCATCCACCACTGTTTCTCCCGGTATCGTCTCCACCTTCCACAAGCACGGGTTCCACAACATTACCCATGCCCTCCCCAGTGCACTTACTGGGAAGGACCACCTAACCACAAAAACGTGGACAGGTGAATGTGGCCAGGGACGGTACGGAGCCAGTCCACAACTTTATTTCCTGAGAGTTGTATTTCACCACAACCATATTCTTTAGCTTGGTGAAAGGACTGGCATAGAGGGAAACCGTATCTACTCTGGGTGTCATTTCTCCGAGGAAATCCTCTAATGCAGCTTGTTGCAGAAGAAATGGCAGCCTGTCCAGCATCAACTCGCACTTGTCGGTGGTGCTTTGACACACAAACATCTTTCTTTGCGCATTTAATTTCATGACTACAGAGTTGGGCAATGGCCTGATCTGCAATGCAGTTTGAGAAATAACATGCATAAGCACGTCTGATCCACATTAAAAAAGCTGCCATAGAGTGTCCAGGAACCTTCCCCTACACTGTTCTTAGGCAGGGTTGCTTCTCGGCAGGGTTGGACGGACCCACCAGAAAACCGGAAACTCCTCCGGTGGGCCCTGGCTTCTCCTTTAGGAGAGTTCATAGTGCCGAGGTGAGGCCATGATGATGATAGAGGCCACCATCTGCTTAGTTTTCTGTCACTTGGAATGCAAGCGCAAGTATGCACTTGAAATGTGGCCTTTTAGGCTCATGGAGGCGGAAGCTTTTCACAACTCATGCCTCGTGTCCATACTCAGTCCCCAGCCGTCACTATTTCTCCCGGTGTTGTCTCCGCCTTCTACAAGCGCGGGTCCCTGAACATTACTGCTGGTACTTTTCTGTGGGAATTTGCTTGCCTCCTACCAGCCTGGAATATTTCCAGTAAACTATGGTACGACGCCATGGTATTAGCACTGCCCCCAGTACCAGTAGCGAAGCCATCCCCAATTTCCTTCTGAGGAATTTTATTTGGTAGACTGAGTGGCTGCCCAAAGGAGCTGAAGATAGAGTGGCAGTAGGTGCAAGTTTCTCCAGCCTGTTAGATGTTAGAGGGTGAACGGCAGCACATTGGATCAGTGGTTAGCGCTGAAGCCTTGCAGCGCTGGGATCCTGGGTTCAAACCCCAGCAAAGACAACATCTGCAAGGACTTTGTATGTTCTCCCCGTGTTTTGTGGTTTTCCACCTCAGTAAAAAAGCAGCCATAGAGTGTCCGTGAACCTTCTCACACACTTTTCTTAGCCAAGACTGCTTCTTGGCAGGGTTGGACAGTCCCACCAGAGAATCCTCTGGTGTGCCCTGGCTTCTACATCAGGAGAGTTCATGATAGCGCTAACTTTGCAGCTGCAATGGGGCTCTTGAGCGGGGGAGAAAGGTGAGCCCTCAGAATCAAATCCTCTGGTGGGCACAATGTTTTTCAATCTGAAACAGCTTCTCAGCTTCTCCCACAGCCATATTCTTTAGCTCGGTGAAAGGACTGGCATAGAGGGAAACCGTATCTACTCCGGCTGTCATTTCTCCGTCACCAGGTTCCGCCCATTGTCGACCATGCCTGGCTGTATGTTCAGCGATGAGAGCTACAGATCAGGCTGCCGTGTTATAGCTTTCAACAACTCTGCAGTGCTGGGTGGTTTGTCACCTAAGCATTAAGCATGTTATCTTCAGCACAGCCTGTTGCCGCTTGGCCAAGGCTGTGCTGCAGTGCTTTCAGCTTGTGACTGATGTGGTCATTTCGGAGATGGAGGTGGAGGTGCAGGAGCTGAACAATGTGATTACATTGAGGCGACTCTGTTTTTTATACTAAAGAAAGATCCTACTGTTTTTTTTTTTAACATTATTTTTTAAGACAAATGCATTCACCGGGAAATGTCATTTTAACATTTTACAACCTTATCTGGCAATGTGGTGTGACACATCATCAGACACATCCTGTTTCATTTATGATGGAGGGATTCTGAAAGTCACAAAGCCTATTTTTATAGGGCCATCAGGCGGCCCTTACTATTCTTAAAAGGCCAGCAGTCGGCCCTCACTACTGTTAGAGAGCCATCAGCCGGCTATGCTTTGTTGTTCCCATTATTAACGAGTGGGTCTCCTATACTGTTTCTGTGTATGCAGTGACTGCAAGGGCTGTCAAAAATTCAGACGCAGCCCAATACCCCTTTGAGGAGACATAGAGGAGTGACTCAGTAAAAGAAATTTTCCCATTATAAAGGAGCGGGTCTCCTATACTGGTAATGCCCATGCTGTGACTGCAAGGGCTGCCAAAATTTTGGAAAAACCCAACTAACAATTTAAAGACGCATAGAGCAGGGCCACAGTAACGAGCACGACATTTTCCTATTAGAAAGGAGAGGATCTGCTATACAGTTATAGGGTATGCAGTGAGTCCAACGGCTGACCAAATTTAGGAAAAACCCCACTAAGAATTTAAAGACACATAGAGCATGGCCACAGTAACAAGTACAACATGTTCCCATTAGAAAGGAGAGGGTCTGGTATACAGTTATAGGGTATGCAGTGAGCCCAATGGCTGACCAAATTTAGGAAAAACCCCACTAAGAATTTAAAGACACTTAGAGCAGGGCCACAGTAACGACAAATTCCCATTAGAAAGGAGAGGGTCTCCCATAGTGTTGGCCTATGCAGTGAATGCAAGGGCTGCCAATAATTGGGAGGCACTCCAATGCCCCTTGGAAGAGACTTAGAGGGCCTCAAAAAAAAATGTTCCCATTAGAAAGGAGCGGGTCTCCTATACTTGTAATGCCCATGCACTAAGTGTATGGGCTGACAAACATTTACCCCTGGGAAGTATACATGAACATACTGTATAAATTTTTTTTTTACGGGTATCATAAACACCCTTTGAAAAAGTTATGTGGGTGTTGCATCACGGACCATAGTGATATGGTGGTGGAGGATGAAGATGAGGAGAAGGAGGAGGACAAGAGCAAATAGCCAAAATCAGGAAGCGTATACCCATGTGTGGGTGCATGGGAATACACCTCCCAAAAAAAGACACTGGATTTGAGTTTATGTTACGCTGCTATCATTCGGTGGTGTTGAGAAGTCTGGCCCAATCCGGCCCTTGTTCATTTTTATAAGAGTCAGCCTGTCATCATTTTCAGTTGACAGGCGGATGCGCTTATCAGTTATAATTAGTGTTGAGCGAGCACTAAAATGCTTGGGTGCTCGAAGCTCGGGCCGAGCTCGCCGTGATACTCGGGTGCTCGACCCGAGCAACGAGCCCAATGTTAGTCTATGGGAGACCCGAGCATTTTTGCGGCGGCACCCCCGGCAGTCTTTTAAAAGCCTAACAAGTGCCCAAAACGATAGTGACAGTGCTCAAATGACATAGGGACAGCATGGGGATCGCCCCAGGAAGCATTTCTGACCCCCAGGTCACTGCTGTCAACAACGTGGTCAGAGGTATTAAGCCACTTTTAAGGGCTCACAATAAAACGTTCAAAAACTAAACTGAAACTGCTTTCCTGTGAAATATGTTAAGGAAGTTCCTTTCCAGGGTAAAGACTTGTGTATAAGGTAAAATAAATAACCCAAAAAAAAAATACTCCTCCACACTTTGGGCTGTGTTTACAAGTAGCAATTTTTATGCGTTTTTGCACTTTTGTATTGCTTTCAACCGTGACAAATGCATCCACCGGAAAATGTCATTTTAACATTTTACAACCTTATCTGGCCATGTGCTGTGTGACACATGCATACAGTGCTGAAAAGACATAGGAACAGCATGGGGAAGACGCCTGGAAGCATCTCTGACACCCAGGTTACTGCCTAAAAGTGTGCCCATCAGAAGTCATCCTTGCCGCATCAGAAGATGCGGACTTGCAACTATCCCCGTGCAAGTTCTTGTCCCAGGGCAGTGTTCAATTGTACCTCCCCCATTCCTGGCAATGCAAGCGCAAATATGCAGCCAACCACCCACCCACCCACCCCGCAGGCTGCAATACCATAAGGCTTGCTTGCACTTGAAATTGGGCCTTTTAGGCATGTGGAGGCGGAATCTGGCCACCACGTCATGGCTGCGTTAGCGGCCTGGTATCCATACTTAGTCCCCAGAAGCCCGGAAGCTGGGTGTCCACACTCGGTCCCCAGCCGCCAGGGGGCGGCCGGGTGTCCATACTCGGTCCGCAGCCGACCCTATTTCTCCTTGGAACATCCCCCCACACACTTTTCTTAGCCCGGCCTGCTTTAGGGCAGCATTGGACGAGCCCACCAGAGAACCAGACTCCTCCGGTGGGCCCTGGCTTCTCCATCAGGGGAGTTGAGAGTGCCAAGGTGAAGACCATGATGATGATGATACAAGTTAGCATCTCCTTTGTTTTCTTGGAATGCAAGCGTAAGTGTGCAGCCTGCCACCCACCCACCCCCAGACTGCAATACCATACTGCTTGCTTGCTTGCACTTGAAATTGGGCCTTTTAGGCATGTGGAGGCGGAATCTGGCCCCCAAGTCATGGCTGCGTTGGCGGCCTGGAATCCATACTCAGTCCCCAGCCGCCCGGCGGCCGGGTGTCCACACTCGGTCCCCAGTCGCCAGGGGGCGGCCGGGTGTCCATACTCGGTCCCCAGCCGCCCAGCGGCCAGGTGTCCACAGACGGTCCCCAGCCGCCTGGGGGCAGCCGGGTGTCCATAAACGGTCCCCAGCCGCCCCTATTTCTCCTTGGAACATCCCCCCACACACTTTTCTTAGCCTGGCCTGCTTTAGGGCAGCATTGGACGAGCCCACCAGAGAACCAGACTGCTCCGGTGGGCCCTGGCTTCTCCATCAGGGGAGTTGAGAGTGCCAAGGTGAGGAGCATGATGATGATGATACAAGTTAGCATCTGCTTTGTTTTCTTGGAATGCAAGCGTAAGTGTGCAGCCTGCCACCCACCCACCCCCAGGCTGAAATGCCATACTGCTAGCTTGCACTTGAAATGGGGCCTTTTAGTTTGGAGGAGGCCGAAGCTGGCCACTACCTCATGGCTGCTTCGGCAGCGAGGTATCCATACTCAGCCCCCAGCCGCCCCTATTTGTCCCAGTGTGCCTTATACATAAGATTAAGCGCGCATACCAAAACATTACCTGTGCCCTCCCCAGTGCATTTAGTGGGAAGGACCGCCTATTCTGCTGTAGCGTGTGCATGCCAAACCCTTGTTCATGGTACATGCGAAGATGCCTCCCACCCTGCCCCTGTCGTTGCAGACTTGCAACTATCCCCGTTCAAGTCCTTGTCCCAGGGCAGTGTTCAATTGTACCTCTCCCATTCCTTGCAATGCAAGCGCAAGTATGCAGCCTGCCACCCACCCACTAACCCCCAGGCTGCAATACCATACTGCTTGCTTGCACTTGAAATTGGGCCTTTTAGGCATGTGGAGGCGGAATCTGGCCACCACGTCATGGCTGCGTTGGCGGCCTGGAATCCATACTCAGTCCCCAGCTGCCCGGCGGCCGGGTGTCCACACTCGGTCCCCAGCCGCCAGGGGGCGGCCGGGTGTTCATACTCAGTCCCCAGCCGCCCAGCGGCCGGGTGTCCACACACAGTTCCCAGCCGCCTGGGGGCAGCCGGGTGTCCATAAATGGTCCCCAGCCGCCCCTATTTCTCCTTGGAACATCCCCCCACACACTTTTCTTAGCCCGGCCTGCTTTAGGGCAGCATTGGACGAGCCCACCAGAGAACGAGACTCCCCCGATGGGCCCTGGCTTCTCCATCAGGGGAGTTGAGAGTGCTAGGTGAGGTCCATGATGATGATGATACAAGTTAGCATCTGCTTTGTTTTCTTGGAATGCAAGCGCATGTTTGTAGTAGCGGCTAGGCCTGAGGTGGTCAGCGTTTTGGCGCATATCCTACCTCCTCCGAGGATTGCTGGATGTTTTCCTGCTACTATCCCAGTTCTATGACTCCCGTTAAAACCAAGCTTCAGATGATAAATGATGGATGAGGCAGTGGCAAAGGAGAAAGAGCAGGAGGAACAGGGACCATTCACATCAATATCAGGCCAGTCAACCACATATGTCTTGTAGGATATGTTTCTGTAGCAAAAGTAGCTGTTCGGCTACACAGTTATAGGGCATACAGTGAGTGCAATACCTACCAAAAATTTTGAGGCACTCCAATGCCCCTTGGAAATGACATGGAGGTCAGAGGGCCTTAACTAAACCGTTTTTTCCATTTATAGCAACTGGGTCTCCTGTACACTGTTGGCCTAAGCAGTGAATGGAAGGCTTTCCAAAAATTATGAGGAACTGCAATGTCCCTTGAAACAGACGTGGATTACAGCTTACTAAAAACCTTCTACCCATTATTGGGGAGTGGGTCTCCCTTAGTTTTCGCCTTTGCATTGAAAAGCAAAAGCTGACTAAAATTAGGAGGAAATGCAATGCCCGTTGGAAGAGTCGTGGAGGTTAGAGGTAATTAAAAACAACATTTCAATGCCCCTTGGAAGAGCTGTGGAGTTCAGAGTGGCTTAAGAAGATGCTTAAGAAGACGCTTTTAATGCCCCTTTGAAGAGACGTGGAGGTCACAGTAGCTTAACAAGACGGTTTTAATGCCCCTCGGAAAAGTGGTGGAGGTCGCAGTAGCTTAACAAGAAGGTTTTAATGCCCCTTACAAGAGCCATACAGTACAGCATCTTAAAAACATTATTCCCATTATTGGGGAGTGTGTCTCCCATAGTCTTTGCTTATGCCTTCCAAGCAAAAGCTGCCAAAAATTAGGATGGAGGAACTTGCAATGCCCCTTACAAGAGCCATGCAGTACAGCATATTACAAACATTATTCCCATTATTGGGGAGTGTGTCTCCCATAGTCTTTGCTTATGCCTTCCAAGCAAAAGCTGCCAAAAATTAGGACAGAGGAACTTGCAATGCCCCTTACAAGAGCCATGCAGTACAGCATATTGCAAGCATTATTCCCATTATTGGGGAGTGTGTCTCCCATAGTCTTTGCTTATTCCTTCCAAGCAAAAGCTGCCAAAAATTAGGACGGAGGAACTTGCAATGCCCCTTACAAGAGCCATGCAGTACAGCATATTACAAACATTATTCCCATTATTGGGGAGTGTGTCTCCCATAGTCTTTGCTTATGCCTTCCAAGCAAAAGCTGCCAAAAATTAGGACGGAGGAACTTGCAAAGCCCCTTACAAGAGCCATGCAGTACAGCATATTACAAACATTATTCCCATTATTGGGGAGTGGGTCTCCCATAGTATTTGCTTATGCCTTCCAAGCAAAAGCTGCCAAAATTTAGGACGGAGGAACTTGCAATGCCCCTTGCAAGAGCCATGCAGTACAGCATATTACAAACATTATTCCCATTATTGGGGAGTGTGTCTCCCATAGTCTTTGCTTATGCCTTCCAAGCAAAAGCTGCCAAAAATTAGGAGGAAATGCAATGCCCGTTCGAAGAGTCGTGGAGGTTAGAGTTAATTAAAAACAACATTTCAATGCCCCTTGGAAGAGCTGTGGAGTTCAGAGTGGTTTAACAAGACGCTTTTAATGCCCCTCGGAAAAGTGGTGGAGGTCACAGTAGCTTAACAAGACGCTTTTAATGCCCCTCAGAAGAGATGTGGAGGTCCCAGTAGCTTAACTAGACAGTTTTAATGCCCCTCGAAAAAGTGGTGGAGGTCCCAGTAGCTTAAAAAGACAGTTTTAATGCCCCTCGGAAAAGTGGTGGAGGTCCCAGTAGCTTAACAAGACGCTTTTAATGCCCCTCGGAAAAGTGGTGGAGGTCACAGTAGCTTAACAAGATGCTTTTAATGCCCCTCAGAAGAGACGTGGAGGTCCCAGTAGCTTAACAAGACGGTTTTAATGCCCCTCGGAAAAGTGGTGGAGGTCCCAGTAGCTTAACAAGACGCTTTTAATGGCCCTCGGAAAAGTGGTGGAGGTCCCAGTAGCTTAACAAGACGCTTTTAATGCCCCTCGGAAAAGTGGTGGAGGTCACAGTAGCTTAACAAGACGGTTTTAATGCCCCTCAGAAGAGACATGGAGGTTCCAGTAGCTTAACAAGACAGTTTTAATGCCCCTCGGAAAAGTGGTGGAGGTCCCAGTAGCTTAACAAGATGCTTCTAATGCCCCTCGGAAAGGTGGTGGAGGTCACAGTAGCTTAACAAGACGCTTTTAATGCCCCTCGGAAAAGTGGTGGAGGTCGCAGTAGCTTAACAAGATGCTTTTAATGCCCCTTACAAGAGCCATACAGTACAGCATCTTAAAAATATTATTCCCATTATTGGGGAGTGGGTCTCCCACAGTCTTTGCTTATGCCTTCCAAGCAAAAGCTGACAAAAATAAGGACAGAGGAACATTCAATAATGGCAACACGGACCACGGTCACCCTGGTGGTATAGTGGTGGTGGAGGCTGAGGATAAGGAGAAGAACATAAAACAGCCGAAATGAGGAAGCATATACCCATGTGTGGGTGTGAAGCAGTGCATGTGAATACACCTCCCGAAATAACACAGTGTATTTGACTTTATGTTACTTTGCTGTCATTTGGTGGTGATGAGAAGTCTGGCCCAATCCAGCCCTTTTTCATTTTGATAAGGGTCAGCTTGTCAGCATTGTCAGTTGACAGGCGAGTGCGCTTATCAGTTATAATTCCCCCAGCGGCACTAAAAACACGCTCCGATAACACGCTAGCGGCAGGGCAGGCCAGGACCTCCAAGGCGTACAGAGCGAGTTCATTCCAAGTGTCCAGCTTGGATACCCAATAATTAAAAGGCAAAGAGGAATCACAGAGGACGCTGGTACGGTCGGCAAGGTACTCCCTCACCATCTTTAGAAACTTTCCACTCCTTGTGAGAGTACCCCGCGCCTCAGGGCCTGTAAGCTGGGCGGGTCTCAGAAAACTGTCCCAGAACGTTGACAGTGTTCCCCTGCCTCTGCTGGATTGGAGTTGCATCTCTCTCGCTTGTACGCCTTGATTGGTCAACGAACTGTGACCTCTGCCGCTAGCATGTTCAGATGGGAATTTTTTTAACAGTTCTACAGCATGGGCCTTCTGGTACTGCCCCATTTTTGTAGACCTCTCCACCTCAGGAATAAGAGAGTGAAAGTTCTCCTTGTAGCGGGGGTCTAAAAGTGTCACCAACCAGTAATGACTGTCACCCAATATTTTGACAACGCGAGGGTCACGGTTAAGGCAGCGTAACATAAAGTCAGCCATGCGTGCCAGACTGGTAACGGGCAAGACTTCCGTGTCCTCACCAAGATGACGACTGACCATGCTCTCCTCCTCCTCCTCCCCCCTGTCCTCAGGCCACCCACGCTGAACCGACGGTATGACAGTTGTACAGGTACTACCGTCTACAGCGCATGATACAAGCTCCTGTTCTTCCTCCTCCTCTCCCTCATTGTCCCCCAATGCATGTTGGGATGAGATGAGGCTGGGCTGTGTGTAATCGACCGCTACGGCTTCTTGATCCATCTCATCATACTCTGGCTGCAATGCCTCCTCTTTAATTCTCTGCAGAGAGCGTTGCAAAAGACAGACAAGTGGAATGCTGACGCTAATGATGGCGTCATCGCCACTCACCATCTTGGTGGACTCCTCAAAGTTTGTTAAGATGGTACATATGTCAGACATCCAGGTCCACTCCTGAGGTCTTATGTGTGGAGTCTGACCTGAATATCGACGCCCTTGTTGCAGCTGGTACTCCACAACTGCTCTCTTCTGCTCACAAATCCTTTGCAACATGTGGAGGGTAGAGTTCCAACGTGTGGGGACATCACACACCAGTCGGTGTGACGGAATCTGCAAACGCTGCTGCAACACAGCAAGGGCGGCGGAAGCTGTAGCCGACTTGCGAAAATGAGCTGACAGGCGGCGTACTTTGATGAGCAGATCTGGCAACTCGGGGTACGATGTAAGAAACCGCTGAACCACGAGGTTAAGCACATGAGCCAGGCATGGTACGTGTGTGATCTCGCCTTGCCTCAGGGCAGCCACCAGGTTACGGCCATTGTCACACACGACCATGCCTGGATGTAGGTTCAGCGGTCTCAGCCACAAATCTGCCTGCTCTTTCACAGCTGTCCACAATTCACAAGCAGTGTGAGGTTTCTCACCTAAGCTTATGAGTTTCAGCACAGCCTGTTGCCGCTTGGCGGAGGCAGTACTGCAGTGCTTCCAGCTTGTAACTGATGTGGTGATATCTGAGATGGAGGCTGAACATGAGTTGGAGGATGATGCGCAGGAGCTGTACACTGTGGGGGCAACTCTGACTGACATAGGGCCCGCAATCCTCAGTGTGGGGAGGATGTGTTCCGTCCCAAGCTCCGACTGGGTCCCGGCTTCCACCATGTTTACCCAGTGTGCCGTCAGGGAGATGTACCGTCCCTGGCCACAAGCACTTGTCCACGTGTCCGTTGTCAGGTAGACTCTCCCAGTAACTGCGTTGTTGAGGGCACGGCAGATGTTTTGGGACACTTGCTTGTGTAGTGCGGGGATGGCACACCGGGCAAAATAGTTTCGGCTGGGGACCGAGTACCGAGGGACGGCCACCGCCATAAAGTTGCGGAAGGATTCCGTCTCCACCAGCCTAAAATGCAGCATTTCCAACGCAAGCAGTTGTGAAATGTTTGAATTTAGGACTGCGGCCTGTGGGGCGTTATCTGCGAATTTCCGCTTTCGTTCAAAGTTCTGGGATATGGACAATTGAACGCTGCGGTGGGACGTGGACGTGGACGTTGATGCTGTTTTTTGAGAAACTGCCATAACAAGTGAAGACTGAGAGGAGGGGGCATCTTTGCATGCAGTATGGACAGGGGATTGCCTTGCACACACAACAGGGGGTTCTATTGCACGCACAACAGCGGAAGAAGCAGTGGTGACACCCGCTGACACTGGTCGTGGACCCTGGGGTTCGCCCCACAAACTCGGGTGCTTTGCTGCCATGTGCCTGATCATGCTGGTGGTGGTCAGGCTGGTAGTTTTGTCACCCCTGCTGATGCTGGCATGGCAGGTGGTACAAATGGCCTTTTTGGGGTTATCAGCAGAGTCTTTAAAAAAATTCCAGACTCTGGAAGACCTACAGGTTGTACTGGAAACGTCCCTCGTGTTGGTGTTACGGGGAACTGTTGCCCGCCTTCTGTCTGCAGCCACCACACTGCTTCTTCCTGCCTGTTGGGGTGCTCTGCCTCCCTCCCCCTGTGTGCTGCTGTCCTTGCTCTGCATGTCCTCCTGCCAGGTTGGGTCAGTTACTATATCATCCACCACCTCGTCTTCCACTTCCGCACTCTGGTCCTCCTCCTGACTTTCCGGCAATTGTGTCTCATCATCGTCCACCTCTTGTGACACTTTCCCACCATCGCCTTCGTGCGACTGTGGCTGCTGAAATATTTGGGCATTGCTACATGCGATCTCCTCTTGCCCCGCTTCAAGTGGACCAGGCGAGAGGCCCGAATCTGTAAATGGAAAAGTGAACAGCTCTTCGGAGTGTCCAAGTGTGGGATCAGTTGTCTCTGGGCACTCAACATGGTGGGAGGTTGTCTCTGGGCACTCAACATGGTGGGAGGAAGGAGGTTCAGGGTGAGGAATATGCGGTCCAGACTCACAGCTACTGAGACTTAACCATGTGGAAGACAAGGTGGTGGTGGTGGTGGCGGCTAAGTGACTGGAAGCATTATCTGCTATCCAACCAATAACCTTTTCACACTGCTCTGTGTTCAATAGTGGTGTTCTGCAGTCCCCTATTAATTGGGACAGGAAGGTCGAGCGAGAAGATGTGGGTTTTTGTTGTGGCACAATTTCAGCTTGCCCACGGCCTCGGCCTCTGCATGCACCATCATCAGCATCACGTCCAGTTCCCCGTCCCTTGCCACGTGCCTTGCCCATTTTAAATGGAGGACAATATCTTCCACGCTCACTACAAATGACTGAATTTGGAGCAAACTTATATGTGATCCGTGTGAACCACAGTTTTAAATACCTGGCCTGTAGGTAACTATTTTGAACAGCAATCTGGTGTCAATTGCTTCACTGACACACTGAAACAAATTTTTAAAGGAGGTCAGAAATGGCAGTATTTTCTGAAAATGTATATGTGATCCGTGTGACAGAGAAAACACAGTTTTAAATGCCTGGCCTGTAGGTAACTATTTTGAACAGCAAACTGCTGTCAATTTCATCACTGACACACTGAAACAAATTTTTAATGGAGGTCAGAAATGGCAGTATTTTCTGAAAACGTATATGTGATCCGTGTGATGGAGAAAATAAAGTTTTAAATACCTGGCCTGGAGTTAACTATTTTGAACAGCAAACTGGTGTCAATTGCATCACTGACACACTGAAACAAATTTTTAATAAAGGTCAGAAATGGCAGTATTTTCTGAAAACGTGTATGTGATCCGTGTAACGGAGAAAACTCAGTTTTAAATACCTGGCCTGTAGGTAACTATTTTGAACAGCAATCTGGTGTCAATTGCTTCACTGACACACTGAAACAAATTTTTAATGAATGTCAGAAATGGCAGTATTTTCTGAAAACGTATATGTGATCCGTGTGACGGAGAAAACACAGTTTTGAATACCTAGCCTGTAGGTAACTATTTTGAACAGCAATCTGGTGTCAAAAACTTTGCTGACGCACTGAAAAGAAAATTTAATGGAAGCCAGAAATGGCAGTATTTTCTGAAAACGTATATGTGATCCGTGTGACGGAGAAAACACAGTTTTAAATACCTGGCTGGAGGTAACTATTTTGAACAGCAAACTGGTGTCAATTGCATCACTGACACATTGAAACAAATTTTTAATAAAGGTCAGAATTGGCTGTATTTTCTGAAAACGTATATGTGATCCGTGTGACGGAGAAAACACAGTTTTAAGTACCTGGCCTGTAGGTAACTATTTTGAACAGCAATCTGGTGTCAATTGCTTCACTGACACACTGAAACAAATTTTTAATGGAAGTCAGAAATGGTAGTATTTTCTGAAAACGTATATGTGATCCGTGTGATGGAGAAAACACAGTTTTAAATACCTGGCCTGTAGGTAACTATTTTGAACAGCAAACCGGTGTCAAAAACTTTGCTGACACACTGAAAAAAAAATTTAATGGAGGCCAGAAATGGCAGTATTTTCTGAAAACGTATATATGTGATCCGTATGATGGAGAAAACATAGTTTTAAGTACCTGGCCTGTAGGTAACTATTTTGAACAGCAATCTGTTGTCAATTGCTTCACTGACACACTGAAACAAATTTTTAATGGAGGTCAGAAATGGCAGTATTTTCTGAAAACGTATGTGATCTGTGTGATGAAGAAAACTAGGTTTTAAATACCTGGCCTGTAGGTAGCTATTTTGAACAGCAATCTGGTGTCAATTGCTTCACTGACACACTGAAAAATTTTTTAATGGAGGCCAAAAATGGCAGTATTTTCAGCACAATTATATGTGATCAGTGTGACGGACAAACCACAGTTTTAAATAGCTGGATTTTTAGCACTGTAATATGGAAAGGACCTGGCTGTATTCTGCAGTGCCAACAAGCAAATAGCGCAGAAAAACTGTGTTCTCTGGATTGTTTTTTAAGCACATAATGAGGATTAAGATCCAAAAAAAAATTATTCCTGGCCCCTGAGACCTGGGTCTATTTCTAGAAATATTTAACAGCAGCAGCAGACAGAACTGGAATGGAGCCTCTTGTGCTATATGCACTGCAGTCTGCTATATACCCTGCCTGCCTGCCTATATACACTGCCTGCCTGATATCTCTGCAGATGGATTAGTCCTCAGAAGGACTGTTTGTTGAGATGGATATGTGTCTCTAATATAGTTTGGTACACCTACACTAACTAGAAACAAGCAAATCTCTCCTTAGCTCAGCAGCACCTCTCCCTACACTGTCTGATTCCGGAGTGACTGTGACGAGCTTGGCGGCTCCAGGTCTGATATAGACCTGATGACACTGTGCGGCCAGCCAATCACTGTAATGCCACAACCAACATGGCTACGGCATTACAGTGAGTGGCAGGCAATCCCTGCATGTTCATTGGCGCTCTAAAGAGTGCCAAACATGCAGGGAGGAGACCCGAGCTCCCGCCGAGCAACCCCAGAAATACTCGATGAGCGCCGAGAATCTCGAGCAGTGAGATGCTCGGGCAAGCACCGAGCAGTAGCGAACATGCTCGCTCATCACTACTTAAATCCTTTACATATCTTAGAAATGAACGCCTCACAAATGCTCTTCTAGATGAATGAGCAAATATTCTCATAGAGACAGTCCAAAACCTTGTAGAAAGCCTTCCCAAAAGAATGGAAGCTGTTATACCTGCAAAGGGGAGACCAACAATTTAGAATGTGATATCATAAATGTTTCTGTAGGTGTAATGTGTAGGCTATCCTATACATTTGTCTATATAGTTTTAAATTATTCTAATAAGTGGGTCTCAAGAGATCAGCCATGACTCTTCTCCTTTTAATGATCTTATACCTGGTTGTAGGCTAATTGACTGCAGAAGAAACCTCCTCCCATTACTGTGTCTGCAGTAGAAATCCTGGATCACTAAGCCTTCACCTAAGTCATCTGCCTTCCAAAAGTTGAAAGGAATCAGAAGGATATTAATGCCTGTGATTTTTTACAAGACTATTTGTTTTAGTAACAGTAGACAGGTTTTTATTTTTTCACTTTTATCATTAATATCTACATTTAAACTGAACATACACTTCAGCTGTTGCTCCTGACCCTTCCATAGCACTGCACACTCATTTCGGAATGTGTATAGAGGAGGTTGATTCTTCACTTTATAACTGGGTGAAGATGGCTTGTTCCACCAAAATCAGCAGGTTTAGCCAACATTAAAGACTTAATACACATAATTTTCAGATCGGTGGGAGGTTTCACCATTGAGATCACTATCAATCCTGAGTATGGGGCTCTGAATTGCCAAGTCAGAATACAGTCACTCAAGTGTACCACACCATTCCATTTGTTCTCTATAAGACCAGCATAGATAGCCGAGTACAATAATATCTGTAGCAGTCCCATGAAGAATGAATGGACTTGTGGTACACATGCCGTTCTGATGGGGCATTTCAGAGCTCCATTTTAAGGATATCCCAATGGTCAGACCCGCACTGATCCACAAGTTATCCCCTATCATTTCAATAGGAGAGAACTTTTAATGTTTAATCAGAGGTGTGTGGCCATCTTTACTGTTTCTTTTTTGGAAAATACTGTAGATACATAGAAAGCACATAGAAGAGAACCTGTCATTTGCCGAGGGCCACAATATTCTGATCTATTTGAAAATGTTAAAATCCTTTGCAAGTTTGGGACCATTCACAATACAAGATTATCGGGAACGCGTGCTCCTCTTTTCACGATAATCTTGCAGTCTAAACAGGCTGCTGATAACTCACAGATGAGCAAAACACTCATTCATCAAGTAAAATGATCTTTTGTGCTGCACAAAAGATCATTGATCTCGGCAGCACATTGTCTTGTGTAAAAAGGACTTTTACTGCCGAGAAAATTGCAGCCTATGTGCACTGAGTACTATTTAGTTTAGTGTGCATATGAAGATCTGTCTGCCTGTTGAAGCAGGCTATTAAGTGACCACAGTGTTAAGGGGACGGTTGCAAACAACTTTATTAAATAATGGAAAGCAACCAAACCCGGGGTCCGCGATGCAGCCTGGAGGACTGTGGCTGAACACCTTCCAGGTGAGAAGGTAAAACAACCAACTTAAATAACAATCCCTTCCGTGTTACTGCACACTGGAACGGGAATACGGATTCGCACTATCTCCGTTAACTGCACGAGAGATGTGCGATAAATAATGTATCTGTAGTCCTGTTGCAGCACAGGGACTACACAGCAGGCGCCAGGATGCGTGTGTGATACACGCCGGCATATACATGCTCCCAGCCGACGTGCTACCGGACTGAGGAGTATCTCTCCACGTGGCTTACAGGCGGTGCCGGGAATACGGCGTCTGCAGACTGCTCGGGGTGTATGGCGACCCCTTTGTCGGAGCCAGACTGTCAGACGAAGCTACCTGCCTCCCTCCATCTAAGGCTGCCTACCCCCCGCTAAACCTGCCTGACAGAAGCTAAAGCACACGTGGAGCCCAAACGACCAAGCGTCCACACAACAACACCATCACAGCTCAATGATCAGAGCGCGCCGCCATGTTTGTGGGCGGGCTATTTAAAGATTAAGCCCTGCCCACCATCACACTATTGGTGACATCACCCGCGACCAATCAGGCGGTGCCAGGTCACCGGATCAGCTGACTCCCAAACCACCAATCACGGTCCGCCATGTCACGGGCATGCTCAGTGCAGTGAATCCTGGACTTAGGCTGTAGCAGCCCGGTTTCCCTCCGCAACCTACGCTTTATGTTGCTAGGAACAAAGACCCAAGAGACAACTTTTATATCTCATGCACTAGCTAGGTGTTGGGACTCATGATGATGCTGAGCAGCATCAGCCTTGGCTGGACAGGAATGGGAGACCTCAGAATCCACTGATGGTTCTGAACCCATTTCAAATCCAGCAAACACCCGACGCCTAGCACACAGATTAATAAATGTTTACTGATCGGCGGATGTTTAGTGCCACAAAATCAGGTGATGTAAATGCACTCTTAGGCCACGTGCACACGTTGAGTATTTGGTCAGTATTTTACATAAGTATTTGAAAGCAAAACCAGGAGTGGGTGATAAATACAGAAGTGGTGACGTGTTTCTATTATACTTTTCCTCTGATTGTTCTACTCCTGGTTTTGGCTGACAAATACTGAGGTAAAATACTGACCAAATACTGAATGTGTGAACGTGGCCTTAGATTACCACAGTTTGTAAAGAGGTGGAATGTGTTCATGTGAACGTCACCTATTATTTAGTACCTGACATAGCACTGGTATAAATGATTTTACTTACACTACATTACAACAATTACAGTAAGATTTATGACCCCATAAGAGTGAGAATAAGATTGGTTTGCACTTAGCATGAATTTAAATAAACCAATGACAAGTATATGCTGCAGGAATTTATATACAGAAGTCTCTAATGATTCTCTTCTCAAATGGTTCCAAGATCAGAGAAATTGCACTAAATCTGAAGCTAGTTCAGAATGTTTTACTTATTGGAGGGAATTTTTATGATCTTGTGTACAGATGGCTGTTCAATCTATCCAAACTTCTCTTTTATTTTCCTGTAATATTTCCTATTTGTTGGCAAAACAGTCGATATTTTATTTTTGCTTATTTAGTAGGAATGTCAAAAATTAAACCTCTTTGGATGAGCGACTCTGCTCTGTTCGCACAGATTACTGACTTGGAATGTGCCCAGAACCCATTGGTTCCTTACGTGATAGTTCCAGTAATGGATGGGAACTCACTAAAACATTCTGTGCATATTTTAAATACAAACAGATGCTCAGAAGTTGGAAATAAGAAGCAAGCTTTGCATTCAGTGCACCGTGCATTTCAGTACTTTCTGGAGATGTCGTACTATTCTAAGATGAAAATTTGGAAATAATTTATATGTAGAAACTGATATGTTTTTTATTTTGAAATACTTCATTAATCATTAGAAAAGGACATAGATACCAAATACATACATAGAAACATACCTAAAATAATCAGCACTCACCCCTCCCTGATAAGGCAATAAAAAATAAAAAAAATGCTCCCAGGTAAGTTCTAAAAACAGCAAACCAAAGAAATGAGTGGGAGCATAAGTTGGTAGACGTGCACCGAGTAAAGGCCCCGTCACACTTAGCGACGCTACAGCGATCCCGACAACGATACGACCTGTCAGGGATCGTTGCTACGTCGCTATGTGGTCGCTGGTTTGCTGTCAAATAGGCAGGCTCACCAACGATCAGGGGAGCAGCGACATCGTGGAAAGAATCTTTCCACGATGTCCTGCTCCTGATTACCAGCCTGCTGAAGCAGGAGCAGGCTGGTAACCATGATAAACATCGGGTTACTAGGGGCACACGCGCACCTAGTAACCCGCTGTTTATCATGGTTACCACTCTGCTATGGTGAGCGGGAGGTTACCACTCACCGTAGCAGAGTGGTAACCATGATAAACAGCGGGTTACTAAGTGCGCGCGCGCCCCTAGTAACCCGCTGTTTATCATGGTTACCAGCCTGATCGCTGGTCCCGCTTGTCACACACAGCGATGTGTGCTGACCAGCGGGAGGGCCAAGACCAAAAAAAGGTCCAGGACATTCTGCAGCGATCAGCGACCTCACAGCAGGGGCCTGATCGCTGCAAAGTATCACACATAGCGACATCGCTGGTGAGGTCGCTGTTGCGTCACCAAAACCGTGACTCAGCAGCGATCTCGCTAGCGATCTCGCTATTTGAGACGGGGGCTTAAGAGCACGTTCACACTGTGGCCATTTCACAGACAAAACCCAATAAAAACCAATTGAGCATATACCCTATAGTAAGTAAATAAATAAACAGTACATGTAAATAACATAGGGTACTTAATGTTATTTTGATCAAAAATGCATAAAAGCCATCACACCGCGACAAGGTGTACCCAGTCAGAACGGTCCTAGCCTATCTTTTTTATTGAAACCTTATATTGTGTCAGCCAACCTCAATGTGAATAAGGGCAGAGCCACCTGTCCACATGAACCGATATAGATAATTGCCTAACTTAGAAAGGGGGGTCACGCCCTGGTTTGTATAAAGTGCAAGAAAATACAGCAAAACCAAAGAAATGAGCTGGAGCATAAGTTGGTATATGTGCACTGAGTAAGAGCACATTCACACTGTGTCCATTTCACAGACAAGACCTAAACACCCTTAGGCTGTGTGCCCACTATGCGTTTTTTAAGCATTTCCGCAGCGGCAATTCCGCTGCAGAAACGCTTAAAAAACGCTTGGTAGAAGGTCTCCAATGTTCCCCAATGATAATCCGCATATGCTGTGCACATGCTGCGGAAATTTCCGCTGCGGATTATCATTGCGGAAAAATCCGCAGCACTACCAATTATTTTGCGTAAACGCGGCATTTTTTGTCGCCATTGACTTGCATTGAATCACTTAATATCCGCATGACTACATGTGCACATGTGGATATTAAGCGATTCAATGTGCGGATTGTACCCGAGTTCTGGAGAAGAGGAGACTCTCATCCAAACTCGGGTACCATGGTACCTGTAAAAAAAAAAAGAATTAAAATTAAAAAAATACATTATACTCACCTTCTGATGGCCTCCGGTCTTTTCTCCGCTGCGTCCGGTCTCTTCTACGGCTCGCGATGGTCTAAAAGGACCTGCCATGACGTCATTTAGTCATGTGTCATGGATTTATATAGTGTGACCAAGTTGTCAAGCACTTTCCAAGTGATGCTAAAATCGCTTGGAAAGCGCTTAACAACCCGCATGCGGAAATGCAAGTGAAAAACGCTTGTCCCTGGCAGGAAAAACGCATGTAAAATCTGCATGCGTTTTTTTCTGCCAGGGAGATACAGAAACGCTCAGGAAAAATCCGGAGCATTTCTGCATCGTGGGCACTTAGCCTAAGACCTCCATGCTCTCTGTATTAAATTATTGTAATAGAGTCAACTTATCTCTTTCTTTCATATTCTTTCATACACCTGATCCATGGCCTCCATAAGTCCCAGAATTTCCTGATATTTTGTTCTCTTGGCTGATGTGGTTTTTAATTCATTTATTTTGATATCCTCAAAAGTTAAAATAATTGGAAGATTGTTAAGCACGTTGCACTTTTCTACTGCAAAAAATGGTCCTCAGATCACTGTTTCTAGTATTGTACTGAATTTGAGCTACTCTAAATAAATCAAATGATATTTTGAACACCATGAAATGTTTCAAGTTTTCTACATATATCTTTCCATCTAATGATATCTCCATTGGATAGACCATCTTGTCTTGATATGTAGCATGTAACTGTTTTTCATTAGAGACACTTAGAAGTCAAGTAAACCACAGTTTTTTGTGGTTTTCTCAAAAGAAACCTTTTCATGAGGTTCTTAACATTTTTTTTCATCAGTCATTTTGTTTCACACAACACAAAGGGAGAGAAGGGGAAATGTTATCCTCAATGTCTGTTTTTATTGCCAGAGGCAAAGTGTTATTTCAGTGGAATAAAATGTTTGGTCGGAGGCCCTGTTTTCCTTGGCAGCAGGACTTTGCCATGTGTTTGTGTTATTATTCAATGTGCATCGGAAAACAAATCTAAATATCAGTTTTATCAAATTTATTTAACACAAAGATAATGTATGAGAAACACAAGCTCATACATGCAGAGAGCTTGGTTATATATGCTCGTAAAAGCAAAAAGCATATACCTTTGTTACTAGTCTTTTTTTAAGGACTACCATAGTAATACATGGATAGTCTGTAGTGTATAGTTCTGAGCTGAACTGTATATCAGAGCCAGGCGGATGGGAGTAGGCCAATATTTAGTTGCCAGAAGGCTATCAATGTTTTTATAAGTTCCATACTATATCTATAGAAAAGTACTGGGCAACTTTATTAGAAGTAGGTACTGTATGATTTGTAATATTAAGTATGAAAGTTAATATGAGGAAGATATTGTTGGAATTCAAAATATTTAGTACCCCAATTCTTCAATTAAAAAATAGGCATCGGAAATAACATTCTTCCTAATTTTACAACTATGACTAAGCCCTTCTATAAATCATCTGTTTATGACCACGAAAAGTTCTCAAAAATACTATACTTTTAATTCTCACATAAGGGCAAGGTGGTTATAGTTGTCTAGTTTCTCTAGAAAATGATGACATTTTTATAAATTAATAGCTCATAGTAATGCCCTGTACCCAAGTGTAAAAAGGGAAGATGCATTGTAATGGAATAATGTTTGTAGTCACCAATTACAGTCTTTGAGTCATCATAAACCATAGGCTAGTTATTAGTCTTTGTCATTTCAGGAAAGGGCTGTAATTGAACACATCCTTTCTATTATTAGATTGGCCTTTTCTGCTGAGGCCTAATCTAAATCTATGTGATTTAAAAAATTGCCTAATATAGTCAGAGAGATAGACAGACAGACCAATCGATAGATAGTTATAGTGGGGGAAATAAGTATTTGAACTCTTGCTGTTTTCGTAAATTTACCCACTGACAAAGACATGAACAGTCTATAATTTTAAGGGTAGGTTAATTTTAAAATTGAGAGATAGAATATCCCAAAAAAATCAAGAAAATCACATTGTATAAATTAGATAATTTTTTTTTGCATTTTGCAGTGAGAAATAAGTATTTGATCCCCTACAAACCATTGTGAGTTCTGGCTCCTACAGACCAGTTAGACGCTCCTAATCAACTCGTTACCTGCATTAAAGACAGCTGTTTTACATAGTCACCTGTATAAAAGACTCCTGTCCACAGACTCAATCAGTCAGACTCTAACCTCTACAACATGGGCAAGACCAAAGAGCTTTCTTAGGATGACAGGGACAAGATCATAGACCTGCACAAAGCTGGAATGGGCTACAAAACCATAAGTAAGATGCTGGGTGAGAAGGAGACAACTGTTGGTGCAATAGTAAGAAAATGGAAGAAATACACAATGACTGTAAATCAACTTTGATCTGGGGCACCACGCAAAATCTCACCTCGCAGGGTATCCTTCATCATGAGGAAGGTGAGAGATCAGCCTAAAACTACACTACACGGGGGGAACTTGTTAATGATCTCCAGGCAGTTGGGACCAAAGTCGCCAAGAAAACTATTGGTAACACATTACGCCTTAAAGGTTTAAAATCCTGCAGTCCCCACAAGGTCCCCCTGCTCAAGAAGGCACATGTGTAGGCCCGTCTGAAGTTTGCCAATGATCACCTGGATGATTCTGTGAGTTATTGGGAGAAGGTGCTGTGGTCAGATGAGACAAAAATTGAGCTCTTTGGCATTAACTCAACTCGCCATGTTTGGAGGAAGAAGAAGGATGAGTACAACCCTAAGAACATCGTCCCAACCGTGAAGCATGGTAGGGGAAACATTATACTTTGGGGGTGCTTTTCTGCAAAGGGGACATGACAGCTGCACCGTACTGAAGGGAAGATGGATGGGGTCATGTATCGCGAGATTTTGGCCAACAACCTCCTTCCCTTAGTAAGAGCATTGAAGATGGGTCGTGGCTGGGTCTTCCAGCAAGACAATGACCCAAAACATACAGCCAAGGCAACAAAGGAGTGGCTCAAAAAGAAGCACATAAAAGTCATGGAGTGGCCTAGCCAGTCTCCAGACCTTAATCCCATAGAAAACTTATGGAGGGAGTTGAAGCTCCGAGTTGCCAAGTGACAGCCTCAAAATCTTAATGATTTAGAGATGATCTGCAAAGAGGAGTGGACCAAAATTCCTCAAACCTCATCATCAACTACAAAAAACGTCTGACTGCTGTGCTTGCCAACAAGGGTTTTGCCACTAAGTTAAGTGTTGTTTGCCAGAGGGATCAAATACTTATTTCTCACTGCAAAATGCAAAAAAAATTATCTAATTTATACAATGTGATTTTCTTGATTTTATTTTGGATATTCTATCTCTCAATGTTAAAATTAACCTACCCTTAAAATTATAGAATGTTCATGTCTTTGTCAGTGGGCAAACTTACAAAAACAGCAAGGGATCAAATACTTATTTCCCCCACTGTATCTAGAACAAAGTGTTATGTTCTGCTACCAGAGCTAAGGAAAGAGAGGAGATCTGTCCCTACGATAGAACTCAGCTGAATCCCTACGATGTAACAGGGAACCTGATCCTGCGATCAGACCTGCTAAAGTCCTAAGCTAGTCTGTACGGAGACCTATAGATGTGGGGAAGGAATCCCTACAAGCACTAAGGACTGGGAGGAAAATGGGACACCTCCTAACAGAAATAGTAGCAGACAGACGAACAAACAAAATATATAGAACATAGAGGTCCGTAGACCAAGCAAACTAACAGAGTTAGATACAGAGCACAGGCTAGCTAGAAAGTAGTTATACAATGAAGTCCAGCAAAGCCAGAAGGGCGGAGCAGGATTAAATAGGCCAACAAGGTCATGTGACCAGCAAAGGAAAAAACCTAAGAGCAAGGTTCTAACAGTACCCCCCCTTCTAAGAGGATCCTCCGGATCCCCTAGGACCAGGCTTATCAGGAAATCTCCTGTGAAACGCTCTGATAAGTCTGGACGCGGAAACATCATCTGACCTCACCCAAGAGTTATCCTCGGGTCCGAAACCTTTCCAGGCCACAAGATACTGCAAACTACCTCTATACCGTCTAGAGTTAAGGATGCGAGAAATTTCATATTCCCCGTCCTCCACCACCGGAGGAACAGAGGCAGAGGCGTCACCATCCGACACAACAGCTTTTTTTAACAGAGAGACATGAAATACCGGATTAATTCTCCAGGAGGTAGGAACCTCCAACCTAACAGCAGATTGGTTGACAACCTGAAGCACCTTAAAGGGCCCTACAAACTTGGGACCCAATTTCTTAGAAGGAATCCTCAACCGCAGATTCCTAGAGGACAACCAAACCATGTCACCAACAGCGAACAAAACCTCCTGTCGTTTCCTATCAAAGTAGTCTTTAGATTTTCTGTTGGCCTCCTGAAGATTACCACGCACATCCGTCCAAACTCTCTCCAAATCACCGGAAAAATTCTCCTCCTCAGGCACGGCAGATCCCAACTTGGAGAACGACCCAAACGACGGATGTCTCCCAGAACAACAAAAAAAAGGCGAACAACCAGCAGAAGAAGATGTATGATTGTTCAGAGCAAATTCAGCAAGTGGCAGAAACTCAGACCACCCCTCTTGATTGTCTGCCACAAAACAACGCAAGAACTGCTCAACATCCTGGTTTTTCCTTTCTGTCTGGCCATTAGATTCAGGATGATATCCGGACGAGAACAACAAATGAACTCCCAACCTGTCACAAAAGGCACGCCAAAAACGAGCCACGAACTGAGGACCCCTATCAGAAACAATGTCAGTAGGAACGCCATGAAGTCTGACAATTTCCTTGACAAAGGCCTTAGCGAGAGTTTTAGCGCAGGGCAGTTTGACGAAGGGAACCAAGTGACACATCTTGCTAAAACGGTCCACGACCACCCAGATGACAGTAAAACCCTCAGAGGGGGGAAGGTCAGTTATAAAGTCCATAGCCAAATGTGTCCAAGGAGCACTGGGAACCTCCAAAGGACAAAGCAACCCCTCAGCAGGAGTATGTGAGGACTTAGATCTAGCACATATAGTACATTGACGCACCCACTTAATGACCTCCTTCTGCCATCCAGGCCACCAAAAACTGCGACCCACCAGTCTCTTGGTCTCAGAGATTCCGGGATGACCTGCCAACCGAGACTCGTGACACTCAACAAACAAATCTCTCCTAAAGGTCCCAGGCACAAACAACCTCCCATGAGGAGTGTTAGATGGGGCATTCTCCTGTGCTTTAAGAATCTCATCTTCCAAAATGGAGTCCAAAGCAGCTATCACAACCCCTTCTTGTAAAATGTTCTCCTCTTTCTCAGCACCGACTATGGGAGAAAAACTGCGAGACAAGGCATCCGCCTTAACATTCTTAGTACCAGGGATGTAAGTAACGGAGAAATTAAACCGCGAGAAAAACAGTGCCCACCTAGCCTGACGGGCATTCAGGCGCTTGGCAGCATCAAGATATATCAGATTTTTATGATCCGTAAGAACCTGAACGGGAAATTCCGCACCTTCCAAGAAGTGGCGCCAGTGTTCAAATGCAAGTTTAATAGCCAATAATTCCCGATTACCAATATCGTAATTCAGTTCAGTCTCCGAAAATTTTTTTGAAAAAAAGGCACAGGGATGTAATCCATCCCCGTTATCCTGAGACAATACTGCGCCAACCCCCACAGAGGAAGCATCAACCTCAACCAAAAACGGCTTAGTCACATCAGGCTGCATAAGGATGGGAGCAGAGGTGAACCTCTCCTTGAGATACACAAAAGCTTCAATGGCCTCAGAAGACCACTGAACCGCATCAGCACCTTTCCTGGTGAGATCGGTCAGCGGTTTGACAATACTAGAAAAAATTTTTATGAATTTTCTGTAATAATTGGCGAAACCTAAAAACCTCTGTATCGATTTCAAACCAATAGGCCTAGGCCATTCCTGTACAGCTTGAACTTTAACCGGGTCCATCTCAAAACCATCGCTGGAGATAATGTAACCCAAAAAACTAATTCTCTGTACAGCGAACTCACATTTCTCCAGCTTAGCAAAAAGCGAATTGTCCATTAATAACTGTAATACCTCACGTACGCTCCGCCAATGAGACTCCAGATCCGGCGAATAAATCAAAATGTCATCCAAATACACAACCACATTTTTGCCGATCAAAGGTCTAAGGATGTCATTAATAAGATTCTGAAAAAATGCAGGAGCATTAGTAAGACCAAAAGGCATAACCAGATTCTCAAAATGACCCACAGGAGTGTTAAAAGCAGTCTTCCATTCGTCACCCTCCTTCATGCGCAACAGATTGTATGCCCCCTTATGGTCAATTTTAGAGAACCACTTGGCCCCCATTAACTGGTTAAACAGATCAGGAATCAATGGCAGTGGGTAAGGATTGCGTACAGTAATTTTGTTAATCTCACGAAAATCCAGACAAGGACGTAAACCGCTGTCCTTTTTTTTTGCAAAAAAAAATCCAACCACCACAGGAGACTTAGAGGACCTAATGTGACCGGCGGCCAAACTTGTCTGTATGTATTCCTCCAAAGCCTTCCTCTCAGGAATAGTAAGGTTAAATAAACGACTTTTAGGAAGAGTCGCTCCAGGGACAAATTCAATAGAACAATCATAGTCTCTATGGGGAGGCAAAACCTGCGATTCCTTCTCAGAAAAAACTCTCCAAAAATCCTGAATAGGAACAGGCAATTCTCCCCTATCCAAAGCTGCAATACGCCCATTACAACACTTGTCATAACATTTATGGCTCCAGGATTTAATTTCACTGGTAGACCAATCCAGTACAGGATTGTGAAATTTTAACCAGGGCAATCCCAATATTACTGGAGAAGGCAAGTTATTCAAAACTACCAAATCCAATTTCTCATGGTGAACACCATTAATAGTGAGAGGAAATTCACAGACCTTGAGAGTAATATTCTTCAAAGGGGAACCATCCACAGAAACCACAGCAATGGGGGATGATAAAGGTTTGGGTTTTAAATTGAGTCTTTCCAAGAATCCCCCATCAATTACATTCAGAGTAGACCCACAATCAACAAACACCCGAAATTCCATTAATTTTTCCTGAGCAATCGTGGAAGCAGCTAAAAATACACCCTTGGAATTTAAACAGGCAATACGGGCATGACTGACCATTTTTTTTTCTTTCTTCATACGAAGCTCACAGCCTTTAATCAAATGACCAGATTTTCCGCAATAGAAACACAAGCCTTCAGAAAATCTGCAATCTTTTTCTTGAGAGCGAGGTGCCACCGATCCAATCTCCATCGGTTCACCACTGTTAGTACACACATTCTCATAACCAGAAACTGACATAGCAGAGGATTTGCTCTCATTAACCCTTGCACGCAGTCTCCTATCCACCCGTATAGCTATTTGCATAGCCTGTTGCAAATCTTCAGGTGTAGGATAAGCAATTAGCAGGTCTTTAACCCTTTCATTGAGCCCAGCAAGAAATAGACTTTTCAGAGCAGAATCGTTCCACCCTGTTTGAGTAGACCAACGACGGAAATGAGTACAATATTTTTCCACATTACCTGATCCCTGTTTCAAATGTCTCAACTCAGTCTCAGCTGATGCGACACGGTCAGGATCATCATATAATAGTCCCAAAGCAGAAAACAAACTATCCACTGATCTGAAGCATGTATCACTAGGTTGCAAAGAAAAGGCCCACTCCTGAGGTTCTTTGCACAAAAGTGACATTATGAACCCTATGCGCTGGGATTCATCCCCAGAGGACTTGGGTCTCAAACGAAAATACAATAAGCAAGCATTTTTAAATGAAAAAAATTCTCGGTGTTCACCAAAAAATAAATCCGGCAAACATACCTTAGGCTCCAAGAAATGTGCTCCAGGACAGTTACTCACGTGCTGACGGAGCTCGGCCACCTCCAGAGAGAGTCCCTGCAGGCGATGAGCCAAATCCTGAACCGACACCATGATGGAACAGAAAAATCTTTCCTTAGAGAATTTGCAGGCTGGACTTACTGTTATGTTCTGCTACCAGAGCTAAGGAAAGAGAGGAGATCTGTCCCTACGATAGAACTCAGCTGAATCCCTACGATGTAACAGGGAACCTGATCCTGCGATCAGACCTGCTAAAGTCCTAAGCTAGTCTGTACGGAGACCTATAGATGTGGGGAAGGAATCCCTACAAGCACTAAGGACTGGGAGGAAAATGGGACACCTCCTAACAGAAATAGTAGCAGACAGACGAACAAACAAAATATATAGAACATAGAGGTCCATAGACCAAGCAAACTAACAGAGTTAGATACAGAGCACAGGCTAGCTAGAAAGTATTTATACAATGAAGTCCAGCAAAGCCAGAAGGGCGGAGCAGGATTAAATAGGCCAACAAGGTCATGTGACCAGCAAAGGAAAAAACCTAAGAGCAAGGTTCTAACACAAAGCTGAGACAGCATTCCCAGTTGGTGAAAAAGGGCAAACGGTATTTTATTCATGCCTACAAGGTACATTTCAGCTCTCTCTATCGAGCCTTTCCTCGTGAAAGGCTCTATAGAGAGAGGTGAAACATAGCTTGAATCCTTTTCACTTTTGATCAAATGGCAGTGCTGCATTATCGGAGAGAGTACTTAGCCAGCTATCATTAGAAAATTTAGCACCCAGAGAGGCTGCTCTGTTATTTATTTTTCTCATTAGAGATAGATAGATATAGTGCCTGGAAAAAGTGTTCATACCCCGTGAACTTTTCCACATATTTTTCATGTTACACCCAGAAATGTAAATGTATTTTATTGGTATTTTATGTGATATACCAGCACAAAGTAGCAAATATTTGTGAAGTGTAAAGGAAATGATACATGGCTTTCTAAATATTTTAAAAATATAAATCTGAAAATTGTGACGTTCATTTGTATTCAGCCCCTGTGAGTCAATACTTTGTAGGGCCACCTTTTGCCGCAATTACTGCTGCAAGTCTTTTGAGATATGTCTCTACCAGCTGTGCGTATCTAGAGGCTGAAAGTTTAGCCCATTTGTCTTTCTCTAGCTTAGAGAGATTGGATGGAGAGCGTCTGTGAACAGCAATTTTCAAGTGTTGCCACAGATTCTCAATGGGATTTAGGTCTTGACTTTAACTGGGCCATTTACTTTAAACACATAAATATGCTTTGAACTAAGCTATTCCATTGTAGCTCTGGCAGTATGTTTAGGGTCATTGTCATGCTGGTAGGTGAACCTACGGCCTCGTCTCAAGTCTTTTGTAGCCTCTAACAGGTTTTCCTCCTGGATTGCTCTTCCATCCATCTTCCCATGAACTCAGACCAGCTTCTCTGTCCCTGCTGAAGAAAAGCATCCCTCCAACATGATACTGTCACCACTATGTTTGACGGTGGGGATGGTATTTCAACGTGATGTGCAGTGTTAGTTTTCCGTCACACATAGCATTTTGCATTTAGCCCAAAAAGTTCTACTTTGGTCTCATCTGACCAGAGCCGCCTATTCCACGTGCTAGCTGTGTCCCCTACATGGCTTTTTTGAAACTGCAAACAGGACTTCTTATGGCTTGCTTTGTAAAATGGCTTTCTTCTTGCCACTCTTCCTTAAAGGCCAGATTTGTGAAGTATTCGAGTTATAGTTGTTCTGTGGACAGATTCTCCCACCAGAGATGTGGATCTCTGCTGCTCCTCCAAAGTGACAATAGACCTAATTAGTTCCCTCCTTGCTTGTGATGTCAGTTTAGGTGGACGGCCATGTCTTGGTAGGTTTGCAGTTGTGTCATAACTTCCATTTTTGGATGATGGACTGAACAGTGCTCTGTGTGATGTTCAGAGCTTGGGCTATTTTTTTTCATAACCTAACCCTGCTTTATTCTTCTCCACAACTTTACCCCTGACCTGTCTGGTGTGTTCCTTCTTTTTCATGATGCTGTTTGATCCTTAATGTTCTCAAACAAACCTCTGAGGCCTTCACAGAACAGCTGTAGTTATACTGAAAATAAATTACATACACACACAAGTAGACTCAGTTTACTACTTATGTGACCTCTGGAGGCAGTTGATCACTCAGGATTTTATTTAGGGATCTCAGACTACAGGTGGCTGAATACAAATACATGCCACAATTTTCAGATTTATATACCTGTTGTTCGTATATCACATAAAGTCCCAATAAAATACATTTAAGTTTGTAAGTGTAAGGTGAAAAAAGTGCAGAAGTTCACAGATATGAATACTTTTTCAAGGCATTGTAGATATATACAGACATACAGTACAGATCATAGTATATTAGATAGTAAGATAAAAATAAAAAAATATATAATAGGTAGATATTAGATAATAAGATAGATATATTTGATTTAAGATAGACATATATTAGTTATATATATTGTCATTTTTTACATTTTAAAAATTACAAAAAGGAAAATGGGTCAAAGCAAAAGTTTGGGCGCCCTGCATAGCTAGCACCTAGTAGCACCCCCTTTTGCAAGTACCACAGGTTGTAAACGTTTTTTGTAGCCAGCCAAGAGTCTTTCAATTCTTGTTTGAGGGATTTTCATCCATTCTTCCTTGGAAAATTCTTCCAGTTGTGTAAGATTCCTGGGTCGTCTTGCATGCACTGCTATTTTGAGGTCTAGCCACAGATTTTCAATGATGTTCAGATCAGTAGACTGTGAGGGCCATTGTAAAACCTTCGGCTTGTGACTTTTGAGGTAGTCTGTTGAGGATTTTGATGTGTATTTAGGATCATTATCCATTTGCAGAACCCATCCTGTTTTCAACTTCAGCTTTTTTACAGATGGTGTTATGTTTGCATCAATTTGATGAAATTTCATTGAATCCGTTCTTCGTTCTACCAATGAAATGTTCCCCATGCCATTGGCTGCGACATAACCCTAAAGCATGATTGATCCATCCCCATGATTAATGGTTGGTGAGATGTCCCTTTCCTGAAATTACGTACCCCTTTTTCTCCACACATACCTTTGATTATTGTGGCCAAATAGTTCTATTTTAACCTGATCGGTCCACGGGACTTGTTTCCAAAATGCATCATGCTTTTTTAGATGTTCTTTTGCATATTTCTGACTCTGAATTTTATGGTGTGGATGCAGAAGAGGTTTTCTTCTGATGACTTCCATGAAGGCCATATTTGTGCAGGTGTCTCTGAACAGTAGTACAATGTATCACAACTCCAGAGTCTTATAAATCTTTCTAAAAATCTTTTGCTCTCAAGCAGAGATTCTGATTTGCCTTTCTAGCAATCCTATGAGAAGCTCTCACTGAAATTTTGCTTGATGTTCCAGACCTTATCTTGACCTCAACTGTTCCTGTTAACTGAGATTTCTCAATAACATTTCAACTGAAGAAAAGGCAACTTGAAAACGCTTTGCTATCTTCCTATAGCCTTCTGATTCATGGGCCTCCAGCATTTTCATTTTTAGAGTGCTAGGCATCTGCTTAGAATAACCCATGGCTGCTGTTTATTGGCACAAGGTTAAAGGAGGCTTGAGTTTTATAAAACTGGGAAATTTGAATCACCTGGCCTTTCCTAACAATGAGGGTGAACAAGCCATAGCCATAACAGGCTAACTAATTTCTGAAACCTTGGTCAAAGTTATCTGAGCACACAAATCTACAAGGGTTCCCAAACTTTTGCATCGGCCCATTTTCCTTTTTTTCAATTTTTCAAATGTAAAAGATGAAAATATATTTATATATGTATGTGACGCGCCCCTGGGCCTGTGTCGCGCTGCGTTGCGCACGCGGGAGCTTACCCGGAGCCGGATCTGTTTAGGGTTGTAGTCTCGTGGCGGTGACCCGGTCCGTGCCCAGGGAGTCAAACTGGACGGCAGTCTGTTAGCGGTAGAAAATGGTTGATGACTACGCCACCCGTTGAATGCAGCCAGGGGGGCTGCTGCTGCAGGGCAGACCGCTGAGGCCGGTGGAAGGATGGTGCAGCGTGATAGTATAACCCCCAACGGGAGGGGTATGGCCTCAGGGCAGCCGACGTGGATGATGGGGGTAGCAGGAACCACTCAGAGACGGTATGGTAGCGTTCAGGGTCTTTACTGGTAACAACGATAGACCCTCCCGGAGTACTTGCTAGCGAACGGGGCCTGGTCAGTCCTTGAGCAGATGGGATCTCCCCTGGCCAGGCGTAGTTGTAGGCCTCCCAAGCTGACTGTACTCTTCTGGCTACCTTGCTAGAAGCTGATGTAAGTAGCCCACGTCCCTGAGTGTACCGTGTGGTGCTCACCCGTATGGCCGGTGACTCGGGGCCTTCTAATGGCTTCCGCTCCACGATGGCGGTGCTGGTCCCACGCGTGTGACCGGGCCTTCGGGCTTCTGGGCCAGGGGACCTGAAATCCCCTGCCTGACGGATTCTGCTGCTGGGTAGAAGTTAGTCCCCACAGCCTCGGACTCCGGGTCCGGTAAAGAATCTTCTTAGTCAGGGCGAGCTCTTTAGCTGCCAGCCCCTGACTCCTTGTGACTCTGCTGCTTCCTATGCTGCTCTTGTCTCTACTCTTCCTGGACTCACTCACCCTGCCTCAGCCCCGGGTTTATACAGGGGAAGTTCTTCCCCTCCCAAGGCTGGGCAGGAGGTGTGGCATGCACAGGATCCCTGACCAAAGGACCTCCCACCTGCTCTCAGACGTAATATCTCTATCACTGTGACAACCAGACCCCTGGGGTGTCACACTCCCCCCTAGTGAAATTTAGTACTCCGGGACTAAACACTTTTTAGAAAAATATAACAAGGTATATCAAAGAACAATAAAATACAATAAGGAAACACAATAAGATGGTCACGGATGTCCGCAACCGGGTGCAGTCTTTGAAGAAAAGCAAAGGTGTCCATTTCACCAACACAGGGAGACGTAACCAGGTAGGGGTCTGTCCTACCCCAAGTCCTTAACAGTCTCTAGTCCATCCTGGGTTACGCTCCAACTATATACAAAGGATTCCCGGTAAATCCACCGAAGACTCCTAAAAACAACTAGAAACACAAAATTACACACAAGCAACAATAAACAGGTAAACATTGTAAAACAACTTAAACATTTAGATCCTCCAACGTGCGGGTAACTGGCCTCTAGTGGCCCTAGTGGACCTACGGAGCTGACTGTCTGGCCCTGAACTACAGGGTGTAGGAGCTGTCAAGGGTAAACTGGGCAGCTGTCTACCGGCTCTTTGTCTCACTAGGGGTACGGCAGGCTCACTATAAGCAGAGGGTGGATTCTCCTGTTCCGCTTGGGTGGAGTCTTCTGCCTCCTGGACCGGCTGCTCTTCCAGCTCTACCCGTTGCTCCGTAGGTTCTTGGGATGATGGTTGGAGGAAGGTGAGTACGGGTACCACAACTGCACCATTGACTTGAGTCCAAGACCGAGGGAAGTCCCCGAGCACGGTACTAACCATATCTTCCCTTTCTTCCACGGGTCGATGGTCTTCCTGTTCCTCCTCAGGGTTCCTCAGTTGTTCGGGGCACTTCTTCAGGTGGTCCCGGGATACAATGGCTGTGGTTTCCCCTCCGTCTTTACTGATGGTACAGACCTTCGGGTTCTCGTGGCTTGAGGGCAGTACGGTGTACGGGTCCTTCTCCCACTGGTCGTCCAACTTGTGGAGCCGTCTCTTCCTCTTCAAGACCTGCTCTCCGGGTACCAGGGGAACAGCGGGAGCATACTGGTTGTAAGTCTTCTCTTGTCTTTCCCTAGCCTGACAGAGACTTCGCTCCACGCTCTCCTGTACTTTCCGGTACTGCTGCTGCCTCTCTGTGTCCCAGTCTGTTTCTGGTGAAGTGTCCTCGGGCGTCAGGACTCCCATTTCCAGGTCAACAGGTAACTTACCAGGTCTTGCCCTCATTAGGTAAGCCGGGGTACAGTTGGTGGAACCTACCGGGATGTGGTTGTATAGGTCCACCAGATCGGGCAACTTCTCAGGCCACAGACTGCGTTCTTCCAGGGGCAACGTTTTTAGAAGATCCATTACCACCTGGTTCATTTTCTCACAAAGTCCATTAGTTTGCGGATGGTAGGGTGTCGTCCTTATCTTCCGGCAGCCATACAGATTGCAGAATTCCTGGAAGACCTCCGCTTCAAAGGCAGGTCCCTGGTCCGTCAGCACTTGGTCCGGGTACCCGTGTGGACGGCAAAAGTGCTGCTGGAAGGCTCTAGCTGCTGTTCGAGCCGTTAAGTCCTTGACGGGGACGACAACCAGAAACCGGGAGTAATGATCCACGATGGTTAACGCGTAGACGTAGCCACTTCTGCTGGGGGTCAGTTTTACATGATCCAAGGCTACCAGTTCCAACGGTTGCCGGGTGACGATGGACTGCAGGGGAGTCTTCTGGCTGGCCCGGTCCTTCCTTCTCAGATTGCACGGGCCACAGTCTCTGCACCACTTCTCGATGGTTCCCCTCATGCCTACCCAGTGGAACCGCTCGCGCAGCAGGAACTCCAGCTTTTTCCACCCGAAGTGTCCAGCTCCGTCGTGGTATGCCTCCATCACCATGGCTGCGTCTCTTCGTGGCACCACTACTTGCCAGAGTAGTTCATGCGTCCTGGAGTTAACCATTCTGCGGCACAACTTCCCCTTGTAAAGGAACAGTCGACTCTTCTCTGCCCATAGTTGTTTGGCTTCCTCTGGAGCGTCTGATTCCAGGCTAGCCTCCGGGCGAGTCAGCATCTCCTTCACCAGTCGGACGGCAGGGTCGCTGTCTTGCGTTTCCGCCCAGTTGTAGTGAGGTAAGGGGTTCAACGTAGCAGCCTGCTTACTCCTTACCCGGTGGGAATACTGGATAGTCCCATGACGGTGGAACGCAGGGAGTTCAACTTCTTCCAGTCCCTCCGGATCTTCTCCTCCGTCCGGCAGGTTGGGCATCCTGGACAGGGCGTCCGCGTTGGTATTGGAGCGCCCTGCCCGGTATTTAATTGTGAACTCGTAGTTGGACAGACGGGCCATCCACCTCTGCTCCAGGGCACCGAGTCTTGCCGTGTCCAGGTGTGTCAACGGGTTGTTATCCGTGTATACGGTGAACCGGGAAGAAGCGAGGTAATGCCTAAAGCGCTCGGTGACTGCCCATACCACGGCCAGGAACTCTAGCTTAAATGAGCTGTAATTTTCGGGGTTCCTTTCGGTGGGTCGCAGTTTTCGGCTGGCATAGGAGATTACTCGTTCTCTCCCCTGCTGAATCTGGGACAGTACGGCTCCTAGCCCGATGTTACTGGCGTCGGTGTAGAGGATGAAGGGCTGGCTATAGTCCGGGTACGCCAAGATTTCATCCCCCGTGAGGGCCATCTTCAGCTGGCGGAAGGACTCTTCTTCTAGCTTTTCCCATTTGAAGGGCGGCTTCTGGTTCTTGGCCTTCCGGGACTGGCCTATCAGGAGGTCCTGCATAGGTGCTGCCTTTTTGGTGAAACCGGGAATAAACCTTCGGTAGTAGCCTACCAACCCTAGGAACTGCCGCACTTCTTTTACGCTGGAGGGGCTTGGCCATCCCTTAATTGCGGTGATCTTATCGGGGTCGGGAGCCACTCCGTCAGCGCTCACCACGTGTCCCAGGTATTGCACCTTTGGTTTCAGGAGGTGACACTTGGAGGGTTTCACCTTTAGGCCGTAACTCGCCAGAGCTTCGAACACCTCCGCCAGGTGTTTCAGGTGGTCCTCATAAGTTTTGGAGTATACGATGACATCGTCCAGGTACAACAGGACCGTCTCGAAGTTTCTGTGGCCCAGACAGCACTCCATTAATCGTTGGAAGGTTCCTGGGGCGTTGCAGAGTCCGAACGGCATGCAGGTGAACTCGCTAAGTCCCATCGGGGTGGTGAATGCGGTCTTCTCCCGGTCCGCCTCTGCTACAGGAACCTGCCAGTACCCGCTAGTGAGATCCAAGGTAGAGAAGAAGTTAGCAGATCTTAAAGCAGCCAATGACTCCTCTATCCTTGGTAAGGGGTACGCATCCTTGTGTGTGATACGGTTGATTTTCCGGTAATCTACACACATCCTCATGGTGTTGTCTTTCTTTTTGACTAAAACTAGTGGGGCTGCCCAGGGGCTACAGCTATCCCGGATTACCCCAGCCTCCTTCATGTCTCTAAGCATCCCCTTGGCGTGTTGGTAATGTGCAGGGGGTACGGGTCGATACCTCTCTTTTATGGGAGGATGATCTCCCGTGGGGATGCGGTGTTCTACCCCCTTGACTCGCCCGAAGTCTAACGGGTGTTTACTAAACACTCTCTCATACTCTTGAACCACCCGATAGACTCCTTGTTTCTGGTGTGAGGGAGTGGAGTCAGTACCCAGATGTAGTTGCTGACACCAGTCCTCCATGTCTTTCTTAGAGCCGTTACCTTCCTCCGGGTGAGATGGAGGCAAGGGTTCCACAGATTGTATAGAATTTTGATTAGTGGTATATAATTTGGCTAGCGTGGCATACCGGGGCAGGTACACTTCCCTCTCCCCGATATTTATTATGCGAACGGGCACCCTCCCATGGCGTACATTGACCACCCCCCGTGCTGTCAAAATGGTGGGCCTACTGTCTGAGTAAACTGGTTCTACCATTGCCTGGTAATCTCTACCTCTCAGACCAATAGCTGCCCGGCACCAAATCATCATTTCACTTTTTGGGGGCATGGCAATAGGAAAAGGGTCACACATTCTTACGCTACCAATCTCACCGCCGGAGAGTTCCACTTGTTGCCGTTGCATCAGTGCCCGGATCTCTTTCTGGAGCACCCGCTGCTCGCCGGAGCTGGCATTCTTGGCAACCTGCTGTAAAAGGAAAATCACCTCTGCAAGACAATTTTCAATTACATTAGTTCCTAGAGTTATTTTTGGGTGACTCTCATGTTTGTCAATATCTACAATGATCAGTCCCTGTGCGGCCAGTTCGACTCTACCAATTTTGATGGTCACCTCTTTAAATCCGATCTGTGGCACGGGCTGACCATTGCTGGCGATGATACTCAAGTCGTCGTCAGGGTAGCGGGTAATATCCGAGTCATTCCAGTACTGCTTGAAGAGCACGTACGGGATGGTGGTGACCTGTGACCCCGTGTCCAGTAGGGCACTCATGGGAATGCCATCCAGTACCACAGGCAAGACTGGACGTCCTCCCACATATCTGTCGCGCCAGTTCGATGGGCCTGGTGATCTTTTTCCTGGGGGTTGGCCCTCTACCCCAGGTTGTGCCCGTTTAAAGAACAGTACCTTTCCATATGTCCGGGTTGATTGCAGCGGCGGCAGATGGGTCGTCCGTCCTCGTTGTATCGGTCACTGGGTCTTCCTCTGGCCGGTGGGGTCCTCCTTGGTCGACGCCACGGGATGTCCTCCGGTCCGGATGCCAGCTGGATCTTCCCTGGAGTGGAAACCTGTAAAGACTGCACAGTTCGGGTTAGCGCAGCAACGCTTTTAGCTAGCTCTTGGACCTGATGGTGTAGGTCTGGAGCCGGGTCATTGTCCAAAGCCTGCGCATCAGCTCCCACAGGCCCTGCTGACAAGGGCGCCGCCTCCTGGTAGTAAGTGGTAGTGGGGCGTCTGTGGGTCACAACGCCACCTGGTGCCGGTTCTCGGAGCACCCGGATGGCTCTGTCCTTGAACTGTGCAAATTCTAGATGAGGGTCCTGTAAGGCCATTGCCCGCAACTGGGTGCGGTGGGCATTGCAATATAAACCCTCTATAAATTGTTCGGTCAACAGCCTGTCCTCGTTTCCCACTCCATTAGGGTCGGTCTGCTTAATGGCCCTCAGGGCCTCTTGTAGGTTGAGTGCATAGTCCCTTATACTCTCATGCGCTCGCTGCTTGCACCCGTAGAATCTAAGTTTAATCTCGGCTGAGGTGCGGGTATCAAAGGTGTCCTTCAGCCGGGTTAGTATCCCTGCGACAGTCTTCCTCCCAGGTGGCCAGGATTTTACTTCCCTTTTGGCTGCCCCAGTTAGTTGGGCCACCAGGATGCTCACTTTTTGCTCTTCTGTGAGGGGGTACACCTGGAAGAGGCTATCCAGCTTTTCTCTAAAGTCATGCAGGGTATGTGACTCCCCTGAGTACTGGGGTAGCCAAGCTGCTCCCGGGATATAGGGCATGGTGAAGGGCATAACTGCAACAGCGGTAGCGCTGGCGGGGGTTGAGGCAGTGGAGCTCTCCTCCGTATCCGACATCTTCCTCCCCCCTAGTGGACCGTGGCCTACCTTGCGATGATCCTGTTCCGTAGGCCGCGGCTCCGCAGTGGATCGTCAGGGTTGAGGACCTTCCGTCGCGCTCCTGTGACGTCGGCGTCTGCTGGGCTCCTTCCAGGACCTTACGCAACGTCCAGACGTGAGGCGGGGCTTCAGTTCTCGCGCGCTTTCGGAGTCCACGCCCCTCTTCTTCCCGCGCGGCGTCCTCAAGATGGCGTCCAATGGCGGGAAAACTCCACGGATGGCGGGAAGAAGGCTGAAGATGGCGCCGGATGGCGGGAAACTTCACCGATGGCGGGAAGAAGGCTGAAGATGGCGCCGGATGGCGGGAATCTTCACCGACGGCGGGAATCTTCACCACTGGTAAGTTTGAACAGTCTTTGCTTTTCAGGCACGCAGTACCCGGTGGTTGCGGGCACGTGATCCTGCCGACTACGCCAAAGTTGACGCGCCCCTGGGCCTGTGTCGCGCTGCGTTGCGCACGCGGGAGCTTACCCGGAGCCGGATCTGTTTAGGGTTGTAGTCTCGTGGCGGTGACCCGGTCCGTGCCCAGGGAGTCAAACTGGACGGCAGTCTGTTAGCGGTAGAAAATGGTTGATGACTACGCCACCCGTTGAATGCAGCCAGGGGGGCTGCTGCTGCAGGGCAGACCGCTGAGGCCGGTGGAAGGATGGTGCAGCGTGATAGTATAACCCCCAACGGGAGGGGTATGGCCTCAGGGCAGCCGACGTGGATGATGGGGGTAGCAGGAACCACTCAGAGACGGTATGGTAGCGTTCAGGGTCTTTACTGGTAACAACGATAGACCCTCCCGGAGTACTTGCTAGCGAACGGGGCCTGGTCAGTCCTTGAGCAGATGGGATCTCCCCTGGCCAGGCGTAGTTGTAGGCCTCCCAAGCTGACTGTACTCTTCTGGCTACCTTGCTAGAAGCTGATGTAAGTAGCCCACGTCCCTGAGTGTACCGTGTGGTGCTCACCCGTATGGCCGGTGACTCGGGGCCTTCTAATGGCTTCCGCTCCACGATGGCGGTGCTGGTCCCACGCGTGTGACCGGGCCTTCGGGCTTCTGGGCCAGGGGACCTGAAATCCCCTGCCTGACGGATTCTGCTGCTGGGTAGAAGTTAGTCCCCACAGCCTCGGACTCCGGGTCCGGTAAAGAATCTTCTTAGTCAGGGCGAGCTCTTTAGCTGCCAGCCCCTGACTCCTTGTGACTCTGCTGCTTCCTATGCTGCTCTTGTCTCTACTCTTCCTGGACTCACTCACCCTGCCTCAGCCCCGGGTTTATACAGGGGAAGTTCTTCCCCTCCCAAGGCTGGGCAGGAGGTGTGGCATGCACAGGATCCCTGACCAAAGGACCTCCCACCTGCTCTCAGACGTAATATCTCTATCACTGTGACAACCAGACCCCTGGGGTGTCACATATGTATTTTGCCTAAAATACAAAGGGAATGTGTCATCTTTAACATTAGACCTTTTAGAGATCATTTCATTTTCAACCTACTTAATTTTGACCAGGGGTGCCCAAACTTTTACATTCTACTGTAGTGACAATATGGAGAGGATACTTTAGTTAGCCATATTTCACTTATACTGAGTATGTGAAATGAAAATGGACTTGGCAGTGGATTGCACTGTAGAGTTCTTATGAGAAAATAACTTTCTGGATTGTCTTTTTCTTTTTTTCAACTATTGAGATAACCTCAGACTTAGAAATGTTTTGATTTCAACTAATGTCTCTACCCAACTGCTGGAAATATTTTTAGCTCTGGTAGCAAGTATATAAAAATTCACTCCTGGCTGCTGTCTTGTATTTACTGAAAATGCATATATTGGTAATTTTTTAATATTAGTTTAGTAAAATCCTGCGTATTGATGACTTGAAATGTCTTTTTCAAGAACTGCAAAGAGAAAAATACAAATACTGTCCACAAAATATGAAAACTGGTAGCAAAAAAATAAATGCACCTTCTACTGGGCATAAGAACTTCAATTTATGGCCAAGTATAGACCTCCTCCTGAGAAATTGTGGCTATAATAGCTGAATTGCCTCCAAGTCCTCTTAAAGGGGCAATATTTTACTAGTCAAAATAAGAATGTCTATAACCTCAAAACTAACATATATCAAATACATGCAGACTGCCAGTATGGGGGAACGCAGAAGTCTTCGCAGCCAGACTGCAGTTGCAGGGAGAGGTCCAGACTACACAGCCATACTTCTGATATGAATACAGGACCAGAAACACAGTGAATCTAGTGCTCCAGGGGACACAACAGACTTTACATTCAGATTGCTTTTATAGGGCATGATCTAGACTAAGCAGTAAGACTACTATTAGTGGGGATGTCCGAACTAGGCAGTATGTTGTTTTTTCATGCTATACAGACTACAGGAGGTATAGCTCTAAGAGGTATAGCTACAGGAGGTGCCGCAGACTGCAAAGCAAGACTACTGGTATAGGAGATAAACCTGACTACACTTCTACACTAGAGTTTTATAGGAGATGCTCCATAACAAACCGACTGCTCTTCTAGCTCCATAATAAATAGATATGGTGATGTTGAAGATTTGTAGTTTTTAGCTGAATCATTACGAAATATAGTACAGCAACTATTATCTACCTCATCACAACATGGGGGATTATAGGAAGAGAGCTGTGACACACGCTAAATTGTGAGGTTCTACAGTGCAGTCTGCAAATCACAATCCCCCTTAAGGCAAGCCTGCAACTGTTGTAAACTACAACACTCCTTCCCTTCTCAACAGCTAAGGCTTAGTATAGGTCTAGGCATAGGCAGATTATAATGAGGGCAATCTGGGCTACCGCCCGGGGCCCCGAACCTCCAGGGGGCCCGGGGCTCCGGGGTGTCTATGGCAAGATTGCCCTCATTATATGTGCGGCGCCGCGGCACATACCGGCAGACAGTGGCGGGGGGGGCCCCCGACCGCTCCCCCAGCAGTGGCGCACGGCCGCTGCTCCTTCTTCGGCCGGGCCAGCACTGCAGCAGTTAACTTTCCTGTGCTGGCCCGGACGCGTCACTGCTAGGAGACACGGCCTTGTGCGCTGCCGTGTTTCCTAGCTGTGATGTCACGCAGTGCGCACCCGGCCTGCAGTGCTGCACCGGAAAAGAGCGCACCCGGCCAGCAGTGCTGCACCGGAAAAGAGCAGAAGGACTGTAGCCGAGCCGGGGGATGGTGAGTTTGTGTGTGTGAGTGAGTGTAAGTGTGTGTGTGTGTATGCATGTATGTATGTATGTGTCTGTGTGTGTGTGCAGGCAGATATCATTGTGTGATGTCTGTTTATATGTATTTTTGTGTTTCAAATGTGTTTATGCGTGTATGTATATGTCTGTATATGTTTGTGTGTGTGCGTGACTGCGTGCGTGACTGTGTGCGTGACTGCGTGCGGCCTCCTGCTGAGTATAGATGGCACCGTGCGGCCTACTGCTATCTCTGGGGGGGGCGCCGTGCAGCCTCCCGCTGTGTATAGATGGCGCCGTGCGGCCTCCCGCTGTGTATAGATGGCGCCGTGCGTCCTCCCGCTGTGTATAGATGGCGCCGTGCGGCCCCCTGTGGTGTATAGATGGCACCGTGCGGCCTCCCGCTGTGCATAGATGGCGCCGTGTGGCCTCCCGCTGTGTATAGATGGCTACGTGCGTCCTCCTGCTGTGTATAGATGGCTACGTGCGGCCTCCCACTGGGTATAGATGGCTACGTGCGGCCTCCCGCTGTGTATAGATGGCTACGTGCGGCCTCCCGCTGTGTATAGATGGCGTCGTGCGGCCTCCCGCTGTGTATAGATGGCTACGTGCGGCCTCCTGCTGTGTATAGATGGCTACGTGCGGCCTCCTGCTGGGTATAGATGGCTACGTGCGGCCTCCTGCTGTGTATAGATGGCTATGTGCGGCCTCCTGCTGTGTATAGATGGCTACGTGCGGCCTCCTGCTGTGTATAGATGGCTACGTACGGCCTCTTGCTGTGTATAGATGGCTACGTGTGCTCAATATTGAGTCATACAATTAATGTAAGGTTATGTGCCCAAGATGCAGAAATGCTCCGGATTTTTTTTGAGCGTTTCTGCATCTCCCTGGCAGAAAAAACGCATGCGGATTGTACATGTGGATTGTACATGCGGATTGTGCATGCTTTTTTCCTCCAGGGACTTGTGGATGTGAAGCGCTCTTCACATGCATTTCCGCATGCGGGTTGACAAGCGCTTTCCAAGCGATTTTAGCATCACTTGGAAAGTGCTTGACAACTTGGTCACACTATATAAATCCATGCAACTGTCATGGATTTATATAGTGTGATCGTAAAAGAATGGTAAAAAATAAATATATAATTACCTTCTGATGGCCTGCCGACGTCAGCGGTCGCGTGACCCGTCACATGACTAAATGACGTCACGGCAGGTCCTTTTCAGACCATCGCGAGCTGCCAGCAAGCCAGGACGCATCGGATAAAGACACCGGGGGCCATCAGAAGGTAAGTATAATATTTATTTTTTATTTTATTCTTTTTTTACAGGTTTTATGGTACCCGGGTCCGGAGGAGAGTCTCCTCTTCTCCAAACCCGGGTACCATCCGCACATTGAAACGCATGGATTCTGCATGTACAGATGCAGTGATGCGGATTCCATGTGTTCCAATGCAAGTCAATGCCGCGCTTCCGCAAAATAATTGGTAGTGCTGCAGATTTTTCCGCAATGATAATCCGAAGCGGAAATATCCGCAGCATGTGCGCAGCACATGCGGATTCATTGGGGAACATGGCAGACCTTCTACGAAGCGTTTTTTGAGCGTTTCTGCAGCGGAATTGCCGCTGCGGAAACGCTTAAAAAACGCATAGTGGGCACACAGCCTATAAAAAATTATTATAATTAATATTGTGCCAAATTAATTTCACGTGAACTATCACATGATCTATCACAGGGGATCATGTGACATGCCACGTGATACATCAGGTGTGTGTGGGGGGGGGGCGCGCCTTCTAAACTGCTCGGGGCCCTTGCTACTCTTAATCCACCCCTGGGTCTAGGCACTTCACCGGTCATGAACGTCTCTCTCTATGGGCAGTGGCTTTGTAAAAATATCTGTAGTCATGCCCTCAGTTGGGCAGTACTGCAATTCTAGAAGTCCTTTTTCCTGAAGATCCCTCAGAAAATGGAACTTCAAATCAACATGTCTGTACAAATACACTCACACTACCTTGGCTGTTATCATGTATGTGATATGGATTCACATACACTGACTGCTTGCTTTGTATGAGAGACGTTCAGGTGGTTTAGCTTTGTTTTCTTTTGTTGAACACTTGCTAACTTGTAGTGTTTGGGCTTGCACTGACTTCAACTATTTAACTATTTGTTCTTGAGTACTCTGATCACTTTTAGATTTTCTCAAGACTTCTCTTCTGTTCTTATTTCAAGTGATGTATTATCTTTCAGGTCCTTAGTGAAAATAACGCTGTTGCTAATACAACCCCAATTCCAAAAAAAAGTTGTGACACACTGTAAAATGTAAAGAAAACCAGAATGCAATAAGTTGGAAATCTCGTATAGCCATATTTTCTTCACAACAGAAAATAGAACACAGATCAGAAGTTTAACTGTGTTAACTTAACTCAGTTAGAAATTGATGGCAGCAACTATTTTACGTTTTTCACGCTGCAGTAAAAGTGATAAGACAGCTTTATTCTTTTGTTCAGTACAATTACCGTGATACAAGGCTTATATAGTTTTATAAGTTGCTATTTTTACACACTGAAGCGTTATTTTTCAAAAAATTATTTGTTCTTTGCATTACTATATTCTGAGATAAAAATGTTTAATTTTTCTGCCAAAAGAACAGTGTGAGGGCTTGTTTTTTTGCAGGAGGTGAGGTTTTAATTTGTACCATCTTAGACTATATCATCTTTTGTGATCGCTATTTTTACAGATTTTTCTGTGGTAGAGTGAACAAAAACCAGCAAATCATTACCATAATTCTTTTTTGTTTTTAATTGGGGTTTTAGTACCTCTGATTCTTTTGCAGTTTTGTCATTATGTATTTTGTTTTGCATTTTGTTTTTTATTTTGTTTTGTCATTATGTATTAGGTGAAGTGCTTCTGAAGCTCTGGTCTGACTCTCTTTAGAAAGTGGAGAACTTGTAGCTTTCACATCTTACTCTATAAGGTTCTTTGTCAGTTTCTGGTTTAGCCGTTCCTTAAAGGGGTTGTCTACTGCTCGGACAACTCTTTCTCAATCATTATATTTCCCCCATGTAAAATAATAATAGCTTTACTCACCTCTGGTGTGGGTGCCATTCCAGCGATGTCGGCACCTAGTCACAATGTCATGCAAGCCCACAGCCAATCAACGGCCGCTTCAGCTCTCACTTCTTCTGGGTGTCAGTTTCATCCAAAGGAAGTGAAAGTGATGGGGCTCCTGATTGGCTGAAAGACTCATGTTGCATAACAATCGCTGGAATGGCACCTGCACCGGAGGAGAGTATAGCTGTTATTATGTTACATGAGAGAAATATAGTGATTGACAATGAGTTCTCCATGCGACGTTCGTGTGACATTCTTGTGCGATCCATTTTCATACATCTACATTAAAAAATGTACATGATCAAATACAGTCTCCTAGGTTAATAATAGAAATTTATCCATAAAAATTGGATGCCACACAGATGTTCTGTGTGGGATCCTATTTTTTTATGAACTCCTACAAATGAATGGGTGCATCTCATCTGATATACGTAAGAAAGTTGTGCGATTTTTTTTCTCACGACAGTCGGACTGAGAGATAAACTGTTCATCTGAAGAGCCCTATTGAGCAACATAGGTCAGTGTGCTGTCTGTGTGCTATCCGATCAAAAATTGGATCAAAAACCACACTTCCAATTCATATGCTCGTCTGCATAAGCCCTAAAGGTGTTATTCCAATTATTTGCCAATGGATCAGATTGTAGTTTGACCTTTTCTTTAAGGCCCCGTCACACTTAGCGACACTGCAGCGATCCCGACAACGATACGACCTGTCAGGGATCGTTGCTGCGTCGCTATGTGGTCGCTGGTGAGCTGTCAAACAGGCAGGCTCACCAACGATCAGAGGAGCAGCGACATCGTGGAAAGAATCTTTCCACGATGTCCTGCTCCTGGTTACCAGCCTGCTGAAGCAGGAGCAGGCTGATAACCATGATAAACAGCGGGATACTAGAGGCACACGCGCACCTAGTAACCTGCTGTTTATCATGGTTACCACTCTGCTATGGTGAGCGGGAGGTTACCGCTCACCGTAGCAGAGTGGTAACCATGATAAACAGCGGGTTACTAAGTACGCGTGCGCCCCTAGTAACCCGCTGTTTATCATGGTTACCAGCCTGATCGCTGGTCCCGCTGGTCACACACAGCGATGTGTGCTGACCAGCGGGAGGGCAACGACCAAAAAAAGGTCCAGGACATTCTGCAGCGATCAGCGAACTTACAGCAGGGGCCTGATCGCTGCAAAGTGTCACACATAGCGACATCGCTGGTGAGGTCGCTGTTGCGTCACCAAAACCTTGACTCAGCAGCGATCTCGCTATGTGAGACGGGGGCTTTAGTCTCTTTTGCAAATTGTTTCTGTAGCTTTCCAAATTGTACAATTTTTCAAGTGTCTCTGTCTGTGGTATCTGCAACATGCTCTAGATTCCTTCTTGTTTCCTGTGTGACCTTGTACCTGTTGATTTAAGAGTGATTCTAATGACACTTTGTGTGGCATCCTGCACAAGTTACATTCTTCTCTGGTATTCATCTGCTTGCCTGGGCTTTAGAAATTCTACTGTCAGGTCTGTCATAGACCTTAACTTACTTTGCATTAACCCCTTCACAACATATGAAAACGATTATTAATTAAAATTAAAAAAACGAAAAACAATTGTGGAATAGCAATTTTTTTGCAATTTCACCACACTTGGAATTTTTTTCACATTTTCCAGTACACTGTATGGTAAAATCAGTGGTGCCATTCAAAAGTACAGTTCATCCCGCAAAAAACAAGCCTTCATACAGCTATATTGACAAAAATATAAAAAAGTTATGGCTCTTGGAATAAGGAGAGGAAAATCGAAAACGAAAAAAAATGGAAAATGGCCATGGCGTGAAGGGGTAGTGCATTGTATGCATCAGGTAAACTGTACCGCAATATAGCTGCAACATAGCTATCCTTTATATCGACACCCACTGACCTCAGTTGTTTGATCACTGCCAGCGTTTACATTCTCCTGGTGAGTCTCATTTTGCACACTTTCCTTAGTAGATCTACCTTGCTGTTTAGGCTGGATCTCGCATGCAGCTTTTGCAGTACATTTCTTTAGCAGTGTTCTCTTGTCTTATGCGAATCAGTTGGCCAACTTCCAATAATAAACTAATTGTTGCACTCGACTGCTTTTCTTGTCCCTTTTCTGATCATTAATCTGTGGTCTATCTACAGTATAGTAATTACTTCCCACAAGTTATATCTGGACATTAACATTTACACTTCCACAGTTAGTAATTGTCATTATTTATTATTATTCATTATTTATTAAGAAACTTTCTAATGTATTTTATTTGAGAATTCTCCTTCTTTCTCCTTTTATGAGACACTTTTTTCCTTCTGCCTCCTAAGTCTATCATACACATTGAAAAAACATCTCAGTTCCATATTGCTCAGGCAAGACAGACTACTAGCACAGTGAGTTGTCAGGTTACACCTCTTGTTTTGTTTTATGGAAAAGAGAGAAGAGGAGCAGAGTGAGAAAACAAGCAGCAGGAGACACAGACAAATCGTGCTGAGCTTTTTAACAAGTCTTTTACCTCACTACAGAGCTGGATTCTCATCTACACTGCTTAGTCCTGTTGTATAATTTCTTCCATGACTCTCCTGCTTCTATTTGTGTGATACTAATGGATGAAGATAAGGAATCCTCATCCTGGGTTCTATATTGTGTATTGGAGATATCACAGTAGCTAGTCTCCATCCACCTTCTCAGAGTCAATTGCAAATTAAGAGATAGAACCTGCAAAGGGGAAACTAGAGAAAATGCAGAGCACAAGAAATATAATGGCTAGAAATAGCATTATTCCTTATGTACACACATTGGACTGCTTATTCTGAAAAATATGCTTGAAAATATAGTTACCCTTTAAGCTTTGTTGGACATTTGTCTTCACTCCTTTATTTTGTAGCAAAGCCAGGTAGGCTAGGATTAAATCCTAGCTCTATAGGTTCTGATTTGATCACCTGGCTAGACCTGCATATAACCAGGCTATCTGTTCTCAACCAGTCAGCTCAGGGAAGCTGACCAGAGTGGATTTGTGTTGGAGCTAAAGAGAGAGACAAGCCAGAGTATGTTTCTGAAAAGAGTCTGCACAGGCCGTGTGCACCAAACCGCAAACTGGTTGCTATGGACAATAGCTGTTTTGTTTGACCGGATTGGGGCTAGCTCATCCATGTGTGAGTAGCCAGGGTCTGTTTCTTTTAGTTAGCGCTTGGACAAGGCTAGGAATTTATGTTTATGATTTTGTTTTGGTGCTGTGCAATATGTGGAAAGCAATAAAAACTGCACATTTGGACCAAAACTGCAATGCCTGTGTGAACGCTACCTAATGCCTAATGTCCAATGCCTGCTAAAGAGAGTGAATCCCAACAATTGGTGGATGAAATGTGAGTGTGAAGTCCCAGAGAGCACAAGCGATTGCAGTATAAAGATTGAATGTCCTAGGTAAAGGCAGCTACAGCGTTGCAAACATAGTCTGAACGCATGAAGGAGCTTATTAAGCAACTGGTCCAGGCCAATATGCAGCAGTGGCAGCAGCAGCAGGACCAACAAGAAACCAACAAACTCCTGATCCAGCAAGCAGTTGCAACAACAGCAGCAGCAGCAGATGGCTCTTCTGTCAGAAACTGTCTGGGCCAAGGAGATGGCACAACCCGCCAGCCAAAGTGAGGTTATATGGGTGAGGCGAACGGTACGGAAAGCCTTACAGCAGATGACTCTGGAGGATGACGTCAAGGTTTTCCTGACTGTATTTGAGAGGGTGGCAGACAGAGAGAAACTGTCCCCAGGTCCTAGCTCCTTACTTTACTGGGAAACCGCAGAAATTGTACTACAACCTTGCCCTGCAGGATGCCAAGGAGTACGACAAGCTGAAGGTGGAGATTATGGCATGTTTGGATGTCACCCTGGCAGTCCGGGCACAACGGATACACCTCTGGCGCTACCAAAGGGAAAAACCTTCCCTGTCCCACAGGGCTGTGGAGTCGGAGTCGTGGAGTCGGAGCCCATTTTGGTGGAGTCGGAGTCGGTATAAAATTGATAGACTCCGACGCCTAAAATATATAATAAATAGGGTACAGTAGTTCAATTCAGTTTGTGGGGAATATTTTTTCATAAGAATTTGGGAAAGTTATGAAATGTCCTGTAAATGTTTGTCCTATTCCTGATCTAAGGGTCTAGACTTTTAGCTGAGATTAATCTGTGCTACAGTAAATTTATCACTTAAACATGAGCCATGTATGAGGGAGTCGGAGCCGTGGAGTCGGAGTCGGTGTTATGGAAATTGAGGAGTTGGATTCGGAGGTTTGGCTTACCGACTCCACAGCCCTGCTGTCCTAGATGTTCAACCTGCCTAAACTGGTGCAAAAATGGTTGCAGCCCAAGACCTGTTCTCCAGCACAGATGGTGGAAAGAGTGATAGTGGACTGATTTATCCACTCACTACCGAAATCCACGCAAAGCTGGATTGCCCAAGGAGATCCCCAGAATGTAGATGACCTTGTGAGCCTCGTAGAAAGATACTTGGCCTTGAAAAACTCCCTGAGCAATCACGGGAGCCTAAGGTCACATTTCTGGGATACCCAAAGAAGGAGCCCAAGACCCCATCTGAGGGGTGCACAAAGACCCAGGAGTGGTCAGAGCTGGGTTCAAATGGTACAAGTCATTTATTTTATTGTACAGATGAGATAAGGATCTCTAGAAGCTTCCTTGTGTCAGTCTGTTCAACAAAGCCAAAATACTATTCTAGGGGGTTTCCAGAATACACAGCAAGTCTACTGTCATAGGAGGTTCCCCAGACTACACAGTCCAACTATCGTTATAGGAGGTGCTCAAGAATACGTAGAAAGTCTACTGTTATAGAAAGTTATTGAGACTACAAAGCCAAACTAATTATATGGGAGCTGCTTCAGACAATAAATCAGACTGCTATTAAAGGAAATATTCCTAACTACACAGCTACACTAGAGTTATAGGAGGTTCTCCAGACTATGAAGCTAGACTACTGTTATAGGAGGTGCTCCAGAATACACAGCTAGACTACTGTTATAAAAGGTGCTCAAGATAACTAAACCAGACTACTGTTATAGGAAATGCTCCAGACTTCACAGCTAGAATACTGTTGTAGGTTGTTCTTCAGACTGCAAAGCCAGACTACTTTTATAGGAGGTGTTCCAGAATACACAGCTAGACCTCTCTTATAGGAAATGCTCCAGAATATACAACTAGACTACTATTATAGGAGGTGCTCCAGATTAAAATGACTAAAGAAAATTGACATTTATCAACATTTATTACAAATTAAATAAACCTTCACTTTAACCTTGGAATCTGATGTAATTGTACATTGCAGCATGGCAACTTGTGGGATACAGGTGATTCAAAGGTGCTGTGTACCTGCTGTGATGAAAGTTCAAATGAATTATGAAGGTTTCATCCTGAATACCAGAACCCAATAAATATACTAATTATTTTGTAGTGTCCCAGAAGCCATTTTTCAATAACAACGTCAAAGCATCTAAACATGCTTCCTTGGCTGCAGTATCTCTGGACTTGTCTCCCATCGAGAACATATGGGGCGTCATTCCGCAAACAACCATTAAGAAAACTCACTGATAAGAGCTGAAGCACATAAGTGTGTGTATTTCTATGCGTGGTGCTCATACTTGATGCTCAATAAATCGAGATATTTTGAAAATGTTGCTTCCATTTTTCCGTCATTTGCATATCATTAACAAGTCAATCAATCCTGTGATTTCAATAATTGTATGACTTTTCCTTCTTGATGTTACAATTACAATAATGAGGAGTGTATGTACAATAGACCGCCTTGACACTTGGTAATGCTTTGATCAGAGTCAGCAAAGTAGAATCTTGAAGTTATCATTTGTAATCTATGCAGATGATTGGAATTCAGATTTTATTTTATTGTATTTGTCCTTATGAAAATGTATGCAGGAGCACATGCACATTTATTTTGTACTGAAAGAAACATCAGTCCTTTCAGGATATGCTGCCTATCATGTTTTAGAAATAATCATATATCAATAATAAAAATATAGCAGCAGCAATTTACAACCCTTCTTTTCTTCCTTTTCCATGTCGTTCAATATATATCACATTAAGAAGTTGCTGGTAGAATTTATTGCATATAATGAAGGTGAAGACAAGAAATGAAACTACTATACTACAAGTTGTCAGTTTTTCTTTATATATACAGAGAGCGAGCGAGATGTAACAAAAAAAAGTGTGTGTGTATATATGTATAAATATACATATATATATATATATATATATACATATATATATATATATATATATATATATATATACAGTACAGACCAAAAGCTTGGACACACCTTCTCATTTAAAGATTTTTCTGTATTTTCATGACTATGAAAATTGTACATTCACACTGAAGGCATCAAAACTATGAATTAACACATGTGGAATTATATACTTAACAAAAAAGTGTGAAACAGCTGAAAATATGTCTTATATTCTAGGTTCTTCAAAGTAGCCACCTTTTGCTTTGATGACTGCTTTGCACACTCTTGGCATTCTCTTGATGAGCTTCACCAGAAATGGTCTTCCAACAATCTTGAAGGAGTTCCCAGAGATGCTTAGCACTTGTTGGCCCCTTTGCCTTCACTCTGATGCCTTCAGTGTGAATGTACAATTTTCATAGTCATGAAAATACAGAAAAAATTTTAAATGAGAAGGTGTGTCCAAACTTTTGGTCTGCACTGTATATACACAGAGATTAGCATAAATAAGTACACCCTCTTTGAAAAGTAAGATTTTAATCAATACCTCACTGAACACGAGAACAATTTCCAAAAATTTAAAAGGGCTGAGTTTCGTAGAACATTCCTTATCCCATAAAATGAAAGTAAGGTTAATAATATACACCCCTCATCAAAAACTACTACATCTAGTATTTTGTTGACCTCCATGATTTTTAAGGCTACACCTTGTCTTCTAGGCATGGAATGAGCAAGTTGGCGACATATGGCAACATTTATCTTTTTCCATTCTTCAAGAACAATCCTCTTTTAGAGTCTGGATACTGGATGGAGAGTGATGCTCAACTTGTCTCTTCAAAATTCCCCATAGGTGTTTGATTGGGTTCAGATCAGGAGACATACTTGGCCACTGAATCACTTTCACCCTTTTCTTCTTCAAAAATGCAACAGTGGTCTGAGGTGTGTGATTTGGATAATGTAGGAAAAGTGCATGTCTACCAAGGGCACAGAGTGATGATAGAATCATCTTTCAATATAAAGCAGTAAATCTGTGAATTCATGATGCCATCAATGAAATGTAGCTCCACGGCACCAACAACACTCATGCAGCCCCTCATTAAGACAATGCCACCACAATGTTTCACTGTAGGCACCATGAATTTTTCTTCGTACTCTTCACCTTTGCAACGCTATACAGTTTTGAAGCTATCAGTTCCAAAAACATTTATCTTGGTCTTATCACTGAAGAGTATAAAGTTCCAGAAGTATTCATATTTTGCGGCATGGGCCCTGGAAAATTGTAAGCTCGCTTCCTTTGTGGACGACACACAAGCATGACATTCTTCTGTAGTGTAGTCTGTATTGTGTCACGGGAAACACCACTGCTTTGACTTTCTACTTCTTACCTAACAGAAGTGACCTTGTATGTCGATATTCTTCAACCCTTCTCATAAGAAGACGGTCCTGTTTAGGTGTTAACTTTCATGGTCTGCCTGGACATATCTGTGAGATGGTTGCAGTTGCATCTTTGTTAAAGTATTGTATCATTTTTGCTTCAGTATTTTGACTGATAAAGAAAGCATTTAGGGTGTGCAAAATAACAAATCTTGTTTGCAATTCATGGCTTAGCAATCAAGAAAACTCTGGGCAAAATAAAATAGTTTAACACACACACCTTGCAAAAGGAAATATGCTGGTGCCAATCGTGTATAACAGTGACTTAATCCACTTTTCCCAATGAAATGAACATGTAATCTTGGCATATTTATATAGGAGTGAAGAGTGAAACCACAGTCTGAAGGACCAGTGTGATGTTAAAAATATTTAGATTTGAGAGTCCTCAGTGGTTGATACCTTTTAATGGTCATCATCATCTCCCGCCTCGACTACTGCAACCTCCTGCTCTGTGGCCTCCCTTCCAACACTCTTGCACCCCTCCAATCTATCCTAAACTGCCCGAATCCACCTGTCCCCCCACTATTCCCCGGTCTCTCCTCTCTGTCAAACACTTCACTGGCTCCCCATTGCCCAGTGACTCCAGTTCAAAACCATAACCATGGCATACAAAGCCATCAACAACCTGTCTCCTCCATACATCTGTGACCTAGTACCTCCTCTTCCCACAATCGCATACAAGATTTTTCACGTGCATCTCCTCTACTCTGGAACTCTCTACCCCAAAGCATCAGACTCTCGACTACTTTGGAAACCTTCAAAAGGAACCTGACGACCCACCTCTTCTGACAAGCCTACAACCTGCAGTAACCATCGCTCTACCATACCACTGCACGACCAGTCTACCCTCACCTACTGTATCCTCACCCATCCCTTGTAGATTGTGAGCCCTCGCGGACAGGGTCCTCTCTCCTCCTGTACCAGTTTGCTGTTGCATTTTTGTTCAAGATTATTGTAATTTATTGTAATTGTTTTTGCTATGTATACCCCTTTTTTCAAATGTAAAGCGCCATGGAATAAATGGCGCTATAATAATAAATAATAATAATGGCTTACTAAAAAGATGGTAACAAGTTGCAAGCTTTCGAAACTACTCCGGTCTCTTCATCAGGCGTAGTATAACACAAAATCTGAAGGGTCACATATTTGTACACAACAGGACACAGAAATAATGCACTAGATGAGACAAGTGATTTAAAGCAGAGCTATTACTATGGGAAAGGGATAAACAGTTATGGCTGTAAATTGGATTGTGAAAATAAAAGGGAAAATAGGGGTAAGGAGAGTCAGCTCACCGGTAAGTTAGTGTTCCTTAGAAGGTCATCGCACGGAACCGCCCTGGTACGGGTCAAGCACATGCACAGCAGGAAAAGAAGAAGATTTATCGAATTAAGTTGAAACGCGTCGATCTGAATCGCCATGGAGGGTGCATGGTAGTTGCTTTTGACTGTATCCACTGGATTATCTTTTAAATTTTACTCAATAAAGAGAAATTAATTTTTATTAACAAAATCATCGCTGGATAAATCTTCTTCTTTTCCTGCTGTAAATATTGGATTAGTTCATAGATAGTATGAAAGTTATATTGTTCTGTGATTGAAGTCTGTATTTCTGCTTTTAAACATAAAACATAGAGTCATCAAATAGAATACAACACGCAAGTAAAGTGCGAAGTCTAAAAATATATGGTTAAATTAGTTGGGGCTCTGTTTTTAGTTTTCATTGTAATACACTGGTCACTTGCCATGATTAGTACGTAAAAGAAAACACAAAAAGTCAGCTCTCCAACAATGAAAACTCCTGTGCCACGAGGAGGAACAGCGTACGGAGCCGCCCAGGCTAGGGCTGTAGCAGCAAGTCGAGAAAAAAAGTAGATTCTCCAGCGATACGACCTCAGGTAAGTAAAACTTGAAGTTTATTTCACAAAAACGTTAAAACGAGGAATGATAGCACAAAGCAGACGAGACTACAGAGAAATGAAGCCACGACCATGTTTTTGTGAAATAAACTTCAAGTTTTACTTGCCTGAGGACGTTTCGCTGTAGAATCTACTTTTTTTCTGCTTGTTATGAGTAGTGGATCATTTTAATTGTAAGATGACGCAGGCACAGATAGTACTGCTTTCCTATCTCTAGCTGTGTACAGATTTATGCTGCCGTCACTTTATACTATTTGTAAGTATATATCATATCAAGAGAAGGATGCCAACTAGCTGAGTAGTGTCACGTGTTCACAGTAACACAATTAATAGAATTAGATTGCTGCCATTGTTTTACACTTTGATGACATCCTAAAGGAAAGCGGGGAAATATTTGTGAGCAAGCTTTATGTCACAGCAGTGTCCGGTGTTCTGTTTCCACTTTAGGGGATTCCTGCTTGTACTTTCCTGAAAATCATACTCAAAAAGCAGAACACGTTTTATTCAGACGGAGCTTTGCTTCCAATCACTTTGGCTTTGTGTTGTTCACAAAAATCTGGGATCCTGCCAACATTTTCTCCATATTCCCTGTGCATTGAGATCATATGACTTGCATATGATTAAGCAAAGCGTTGTTGCTGAAAATGGAAATTGTGTAAGCTAGCTAATATAAGTCATCTGCTGCTAGAACGTTGCTTTGTTCCATTACTTTGTATATAGGGAAGCATGTGATTGAGGAAAACATATGATAGCATATGGTGTTCAGTTATAAGGGGGGAAAATTTCAATAAACATAAAAAAAATTCCAAAACTGCGGAAAACACAACAATATAATGCAAAAGAAAGCACTCACAAAACAAATTAGAGCATGTCTCCTTATCAGGATAATATTAAAAGTATCATTGCATTTATGTGATTCCATTATCAAAAGGAAAAGGGCTCCTAAGAGTTGTTAGATATAACAGTGGCAGAATTCATAAAAGATTAATACAGTTCTCATAACTGAGGGCATTTTGTTCTCAAGTGTAAAGAAAATTTGACCAAAATGGTGCTGATGTACATAGCACCGACTTTTAAGTTGATTTTAGCGTGGAGTTACACATTCAGTTTTGATGCAATTTTTCATGCCATGGAAATGAATAGATGAAAAGAGAGAAGTATCTTTGTGTTATGTACCTAGAATACACATGTCAAACTCTGGCCAGCGGGCCAAATCTGGCCTGCAGGGTGAGTATATTTGGCCCGCAATGCTAGTCGGGGCCATTATACTGTATGGAGGACTCTGTGGGGCCATTATACTGTATGGAGCACTATGTGGGACTATTATACTGTATAGAACACTATGTTGAGCAATTACACTATATAGAGCACTATGTGAGACCATTATACTGTATAGAGCACTATGTGGAGCCATTATACTATATGGAGCACTATATGGGGCCATTATACTGTATGGAGGTTGGCTCTTGACTTTGCCCAAGCTTTTAATTTTGGCCCTCTGTGTATTTTGAGTTTGACATCCCTGACCTAAAACCTCTCTCACTGATAACAAAAGAGTGGGCACAAGTACCTTTTTGTATGGAGAGTGGTGGTTGAGCATGTGCACAGTGGTTCTATTGAAAGACTACGGGATTGACGGAGATAGCCAAGTAAAGCATTCGGTTACGTTTATCCATTTCTGTAGACTTTCAGTGAAGCCTGCACCATTATTTTATAGATGCTTCCATGGTAAGCTGTACAGCAAGGTTTATCACCTATAGCAATTTGACTAATGGTACTGACAATAGTGATCCCTAATAATTGTCTCATTTGTCAAGTATAAAGTAACAGAATTTAGCTACCTTGTAGACTACAGTCAGTTTCGGTGCTTTTTGATAAACATTGTGTTTAGGAAACTCCATCTTACTCATTTATCATAGGAAGTTTAAATTGAATAAAGACCCTTTAGCGAGCAAAGGTACAAATTCATCATGTAGCTTAATTTAGTGCATGGAGAATTCCCATCAATTGTACACTTGAAAATGTCTGAGAGTTGTGGAACCTCTGTACTTTGCACTATTATTTATGAAGACCTTAAGTGTTTATTCGCTGAAGGGTGTCACAACCTCCCACAAATCATCCTGCCTACAGGGCCAATATCTTTACTAAGACATTGTAAAGGAGCTGTTAGAACCTTGCTCTTAGGTTTTTTTTCCTTTGCTGGTCACATGACCTTGTTGGCCTATTTAAGCCTGCTCCGCCCTTCTGGCTCTGCTGGACTTCATTGTATAACTACTTTCTAGCTAGCCTGTGCTCTGTATCTTACTCTGTTAGTTTGCTTGGTCTACGGACCTCTATGTTCTATATATTTTGTTTGTTCGTCTGTCTGCTACTATTTCTGTTAGGAGGTGTCCCATATTCCTCCCAGTCCTTAGTACTTGTAGGGATTCCTTCCCCACATCTATAGGTCTCCGTACAGACTAGCTTAGGACTTTAGCAGGTCTGATCGCAGGATCAGGTTCCCTGTTACATCATAGGGATTCAGCTGAGTTCTATCGTAGGGACAGATCTCCTCTCTTTCCTTAGCTCTGGTAGCAGAACATAACAGTAAGTCCAGCCTGCAAATTCTCTAAGGAAAGATTTTTCTGTTCCATCATGGTGTCGGTTCAGGATTTCGCTCATCGCCTGCAGGGACTCTCTCTGGAGGTGGCCGAGCTCCGTCAGCACGTGAGTAACTGTCCTGGAGCACATTTCTTGGAGCCTAAGGTATGTTTCCCGGATTTATTTTTTGGTGAACATCGAGAATTTTTTTCATTTAAAAATGCTTGCTTATTGTATTTTCGTTTGAGACCCAAGTCCTCTGGGGATGAATCCCAGCGCATAGGGTTCATAATGTCACTTTTGCGCAAAGAGCCTCAGGAGTGGGCCTTTTCTTTGCAACCTAGTGATACATGCTTCAGATCAGTGGATAGTTTTTTTTCTGCTTTGGGACTATTATATGATGATCCTGACCGTGTCGCATCAGCTGAGACTGAGTTGAGACGTTTGAAACAGGGATCAGGTAATGTGGAAAAATATTGTACTCATTTCCGTCGTTGGTCTACTCAAATAGGGTGGAACGATTCTGCTCTGAAAAGTCTATTTCTTGCTGGGCTCAGTGAAAGGGTTAAAGACCTGCTAATTGCTTATCCTACACCTGAAGATTTGCAACAGGCTATGCAATTAGCTATACGGGTGGATAGGAGACTGTGTGCAAGGGTTAATGAGAGCAAATCCTCTGCTATGTCAGTTTCTGGTTATGAGAATGTGTGTACTAACAGTGGTGAACCGATGGAGATTGGATCGGTGGCACCTCGCTCTCAAGAAAAAGACCGTCGATTTTCTGAAGGCTTGTGTTTCTATTGCGGAAAATCTGGTCATTTGATTAAAGGCTGTGAGCTTCGTATGAAGAAAGAAAAAAAAATGGTCAGTCATGCCCGTATTGCCTGTTTAAATTCCAAGGGTGTATTTTTAGCTGCTTCCACGATTGCTCAGGAAAAATTAATGGAATTTCGGGTGTTTGTTGATTGTGGGTCTACTCTGAATGTAATTGATGGGGGATTCTTGGAAAGACTCAATTTAAAACCCGAACCTTTATCATCCCCCATTGCTGTGGTTTCTGTGGATGGTTCCCCTTTGAAGAATATTACTCTCAAGGTCTGTGAATTTCCTCTCACTATTAATGGTGTTCACCATGAGAAATTGGATTTGGTAGTTTTGAATAACTTGCCTTCTCCAGTAATATTGGGATTGCCCTGGTTAAAATTTCACAATCCTGTACTGGATTGGTCTACCAATGAAATTAAATCCTGGAGCCATAAATGTTATGACAAGTGTTATAACGGGCGTATTGCAGCTTTGGATAGGGGAGAATTGCCTGTTCCTATTCAGGATTTTTGGAGAGTTTTTTCTGAGAAGGAATCGCAGGTTTTGCCTCCCCATAGAGACTATGATTGTTCTATTGAATTTGTCCCTGGAGCGACTCTTCCTAAAAGTCGTTTATTTAACCTTACTATTCCTGAGAGGAAGGCTTTGGAGGAATACATACAGACAAGTTTGGCCGCCGGTCACATTAGGCCCTCTAAGTCTCCTGTGGCGGTTGGATTTTTTTTTGTAAAAAAAAAGGACGGCGGTTTACGTCCTTGTCTGGATTTTCGTGAGATTAACAAAATTACTGTACGCAATCCTTACCCACTGCCATTGATTCCTGATCTGTTTAACCAGTTAATGGGGGCCAAGTGGTTCTCTAAAATTGACCTTAAGGGGGCATACAATCTGTTGCGCATGAAGGAGGGTGATGAATGGAAGACTGCTTTTAACACTCCTGTGGGTCATTTTGAGAATCTGGTTATGCCTTTTGGTCTTACTAATGCTCCTGCATTTTTTCAGAATCTTATTAATGACATCCTGAGACCTTTGATCGGCAAAAATGTGGTTATGTATTTGGATGACATTTTGATTTATTCGCCGGATCTGGAGTCTCATTGGCGGAGCGTACGTGAGGTATTACAGTTATTAATGGACAATTCGCTTTTTGCTAAGCTGGAGAAATGTGAGTTCGCTGTACAGAGAATTAGTTTTTTGGGCTACATTATCTCCAGTGAAGGTTTTGAGATGGACCCGGTTAAAGTTCAAGCTGTACAGGAATGGCCTAGGCCTATTGGTTTGAAATCGATACAGAGGTTTTTAGGTTTCGCCAATTATTACAGAAAATTCATAAAAAAAATTTCTAGTATTGTCAAACCTCTGACCGATCTCACCAGGAAAGGTGCTGATGCGGTTCAGTGGTCTTCTGAGGCCATTGAAGCTTTTGTGTATCTCAAGGAGAGGTTCACCTCTGCTCCCATCCTTATGCAGCCTGATGTGACTAAGCCGTTTTTGGTTGAGGTTGATGCTTCCTCTGTGGGGGTTGGCGCAGTATTGTCTCAGGATAACGGGGATGGATTACATCCCTGTGCCTTTTTTTCAAAAAAATTTTCGGAGACTGAACTGAATTACGATATTGGCAATCGGGAATTATTGGCTATTAAACTCGCATTTGAACACTGGCGTCACTTCTTGGAAGGTGCGGAATTTCCCGTTCAGGTTCTTACGGATCATAAAAATCTGATATATCTTGATGCTGCCAAGCGCCTGAATGCCCGTCAGGCTAGGTGGGCACTGTTTTTCTCGCGGTTTAATTTCTCCGTTACTTACATCCCTGGTACTAAGAATGTTAAGGCGGATGCCTTGTCTCGCAGTTTTTCTCCCATAGTCGGTGCTGAGAAAGAGGAGAACATTTTACAAGAAGGTGTTGTGATAGCTGCTTTGGACTCCGTTTTGGAAGATGAGATTCTTAAAGCACAGGAGAATGCCCCATCTAACACTCCCCATGGGAGGTTGTTTGTGCCTGGGACCTTTAGGAGAGATTTATTTGTTGAGTGTCACGAATCTCGGTTGGCAGGTCATCCCGGAATCTCTGAGACCAAGAGACTGGTGGGTCGCAGTTTTTGGTGGCCTGGATGGCAGAAGGAAGTCATTAAGTGGGTGCGTCAATGTACTATATGTGCTAGATCTAAGTCCTCACATACTCCTGCTGCGGGGTTGCTTTGTCCTTTGGAGGTTCCCAGTGCTCCTTGGACACATTTGGCTATGGACTTTATAACTGACCTTCCCCCCTCTGAGGGTTTTACTGTCATCTGGGTGGTCGTGGACCGTTTTAGCAAGATGTGTCACTTGGTTCCCTTTGTCAAACTGCCCTGCGCTAAAACTCTCGCTAAGGCCTTTGTCAAGGAAATTGTCAGACTTCATGGCGTTCCTACTGACATTGTTTCTGATAGGGGTCCTCAGTTCGTGGCTCGTTTTTGGCGTGCCTTTTGTGACAGGCTGGGAGTTCATTTATCGTTCTCGTCCGGATATCATCCTGAATCTAATGGCCATACAGAAAGGAAAAACCAGGATGTTGAGCAGTTCTTGCGTTGTTTTGTGGCAGACAATCAAGAGGGGTGGTCTGAGTTTCTGCCACTTGCTGAATTTGCTCTGAACAATCATACATCTTCTTCTGCTGGTTGTTCGCCTTTTTTTTGTTGTTCTGGGAGACATCCGTCGTTTGGGTCGTTCTCCAAGTTGGGATCTGCCGTGCCTGAGGAGGAGAATTTTTCCGGTGATTTGGAGAGAGTTTGGACGGATGTGCGTGGTAATCTTCAGGAGGCCAACAGAAAATCTAAGGACTACTTTGATAGGAAACGACAGGAGGTTTTGTTCGCTGTTGGTGACATGGTTTGGTTGTCCTCTAGGAATCTGCGGTTGAGGATTCCTTCTAAGAAATTGGGTCCCAAGTTTGTAGGGCCCTTTAAGGTGCTTCAGGTTGTCAACCAATCTGCTGTTAGGTTGGAGGTTCCTACCTCCTGGAGAATTAATCCGATATTTCATGTCTCTCTGTTGAAAAAAGCTGTTGTATCGGATTGTGACGCCTCTGCCTCTGTTCCTCCGGTGGTGGAGGACGGGGAATATGAAATTTCTCGCATCCTTAACTCTAGACTGTATAGAGGTAGTTTGCAGTATCTTGTGGCCTGGAAAGGTTTCGGACCCGAGGATAACTCTTGGGTGAGGTCGGATGATGTTTCCGCGTCCAGACTTATCAGAGCGTTTCACAGGAGATTTCCTGATAAGCCTGGTCCTAGGGGATCCGGAGGATCCTCTTAGAAGGGGGGGGTACTGTTAGAACCTTGCTCTTAGCTTTTTTTTCCTTTGCTGGTCACATGACCTTGTTGGCCTATTTAAGCCTGCTCCGCCCTTCTGGCTTTGCTGGACTTCATTGTATAATTACTTTCTAGCTAGCCTGTGCTCTGTATCTTACTCTGTTAGTTTGCTTGGTCTACGGACCTCTATGTTCTATATATTTTGTTTGTTCGTCTGTCTGCTACTATTTCTGTTAGGAGGTGTCCCATATTCCTCCCAGTCCTTAGTACTTGTAGGGATTCCTTCCCCACATCTATAGGTCTCCGTACAGACTAGCTTAGGACTTTAGCAGGTCTGATCGCAGGATCAGGTTCCCTGTTACATCGTAGGGATTCAGCTGAGTTCTATCGTAGGGACAGATCTCCTCTCTTTCCTTAGCTCTGGTAGCAGAACATAACAGGAGCTCTTACCACGCAAACCTCACAGTGGAAAACAATAAAATATTATCCACTATGTTAGCTTTATTTATACATCACTAATTATTTGTTTCCCAGTGCTTATAAAGCTCCCACATACTCCACAGAACAGTATGGTACAGAGATTGTCACCACTCACACAAGTCCCTGTTCCCAGTTGGGTTGACATACCAAATTTCTTATCCTAGCGAAACACAATAAGGCCAGTTCTTTATGAAATCATCTATCAGAAGGGTTTTGGATTTGAGGGAAAACTGAGGTATATGGAAGACACCCACACAAACACAGGGAGAACATAGAAACTATATGTAGATGTTGCCTTTGGATACAAACCCAGGACCTCAGTGCTGCAAGACAGCAGTGTACCATTATCTTAGTTCTTATGCGCAGTACTTCCGAGTATATTTGGATGCTTACACATAAACTTACCCTACCGATTGTGATTTTTTTCTTAAGCCTAGGCAGTCTCATTTTACTCCTTTTTTAATATTTATCCTAAAACATGAGCTCAAAAGTGAAATGGCTAATACGTATAAAGGCTGGGAAATTGTCACCCATTACATACAGGAGCGGTAACTGAAAGAATGCAAAAAAATGTAAAAAAAAAAACCTTCTCAAATGCAAAATAATAAAATAAATAATATTAACTTTCCTGATCTCCTGTGGCCTGAGTCTGCTAGTGGTCATATGTCCTTCCAGATATGTGATACAAATCACCCCTGACAAAGCGCACTGTTTGAAATGCGCGTCAGGTCGGGCAGTAGGAGCTCCCCTTTACTTTGATTGTTGCATGCTTTTGACCATGCTGTAACATTGTTTAAATGTAATTATATTTTGGGAACTTTTCTCTGCTGTGTGTGATTAAAGTCACCACTTTATATATGTTGGATGTCTAGCATTACTATCTTCATTTATGCTTATTGATTATAGCTGGCACCATTATATATGGTATATATTTGTACTTTATTATTATTACTGATATCTTTCACAATTGAAATAATAATTGCACTTTCTTTTTATTTATATATACTTCATTCATCCACTTGCATGATGCATGCTCATCTGCATTGTGCCATCCCTTGGGGCCCTAGTTACCCTGCCCATTTTTCCTTTTATCTGATTCTTAACCTTGTATGGATTTCTTGTACTATATTTTTTATATGTTTTTATCTATTTTTCAATACTTTTTGCATTCATATATGTTCTTAGTCATGCTTCTCATGTTAGAGTGTTTATTAACCCTCCGTCACATACAATATCGGTTCTAACGAGTTCACATACAATGTGACTGTCAGGCGCAGGCTAGAAAAATACCTATAATATCTAATGTTTGCAATTTCAGTGTTCTAACAGTGATCAGTGACCTTCATAGGGATGTAATAAAAGAGACTACACATAATCAGGTGCAAAAAAAAAACATTTACTTAACATAAAACTAATAACTCTGAAATACAAACATTTCAAAACTCCCGCCAAATAGTCCCCAGTTCGACTCTGTCAAAAAACTCTACAAAGAAAATTTATGGAAACAAACTTAATTTTAAGGTACCTTAAGTACTATTAAACACATATTCAATCAGAATTAGATCCTGAAGTTTCCCCAGAAAAATTACACTTGCAGAGCAAAGAGCAAGAATTACACATCATTTTTGCATGTGTCAGGCAGATTGCATTATGACATTTGTGACATTCATAATTAGAAAGCCTTCTGATTCCGCTTTCCGTGGTGCAGGTGGTGCATCTCCTTCTTTTGGAAGGTGGTGCAGGTGGTGAATTTTCACTATCATCTTCTGGGCGGAATCTTTTGAGCTGAACTTGAAGGCGAGATGGGATACCGATTGTTTTCATACTTCTCCTGCGTAGCTCTCCAAGCACTAGTTCATGGGCCAATTTTTTCAGATAGAATCGTCTACGGAGTGGTTCAAGCTTGTTTTCAAGGTAAATGACTTGTGAATTTATACCACCCAAATTCAACATAGCAAAAAATATGACCATTGGCCAGCGTTTGGTGTTTCTGCTGACGTTGAAAGTTGAGCACATCTGATCAGCTGTATCAACACCCCCTTTGGTTGCATTATAAAATGTAATTATCTCCGGGTTTTTTTGTGCCTCAGTCCCAGGATCGATGGCATCATCATCATGAAGTGTTGATAGAAGAAGTACAATTTTTTTTGCTTGTGGTACATAGGAAACCAAAACCTTTCCATTATGGAATGCAAACATACTGCTGTACTGTTGTCTCCCTTTCACACTTACAAACTGTGTAGGCAATTCTTTTTTATTTTTTCTTACAGTTCCGACATATAAAAGCTTCTGCATTTTCAGATAATCAATCAGATCACAATTTGAAAACCAATTGTCAGCTGTTATATTGCGACCCGATCCAAATAAGGGCTCAGCCAGTCTTTTTACAACATCACTAGGTTTGTTGCTGACACAGTAAGGACCTTCTGGTTGTTTTCCTGCATAAACTTCCAGGTTGTAAGTGTAGGTCTTACTGGCATCAGCAAGGGCATACATTTTTATTCCATATTTGTTAGGCTTTGATGGAATATATTGACGAAAGGCACATTTACCACGAAAACCAGGGTGCATTTCGTCAATAGTGAGATTCTCCCCAGGGTAATAGCTTTTTTTATAGTTTTCAATAAATTTTTGGAATATATCACGAATTGGAGCAAGTCGGTCATGTGTTTTACGTTCGGTTCGGGTAGTTCTGTCGTCAAACCGAAGGCAACGAATTAGAAGCTTGAATCTGTTTATGGACATAACAAGGCCAAATTTTTCAACTCCATCCCCATCTTTACTCCAAAGTTCCTCCAAACTTTGTCCATTTACCCTATAAGCTCCTGCAAGGTATAATAATCCAAAAAAAGCACGCAGTTCTATTTCATCTGTGGCCTTGATGGTTCTGTTGCAGATGAACTTGTCCTTTATAATGTCTGTATATTGGTTGGTATATGTGACAATAGAGTCCAGAATGTCATCTGTAAATAAACTATTCCAGCATTCAACTGCAGTTTTTTCTTTACTTGCAGTTCCTATAACTGCAGGAAGGTGAGTAATAATGTTTTGAGGTTCCCTACGTTTTTTCTGGAGTGGCTTCTTGTTCCATTGTTTTTTTTTCATCTTTTCCCATATAATAAGATTCTACATCTTCATCCTCATCACTGTCACCATCTTGCTCTGTTTCAGAATCCACTTCACATACTTCCACCTCATCATGAGAATCAATCTCACTTTCCTCTCTTAAATCCTCATTCAGTGTGGGGTCTGCATCATCTAACAGCATGTTTGTTACTTCCTCAACATAAAGGTTTTTTGATAAATTGTACATTTTCCTCTCCATTTCAGCAGATAATCTGAAGCAAGAGAAGGAATATGTGTTGGGGAACTACTGTATATGCCTAAGCAGCACACTTTCTTTTTTAATCTGCCTTATTTCTATGAAATATCCTCACACTTTGTGCTATACATTCATAAAACAAGCTAAATAAACAATTGTGATGAATAAAAACATAAAATACCAACCTTATTGAGTGTGACGTGTTCACATACAATGAGCCTGAGAGATTAGCGCAGTTATATCTGTCCTCCTGAAGCTCTGCAATCCAACTGTGGTATGAGGTTTCACAGAGCTGCTAGAGACAGGAGACTACCTGGAGGGAGGGGATTTCCTCACAATCTGGTGAGGAAGGAGAAATGAAAGTAAAAGAGATATGCCTGTCAGGCCTATTGTATGTGATGGAGGGTTAATCACTGTTTGCAGCAGTTACAGGTCAGTCACCAATTTGGCCAGTGATTGGCTGCAGCAGTCACATACCTATATGAACCAAACAGAAAGTACTGAGACCAGCATGGGACCTAGGCAGTTTTGGAACTTGACCAGTGGGGGTTCGCTGGGGTTAATTTTATTTTATTACTTTACAGCAGTTGAGAAGGTTTTTTGATGTGTTTTTAGTGACTGCACAGCCCCTTTTTATTTTGTGATTTGAAGCTAGCACTACAGAGTTTAGTTTCCTTTAAGCCAGAACTTACATATTGACTATCTCGAGGCTTTGTGAACTTACTTTAACCTTACAAAAAATAGATGGTTTTCTAACCTCGACTATTTCATTCCTAGGAAATAGAATAACTTTTTGACACCTGTAACACTTAGAATCATGTATTGTTCATTTTGCCCTAGAGATATATTTCAGAATTATAAAAAGGCTATGTTTCTACTCCTCCACCAATATTACAGTGCAATATACCATAATCTTATTCCAGACCATATCTACAAATGTGCTTTCTATGATTTGACATTGTGCTTTCCACTTGACAATTCTTGTCTGGATTACTTACATTTTTTGGTTATGGCCTAAGACCTTAAATTAAAGTTGAATTGTTGGCTCATAACTTCAAAGAGGAAGTACATTTCTATTAATGTGATGATGTTCTGGCTGCGTCTAGTTAGAAGTTGGCGAAAGCTGCAAGTACATGTCGTGCTGCTATGGAAAAAAATATCTCCATTGACCACAGTTGCTACAAGTACATTTATTTTTTGTTATAAGAAGAATACTGCTTTAAAAAATAGTTGTGCAAGAAAAACAACTTTTTATCAATCGGAAATGTATTGTGTTGTACAACATACAATGGGATCAGATGCATTAAATTGACTGATGTATTAAAATCACCATCACTCATTCCTGTATCTATGTTTGTATCACAATGGCATGATTGACAATCCAGTGTGACAAGGCAGGAGGAGAACAAGAGGGATGACTTCTCCTCCATGCTCTCCCTACTTAATGATGTCACTGTGGGCGTAATACCAGAAAACAGCAGAGATGAGTGACGGCACTCCTGACTAGTTCAGGTATGCATGTGCCGGGATTAAAGGGGTGGTCCAAAACTAATATAATAGTTTTTCTAATATGGTTTAATTAAAAAGCCCCCACCCTTTTCTCTTTACTCTGCTTTATTTTATTTTTTCTACCTATTTCCATCTTGATTACGTTTTGTTTGAGAATCCTCAGTGCATGCTGCAATATTCAAATGGGACATCATCAGGGCGCAAAGGCTGCGGTCACTGTCACAGCCTCTGTCCCTACCCTGGAATGAAGCCTCGTCAGTGACTCCCGTTTCATGGGCTGGGCTAGTCCCTGCTGTACTGTGAATGCGTTGGTTGTCAGTTTCGATGTATGCTCGGTATGGGCTCGCTTCTTACTGTTCAATATTCTGCTCTGTGCTCAATGACAGTGTTCTACCTTGCCAGCTCTATTGCAAAGTGAAGAGCTGGCAACAGAATGCACTGTCAGTGCGCATTGTAAGGAGAGAATGCAGTGAGCAGAGACAAGCCCTGCCCCCCCAAAGTAACATCTATTTGAGGACTAGGCTTGTCTCTGCTCGTCGTGTTCTTTCCTTAAAGTGCACACTGACAATGCGCTCTGTTGCCGGCTCGTCACTCTTGATTAGAGCTAGCAAGTAGTGTTGAGCCACCCCCGTAGTGTTCGAGTTCGGTTCGGTTCGTCGAACACCCGTGTGTTCGCCGAACTGTTCGTCGAACTGTTCGTCGAACACCTTCGAACACCGTTAAAACCAATGGCAGGCAAACAAAAACACATAGAAACACATAGAAAACACCTTCAAAGGTGTCCAAAAGCTGACAAACTGCTCAGAAGACACAACTAACACATGGAAAAGTGACAAGTACATATAGTCATGCGAAAAGAAAAGAGGTGGAGGAGTAAAAGGAGGGGGAGACACAGATATAGGCATGTCATGCCCTTCTAAAATCCAAAAAGTGAGAAGCCGAGACGGCCAGTCCGCTCCTGCCCGTGCCACCTCCGTGTCGCCGGGTTTGTGCCAGAGCCGCGGTGAACCCTGACGGCCAGCCCCCCTCTCCCAATACTGGTGCCTGTCCGCTGGTGGGTCGAGAGAGCCCCCCTGTGGTGGAGGCAGCTCTAAGCTTTTTAATTTAAATTGTCCCTCTAATTTGAATGAATACACTTTAAATCCATTTACAAGGATCTATTGGAGGGCAAGTCTCATGCCAGCAGCCGCGTAATTCCAGCTCGAGTAGCGTCCACTAAAGCTGCTGCAGTTAAAAAGCTTTTATAAGGATCGAGCTCGGCTGTCCACCGCAAGGCATCCTAGTGCCAGTCCCAGCCCCTATGCCTTGGGGTGCCTCCTGATGCTCTTCACTAAGTATCCCGTGGTCCCGAAGCATTTCCTTTGAAAAAATTAAGTGTCCAAACTACAGGTGGTGTAGCTTGCTTAACAGCCGGGATAATCCGCTGACTAGCAGACACTGCTACTAGGCACAAAGTATTTCCTGGGCTAGATGCAGTTAAAAATTTGTAAGTAGATACTCTCGTTGGATGCTGAGAAAGCATTCCATAGAGTCTCCTGGCACGCCATATATGATTCTCTTAAAAAGCTTGGGGTAGGGGTCTAGGGGACCCTTTTATAGCCAAAATCACGGCCCTGTATCACAATACGTCACCTAGGCTGAAGATAAATGGAACTGTAGCACCGAGGGCTCGGTTGCTACAGACGTATTGCACCTCACCCAGAGGTGTGATATCTCACTCTCAGATAAGGATGGAGTGTGGATCAGGACCCGACACCTGCATGCATTACACCACATTGCCGTGGGGCAGGGCGACCAATATGCCCCTGAGATGGGCACGACAGTCCCTGTCCCTGGCTGGAGTGGGGGGAGGGAACACTGAGGAAGGGGAACCCTGCAGTGCAGGAGCAGGGAGGAAGCAGTTCCTGGGTGCATTGAGAAGGGAGTATAAAAGGTGGGCACCATCTTAGTTCAGTGCAGAGAAGTCTGAGCAGAAGTGGCAGGGAGCAGGGGCTCTGCATGAGCTCTGCTCCGGAGGCGGGCCTAGTAACAGAGGCCCAGGCCTGCAAGAGGGAGAAGGAAGGAAGAGGAGCGGAGAAGGCTCCAGGAACGAGGAATGAAGGGATCCCAGGGGTGCGGACGGGCGAGTCGCCACCGCACGCCCGAATCCACCTGCGTGGAGGGGTCAGGCCAAAGGGGGAGACCGGTCCCCGAACTAGTGGAGGCAGGAAACGACCCTCAGCTAGAAACCGGAGGCTCTGACATTTTATGTGGCGCAGCCCCTTGCTCCACCCGCTAGGAAGGCACCACATAGGGTCAGGGAAACTGGCGCCAAGTTTACCAAGAGGAGGCCCGAGGCAGCCGGACAGAAGTGTTGGTAAGAAAGGCCAGACAAAGGACACACAAAGGGGGTCCTGTGAAGCACTCCAAAGTTATCTGGGAGTTGTCTGAGCCCCTCACCTGGTGAGCACAGTACGACGTGGGCAGCCGTTACCTGCAGACGTGGTCTGGATAATAAGAACTGTGAGTAAAGGCCCTGAACTGCATCACTGACTCCGTGTCGTTACTGCTGCTGCCCTGCACCATCACCCCCATCCTCCGCATACACTGCCCTGAGGCTATACTCCTCCCGTGGGGAGTTATGCTACGCTCTGCTGCACCCACAACACCAGCCTTAGCGGTCTGCCCTGTAGCGGCGGTTCACTCTGACCGCAATCCACGGGTGGCGTAGTCGGACATTTAAACATCAAAACCACATAAATAGTTCCGCCACTGGTTTGACCGCCCTGAGCCACGGAACCGGATCGCCGCCACGAAGACTACAACCACCAGCATCCACCAAAAAGGGTCCGGCTCCGGGTGTCCCAAGGCCCAGGGGGTGCGTCAGAACATTTTCATCACCTTTCACAATCACCAATGGGACAAGGCAGGGATGTCCTCTGTCCCCTCTCTTATACATCCTAGTGACGGAGCACCTGCTCTCATCAATTCGCCATAACCCCAATATTAGGTGGATTGAGGTGGGAGGCACCGAGTACAAGTGCTCTCTATTTGCTGATGATGTCCTAGTATATATCACTCAATCACATATATCCATCCCTGCTGTTATGGCTGAAATAGATCACTTTGTTACATGGTAAAATTTTAAAATCAATGCAGCGAAGTCTGAGGCCCTCGATGTCTCCCTCCCTAAATCCATATAGGATTCCATCCAGTCCAACTTTCCCTTTGCCTGGCCCTCACAGGGTATCAAATACTTAGGAATTCCTATTCATAGAGACCTCTCCCATCTATGTTATCTTAATTTTGGGCCCTTTATTGAACAATTCCATACAGACCACGGTTGGCAAGTTAGAACTGTAAGATTCACTACGTGAACCACTGGTGTTTTGTGGAAAAGCAAATGTACACCGCGTTCAAAATTATTATGCAAAAAGTGTTTAGGAGTGATAAGGGAAGAATTTGTTTGTTTGTCAGTTAAACTCATTGATGGTGATGTGTGTCAGGGCTCTTTATATCACTGTAAGCAATTGCAGACACCTGTGCTAATTAGTTTGGCAGGTGTGTCCAATGAAAGGCAAGACTACTTAAGAAGGCTCTCTCACATTATTAAGCAGCCTACATTTTCTGCCAAAATGGGAAAGAAAAAGGATGTGTCGGCTGCTGAGAAGCAACAAATTGTGGAGTGTTTAGGTCAAGGCATGACTACAATCAACATTGTGCGATGATCAGGATGAAGTGTCTTGGCAATCAAGAAGTATGTAGCTGATTCACAGTACACACGTGTGCGTGCTGATAAGGGCAAATTGAGGACTCTTTCCTACAGGCAATTACGTCAGGTTGAAAGAGCAGCGGCAAAAAAGCCTTGTCATAGCAGCAGACAAGTTTTTGAAGCTGCTTGTGCCTCCAACGTCCCCCGAACAACAAGATGCAGGGTCCTTCAGAGGTTTGCAGCTGTGCATACGCCATCCTGTCGACCTCCTCTATCCACTTCACACAAGCAGAAACGGCTCCAGTGGGCCAAACATTACATGAAGACTGATTTCAAAACTGTTTTGTTCACGGATGAGTGCCGTGCAGCGCTCGATGGTCCAGATGAATGGAGTGGAGGATGGCTGGTTGATGGACACCCCACGCAAACACGGCTACAGCGCCAACAAGGAGGAGGTGGAGTAATGTTTTGGGCTGGAATCATGGGGAGAGAGATTGTCGGCCCCTTTAGGATCCCTGAAGGCGCTAAAGATGAACTCCATAATGTATGTGGATTTTCTCAAACAGCACTTCCTGCCATGGTTCAAGAAGAAGAACCGTGTATTTCACAGCAAGATCATTTTTCTGCATGATAATGCACCATCTCATGCTGCACATAAAACATCTGCATCTCTGGCTGATATGGGCATAAAAGGGGACAAACTTATGGTGTGACCCCCATGCTCCCCTGACCTCTACCCCATTCAGAACCTTTGGAGCATCATTAAAAGGAGTGTCTATGATGGCGGGAGGCAGTTCACATCTAAGCAACAGCTCTGGGAGGGTATTCTGTCCTCATGCAAAACAATTGAAGCAGAAACCATCCAAAACCTGACAAATTCAATGGACGAGAGAGTTCAGAAGCTCCTTTCGAACAAGGGGTCCTATGTGAAAATGTAACATCACCTAGAATAAAGTTTTGAGTTGAAAACTGTTTGATTTCAGTTTCTAACAACCTGCTAATGCTTATAATTTCAAAAATGACCATTTTTTTGGTCTTTATTAAAATGAAAAGGTTGATCGAAAAGTTTGGGGGATCTAAGAGTGTGGCAACCCAGTAGTCATGATTACTTCGAATTCTGACAATATGAGGGTCATGCTGCAGGTAGTGCAGCAAGAAGGCACTTATGTGTCTTGCGCATCTCGGAGCCCCAAAATTATTTTCCGGGCTAGATGCAGCTAAAAATTATTTTTAATTTTAAATCTGGTGAAGCTTATTATAGATGGCCTAATAGGATCAGTGCTGCACACTGCTACAAAGCCCAAATTATTTTCCAGTCAAGATACAGATAAACATGATTAGTAATTTGAAAGCTTAAAACGGTTGGTAGGGTGATTTTAACCAATCATCAAGCTTTTACTCTCCCCAGGATGACACAGGGGTAGAAAAGTCGTTTCGGATCCATGATTTGTTCATCTTTATGAACGTGAGTCTGTCTACATTATCAGTGGAGAGCCGCGTGCGCTTATCTGTCAGCACACCACCAGCAGCGCTGAACACACGTTCAGACAGAACGCTGGCTGCGGGGCATGACAAGATCTCCAAGGCGTAAGTGGCTAGCTCCGGCCATTTATCCAGATTGGAAGCCCAAAAAGAGCAAGGGTCCAGTGACACAGTCGTGGCTTCAATGTTTACTTGGAGATACTCCTGTACCATCGTCTCTAGGCGTTGACTATGTGTCAGACTTCTTGTCTCCTGTGGCCTTGCAAAGGATGGGCTAAAAAAGTGGTGAAATGATTCCGCAAAATTGATGTTACCAGCAGATACTGTGGTTCTGTTACGGTTTGAGTGCTGAACACTTGACGGTCCCACGGTTGGCAAGTTGGAACTGTGAGATTCACTACGTGCACCACTGGTATTTTGTGGAAAAGCACATGTAAGATTCTGCAACAGTCTCTGCTGATACTCCTGCATGCGTGCATCCCTTTCTATGGCAGGAATAATTTCTGCAAATTTACTTTTGTACCGGGGATCTAACAGTGTGGCAACCCAGTAGTCAGGATTATTTCTAATTCTCACAATTCGAGGGTCATGTTGCAGGTAGTGCAGCAAGAAGGCACTCATGTGTGTTGCGCATCCAGGAGCACCAAGTCCCTGTTGTGTTGGTGGCGAGGTAACAATCATGCTTCCTTCCTCTGTCCTCTCCCCCCAACCTCGCACAACAGAAATGTGATCAAGGTCTCCCTCATCTGATGAGTCTTCCATCAGTTCGTCCTCCACTTCTTCCTGGGCTCCTGCACCTTCCTCACTAGTTTGGCTGCTACCATGCGCCCTGGTAAAATCATCTCCCCCACCCTCACATGCCTGCCGCCCTGATGCTGCCGACCGTCTGGACCTTGCAGATGTTAGCCCTTCCGCATACAACTCCTCCTCCTCTACTTCCTCCACCTCCTCTGCTGACCTCATCTCTTGGCTGACTGTGGGTTGACAGTAAGTGGGATCTCTGACCTCATCATCATCACCCTGTGCGTTATCACACCCGTCGTCCTCAGAGCCAACCTGTTCCTGCCCTGACAAAAAACTAAAGTCGCTCCAATCAGGTATTTGAGTCTTATCATCGTCTTCCTCATTGTCTCCACCAACAGGAGTTACAGTTTGGGAATGAGGGTCTACATTATGGTCAGAACCTTCTGCGTCTGGTCCTGGATCCGACTCATAAAGATTCTGGGCATCAGTGCAGATCATTTCCTCGTCTGGATTCACAGAAGCGCTGGAGTCGACCTCTGATTCCCAGGCTATAGTATGAGTAAACAGCTCTGCAGACACAACCATCTGTTCTACCTCATACTCAGACGGACAGCTGGAGATTTGGGAGCTGTGAGGAAGCAAGTGCGATTTGGGTGACACCTTTGAGGACTGGAGTATTTGTGATGTTGAAGTTGATGTGGAGGAGAGCCCACTTAAAGGAGCACTTGATATCCGTTGAAGCACCTGCTGTTTTTGTGCCTCATCTGGAATTTGTAGCGATTGGCGTGGCCGTAAGAAAGGGATCTTATCACATTGTCCGCTAAAAGAAGTAGACATTTTAGTTTGGCTGGAAGATGGTCTTTCTTCTGCACCTACCCCACGGACACAACCTTTTTTCCCCTTCCCAACACACCTATTCCCCTTTCCACCAGCAGCAGGCCTTTTTCCACTCATTTTGGTGGTTAACTAATTCACAACTCTGGAGTTGTTTGCACAAAAAAACAATGGATGGTAACCGAGCAGAGCTGAGTGGCCAAACTGTGGTATTAGGCCAAAACTATTGGCTGGGTTAGATGCAGAAAAAAATTATTTTTAATTTGCAACCTGATGGAGGTCAGTATAGATGGACTAATAGACCAAGTCCCACACACCGCTAGAAGCCCAAATATTTTTTCAGAGCTAGATGCAGAAAATTTTTTTATTCAATTTGCAACCTGATGGAGGTCAGTATAGATGGACTAATAGACCAAGTCCCACACACTGCTAGAAGCCCAAATATTTTTTCAGAGCTAGATGCAGAAAAAAATTATTTTTAATTTGCAACCTGATGGAGGTCAGTATAGATGGACTAATAGACCAAGTCCCACACACCGCTAGAAGCCCAAATATTTTTTCAGAGCTAGATGCAGAAAACAATTATTTTTAATTTGCAACCTGATGGAGGTCAGTATAGATGGACTAATAGACCAAGTCCCACACACCGCTAGAAGCCCAAATATTTTTTCAGAGCTAGATGCAGAAAAAAATTATATTCAATTTGCAACCTGCTGGAGGTCAGTATAGATGGACTAATAGACCAAGTCCCACACACTGCTAGAAGCCCAAATATTTTTTCAGAGCTAGATGCAGAAAAAAATTATTTTTAATTTGCAACCTGATGGAGGTCAGTATAGATGGACTAATAGACCAAGTCCCACACACCGCTAGAAGCCCAAATATTTTTTCAGAGCTAGATGCAGAAAATTTTTTTATTCAATTTGCAACCTGATGGAGGTCAGTATAGATGGACTAATAGACCAAGTCCCACACACTGCTAGAAGCCCAAATATTTTTTCAGAGCTAGATGCAGAAAAAAATTATTTTTAATTTGCAACCTGATGGAGGTCAGTATAGATGGACTAATAGACCAAGTCCCACACACTGCTAGAAGCCCAAATATTTTTTCAGAGCTAGATGCAGAAAAAAATTATTTTTAATTTGCAACCTGATGGAGGTCAGTATAGATGGACTAATAGAACAAGTCCCACACGCTGCTAGAAGCCCAAATATTTTTTCAGAGATAAATGAAGAAAAAAATTATTTTTAATTTGCAACCTGATGGAGGTCAGTATAGATGGACTAATAGACCAAGTCCCACACACTGCTAGAAGCCCAAATATTTTTTCAGAGCTAGATGCAGAAAAAATTATTTTTAATTTGCAACCTGATGGAGGTCAGTATAGATGGACTAATAGACCAAGTCCCACACACCGCTAGAAGCCCAAATATTTTTTCAGAGCTAGATGCAGAAAAAAATTATATTCAATTTGCAACCTGCTGGAGGTCAGTATAGAAGGACTAATAGAACAAGTCCCACACACTGCTAGAAGCCCAAATATTTTTTCAGAGCTAAATGAAGAAAAAAATTATTTTTAATTTGCAACCTGATGGAGGTCAGTATAGATGGACTAATAGACCAAGTCCCACACACTGCTAGAAGCCCAAATATTTTTTCAGAGCTAGATGCAGAAAAAAATTATATTCAGTTTGCAACCTGATGGAGGTCAGTATAGATGGACTAATAGAATGATGCTATGCCCAAAAGATTTTACTTCACTAGGTGCAGTAAAAAAATTGGTATTCTATACACAGGTGGTATATCTTGCAACACAGATAGGCTACTCCACTGACTAACACACTCTGCAATAGGCCAAAAAGGATTAGCTTTGCTAGATTCAGCCAAATGCTGTGAAAAAAACTTGCACAGCACTGGCACAGACCTGCCTGGCAAAAACTGATAGGAACTCATGTAACCTAGTCCTGAAAAGGACTCCAATTACAATTAGTCTTTACTCCCACAATCTATCTATTTAAGAGCACAGACCTGCCTGATAAAAGTCGTAGGAAATGCTGTAACCTAGTCCTTAAAAGGACTGCAATCACAACTATTCCCTACTCCCAAGCTATCTGTATATTTGTGCGAAAATTGGCTTGAAATTAACAAGGTATAGCGCACACAGCAACAGCGGTGCCGTCTAACACGCAGCTGCAGCAGTGAGAAAATGGTGGCGACGGGGAAAATGGCTTGGTCTTATAGGGCAAGGACATGTGACATACACTGCCAATCACACATGCCCTTGCTTGTGTGAAAAAAAGCACTTCGCTCCGTGTGTGCGCTGCTGATAGGCTGACAGATTGCACCTCCCCACTGCAAATGCGGGAAAGAGAAAAAAAAATGGAGATCTTCATTGTTCCTGCAGAGATCCATCCCCTGCCCCTCCCCCCGCCCCGCTGTACACTCAAACTGCGTATTAACATTAATTTTCATCATTACTGAGAAAAAATCCAGTTATGATTTTGGTGCACGAACAGTTATCGAACATAACCTCGAACAGCCGAATTTTTCTCAAATTGTTCGTGTTCGCCGACCGGCTCGAACACCGCCCAAAACAGCTCGAATTTGAGATTGGCGAACAGTTCGAGTAGAACAACGCTCATCTCTACTAGCAAGAGAGTGCACTGTCACTGTGTACTGAGAAGAATATACTGGACACATCTTGGAACTTACAACCGATGCGAGCACAGTACAGCAGGGACTTGCCTAGCCCTTAAAACGGACATCACTGATGACACTTCCTTCAGGATGGGGACAGAGGCTATGGCAGTGACCGCTGCCACTTCCCTCTGATGATGTCCCGTTTGAGAATCCCAGCATACACTGGGGATTTTAAATCAAAACATCATCAAAAAGGAAATGGGAAAAAAAAAATAAAACAGTTCGATTAAATAGGAAAGAGTAGGGACAAATTTAGCACAATTTGTCTAATTACTCTAAGTCATGCAAAAAATATGCAACTTTTGAAGTTTGCACTCCAGTTTAGGGCCACTCTTTCCAAATGTGTGGGGTTGGGGAGGAGCCAGGATAGGGCATGGTTACATCCACCCATCAAATTCATCAATAGTGATGGCACCAGAAATATTACTCCTGTCTCTGACTGGAGCAACACTTTTAGTGAGGCACATGGAGGAAAACGCCACTGATAAGATTCATGAAGTGGCATGCACATCTTAATGATTTTGTAGCATCTTATTCCTGCACGCCCCTCATAAAGACTGGCTTACGAAATGCCAGTCTTACTGAATCAGAGCCTTAGTTCTAATAAAGGAATCATTAAAAACTCTATTAGGAGGCCGATAAAGTGCTCCTAATACATTATTGGCATAAATCTCCATGACAGGTTCTCTTTAACATATTTCCATTTATTTTATGTTGCTGTTTCGCTTCATTCGACCTCAGCATATGATTCATCTTTAACATTCAAGCCAAGCGCTCCAACATGGAAATGCTCCTTGCCGTTTAATACTATGTGCAGACTGACTTTGTCTGGGGCAGCTTGCGGTTTCCTGTGAACACACTGCTGCAGAACTCATTTCTTAGAGACAGGTGCACAGGATTATTTTACCACTCTCTTGGCACTTTATCAAGATTGAAAACTGCAGGAACGGGCTGAGGGTGGGCAGTCCTGTCTGCTTAACTTTTTACATGTAAAACACTGATTTTCTGCTTTTTAAGCAGAGTAATGCTCCATGCTGCACAGTTTAGTGGGGATTAAACATGTAAAGGGCAGACACAGACTCGCTCATTATAATGGAATCATTGCAACGTCTGGGTGTTTTTATTATTTCGCTTACAGTGCAAAATTGAATTATTTTTGTATGGGGTCAGTGCTTAGATTACTTTACCTTGGTCTCTAAGTCATACAAATATTAAATAGTATTCGCTTCGAGAGCCAGGAGAGATATGTTGGAAGACTCCCTGCATCCATTAGAAAGGTTAATCGTCAGAACACAAGCATAGCAGGCTAGTGTTAAAGATACAGTACAAGCATGGGGTCCTTTATAGTGTTGCAGTGTTGGAAGTCTCAATTAACCCCTGCCATTTTTTGCCTTTGAATTTTCATTTTTTCATTCCTTTCAAGAGAAATAGCTTTTTTTTATTCTTATGTCACCATAGCCATTCAAGGTTTTCTTCTTTTCACAAGATTAGTTGTAGTTTTGAATGATCACCATTCAACAAGATTCTTCATGTCTGTACGATTACAGTGATACCAAACTTGTATAGTTTACTTTTTATATTAAAGTGGCTAAAAAAAATCATAACTTTGTAAAAACAAAATCTGGCTTGCATCACAATTTTTCTTGATATGTATGGGACTTTTCAAATGTTTTCTTTAGGCTATGTGCCCACGATGCAGAAATTGCCTGGATTCTTTCCTGAGTATTTCTGCATCTACCTGGCAGAAAAAACGCATGCGGATTGTACATGTGGATTGTACAAGCGTTTTTCCTGCCAGGGACAAGCGGATGTGAAGCGTTCTTCACATGCATTTCCGCATGCGGGTTGTCAAGCGATTTCCAAGCGATTTTAGCATCACTTGGAAAGTGCTTGTCAACTTGGTCACACTATATAAATCCATGCAAACGGCATGAATTTATATAGTGTGACCGAAAGAATGTTAAAGAATAAAAAATAAATATTATACTTTCCTTCTGATGGCCCCCGGAGTCCTTGTCTCTGCTTGCCGGCAGCTCGCGGTAGATTTAAGGACCTGCTGACGTCAGCGGTCGCGTGACCCGTCACATGACTAAATGACATCAGCGCAGATCCTGTAGTCCACCGCGAGCTGCCGGCAAGCAGAGACAAGGACTCCGGGGGCCATCAGAAGGTAAGTATAATATTTAATTTTTATTTTATTCTTTTTTTTACAGGTTCTATGGTACCCGGGTCCGGAGGAGAGTCTCCTCTTCTCCGAACCCGGGTACCATCCGCACATTGAAACGCATGGATTCCGCATGTACAGATGCAGTGATGCGGATTCCATGCGTTCCAATGCAAGTCAATGGCGGCGAAAACGCAGTGCTTCCGCAAAATGATTGGTAGTGCTGCATATTTTTCCGCAATGATAATCCGCAGCGGAAATTTCCGCAGCATGTGCACAGCACATGCGGATTATCATTGGGGACCATGGCAGACCTTCTACCAAGCGTTTTTTAAGCGTTTCTGCAGCGCTATTGCCGCTGCAGAAACACTTAAAAAACGCGTAGTGGGCACACAGCCTTATGCGGTTTACCGTATGGGTTAAATTTATATTTGCATATATCCAACTTTCACAAAACAAGATGTTTTTTCTTCTAATTCAATCTTTTATGCTATTTTTTTAAAGACTTTTTAACCCCTTTACCACCGAGGGCGGTTTGCACGTTAATGACGGGGCCAATTTTTTCAATTCTGACCACTGTCACTTTATGAGGTAATACCTCTGGAACGCTTCAACGGATCCCGCTGATTCTGAGACTGTTTTTTCATGACATATTGTACTTCATGATAGTGGTAAAATTTCTTTGATATCACGTTTATTTGTGAAAAAATCAGAAATTTGGTGAAAATTTTGAAAATTTCGCAATTTTCAAAATATTAATTTCTATGCCCTTAAATCAGATAGATATATCACACAAAATAGTTAATAAATAACATTTCCCACATGTCTACTTTACATCAGCACAATTTTGTAACAACATTTTTTTTTTATTAGGGAGCTATAAGGGTTAAACGTTGACCAGCGATTTCTCATTTTTACAACTAAATTTGCAAAACCATTTTTTTAGGGACCACATCACATTTGAAGTGACTTTGAGGGGCCTTTATGACAGAAAATGCCCAAAAGTGACACCATTCTAAAAACTGCACCCCTCAAGGTGCTCAAAACCACATTCAAGAGGTTTATTAACCCTTCACATGCTTCACAGGAATTTTTGGAATGGGGAAGAAAAAAATGAACATTTAACTTTTTTCACAAAAATGTTACTTTAGACCCCAAGTTTTTTATTTTTGCAGGGGTAACAGGAAAAAATGGACCCCAAAATTTGTTGTGCAAATTCTCCTGAGCGTACAGATACCCCATACGTGGGGAAAAAACACTGTTTGGGCACACGGCAGGGCTCAGAAGGAAAGAAGCGCCATTTGACTTTTTGAATGTAAAATTTGCTTGAATAATTAGCGGACGCCATGTTGCGTTTAGAGAGCCCCTGATGTGCCTAAACAGTGGAAACCCCCCATAAGTGATACCATTTTGGAAACTAGACCCCTCAGGGAACTTATCTAGATGTGTGGTGAGCACCTTGAACCCCCAGGTGCTTCACAGAAGTTTATAACATGGAGCCGTGAAAATAAAATTTTCACATTTTTCCCACAAAAATGTTTTTCAGCCCCCAGTTTTGCATTTTCATAAGGGCAACAGGAGAAATTGCACCATGCAACTTGTTGTGTAATCTTTCCTGAGTAAGCAGATACCCCATATGTGGGGGAAAACCACTGCTTGGGCGCACGGCAGGGTTCGGAAGGGAAGGAGTGCCATTTGACTTTTTGAATGTAAAATTTGCTTGAATAATTAGCGGATGTGCCCCTGATGTGCCTAAACAGTGGAAACCCCCCCCCAAGTGACACTATTTTGGAAACTAGACCCCTCAGGGAACTTATCTAGATGTGTGGTGAGCACCCTTAACCCCCAGGTGCTTCACAGAAGTTTATAACATGAAGCCATGAAAATAAAAAAAAACAACTTTTTCCACAAAAATAATCTTTTAGCCCCAAATGTTTTAGTTTCACAAGGGTAAAAGGAGAGACTGGAACCTAAAAACTTTTGTGCAATTTCTCCTGAGTACGCCAATACCCCATATGTGGGGAAAATACACTGTTTGGGCGCCCGTCAGTGTTCAGAAGGGAAGGAGCACTGTGTGACTTTTTGAACGCAAAATTGGCTGGAATCGAGAGCGGATGCCATGTCGCATTTTGGGAGCCCCTAATGTGCTTAAATAGTGGAAACCCCCCCACAATTGACTCCATTTTGGAAACTAGACCCCTCAAGGATTTTATCAAAGGGTATAGTGTACATTTTGAACCCAGAGGTACGACAGAATTTGATAACATTAGGTCATCATATTGAATAAGTTGTCATTAGTCTTGAGCGCAAGTGCTCTCTACTTGAGTTTGCATTGGGTACTCGGGTATGCACCATGTATCACGGGTGCTCGAGTGACATGCTTGAGTCCCTGCCTCGCATGTTTCACGGTTGTTAGACACCCAGAAAAAAACATGCGGGTATTGCTCGTGCATGGCAGGCGATCCCAGCAATGTTTTTTTTGGCCGCGAAGCATATGGGGCAGAGACTCGAGCATGTCACTCGAACACCCACGATACTCAGTGCATACACGAGCACCCGATGCAAACTCAAGTAGCGAGCACTTGCGCTCAACACTGGTTGCCATATCGTCATCATTTTTTTTTTCTTTACTTTTGAAAAAATCCCAACCCCAACCCTAACCCTAGCCCAACCCTAACCCCAACTTTAACCCCAACCCTAACCCTAGCCCAACCCTAACCCAACCCTAGCCCAATCCTAACCCTAGCCCAACTCTAACCCTAGCCCAACCCTAACCCTAGCCCAACCCTAACCTTAATACACGCACAACCCTAACCCTAGCACAGCCCTAAGCCCAACCCTAATACAACCCTAACCCTAGAGTTTATTTTTTTACACCGTTCCTCGTGTGGTATAAGTGATTAGATTACTTTATTCTTCGGGTCGGTGCGATTACAGCGATGCCAGATTCATATCGGGTTTTTATGATTGACAGCTGTCACACACTAAAAGGCGCTTTTTTTTGCAAAGACTAGTTTTTGCATCGCCATATTTTGAGAGCTATAATTTTTCCATATTTTGGCCGACAGAGTCATGTGATGGCTTGTTTTTTGCGGGACAAGTTGAAATTTTTATTGGTAACATTTTCGGGCATGTGACATTTTTTGATCTCTTTCTATTCCGATTTTTGGGAGGCAGAATAAACAAAAAACAGCAATTCCGGAATTGTTTTTATGGGGTTTTTTTTATGCTGCTCTGCGTGTGGTAAAATTTATAAAACAGATTTATTCTTTGGGTCAGTACGTTTACAGCGGTACCACATTTATATTGTTTTTTTATGTTTTGGCGCTTTTACACAATAAAAACTATTTTCTAGAAAAAATTATTTTTTTGTATCGCTTTATTCTGAGAGCTATAACTTTTTTATTTTTCGGATGATGGAGCTGTATGGAGGCTTGTTTCTTGCGGGACAAGATGATGTTTTCAGCGGTACCATTTTTATTTACATTCGTTTTTTTGATCGCGTTTTATTCCATTTTTTGTTTGCCGGTATGATGATAAAGCATTGTTTTTTGATTCGTTTTTTATTTTATTTTTTTACCGTGTTCACTAAAGGGGTTAACTAGTGGGACAGTTTTATAGGTCAGGTCATTCTGGACGCGGCGATACTAAATATGAGTATTTTTATTTTTTTCATAATAAATAAATATTATGGGTTCAATATATTTTTATTTTTTGGGGATTATTTTTTTCATTTTTTTTATATTTTAACATTTTTTAATATATTTTTTTTCACTTTCCTACTTTTTTTTAACTTTGACACTATGTCCCACTATGGGACTTTCACGTTTTGCAGCCTCATCGGCTGCATGGCATAGAGAGCATCAGCTCCCTATGCTATGCAGCCAGTCAGCGCTGCACACAGGGGAGACATTACTTTGGTCATGCACTGCGCATGACCAAAGAAACCTCCTGGTGACCCACATCGGGTCGTCATGACAACATCCGGAAGCTGCCGCAGACACCGCGGGACGCTGACAGGAGAGGTGAGTATAGCGATCACCTCCCCCCTTGCCACCGCTGTCTACCAGGAAATTTTAGAGCACTTCATGCTTCCCTCTGCCAACAAGCTTTTTGGGGATGGAAATTTCATTCTCCAACATGTACTATGCACCTGTTCACACTGCCAAAAGTACCAATATCTGGTTTAAAACAACAGAATCACTGTGCTTGATTTGCCAGCAAACTCGCCTGACCTTAATCTCATAGAAAATCTATGGGGTATTGTCAAGAGGAAGATGAGAGACACCAGACCCAACAATGCAGATGAGCTGAAGGCTGCTATCAAAGCAACCTGGGCTTCCATAACACTTCAGCAGTACCACAGGCTGATCGCCTCCATGCCACGCCACATTGATACAGTAATTGATGTAAAAGGAGCCCCGACCAAGTACTGAGTGCATTTACTGAACATACATTTCAGTAGGCCAACATTTCGGATTTTAAAATCATTTTTCAAGCTGGTGTTATGAAGTATTCTAATTTACTGAGATAATGAATTTTGTGTTTTCATTGGCTGTAAGTCATAATCATCAACATTAACAGAAATAAACACTTGAAATAGATCACTCTGTTTGTAATGATTCTATATATTATATGAGTTTCACTTTTTGTATTGAAGAACTGAAATAAATTAACTTTTTGATGATATTCTCATTTTCTGAGATGCACCTGTATGTATGCCATTTGCTAAGATGCTGTGAAGTGGTTAAAAGTAATGCAATTAAAGGGGTTGTCCAGGATTAGAAAAACATGACCGCATTTTTCCAAAAATAGTGCCACTTCTGTCTACAGTTTCTGTGTGGTATTGCAGCTCATCTCTATTAAATTGAATAGGAATGAAGTGCAATACGAAGAACAACCTGTAAACAGATGTGGGGCTGATTTTGGAAAAAGCCATGTTTTTCTAATTTTGGAAATCCCTTTTATTGATATTGTTATACATAATGAGTTATAAGCATGTAGTTACTTGACCTTACTCCTGTACACTATGCAAGACACAGGTCTTTCCCTATTAGTACGTAATAGTTATACAGCTTTGCACAGTAATGTGTGCAGTATGTGGTTGGTCTAGAGCAGTCTGTGGTGAGTACAGCCTCAATTCAATGGCAGATATAAAAAAATGTTTCCAAGCTTATATACAGTGCTGATCAAAATTTTGGACACACCTGTTCCTGCTGTTTCGTTCCTTATTCTTATTGGAATGTACACAATGTGAATTCAGACTGAAGGCAGCAAAACCATGAGTAAACACGTGGAAACAAGGAGTAAAGAAACACATGTGAAATAAACCATTGTTAAATTTTAGATTCCTCAAAGCACCCCACGTTTTCTGTAATGACAGCTTTACACCCCCTTGGCATTCTCTTAAATAGCTTCATCAAGTAGTCACCTGGAATGGCTTCCCAACAGTCTTGAAGGCATTATAGGTGACTGACTACCTGATAAAGTACTTGTTGGCTGCTTTGCCTTCTGTCTACGGTCCAACTCATCCGAAACCATCTCAATTGAGTTGAGGTCAGGTGATTGCGGAGGACATGTCATCTCACTCCCTCTTCTTCTTGGTTACATAGCTCTTTCATAGCCTAGATGTGTGTTTTGGGTCATTGTTTAGTTTCAAGACAAATGATGGTCCCACTAAGTGCAACCAAATGGGATGGCATGTCATTGCAGAATGCTGTGGTAGCCATGCTGGGTAATGGAGCCTTGAATTTGGAATAAATCATCAACAGTTTCACCAACAAAGCACCCTTTCCCTTCTCCTATCAACAGTTGATGTTGATAAATGTCTACTATTTGATGTCTGTGCATCATTTATGAGAGCTGTTATCTCCGGTGTTGGCAATTTGCATTTTCTGAGGTTGACAAATGATTATCCTCTGCAGCAGAAGTGATTCTTAGTTTTTCTTTCCTGGGTTAGTCCTTATAAGAGCCAGTTTCATCATAGCGATGGATGATTTTCATGACTGAACTTGAGGATACATTCAAGGTTCTAGCAATTTTCTGTATTGACTGACCTTCATGTCTTAAAGATATGATGGAAAGTTATTTCTCCTTTCTTTACTTTGTTGAGTGATTCTTCCCATATTCTGGCTTAGAACAGTTGTGGAGTTTAGCACTGTATGGAACTGTGTACCAACACTGCCTCTGCAAAATACAATTGATGGCTGCAAACACTTTCTGAAGGCCATTAATTCTACAAATAAGCTTTTCATGAGGCATACTTGTTCATTGGAAGCCATTCCAGGTGACTACCTGATGATGCTGTTTGAGAGAATGCCAAGGGGGGTGTAAAACTGTCATCAGAGTACAAGGCGGTACTTGGAGGAATATAAGATTTAATACATGTTCAGGTTTGTTTCACATATATATTTTTACTCCTTGCTTCCATGTGTGTTCCTTTGTGGTTTTACTGCCTTGAGTCTCAATCTACAATGTGCACATTTCAATGAGAAGCAAAACTATTGCATGAACAGGTGTGCCAAAACTTTTGACCGGTACTATATAGTGACTAACCTAAGGTTATCACTGATTTATAAAGTGCTTGTATTCTTGTGATCAGTGGCATTTATCATTTATTGTCCAATCCTAGCAATCATCATCTCATTCCGTGTCTTTTTCTTAATTATTATCAGTGGTATATACGGTGTACTCATCTCACCCATGCTGGTCAACAGTAGATGACAGCTTAATTTTCTGTTGGTTAATTGAGCTTACCCCAGTGCTCATAGTATATGCAGCTTACAATAACTGGAGACAAGTGGTACCATGTTGGTCTGATGATGTTAATCCAGTCACATAATCAATTTGTGTTATGTTTCATTTCAGTGGCTCATCATGACATGGAGAATACGTTTAATTGCAGCTTTATTGAACCACCATCTGTTGCCGAACAGCCATCTCCTTCATGGTCATCCCGAGGTTCTTTTTCATCCTTTGATACCACAGATGATGGACCTGTGTACTGTGTGCCTCATGAGGGTAAGTGAGACAAGGAATTCTGCTGTATAGCAAATTTAATATCTGCAGTCTAAAGGTAATCATTCGTGGCATTATAACATGAGATTGTGTCATTTTAAATGAAATCATCTATAAATGATCATCTATAAAATGCTGTTAAAGGGACTATGTCACCAGGTTTATACTTTCCAATTTGAGGACAGCATAAAATGGAGTCATGGACCCTAATTATAACAGTGTGTCAAGGTTTTCTTGCTATAGTTTTGTTAAAAAACACTTTTTCATCTACTAGTCATTTGAATAATAAGCTCTGTTTAACCCTGTCAGCACCATTAATTGACAGCTTTCTGCTTACAATGTGTATAGTCAGAAAGTTTACAATAGTATAAAAAGAGAGACATCTTAGCTCACCTGCCTGGTGCACGATCAAAATACTGTTCAGGTAGTAGAAATCCGAACCATAGCCGACACTCGCTTCTTCTTTAAAAAATACTTACCTTGAATCAAAAGTAAAAATCAAGGTTGGTCACACAGTGGCACAAAAATTGATAAGATGGCAAAGAAAGGACACTTACAGACTCCAGGCAATGCATTTCTGACCTACATTGTCCACAAAGCTGACAATCAATGGTGGAGGGTGATGACAGCTGGACTTCATGAATATCGAGGACTACATAGCAGAAGTTTAGCACTGAGAGGACGAGAAGAGCTACCGTGGATAAAACAGTATTTTTTCAAAACTGCAGCAGGAAGCCTAGTAAGTGACACAGCATTCGAATAAGGTTGTTTGCCCCTAATTTTTGCTGGAATAGATATAGGGAAAAAAAAAGTCAGCTCACCATTCAGGAGTCTTACGCACAGAACCCTGTTGTGCCACAGGATATTCAATGAAGAAACAAAAGAGAATCCAGCTTCCGGATCATCCATAAAACTATTCCATTTATTGAAATTCAATTAAAATCCATACAAAAAAGTCACAACTTCAACACTGGGATTATAGGCGTGGGCAAACGCATATATTCTGTGGAATATAAAAATGGAATATTTTTTTGGATGATCCAGACCATGGATTCTCTCTTTTGTTTCTAATTTTTGCTGAGGCTGCAAAAACTTAGGCTGTGTGCCCACGTAGCGTTTTACAAGCGTTTATGCTGCGGAATTTCCGCAGCATAAACGCTTGGGAAACGCTTGGTAATCCACCCCCCATGGTCCCCAATGACAAGCTGCACTTTCAATGCCCATGTTGCGGATTTTATCGCCGCCATTGACTTGCATTGAAACGCATAATATCCGTGTCAGTACATTTGTACACACGGATATTATGCGCTTCTATGTGCGGATGGTACCCAAGTCTGGAGGAGAGGAGACTCTCATCCAGACCTGGGTACCATAGAAACTGTAAAAAAGAGAATTTAAAATAAAAAATAAAGTTTATACTCACCTTCTGATGTCTTTCCGGTATTTTATCTGCTCCGTCCAGTGTCTTGCAATGTTCGCGTTGATGTGAAAAACCTGCCATGACGTCACTGAGTCATCTGACCCATCACATGGCTCAATGACGTCACCGCAGGTCCTTCACACCACCGCAAGCAGTGCAAGACACCGGACGGAGCAGACAAAACACCGGGAAGACATCGGTAGGTGAGTATAAACTTTATTTTTTTTATTTTTCACCATTCATATTCTTTTTTTTAACTAACTTGGTCACACTACTATAAATCCATGCCGGTTGCATGGATTTATATAGTGTGAACAAGTTGTCAAGCACTTTTCCAAGTGATGCTAAAATCGCTTGGAAAGCGCTTGTCAACCCGCATGCAGAAATGCATGTGAAGAACGCTTCACAAACGCTTCTACCTTGCGGGAAAACCGCATGTAAAATCCGCATGCGTTTTTCCTGCCAGGGAGAAGCGTAAAAAATATGCTTCATTTCCGCAGCGTGGGCACATAGCCTTAGAGACAAATTCTCTTTGGGGCAATATACCCAAAATTGCATTTCATCAGTACTGTTTGATGCTTCACCAGTTCCAGTGAAAAGAATGTGTGAATGGCACTTGCTAATGAAAACCCTGTCAGTTAACTGCTCATTCACCATCAGAGGTATCCAGCATTTCACTAAACTCTGTATCTACTAACTAATGAAGAATTAATCACTGTAGTCACCACCAGGCTTGTCCATGTGCTGTGGACGTGCTCCTCCATGTGCTGTTGATGTATACTCTCGATCAGCATTACAGCAAGGTGTAATATGTTCAACTTAAAGGGGTTGTCCAGCATTGGAGTACAATTCTGCATTCACGCTACGTGACTGCAGATCTGTGAATCCTCCCAGCACACACACTGTGCGCAGTGAGGATTCTCTGGTGTCGGCACCAGGAGCGGGCGGGCATGTGACCGCAAGTATGTGATTTGCGTACATGCAGTCATATGCAGACTAGACATGTGCGACCTCACTCAATACAAATGAATTGAGTGAGGCTGGACATGTCTAGTTGGAATGTGGCTGGAAGTATGCAAATCGCATACTTGTAGTCACATGATTGCCTGCTCCTGGCGCCGACACCGGAAAATCATCACAGCGCATACTGTGGGAGCTGTGAGGAATCACAAGTCTGCAGTCACATAGAGTGACTGCAGACTTGTATGCCAATGCTGGACAACCCCTTTAATTACAGTACACCTCACTGCACTGTGCATGCATGAGGAGTAGAAGGTAACAGAGCATGCAGAGGATTTGTAGGAGCCCAGCAGTGACTACAGAGGCCTGGTGATATCAATCAAGATTACAGAGGCAGGGTTGGCCACTGGATATCATGACTCTTCCATACTATGTCAACACCCACTTGACTGTTTACAGGTCATTTCCACACAACACAAGTCGTGTTAAAAACTGTTTTTTGAACTTTTGCCACCTCTAAAAAAGACATCTTTTATAACATAGTAGATGCTTTTTTGAATCTTACAGATATATTGTTACTACCTCCATATTACATTACATGTGTACAGTATAATCAGATTTGAACCTACTTTCTTCCTTCTTATATTATCAATAGAACATTATCTTTAGATATGATATTGATCAGCATATGTTAATGTCATGCTGTTCTACCTTTTAGAATCAATGACTGACTGCAAAGAAAAGGGACAGGTCAATGTCCTGGAAAAAATCACACCTCCAATTAATGAGGAGGAGGCTGGAGAATATACGTACTTAAAAGATTCTGGATCTCCTAAATCATCTCAGGTTGATAACAGTGAAACTCCATTATTGAAATCATCTGACAGTGAAAGATCATCGTGTGGTTCAGGATCAACTGGTGGTGCTTTGTATGCTAAAGTTGCAAGATTATCTAAACAGTCGAAAGATGAAGATGACACTGCCATGGATAATAGAAGTGCTACTATAGGCGCAAAACCCCCATCTCCTGAAAGAACAAAACCACCTCCACCTGATCCTTCAACAAAGCCTAAGGTTTCCTGGATCCACGGCAAGTTTAATTCAAACCAGTCTAATTCACTTCCAGCATTTAATAAATCTCCAGATAAGTCATCCACTAGTACTGATCATTCGGAACAAAATTCAAGCATTAAAGATCATCATAGAAAGAGAACCCCCAGTGATAATTGCCCTGCTGGTCAAGGCAAGAGTGAAGAAAAAGTTATCATGAGGAATAAGGACAGGGGGCAAAAGCATGTGAGCACAACAGAGAGCAAACCTGATGAATCTCTGTCACCATCCAAGTCAAAGCACAGAATCAAAAGCCATGATCACATAGAAAGTATTAATGGGACAGTACAAAATGCCCTAAAAAGAATAGGAAACCTGCACCTTGACAAAAAGAGTGTTGATAATAAAGATGCTCCAAAAAGTCCAGATCACAGCAAGTCTCGGGCTGAGGTACTTCATCCTCATTTGTCCTCAGAGGCAGCTTCCTTGCTGGCCGCCCAATTAAAAGAAAAAACACAAAGCCTTAACAGAATAGAGAACAGCAGCAATCAAAATGGTATTGGCCCTCTGAAAACACAGAAAGAGAAACCTACTCCTCCACAGAAAGCCAAGCGATCCGCTGCAGCCATCAATCAGAAGTCCAGCAAAGCAATTCTGCCCACAACCACCAGTCTGCAAAAAATGATCAATCCAGTTACGGAGCCAGTATCAGCCACAGGAAATCAGCTTGAGAAACAAAACTCAAATAGCAGTCAAGAGCAGTCCGCAACTGTAAAGCCAGAAGCAGGCGAACCAGCCGTAAAGAAAACGCCTATTAAGAAGCCTCCTAGGAAGAAAAGCAAAGATGCTACTTTAGACGCTGATGGAAAAATACAACCAAAAATGGCCATAATGCCACCCCAGTCAGTAAAATAATGATGGCAGAGGTATACACATTGTTATTACTCCAAAAGGGGCATTACATGGAATTATCTGGACTTCTGCATTATACTTTCATGTATTTTGCTGTAGCCACATTTTGAGCCAAAGAGAACCGAGACAGTGCCTTTGTGATGAGGACACGTATATGTGGAAACAAGGCGGTGGAATTCAATTGTCCAGAGACCAAGGAGACACATCAGTGGCCAAACTTTTTAAGGAGCAAAATCTAGAATAACATATATGTGCCTCTATACATGGATTCAAAGACCAGGGCATATCGGTGGCAATAATGCCATGTTTAAGAGGGATGGGTGGTCTTAGAAGAGCGCTTAAGCAACACATGGAGAATGTGGTATAAATGCACCAACTATGATACCTTCATAGTATTGGTTTGATAAACTAGACTATTCAGCAACTATTTACAGGTCTTATTGCCGACTGCCAAACCGTGCCTTTAATATTTAGACGCTTTATGATACTTTATTGTTTGAGGCAACTAAGTTATTTAAAGAAATGCTTATTTTTGTATTCTAAAACTGAAGATAATGAAGGATCTTTTTACAAGAAGGATCATAAAACGCTAACTGTCAATGTGTAATGCCAATACTCAGCATAGCTGTTGACATTCCACCTTAGCATCTGTCTTGTAAAATGCATAAGCAGTGCTTATTTTAATATAAAATATTTTACAAATCTGTTATAGTTATGCAGTAATGGATAAGCTAGCTTATTTTAATTCTTTTTTTTTGTTATTTTAGACCAGGGTCAGTATTACCATGGTTAGCATAGCCTGGCTTAAAATGCGTCAGCATACAGTATATTAGGGCATGAATTTTTACCGTTTACTCTTTATATATAGTAAAGGCAGCCATATTCCAAGTAATATTCCCAAAAAATACAAATTCACAGGGGAGGATGTTTAGCCAAAGTAATTTTATAGGCCGTGTTATCCTAAGGTTATACTCCAGGATGAGAAAAAAAGATTAGTTATGGCTGGTATCTGGTATTGATTTTCCATCCCATTCATTTGAATGAGTATGACCTGCATTAGACACAGCCCATAGTGTACAGTGGCACTGTTTCTGTACAACAAAAGCAGACCTTTTTTAAGTCTTCCGGACAATCCCTGTAAAGAGAAGCTGCCAGCACAATTTGGTAAAGACATGGCTGTAATGGCGCTGTAATACTGATTACATTGATACCTTTGGTGAACAAATCCGCTTTGTTGTTCTTCTTTAATTGCCATTTGTAGATTTCTGCTAATTAGATTTTAGTGCACAGGGGCCGGACTGTACACTGGGTCTCCTCCCTGCCTGTGATTCCCCGACCCCTCCGTCTACCTCCGGTCTTTGAATGACCGGCCTCCTGTGTGTGAGATCTCCACTCGGACCTGTCATTCAATGACTGGAGGCAAGCGGAGGGGCTGGGGAATCACAGACAGGGAGGAGAAGACCCCGTATACAGTACAGCCCTAAGCACTGAAATTAGCAGAAAACTTCAAATGGTGATTAAAGAACCATAAAGCGGATTTCTTCACCAAAGGTATTAATCTAATCAGTATTACATCGGCATTACACCAATGTCTTCACTTTACATTACAAAATTGTGCTGACAGGTTCTCTTTACGTATTGGTTCCTTGACTGTGTAATATGATGAGTAGAATTCATTAGTCTTCGTTGAATTTATTTTTCAGCATTTTTATACTTTGCGCAAAAATGAATGGCTCATATTTCAATGGAGTTGACTTTGGGGTACTAAAAATTCTTCCACCGAAAAGTATATCAAGAACAGTACTGGTAATTTCTCAGTTTATGAAACTTTCAAGGTCGTCCAAGTTTTGTATAGAACTTTTTGTGTGGTATATCGATGCATGACAACTCACGACCGCCTCTTTCAATCTTCTCTTAGTTTTCACTCTGTCAGTCACCAAAAGCTGTGGCTTTAAATGGTGTCAAATAGAATTAATGGAAAATGTTTAAAACTAAGTTCTGCTGGAGAATTGTACTTTGGTAACATTTAAAGGGAACATGTCATGTTGTGCATACAGTCTCCTAGCATAACAAAAGGATCTGGCATGATGAATTTGATCATGTTTAAACATACCTCATCATTGATTCCCCAATATCTAATTGACACAAATATGGATATTGAGAGGAACAATCTACATTCAGTTATCATCAGATCAATGTGAAATCAGTGGAATCTGTCAGCATCAGCCTTTATAACAAAGCAACGATACTTATATTCCCTTGCATTAAGGACCTCATCATGTTCATTCTGAATATTGTAAAATGATGGAGATTATTTCAAATTCATACTAAGAACTTGCCACTGACTGGTACAGGCTGACCATAAGTGCATGGTAATGCATCCCATTACTTACTAGATGGCATGCAAGTGACTGCAACATTGTTCTCAAGGCTCCCAATTACTGTTGGATTGGTACATTAGGGAGGGATTTTATATGGCATTACAGAGGACTACAATGGCCCATTTTGGGAAAGGTGCCCTCAATATCTGTATGTGTACATATAGTATACTAACTGCACCTGCCTAGCAACTGATAGCAAAATGTTGATTAATTGATATCTGTGTTTTGTACGCTTGTAATATCTTTCTTGGTAACTACCAGAGAGGATATTGAGAAGTCTGTTAACGATATGTTCACTGAAGTTAAGATGTTAAAAAAAATTGATATCAAAAGTCATATAACATAACATAGAACATAACAATTCCTGTGTTGACAGCTCACCACTTTCACAACTTGTTCTTTCTCCCTTCAGGTGCACGGATTCACAAGCATGAATAACCATATGGAAGAAGACAAATTCCAGTACTCCGACTCTAGATTCTAAAAACTTGAAGCTTTATTCAAGAAACATGGATATACTCTATATGTAAAATAGCTATTTCCAGCATTATAAGCCAGCGTGTTTTGTCTTTGCTCAGTCTTAATTATCTCAGCCAGTCTTTAGCATCTGAGTGCTGAAATTTGTCTTCTTCCATGCTCTTTTCTTTTGTTGTCCACCTGTTAGGTAGATTTCTCAGACCTGAGACCTATTCTGCTGTAATACATTTTTTTATGTCAGCAAATTTATAGCTGCTTAAACGCTAAGTCCAACATTAATTCAACAGATTTAACAATTCTGAATCTATTTCTGCCAATCTTTGTTTTTTTTTTTTTTGCTAAACTTACAATATTATTTTTGGACAGATTCCCACACACGAAACAATCATTTTAGAAAATGTATATTTTTCATAAGTAACAGTAATCTTAAGTAGGCGGAAAATTCAAGATTCTTATCAAATATTTAAGTTGGCACTACTAAAGTCAATGGAGCTGTTGACTTTAAATCATTGGACTTTTTTTTTACTGCTTAAGCAATAGCTTAAATGAACACCAAGTATTGACATACTGATAAATCTTGATTTGGTACCATTGAAAAAATAGTAAGAACTGGCCACAAAGCATCATACTGTATATCTCTACAAAAGCAAGCTTCACTGGTCCTAATCTCCTGAGCATCTAAAGCTTGCACGACCAATTCCGTACTTTGTGCTGTAACCCACGGTTAGGTGATATTTGGGCACTATATGGTTGAATAGTAGTTGTGCATTATATAGTAGGAAGTATAACTACTGTAATTGTATTTAAGTCATAACATCTTATGTTAAAAAAAGCGAAATTCAGCAGCCTCACAAAGCCTTTGTTTTATAGATACTGCTGCAAATTGGCTTACAATAATGTTACCTGTCTCCTGTTCCATAAAAATAAAATTAGTCTGAAGCTAGTCCTTAACCGCCTGTCTCCACCACCATTGTTCCCTGGCATTATATACAGTGGGTACGGAAAGTATTCAGACCCCTTTAAATTTTTCACTCTTTGTTTCATTGCAGCCATTTGGTAAATTCTAAAAAGTTATTTTTTTTCTCATTAAAGTACACTCTGCACCCCATCTTGACTGAAAAAAACAGAAATGTAGAAATTTTTGCAAATTTATTAAAAAAGAAAAACTGAAATATCACATGGTCATAAGTATTCAGACCCTTTGCTTCAGACACTCATATTTAAGTCACATGCTATCCATTTCCTTGTGATCCTCCTTGAGATGGTTCTACTCCTTCATTGGAGTCCAGCTGTGTTTAATTAAACTGATAGGACTTGATTTGCAAAGGCACACACCTGTCTATATACAGTGCTGGCCAAAAGTATTGGCACCCCTGCAATTCTGTCAGATAATACTCAGTTTCTTCCTGAAAATGATTGCAATCACAAATTCTTTGGTCTTATTATCTTCATTTAATTTGATTGCAAGGAAAAAACACAAAAGAGAATGAAGCAAAAATGAAATCATTGATCATTTCACACAAAACTCCAAAAATGGGCCAGGCAACAGTATTGGCACCCTCAGCCTAATACTTGGTTGCACAACCTTTAGCCAAAATAACTGCAAACAACAGCTTCAGGTAACCATCAATGAGTTTCTTACAATGCTCTGCTGGAATTGTAGACCATTCTTCTTTGGCAAACAGCTCCAGGTCCCTGATATTTGAAGGGTGCCTTCTCCAAACTGCCATTTTGAGATCTCTCCACAGGTGTTCTATGGGATTCAGGTCTGGACTTATTGCTGGCCACCTTAGAAGTCTCCAGTGCTTTCTCTAAAACCATTTTATAGTGCTTTTGGAAGTGTGTTTTGGGTCATTGTCCTGCTGGAAGACCCATGACCTCTGAGGGAGACCCAGCTTTCTCACACTGGGCCCTACATTATGCTGCAAAATTTGTTGGTAGTCTTCAGACTTCATAACGCCATGCACACGGTCAATCAGTCCAGAGGCAGCAAAGCAACCCCAAAACATCAGGGAACCTCCGCCATGTTTGACTGTAGGGACCGTGTTCTTTTCTTTGAATGCCTCTTTTTTTTTCCTGTACACTCTATGTTGATGCTTTTTCCCAAAAAGCTCTACTTTTGTCTCATCTGACCAGAGAACATTCTTCCAAAACATTTTAGGCTTTCTCAGGTAAGTTTTGGCAAACTCCAGCCTTGCTTTTTTTATGTCTCGGGGTAAGAAGTGGGGTCTTCCTGGCTATCCTACCATACAGTCCCTTTTCATTCAGATGCCGACGGATAGTACGGGTTGACACTGTTGTACCCTCGGACTGCAGGGCAGCTTGAACTTGTTTGGATGTTAGTCGAGGTTCTTTATCCACCATCCGCACAATCTTGCGTTGAAATCTCTCGTCAATTTTTCTTTTCCATCCACATCTAGGGAGGTTAGCCACAGGGCTTTAAACTTCTCGATGACACTGCACACGGAAGACACAGGAACATTCAGGTCTTTGGAGATGGACTTGTAGCCTTGAGATTGCTCATGCTTCCTCACAATTTGGTTTCTCAAGTCCTCAGACAGTTCTTTGGTCTTCTTTCTTTTCTCCATGCTCAATGTGGTACACACAAGGACACAGGACAGAGGTTGAGTCAACTTTAATCCATGTTAACTGGCTGCAAGTGTGATTTAGTTATTGCCAACACCTGTTAGGTGCCACAGGTAAGTTACAGGTGTTGTTAATTACACGAATTAGAGAAGCATCACATGATTTTCAAAGGGTGCCAATACTTTTGTCCACCCCCTTTTTTAGGTTTGGTGTGGAATAATATCCAATTTGGCTTTAGGACAATTCTTTTTGTGTTTTTTTCATTGAAGACAAATTAAATGAAGAGAATAATACCAAAGAATTTGTGATTGCAATCATTTTCAAGAAGAAACTGAGTATTATCTGACAGAATTGCAGGGGTGCTAATACTTTTGGCCAGCACTGTAAGACCTCACAGCTCACAGTGCATGTCAGACCAAATGAGAATCATGAGCTCAAAGGAACTGCCTAAGGAGCTCGTAGACAGAATTGTGGCAAGGCACAGATCTGGCCAAGGTTTCAAAAGAATTTATGCATTACTCAAGGTTCCTAAGAGCACAGTGGCCTCTATAATCCTTAAATTGAAGAAGTTTGGGACCACCAGAAGTCTTCCTAGACCTGGCCGTCCAGCCAAACTGAGCAATCGTGGGAGAAGAGCCTTGGTGAGAGAGGTAAAGAAGAACCGCAAGATCACTGTGGCTGACCTCCAGAGATGCAGTAGGGAAGTGGGAGAAAGTCCCCAAAGTCAACAATCACTGCAGCCCTCCACCAGTCAGGCCTTTATGGCAGAGTGGCCTGACAGAAGCCTCTCCTCAGTGCAAGACATATGAAAACCCGCATAGAGTTTGCGCAAAAACATATGAAGGACTCCCAGACTATGAGAAATAAGATTCTCTGGTCTGATGAGACGAATATAGAACTTTTTGGTGATAATTCTAAGCGGTATGTGTGGAGAAAACCAGGCACTGCTCATCACCCTCCCAATACAATCCCAACAGTGAAACATTATGGTGGCAGCGTCATGCTATGGGGGTGTTTTTCAGCTGCAGGGACAGGACGACTGGTTGCAATTGAAGGAAACATGAATGCGGCCAAGTACAGAGATATTCTGGATGAAAACCTCTTCCAGAGTGCTCTGGACCTCAAACTTGGCTGAAGGTTCACCTTCAACAAGACAATGACCCTAAGCACACAGCTAAAATAAAAAAGGAGTGGCTTCAGAACAACTCTGTGACAAATTTTTGACTGGCCCAGCCAGAGTCCTGACCTAAACCCAATTGAGCATCTCTGGAGAGATCTGAAAATGGCTGTCCACCAACGTTCACCATCCTACCTGATGGAACTGGAGAAGATCTGCAAGGAAGAATGCAGAGGATCTCCAAATCCAGGTGTGAAAAACTTGTTGCATCATTCCCAAGAAGACTCCTGACTGTACTAGCTCAAAAGGGTGCTTCTACTCAATACTGAGCAAAGGGTCTGAATACTTATGACCATGTGATATTTCAGTTTTTCTTTTTTAATAAATTTGCAAAAATTTCTACATTTCTGTTTTCTTCAGTCAAGATGGGGTGCAGAGTGTACTTTAATGAGAAAAAAAGAATTTACCAAATGGCTGCAATGAAACAAAGAGTGAAAAATTTAAAGGGGGTCTCAATACTTTCCGTACCCACTGTATACTGTTGGGCTTTACTACAATGCTTCCATTTGTAGATGTTGTTCCAGATACAGATCAGTTAAATGAATATGGCCTTCCAGATGCTAAAAGCATAGAATTTTGGAAAAATGCATTTACATTTTGGTTTAGTTAATTTATACCATCATTAATATTATTTACACAGCTTTTGGCATAAATTATAATTTAGTTTCATGTTACTTCAAGCTGCAGTATAGTGAAAAACAGCGCTTTTCATAGTCATGTTTACGTTGGCTATTAATATCATATCCCACTTACTAAACCTGACACGGCACACCTGTGAAGTGAAAACCATTTCCGGTGACTACCTCTTGAAGCTCATCAAAAGAATGCCAAGAGTGTGCAAAGCAGTAATCAAAGCAAAAGGTGGCTACTTTGAAGAACCTAGAATATGAGACATATTTTCAGTTGTTTCACACTTTTTTGTTAAGTATATAATTCCACACATGTTAATTCATAGTTTTGATGCCTTCAGTGGGAATGTACAATTTTCATAGTCATGAAAATACAGAAAAATATTTAAATGAGAAGGTGTGTCCAAACTTTTGGTCTGTACTGTATATATATATATATATATATATATTAAGTATATATTGAAAACTGCACCATTTAACAATTACTCACTGATGGGTGCCAGGCCTCAAACAGTCTGTCCAAACTGTTGCATATCAAGAAGGTATATCAAAAGGCAGCACTCCAAATAATTTTTTAGAAAAAAATGGACTTTATTGAGTCCAGAATGCAACGTTTTGGTTCACAGAACCTTTTTCAAGCCATTGAAAGAAAAGGTTGAAAAAGGTTCTGTGAACCGAAACGTTGCATTCTGAACTCAATAAAGTCCATTTTTTTCTGAAAAATTATTTGGATTGCTGCCTTTTGATATACCTTCTATATATATCCCACCTTAATCTTTAAAAGTTAAGTTGTTTTCAAGGCTTTTTAATAGCATTTAACCACAGTAAGTCTAACATCAAACAAGTATAGGATGTCATTCTTGCTATTCAAGAACAAACACTGTACTTTTTATTAGAATTGAACATTAGTTACATTTTCTAACAAATATAACATTTTAATCAGTAGCTCACAGGAACAAAAAACCTTTTTCTACAGTGACAACTACTCATTTTCTTATTGTTTAATAGTCATAGCCACATTTCTCTGCCAAGATAGTTATCTCCATCCCAGAAAGAGTACTATTGAGCAGTATGAGGTTGATAAAATGGTTTTCTGACCAAATACATGTATCACCTATCCACATATCACCAGTATGATTGCTGCAGGTCCACTCACAAAATCAGGGGTCTAGAGTCCACTGTGTGAATGAAGAAGTGGAGAGTTTGTGTGACCACAAAAAGCTTAATTCACAACGGGGACTTTGGGTCACTTGCTCCAGTTAAAGCTCTATTCACACAGGGGACTTTGGGACACTTTTTCCCATGATCAGTGTTGATCTTAGTGAATGGGCCACCAGCAACCACACATTTATCATTATTGTACCATAATGATACTTTATTGGTACCTGTTTCTAATTATCTCCAAGAAGACGTCATTGACGGAAATACCATCTTGTGTTTCCTCATTTCCACTTGAAAATAGGAAGGACTGGAGAATGGGACAGGAGCAGAATTAGTAAGATTTATGCATTAGAATTACTTTTTATAGTCAAAAGATATAGTTATTATAACCTAAAAAAAAACATTAGCTGGGGAGCTGGTTGGAGGAGATGTTAGGATTTTAAGAACTTTAAAAACGGCATGTAATACTGATTAATTTAATAAAATAAGAAAGCCTTGCGAATGACACAACATCATATATAAAATTTGTACATTTTATGTCTTAGCCTTATGGAGCTTTCTAATGTCATTATGTTCTTTTTCCTACTGTTATTGAATTTACTCTAAGGAGACAGATCTGAAATAACTTTGTATACTTTTTTGTAGATTAAAATGCCAGTGAAACATCTGAATGAAAAAAATATATATTGTAGATGCAGGTGTATGGTGGGTATGGTTTATATAAAAAGTACATTGAGGAAATGATTCACTTTTGATTATTTGAGAATTGATCAACTAATGATTGACTATACTTTCCATTACTGCCTATTTGCATTGAAACGTGTCAACTGTCCTCAAACACTTTGCTGATAAACATTAGCGTTCTACTTCGTGAAGTTATAATATGTAGTGATGTGTGCATTAGTATCCTATTGTGGCTACAGGTATAACAAAACCAGCTAAAAAACTACAATAATCACTACCGAGTATGTTTTAATAATGTCTTAGAGTTAGCATGTAAGAATTCAGAATTTAGGAGCTTATTTCAGATAAAGTCTTTCCCTATTATCATTTGCACCATACCACCTTGTATACAACTCTTAAGTCTTGTACGCTTTTTTCATAAACAGTTTTATGTGGTTTTACGAAGTATATATTTTGCTGTCCTAATAGCTGGCTATATATTGCAAGAACTGTATAGCATTGTGGATATTTAGGTGTAATGGCTTAAATATGTAATTTGAATACAATTTTGCCTTTGTTAGTTTAGGTTTTATTTCATGTTTGTCATCTCGTGAATGTGTCATTGTGGGTCAAATCGGGGTTAGGGTAAAAAGGTCGAGCTGGTTTTGACTGATTCCCTTGTACCTGAAAATATAAAATACTTTCTAGTGGAACTGAAAGCTATACGCAACCAATATTGGGATATTGGTGATATAAAAGTCCTATTTATAATCTGACAACTGAACCAGTGTATAAACTGATTTTTGTAAAGTTGTTCGCTAGTAGGTTTAGCTAATTACTATTTTGTATTAAAAGACTGGTACTGCACCTGATCTTGTTGCCCCAAGGAAAAGCTTTGTTAATAAAATTTAATTTTGTTTCCATTTTTGTCTGGAATGTTTTAATATTAGTATGTTTCTATGTCTTACATTATGATACTAAAAAAATTTCATATCTATATAATGAGTAAAAAAAATTTTTTACAAGCATTACTTCACTTACATCATCTTTATATAGCATATTGTACAAATAATATATGGATCATGACTCATTTCAAGAAGCTTCTTTGATGGCACTGGAAGGACAGCAGCACAGGGGCAGGTAGTTGGATAAGTGACTACTTGTGACCTAGTCTACTGCAAACCAAGGACTGTATCACATAACCAATGGATATTTGGAAATGTAACACAAAACCAAAAGACATCTCAGTCTCACTAACCTGGAACCATGAGAACATCAATGGACACTATTTGGTGAGTTCATTATCCAGTTAGAATCACCCTCTACCTATATTTAAAAAAAGGTTTTATACATTGTAGAGACAGCAACGTTCTGTACATCAGTGAGGGTTCAGGTCTTGAGATGTCCACGCATGGGTCAAAACACCATTCTACAGTGCACAACTCCTACAAAAGCGCATGCACAGAGCAGTGTATGAGCTCAATAGTAAGTGTATGGGTCACCAATGAGCCCATGAACCACTCTGTTTGCCCATTCCTGCAGCAATGGGCTTCAGAAATCTTAGATATACCCTCAGGTATTTGAGCAGACTAATCACTTATGGCAACACAACATGATTTCTGGATTAAATCAACGTACCAACTTGTTACTTATTGAAGTTGTCTTCGTATCCATGTGCATGTGACTGCAAACAATGGGAACATTTTGACATTTCTTTGGTGGCACAGAATATATACCCAATATCTATGTGGAGAAACTCTGTGTGAACATACTCTAATAGCGAATTAGTCAACTAGCCTCATAAATAAAATAAAAAATCCAGGGGTCATTAAAACATATTCATTGTCTGCTCATGGGCTTGGCATTATCCGTTGTGGCTGGTCACCATTGTTACCCAACAAGGATCATTGTTTCTTACTGGTTTCCAGTCCAAACTTGCTTAAGTTTGTAGATGTTATGTTACTATGATCCTTAAAACAAGCTAATTTGACCATTACCTTCTAAAGCTGAAATTAATAACTCATTAGCTTAGAACTTGACATTAGACTATAAACCATCATTACTGTGGATATTCAAGATATGTATGCATAATAAATTAGATGTACAAGTCTATAAGGAAATGCTTAACTGTGACTTAAGTACAAGCCAGGCACATCAAAGGATCCAGTTTTTAAAAAGGAAAAACAGGAAGACCAAACCAAATCACTTCAATGAAAACAGGCCAAATCACTTGTACAAATATAGGAAAAGTAGGCCACAGATGTTTCTCAACTACTTAAAAATACAGTAAATTACATTGCACACAAGTAAATGTTTGTCCCAATGAAAAGAAGTTATTCATAACAAAAATGTGAACTGACTGCCATTAGACAGTTCCCACCAGTTATTATTTCAGATGAGTCAAACTATATAACAAAGCATTAAAAAAGCAGAATGCTACATTGTCTCAAAGTAACCTTTAAAAAATACTTTGAAGAGGACAGGTCACCAAGTCAAAAGTGGCCATTTTTCTTGCTTTTCTTTTATACTTGATACTCCCCTGAGTATTACATTATTATTATTTTTTAAAATTCAACATATAGTTCGAGATATTGTTCTATTTATTTAGTACTAATTTTTATGGGATTTTTTACCAGCTGGGTGTTGCTCATAGGGCAATAATGCAGAGCAGATTAGAGACATGCCCCAGAGAATCCTGTGAGCACCATCCTCCTGGTAAGGACCATAAAAATTAGCAAGAAATAAAAAGGACTATATCTCTGGAATTGCATTGTGGATTAAAGAAAAAAAAAATATTAGAGAGCAGCAGGAATAAAACAAGAGCAAAAACTTGCTACTTTTGACCTGGTGACCAGTCCTCTTTAAAGGAAATCTGTCAGTAGAAAAACCCTCCTAAGTCGTCTAGATGGAAATGCAGGTTCTAGAAAGTTGAATAAAATTATAGCTTGATGTCTGCGATCCAATGTCTTATTCAGCAAAAATCCACATTTTTCTTAAAAGCAAATGAGCTCTGAAGATCTATGGGCCGGATACAGATTTTCCTGAGAATCTGCCTCCAAAGCTTATTGTAAATAAAAGGGTGCATTATCAGTGTGACACATGTAATGACTGACACTTTTGTCTCATAATCACAGGTCAGAACTAACACAGTACACCAGAGCTAACACAGTACATCAGAAGTGAAGTTTGTCTCATTATAAACATTTGCAGAAGCACTTTTCCTCCCATATTGCTGTCAGCTCTGCTGCAGAGCTGAGTATTATTATAGCTAGCACAGTACAGCAGAGTTGAGCCTTGTCTCATTACAAATACACATTTGCATTTGTCTTCTCACAGTGCTGTCAGCTCTGCTATACTGCCCTTCCCCCACAAGGCTGCCTGTGAGATGGAAGCTGAACCACTGTGAGAGGGCTGCAGCTGCAAATGTTTGTGTATATGACAAACTTAATTTCTGCTGTACTGTGTTAGCTCTTTTGTAATGTGTTAGCACTTTTGCAATGTGATGAAAGTTCACTTCCGCTGTACTGTATTAGTTCTGATCTCACTGGAGAGCTGTGTGTGATCATGAGAGCAAAGTGTAAGTTATTACATGGTTCAGACTGGTAACACCGTCTTTTATTTAAAATATGGATCATGGTAGATGGAGGAGTAGGGTTACCTGAAGGGTGGAAATAAAAGATGGATCAATTTTATATTTTGCCATATTTATGGCTGCTGCAATGAATAAAAAATATTAATAGTAGTGATTAAATACAACCTCCTGATACAGAGTATAGGGGGTCACAGGAGAGATACATATAGAGCATTATGTAAGTTTAAAGTGTTAAGTTGGTCACATACATACAGTTGAAACCAGAAGTTTACATACACTCCTTGAAGGAAGTTATGTCGCTTATCCATGTTATGTAAATAAAAGCTTATAACCTGACATTAAATTCATCCATTGGTTTTATAAATTACTCTTTTCAAAGCTGAAACCCTCCCAAATTTGGTTTAGGTTAAGAAAATAAATTGGCATCAATGCTGAAATATTGATCATTTAATGAACACAGATTTTGGCAAGACAAAAGTTTTGTCGCCTGGTCATATAATGCACCCAATCTTAGTTTACATCCTCACCAGTTCTCAGTAAATGATCAGTTAATTAGTGGGTGTGTATAAAAAGAAACCCAGCACCACAGACCTTCACTTGAACCGCAACTTGAGCTCTGACAACATGCCAAAAATCCACCCTGCGACCAAAGCCTTAATTATCAAGAGGCTGAAGACCAGATCCACTGCACAGGTGGCTGGCACCTTTAATGTGTCTCAGCGTCAAGTATAAAGAATTAAAAAAATATTTGAAGAGACTGGAAATGTGTTTGACAAGCCCAGGTCCGTCAGACCCCGCAAGACAACTGCTCAGGAGGAACGTTTGTTGATTAGAAAATCCAAAGCTAGCCCCTCTTCCACTGCAGCAGAGCTCCAACAGGCCTGGTCACCTCAAGTCCCTGTGTCAACTAGAACAGTTTGTAGGATTCTATCTCGAAATGGCCTCCATGGTCGAATCAGTGCCCAGAAGCCAGCACTAAACAAAAGGCAAATAAAAAAACGTGTGGCATTTGCAAAGTCCCACAGCCTGCTAAACAGATGGACTCAGGAAAAGTGGCAGAAGGTGGATTTCTCTGATGAATCTTCAGTAGAATTTCACCACAGCCGCTGCAAGTACTGCAGGAGACCTACTGGAGCCCGTATGGATCCAAAATACACCCAGAAAACAGTTAAATTTGGTGGTGGAAAGATCATGGTCTGGGGTTACATTCAGTATGGGGGTGTGCGAAACATTTGCAAGGTGGAAGGCAATATCAATAGCCTAAAATATCAAGAAGTATTAGCTACCTCTTACATTCCAAATCAAAAAAGGGGTCAAATTCTGCAGCAGGATGGTGCTCCATCTCATACATCCATCTCTACAACAAAGTTCCTCCAGGCAAAAAAGATCAAGGTGCTCAAGGACTGGCCAGCCCAGTCACCAGACATGAACATCATTGAGCATGCTTGGGGTAGGATGAAAGAGGAAGCTTGGAAGACAAAACCAAAGAATCTAGATGAACTCTGGGAGGCATGTAAGACTGCATTCTTTGCTATTCCTGATGACTTCATTAATAAATTGTATGAATCATTGTTGAACCGCATGGATGCAGTCCTTCAAGCTCATGGAAGTCACACAAAGTATTAAATATGACTCTAATAGCACCACAACTTAATTCACCAATGTTATGCAACATATATTTGTATTTTAAGATAATTATTTGTTTGAATATCACATTACTTTCTGTGGGCGACAAAACTTTTGTCTTGCCAAAATCTGACCATTCTGTGTTCATTAAATGAACAATATTTCAGCATTGATTCCAATTTATTTTCTTAACCTAAACCAAATTTGGGAGGGTTTCAGCTTTCAAAAGAGTAATTTATAAAACCAATGGATGAATTTAATGTCAGGTTATAACTTATAAGCTTTTATTTACATAACATGGATAAGCGACATAACTTCTGTCAGGGAGTGTACACTATATAAAAAGACACATATGCATGTTTTTCTCAATATCTGACATGAAATCAGAATAAACCTTTCCTGTTTTAGGTCAATTAGGATTACCATAATTTTTAATATTTGCCAAACGCCAGAATAATGAGAGAGAGAATGTTTTAAGTTATTTTATTAGTTACTGCAAAGTCAAAAGTTTACATACACTAAGATTACTATGCCTTTAAACAATTTTGGAGATGATGTCATGTGTTTGGAAGCTTCTGCTAGGTTTTTTGGCATCATCTGAGTTAGAGACACACCTGTGGATGTATTTTAATGCACACATGAAACACACTGCATCTTTGTATAGCATCATGGTAAAGTGTAAAGAAATCAGGCAAGATATCAGGAAGAGAATTGTGGACTTGCACAAGTCTGGCTCATCCTTGGGTACAATTTCAAGATACCTGAAGATGCCTTGTTCATCTGTACAAACAACTATACCCAAGTACAAACAAGATGGGAATGTCCAGCCATCATACCGCTCAGGAAGGGGCGGGTTCTGTGTCCCAGAGATGAACGTGCTTTGGTCCGACATGTGCATATCAACCCAAGGACAAAAGCAAAAGACCTTGTGAAGATGGTGGTGGAAGCTGGTAAGATTGTGTCAATATCCACAGTGAAACGAGTACTGTATCAACATGGGCTGAAAGGTCACTCTGCCAGGAAGAAACATAAAAAAGCCAGATTAATGAAACAAAAAAAAGCCAGATTAATGTTTGCAAATGCACACAGGTACAAAGACCTGAATTTTTAGAGACATGTCCTGTGGTCTGATGAAGCTAAAATTGAACTTTTTGGGCATAATGACCATCGCTACGTTTGGAGGAAAAAGGGAGAAACTTGAAAGCCTAAGAAGACCATCGCAACTGTGAAACATGGGGATGGCAGCATCATGATGTGGGGTTGTTTTGCTGAAGGAGGGACTTTTGCACTTCACAAAATAGATGGCATCATGAGTAAAGAAGATTATGTGGCAATACTGAAGCAACATCTCAAGACATCAGCCAGGAAGTTAAAGCTTGGGGGAAATGGGTCTTCCGAATGGACAATGACCCAAAGCATACTGCCAAAATGGTGACAAAGTGGCTTAAGGATAACAAAGCCAATGTTTTGGAGTGGTCATCACAAAGCCCTGATCTCAATCCTATTGAAAATTTGTGGGCAAAACTGAAAAGGCAGGTGCGAGCAAGGCGACCTACAAACCTGAATCACTTACACCAGTTTTGTCAGGAGGAATGGGCCCAAATTCCAACCTACTATTGTGAGAAGCTTGTGAAAGGATATCCCAAATGTTTGACCCAAGTCATTCAGTTTAAGGGCAATGTTACCAAATACTAATGAAATGTATGTAAAATTTTGACTTTGCAGTAAGTAATAAAAATGCCTTAAAACATTCTCTCTCTCTCTCTCATTATTCTGGCCTTTGGCAAATATTAAAAATTATGGTAATCCTAATTGACCTAAAAGGGGAAAGGTTTATTCTGATTTCATGTGTGATATTGAGAAAAACATGCATATGTGTCTTTTTATTTAGTGTATGTAAACTTCTGGTTTCAACTGTAAGTTAGCTGTTGGTCAAACTTTAATTCGGCAGACAGTTATCTATTCTGATCCTCCATTCACAGAGTGCTCGGTTAGGGTGAGCAATTGTATTTTTAATGGAGAGAGAAAAGAAACTGTCCTTGCCCTTAAAAATAAAGGCATTGAAATACCAACTGCCAATCATTCTCTGCCCTGACCGTTGTGAGGCTCCCCATAAACATCAAATGGTCGACGAGACATACCAAAATTAGCAAATTTGTCTGACTTTCATCTAAGGTGTTTGAGGCCTTTACTATCCTGCCTTATCCAGGAGTCAGACCCAGCAGCACAGTACAGCTGCCATTAAACTATGAGAGGTGGTTAAACCCTCAAAATCTGTGGTTCCCGTCTCTGCCTGGAGCTTCCATCTGAATGCCTAAAAAACAAAAAAAAGGATTCAGATGAGCCAGTAAAAAAGGCATTAGAGTCCACAGCATGCAAGTTTAGGCACTCCCTAATAGTGGTGTTAGATGGCACAATAATCTACTGAGACAAAACAGAACTCAAAGTTTGATACTTTGGTCTCTGTCTTACACAACTCAATGCCTCCATCTTGGGATCATCTGAATCCTGTTTTGCAGGGAATCATTCAGAGGTACCAGAGAAAGTGAAATGAATGCACTGCGAAAAGCAGTGTGAAAGCCCCGAAGCTGACCCTTTCCAAACTATACAGCAAAAATGACAAATGCAGCCAAGGGAACACATATGATTAGGACATAGAAGTAAACAAATGTAGGGTAATATATATGTATTAGAGTACAACTGTCATATGATAATTTAAGTGGGATAGTAAGCCAGTCTAAACAGTTGGAAATGTAAAGCGAAGGGGAAGGAAGAGAACCAACCAAAAAGTCTAGATACACAGTAAATTTATAATATAAAGTTTATTGAAGAATCAGGGAGGTAGCATGTGTACAACAAGGAAGGGGCACACGTGCAGAGTAAAAAAATGATAATTTTTCTCCTCATTACTCACTTGAATTATTGTGTTGTTTTCCCCTCTTCCATTCACTTGCATATTTTGTTGCTTTCCCCTCTTTTATTCACTGGTACACTTATCTTACACACAACTCACCCACTCTCCCATTCCCCTTGTTCCCTCCCCCTCCTCATTCCCTGTTCTTATGTCCAGCCACTATACTATAACTCCAAACATCCTTTTTCGTTGACACTATGTAATCACATATTGAACCGGGTGGTACGCATGCATACTCCAGCTCCCGGACTCTCTTTGCTGGCCGCGTCTCTATGTTGTCTGTGATGTCGGGTCACATAGTTCCCACGTGATGCTGACGTCCCGGATCACATGACACAGTTGCCGTGGACTCTCCGGCCAGCTTGAGCCCGGCATGCATCACACCACCCTTCAATGCCATTGGCCACTTGGCTCACGCCCCCAGTACTCATGATTGGCTAATGCCCCTTTATAAACACCCATTTCCCTTGATGATGTCACCCCTTGACGAAGGCTAACGCCGAAACGCACATCGGGGTGGGCGCCACGCTGTCTGATGTCCCTTGTATACTCTTTGCAGTAAGTACAGTGACATGTGATTATTTATTTATGTGTTCTGGTGTTATTTATGCTCCACTACACTCTGCACTTACTGATCTTAGTACATTTGTACTGTGCTTTCTGCTATGGTCATTGATTGTGTGCCATACATTGCACTTGCAATATACAGTACAGACCAAAAGTTTGGACACACCTTCTCATTTAAAGATTTTTCTGTATTTTCATGACTATGAAAATTGTACATTAACACTGAAGGCATCAAAACTATGAATTAACACATGTGGAATTATATACTTAACAAAAAAGTGAGAAACAACTGAAAATATGTCTTATATTCTAGGTTCTTCAAAGTAGCCACCTTTTGCTTTGATGACTGCTTTGCACACGCTTCGCATTCTCTTGATGAGCTTCAAGAGGTAGTCACCGGAAATGGTTTTCACTTCACAGGTGTGCCCTTTCAGGTTTAGTAAGTGGGATTTCTTGCCTTATAAATGGGGTTGGGACCATCAGTTGTGTTAATCAGAAGTCTGGTGAATAAACAGCTGATAGTCCTACTGAATAGACTGTTAGAATTTGTATTATGGTAAGAAAAAAGCGGCTAAGTAAAGAAAAACGATTGGCCATCATGACTTTAAGAAATGAAGGTCAGTCAGTGCGAGAAAATGGGAAAACTTTGAAAGTGTCCCCAAGTGCAGTTGCAAAAACCATCAAGCTCTACAAAGAAACTGGCTCACATGAGGACTGCCCCAGGAAAGGAAGACCAAGAGTTACCTCTGCTTCTGAGGATATGTTTATCCGAGTCACCAGCCTCAGAAATCGCAGGTTAACAGCAGCTCTGATTAGAGACCAGGTCAATGCCACACAGAGTTCTAGCAGCAGACACATCTCTTCAACAACTGTTAAAAGGAGACTTTGTGCAGCAGGCCTTCGTGGTAAAATAGCTGCTAGGAAACCACTGCTAAGGACAGGCAACAAGCAGAAGAGACTTGTTTGGGTTAAAGAACACAAGGAATGGACATTAGACCAGTGGAAAAATGTGATTTGGTCTGATGAGTCCAAATTTGAGATCTTTGGTTCCAACCACCGTGTATTTGTGCGACACAGAAAAGGTGAACGGATGGATTCTACATGCCTGGTTCCCACCGTGAAGCATGGAGGAGGAGGTGTGATGGTGTGGGGTGCTTTGCTGGTGACACTGTTGGGGATTTATTCAAAATTAAAGGCATACTGAACCAGCATGGCTACCACAACATCTTTCAGCGGCATGCTATTCCATCCGGTTTGCGCTTAGTTGGACCATCATTTATTTTTCAACAGGACAATGACCCCAAACACACCTCCAGGCTGTGTAAGGGCTATTTGACCAAGAAGGAGAGTGATGGGTTGTTATGCCTGATGACCTGGCCTCCACAGTCACCAGACCTGACCCCATTCGAGATGGTTTGGGGTGAGCTGGACCGCAGAGTGAAGGCAAAAGGGCAGACAAGTGCTAAGCATCTCTGGGAACTCCTTCAAGATTGTTGGAAGACCATTTCCAGTGACTACCTCTTGAAGCTCATCAAGAGAATGCCAAGCGTGTGCAAAGCAGTCATCAAAGCAAAAGGTGACTACTTTGAAGAACCTAGAATATAAGACATATTTTCAGTTGTTTCACACTTTTTTGTTAAGTAAATAATTCCACATGTGTTAATTCATAGTTTTGATGCTTTCAGTGTGAATGTACAATTTTCATAGTCATGAAAATACAGAAAAATCTTTAAATGAGAAGGTGTGTCCAAACTTTTGGTCTGTACTGTACATACTATAAATATATGTGGCATACACCCATATTGTGCGTGACTTATTGTATAATTGTGGTATACTTCTTTTGATCACGGTTTATTGGATCTCTCAGTACTATTATCTACTTTTTCTAAAAAAAAATTTTTACTCTGCACATGCGCCCCTTTCATGTTGTACACATGTTACTTCCCTGATTCTTCAATGAACTTTATATTATAAATCTACTGTGTATCTAGACTTTTTGGTCTGTTCTCTTCCTTCCCTTTCAAGCAAAAATGTCAAGTAGACTGCAGAAAAAATTACATTTCAGTACAGTGTGAAGATGAATTTGTATGGATAGTCGTATAAACATAAAAAAAAAAAAAAAAAAATAGAATGTGTGTATCAAAAACCTAGTTTAAATTGTATTGCATTTTCTGATGATACATTGCCTTTAAGAGCTAATCCCTAATAAATTAGATTGGTAACTGATCATCTATCATGGATCCTCAAATTAATGTATCGCCAAAAATATACTTAAAGTTGTTGTAAAAATGTGAAAAAGAACAATAAACTGTTATACATGTATCAAACACCTTTCTAGGTAAAAAAAATGCAGGTTAAATCACGTTAGCATAGATATTAAAGTCAAAGTTCTACTGCTGCTTTAAATTGAAGACAAGAGGACCATTCATGGCCTAACAGCCAATGCTCTGTGTGCGGGTCATGTAGCTAATGTATCATATGCAGAATATTTGCACTCTCAAGGGGAAAAGCATGGCAGTAAAGAAAAGAAAATGCCGATCATGTGGCTCATAATTAGATCCAGATGCTGTCAAAGTGATGACATAGTGCTGTGCTTTCCACACGAAGGCAGACTAAACAAGAAAAGAACCTTTACAATTTAGTTCTTTTAGTCAAGTAAAAAGGAAAAAAAAGACACCAGCCACGTATTTATATTTTTCAGAATCCTCTAAAAGTATGACCTCGAATGCTGTCGATACCCAGCCAATGCCTATAAACATTTGCACATTGCCCCATATCAACACAAGCAGATTACATTTTTAAATGAACCTTTGAATGTCCTTTCAACCTAATCTGAACCTCCAGGGACAACATTGTGTTTTTCTTTTTAAGTTATGCATACATTCAGTCTGATGGTAAGATATTCTTTACTGGAAGGACACAAGTAGTGTGATTGACGCATGTAATTGGACCACATAAGGTTACATCTGTCTACATGGAAAATGTAATGAATTCTAAATAATGCACAAAATTCAGAACCAGGAAGACAAAAACAGATTTTTCATTCTACTGGACTGGCATGTGCGTATATTGATGATAATAACCTAAATTAGGGCAGCACGGTGGCTCAGTGGTTAAGTACTGTAGCCTTACAGCGTTGGAGTCTTGCGTTTAAATCCCACAAAAGACAATATCTGCAAGGAGTATGTTCTCCCTGTGTTTGTGTGAGTTTCCTCCAGGTTCTCCTGTTTTCCTCCCACATTCCAAAGACATCCTGATAGGGAATGTAGATTGTGAGCCCCAATAGGGACAGTGATAATGTCTGTTAAGCACTGTGGAATTAATGGCACTATAAATGAATAAAGTAAAAAATTGGTAAAATAAAAGTAACAATATGAGTAAAATAAAATAGGTCTTGTATGGACCTAGCTGGTTCTTACCACCACTGCGTGCTGAAACCCAGGGCCTCTTTTGTGACATCAGGACGTGCGCCACAACCTAAGAACAGGCACTCTAGGCCAAGACTTCCATCGCAATTTGGTCCAGAACTAGTTATGGCTGTAAGGTGCAGTCTAACCGCCATGGGGTTTCAGAGTGGTGGCAGTAAGAATAGGCACCGATAATTGTACAGGGGACATTGAGTAGCGGAGGTGGAGATTTACAGACCCCAGAGCAAAATACAGGGCATTCAATTTGCAGGGAATAAAATCTTTGTGAATCAAATTTTCCTGTAAAATCTAGCAGATTTGGCAAATTTTTCATATCTCGTCACATCCGCTCACCTTTAGTGAGAAGATATTATAATTTTCATTATCCAGATGCATAATTGCCAGCCATATTAGAGTAGCAAAATCAAATCAAATTAGGAATTTTGCTATAATAGCTACTCACTTAAACATGTAAGAAACTCTGTGCCAAGATGATGTACAGTACAAGAAAACTACAATCAGCGTTTTCATCATCGAAATGGAGAAGCAGGTAATTATTTCTCCCCTTGTGCCACTTCTTAAAATCTGAGGAAGCCTAACAATTGGCAGTGGTGGATGGGGTCTTCTCTCCTGCGGTCTCCTGCTCAAGCTTTTTCACTACAATGCCATTTTCACACATCTGTGAATCACGGACGGGGCAGATCATAATACCCAGACTTCCTATTGGATCTCCTGATCTGATCTACCTGCATAAAGGCCTATGAGGCATTTACCTTAGGAGGGGTGACCCGACGATAGGGCCAGATATTGCAATCTAAATATGGTCCGTGTTTGACAGTTGTGTGAAATCAGCCTAAGCCACAGCAGAAAGCTATTTCAAAGCACATGTTTAATGCGATCATGTATCACATCGTCATTCATCAATTTTAACAGATGCCATATAATACTATGTTTACCTGCAACAATAAAAAGTAATAGGGGTGAGTGGTTGGGGGTTGTATTGCAATAAATAGCAGTAATATATTTGATGTTTCTGTCTGTTTTATCTATGGTTACAATAATATAAATGGGTGATGGAACATGTTCAAAAAAATATCTAAGGACAAACTTTTATAAAAAAAATAAGCCAAGTAACTAACTACGAGAGCCTACGTACAGTGGGTACGGAAAGTATTCAGACCCCTTTAAATTTTTCACTCTTTGTTTCATTGCAGCCATTTGGTAAATTCTAAAAAGTTCATTTTTTTTCTCATTAATGTACACTCTGCACCCCATCTTGCCTGAAAAGCAAACAAATATGTAGAAATTTTTGCAAATTTATTAAAAAAGAAAATCTGAAATATCACATGGTCATAAGTATTCAGACCCTTTGCTCAGACACTCATAGTTAAGTCACATGCTGTCCACTTCCTTGTGATCCTCCTTGAGATGATTCTACTCCTTCATTGGAGTCCAGCTGTATTTAATTAAACTGATAGGACTTGATTTGGAAAGGCACACACCTGTCTATATAAGACCTCACAGCTCACAGTGCATGTCAGACCAAATGAGAATCATGAGCTCAAAGGAACTGCCCAAGGAGCTCAGAGACAGAATTGTGGCAAGGCACAGATCTGGCCAAGGTTACAAAAGAATTTCTGCATTACTCAAGGTTCCAAAGAGCACAGTGGCCTCCATAATCCTTAAATGGAAGAAGTTTAGGACCACCAGAAGTCTTCCTAGACCTGGCCGTCCAGCCAAACTGAGAAATCGTGGGAGAAGAGCCTTGGTGAGAGATAAAGAAGAACCCCAAGATCACTTTAGCTGTGATCCAGAGATGCAGTAGGGAGATGGGAGAAAGTTCCACAAAGTCAAGTATCACTGCAGCCCTCCACCAATCGGACCTTTATGGCAGAGTGGCCCAATGGAAGTCTCTCCTCAGTGCAAGACATATGAAAACCTGCATAGAGTTTGCTCAAAAACACACGAAGGACTCCCATACTATGAGAAATAAGATTCTCTGGTCTGATGACATGAAGATAGAACTTTTTGGTGATAATTCTAAGCGGTATGTGTGGAGAAAACCAGACATTGCTCATCACCTTCCCAATACAATCCCAACAGTGAAACATGGTGGTGGCAGCATCATGCTAAGGGGTTTTTTTCAGCTGCAGAGACAGGACGACTGGTTGCAATTGAAGGAAACATAAATGCGGCCAAGTACAGAGATATCCTGGATGAAAACCTCTTCCAGAGTGCTCTGGACCTCAGACTTGGCCGAAGGTTCACCTTCCAACAAGACAATGACCCTAAACACACAGCTAAAATAACAAAGGAGTAGCCGACCCACAATTGCCACATTATAAGATGAATGCATGAAACTTTCTGTTACTTCGTTTTTCATCCTGGCAGATTTACATGTAGAACATAAATCATATTACTGATACTCCATGTTGAATCAAGCAGTATGAGCAATTGACATGCTACATTGAGCGATTGGCTAAAAAAGTCACCTAGGTAGACAGCATGTGATCAGCTGCAGGGACATACAGAGACGAGTAGGGGACTGGCAAGTAGTGGAACCGGACCAGCGGTGAATCGGTAAGTTGAGTATAACAATTTTCATATTTTTTTATAACAATTTAAAACCTCACATCTGCATAACCCCATTAAGTTAAGGTTACAAATTCATAAATTATTCTATTTGGCATAGTAAAAATAAAAAAGAACATATGTATTAAACTATATATTCTCTTTTTGTTTTCTCCATTTGAAATGTAAATCTAGTTGTCAAACTAATGGGAAAATCCCACAATACAAAGAGAACATTGAGAACATTTTATTTCAGGAACTTTTTTTGGGCCTTGTTGTAACCATCTCTCTAATTACAGTTCCTCCCGTCAATTAAATAGACAATATTTTATGCCTTGCTCTCATTTAGAATGCAATTAAACCATAAATTAACACCTGTCCATGAATTGTAGGGTTAAATTTAATAGTGTTCCCAAAACACTATTTGGTAAATAAGGGAGGAACATGATAACGAGTTCCTTTCAATTAAAATTTCAATTAAAACTGAATCAATTTGCCACCGCTGTGCTGAAATTACAAACTTTTGATGAGAAACAGCACCAGTGTACTTTGACAATCAATTTTACTGCACTGATTACATTTCTCCGATAATTTGGAAAAAAAACTTTTCAAAAACTGTCTCAAAGACGTTTAATAAATCAACAATATTGGTGTCGATAAATCTTTAGTGCAGTAAAGATAATGAGAAAATCCTGTGGTGATTTTAAAGGTGTTTGTTGGACTGCTGTGCTTATTAGGATGTTGTCAATCTTTAAAGAACAAAAACTACAGAGGCTTTTAATTACGCTTATTTTTTGTTTGTTTTTTTCTTTAAAGGAGCTTTCGCTCTTTTGGAAACTATTGCTTCCATTTCTAATTTTATACCAATAATTGTATTATGTAATTAGATTGTGAGCCCTCGCGGGCAGGGTCCTCTCTCCTCCTGTACCAGTCGCCGACTCGTTGTTGTTCAAATTATTGTACTTGTTTGCTATTATTATAGGGCATTTATAGCCCTTTTAAACATGTAAAGCGCCATGGAATTAATGGCGCTATAATAATAAATAATAATAATATATGTGTAAAGACATAGCTGAACTAGAGTAGGTTCAGAGGTGGGCAAAGTAAGTATTAAAGGCGTTGTCCAGAACTATTTTATTTTTTTACTATGCACCTAAAATCTAATGTACAGTAGTTGCTAACAGAGGCAACTACCTGCCTGTTCTACGCTACGTTGGCTCAGAGCGGTTACTGATCGCTCCTATCAATGATTCAGCTGCTCCACATAAATAGAACAGCTCTTCTTCTTTCGGTCTGCTCTGTCGATGGGGCGTGTCTGCCAATATTTATTTATTTATTTTACTCACTTATATAGCGTCATTAATTCCACAGCGCTTTACAGACATTATTGGCACTGTCCCCATTGGGGCTCACAATCTATCAGTATGTCTTTGGAATGTGGGAAGAACCCGGAGGAAACCCATGCAAACACGGGGAGAACATACAAAATTCTTACAGATGTTGTCCTTGGTGGGATTTTAACCCAGGACCCCAGCGCTGCAAGGCTGCAGTGCTAACTACTGAGCCACCGTGCTGCCCTAAATATCATGCTGATTGGCAGTTGGCTCCCAGCAGTTAGGCAGCGGGGAACTAGCTGGCAATCAGCATGATGTCGGCAGTCACACCCTGTCAACAGAGCAGAGCGGAAGAGAAGCCGCTGCTCTGTCGACATGACATCCGTGGAAGTTGCTGAATCGCCAGCTGTGACCACTCTGTGCCGGCAGAGATCGGCACCGTGCACAACAGGGAGGTAGATTGCAACTATCTGCCTCTTAATTCTTAGGCCTGTAATAAAATAATTAAATAGTCCTGTATTACCCCTTTAATGGAATGGGTAAATTGCAGTACCAAGAAGGATCATTAAAATTGGGGTTATTTCATATGAGTGAAAGAGGAGTGGCAATATTTTGTACAGTTGTATCACCGGTAAGTGTAAAGATTGGATTGCACTACTAATACTACATCTCCTGGCCAAGCATGGAAAGGGATCCAGCTCAATAGATAAAGGCCCTGATTCACGATTGCCTTTTTTTGTCCTAGTTTTGTATGTTTTGCACGTTCTTTTGTTTTCACCCAATTCATTACTCTATTTGCGCCTTTTTTGAAGTCTATTTCATATGTACTCACCTGTTTTTTTATTTTTTTCTGGCTTTGTGGGGACAGTCTAGTGAATACAGATGTTTTTGCCTTATTCATCAAAATCTGACTTTTTAAAAAGTCGCAAAATTTGCTACAATTTTACTCCAGTCCCCTCCCTGGTGTATTTTTGTGTATGCCCACAATTTGGTAAAATGTTTGCAACATTTGGTGCCAAATTGCGACTTTTGGCACAAAAACAGATCAAGAAGGGAATAAAGCCAATTTTTGACTTTGGCCAAATCTATGAAACTGCGTGTGCCATTTTGATGAATTTGGTGACAAAAACAGCAACTAATACCACAAGACAAAAAAGGAAAGGGACTTTAAAAATACACAAATGATGAATCGGGGCCAAAACGTCAGCTTTATTGGTGTGGTTATTAACATATGGTTATATCCACATGGTGTCCATTACCAAAAACATCAATGAATTTCTGGTGTGCACTCCACCTTTACTCATGAGCTGGATCCCTTTTTACTATTTTACTATACTGTATTACATGATTACATGGACAGTCAATCATCTGAATGGTCACCATGTAATATTACATTTGCATAATATACAAAATATTACAAATGCATTTGCTAAGTTAAATTCTCCATTGTAGGCAATGGCGTAGCTAGAATCCAATGGTCCCCGATGTAAAATTTGGACCTGGGCCCCCACCTGTATGTTCGTCAGATGTGTGGGCCCTTGTAGCATTCCAGATACTCTAAAGACATACTTGTTCGCTCTCTCATGTAGCTGTGTCCCCCATCCTGTAATAATGTCCCAATCCTGGTCCCTTTCCTGCAATAATGTACCCCATCCTGGCCCCTTACTGTAATAATGCTCTCCAACCTGGCTCCTTCCTGTAATAATGTCCCCCATCCCGGGCCCCTTCCAGGTATAATGTCCACTATCCTGTGCCTTTTCCTGGTATAATGTCTCCCATCCTGGGACCCTTTCCTGTAATACATGTCCCCCATCCTGGTATAATGCCCCCTATCCTGGGCCCCTTTCCAGCAATGTATGTCCCCCATCTTGCTATATTGCCCCCCATCCTGGACCCATTCCAGTAATATATTTTCCCCATCCTGGTACAGTTATATGAAAAAGTTTGGGCACCCCTATTAATCTTAAGCTTAATGTTTTATAAAAAATTGGTGTTTTTGCAACAGCTATTTCAGTTTGATATATGTAATAACTGTTGGACACAGTAATGTTTCTGCCTTGAAATGAGGTTTATTGTACTAACAGAAAATGTGCAATCTGCATTCGAACAAAATTTGACAGGTGCATAAGTATGGGCACCCTTACCATTTTCTTGTTTTAAATACTCCTACCTACTTTTTACTGACTTACTAAAACACTTTTTTAGATTTTGTAACCTCATTGAGCTTTGAACTTCATAGCCAGGTGTATGCAATCATGAGAAAAGCTACTTAAAGTGGCCACTTGCAAGTTGTTCTCCTGTTTGAATCTCCTCTGAAGAGTGGCATCATGGGCTCCTCAAAACAACTGTCAAATGATCTGAAAACAAAGATTATTCAACATAGTTGTTCAGGGGAAGGATACAAAAAGCTGTCTCAGAGATTTAACCTGTCAGTTTCCACTGTGAGGAACATAGTAAGGAAATGGAAGAACACAGGGACAGTTCTTGTTAAGGCCAGAAGTGGCAGGCCAAGAAAAACATCAGAAAGGCAGAGAAGAAGAATGGTGAGATCAGTCAAGGACAATCCTCAGACCACCTCCAGAGAGCTGCAGCATCAACTTGCTGCAGATGGTGTCACTGTGCATCGGTCAACTATACAACGCACTTTGCACAAGGAGAAGCTGTAGGGGAGAGTAATGCGAAAGAAGCCGTTTCTGCAAGCACGCCACAAACAGAGTCGGCTGAGGTATGCAAAAGCACATTTGGAGAAGCCAATTTCTTTTTGGAAGAAGGTCCTGTGGACTGATGAAACCAAGATTGAGTTGTTTGGTCATACAAAAAGGCGTTATGCATGGCGGCAAAAAAACACAGCATTCCATGAAAAACACTTGCTACCCACAGTAAAATTTGGTGGAGGTTCCATCATGCTTTGGGGCTGTGTGGCCAATGCCGGCACCGGGAATCTTGTTAAAGTTGAGGGACGCATGGATTCCACTCAGTTTCAGCAGATTCTTGACAATAATGTTCAAGAATCAGTGACAAAGTTGAAGTTATGCAGGGGATGGATCTTTCAGCAAGACAATGATCCAAAACACCGCTCCAAATCTACTCAGGCATTCATGCAGAGGAACAATTACAATGTTCTGGAATGGCCATCCCAGTCCCCAGACCTGAATATCATTGAACATCTGTGGGATCATTTGAAGAGGGCTGTCCATGCTCGGCGACCATCAAACTTAACTGAACTGGTATTGTTTTGTAAAGAGGAATGGTCAAAAATACCTTCATCCAGGATCCAGGAAATCATTAAAAGCTACAGGAAGCGACTAGAGGCTGTTATTTTTGCAAAAGGAGGATCTACTAAATATTAATGTCACTTTTCTGGTGAGGTTCCCATACTTATGCACCTGTCAAATTTTGTTTGAATGCAGATTGCACATTTTCTGTTAGTACAATAAACCTAATTTCAAGGCAGAAACATTACTGTGTCCAACAGTTATTACATATATCAAACTGAAATAGCTGTTGCAAAAACACCAATTTTTATAAAACATTAAGCTTAAGATTAATAGGGGTGCCCAAACTTTTTCATATAACTGTATATTGTCCTTTATCCTGGGCTTCTTTCAGTAATAATGTCCCTGTTCTGTGGCTCTTCTCCAACAAATCTAAAAAAAATAAACGATTTTACTCACTTTCCCCCACTCCCAGGACGTGTGGCGTCCTTTTCTATAGCTGGCACGGAATCCAGCAGCTGACTTCAGCATGCAAGCGATGGGCAGTGCATGATGTCACTGCCATGAGCCGCTAGTGACTTACACACCGATGTCAGCTGCCAGCCTCTGATTGGCCGGCAGCGTGGTATTGCAGTGCAGGTATCCGGTGGATCTTTGCACCGCAGTACATTTCAGCCTAATATGCATCCCCGGATGCGCATCCAGCTGTAGTAGCTGCTGGCGTTGGCGGACCTCTCTCCGGCATGAGCCTGGTCGCATCCGCATCTTCTGCAACCATGATTGTTACGCCCCTGCTTGTAGGTAAATGTAGAGCATGGTTACCAAAAAAAAGCCTACAACCATACATAAAGGAGAGCAACAAGGGCCTAATTACTGAAATATTACTTTTTTATGTTTTTCAATCTTAGTATAAAATGTAAACATTTGATTCAATGATAAGCACTAATAGGGAGCCCACCATGTGGTCTGTGGTTATAGCAAAGTTACAGGAGACAATATTGGCCCCTTGAATATACTTATAACAGATTGCAAACACTAAACTGGAACAATAACTGCCTGTGATATTAATAAATATTTCTACATGCTAAACCTTTTCTAGTAATATCAGTCAAACATTTCCATGACAACATTGAATATACAGTTTAGTAAATGAGTCCAATTAATACACGTCTATGAATCTGACATTATTTGTCATGATGCGCATCAAATGTTCTATTGTAAAGCCCCAATGGAAAGTCACTTCAACCTCATCACATAAAATATAATGAGATTTTAGATTTATGAATAACAAATATTATGATTCACATTGGAACTTCAACTCTTCTATAGAGTCAAAACTCAATTATGCATTGTCTTCCCTTCTGACCCCAGAGCTCTTCTGTAGACTTCTCTGCAGTATATACACACTGGAAGTCATATTTGTTGGATATGTTGTGACAGTAATTTGACAATTCCACTCTCAATTTCAGCTCAGTCCTTCCCTATCTGTCATGGTGTGGAGAATGGTGGCAGTCAGGGGAAGGGAGCTGAGGCAGGAAAACAAGGATAGGAGATGTTCAAGATGGTCATTTATGTCAGAAATTCAGAGAAAAAAATCAATTAGTTAAAATAAAAAAAATTTTTTAAACACCAATGCAGTTTTTGAAGATTGAGCCTAAACAAGAAGTGGATCAAGCAAAAAGGAAAAGTATAAGTCCTTACTTTACATTTTTCTTATTTTTGCTTTTTATATATATACATTACTAATAATATTACAAGAATTTGCAAAGAACTATTAGATATTGCTGTTTTTTTATTTCCATATCTTTGTTTAAATTCTAGTACTGAGACTTGTACTTTGTTGAAGTCCTCACTGCGTTTTCCATGAAATTGTATACCTGTTTTTAACCAACTTTACTCTAATGACATAAAATTTAACTTTTCTATTATTTTAATCATCACATCTATATGAAATGTTGGACTCTGACAGATAAGCAGCCCATCATGTGGTCTGTGGTTATGATTCATAGCAAAGCTACAGTAGATGCAGCTACTGGAATTGTTAGCAGGGATTTTAGATTTCCACACTGTAAACAGACATTTTCCAGTTTTCACTAATAAATATACAGTGGGTGAAATAAGTATTGAACAGGTCACCAAATTTCCTAGTAGATATATTTCTAAAGGTGCTATTGACAACTATAGGATGTATTCAATATTAAAATCAAAATAGTAATTTTAGAAGTGAAAACTTCTGGTGACAAACAAAAAACAGTAATTCTCAAAAACTTCAGTATAATGTACAAGATATAAACAACAGGAAATGATGAAATCCCCAACAAATTCCCATTGTGGATGAGTTTTATCTTGGATTGGGAAGTTGTATTTGTAAGATGTGGAGAAGATCTGTATGGAGGAGTGGGCCACAAACTTGGTCAAGAACTACAGAAAACGTCTGACCTCTGTAATTGCAAACAAAGGTTTCTGTACCAAATATTAAGCTCTGTTTTTCTATTGTATCAAATACTTATTTCATGCAATAAATGCAATTTAATTATTTAAAAATTTAAAAATCATACAATGTGATTTTCTGAATTTTCTTTTAGATTCTGTCTCTCACAGTTGAAGTGTACCTACGATAAAAATTACAGACCTCTCCATTCTTTGTAGGTGGGAAAACTTGCAAAATCGTCAGTGTATCAAATACTTATTTTCCCCACTTTTTGTCTTATTTTTAGAAACAGTACCCCTCTTATCTAAAGCTTTGCAATGTGCATGAAGGTTAATTGTGGATTTTCTTTGAAGGATGGCTCACTTTTATACCAATGATAGCATAATAGCAATTTATTTACCATACATTATAAAAAAACAGACATCAGTGGTTAAACAAAACAAAATACTGTTTGTAAAAAAAAAAAGGAACCAAAACGCTTGGTGTTTTGATTGAGGAGCAAACAAATGAACTGTGTTAATGTCTTTGGTCTCGAGTTAAAATCTCTAAATTCGAGCTCCAGCTGACTGTCCGATCCCATCACTATCTCAATGTGCTACAAAGGTTCATTATAGAAGCTTTTGGTTCTGTGGAAAGGTCTATGTGTTAAAACGCCGCAGTTTAAACCAGGGAAGTGATTTTTGTCAGAGCTGTACTTGCAGAAGTCACTGGGCTTACTCCATGTTTATGTCATGGTTTTGGACAAATGTTTTATTTTTTTGACAGAAATCCATATTGTAACAGAATGGGGGAGTAAAAATGAAACAAAAAACACAAATTTATCTCCAAGTTAAACATCATATTACTCGGCAGGTTTCAAGGCAATGCCAGTTCTCACATAAAAATAGGCCCTTGAATAGTCCTGTACTACAGCCAGCTTGTTAGGCCTAGTAGAATAATGAGATCTTTCGGTTAGCATAGAAGTTGCAGCATGTGACCCACCACATCTGCTAGTTATTGTGAAAGAAAAATATGGCTGGGATAAAAAAAAAAAAAGATTCAACTATTTTCTGCAAACGCAAGCATAACGTCTGCCAGAGAAATTTTAACACTTTAGCAAAGACTCTTTTATGATACAGTACTAACGTGCTATTCTTATGCTCACATTTAAGTCAACTTACTTCAATTCTCAATATAGAGCATTTTCAGATCTTCAATAATCAGAAATTGAACCACTAATGACAAGACATTTACACTCATTTGTTTAATATACACTGCTCAAAAAAATAAAGGAAACACTCAAATAACACATCCTAGATCTGAATGAATGAAATATTCTCATTGAATACTTTGTTCTGTAGAAAGTTGAATGTGCTGACAACAAAATCACACAAAAATCATCAATGGAAATCAAATTTATTAACCAATGGAGGCCTGGATTTGGGGTCACCCCCAAAATTAAAGTGGAAAAACACACTACAGGCCGATCCAACTTTGATGTAATGTCCTTAAAACAAGTCAGAATGAGGCTCAGTATTGTGTGTGGCCTCCATGTGCCTGTATGACCTCCCTACAATGCCTGGGAATGCTCCTGATGAGGTTGCGGATGGTCTCCTGTGGGATCTCCTCCCAGACCTGGACTAAAGCATCCGTCAACTCCTGGACAGTCTGTGGTGCAACGTGACGTTGGAGGATGGAGCGAGACAAGATGTCCCAGATGTGCTCCATCAGATTCAGGTCTGGAGAACGGGCGGGCCAGTCCATAACTTCAATGCCTTCATCTTGCAGGAACTGTTGACACACTCCAGCCACATGAGGTCTGGCATTGTCCTGCATTAGGAGGAACCCAGGGCCAACCGCACCAGCATATGGTCTCACAAGGGGTCTGAGGATTTCACCTCGGCACCTAATGGCAGTCAGGCTACCTCTGGCAAGCACATGGAGGGCTGTGCGGCCCTCCAAAGAAATACCACCCCACACCATTACTGACCCACTGCCAAACCAGTCATGCTGAAGGATGTTGCAGGCAGCAGATCGCTATCCACGGCGTCACCAGACTCTGTCACATGTGCTCAGTGTGAACCTGCTTTCATCTGTGAAGAGCACAGGGCGCAAGTGGCGACTTTGCCAATCCTGGTGTTCTGTGGCAAATGCCAAGTGTCCTGCACAGTGTTGGGCTGTGAGCACAACCCCCATCTGTGGATGTCGGGCCCTCAAACCACCCTCATGGAGTCGGTTTCTAACCGTTTGTGCAGACACATGCACATTTGTGGCCTGCTGGAGGTCATTTTGCAGGGCTCTGGCAGTGCTCCTCCTGTTCCTCCTTGCACAAAGGTGGAGGTAGCAGTCCTGCTGCTGGGTTGTTTCCCTCCTACAGCCCCCTCCACGTCTCCTGGTGTACTGGCCTGCGTACCAGAGCAAACAATCTGTCAATCACTCAGGAGAGGGTGCCGCTCGGTAGGAAAGCGTGTGGTTGAGAAGCTAGAAGTGCATCATCACGCCCCAATGCACTTTCAGACACAATTTGTCACAACTGGACCAGTGTTTTGTCATCTTAAAGGTATTGCCTGGCTTATATTTTAAAGGGCTACACAATCATATTAATGGATTGGGGGCAAAAGCTTCAGACAAGTTCCCTTTAAGAAAGCTGTTTTTCCATTGGAAGAAGCTGATGGACACATCTAGCCACATAACAAAGTCATGTCTCCAAAACATCTGTTAAAATAATGTGTCCAACCCCTTAAACAAAAAAATTGGCTAATTTTTGCCAAGTTGATAATAATGAATAATTGTAGCAATTTTTTGAAGCACACAGAAATGTAAATGGTACATTTGTAATTAATTATGACAGATCCCATTGAATAGGTTCATCAGGTTCTGTTACTGGATAGAGTAGTGCAGCACACTATCAAAAAGTCTGAACATAGTCTAAAACGTCATACATGCAGTAAGGCTGTGACACTCTGTATTCAGGCATATTGGTGCCTCTATACTGCAGAATATTATGGAGGCTTTATCCCTTAATAGCAAGTAGTAGTGTCTCTCAAGTGTGCAGGTAATTTGGCATCTTCGCTGCCTGATATATTTCTAAACTCTGTGAGTCACAAGACAAACCCACGTGTCTCCAAAAGTGTGTCTTCTGACAAACTCATCTCTGCTGTACGGCATACTCGATCTTGCTGTTGCAAGGTACCTATCCGCACAAGGCTCTGCTGTTCCAAAGTACTAGTCTGCATACTCAGCTCTGCTGTTCCAAGGTTCACTCACTCAAGAGTCTGTTGTCACAAATTATCTCTCTAAATACTTGGCTAAGCTCTTCCAAGATGCTTGTCCACACTCCCAAGTCAACTGTTCCACATGCTGACCAGCATATACAGCTCCAATTTTCCAAACACAGTCTAGCATATCCAGCTCCAATGTTTAATGCCACTCCAAGTGCTGACCTACATATCCAGCTCCACCGTTGCATGGGCCAGTGGTCGTGGTTGCTAGTGGTTGTCCCCTATATCACGGTATCACTCATTTAAAATACCTTTTGGGGATTACAGAATTCCTTGAACAGAGGTATTATAGCTATGTCTAATTCACATTCAAGCAGATCCCAACTAATCCTGACAGACCCTATAGACTAATATTGGGGACTGTCAGGTTTCTCTTGGGGTTCCAGTATTTTTTAACAGCAAGATCTCTGACAAAACAGACAGCAGTGTGAGCAGAGACTCAAACAAACAAAATATAATAAATTTTCTATGCAAATATTGGCTTTAAAGATGATATACCAGTTTGGTGATGCTTATTTCCTTGCTAATAAGAGTTATAAAAATGTAATCAAAATGATGACATGGAAACTTTCACAATAGTTTATAGAACTAATTAAGCCTAAGAATTTATACTTTCTCCTTTCAGAATGAAAATGGTAAAATATTATTTCATAAATCTGTCAAATGTGCAATATACAATTTTATTTGTTTCATTTAGAACAGTTTTATATAGGTTGTAAAATATTTTGTCTGTCCAATTTAAAAGTGATTTCTGGAGCAATCAATAACTTTTATACATACGCTAAGGAACATAATAAAACCTGTTGGGTACTTTATGGAAGTGATCGACATGAAAAGTCTAGTCACATATCTAAACTGCTAAATGTAGCAGGCTACAGACACATTATTAAGAAATGTTGAGAAAATGAATTGAAGATATTCAAAATAAGATTTATGTGATTGTCCGGGGCATCCATACCTATTATCACTGCTATAATATTAGTATAGAATATTCCCTATTGTAACAATAATCATCATCAGCAACTAGAGATAAAACCTGGGAGTCTGAACTGAAACGTAAGTTGATGTGCATGCAAAATGTAAATGCATGTTCACACAAGGCCACTAGACAGAGAAAAACCAAAAACAAGCAAAATACCCAAATAACTGGAAGTAAATGGATAAATCGCACAGTGCAAAAATAATGATAAATAATGAAGGGTATTTAGTTAACATAATTTTGATCAAAATAATGTAAAAGCCATCCCACCACGTCACGGTAACCCTTATGGGACAGTCCTAACTCTAATATTAAAAACCTTACCATTTGTCAAGTGACATACATATGGATAAGGGCAGAGAGACTGAACCTGTAGTAGAGGCATAGACCTAAGAGGCAGAATGAACCTTTCAGCTCAGACAAAGGGCGGCCACACCCTTAAATGCACTAAGGCACACTAAACTGCAAAGAAAAAACCTGGGAGTCTGAACTGAAACGTAAGTTGATGTGCATGCAAAATGTAAATGCATGTTCACACAAGGCCACTAGACAGAGAAAAAACAAAAACAAGCAAAATACCCAAATAACTGGTAGTAAATGGATAAATCGCACAGTGCAAAAATAATGATAAATAATGAAGGGTATTTAGTTAACATAATTTTGATCAAAATAATGTAAAAGCCATCCCACCACATCACGGTAACCCTTATGGGACAGTCCTAACTAGAGATAAGCGGATCTTTTGAAATTTGAATTCGCCGATTTTGCCAAATTTTCCCAAAAATGAGATTTGTGACGAATAAATTCTTGTTTATCTCAATACTGGAAAGATTGCAATTACTTAGAAAATGCACATGGAGGCGAGAGAAAGAAAGAGAGAGAGAAAACCTCACTGACCATAAGAGCTTACACTCTAATTGAGAGAGAAAGGGAGGACCTACTGACCATAAGTGACTGACTTACCCAGTGACTCTGGAGATGGAAAATAACTCTGCCGTACAAACTGTGATCCACTGCAAACTACTGATTTGTGATGGCCCGGGTACTGACCACCACTGTACAAGGTATAATTTATAGCTTGCAGGACTTTATGGGGAGGCCCACATGGCAATACAAAATGATGCTACCCTGCTCATTGATGCTACACCCATGTGGGAAAAGGTGCAGGTCAAGTTCTGTTTTTTTTTTGCAAACTACAAATCAAATCTCAAAATGTTCAAATTTGAGTGAAACCATGAATTTGAGGAAATGCGATTCAAACTTGATCCTCCACGTAACGATTCGCTCATTTCTATCTCTACCAGTAACACATCTAAGTGACAGCATGGAGGGCTTTTGTAGATTTAGTATAAATGGTATTGAAATGGCATGTACTGTAGCTTACAAATATTGTAATGTATTGTGTGCAGCATTCAGTTCCCATGCACATTAATGTAATGTTAAATGTATTTGAACTGTTATGCTTGGAGCAGGTCTCCTATGCATTACTTATCTGCTTTAATTCCAAAATTAATGTAAAGTTGGTTTAATTCATCCATTAAAAACACGGAGCATTCCCGCATCGAAAGAATCGGCCTGACCACTGGGACTCTTGACCTGACTGCCGGGTCTCTCAACCTGAGCTAACGGCTTCATATATGCCTATAAAGCAGTTATCCCAGGTTTGGAAATTAAGTTTTGCAATGAGAGAACAGTTCATGTTTCACAGATGTGTGAAACCAGCCTTAGTTTATGCCAATTCAGCAGTTTGCTCAGGTCTGGAGATCCGATGACCATGCCGTGTCTTCCAATGCTAGAACGGTCCATGTTTCACAGATGTATAAAACCAGCCTAAGTGTTTCACAATCTGAAGTCACTAGAGATGAGAGAATGTGACAAAATTCTAATTAGTTAAATTGGGTGGATTTTCCAGGGAAACCCGTTTAGCAGCAAACTTATTCTCCACAAACTGATTGTCCCATATAATTCTTTGGGGTCACAGCCCCTCCACTGCCCACCATCATGGACAAGCGACACGCAGCTACCTCTGAGGCCTGCTTCCGGCCGGAAGTATTAGAGTAAACAGGTTGGATCTACGACGGCAGAAAGAAGAAGCTTTGAGGCCTGGATGGTGGGCAGCAAGCAGTCTGTCTCTCTTCTTTCTGATATCACATCTTCTAGCTGCTCACTCTAGGTTAGGACTTACAGGGGTGAACAGGTTTCAAAACTCAGTGTGCGTTGCACGTCCATCATGTCATGACATGTGATGCGTAGTGACCTCAGAGGAATGGTTGTGGCCAGGAGTCCAGGGTCCTGGCCTAGAGTGTGGAGGGGAAAAAAAAGAGGCGGCTAGTGGTGTTTCCGAAGGTTGTCATACAAATAGATCTACCTGTACGCGAACAAATATTTCTTGCAGATTTAGTAAGGCTTCTGTATCAGTTATGATGTGGTACCACATCTGGCATCACTCTATATCTTGGCTTGTCCTATGTTCCAGCTTGTATCATAGAATCATGTGGCTCTAACTACTGTTTTGTTCAAACCAAATTTTATCTATTTCCTTGAGATTTATAACTCATTTTTCTTAAATCTATGGTTCGCACCAAATTTCTACTACAAAATACAGTCATTTTGGTAGAGTCAGTCCCCATTTTTTAGCACCTGCTGCTAGAAGTGTACACTTGAGGGCGACTGGAAGAGCCCCCTGCTGCATTGTTGACATCACAACTAGAGCATACATCACCACCGCATCCAATCGCTGTACTAATGTAGACACCATGAATCGCTGAGCTCATTGGATGGCTGCAATGGTGATGTGCTCTGTAGTTGTGATGTCACCAATCCAGCCAGTAAACAATCACCAGGGCTGCAACAGTGAGGTAGTGCTGGATCCAGAGGGGGTGATTACTGGCTCTGTGCAACACTATGAGGAGAAAAATAATTTAGCATGGAAAACCCTTCTGAATCCTCTTTGTAGGAAAGTGAAAAACTGAAATAACTGACACAAACTATCAACAAGTGGCATAATTGATTTCTGTAATAACTGTACGACTTGCGGGACTAAGTTTTGCATGATAAATGTGTTATAGTTAAAGTTCCCACAGTCACCTATGGACCTATAACAATTACTATACCTATTTAGTAATATAGTATGGCAGTATCTTTTTTGTGTGTATTTTTTATTTTTTTTAATATATACAGTACAGACCAAAAGTTTGGACACACCTTCTTATTTAAAGATTTTTCTGTATTTTCATGACTATGAAAATTGTACATTCACACTGAAGGCATCAAAACTATGAATTAACACATGTGGAATTATATACTTAACAAAAAAGTGTGAAACAACTGAAAATATGTCTTATATTCTAGGTTCTTCAAAGTAGCCACCTTTTGCTTTGATGACTGCTTTGCACACTCTTGGCATTCTCTTGATGAGCTTCAAGAGGTAGTCACTGGAAATGGTTTTCACTTCACAGGTGTGCACTGTCAGGTTTAATAAGTGGGATTTCATGCCTTATAAATGGGGTTGGGACCATCAGTTGTGTTGTGCAGAAGTCTGGTGGATACACAGCTGATAGTCCTACTGAATAGACTGTTAAAATTTGTATTATGGCAAGAAAAAAGCAGCTAAGTAAAGAAAAACGAGTGGCCATCATTACTTTAAGAAATGAAGGTCAGTCAGTGCGAAAAATTGGGAAAACTTTGAAAGTGTCCCCAAGTGCAGTTGCAAAAACCATCAAGTGCTACAAAGAAACTGGCTCACATGAGGACCGCCCCAGGAAAGGAAGACCAAGAGTCACCTCTACTTCTGAGGATAAGTTTATCCGAGTCACCAGCCTCAGAAATCGCAGGTTAACAGCAGCTCAGATTAGAGACCAGGTCAATGCCACACAGAGTTCTAGCAGCAGACACACTACAACAACTGTTAAGAGGAGACTTTGTGCAGCAGGCCTTCATGGTAAAATAGCTGCTAGGAAACCACTGCTAAGGACAGGCAACAAGCAGAAGAGACTTGTTTGGGCTAAAGAACACAAGGAATGGACAATAGACCAGTGGAAATCTGTGTTTTGATCTGATGAGTCCAAATTTGAGATCTTTGGTTCCAACCGCCGTGTCTTTGTGCGACGCAGAAAAGGTGAACGGATGGACTCTACATGCCTGGTTCCCACCGTGAAGCATGGAGGAGGAGGTGTGATGGGGTGGGGGTGCTTTGCTGGTGACACTGTTGTGGATTTACTCAAAATTGAAGGCATACTGAACCAGCATGGCTACCACAGTATCTTGCAGCGGCATGCTATTCCATCCGGTTTGCGTTTAGTTGCACCATCATTTATTTTTCAACAGGAAAATGACCCCAAACACACCTCCAGACTGTGTAAGGGCTATTTGACCAAGAAGGAGAGTGATGGGGTACTACGCCAGATGACCTAGCCTCCACAGTCACCAGACCTGAACCCAATCAAGATGGTTTGGGGTGAGCTGGACCGCAGAGTGAAGGCAAAAGGGCCAACAAGTGCTAAGCATCTCTGGGAACTCCTTCAAGATTGTTGGAAGACCATTTCCGGTGACTACCTCTTGAAGCTCATCAGGAGAATGCCAAGAGTGTGCAAAGCAGTCATCAAAGCAAAAGGTGGCTACTTTGAAGAACCTAGAATATAAGACATATTTTCAGTTGTTTCACACTTTTTTGTTAAGTATATAATTCCACATGTGTTAATTCATAGTTTTGATGCCTTCAGTGTGAATGTACAATTTTCATAGTCATGAAAATACAGAAAAATCTTTAAATGAGAAGGTGTGTCCAAACTTTTGGTCTGTACTGTATATACTTTACAAAAGTAACGTCACAGCAGCACAAGCCCATGACTTCTCACTGTGCATACATTAACATTATTGCGATTATTTGCTATGCATTGTTGAATAAAACCCCTTAAACAATTCATTTGAGCAACTCATTTAACAAGTGTGGCACAAAACAGCAAATAAAACAAAAATCCTCTTCCTTTCATACACAATTTATCAAATCACCAAGAGTTATTTTGATGAAATATTCACAAGATCCAAGAGAACATGTTCATCTATTATGTTGGTTGATACTGAGTAGTAATAAATAGATATGAATTAAGGATTCTATTAGATTCTATTATATTCACTATAAATCACAATTTCACAAAATACAGTTGACACAGGTGCTAAGTCAATAACAAGCACTTTATTTCTATTTTCGATTAATGAAAAAACTCAGTAGCATTATAGATGAGAAAGGTGACATATATATTAAAATGTGATTGTATACTTTCATCAGACACAAATATAGCGGCTCCAATACTGTGCAGGATAATTTGACTCAGTGTTTTTCTAGAGTCTGATATTTTTATGGCATGGTAGTCTCCTCTTAAGCTTTATTTTATCTCCCTTGTAGAGTGGCTTGTTTTTCTTGAGTAAGACTGGAGAAAATTCAGTTTCTCAATACCCCATAGGCCACCTGAGGATATTGGCAAGGGAAGTATTTAATATAAATTAAATCTAGACTGCTGCTTGGCCTACTTTCCTATTATACTAGAAGGCTAGATTTATTACTATCTTTTAGTTTGTTATTGTTTTTTAACCACTGATGATGTACTTAATGTTTTATGGACTTTTTGTACTATGTAATGCAAAAAAGTTTTGCTATGAAACACTAGCTTTACCTTATATGTCCTTTATGCAGTTAACGCACTATAAAAATAGCTTCTTGTTTCTATAATATTTAGTTAGTAGATTGTTTAGCAGAGAGGGTGTTGAAATAGCCTGAAAAATCCACATTAAAATCTTCAACAAAATCTGTATGTGTTCCAAAAATGTTAAATTTACATAGTAGCGGCAGGGAGATATGTTAATATGCTATTATTTTTTAGTTACGAAACCAACACTATCATTATATAGTCCTGTTAAAAGTCTTTAAAAAAATCTATGACAGCTTGTAAAAATGTTGTTACCCTGTAATACAATATGTCTTTAGAACCTTTCACTACATTTTTCTTGTTGAGCTGGACACACAATTTAATAGTGGCTTTTTTTTGTTTGTTTAAATGTTATTGCAGAATTATTAGCAATCAAAATATTTGCAACATAATGAGTTACCTTTTTAAGTCAAATTGAGTGTTATCAGATAGTTTTCACTGGGAGCATGTACTTCTCAGTGTGTCATGGCTCGGTTTGGGGATTCGATCCAGTGACCTCTGGCTCTGTGGTAGGTTCTCCTGTCTGCTGAGCTATTTCTCTTTTCTTCCCTGTCTTTATACTGATGGATCCTATTGCCTTTATTTTCCTTTCTGGGTTTGCTCCTCTTCAGGTCTTTCTCATTGTCTTGTTTTGGCTGCCCTATCACATTCTGGGTTGGGCTATATAGATTCTCCTTTCCCTACACTTCCTTGCTGGCTATAATTCTAAGTGGTTAGCGCTAAGGAGTTCCAGTTCTTCAGTGAAGGGATTTCCCCTGCTAGGCAAACACCATGTGTATTTCTGCTGTGTATTTGTTTGCCTGCTTTCCCAGCACCTTTCCTTCTCCTCAGTTAGGTTGGTGGGAGATTATTCTTGTTTTATTTATTATTCACCTTAGTTCTCCTTATTTCCCCTTCGTGCATGTGCTTTAAGTTTCCTTACCCTTGGTCCTTGTATCCCTGTGCACACTTTCCCTCTCCTGGTTAGCTGTGTACAGGTATCATCAGCATAGAGATGATAATGTAAACCAAATTTGCTGATGGGTTGTCCAAAATGGGCGGTGTATAGAAAGAAAGGAGAGGGCTAGGACTGAGCCTTAAGGAAACTCAATAGTAAGGGGAAGAGGAGAGGAGTAAAAGACGTCAAAAGATACAGTGAAGGTGCAGTCAGAGAGGTAGGAGGAGAGCCAGGAGAGAGCAGTATCCTTGAGGCCAATAGAGTGGAACATAGTGAGGAGGAGCTGGTGATCCACATTGTCAAATGCTGCAGACAGATCTAGGAGAAACAGCAGGGAGTAGTCGCCATTGGATTTTATTAAGTCATAGGAAACAAAGAGTAAAATAAATAGTACAATCTCTAAATGGGATATAGTCAGCAGTGGGGTACCACAGGGATGTGTGCTAGGACCAATTCTTTTTAACCTTTATTAGTGACCTTGTGGATGGGATTGAGAGTAAAGTGTCAGTCTTTGCTGACGATACCAAGCTATGTAAGATATTAAAATCAGATCATGGCATTACAATATTGAAAAATGATCTGGATAAGATGTCTGAATAGGCATACACTTGGCAAATGAGGTTTAATGTAGCTAAAAGTAGAGTAATGCACCTAGGACGGAGTAATCCTATTGCTGCATATACATTAAATGGGAGTATACTCGGGACTACAGAACAGGAGAAGGACTTGGGTATTCTGTGTCACGGGTGTGTCAGAAGTGACAGACAGTCGCCCTGCAGTGGGTTGCAGGAGATCTCTACGTTTGGAATTAGACATCTTAGAGGCTGTCCCTAGGACCCAGCGGCTATCTTCCTCTGGCTAATTAACACCCTGGCCTGGGTGTATAAATTCCTGCTGTGTTCCAGAGGGAGGTGCCAAAGATATTCATTACTTCTTGTGAAAGCTTTAGCAAGAGCAGTACTTCATCCTCTCTGGAGCTTGAGGACGTGTGTGCATTTGTCAGAAGTCGTCTAAAGCTAAGCAATTTCCCCCTGTTTGTCCTCCCTTGTTGTCTTTAGTGTTCAATGGGGAACTACTAGTGCTCATCTCCTCCCTTCCCTAGCCTTAGCCATACACCAGGGAAAGGCCGGGCCGAGGCACGCGTATGGCGATTGGTGAAGAAAAAATATAGGGTCGTTAGGGGAGACAGGGTGACACTAGACCAGCCTAGGAGGTCTCCACTCCCCCCTTTCCTTAGAGTCTGGGCTCCCTTTCCCTCTTCCCTTTGTGTTGCACTAAGTCTTTCCCACACCTTGCGTGACATTATTGCAGGCCAAGCACATTTTGAAATGGAAAAAAAAAAAAGACTGAAACATTGTTTTTTTTTCTCTGTGTGTTTTTGGGAGTGGACTTTTTTTTTCCTTTTTTGCTTGGTATGGGTTCAGTTGCAGAGCTCGCAGAGCAGTGATGCTGTCGGGCTCTGAAGGTGAATGACCTCCGCTGTGAGGTTCAGCAGCAGCAGCAGCGGTTACAGGTCGCCAATGTGGGGGTGTCTGCAGGTAGGCCTGTCCAGCCTGAACCCAAGGTTGCCCTCCCGGACAGGTTTTCAGGAGGTAGGGACAAGATTTTTGTATTTAAGGAGGAATGCAAACTTTATTTTAAACTTCATCCTTACTCCACCAGAAATGAGGAGCAACAGGTTCGTATTGTGATCTCTCTATTGCAGGGAGATCCTCAGTCATGGGCGTTTTCCTTACCGCAGGACTCGGTTTTTCCCCAGTCTGTGGAGGGATTTTTCGGGGCTCTGGCCCTCATCTATGATGACCCTGACTGAGTCGCCTTGGCTGAGTCTAGGCTATGTCGCCTTCTGCCGGGGAATCGGTTAGTGGAGACGTACATTTCGGAAATTCGTAGATGGGCAACGGATTCCAAATGGAATGACTCAGCTCTTAGAAGTCAATTTTGTGAGGGGCTTACTAAAAGGTTGAAAGATGCCTTGGCAGTATATGAAACCCCTCAGTCGTTGGAGGCTGCCATGTCATTGGCCATATGTCTTGATAGACAGATGAGACCACCTTCTCCGGGGTCTTCTAGTTGGGGTTGTGTACCTATGCCGGCGGAATGGTCTGAGGTTGAGCCAGTACTGGCGGAGGTGGAGGAACCTATGAAGTTAGGGGGTGTCTCTATATACATCATATATCTCCCCGGAGATTCACAGGACAAAAGGCGTATGTTTTTTTTGTGGGAAAAAGGGACATTTTGTTGGGACCTGTCCTTCAGTTCCTAAATGAAAGGAGACTTGATTAACGTTTGGTAGTCTGGAGTTGGATAAACAAGGGGTTTATTTGCTACCAACCTGCAGTTACCGCTTTGTCCTGTTAGCAGAGGTGGTGCTAGAGAGCAAAACTGAGAAAATTTCTGTGTTTGTTGACAGTGGAGCCGGAGTCAGCATGGTTGATGCTGAGTCTGTGAAAACTCACGGTCTTACTTTCTGTGCTTTAGCTGAACTTATTTCCATCTTTGCCATCGACTCAGCGCCACTTGCACAGAAAGCATTTACTCAGATTGTACATAATGTAAAATTGAGGGTGGGGTCAGTTTATTGTGAAATAATCCCTTGCTATGGACAATTTTCCCACACCTATTGTTTTGGGTATTCCTTGGCTTGTTAAACATAATCCGTTGGTGGATTGGCAAACCGGGGAGATTATTGAATGGGGAGATTACTGCCATGAGAACTGTTTAAATATTTCCCTTGCTACTTTCTCTACGGAAATATTACCTGTTTTTCTGTCTGGTTTTGAGGACGTTTTTTCTGAGAGGGGGTGTCAGGATTTGCCTCCTCATCGTGCTTATGACTGTCCTATTAACCTGACCCCCAGAGCTAAACTACCAAAGTCCAGACTGTATAATCTTTCTGGCCCTGATAGACAAGCCATGATGGATTTCATTGCAGAAAATCTGGAGAAGGGACATATCAGACCCTCATCTTAGCCCATGGCAGCAGGATTCTTCTTTATGAAGAAAAAAGATGGCGGTCTGTGTCCCTGTTTGGATTTACGGGAATTAAATCAAATTACCATCATTGATTTATACCCTCTTCCTCTGATTCCTGATTTGTTCAGCCAGGTTGTAGGAGCTAAGGTATTCTCCAAGTTGGATTTAAGGGGAGACTACAATCTGGTTAGAATCAGAGAAGGGGACAAATAGAAAACAACGTTCAATACCCCAAAAGGACATTTTGAGAGTCTGGTTATGCCTTTTGGTTTGACCAATGCACCTGCGGTATTCCAGCATTTCATAAATTATATTTTCCATCATTTGGTGGGGAGGTTTGTGGTGGTCTATCTGGACGATATTTTGGTTTACTCACCTGATTTTGAGACACATCGGGGGCATGTTAAGCAGGTGCTCCAGATATTAAGGGATAACGAACTTTATGCCAAACTGGAAAAATGTGTTTTTGCTGTTCAGGAGGTGCAGTTTTTGGGGTACTTGTTGTCATCTTCGAGTTTTCGGATGGATCCTGAGAAGATCCATGCAGTCCTTGATTGGGGACGTCCCGAGAACCTGAAGGCTCTACAACATTTTCTGGGCTTTACTAATTTTTACTGGAAATTTATCCAAAATGACTCTGTAATTATGAAACCCCTTACTGACATGACTAAGAAGGGGTCTGATTTGTTCAAATGGTCGGATGCTTCCCTCCAGGCTTTTTCTTCCTTAAAGAATCATTTTGCCATTGCACCTATACTCAGTCAACCCGATGTTTCCCAACCCTTTATTGTGGAGGTTGATGCGTCGGATTTCGGGGTTGGCGTTGTGTTGTCTCAGGGTCGGTCCCCTGGTAAATGTCTTCCATGTGCCTTCTTTTCTAAAAAATTGTCTTCGGCTGAGAGAAATTATGACGTGGGTAATAGGGAACATTTGGCGATCAAATTGGCGTTCGAAGAATGGCGACATTGGTTGGAGGGGGCTGTCCATCCTATTACTGTTATTACTGATCATAAGAACCTGTCATATCTCCAGTCAGCTAAACGTCTCAACCCTAGGCAAGCCAGATGGTCCCTGTTTTTTACTAGGTTCAATTTTGTTGTCACTTCTGGTCCAGGGGTCAAAAATGTCAAGGCTGAAGCTTTGTCTCAGAGCTTCCCTGTTGGTGGAGACCATGAGAACCCTGCCCCGATATTACATAAAGGGGTAGTCATTTTGACACTGTATCCTGAACTGGAGGGTGAGGTGTTCGAGGCTCAGGGGGACGCTCTTGACCTTCAGGAAGGTTATTTGTACCATCTGATCTGCGCTGCAAAGTAATTAAGGAACATCATAACTCTGTGCTTGCTGTGCTGGGCACCCAGGTGGTAAGGCAACCATGGACCTCGTCTCTCGTCATTTTTGGTGGCCGGGGTTGCATTGGGATGTGATTGAACACGTAGCTGCTTGTAGTATTTGCGCGCGTTCTAAGGTTTCGCATACCCGACCGTCTAGTACGCTTCTTCCACTACTTATCCCTAGTAGGCCACACTTGTCCATGGATTTTATTACTGACCTACCGGTTTCTGCAGGCAAAACAGTGGTTTTGGTCATAGTAGATAGGTTCAGTAAAATGGTTCACTTTGTCGCATTGCCTGCGCTTCCAAATGCCAAGACACTTGCTCAGGTGTTCATAAATGAGATTGTGAAGCTTCACGGGGCTCCCTCTGATGTGGTGTCAGATCGGGGGACCCAGTTTGTTTCCAAGTTCTGGAAGACATTCTGTTCTCGACTGGGGGTGCAGCTGTCTTTTTCCTCTGCCTTCCACCCTCAGTCGAATGGACAGACAAGTTTTTCAATCAGAATTTGGAGACCTACCTCAGGTGTTTCGTCTCTGAAAATCAGGAGGATTGGGCATCCTTCTTACCGCTGGCAGAATTTGCCATCAATAATCATCGTCAAGAATCCACTGGCGGGTCACCGTTCTTCGGTACATATGGTTATCACCCACAGTTTGGTACCTTTAGTGGGGGAGGAGCTTCAGGAGTTCCTGAGGAGGAACAGTTTGCTTCTTCGCTCTCCTCGGTATGGCAGGGTGTTCTGAGTAATTTAAAGATCATGGGAGACAGGTATAAACGTATGGCTGACAGAAAACGCATGCCAGGTCCGGACCTGAATGTGAATGACTTTGTGTGGTTGTCTACTAGGAATATAAGATTGAAAGTTTCTTCTTGGAAGCTAGGACCTAGGTTTATTGGTCCCTATAAAATAACCGCCTTCATTAACCCAGCAGCGTTGTCTTGAACTTCCTCAGGCCCTTAAGGTCCACAACGTGTTCCATAGGTCCTTACTCAAGAAGTATATGGAATCTTTTGAGCCGTCACCTCTACCACCGCCCCCAGTAATGGTTGATGGTTATCTGGAGTTCCAGATTTAGAGGATTGTAGATTCTCGTCTCTAACATCATTCTTTACAATACTTTGTGCACTGGAAAGGCTATGGTCCAGAGGAGAGGATGTTTTCAGCATCAGAGGTGAACGCTCCCAAGTTGGTTCATTCATTCCACACCTCTTATCCTGAGAAACCTGGTCCTGAGTGTCCGGAGGCCACTTGTAGATGGGGGGTACTGTCACGGGTGTGTCAGAAGTGGTTGCCCTGCAGTGGGTTGAAGGAGATCGCTACGTTTGGCATTACAGACATCTTCTTAGAGGCTGTCTCTAGGACCCAGCGGCTACCTTCCTCTAGTTAATTAACACCCTGGCCTGGGTATATAAATACCTGCTGTGTTCCAGAGGGAGGCGCCGAAGATATTCATTACTCATTGTGAAGACTTTAGCAAGAGAAGTACTTCATCCTCTCTGGAGCTTGAGGACGTGTGTGCATTTGTTGGGAGTCATCTAAAGCTAAGCAATTTCCCCCTGTTTTTCCTCCCTTGTTGTCTTTAGTGTTCAGTGGTGATCGACTAGTGCTCATCTCCTCCCTTCCCTAGCCTTAGCCATATGCCAGGGAAAGACAGGGTGAGGCACGCATGCGGTGATTGGTGAAGAACCAATATAGGGTCATTAGGGGAGACAGGGTTACACTAGACCAGCCTAGGAGGTCTCCACTCCCCCCTTTCTCTAGAGTCAGCCCTCCCTTTCCCTCTTCCTTTTGTTTTGCACTAAGTCATTCCCACACCTTGCGTGACATTCTGGTTACAAGTAAGCTGAGCAGCAGTACTCAATGTCAAGCAGCAGCCACAAAAGCAAACAAGATTTTAGGATGTATAAAAAGAGAGATAAAATCCCACGAACCCAATGTACTGTTACCCCTTTATAAATCACTAGTGAGGCCACATCTAGAATATGGGACCAGTTTTGGGCTCCACATTTTATAAAGGATATTCAGAAGTTAGAGTCAGTTCAAAAGTGGGCAACTAGATTTTTATAAGGGATGGAAGAGAGGTTGAAAAAGTTGGGCTTGTTTAGCTTATAAAAAAGAAGCCTCAAAGGAGATCTCATTTATGTTTACAAATATATGTGTGTGGTCAGTACAAAGTAATGGCACATGACTTATTCCTTCAAAAGACCATACTAAGGACCAGGGGCACTCATTATGGGTGGAAGGAAGCCAATTCTGGCAGATAAATAGGAAAGGGTTCTTTACAATTAGAGCTGTCAGACTGTGGAATGCCTTAACACAAGAGGTAGTAATGGCAGACACTATAACAGACACTATAAACATAACATTGTGGTTTATAGTTAAATTAGTGACAAAATGTACAATTGGTGGAGGAAGGTTGAACTTGATGGACCTAGGTCTTTATTCTACCAATGTAACTATGTAACTACTAGAGACTTTAGTAAGGTCAAATTCAGTAGAGTGTAAAGAGCAGAAACCAGATTGTAAAGGGTCAAGAAGAGAGTGATCTGACAGCAGACTAGATGAGAATGGGCCAAGCATTCCAGTAGTTTAGCCACAAAGGGAAGATTAGAAACAGGTCTGTAGTTACCAGTTCTGGTTGAGGGATGTTTTTTAAAGTAAAGGTGTTATGATATTGTGTTTGAATGAAGAGGGAAAGATACCAGAAGAAAGAGAGAGGTTAAATATTTTAGGTAGGTAGTAACAGCTGGTGAGAGAGACTGGAGGACATGCGAGAGAATAGAGTTTGGGGTCACATATGCAAGTTGTAGGGCGAGAAGAAGCAAGAAGCCTGGTCACTTTTTCTGTGATAGACACAAAGATGGTAAGTGAGATTGAGGTGCAGGAGGGAAGAGGATCCAGCCTCTAAGGGGATTGTGCTGATGTTGGTGATCGGGGCCTGTGATTTTCTCTACAGATGCTTGGCACACCTTGAGCAGCGCTGGAGAAAACGTGTTTGTAGCGTGTGCCAGGGTTGCCGATGTCGGGTCTTTCTGCATGTAGCCAGTGCTGCTTTATCTAGGGCACTCTGCAACGTATTATTATAATGTGACAATGCTGAGTCTGGACAGGAGAAGGAGGAGATAGAGATAGCTAAAGATGACTGTGTATTCTTCATAAGCTGCTGGGTATTGATGGCATGTAGATTTCTGTATGTGTAATACGTGGAGGAGTCCTGGGTGTGGAGATTGTTCTTGACAGAGAAGGAAAGAAGGCTGTGATCAGAGAGTGGGAGAGGGAAGTTAGTAAAGTCATTCACGGAGCAGAGCCGGGAGAAGACCCAGTCCAGTGTATTACTATCTTCATATGTAGGAGAGATGGTAAGCTGGGAAGGGGCGAAGGAAGGAAGAGGTTAGAGAAAGAAGATGAGTAGCCGATGGGGAGAGTGGATCATCAATGGGGATGTTAAAGTCCCCCATGATGAGAGTGTGAATATCACAGGATAGAAAATGTGGAAGCCAGGTGGCAAAGTGATCCAGAAACTAAGGAGGGGCCTGGTGGGTGATACAATACAGCCACTCGCAGGGAGAAGGGTTTGAAGAGTCTAATGGTGTGAACTTCAAAGGAAGAAAACATAAATGAGGGTACCTGGGGGATAACCTGGAAAGCACATTGTGATGAAAGGAGCAGACCAACACCTCCACCTTGTCTGTTCTCAGGTCTGGGGGTATGTGAGAATTGAAGCCCACCATACAAGAGAGCAGCAGCAGTGGTGGTGTAAGACTGCTGGATCCAGGTTTCAGTAAGAGCCAGAAGGGCAAGGTAATTGGAAAGGAAGAAATCTTGGATATAGAGGAGTTTGTTGCATGCTGACCATGAATTCCAAAGGGCACAATTATAAGAGACAGGAGAAGGTGAGCACTGAATGATAAGATTGGCAGGATTTTTATGTGCTGCAGGATGAGAGTTATGTGTACTAGTGGAAGGAGGGCTGGGGTTGGGAGAGATGTCGCCAGCGACTAGGAGAAGGAAAAAAAAGAGAAAGAGCAGGTGGTTCAATGATTTGTGTGAGCGTTTTGTGTGCTGTATTGTGGTAATGGATGGTTTGTGTAACATACCTGGCGGCGTTCTTGCATAGGGCACCATCTCCCACTATGCAAGATCGCAAACTTGATCATCAGTCCAGTCTGCTAGCCTGGCTTCTTTCCATGCTGTCTACTTGCCCCTGTTCTGGCTGCTTAGGGCGGCGGCCCGGTCACTTCCTGTTTCGTGTAGCTGCTGTGGGCACACCCCTAATGCGTCCTCAGCCTATTGCTGTCAGTCATTGGATATTTAAACCAGCTCCACATACAAGCTGGTGCCTGAGCAACTTTATCATTCAGTGTGCTCCTTGACTCTGAATGTGCCAGGTCCTGTCTGAACTATCTCCTAGCCTGTTGTCTGTCCGCCTTCCTGGAGGCTGTATTTCCAGGCCTGTCTGAACTCGCTCTTAGCTTGTTTGTTTCTGCCTCTGGGGGCCGTATACCCAGGCTCGTTCCTGTATTTCGTTGCAGTAACAGTTCCTGTCTGAACTGTCTCCTAGCCTCTTACCTGTTTTGTCTCTATGTCCGTTTCCTCCCTTTTGCTGCAGTTTCTGAACCAGCACTTGGCTATACCTAGGCTCGTTCCTGTATTTCATTGCAGTAACAGTTCCTGTCTGAACTGTCTCCTAACCTGTTTTGTCTCTATGTTCGTTTCCTCTCTTTTTCTGCAGAGTCTGAACCTGCACCTAACTCCTACTCGTTGTCGCTGTACTTCCGTTTGTGAGTTTGGAGTCCACTCGCTACTTCTTTGCAAGTACCTTGTGTGTATCTGGTTCTGCCTTTCCCTTCCAGTCTGTTCTGTGTGAACAGAGTCCTGTCCCCTCTGCTCTCTCTTTGCTCTCCGCTTTTGCGGTTTATCTCTGCTCTGCCTTGCTTACCGCTCCGGCGGTTCCTGCCCGCTCTGCCTTGTCCACCACATCTGTGGTTTCGCTCTGCTTAGCCTTATCCACCGCATCTGCGATTTCGCTCTGCTCAGCCTTGTCCACCGCATCTGCGGTTTCGCTCTGCTTAGCCTTGTCCACCGCATCTGCGGTTTCGCTCTGCTCAGCCTTGTCCACCGCATCTGCGGTTTCGCTCTGCTCTGCCTTGTTCACCGCATCTGCGGTTTCGCTCTGCTCAGCCTTGTCCACCACATCTGCGGTTTCGCTCTGCTTAGCCTTGTCCACCGCATCTGCGGTTTCGCTCTGCTTAGCCTTGTCCATCGCATCTGCGGTTTCGCTCTGCTTAGCCTTGTCCACCACATCTGCGGTTTCGCTCTGCTCAGCCTTGTCCACCGTATCTGCGGTTTCGCTCTGCTTAGCCTTGTCCACCGCATCTGCGGTTTCGCTCTGCTTAGCCTTGTCCACCGCATCTGCGGTTTCGCTCTGCTTAGCCTTGTCCACCGCATCTGCCGTTTCGCTCTGCTCAGCCTTGTCCACCGCATCTGCGGTTTCGCTCTGCTTAGCCTTGTCCACCGCACCTGCAGTTTCGCTCTGCTCAGCCCTGTCCACCGCACCTGCGGTTTCGCTCTGCTCAGCCTTGTCCACCGCTCCTGCGGTTTCGCTTTACTCTGCTTGATTAAAGCATCTGCGGCTCTGGACCCGTCTCCCAGTCTGTACTGTACCCTACCCAACCTGTGCTCTAACCTGCCTGTTCCTGTATTCCCCGGTGTGGGTCAACAGCCGTGTCCGGGGTCTGACCTGGAGTGGCACCTGGTCCCTCTGCTCGGTTCCTCCCTGGTGCACGGCGTCGTAGCCGGCGTGCGACCTGGGTCGGATCGGGTTGATACTTAGTTACGCCCCTCCAGGCACTCTCCGGTTCATGGCACAGTGGGATCACTAATCTCGCACACGCCAGTCAGTCCGGGTGTGTGCATAACAGTTTGGAGTGATTGAGAAATCTCAGTAGAGCCTCGGTATTGTACATAGGAGAGGGGAGAAGGCAGAGGCTGATGTGGAGAGAGTGTACAGAATGTGTAAAATGGTGGTGGAGGTGAAAGAAAGCAGCAGCTAAAATATTTGAAGCAAATAGGTATGAAAACTAAATAGTGTAGTACAACTGAAGAAGAAGCAAGTTTGTTTAAATATCTGGCACAGCTTACCTGTCTCCTGCTCAGTCCACATGCCATGTTTAACTGGTGAGACACTTCAAAAATATTGCACTTAGAAATATATGGTACATGTGGTCCAGCACACGTGCTCTTTAATCCAGGTCTGAATATATCGGAAGTGTCTGCTGGGATGTAGTACCAATTTGCCTTATTGAATAATTAAGCAATTAGCAAGAGACCACAGCAGGCATTACTATGCAAGATACACAAACATCCATACTGGGCAGAAAAAGACCATAAAACATCTAGTGAAAGAAAACTTTGAACATTTCAAAGCAAACACAGGAACAATTAGTAAATAGTAAATTTGAAATCATGTAAAATCAAGAGAGATGTTTACACATGACAGATGTGACGCATGCAGATCAGTGAATAATACCTTTTGGTCTCTTCTGGGGTATTTCTGATATATTTCTAATTTACACTTAAAAGCTGCACTTGAGAAGATGCACTCAGAGACCAAAACAAAGACACAAACCCTGCACTATACACTGCGCTACACTAGCATTCCATGTTACACATATTATTCAATAACCAACAGATATAACAGGCCCAAAACTTTATTCAAAGAGAGATATACAAAATATGGAAGGACCCGACTATCAATCCTTTTCTTTATCAACAGCCGAACTGTCCATGATGGCATAGTCCCTGTGCAGGCTGTGAGCCATTCTATGGAAGTACTAGATTAACATCCTCATCCAGTTCATAATAGAGCATCCTTAAACAGTTTTTAAATGGGAACTTTACTTTCAACAAATTTTGCATAAATCAATACTAAAGGCAATTGATTTGAAACTTTGTAACATCAGAGACTTCTGCTTCTTTCTCTACTTATGAAACATTTCTTCTCCTCCAATCATTCTCCTAACTTTATCATACACTCTTAAAAAGAAGCTCAAATCTGACTTGCTCAACACAAGATAGACAGTCAACACCGTGAGATGTCAGGTTACAGGTAAAGTGCAGCAGGAGACACAGACAGATCATGCTGAACTTTCTAGCAAGTCTTACCTCAACTCAGAGCTGAATTCACATCTACACAATACTGGATTGCTGTATAATGTCCTCTATGCTGCTGATGTTTCTCTCTGTGATAACTTATGAATGAAGAACATGAACACCTCTCTGTGTGCTGTGCTGGGTGTGGGACATATCATAGCAGCCAGTTTCCTCCTACCAGCTTAGAGTCCATTGCAAATTAAGAGATAAAGTCTGCAAAGGGTAAAAACGGATGAAAAATGCAGGACTCAAGACTTGTAATCTCAATAAATGGTGTTGTTTCTCATGTACACGCCAAGGACAGCTCATTCTCAAAAGTTAATTGAAAGTATAGTTGCTCATTAAGGCACCAGGCTATCTTGATTGCCTCAACAGTATAATAAACAGAAAAAAGTCGTATTGTACAGTGTGATACAATATGCTGTCTTGGGAACAACGCAAGTACATTTTCCAGGTCATGCATCAAGCCTTGTGCAAATAGCCACTGCCAGAAGAGGTGCCTGTGTGTTTCCTTAGCTAATGGGCACCTCAGGCAGTGCTTGGTGTCGAATAGTCCACATGCATGTAAGTTCTTAGGTGCAGGGCCTCCTGAATATTAATTCCAGAACTTTGTGCCAATTGGTCAACATGTGACAGTTGGTCAACCTATGTTTTTTCAAACAGTCTCTGTAAAGTCCTTTGCTCAGATGAACTGTTGGATAGTTTTGGTCTCTACAAGCGAGCTTGGGTCCCTTCAGCTGCTGTTCCTGTACAGGATCCTAGTATCAGGTTCTTACAGGGGTTTAATTTACTTGCTGATAAAATTCTGCTCTGTTCCTGAGCTGTCACATGCGGTCATATACCTTACTCTCTCCTACAGTCTGTTCAATGCACAGGGTAAATAGATTTCCTCTCTGTGCTTTGAATGGAGTGTAGCCTATAAATCAAGCAGAGCCTGGCATGTGACTCGCCCCCTGGGCCGTGGGGCACTCGGGACCGGGCTTCAGGGCAATGCTAGGAGTAGTAGTGGCGACCCGGTCCCGTGGCTCAGGGTGGTCAGACCAGTGGTAGTCTGCTATGTTCTTTAGGTAATGTCCGACTACGCCACCCGTGGATTGCGGCTATTATGAACCGCCGCTGCAAGACAGTCCCCTGAGGCCGATGGTGTGTGCAGCTGAGATCGTATAACTCCCCACGGGGCAATGTAGTGGATGGAGGGGGTGATGGTGCAGGGAGTCCCAGTACCATTAGTGCTGGCGAAGTAAAAAGCACAAAGACAACGTGTTGCAGTCCAGGGTCTTTTACTCACAGTTCGTATACTCCAAGTCCACCAGGTGAGGGGCTCGGTCAACCCCCAGGCAACCCCCAGGCAATTCAGGAGTATGGCACAGGACTCCCTTCTATCCTTTCTCTGGCTCATGCCCCACCAGTGACCAAGCTTTTGTCCAGCTGCCGCGGATCTATGCGGGCAAACGTTGGCCCCGTTCCCCGCTATCCTATATGGTGCCTTCCTAGCAAGGTTTAGCAGGGGGTCGCACCAAGTAATGATCACGACCTCCGGTTCTTGGCTGAGGATTATTTGCCTCCACCAACTTGGGATCCGATACCCTTTTCTTGCCTGACCCGTCACCCGTAATTTCCTGGGTTCTTAGGGTCCCTTCTGCCTTCTTGTTCCTGAGCCCTTCTACACTTTCGGTACTTCTCTTCTTTTTCTGTTCCTTTCTGTTTCTGTTCCTTTCTGTTCCTGTTCTCCTCTCCTCTCTGGCTCCGGCCTTCACCCTAGGCCTGCCAAGTGGAGCTGGGCCCAGACTGAGCCACAGCTCCCTGTCAGCCCTCTCTGGCTGAACTCCTTCTCTCACTGAACTCAACCCAGATGGTGCCCACCTTATATACCCTTCCCTAGTGTGTGAGCTCAGGTGACCAGCAACCAATGAGCTCCTACCTATGCTCAGAAACCGTCCCCTTCTACTCCTACATCACTGGGTTTTCCTCCCCCCTCCCCACTCCAGCCAGGGACATAGTCTGTTGTGCCTGCATTACTGTATAAATGGGAGCACCGTTGAGCTGTCCCCCGGAAATGGGGTGTGTGTGATGCATGCAGCTAACTGAGCCCTGGTCCATACTCCATCCTTACCCGGGAGTGGAATATCACACCTCTGGCAGAGGTGCAATACCCCTGTAGCGGCCGAACCCTCGGGGCGCTACACATGCAGGAAACAGTACTCAGCTATCCACTGGTGACTTTGGCCTCAGGAGGTGGTGCTGTGCAATCCAGAGTGCTAGATTACATTATAATAGATTAATACATACATTATATGACTCATTGTTCCTTTACAGTACACTGATCATGTGTGGTGCCAGTGTCAGCACCTTATTATTTTGAAAATTATTAACTGGAGAATCTCAAGATAGTGCATACTAGAAGTGTTAGGAGGTAGAAAGTGTGTGAGCAGCTATTTGTCCATCTTGAGTCTATATATGAGTCTCAAGATGGTGCTTTGGTATAGTGGGCGGGCACTATTGGTAGAAAAGTATGAGCTAAGAGAAGGAAACAGCTCTGGCAGAGAAACCAGAACACACTGGGAAATGTAGTCTAAAGTGCCAGAAGGAAAGCTAGCAAGAAGTTCACAATGTAAATAATAACAGATCACAAATATAGCTTCAAGGGGGCTAACAGGGGATTTGAGGACTTATTACAGGAAGAAACAAATTTATTTTTGTCCCCAGAAAATCCCTTAAACCCTTGTCCGCACAAAGCAGTATAAAGCTAGGAAAGGGGTTTTACAAACAATATTTTTTTTTCAAACTCCATAACTATTTAGCTGATATTTTCCGTGCGTAAAGTTGAGCATTCTGTGCTGCAGAATTTTACTTCTTTAATGTATAGGGTGGAAATTTGAGGTGAATATGCAGCACAATCTATCGAAAAATCAACATGTAACACATGAAGATTTTGAGCTCCGCCTGGAACTACCCTAGGCATATCATGTTATATTTTTCAGTTTAGTGCTACTTTTCTTTTAATATGTGAGAACTAGTGTGTCTAATTTTTACATTTTTTATTGTAATGCATACTTCTTTTATTTCAATCAGTTATGTGTTGTCACAGTTTCAGACCTCCTATTAAAATAAACACAGTATGAATGGTCACGAATTAATAAAACCTTAAATTGTCCTTGGGCTGTTTTGGTGTGATGCCCAGAATTCAAAAAGTTTAACTTTCCATTCTAGTATTAAAGTATGCCAACATGGGGCTTCAGAAGTACAAAAATTAGGCTATAATGTAGCCACCTTAGGACACCCAAGTCAGCAGTTATCTTCTATGGTAAACTGTGGCGCCAGTCAGATCATTTTGGTGGTTTGTGTTCAGATGTGTAATTGATGGATGGTTTTTATATTTTTAAGTTCTAAATTATTAACAATTGAATTAGAATGTTCTAAAACCTCACGCTGGTATGCTTGTTACTGAAGAACAAATCAAACAGATGGTCAATATTATTATATCATTATATACAATTATTTTTTTTTTCACATTTTATATGTGCCATTTCAGAGAAAACAAAGTATGAAAAGCCAGCCGAGTACCACAGTAAGAGATCTGACTAGTCTGACATGGTCTCTGGACATCTAATATATGCCAGGGTTTTTCCTACTATCTTGGAGAACTAACCACTGATCTGTGGATGTAGGCTTGCACAAATTCTTTTGTCTCTTTATGTGGTTCCAGACAGACTCGATGATGTTGAGATTAGGGCTTTATTAGGGCCATATCATCACTTCCAGGACTTCTTGCACTTCTTTACGCTGAAGATAGTTCTTAATGACATTGGCTGTATGTTTGGAGTCGTTGTCTTGCTGCACAATACATTTGAAGCCAATCAGATGTCTCCCCTGATGATATTGTAGGATGGATAATTAATTATCTGGCAGTATTTCTCAGTATTGAAGACATCATTAATCCTGACCAAATCCCCAGCTCCATTTAATAAAATGCAGTTCCAAACTTGCAAGGAACCTCCATCATGTCTCACTTTTGTCTGCAGACACTCATTATTGAACTGCTCTCCAGTCCTTCTGTTACAGCCAAATATTTCACATTTTGTCTTAGTCCAGAGTACCTGCTGCCATTTTTCTGCATCCCAGTTCCTATGTTTTTGTGCAAGGTTGAGTCATTTAACCTTGTATCCATGTCAAAGTTACTGTATGGCTTTCTGGCCACAATTCTTCCAAGAACACCACTTCTGGACAGACCTCTCTGAACAGTAGATGGGTGTAGCTGGGTCTCACTGGTTGCTGCTAGTTCTGAGCTGATAGCACTGCTGGACATGACTCGCCCCCTGGGCCGTGGGGCACGCGGATCCGGGCGGTAGGGGAACGATGGGGGTAGTAGTAGTGGCGGCCCGGTCCCGCGGCTCAGGGTGGTCAGGCCAATGGTAGTCTGCTATGTGCTCCAAATAATGTCCGACTACGCCACCCGTGGATTGCGGTTATTAGGAACCGCCGCTGCAAGGCAGTCCGCTGGGGCTGATGATGGGTGCAGCTGAGGTGATGTGACTCCCCACGGGAAGAGTGCAGCCCCAGGGCAGTGTAGTGGATGTTGGGAGTGATGGTAGTGCGGGTCCCGGTGCTGATAGTGCTGGAGGCGCGAAGGAGCACACAGACAACAAGTTACAGTCCAGGGTCTTTACTCACAGTTCGTTTGTTCCAGGTCACTTCGGCCAGCAGTGACCGCCTGAGCCGTGCTGAGTCCACCAGGTGTGGGGCTCGGTCAACTCCCAGGCAGTTCAGGAGCATGGCACAGGACCCCCTTTTATCCTTTCTCTGGCCTGCCTCACCAGTGACCCACTTTTGTCCAGCTGCCGCGGACCTGTGCGGTTAAACGTGGGCCCCGTCCTCCGCTGTCCTATATGGTGCCTTCCTAGCAGGTTTGATGAGGTGTCGCACCAATATATGATCACGACGACCGGTTTTTGGCTGAGGGTTGTTTCTCCTCCACCAACTTGGGATCCGGTACCCTTAATCTGCCTGACCCTGCACCCTGGATTCTTGTGGGTTCTTAGGGTCCCTTCCACCTTCTTGTTCCTGAGCCCTTCTCTTTCTCTGTCTCTCCTTCTTTGCAGTTCCTTTCTGTTTCTGTTCCTTTCTCTTGGAGCTGAGATGAGCCAGAATCTCAGCTCCCCTTCACCTCCTCCTCGGCCTCTTCTCCAGGCCCACTTCTCCTTCTCCTCTCAGGCCCCGGCCTCTTCCCTAGGCCTGCCTCTGGAGCAGCACTCAGCCTGAGCTGCTGCTCCCTGTCTTCTCCTCTCCACAGAACTGAACCCAGATCTAAGATGTTGCCCACCTTTTATACCTCCCTCTAGCCATGAGCCCAGGTGACCAGCAACCAATGGGCTCCCTCCTACGCTCAGGAACCGCCCCCTATCTGCCCCTACAGCACTGGGCATTCCACCCCTCCCTCCCCACTCCAGCAGGGACATGGTCGGTCGTGCCTGCACTTCTGTCTAGTGGGAGCACCGTTGAGCTGTCCCTCGGAAATGGGGTGTGTGTGCTGCATGCAGCTAACTCCTTACCTGGGAGTGGAATATCACACTCCGGTCTGAGGTGCAATACCCCTGTAGCGGCCGAACCCTCGGGGTGCTACAGACATCTTCTGATTTGGAAGGGGAGTAAGTATGATGTGTCTTTTATCTGCTGCACTAGGTTTCCTTGGCAGACCACTGTGTTTACAATTCTCAACATCACCCATTTCTTGGTGCCTCTTCAAAAAACCTTGAACAGCACATCTTGAAATCAGAGTCTGCTTTGAAATCTTTGCCTGGGAGACACCTTAAGTCTTGTTCTCAGTTTTGCCATGGTGGATGAACTGTGATATAAAACTGTCTTCCACAACCTCATCTTTGTAGCAGAGTTTGGCTGATCCTCACCCAGTTTTATGTTTCCTACACAGCAATTTCTCCTTCATTTAATATACGTTTGAACCTACATATGAAAATTATGATCATTATCACCTATTTGGTATAGTTGGTTACTCATGTACCTGACTATAATCTTACAAAATCCCTGACTTTGTTCAAATGTACCTAGAAGAATTAATGCTTTGATGCTGTTTTGAAGACAAAGTGTGGTCACACCAAATATTAATTCGATTTAGATTTCTATTTCGTTCATTCACTTTGCATTTTGTAAATTGATAAAAATAAGCTATTAACACTACTAAAGCATTCTTTTATTGTTTTTTTTCCAAACCTGCCTTAAACTTTTGTACAGTACTGTACAAAAACAACATCATACATAAACGTCGCATACCATATCAAGATGCCAGCACGGTGGCTCAGTGGTTAGCACTGCAGCCTTGCAGAACTGGGGTCCTGGGTTCAAATCCCACCAAGTACAACATCTGCAAAGAGATTGCATGTTCTCCCTGTGTTTGTGTGGGTTTCCTCTGGGTTCTCCGGTTTCCTCCTACACTCTAAAGACATACTGATAGGGGATTTAGATTGTGAGTCCCAATGGAGAAAGTGCTGATAATGTCTGTAAAGCGCTGTGGAATTAATGGTGCTATATAAGTGAGTAACATAAATAAATACTTAGTTTCATGTTATCAGTACAGTTATCTCCTATTAAGCAAGAAAGTTTCCCTCTTTAGACAATTCATTGTCCTCTACTATGTACTGTCAAAATATTCCCCATAGTACATGGCTTGATATCAGAGGCTTCAACCCTACCAGATAGATCCAACTTTTCTGTCTATTGCTGTTGCTATCAAGTATGAGATTCTCTGTTAATGTGAATTTGTTCTACTAGTTAGCACACAGATACATCACTTACTATGTGTGTGAGTACTTGTAGGCTACAGTATGAAAATTCCTTACCTTCATGGTCTAATAATGCAAGAGTAAATTTGAAGTTTTTATCTTCATTGGGGACACTGGATAGCCATTGGTGACACATTACTAATTGGGATCCAGCATGGTGTCTTTTCTTCATGCGTCTCATGCTAACACTCTGAGAATACATCAAGCAGTGAGCTAATCATATTTTTCTCTTTACTCCTTATATTTTGTTATTGTCTATGAAAGCCAGTTAAAGGGGTTTATCAGGTTTACATTTTTTCGGGCACATGCTTTGCTCCAGCACTGCCTCTCCGCTGCTGCCCCAGTCTTTGTGAACATAGCAACAGCAGTGAAGTCATGAATGCAGCAGTAGTATCAGTGGTCATGTCACTAACATTATGTCCAATAACCCTGATGATGGGACACTGCAGGTGCCTGTAAATGATTTTACCGTATTTTTTGGACCATAAGACGCACCTTTTTCCTCCAAAATTTTGGAAGATTTTTCTGTATTTTCATGACTTTGAAAATTGTACATTCACACTGAAGGCATCAAAACTATGAATTAACACATGTGGAATTATATACTTAACAAAAAAGTGTGAAACAGCTGAAAATATGTCTTATATTCTAGGTTCTTCAAAGTAGCCACCTTTTGCTTTGATGAGTGCTTTGCAAACTCTTGGCATTCTCTTGATGAGCTTCAAGATGTAGTCACCGGAAATGGTCTTCCAACAATCTTGAAGGAGTTCCCAGAGATGCTTAGCACTTGTTGGCCCTTTTGCCTTCACTCTGCGGTCCAGCTCACCCCAAACCATCTCGATTGGGTTCAGGTCTGGTGACTGTGGAGGCCAGGTCATCTGGCGTAGCACCCCATCACTCTCCTTCTTGGTCAAATAGCCCTTACACAGCCTGGAGGTGTGTTTTGGGTCATTGTCCTGTTGAAAAATAAATGATGGTCCAACTAAACGCAAACCGGATGGAATTGCATGCCGCTGCAAGATGCTGTGGTAGCCATGCTGGTTCAGTATACCTTCAATTTTGAATAAATTCCCAACAGTGTCACCAGCAAAGCACCCCCACACCATCACACCTCCTCCTCCATGCTTCACAGTGGGAACCAGGCATGTAGAGTCCATCCCTTCACCTTTTCTGCGTCCCACAAGGACACGGTGGTTGGAACCAAAGATCTCAAATTTGGACTCATCAGACCAAAGCACAGATTTCCACTGGTCTAATGTCCATTCCTTGTGTTCTTTAGCCCAAACAAGTCTCTTCTGCTTGTTACCTGTCCTTAGCAGTGGTTTCCTAGCAGCTATTTTACCATGAAGGCCTGCTGCACAAAGTCTCCTCTTAACAGTTGTTGTAGAGATGTGTCTGCTGCTAGAACTGTGTGGCATTGACCTGGTCTCTAATCTGAGCTGCTGTTAACCTGCGATTTCTGAGGCTGGTGACTCGGATAAACTTATCCTCAGAAGCAGAGGTGACTCATGGTTTTCCTTTCCTGGGGCGGTCCTCATGTGAGCCAGTTTCTTTATAGTGCTTGATGGTTTTTGCAACTGCACTTTCAAAGTTTGCCCAATTTTTCGGACTGACTGACCTTCATTTCTTAAAGTAATGATGGCCGCTCGTTTTTCTTTACTTAGCTGCTTTTTTCTTGCCATAATACAAATTCTAACAGTCTATTCAGTAGGACTATCAGCTGTGTATCCACCAGACTTCTGCACAACACAACTGATGGTCCCAACCCCATTTATAAGGCAAGAAATCCCACTTATTAAACCTGACAGGGCACACCGGTGAAGTGAAAACCATTTCCGGTGACTACCTCTTGAAGCTCATCAAGAGAATGCCAAGAGTGTGCAAAGCAGCCATCAAAGCAAAAGGTGGCTACTTTGAAGAACCTAGAATATAAGACATATTGTCAGTTGTTTCACACTTTTTTGTTAAGTACATAATTCCACATGTGTTAATTCATAGTCTTGATGCCTTCAGTGTGAATGCACAATTTTCATAGTCATGAAAATACAGAAAAATCTTAAAATGAGAAGGTGTGTCCAAACTTTTGGTCTGTACAGTATGTGTGGTGTGGGGGGAGTGGTATCGGTGGAGGAGCGGGGCACAAGAGGCAGCAGGCGCCCGCTGCAGCCTACACTGACCCCGCTGCTAAAGAAAATGAATATTCACTGCTCCCCACGCCCATGGGGCATGGGGAGCACTAAATATTCATGCTCCTTAATAGCGGTATACAGTGTAGCCGCGCTGCGGCTGCTGCCGGCTATCTTCTGTGCCCTCTGTTAAAGGGCATGAATATTCAACCTCTCTCCACGCCCATGGGCGTGGGGAGGGGGTGAATATTCATGCCCTTTAATGAGCGGGCACAGGAGATAGCGGGCAGCAGCAGCAGCCGCAGCGCGGCTCCGCTGTGTGCCAGCTATGAAGGAGAGTGAAGTCACTGCTCCCCGCGCACACAGACCCGGCGTGGGGAGCAGTGACTTCCGGCAGCTGATCTCTCCTTGTGAGCCGTGCATGGCAGTGACGTCATGCGCGACTCACATGGAGAGATCAGTGCAGGCAGACTGGACGCAGCGCTGGAGGAGAGAAGAGAGCTGAGTAGGAGTGTTTATTTTTTTTTAATGTGCAGCCTGATGGGGATTAGGGGGACCATGCATACTAGGACAGGGATTAGGGGTGCCATGCATACTAGGACAGGGATGAGGGATGCCATGCATACTAGGACAGGGATGAGGGGTGCCATGCATACCAGGACAGGGATTAGGGGTGCCAAGCATACCAGGACAGGGATGAAGGGTGCCATGCATACCAGGATAGGCATTAGGGGTGCCATGCATACCAGGATAGGGATGAGGGGTGCCATGCATACCAGGACAGGGATTAGGGGTGCCATGCATACCAGGACAGGGATTAGGGGTGCCATGCATACCAGGACAGGAATTAGGGGTGCCATGCATACCAGGACAGGGATTAGGGGTGCCATGCATACCAGGACAGGGATGTGGGGTGCCAAGCATACCAGGACAGGGATGAGGGGTGCCATGCATACCAGGACAGGGATGAGGGGTGCCATGCATACCAGGATAGGGATGAGGGGTGCCATGCATACCAGGATAGGGATTAGGGGTGCCATGCATACCAGGACAGGGATGAGGGATACCATGCATACCAGGACAGGGATTAGGGGTGCCATGCATACCAGGATAGGGATTAGGGGTGCCATGCATACCAGGACAGGGATGAGGGGTGCCATGCATACTAGAACAGGGATTATGGGTGCCATGCATACCAGGATAGGGATTAGGGGTGCCATGCATACCAGGACAGGGATGAGGGGTACCACATATACTAGGACAGGGATGAGGGGTGCCATGCATATCAGGATAGGTATGAGGGGTGCCATGCATACCAGGATAAGGATGGAGGGGTGCCATGCATACCAGGATGGAGGGATGCCAGTCATACCAGGATGGTGATGGGGACCACATATAAAAGGAAGGGGGGGCGGCATATATACCAGGACGGGGGATATTGTCAGAATTGGGGGACATACCCCTATACCAGTGTCAGCAGAAGACCCCCTCCCCCTTAAAAGTGCATCATGACCACATTTTTTGCTTAAAGCCTAGGTGCGTCTTATGGTCCGGTGCGTCTTATAGTCCGAAAAATATGGTATATGTGTGTCAAGTGTCAACTGAATATCAGAAACAGATAAACTAGATTTCTGAGAATTTTGAGCAATATATAGGTGATATCTTAGACGTATGCACCTTTTTTCATGCGTCACTTTGTTTGTTACAGAATATGTGACTTGTGTCTAGTGTGTTATTGACATATGTAGCAGAGATGAGATCTGGCCAAATTTGAATTCGACAGATTTTCCTGGAAAAATCCGCGCATTCAATTTGCAGCAAAGTTATTCTCCACAGTTTGAATGATCCTTATTATACTCTTGGGTATCACCAGCCCCAGAGCATAATAAATGAAATAGGTAAAAAATAAAAAATATATTTATACTCTCCCTCCAATCCTCACGGTCCACCATTTGGTTCTCAGCACATCTTTTTATCACCGCTGTAAGTGCTGAAATTCCGGACCTCCTCATACCAGGCTGGGATTTCTGGCTCTGATGAGCTCTGGGACAGTTCTGCGCATGCACTAGTAAGGCCATGGCACACACCATGATGTCATGACCTTACGCTCGCTTGCTAGGTAAAGTGAACAGGTCTGGGATTTCAACACTAGAGGTTACACTAAGAAGATGCTATAAGGACCGGATGTGGAACAGTGAGGAGCAGTGGGTTCGTAGAGCTTAGCGATAGGATGAGCATAAGTATATTTTGTTATTTTTAATCTTTTGGTGACCATTTATGGTTGAGCAAAATGCCAACCACCAGGCCATGATTTTGCTGAATCATCATGGAAGCAATTTGTAAAAAAAAATCAGCATTTTGACAAATGCAGATTATTGTAAAATTCCAGTAATTCAATTCCACTTGAATAAATTCATCTCTTATGTGGAGATTATGTCCAGTGTGTGAGTGGAGTGTGCAATGTGTCTCCAGTCTGTTATTGTCATGTGTGGCTTATGTCCACTGTGAGAGTGGAGTGTGTAATGTGTGTCCAGTCTGTTATTGTCATGTGTGGCTTATGTCCACTGTGAGAGTGGAGTGTGTAATGTGTGTTCAGTCTGTTATTGTCATGTGTGGCTTATTTCCAGTGTGTAATGTGTGTCCAGTCTGTTATTGTCATGTGTGGCTTATTTCCAGTGTGTGAGTGGAGTGTGTAATGTGTGTCCAGTCTGTAATTGTGATGTTTGGCTTATATCCAGTGTGTGAGTGTAGTGTGTAATGTGTGTCCAGTGTTTTATTGTCATGTGTGGTTTATGTCCAGTGTATGAATGGAGTGTGTAATGGGTATCCAGTGTGTTATTGTCATGTGTGGCTTATGTCCACTGTGAGAGTGGAGTGTGCAATATGTGTCCAGTGTGTTATTGTCATGTGTGGCTTATTTCCAGTGTGCAAGTGGAGTGTGTAATGTGTGTCCAGTCTGTTATTGTCATGTGTGGCTTATTTCCAGTGTGTAATGTGTGTCCAGTCTGTTATTGTCATGTGTGGCTTATTTCCAGTGTGTGAGGGGAGTGTGTAATGTGTGTCCAGTCTGTTATTGTCATGTGTGGCTTATGTCCAGTGTATGAATGGAGTGTGTAATGTGTATCCAGTGTGTTATTGTCATGTGTGGCTTATGTCCACTGTGAGAGTGGAGTGTGCAATATGTGTCCAGTGTGTTATTGTCATGTGTGGCTTATTTCCAGTGTGCAAGTGGAGTGTGTAATGTGTGTCCAGTCTGTTATTGTCATGTGTGGCTTATTTCCAGTGTATAATGTGTGTCCAGTCTGTTATTGTCATGTGTGGCTTATTTCCAGTGTGTAATGTGTGTCCAGTCTGTTACTGTCATGTGTGGCTTATTTCCAGTGTGTGAGTGTAGTGTGTAATGTGTGTCCAGTGTGTTATTGTCATGTGTGCCTTATGTCCAGTGTGTGACTGGAGTGTGTAATGTGTGTCCATTGTGTTATTGTCATGTGTGGCTTATTTCCAGTGTGTGAGTGGAGTGTGTAATGTGTGTCCAGTCTGTTATTGTCATGTGTGGCTTATTTCCAGTGTGTGAGTGGAGTGTGTAATTTGTGTCCAGTGTGTTATTGTCATGTGTGGCTTATGTCCACTGTGAGAGTGGAGTGTGTAATGTGTGTCCAGTCTGTTATTATCATGTGTGGCTTATGTCCACTGTGAGAGTGGAGTGTGTAATGTGTGTCCAGTCTGTTATTGTCATGTGTGGCTTATTTCCAGTGTGTAATGTGTGTCCAGTCTGTTATTGTCATGTGTGGCTTATGTCCAGTGTATGAATGGAGTGTGTAATGTGTATCCAGTGTGTTATTGTCATGTGTGGCTTATGTCCACTGTGAGAGTGGAGTGTGTAATATGTGTCCAGTGTGTTATTGTCATGTGTGGCTTATTTCCAGTGTGCAAGTGGAGTGTGTAATGTGTGTCCAGTCTGTTATTGTCATGTGTGGCTTATTTCCAGTGTGTAATGTGTGTCCAGTCTGTTATTGTCATGTGTGACTTATTTCCAGTGTGTAATGTGTGTCCAGTCTGTTATTGTCATGTGTGGCTTATTTCCAGTGTGTGAGTGTAGTGTGTAATGTGTGTCCAGTGTGTTATTGTCATGTGTGCCTTATGTCCAGTGTGTGACTGGAGTGTGTAATGTGTGTCCATTGTGTTATTGTCATGTGTGGCTTATTTCCAGTGTGTGAGTGGAGTGTGTAATGTGTGTCCAGTCTGTTATTGTCATGTGTGGCTTATTTCCAGTGTGTGAGTGGAGTGTGTAATTTGTGTCCAGTGTGTTATTGTCATGTGTGGCTTATGTCCACTGTGAGAGTGGAGTGTGTAATGTGTGTCCAGTCTGTTATTATCATGTGTGGCTTATGTCCACTGTGAGAGTGGAGTGTGTAATGTGTGTCCAGTCTGTTATTATCATGTGTGGCTTATGTCCAGTGTGTGAGTGGAGTGTGTAATGTGTATCCAGTGTGTTATTGTCATGTGTGGCTTATTTCCAGTGTGTAATGTGTGTCCAGTGTGTTATTGGCATGTGTGCCTTATGTCCAGTGTGTGAGTGGAGTGTGTAATGTGTATCCAGTCTGTTATTGTCATGTGTGGCTTATTTCCAGTGTGTAATGTGTGTCCAGTGTGTTATTGTCATGTGTGGCTTATTTCCAGTGTGTAATGTGTGTCCAGTGTGTTATTGGCATGTGTGGCTTATATCCAGTGTGTGAGTGGAGTGTGTAATGTGTGTCCAGTGTGTTATTGTCATGTGTGGCTTATTTCCAGTGTGTAATGTGTGTCCAGTGTGTTATTGTCATGTGTGGCTTATGTCAAGTGTGTGAGTGGAGTGTGTAATGTGTGTCCAGTCTGTTATTGTCATGTGTGGCTTATTTCCAGTGTGTAATGTGTGTCCAGTGTGTTATTGTCATATGTGGCTTATTTCCAGTGTGTAATGTGTGTCCAGTGTGTTATTGGCATGTGTGGCTTATATCCAGTGTGTGAGTGGAGTGTGTAATATGTATCCAGTGTGTTATTATCATGTGTGGCTTATGTCCAGTGTGTGAGTGGAGTGTGTAATGTGTGTCCAGTGTGTTATTGTCATGTGTGGCTTACGTCCAGTGTATGAATGGAGTGTGTAATGTGTGTCCAGTGTGTTATTGTCATGTGTGGCTTATTTCCAGTGTGTAATGTGTGTCCAGTGTGTTATTGGCATGTGTGGCTTATGTCAAGTGTGTGAGTGGAGTGTGTAATGTGTGTCCAGTCTGTTATTGTCATGTGTGGCTTATGTCAAGTGTGTGAGTGGAGTGTGTAATGTGTGTCCAGTCTGTTATTGTCATGTGTGGCTTATTTCCAGTGTGTAATGTGTGTCCAGTGTGTTATTGTCATGTGTGGCTTATTTCCAGTGTGTAATGTGTGTCCAGTGTGTTATTGGCATGTGTGGCTTATATCCAGTGTGTGAGTGGAGTGTGTAATATGTATCCAGTGTGTTATTATCATGTGTGGCTTATGTCCAGTGTGTGAGTGGAGTGTGTAATGTGTGTCCAGTGTGTTATTGTCATGTGTGGCTTATGTCCAGTGTATGAATGGAGTGTGTAATGTGTGTCCAGTGTGTTATTGTCATGTGTGGCTTATTTCCAGTGTGTAATGTGTGTCCAGTGTGTTATTGTCATGTGTGGCTTATTTCCAGTGTGTAATGTGTGTCCAGTGTGTTATTGGCATGTGTGGCTTATATCCAGTGTGTGAGTGGAGTGTGTAATGTGTGTCCAGTCTGTTATTATCATGTGTGGCTTATATCAAGTGTGTGAGTGGAGTGTGTAATGTGTGTCCAGTCTGTTATTGTCATGTGTGGCTTATGTCCAGTGTGTGAGTGGAGTGTGTAATGTGTGTCCAGTGTGTTATTGTCATGTGTGGCTTACGTCCAGTGTATAAATGGAGTGTGTAATGTGTGTCCAGTGTGTTATTGTCATGTGTGGCTTATTTCCAGTGTGTAATGTGTGTCCAGTGTGTTATTGGCATGTGTGGCTTATGTCAAGTGTGTGAGTGGAGTGTGTAATGTGTGTCCAGTCTGTTATTGTCATGTGTGGCTTATGTCAAGTGTGTGAGTGGAGTGTGTAATGTGTGTCCAGTCTGTTATTGTCATGTGTGGCTTATTTCCAGTGTGTAATGTGTGTCCAGTGTGTTATTGTCATGTGTGGCTTATTTCCAGTGTGTAATGTGTGTCCAGTGTGTTATTGGCATGTGTGGCTTATATCCAGTGTGTGAGTGGAGTGTGTAATATGTATCCAGTGTGTTATTATCATGTGTGGCTTATGTCCAGTGTGTGAGTGGAGTGTGTAATGTGTGTCCAGTGTGTTATTGTCATGTGTGGCTTATGTCCAGTGTATGAATGGAGTGTGTAATGTGTGTCCAGTGTGTTATTGTCATGTGTGGCTTATTTCCAGTGTGTAATGTGTGTCCAGTGTGTTATTGTCATGTGTGGCTTATTTCCAGTGTGTAATGTGTGTCCAGTGTGTTATTGGCATGTGTGGCTTATATCCAGTGTGTGAGTGGAGTGTGTAATGTGTGTCCAGTGTGTTATTGTCATGTGTGGCTTATTTCCAGTGTGTAATGTGTGTCCAGTGTGTTATTGTCATGTGTGGCTTATGTCAAGTGTGTGAGTGGAGTGTGTAATGTGTGTCCAGTCTGTTATTGTCATGTGTGGCTTATTTCCAGTGTGTAATGTGTGTCCAGTGTGTTATTGTCATATGTGGCTTATTTCCAGTGTGTAATGTGTGTCCAGTGTGTTATTGGCATGTGTGGCTTATATCCAGTGTGTGAGTGGAGTGTGTAATATGTATCCAGTGTGTTATTATCATGTGTGGCTTATGTCCAGTGTGTGAGTGGAGTGTGTAATGTGTGTCCAGTGTGTTATTGTCATGTGTGGCTTACGTCCAGTGTATGAATGGAGTGTGTAATGTGTGTCCAGTGTGTTATTGTCATGTGTGGCTTATTTCCAGTGTGTAATGTGTGTCCAGTGTGTTATTGGCATGTGTGGCTTATGTCAAGTGTGTGAGTGGAGTGTGTAATGTGTGTCCAGTCTGTTATTGTCATGTGTGGCTTATGTCAAGTGTGTGAGTGGAGTGTGTAATGTGTGTCCAGTCTGTTATTGTCATGTGTGGCTTATTTCCAGTGTGTAATGTGTGTCCAGTGTGTTATTGTCATGTGTGGCTTATTTCCAGTGTGTAATGTGTGTCCAGTGTGTTATTGGCATGTGTGGCTTATATCCAGTGTGTGAGTGGAGTGTGTAATATGTATCCAGTGTGTTATTATCATGTGTGGCTTATGTCCAGTGTGTGAGTGGAGTGTGTAATGTGTGTCCAGTGTGTTATTGTCATGTGTGGCTTATGTCCAGTGTATGAATGGAGTGTGTAATGTGTGTCCAGTGTGTTATTGTCATGTGTGGCTTATTTCCAGTGTGTAATGTGTGTCCAGTGTGTTATTGGCATGTGTGCCTTATGTCCAGTTTGTGAGTGGAGTGTGTAATGTGTATCCAGTCTGTTATTATCATGTGTGGCTTATATCAAGTGTGTGAGTGGAGTGTGTAATGTGTGTCCAGTCTGTTATTGTCATGTGTGGCTTATGTCCAGTGTGTGAGTGGAGTGTGTAATGTGTGTCCAGTGTGTTATTGTCATGTGTGGCTTACGTCCAGTGTATGAATGGAGTGTGTAATGTGTGTCCAGTGTGTTATTGTCATGTGTGGCTTATTTCCAGTGTGTAATGTGTGTCCAGTGTGTTATTGGCATGTGTGGCTTATGTCAAGTGTGTGAGTGGAGTGTGTAATGTGTGTCCAGTCTGTTATTGTCATGTGTGGCTTATGTCAAGTGTGTGAGTGGAGTGTGTAATGTGTGTCCAGTCTGTTATTGTCATGTGTGGCTTATTTCCAGTGTGTAATGTGTGTCCAGTGTGTTATTGTCATGTGTGGCTTATTTCCAGTGTGTAATGTGTGTCCAGTGTGTTATTGGCATGTGTGGCTTATATCCAGTGTGTGAGTGGAGTGTGTAATATGTATCCAGTGTGTTATTATCATGTGTGGCTTATGTCCAGTGTGTGAGTGGAGTGTGTAATGTGTGTCCAGTGTGTTATTGTCATGTGTGGCTTATGTCCAGTGTATGAATGGAGTGTGTAATGTGTGTCCAGTGTGTTATTGTCATGTGTGGCTTATTTCCAGTGTGTAATGTGTGTCCAGTGTGTTATTGGCATGTGTGCCTTATGTCCAGTTTGTGAGTGGAGTGTGTAATGTGTATCCAGTCTGTTATTATCATGTGTGGCTTATATCAAGTGTGTGAGTGGAGTGTGTAATGTGTGTCCAGTCTGTTATTGTCATGTGTGGCTTATTTCCAGTGTGTAATGTGTGTCCAGTGTGTTATTGTCATGTGTGCCTTATGTCCAGTGTGTGACTGGAGTGTGTAATGTGTGTCCATTGTGTTATTGTCATGTGTGGCTTATTTCCAGTGTGTGAGTGGAGTGTGTAATGTGTGTCCAGTCTGTTATTGTCATGTGTGGCTTATTTCCAGTGTGTGAGTGGAGTGTGTAATTTGTGTCCAGTGTGTTATTGTCATGTGTGGCTTATGTCCACTGTGAGAGTGGAGTGTGTAATGTGTGTCCAGTCTGTTATTATCATGTGTGGCTTATGTCCACTGTGAGAGTGGAGTGTGTAATGTGTGTCCAGTCTGTTATTATCATGTGTGGCTTATGTCCAGTGTGTGAGTGGAGTGTGTAATGTGTATCCAGTGTGTTATTGTCATGTGTGGCTTATTTCCAGTGTGTAATGTGTGTCCAGTGTGTTATTGGCATGTGTGCCTTATGTCCAGTGTGTGAGTGGAGTGTGTAATGTGTATCCAGTCTGTTATTGTCATGTGTGGCTTATTTCCAGTGTGTAATGTGTGTCCAGTGTGTTATTGTCATGTGTGGCTTATTTCCAGTGTGTAATGTGTGTCCAGTGTGTTATTGGCATGTGTGGCTTATATCCAGTGTGTGAGTGGAGTGTGTAATGTGTGTCCAGTGTGTTATTGTCATGTGTGGCTTATTTCCAGTGTGTAATGTGTGTCCAGTGTGTTATTGTCATGTGTGGCTTATGTCAAGTGTGTGAGTGGAGTGTGTAATGTGTGTCCAGTCTGTTATTGTCATGTGTGGCTTATTTCCAGTGTGTAATGTGTGTCCAGTGTGTTATTGTCATATGTGGCTTATTTCCAGTGTGTAATGTGTGTCCAGTGTGTTATTGGCATGTGTGGCTTATATCCAGTGTGTGAGTGGAGTGTGTAATATGTATCCAGTGTGTTATTATCATGTGTGGCTTATGTCCAGTGTGTGAGTGGAGTGTGTAATGTGTGTCCAGTGTGTTATTGTCATGTGTGGCTTACGTCCAGTGTATGAATGGAGTGTGTAATGTGTGTCCAGTGTGTTATTGTCATGTGTGGCTTATTTCCAGTGTGTAATGTGTGTCCAGTGTGTTATTGGCATGTGTGGCTTATGTCAAGTGTGTGAGTGGAGTGTGTAATGTGTGTCCAGTCTGTTATTGTCATGTGTGGCTTATGTCAAGTGTGTGAGTGGAGTGTGTAATGTGTGTCCAGTCTGTTATTGTCATGTGTGGCTTATTTCCAGTGTGTAATGTGTGTCCAGTGTGTTATTGTCATGTGTGGCTTATTTCCAGTGTGTAATGTGTGTCCAGTGTGTTATTGGCATGTGTGGCTTATATCCAGTGTGTGAGTGGAGTGTGTAATATGTATCCAGTGTGTTATTATCATGTGTGGCTTATGTCCAGTGTGTGAGTGGAGTGTGTAATGTGTGTCCAGTGTGTTATTGTCATGTGTGGCTTATGTCCAGTGTATGAATGGAGTGTGTAATGTGTGTCCAGTGTGTTATTGTCATGTGTGGCTTATTTCCAGTGTGTAATGTGTGTCCAGTGTGTTATTGTCATGTGTGGCTTATTTCCAGTGTGTAATGTGTGTCCAGTGTGTTATTGGCATGTGTGGCTTATATCCAGTGTGTGAGTGGAGTGTGTAATGTGTGTCCAGTGTGTTATTGTCATGTGTGGCTTATTTCCAGTGTGTAATGTGTGTCCAGTGTGTTATTGTCATGTGTGGCTTATGTCAAGTGTGTGAGTGGAGTGTGTAATGTGTGTCCAGTCTGTTATTGTCATGTGTGGCTTATTTCCAGTGTGTAATGTGTGTCCAGTGTGTTATTGTCATATGTGGCTTATTTCCAGTGTGTAATGTGTGTCCAGTGTGTTATTGGCATGTGTGGCTTATATCCAGTGTGTGAGTGGAGTGTGTAATATGTATCCAGTGTGTTATTATCATGTGTGGCTTATGTCCAGTGTGTGAGTGGAGTGTGTAATGTGTGTCCAGTGTGTTATTGTCATGTGTGGCTTACGTCCAGTGTATGAATGGAGTGTGTAATGTGTGTCCAGTGTGTTATTGTCATGTGTGGCTTATTTCCAGTGTGTAATGTGTGTCCAGTGTGTTATTGGCATGTGTGGCTTATGTCAAGTGTGTGAGTGGAGTGTGTAATGTGTGTCCAGTCTGTTATTGTCATGTGTGGCTTATGTCAAGTGTGTGAGTGGAGTGTGTAATGTGTGTCCAGTCTGTTATTGTCATGTGTGGCTTATTTCCAGTGTGTAATGTGTGTCCAGTGTGTTATTGTCATGTGTGGCTTATTTCCAGTGTGTAATGTGTGTCCAGTGTGTTATTGGCATGTGTGGCTTATATCCAGTGTGTGAGTGGAGTGTGTAATATGTATCCAGTGTGTTATTATCATGTGTGGCTTATGTCCAGTGTGTGAGTGGAGTGTGTAATGTGTGTCCAGTGTGTTATTGTCATGTGTGGCTTATGTCCAGTGTATGAATGGAGTGTGTAATGTGTGTCCAGTGTGTTATTGTCATGTGTGGCTTATTTCCAGTGTGTAATGTGTGTCCAGTGTGTTATTGGCATGTGTGCCTTATGTCCAGTTTGTGAGTGGAGTGTGTAATGTGTATCCAGTCTGTTATTATCATGTGTGGCTTATATCAAGTGTGTGAGTGGAGTGTGTAATGTGTGTCCAGTCTGTTATTGTCATGTGTGGCTTATGTCCAGTGTGTGAGTGGAGTGTGTAATGTGTGTCCAGTGTGTTATTGTCATGTGTGGCTTACGTCCAGTGTATGAATGGAGTGTGTAATGTGTGTCCAGTGTGTTATTGTCATGTGTGGCTTATTTCCAGTGTGTAATGTGTGTCCAGTGTGTTATTGGCATGTGTGGCTTATGTCCAGTGTGTGAGTGGAGTGTGTAATGTGTGTCCAGTGTGTTATTGTCATGTGTGGCTTATGTCCAGTGTATGAATGGAGTGTGTAATGTGTGTCCAGTGTGTTATTGTCATGTGTGGCTTATTTCCAGTGTGTAATGTGTGTCCAGTGTGTTATTGTCATGTGTGGCTTATTTCCAGTGTGTAATGTGTGTCCAGTGTGTTATTGGCATGTGTGGCTTATATCCAGTGTGTGAGTGGAGTGTGTAATGTGTGTCCAGTGTGTTATTGTCATGTGTGGCTTATTTCCAGTGTGTAATGTGTGTCCAGTGTGTTATTGTCATGTGTGGCTTATGTCAAGTGTGTGAGTGGAGTGTGTAATGTGTGTCCAGTCTGTTATTGTCATGTGTGGCTTATTTCCAGTGTGTAATGTGTGTCCAGTGTGTTATTGTCATATGTGGCTTATTTCCAGTGTGTAATGTGTGTCCAGTGTGTTATTGGCATGTGTGGCTTATATCCAGTGTGTGAGTGGAGTGTGTAATATGTATCCAGTGTGTTATTATCATGTGTGGCTTATGTCCAGTGTGTGAGTGGAGTGTGTAATGTGTGTCCAGTGTGTTATTGTCATGTGTGGCTTACGTCCAGTGTATGAATGGAGTGTGTAATGTGTGTCCAGTGTGTTATTGTCATGTGTGGCTTATTTCCAGTGTGTAATGTGTGTCCAGTGTGTTATTGGCATATGTGGCTTATGTCAAGTGTGTGAGTGGAGTGTGTAATGTGTGTCCAGTCTGTTATTGTCATGTGTGGCTTATGTCAAGTGTGTGAGTGGAGTGTGTAATGTGTGTCCAGTCTGTTATTGTCATGTGTGGCTTATTTCCAGTGTGTAATGTGTGTCCAGTGTGTTATTGTCATGTGTGGCTTATTTCCAGTGTGTAATGTGTGTCCAGTGTGTTATTGGCATGTGTGGCTTATATCCAGTGTGTGAGTGGAGTGTGTAATATGTATCCAGTGTGTTATTATCATGTGTGGCTTATGTCCAGTGTGTGAGTGGAGTGTGTAATGTGTGTCCAGTGTGTTATTGTCATGTGTGGCTTATGTCCAGTGTATGAATGGAGTGTGTAATGTGTGTCCAGTGTGTTATTGTCATGTGTGGCTTATTTCCAGTGTGTAATGTGTGTCCAGTGTGTTATTGGCATGTGTGCCTTATGTCCAGTTTGTGAGTGGAGTGTGTAATGTGTATCCAGTCTGTTATTATCATGTGTGGCTTATATCAAGTGTGTGAGTGGAGTGTGTAATGTGTGTCCAGTCTGTTATTGTCATGTGTGGCTTATGTCCAGTGTGTGAGTGGAGTGTGTAATGTGTGTCCAGTGTGTTATTGTCATGTGTGGCTTACGTCCAGTGTATGAATGGAGTGTGTAATGTGTGTCCAGTGTGTTATTGTCATGTGTGGCTTATTTCCAGTGTGTAATGTGTGTCCAGTGTGTTATTGGCATGTGTGGCTTATGTCAAGTGTGTGAGTGGAGTGTGTAATGTGTGTCCAGTCTGTTATTGTCATGTGTGGCTTATGTCAAGTGTGTGAGTGGAGTGTGTAATGTGTGTCCAGTCTGTTATTGTCATGTGTGGCTTATTTCCAGTGTGTAATGTGTGTCCAGTGTGTTATTGTCATGTGTGGCTTATTTCCAGTGTGTAATGTGTGTCCAGTGTGTTATTGGCATGTGTGGCTTATATCCAGTGTGTGAGTGGAGTGTGTAATATGTATCCAGTGTGTTATTATCATGTGTGGCTTATGTCCAGTGTGTGAGTGGAGTGTGTAATGTGTGTCCAGTGTGTTATTGTCATGTGTGGCTTATGTCCAGTGTATGAATGGAGTGTGTAATGTGTGTCCAGTGTGTTATTGTCATGTGTGGCTTATTTCCAGTGTGTAATGTGTGTCCAGTGTGTTATTGGCATGTGTGCCTTATGTCCAGTTTGTGAGTGGAGTGTGTAATGTGTATCCAGTCTGTTATTATCATGTGTGGCTTATATCAAGTGTGTGAGTGGAGTGTGTAATGTGTGTCCAGTCTGTTATTGTCATGTGTGGCTTATTTCCAGTGTGTAATGTGTGTCCAGTGTGTTATTGTCATGTGTGCCTTATGTCCAGTGTGTGACTGGAGTGTGTAATGTGTGTCCATTGTGTTATTGTCATGTGTGGCTTATTTCCAGTGTGTGAGTGGAGTGTGTAATGTGTGTCCAGTCTGTTATTGTCATGTGTGGCTTATTTCCAGTGTGTGAGTGGAGTGTGTAATTTGTGTCCAGTGTGTTATTGTCATGTGTGGCTTATGTCCACTGTGAGAGTGGAGTGTGTAATGTGTGTCCAGTCTGTTATTATCATGTGTGGCTTATGTCCACTGTGAGAGTGGAGTGTGTAATGTGTGTCCAGTCTGTTATTATCATGTGTGGCTTATGTCCAGTGTGTGAGTGGAGTGTGTAATGTGTATCCAGTGTGTTATTGTCATGTGTGGCTTATTTCCAGTGTGTAATGTGTGTCCAGTGTGTTATTGGCATGTGTGCCTTATGTCCAGTGTGTGAGTGGAGTGTGTAATGTGTATCCAGTCTGTTATTGTCATGTGTGGCTTATTTCCAGTGTGTAATGTGTGTCCAGTGTGTTATTGTCATGTGTGGCTTATTTCCAGTGTGTAATGTGTGTCCAGTGTGTTATTGGCATGTGTGGCTTATATCCAGTGTGTGAGTGGAGTGTGTAATGTGTGTCCAGTGTGTTATTGTCATGTGTGGCTTATTTCCAGTGTGTAATGTGTGTCCAGTGTGTTATTGTCATGTGTGGCTTATGTCAAGTGTGTGAGTGGAGTGTGTAATGTGTGTCCAGTCTGTTATTGTCATGTGTGGCTTATTTCCAGTGTGTAATGTGTGTCCAGTGTGTTATTGTCATATGTGGCTTATTTCCAGTGTGTAATGTGTGTCCAGTGTGTTATTGGCATGTGTGGCTTATATCCAGTGTGTGAGTGGAGTGTGTAATATGTATCCAGTGTGTTATTATCATGTGTGGCTTATGTCCAGTGTGTGAGTGGAGTGTGTAATGTGTGTCCAGTGTGTTATTGTCATGTGTGGCTTACGTCCAGTGTATGAATGGAGTGTGTAATGTGTGTCCAGTGTGTTATTGTCATGTGTGGCTTATTTCCAGTGTGTAATGTGTGTCCAGTGTGTTATTGGCATGTTTGGCTTATGTCAAGTGTGTGAGTGGAGTGTGTAATGTGTGTCCAGTCTGTTATTGTCATGTGTGGCTTATGTCAAGTGTGTGAGTGGAGTGTGTAATGTGTGTCCAGTCTGTTATTGTCATGTGTGGCTTATTTCCAGTGTGTAATGTGTGTCCAGTGTGTTATTGTCATGTGTGGCTTATTTCCAGTGTGTAATGTGTGTCCAGTGTGTTATTGGCATGTGTGGCTTATATCCAGTGTGTGAGTGGAGTGTGTAATATGTATCCAGTGTGTTATTATCATGTGTGGCTTATGTCCAGTGTGTGAGTGGAGTGTGTAATGTGTGTCCAGTGTGTTATTGTCATGTGTGGCTTATGTCCAGTGTATGAATGGAGTGTGTAATGTGTGTCCAGTGTGTTATTGTCATGTGTGGCTTATTTCCAGTGTGTAATGTGTGTCCAGTGTGTTATTGTCATGTGTGGCTTATTTCCAGTGTGTAATGTGTGTCCAGTGTGTTATTGGCATGTGTGGCTTATATCCAGTGTGTGAGTGGAGTGTGTAATGTGTGTCCAGTGTGTTATTGTCATGTGTGGCTTATTTCCAGTGTGTAATGTGTGTCCAGTGTGTTATTGTCATGTGTGGCTTATGTCAAGTGTGTGAGTGGAGTGTGTAATGTGTGTCCAGTCTGTTATTGTCATGTGTGGCTTATTTCCAGTGTGTAATGTGTGTCCAGTGTGTTATTGTCATATGTGGCTTATTTCCAGTGTGTAATGTGTGTCCAGTGTGTTATTGGCATGTGTGGCTTATATCCAGTGTGTGAGTGGAGTGTGTAATATGTATCCAGTGTGTTATTATCATGTGTGGCTTATGTCCAGTGTGTGAGTGGAGTGTGTAATGTGTGTCCAGTGTGTTATTGTCATGTGTGGCTTACGTCCAGTGTATGAATGGAGTGTGTAATGTGTGTCCAGTGTGTTATTGTCATGTGTGGCTTATTTCCAGTGTGTAATGTGTGTCCAGTGTGTTATTGGCATGTGTGGCTTATGTCAAGTGTGTGAGTGGAGTGTGTAATGTGTGTCCAGTCTGTTATTGTCATGTGTGGCTTATGTCAAGTGTGTGAGTGGAGTGTGTAATGTGTGTCCAGTCTGTTATTGTCATGTGTGGCTTATTTCCAGTGTGTAATGTGTGTCCAGTGTGTTATTGTCATGTGTGGCTTATTTCCAGTGTGTAATGTGTGTCCAGTGTGTTATTGGCATGTGTGGCTTATATCCAGTGTGTGAGTGGAGTGTGTAATATGTATCCAGTGTGTTATTATCATGTGTGGCTTATGTCCAGTGTGTGAGTGGAGTGTGTAATGTGTGTCCAGTGTGTTATTGTCATGTGTGGCTTATGTCCAGTGTATGAATGGAGTGTGTAATGTGTGTCCAGTGTGTTATTGTCATGTGTGGCTTATTTCCAGTGTGTAATGTGTGTCCAGTGTGTTATTGGCATGTGTGCCTTATGTCCAGTTTGTGAGTGGAGTGTGTAATGTGTATCCAGTCTGTTATTATCATGTGTGGCTTATATCAAGTGTGTGAGTGGAGTGTGTAATGTGTGTCCAGTCTGTTATTGTCATGTGTGGCTTATGTCCAGTGTGTGAGTGGAGTGTGTAATGTGTGTCCAGTGTGTTATTGTCATGTGTGGCTTACGTCCAGTGTATGAATGGAGTGTGTAATGTGTGTCCAGTGTGTTATTGTCATGTGTGGCTTATTTCCAGTGTGTAATGTGTGTCCAGTGTGTTATTGGCATGTGTGGCTTATGTCAAGTGTGTGAGTGGAGTGTGTAATGTGTGTCCAGTCTGTTATTGTCATGTGTGGCTTATGTCAAGTGTGTGAGTGGAGTGTGTAATGTGTGTCCAGTCTGTTATTGTCATGTGTGGCTTATTTCCAGTGTGTAATGTGTGTCCAGTGTGTTATTGTCATGTGTGGCTTATTTCCAGTGTGTAATGTGTGTCCAGTGTGTTATTGGCATGTGTGGCTTATATCCAGTGTGTGAGTGGAGTGTGTAATATGTATCCAGTGTGTTATTATCATGTGTGGCTTATGTCCAGTGTGTGAGTGGAGTGTGTAATGTGTGTCCAGTGTGTTATTGTCATGTGTGGCTTATGTCCAGTGTATGAATGGAGTGTGTAATGTGTGTCCAGTGTGTTATTGTCATGTGTGGCTTATTTCCAGTGTGTAATGTGTGTCCAGTGTGTTATTGGCATGTGTGCCTTATGTCCAGTTTGTGAGTGGAGTGTGTAATGTGTATCCAGTCTGTTATTATCATGTGTGGCTTATATCAAGTGTGTGAGTGGAGTGTGTAATGTGTGTCCAGTCTGTTATTGTCATGTGTGGCTTATTTCCAGTGTGTAATGTGTGTCCAGTCTGTTATTGTCATGTGTGGCTTATGTCCAGTGTGTGAGTGGAGTGTGTAATGTGTGTCCAGTCTGTTATTGTCATGTGTGGCTTATGTCAAGTGTGTGAGTGGAGTGTGTAATGTGTGTCCAGTGTGTTATTGGCATGTGTGGCTTATGTCCAGTATGTGAGTGGAGTGTGTAATGTGTGTCCAGTCTGTTATTGTCATGTGTGGCTTATTTCCAGTGTGTAATGTGTGTCCAGTCTGTTATTGTCATGTGTGGCTTATTTCCAGTGTGTAATGTGTGTCCAGTCTGTTATTGTCATGTGTGGCTTATGTCCAGTGTGTGAGTGTAGTGTGTAATGTGTGTCCAGTGTGTTATTGTCATGTGTGGCTTATGTCCAGTGTGTGAGGGGAGTGTGTAATGTGTGTCCAGTGTGTTATTATCATGTGTGGCTTATGTCAAGTGTGTGAGTGGAGTGTGTAATGTGTGTCCAGTGTGTTATTGGCATGTGTGGCTTATGTCCAGTATGTGAGTGGAGTGTGTTATATGTATCCAGTGTGTTATTATCATGTGTGGCTTATGTCAAGTGTGTGAGTGCAGTGTGCAGTATGTGTCCAGTGCGTTGTTGGCATGAGAGGCTTGTGTCTACTGTGTGGGTGGTATGGTATATGTGTCCAGATTAGTGGCATGTGTGGCATCTATCCGTTGTGTTAGTCTCTTGTAGTGCACAGAAAGTGTCCTGTGGGTATAGTGTGCTTAATGTGTTAGTGGCAAGAGTGCTATAAAATGTAATATTCAGTACAGTAAATTGAATGGCAAGTGGCCCAAACACACTTCTAGTATGTTGTCAGCATCTCTCCCTAATGTTGGCGGTTCTGTTACAGATTTAGTGTTTGGGCCCTGGAGCTTTAAGTTAAACCTCTGCATATTGTGGCTCTCTTGGTAGATACAGGATTTTTCTATTTTAGTTCAGTACAAGCATTGATTTTATATATAATGCTAAGAAATTAAGGACTAGTCAAACAAAAATTTGCTTAAAAATGTGGTGACTGACTGAGACAGGGCCTGGGATGGAGGTTTGGCAATATTCCTGCATAGGCTTTGCAATTTGGAAATGTCAGAAGGGATGTTTTCTTGGAAAGTAGCCACCAGCCCAGAGCCTGCATACTCTATCCTAGGAGTTAAGGAAGCTTTGTTTAATGGGAAACAGATTACTTCTCTCCCTGCAAAGGAAGTTCTGTGGTTAAAGGTTTCAGCTTTCACATTCTTTTGGAGCTGTTCATGAACCAGAAAAAAATACGCTTTCACCACTATCACATTTATTTAGTACATTTCTAACACCAGCTGATGAGTCCTTTATGGTGCATGTACAAATACACACAGGGCTCCTCCAATTTCTTACAAGGTAATATGGTCATGTAACTATTCCCATCATGATCCCTTACTTTTACGCAGCCCTGTGTAGATTCCTATCTTCTCATCTGTTTACATTTATTTTCCTGATGTATTTCACGTATCCAATGGTGATACCAGAGAGAGTCTATATTAAAACCAGTGCGTTGCTATCCAGAGGAGCAAAGTGTAAAACATTCAAAAACATTTAAGCCGACTCTCGGTATGAGCAAAATCATGTCGTATGGTTAATACTTACCAGAGCAAAGCATGCTTCCTATGTCAATGTCCTAGGTAAACTGTGTTGCTTACCTTCTCAATGTTGTACCAAAGCACTATTTTGATTTAAGGACTTCAAAATTTTAAATTTTTAGAATTATTTTTTATTTTTATTGATACACCTCCTATTTCACAATTATTATCAAATCAGTTGAATTAAAAAAAGAAAGAAAGTAAAGATATGAACCTACACAAAAGCTTACAATCAAAAATTACAATTTTTTTTTATCTCGAGCCTTGGCAAAGTGAGTGAATGATATGTAGGAAGATCGATCTTGTGCAAGCCTAGATAGGTCCACCAGAGTCTTCTCCGCTGCTATCTTGATAGTATCCAGCCATCGGGTTACTGGTCTTCCTGTTCGTCTTGTTCCTTCTATTCTTCCAGCCATGATGTCCTTCTCCAGTGATTGCTGTCTTCGCATGATGTGTCCAAAGTAGGCAAGTCGTAGCTTGGTGCTTCGAGTGACATGTCTGCCTTTGATTTGTTCCAAAACTGATTTACTCATTTTTCTTGTATCCATGGTAATGATTACATCTTTGTCCAGCACCACATTTCGAAGCTGTCCATTCTTCTGTCTTATTTCTTTATCGTCCAGGTTTCCCATCTGTATGTTACCACAGAATAGACCAAACTATGTACTAGACATGTCTTCGTCGCCAGTGAAATGCTCCTTGATTTGAAGACCTTGTCCAATTATTTCATTGTTGATTTGCCCATAGCTATTCTCCTATTGACTTCTGGTGTCGTCGCTGCATCTTGAGTGATCAATCATCAATCCGAGTAGGTTGAAGTCCTTTACAACTTTCAGTTCATCGCCATCCATCTCAAATATGTTCTGGCAGTAGTCAATATCTGTGTCTTCTTTATATTGAATAGAAGTCCCATGTTTGAGCTTTCCCTCTTGACACTCTGTAATAAGTCCTTCATTCCATCTACGCTTGTTGTTATCAATGTTGTATCGTCTGTGTAAGATTGTTGATGATTCGTCCAGCAATTTTGATTCCATCTTCTTTTTTAGCAAGTCCAGCCTTTCTGAAAATAGCTTCTGCATTTAAATTGAAGAGAAATAGTGACAGGGTGCAGCCTTGTCTGACGCCCAGCGCCCTACTTTGAACCGTGCCGTGTCGCCGTGTTCCGATCGGACTGTTGATTCTTGGTCAATTTAAAGGCTCCTAATGAGGCTGATCAAATGGTTCGGCACACCCATATCCATAAAAGTTACAGTACGTACAAATGAATGAGAAAAATCAGATACGAGCCATTTGACTTGTTCTGCATCGTGATTAATGATCATGGCGCTAACAAAGGGGAGCACTTTTGCTCTGCAATTTCCAGAGCTAAGATTTTTATACAGGCAGTCCGGAGTCTTTAGACTGCCAATGTTTTTTTAGAATTAATCCCTGTTCATCAGCAATGTAATGTTATATAGTCCATATAAATTAAAAATTATATTTTATAAATTTTTGCAGCTCTAAACATGAAAAAAGTTAATTAATGCTGATTCCTATGGTACTAAAATCAGTCCTTAAAGGGTTGTCCACTAAATTTTTTTTCTCAAAAGACAAGGAATGTCATAAAACAACAAAATAAGTGATACACAATCCTTTAACCCACTATTGTTTCAGCCCCACTGGTCTCCTCCAATCTTTATTTACTTTTAGACAGCTGATCACATGCCATCTAAGGCTTGGTTCAGACAGCCATACAAAAACTTGGGCCATGAGGAGCTCCATGTGCTCGTCTGCATATCGGACAAAAAATTTTTTCCATGCAGACCATTGGTCCCTATGAAGATGGACTTGTGCACTGTCACATTGGCTATAATGAATAAGCATGCTTTCTGTGTGCGGTATGTGGTAAACGTGGACAGCACACATCCGTATAACATGCTCATCTGAACGAGCTCTAAGTGGTGAGGCCAGTGATTGGCTGCAGCAGTCGCGTGCTTAGATGGCATGAGAACAGCTGGCCAGCAATACACAAAGACCGATGTGAACGTCGGTGGCTTATATGTGTAAGTATCAGTCATTTTATTACTTTTATCTCATTAACTGCCATCTGATAAAAAACATAATATCGTTTATAAGTAAAGAGCTATTCCAGTTTCAGAAAAACATGTAATGCAATTTTCTAAAATACGGAATCAGAGGTCTCTTACTGTTCGTTTCTGTCATGCCAAAGGAGTCTTCATTGTGTATTTCCAGTGAAAAATCTACCCTGGCCATGTCATGATCCCATCATTGCTGGACTGATTAGTCTTAAAGAATGTAACCGAGTTTTACCTTATAGCGAGTTTTCTGCCAAACGACAATTTTTTTAAGGCTCTGAATAAATGTCTGCAAGCAGAGATCTTGATTTTTCATTAAATGAAGAATGGTAATAATTTGCTGCTACATGAAAACCCCTTTAAGGGGATCATGCAATAATAAAGATAGTTTTTATTTATATTGCATACATCATATGCCAAATAAAAGTGTACATATACAAGCAAAACGAAAAACTGCAAAGTAGCAAAATAATACTGCCTGCATTAGCAGTCAGGGCCCTGCTCACAACAGCTTACAATCTATGAGGAAATAAGGTTGACACAGAAAGTAAACAAAGTAGTACAGTTAAAGCCAAGGCATCTCAAACCTTTTTGTAAAGGAGCCCCATCAGACACACCAAAATAGCGCCCAGGCCTCACCAGACAGACCAAGATCATGCCTGGGCCTCATCATTTATAGTGGAGGTTCCTGCTAAAATTAAAAATATCTTTCCATTTTCCTTTTTTTGTCTCCCAAACCCAATAAAAGATTAAAAAATGACTTCTATGAAACCTGCTTCTTCGCTGCGCCTCTCCAAAATCTAGCAGCCTCACCATTTGAGAAGTACAGGTTTAAGTTGTATTTGTGTATGACATGACATGGAGTGCATGTATCGTATATGTATCGTATATGTAGGTAGATGTAGTGTGGGGGATACTGTTTGATGTAGGGCTTATGTTCTCAGGCATAATGTGGGAGGGGTAGACAACCAACAGAAGATTAGACCCCTAAAATATAACTTTTATTCGAATATGCTAAAAAGGACTCAGTAGTCACCATAACAACAAACACAAAAACAAGACAAAATACCAGGGAACAGGGATAAGTCACACATCAGTCAGGAAGGATTACGGGCTCTATCTGTCCCTATTTTGTCCCTAAATTCTCTCCCTTCCTGACAGCGGAGGTTGGCACCCAAATTTTTGCTCCGTGGCGCCCCCGCTCAACGTCGGTGTCCCTAATATCCCTGGTAAATCTCTATCTTTATATTTAAAAAACCACAATCGTGAATAAAAGATAGAGAAAAGTGAACGTACAGATTAAGAAGCCGACAATTCATCATAGATATGCATTTAAGGAGACCCAAGTCTATATATTGCGACAATAATAATAGCCCTGGGAATTTTTTAGAAGGTCAAATTTGTCTCAAGATAGCTGGTTTATTACATTCATACACAAGCCAGCATATACTAAATAACCAAAGCTAATAAAGCAGGTTCTGTTATATATGAGACTAATCCCCAGAAGTAATGCCCACAGACCGGTATCACATGTGCATCCTGCTCTATGTCGTTCTAAATTGTCAGAGCCAGAATGTGATAGAGACTGTAACACATACAAGCAAAACAAATGACCAATTCTAAATGCATTATAACAATCTCAATATCATTTAGTAAGGAATAGCATTTATCATTGGTAATGCATTATGTCACATCTCATAGATATCAAAGAAATAACACAAATCATTAGTGATTCCTAATATCCTATGTCAGAAAATACAGGGATTTAGCACTTATCATAGATAGTCCCTTATATCATGTCCCAAATGCAAAGACAGTCTGATATCATATAAATAGACAGGGAGCAATACTTATCATTGATGATCCCTCATATCTCGTCCCAACGCGTTTCTCCCTGGTACTCTCCAGGGTTCATCAGGGGAACTGGAGAGGCAATCAATCCTTCTCTCCAGACGCTCAGTCAGTGCTGCATAATGTGGGAGGGGGTAAATAGAAACAAACCAGAAAGGGTTAACATAGGAGAACTAAATTAGGGAAAGTGCAAGGATTTACTAAAAAGATGTGTAGATATTGGAAATGAGCCTGGCTGTCTGAGGTAGTGCATTCCAGAGAAGTGGGGAAGCTTTAGAAGAGCAATGATATGTACACACGTCTTTATAAGATAGGTCCGCCTGAAAAAGCATTTAAAAAATGCAAAAAAGAATGAACATATGCATTGCAATGTTAACTTGCTGTTCATTTGTTCAGTATTTTGAGCTTCTTTTAATCTTCAGGTTTCCAGAGCCATAAAGAGGCTAAAAGAGGCGAGCTGACTATTCTTCAGGTGGCTCTCTGTTTGAAAGTCGCTCACTATTTTGTACATATGAGTATAACTAAAACGCCGGCTGCAAAGTTACGGCAAAAATGACCAAAAGGACGCCAGAAAACACTCAGTACCTGTTGAATTTTGCCAAAGGAAGACACTTCAGAAAAACGCCGTTTGCACATCCCCTTAGAAGTCAGAGAAAATAAAAAAGTTCAAAACAATTAAAATTATTTTGAGATTTTTTTTAAATTTTGCAGCATTTCAGATAGTTTTATGGCAGAATTTTGGCAAATACTGATTGCTGAATCAGGGCCTAAATCTTTTTAGGTAGCCAATAAAAAGTATAGCTTTAACATCAAACATTTTAACTTTCATTAAAAGTTAATACCATATAACACTCTACTTGGGGTTCACTTTACTACTCTATTAAAAAGAAAAAAAATAAAGAAAAAAAATTAAGTAATAGTATATTGACAAATATACGGCGTACTCGCATCATTTTTGAAGAAGGAGACATTTTAGAAAAATGCCAGCGGTGTTTTCCCAGGAGCGTCTTTTCTGACATCTTTCTGACAAGTTAAATGCCGCTGTCAATCTCTGACAGCAACATTTAACACGTGCCAATCGGAAGCGCGTCACAAGACACGCCCATAGGCCCCCTGTTACGTGATCGCGGGGCGCAGATGGGTTGTCCCGAAAGCCGGGAGTCTGCAAAAGACCCCTGTGCCTGTCATTGTAAAGCTTTTATGAACGCACGCCCGTAACTGGCATTCAGAGGAGATCATGATTTCTGCTGAAGCCCTGCTATGTGTAGCAGAAGCGATCGGATGATCGCAGCTTAAAGTCTCCTATAGAGACTATTAAAGCAAGTAAAGAAAAAATGTTTTAAAAAAATGGCCCAAAATGGTATCAATAAAAACATCAGGTCGGCATGCAAGAAATAAGCCTTTACCCAGCCCCAGATTATGAAAAACGGAGACGCTATTACAAACTTAATATTTTTTTTTCACAAATAGCTCATAAGTGGCCAGGAGGAGCTTAGAAAAATATGGATATTACTCATGACTTCACTGCAGAGGTGGACATACCATTGATGCAACCTGTGCAGCCGCTCAGGGGCTCAAGAGGTAAGGGGGCCACATCCATCTCCAAAGCAGGTGAAATTATGCATTATGATTGTCTATTGGACTGCAAAGGGCCCATACATTGTTCTTGCACAGGGGCCTCTTCTGTCTGTGTTCGCTTCTGCTTTACTACATCATATTATCAGTACTACAAATGTGAATTAGAAACAGACGAACATATGAAAGGATTAAGATTTGGATTAGATAACAAAAGTAATATTAGAAGGTTATAACATTTAATAACATTATCCCTATTCATTTATTTAAGGCCATATTCAATAAAAAAATGTTACAAGAAACAAAAAGGAAACATTTACTATCTAATGTATATATTCAAGTCTTTTAATGAATTATGTAGTAACTGATAAGGAAGATTGGAAACTTCCTTATGTGTAGGACAGAAATACATTAAAAATATTAAAACCAATACCTTTTTTGTCATTGGTGATTTTTTAACAATATACTGCCTTAAAAAACAAACAAATGAAAGATATTTTAGACATAAAGGAAACGTGTGATCACATCATGAACTATTGTTTAATTCATGGTTTTCTGTTAGGTATACCTATTAAAATGTTGATTTTCTTTTTTTGGATTATTATTTTTCAAATGAAAAAAAAAAAGTCTTGCAATTTTCATGAGTCTAATATTTATTTATTTTACTCAGCTATATAGTGCAATTAATTAATTAAACAGCACTTTAGAAACATCACCATCACTGTCCCCATTGGGGCTCACAATCTAAATTCCCTATCAATATGTCTTTGGAGTGTGGGAGGAAACCCATGCAAACACGGGGAGAACATACAAACTGGTTGCAGATGTTGTCTCGGGTGGGATTTAAACCCAGGACCCCAGCGCAGCAAGTCTACAATGCTAACCACTGAGCCACCGTGCTGCCTCAATACTAGATTCTGTCTCAGTACAGGTAGCCACTTGTCCATAGGATGCAATAGTCTAGCTTTGACATTCTGCAGAAGAGTTTTGTGGGTATTCTCTGATATGGGCAATTGTTGTTCAGTTGGGAGGGGAAAGCGGTGAGCTGTGACCATTACCTATTGTGAGTGGTGAATCTTGTGTTAAACAGATTTTCCACTTTTAGAAAAGTTGTGGTGTTATTATTATACACCCTTGAACTGCTATCTACATTGGGTTACTATGGGGGCTCTTTGGTGTCCTTTGTTTTTTAATTACATATGTGGCACTTTGTGCCTTTAAGCTCTTTAATGAACTATTTTTGTATATTCTTGACATGTGTATTCAATAAAATTATATTTTTTCTATGCTTATCTGGGGCTTTGTTGTCGCTTTCCTTTTTCTCTTATTTTTTCACTATTTTGGCTGCAGCTATGACGTCATATTGACAGCTCACATCACTGAGGGTGAGTACCATATCATTTTGTTATTTTGCATTACAGCTAATGGTTGGCAAGTCAATGAAATTCCATGATTTTTTTGCTTTATTTTTACAGCATTCATTGGGTGGTAAACATAAACAGGCAATATGAGTCTACAGGTCAGTTTAATTAACCCCTTTCTGACCCAGGGCGTATTAGTACGTATCTGTGCCCTGGGCCTTATGGGCCTGATACGTATTAATACGCCCTGGCGAGATCGCCGCCGGGTGTCAGCTGATCGTCACAGCTGACACCCTGTGCTATGTGCAGAGAGCAGTCCCGCACCGTTCCCGGCACATTAACCCCCGAAATGCTGCGATCAAAATCGATCGCAGCATTCCGGTGGCAAGAGGAGGTAAGCGCGATACTTACCTTCTCTGCCGGCGTTCAGCGGCGTCTGAATCCGGTCCCGGATGTTGCCATGGTGACCCGACATCATCATGACAACATCTGGGTCACCAGGAGGCAGGAAGCTGCTTTGGTCATGCGCAGTGCACAACCAAAGTAACTTCTCCCTGTGCAGCGCTGACAGGCTGCATGGCATAGGGAGCTGCTGCTCTCTATGCCATGCAGGCAATCAGGCTGCGAAAAGTGAAAGTCCCATAGTGGGACAATGTGAACAAGCAATAAAAAATGTCAGAAAGTGAAAAAAAAAAAAATATATATATATATTGTACCCATAAATAAATAAATAATCTTATGAGAAAAAAAATAAACCAATAAAAGTACACATATTTGGTATCGCCGCGTCCGGAACGACCTGATCTATAAAACTGTCTCACTAGTTAACCCCTTTAGTGAACACGGTAAAAAAAAAAAAAAAACGAAACATAAAGCGATGTTTTATCATCATACCGCCAAACAAAAAATGGAATAAAACGCGATCAAAAAGACGAATGTAAATAAAAATGGTACAGCTGAAAATTTCATCTTGTCCCGCAAAAAACAAGCCGCAATACAGCTCCAACAACAGAAAAATAAAAAAGTTATAGCTCTCAGAATAAGGCGATGCAAAAACAATTCTTTTTTCTATAAAATAGTTTTTATTGTGTAAAAGCGCCAAAATATATATAAAAAAAAAAATGTGGTACCGCTGTAAACGTACTGACCCGAAGAATAAAGCTGCCTTATCAATTTTACCACACGCAAAATGGCATAAAAAAAACAAAAAAAACAATTCCTGAATTGTTGGCTTTTGTTTATTCCTCCTCCCAAAAATCGGAACAGAAAGCGATCAAAAAATGTCATTTGCCCAAAAATGATACCGATAAAAATGTCAACTTGTCCCGCAAAAAACAAGCCATCACATGACTCTGTCGACCAAAATATGGAAAAATTATAGCTCTCAAAATATGGCGATGCAAAAACTAGTCTTTGCAAAAAAATGCGTCTTTTAGTGTGTGACAGCTGTCAGTCATAAAAACCCGATATGAATCTGGCATCGCTGTAATTGCACCGACCCGAAGAATAACGTCGTCTTAATCATTTATACAACATGAGGAACGGCGTAAAAAATAAACTTTAGGGTTAGGGTTGTGCTAGGGTTAGGGTTGTGCTAGGGTTGGGTTAACGTTTGGCTAGGGTTAGGGTTGGGTTGGGGTTAGGGTTGGGGTTAGGGTTGGGGTTAGGGTTGGGGTTAGGGTTGGGTTAGGGTTGGCCTAGGGTTGGGCTAGGGTTGGGCTAGGGTTGGGCTAAGGTTAGGCTAAGGTTAGGGTTAGGGTAGGGCTAAGGTTCAGGTTGGGATGTTTTCAGAAGTAAAAAAAAAAAATGACGACGATATGGCGACTAGTGTGCGCAAGTACTCGCTACTTGAGTTTGTATCGGGTGCTTGGGTATGCACTGAGTATGGCAGGTGCTCGAGGGACATACTCGAGTCTCCCCCCCAAATGTTTTGCAGCTGTTATACAGCCAAAAAAACTTGCGGGGATTGCCTGCACACCGCAAACTAAATATGTCTCAAGGTAATATTGTCATTGCTGTTATCATGAACTTACCATAGCCTTTTTGACATTTGCATGCGTATACTGTGCTGCATTATATGTGACTACTTCTGGCTGCCTAGCTATATTCAGGGTTTTCGTTATATATCACTGATCAGCTGGACATATACGCCCGCTGACTTATAGGCTGTATTATAGCTTAAACTTATCCCTGCTAGGAGACAATCTGGTCTGATCACTTCAGCACGTATGACTAAATTGATCTCAATGAAATGATATTCTATTATTTGATCAATTCTGGTCCTAGTGCAATTTCCTTTTCTGTATACGTACGTCATATATCTTTTTGCGGTTGTTGCTAGGGTCTGCCTATAGGGGATATGGTCTTCTTCCTTTGGCTCCCTTTCATCTGCCTAACCTAGTCGTGCTTCTCACATTAGCCACTTTATACTCATTGTAATTTTATACTGTTTTTGATATCTCCTCCATTTTAAGGATTAATAAAACGTATAAATTGCCTAATAGCTCCTTTCTTTGGCTATTCTTTTTTGGAATTTGGTGTTTATTATGAACTTAATAGACATTTTCCCCATATAATTCCCTTCTTTTGGTTCTATGTTCTTATTAAGAGAAAAATCTAATAGGTGTTGTACTTGTAATTGCAGAAACCTCAACAGGTTATATGGATTATAGGAAACGTGATAGAGCCTGGGTTAATCAACTCGGGGTGGTTTTTGGAGAGAGGCTAACTAGTGAAAAGGAGACCTGTGATACCAAGGACTTGAAGCTTAGAATTCGTGAGTTATTAAAAATTTGGTGGAATAAAGCTGCATTAGAAAACTATTTACAGAAAGATATTTTGCCAAGAGGATTGCGTATCCAACTTTTTTCTACCCTAGAAATTGACGATCCTCTATTTGTTAATAAATGGGCAGATACGCTCACTAAATGCTCAAAAACACTTCTGGAGCTTCTGATCGGTCTAGATAAAAAGGCCCTTGAACCTCTAGAAAAGGAGATAGATGACATTCGTGAGAAATTGAATTCTGTACTTACTTCAGAGAATGTAAAAACTTTGATCAAGTACTTGAGGAGGACCTCAATAAATGGGAGAGCGAAATTCAAAAAGCTAAGACAAAAAAATACACCCGGGATTTGAACGATTATCAATCCAACAATATTTATCGGTGGAAAACCAAAAGTAGAAATAGACCTCGCTCTTACTCCTTCTCCAGTACTTCTAATATTTCAGAAGAAGAATGTGGCGGTGGAGCAGGGCGTTTTTTAGACAAACGCCTTCCTCTAAATACAGAGGATACTCCCACCCCGTCTCACCTGCATGCGAGAACTCCCTCTGCAAAAATGAAGAATCGTCCATATAACTTCAGAGAGAAAAGAACCAAGAAACTTTGAAGGTAATAAACTTATCCAAAATTCCTTTATCTAGAGGTTTTATCAAAGGGTCTTTCTTTATCACCTGTAGAAAGATTTGATTGTTTCACAGCAATTAAAGATCTGGAATCATTTGCCAGAAAATTAAATTTTAAGAAATACTTTTCCGGTCCAGTGATTCCTCCATCCACAGTAAAGGCACTAGCCCTTCAGGATTTAGAATCACTGGAAGCGGAACAAATAGCACAGACCCTCCCGACTGTCCCCGTGCACCTCCACCGTGGTTCCAGGGCCTTCCCGCCCTTGTCCTCTTGCCCACAAATTGAAATTTTTGTTAAATTAGTACGGGAAGATTTTTCCAAACTAGATACTAAGATCTATTCCGATAATCTCTCGCTACCTTTATGTCGTGCGATAAAGGAACTACAAGGTATGAAAAACATAGTTATCAAAAGAGCTGACAAGGGCGGGAATGTTGTCATTTGGCTGGTGGAGATGTACGAGGCGGAGGCATTAAAACAACTTCGCTGTGCTGATAAATACAGAAGGCTAGAAAACATCCCATTAAATGTATTTCGTAGAGAGTTGATAGATCTGATTGACGATGGGATGGAATCTAAAGTGATCACATCAAAAATGGCGGAGGCATTAATTCCAGACTTCCCAGTGAACCCTACTTTTCATCTGCTGCCTAAGGTCCACAAGGACCCCCTCTGTCCCCCCGGTAGACCCATCGTATCGGGAGTGGGGGGGTCATTGTGGACCTGTTTGTAGCTTCATTGATTTCTACCTATAACAGTGTGTCGAGACCCCTCCCTGATTTATTAGGGATACTACTGACATCCTCAGAAGGCTTGATGGTGTCACACTTGAGGATGACATGTGGTTGATCACCTGCGACGTGGAGTCCCTTTACATGTCTATACGGCATGACCAGGGAATACAAGCTGCAGAATTTTTTCTTAATATGACTAACTTGGATTTAGAACTAATTGAATTCATATTAAGGCTATTGAGATTTATTCTCACACATAACTACAGCTCCAGGGTACCGCAATGGGGGCAGCCTGCGCGCCCTCATATGCAAACTTGTTCCTGGGACTGTGGGAGAGGGATACGGTCCTGAACACTCCAGGACATGATGCAGTAGTTCTCTGGTCACGCTACATAGACAATGTGCTTTTCATCTGGCAGGGCTCCACGTCGCGGCTGGAGATGTTTCTGAATAGCTTAAATAATAACGAATTTAATATTAAACTGACATGGAAATATAGTCAACAACAGGTTGACTTTTTGGATTTACTGATCTCCAGAAATTCAGACAGCACGCTAGGCACAGATATTTTCCGTAAGGCAACATCGACTAATTCGTTACTTCACTTTTCCTCATCTCACCCTCCTAAGCTAAAGAGCTCTATACCCATAGGTCAATTCTTAAGGGCACGCAGGATTTGCTCGAGTGAAGAAAAGTTTAAAACCAAGCTAACGAATTGGCCAGGAGATTTCGCAACAGAGGCCATAGACAGCATGATATAAATAGGGGACTGATCAGAGCAATGAACACCACTAGACAAACCCTTCTAAGTACATCTTCAAGGCCTCATAACAAACTGAGATATGACCAGTCTGATGGGACTCCGAGATTTATCTCCACATTTAATGCTAATTGGAGAATAATCAAAGATGTCTTCTCTGGACACTGGCCAATTCTCTTGACAGATAGGGATCCACGCAATAATCTGGCACCTCAGCCACTTATTTCTTGGCGAAGATCACAAACACTGGGGGATTTACTCTCTAAGAGTCATTATATACCTCCAGGCAATCGCTTTATCTTTGGCAGCAGAGGTCCACCATGGGGCAGTTTTTCCTGTAGTAGATGTTCCATCTGCAAATATATTCCAAAAACTGTAGAATTCAGGAACTATAGTCATGACAGGATTTTCAAAATCGTACACCATATATCATGCGACACCGAAGCAGTAGTTTACCACCTTACCTGCCCTTGTGGATTGATTTACGTGGGAATGACTACAAAACTATTCAAAATTTGTATTCAGGAACACATCCGAGACATTAAAAATGCAATTACATGCTTAGAACCCGGGTTACTCAAAACCATCCCAAAACATTATTACGAAGCCCACCAATGCAACCCCAAGGGCACTGTAGTCTATGGCACTTACCATGTCTCGCTCGGTATTAGAGGCGGTAACGTGAAACAGAAACTACTGCAAAGAGAAACACGCTGGATAACGGTGTTGGATACACTTGCCCCTAAGGGTTTTAACGAAAATGTAAGCTTCAAGCCCTTTTTGGCTTAAATAGGTTGAGTGCTCATATTTTAACAGTAGGTTTCGACTTAATATTGTATAGTTGTTCATTTTTTAACTGTTTTGTCTGCCTTGTTCTAGGGTATATGACTCATATGATGTTTTCCGACCTATTGATGGAGGGACGTTGTTCTTAACACCTACAGTATATCAACCAATATGGACTTCACTTTTTCGGCTCCAGGATATACTCCGGATAAGACTGTCTCCTATAATGTATTGTAATATTGGCAGTATATGATATACTGAGTACCCATATTGTGTTTATATGTATATTTGATATATGTATGAAGCACATGTGCCATACCCGGCACATGAATGGTCCGTATAATTATCACATATGTCATGTGTACACTGTGTTTTTATGGGTTATACATATGCATACTTGAGATCTGATGGCTATAACTCCTACATCTGTAGGCACCCAGTGATCAGTGGTTTTGTGTCCACCTTTATAATTGATGTATGATGCCCGTATATAATTATCTTTTTATCGTTATTATCACTGTGGACTCCACATGCCACTCATTTCTGGATGCCCCTTATTTATGTAAGCCGTGATAGTGACCAACTGTCATACGACCCTATCCTGTACCGAGGTGGCAGTTCGGTATATTTTACACTACTACATGGGTATACCAGCGTTCACCCGCAGGCTCTATTACATATAATTACCCTCCTTCTGATACTGACCACGGGTGACTCAGGAGCATCCCAGACGCTCTTGGACTGGCCACCCACCCGTCGTCTGGTTGTATGCCCCTGGTCACCACTGCGGTTGGTACTAACTTCTCTCTTGGATGCACCTGATCCCCCTAGTCTCTGGCGTCCAGGGCGGCCCTGGGTTGCCGTGACAGCGGGTCGGTTGTGATCACTTCTGCCCTGCACTACCCGGAGTGCTCGGGACCCGCCCGGCTGCCGGAGGGGGCGCGGCATCGATATTTACTCCGCACCTATTGGTCGGTCCCCACGTTGAGTCATATTTATACACCCACCTGCACACTACCAAGCCACGCCTCCTGACGAAGCCACACAGGCGAAACGCGCGTTGAAGCGCGCTATCAGCTCCCTGCTGGCAGTGCCTGCACACCGCAAACTAAATATGTCTCAAGGTCATATTGTCATTGCTGTTATCATGAACTTACCATAGCCTTTTTGACATTTGCATGCGTATACTGTGCTGCATTATATGTGACTACTTCTGCCTAGCTATATTCAGGGTTTTCGTTATATATCACTGATCAGCTGGACATATACGCCCGCTGACTTATAGGCTGTATTATAGCTTAAACTTATTCCTGCTAGGAGACAATCTGGTCTGATCACTTCAGCACGTATGACTAAATTGATCTCAATGAAATTATATTCTATTATTTGATCAATCCTGGTCCTAGTGCAATTTCCTTTTCTGTATATGTACGTCATATATCTTTTTGCGGTTGTTGTTAGGGTCTGCCCATAGGGGATATGGTCTTCTTCCTTTGCCTCCCTTTCATCTGCCTAACCTAGTCTTGCTTCTCACATTAGCCACTTTATACTCATTGTAATTTTATACTGTTTTTGATATCTCCTCCATTTTAAGGATTAATAAAACGTATAAATTGTCTAATAGCTCCTTTCTTTGGCTATTCTTTTTTGGAATTTGGTGTTTATTATGAACTTAATAGACATTTTCCCCATATAATTCCCTTCTTTTGGTTCTATAACCTTGCGGAGATTGCCTGCCATGCACGAGCGATCCCCGCATGTTTTTTTTTTGGGTGTCTAATAAAAAAACATGCAGGGCAGGGACTCGAGCATGTCACTTGAGCACCCGCGATACTTGGTGCAAACTCAAATAGCGAGCACTTGCACTCAAGACTAATGACAACTTATTCAATATGATGACCTAATGTTAACAAATTCTGTGTCGTACCTCTGGGTTCAAAATGTTCACTATACCCCTTGATAAAATCCTGGAGGGGTGTAGCTTCCAAAATGGAGTCACTGGGGGGAGGGTGGGGTGGTTTCCACTATTTAGGCACATCAGGGACTCCCCAAACGCAACCTGTTACCCTTGTGAAAATGCAAAATTGGGGGCTGAAAAACATTTTTGTTGAAAAAAATGTGAAAATGTTATTTCTACGGTTCAATGTTATAAACTTCTGTGAAGCACCTGGGGGTTCAGGGTGCTCACCACACATCTAGATAAGTTCCCTAAGGGGTCTAGTTTCCAAAATGGTGTCACTTGTGGGGGGTTTCCACTGTTTAGGCACATCAGGGGCACATCCGTTAATTATTCAAGCAAATTTTACATTCAAAAAGTCAAATGGTGCTCCTACCCTTCCGAACTCTGCTGTGCGTCTGAACAGTGGTTTTCCCCCACATATGGGGTATCGGCTTACTCAGGAGAAATTGCACAACAAACTGCATGGTGCAATTTCTCCTGTTACCCTTATGAAAATGCAAAATTGGGGGCTGAAAAACTTTTTTGTTGGAAAAATGTGAAAATGTTATTTTTACTGCTCAATGTTATAAACTTCTTTGAAGCACCTGGGGGTTCAAGGTGCTCACCACACATCTAGATAAGTTCCCTAAGGGGTCTAGTTTCCTAAATGGTGTCACTTGTGGGGGGTTTCCACTGTTTAGGCACATCAGGGGCTCCCCAAATGCAACATGGTGTTCTCTAATTATTCAAGCAAATTTTACATTCAAAAAGTCAAATGGCACTCCTACCCTTCCGAACCCTGCCGTGCGCCCAAACAGTGTTTTTTCCTCACATATGGGGTATCTGCGTGCTCAGGGGAAATTGCACAACAAATTATGGGGTCCATTTTTTCCTGTTACCCCTGCGAAAAAAAATTTGGGTCTAAAGTAACATTTTTGTGAAAAAAGTTAAATGTTCATTTTTTTCTTCCACATTCCAAAAATTCCTGTGAAGCACCTGAAGGGTTAATAAACTTCTTGAATGTGGTTTTGAGCACCTTGAGGGGTGCAGTTTTTAGAGTGGTGTCACTTTTGGGTATTTCTGTCATAAAGGCCCCTCAAAGTGACTTCAAATGTGATGTGATCCCTAAAAAAATGGTTTTGTAAATTTTGCTGTTAAAATGAGAAATCGCTGGTCAACTTTTAACCCTTATAGCTCCCTACTAAAAAAAAATTTTTGTTCCAAAATTGTGCTGATGTAAAGTAGACATGTGGGAAATGTTATTTATTAACTATTTTGTGTGACATATCTCTTTGATTTAAGGGCATAAAATTAAAATTTTGAAAATTGCTAAATTTTCAAAATTTTTGCCAAATTTCCGATTTTTTCACAAATAAACGCAAGTGATATCGAAGAAATTTTACTACTATCATGAAGTACAATATGTCATGAAAAAACAGTCTCAGAATCAGGGGCATCAGTTGAAGCGTTCCAGAGTAATTACCTCATAAAGTGACAGAATTGTAAATTGGCCTGGTCATTAACGTGCAAACCACCCTCGGGGGTAAAGCGGTTAAAGAGATACCAAACTTCTAAGGTTTTTATAAATATTTTAGTGGTTAAAAAAAATCCAAACTTTGTTAAAAAAATAATTTGTGTTTGCATTTTCTGAGACCTCTAAAATTTTAATTTTTCAGTCCATAGAACTTGATGAGGGCTTCCTTGTTGTGCACCAAGCTGCTGGTTTTATTTATACCATTTTAGGTTATATATAACATTTTGATCACTTTTTCTGGCATTTCATTTTCATTTTACTTTTCAGCAGTCAATGTACAGTATAAATAATTTTATATTTTAATAGATTGGACTTTTTTAGATTCGACAATACCAAATATGTACTTTTTTAATTTTTTGTTTTTCAATTTGAAGGGGTAAAACTTGGTGGGATCAGAGCGTTTAAAGGGGTTGTCCGTTCTAAAATGAAAAGTGTGACAGCAGACTTTTCAATCCCCCCAGTGCATGCATTATGCGCTGCTAGGATTCGCCGGTTTCTGAGCCGGGAGCAGCAGTGATGTATGCGATATGCACACTCCCGGCCAGAGCCAATATGGTGGATGCGGCCTCACTCCATACACTTGTATTGAGCACGGCCACGCCCACTGAACAGCAGCGTCACTAAACAGGGCATGGCCTCATTCAATACAAGTGTGGAGCAAAGACACTCCCGCTAGATGGGTTCTGCCCGGGAGTATGCATGTCGCATACATCACCGCTGTTCTCGGAGAATCCTCGCAGCGCACAGTGCATGCGCTTGAGGGATTCAAGAGTCTGCAGTCACACCGAGTGACTGCAGATGTATCATTTTAGAGCGGACAACCCCTTTAAGGTATAATCATTAGTGATGAGCGAGCATGCTCCTTTAACCCTTTAACTGAGCATACTAGTGCTAGTATATTATGTTCGAGTCCCTGCGTCTGCATGATTTACGGCTGTTAGACAGCCTCAACACATACAGGGATTGCTTGTTTGTTAGGGAATCCTCAAATGTCTAACAGCTGTAAATCATGCAGACGCAGGGACTCAAACATAATATGTAAGCACCCGAGCATGCTTCGTTAAAGGGTTAAACTAGCACACTCGCTCATCACTAATAGTCATATAATAGGTAAGAAATAGTAATGATCCTAAATGCATAGTCAACATGCTTTTTGTGCTTCATGATTTCCTTTTCTTTGCCAATATTACTAAGTTAAATAGTAAGTGAACATGGTAGGAGTCAATAAATAAAGTGCTATAAAATAGATAAAATAGACACACAAACAAATAAAAATGGAATGTGCACATTCTGATAAGGGCAAAGTTACCGCCATAAAGGGGAGCAGGTAGAATAAGCATACAAGTCAAAGAATAAACAATACAGTGTATGTGTAGAAGTCTAAATGACCTATCACATATGCACTACAGACTTGCAACTCTCAACATATTATAAAGATAGTAGTAGTATAAAAATACTCACCGGAAGACCTCACCGGATCGGGAAAATGAAGCTGGGCAAGCCTAAAGGTAACCCCACTGCAGAAACCGCATAAGGCCGGGGTCCCACTAGCGAATTACATCCGATGCGAGAGCATCGGACACGACATGCTAATGACACTCGGCTCCTGCTCTGCTGCGAGCGTGATCCGAGTGTCAGTGCTCTGAGCTCCGGTCCTCTCGCACAGAGAGGATGGCAGCACAGCTGTGGAGGAGAAGGAGAAATTAATTTCTCCATCTCCTCTGTTGCTGGCATAGGCGGGAATCGCACTGCACTTGGGTGATATCCGAGTGCAGTGCGATGTTTCACACACACCCATAGAGTTATATGGATGCGTGCAATCCAAATCCAGTATGCAATCGAAGCATGCTGCATTTTTTTCCGTCCGATCGCGATCCGATCTTTAATCGGATTGCATTCGTTTTATTTAATCGCAAGTGGGAGCGAGCCCTAACAAGAGATACCTGACCACAGAATGGTGCTTATCAACTCAGACACATTTCATCATTGCTTTCTCATTATCTCTCCATTGTTTTTTTTTTTCACTGATAGTGTATGACAAAGCATGCAACTTTTGTACACTGAAAAACTGAGGTAAAAGCTGGGATAAATTTCCCCAATATGCCTCCTTACAGGCATTGCCAAATTCAGGAGACCGTATACTAATAAGATAATTCTGTATCACAAGAATTTGTAATGGTAAAACAAAATGATAATAAAAGATATAGAAGGGATAAGGTTTCTCTTTGTGAGGAGTGACATGCCAGGTCTGGCACGCCAATATGAGGAGACTTAAACGGTTCATGCTCCTCTGGGGAATTAAATATGCAAATTGTCTCTAAAGAGAGGAAGAGGACTTGAACTCTAGTGCCACCTATTGGAAGTAGCAATCCTGCAAGTCATTATCGACCCTTTAACGAGCCTTGAAATATGACTAAAGATAAAAGCCAAATCAGAATCTCAATTGCTACTTCCAAAAGGTGGCACTAGAGTTCAAGTCCTCTTCCTCTGAAGAGACAATTTGCAAATTTAATTCCCCAGAGGAGCATGCAACCAGTTACGTCTCCTCATATTGGTGTGCCAGACCTGGCATGTCACTGTTCACAAGGAGAAACGTTACCCCTTAGATCCCAGTCTTAGCCTCTCACCCAGCGAAATCAGATCTCATACTTTGCACTGACGAGGGGCAATAACCCAAAACACCATGTCTGCAAATTGAGATTCAGATTTGGCTTTTATCCTAAGTCATATTTCAAGGCTCGTTAAAGGGTCGATAATGACTTGTAGGATTGCTACTTCCTGTAGGTGGCACTAGAGTTCAAGTCCTCTTCCTCTCTGAAGAGACAATTTGCAATAAAAGATATAGGAACACATTTACTTCATGTCTAATAGTATTTAGTACAAAAACTAACAGAAGTATTGAAGCTTGATCCATAGAAATCTTTCTTTCCTTTAAGGTAAAATGGCCACAAAAAGCCCCTAAGGGTTTGTTATGTTTTTCACTGTTTTACATAGTGAATCTGAGTATGGCTGAACTTGAGCTTGTGTCTTTTTTCAACCTATGTAACTATATATTATAGCACTTTATTTATTGACTGCTACCATTTTCACTTACTATTTAACTTAGTAATATTGGCAGAGAAAAGGAAATCAAAGAAGAGCAAACAGCATGCTGACTATGCATTTAAGATCATTACTATTTTTTTTACCTATTATATGAATAGAACTTAAACACTGATCCCCTCAAGTTTTACACTTTCAAATTGAAAAACAAAAAAATTAAAAAGGTACATATTTGATAAGGTTGGATCTAAAATAAAATCCAAGCTATTAAAATATTAAATTATTTAAACTGTACATTAAACGCCAAAACGAAAAACAAAAACGAAATACCAGAAAAAGCAATCAAAATGTTATATGTAACATAAAATAATATAAGTAAAACCAACAGCTTAGTGCACAACAAAGAAGCCCTCATCAAGCTCTATGGACTAGAAAATTAAAAAGGTACAGGTCTCAGAAAACGCAAACACAAATTATTTGTTAAATGTAATTTAAGGGAAGCGGGCACATGCACTATTCTTACACAGGGGCACTTTGACCTCAGTGTCGGCCCCTGATGAGCTGCTCTGTATATAATATGCATATTCACAATCCCTAATATTAGGCCACATTCACACGTTCAGTATTAGGTCAGTATTTTCCTCAGTATTTGTAAGCCAAAACCAAGAGTGGGTGATAAATACAGAAGTGGTGACGTGTTTCTAATATACTTTTCCTCTGATTGTTCCGCTCCTGGTTTTGACTTACAAATACTGAGGTAAAATACTGACCAAATACTCAACATGTGAACGTGGCCTAAGGCTGTGTGCCCACGTAGCATTTTTCAAGCGTATATGCTGCGGATTTTCCGCAGCGTAAACGCTTGAAAAACGCATGTATATCCGCACCCCATGGTCCCCAATGGGATTCCGCAAGTTCTATGCACATGCTGCGGATTTTTCCGCAGCGTTTATGCTCCGTTCAAAAATCCGCAGCATGTCATTTAATTTTGCGTTTCCGCAAGCGGAATTGCCTTTGTCCAATGCATAAAAAACGCAAGGCAATTCCGCATGTGGAAAACACGTGATAAACGCGCGAAAAATGCGCGATAAACGCGTGCGGAATTCCGCATGCGTTTTTCCGGGAGAGGACTTGCATTTATGCAGCAGAAATTTTCTGCTTCATAAATGCAACATGGGCACATAGCCTAAAAGTGTTTTTCTGGGCTTGAGTTATTTTCTGCACCCACTCTATGTGATTGCGGATTGATGAATCCTGACTGTGTGATTACGGACAATTGACACATCAATTCACGTTCTGAGGAGATTCTCATCCACGTCTCTCAATAGAACATTTAATCAGCACGTGATCGACCTCTTCATTTGCCAATTGAGGGGATTCCTGACATTGCGCATAATGCACACAGTCAGGATTGTACAATCTGTAGTCACAAAGAGTAGATGCAGAAATTTACCTGAAGTCCAGAAAGCCCATGCAATCTTCCGTTATATGCCGCAGCCTATATAGAAGGGGTTATATACTACTGAACATTCCTTGTTTAATCAATTCAGGACCCTAATTAAAATAAAAAAAATGGATACCCACTCACGCAGTGGCACCATTCCAGTGATGTTGGCTCTGTGGTTCCCGGAAAGTGACATAATATTGCTGAGTCATGTGTCGTCTGCAGCCAATGAGAGGCCCCAGTTTGGCAGTAGATCATCAATATTCCGTCAGGAGAGACATCCGCTATGATGAAATAGTGGAGGCTGTAGCTAAACAGCAGAAATCCATTGTCTGCAGCCTGCACGTGAAACTACAATATCACGTTACCCTCCGGGAACAGTAATGTCAACATCACTGGAACGATGCAGCTGCGGAAGTGAGTGTCCATTGTTTTTATTTTAATAGGGGCATTAACCTGATTAAACAGGGATTGTCCAGTAGTGGACTACCCCTTTAATCTAAATCCGGTGAGTCAGGGCCTGCATGTGGGTGTGGGCTGTCAGGTGGATGGTTTCTAGCCCAGTTTAGTAGTGTTGTGTTGGAATGGTGGGATGAATGTAAAATGCAGCGATCCGCTCATAGTATAATGCTGTATATAAATGTGCATTGTAAGATTTAAATTGCAGGGATGTACGGTATATAAAATTGATCTGAGGCCACTTGGCCAAATATGATGCTACGTTGTTGCTAGAATGCTCTGTAATGTTAGTGAATGTGGTTGTGAGAATACAACACATAAGTTGGAGAAAAAAAACATTTCGACTTATAGCATTCACTCACATTAAAGTGCAATGAAGCAGCGGAGTAATGATATATTTGGATGTGAGACATGTGTCAAAGCCAAACTTGTCATGTAGTCTCAGCCTAAGGCCACAACCCCACTATCGGTACTTGGTCAGTATTTTTTCTCAGGAGTAGGAGCCAAAACTAATTGAGAAACAATAAGAGAAAAGGTATAATAGAAACAAGTCACCAATTCTGCATTTATCACCCACTCCTGGTTTTGTCTCCCACTCCTAAGAAAAAATACTGACCAAATACTGATAGTGGGGCGGTGGCCTAAGGCCGGGGTCACATGAGTGTAAAAGATGGCCGAATGCTATGCGATAAAACATCCCATAGCACTCGGACCAATGTTATACTATGGGGCAGCTCAGATCTGTGATTATTTTCTCATGCTGACTCAGTGTAGAACGGGCAAGAAAGATTGTAAAAGAACTTCAACATGACGTTTCAAGGATGGAGCGAGACTGCCATCTACTGGCCAGAGACAGTAAAGCGGAACCAAAATATACATAGGAAGTTGCAGGGAGGGCAGATTCAGAGGCTGGACATGATCAGGTGACTTCCAGGAAGGAGTTCAGAGAGATAAGAGGCCAGCGCGCCAAACCTGAGGGGTCTTTGGCGCCAAGCAGCAGAGAGGAGCAGACGTGCTCCCTCTGTCCTGAGAAACCCCGCGTGACAGGCCAAATCCAGAGGCCTGAGAGGTGCTCCAGCCGGGCACCGGTAAAAGAGCTCCGGATCCCTCACAGTTGTGACTCGAGTGCTGTGCCTGCTGAGGATACTAGGAACCTGATCGCGGTGCTGAGTGAGTTCGCGGAACCCGACATCGGCCGCCGACAGACGAGGCCTGGACCCCCCTATCCAAGGCTCGAGAGACTGCCCCCAACAGCCAAGCAGAGAGGAGCTGCATACGTGAGCAGGGCCGTCACTTCCACTGCTCACCCACGGTACCGGGGACAATTGGGTTTAAGTACTCAGGTTGGGAGGGGGATGGTTGGGGCTAAAGTAGCACAACGTGATTTAATTGAATTCATCCGGAAAGAGACTCACGGCCTAGCGGGAATAACCGGTGACCCCCGCTAGGGCCAAATTCACAGTTAAAGAACTTGTGTGGTGCTTCTCATGCTTGAGGGCATCACCTTACTTTAAGAGACTGCGCTTTATTTTAAGAGACTGCGCCTTACTTTGAGAAATTTCGTATTTTTCTGATATTTCAAACCACTGTTCATTACCCTTGTTGCTAATCCCTTGTTTCAGTATGCCTGTTGTATAAAACTGTTTACAATCATCTCTGACTGTTCTCGCCTTGTGTCTCTGTGCGTTGCATTCCGGTACCTGCATTACATTTGGCATAGTCGGCAGGATGCAACATTCAGACGCAGAGATGGCGGATCAGTCTGTGGCTGGGTCTGGCCGGAGCCATATACCCCTAGGGGCTATGCTCAGCCATCTTCCCAAGTTTACAGGGGATGGCATGTCACTTTGGGACTGGGCAGAAAGACTGAGAAGTATGCTACGTATGTATCCCCTTGACCCTCTAGCCCAGGCGGAGCTGGCCCTCCTAACCCTTGATGGAGAGGCCCGACAGACTGTGATGTACCGCCCACCTGGGGACCGTGACACCGTGGATAAAGTGATAAAAATTCTAGAGGACATGCACGGTGACACTACAGATTTGGGACACTTGCGCTTACGGTTGTTTCAGCGGGTCCAAGGGGAAAATGAGACAGTAAATCAGTATGTTAATGCATTACAGGAAGTGACGGCCCATATCACTAAGAAAACTCGAGATGGGAACCGAGGACTGGGACCATTGGATGAGGTGTTGCGTGACCAACTGATTGCTGGCTTGAAAGACCCTTCCCTGAGGCAGATCCTGAAGGAGTGGCTGCGATTGAGCCCTGATATGGGCTTCCTGGAGGTAGGGGCTGAAGCTAGAGTCCTGGAGAGAGAAGTTCCTGTTCTCAAAGCCACAGTTAGAAGTCATGAGGCAATTGCTCCTGGATTCACCAACCAAGAGCCTGATTGGGTACGGGAAATACGTCAGGAAATTCGAGACATTCGGGGTGAGCTGAATTCTATTAGGAAGACTCCTACTGCCCCCTTGCCGACGGACCGTACTACTCAACGCGGACGGAGACCAGAACGAGAAAGACGTTCCTATCCGGCCCCAGCACGACATGTACCCGACCTATCGGCAGAACGAGGACCGGAGTGCTGGACCTGCGGAAGTAGGGGGCATATCTCCAAAGACTGTCCCAACGAGAAAGGAGGAGGAGGGGACAGCCATTAAACTAAAATGCCCCATGGTTGTGGAGCATACCGTGGGGTCTCGAGCTTCAGAGAGTAGAAGAGGGAGCTCTGAAGACATTGTCTCCGAGAGGCCCATTATCTGGGCTGAATTCAATGGGCAGCGGATCCGCTGTTTGATGGACACCGGGTCTCAAGTGACCACTATGCCTGAGACGTACTTCCAAAGTCACTTTCCTGAAGTCGCTCGTTCCTGCCGGGAACCCACTGTCAAACTGGTGGCGGCTAATCAACTACCTATCCCAGTAGCGGGAGTAGTATGGATGTCCGTGCGGGCATGTGGAAAGGACCTCGGTCGAAAAGGGATTGTACTGACCACCGGGCCCGGAGGTGATGGGCCCATTGTAAACCTGGGCATGAATGTGCTGAAAGAAGTCGGACAGTTCCTGGCTGAGGGCTGTAGCAAAAACAACTGGACCCGCGCCACTCGAGACCCAGCTACCAAGAGAGTGTTCCAGCACCTCGTGCGGGTCAGTCAGATTCAAAAGTTGCCCACTACCTCCCAGTACCTTGGTAAGGTATCGATACCGCCCGAAGCCACAATGACACTGCCGGTGGGACAGACTGTACTCACTTTGCCGGTGCTGGCACATGTGTCCTTAGAGGGCGTGGACATTCAAGTTGAACCAATGGAGGGAGAAGAAGCGCCCTCTGGACTCCTGATTGCTCGAACTCTGGCCACCGTGCGGCACGGTCGAGTACCCGTGCGCTGCATCAATTTAAGTGGCACCAGTTTACAGTTGTTGCCCCGACAAGAGGTGGCGCGAGTGTGCGTAATGCCGGAGGCCCTTACTAGAGCTGACGCTATAGGGCTGGCACCTGTGGAAGGGAAACCATGGACCCTAGAGGTGTCCCTCAATAGCCAGGAACATGGAAGAGAACCGTTGGCTGGACGCCACCTCCTGGAAGAAATGGAAGCTAACCTGACTGAGTTTTCTGCTGGACAAGTAAGGCAGATCGAACAACTTCTACAGCGATATCAGGGAGTGTTTGCACAGCATGAAGATGATTTTGGGTGCACTCGGGACATTCAGCACGAAATACCCACCGGAAATACTGCTCCCATCCGAGAGAGATATCGGCAGATCCCGCCTCAAATGTACCAGCAGGTGAAAGAGCTGTTGGCCCACATGTTGCGGAACGGTGTGATCCGTGAAAGCCAGAACCCCTGGGCGGCTCCAATCGTGCTGGTCCGAAAGAAGGACGGTACCCTGAGATTCTGCGTAGACTATCGGAAGCTGAATGCCTGTACAGTGTGGGACTCCTATCCACTCCCCCGAATCGAAGAGTCTCTATCTGCACTAGGGAGCGCCAAATTCTTCTCCTCCCTCGACCTGGCCAGTGGCTATTGGCAGGTCCCAGTAGCTGAGAAGGATCGCCCGAAGACAGCTTTTGTTCTCCCTATGGGCCTGTTTGAGTTCAATCGAATGCCGTTCGGATTAACAAATGCGCCAGGAACCTTCCAACGGCTGATGGAGAGATGCTTGGGGGACCTCAACTTTGAAGCCACTTTAATATATCTGGACGATAAAATGATCTATTCCGCAACGTTTGAGCATCATCTCCGCCGATTGGAACAAGTGTTTGAACGGCTACAAAGGCATGGCGTGAAAATTAAGCCTCGTAAGTGTCGTCTCTTCAAACGAGAAATTGAATATCTGGGGCACACTGTGTCCAGTGCAGGGATGCACCCCACTGCGGAGAAAGTAGCTGCCATGCAGAAGTGGCCCACGCCCGCCAATCTAAGGGAACTAAGGGCATTCCTGGGGCTCGCTGGATACTACCGCAGATTCATTAAAGACTTCGCTAAGATTGCGAACCCGCTCAATGAATTGCTGAGAGGAATAGCCGGGGGAGCCAAGCGGCAGCCCATTCAGTGGGGCCCACGACAAGAAGAGGCATTCCGAGCATTGAAAATGGCGCTAACAGATGCCCCGATTCTGGCCTACGCTGACTTTTCGCAGCCGTTCATGTTGTACACTGATGGAAGCTTGCATGGGCTGGGAGCAGTGCTGGCTCAAGTACAAGGAGGGAAAGAGCGAGTGATCGCGTATGCCAGCAGGTCACTCCGAGATACGGAGAAGAATCCAGACAACTACAGTTCGTTTAAGCTGGAGCTACGGGCACTGGTGTGGGCCATGACCGAGAAGTTTGCTGAGTACCTGTCAGGGTCAGAAGTGCAAGTGCGGACAGATAACAACCCTTTGACCCACTTGGAGAACGCCAAACTGGGCGCGTTAGAACAGCGGTGGGTCACAAGGATGTCCAAATTCCAGTATAAAATCGCCTATCGGTCCAAGGCCCTGAACACACATGCAGATGCCCTGTCCCGGGTCACTCAGGCAGGGCCGAAGAAGGACAGAGATGAGGAGCTCGAAGGCGACGAGATCCCGGATTTCAGCCAGTTCGCCGCTGCTGTGGTCGACGCCCAAGAGACCAGAGGGGAGCCGAGGCCCACTCAGATTCTGGGCCGTTGAAGAGACGAATGGATACATCTGCAGCAATCCGACCCGGAGCTAGCAAAGTTGAGAGAATGGGTCGCCCTTAATCAGAGACCCGACCAGGAAACCAGAGCCGCTTCACTTCCAACTACCCTACAAATCCTAGGCCAGTGGGAGAGGCTCCTCCTGAAGGACGGCTTGCTATGCCGAAGAATCCAGCTGCCTTGAGAGTTTGATGTTACCTGGCAAGTGGTAGTTCCAGGAGCGCTAGTAACACAGCTAGCCCAAGAAGCTCATAGAAGAGGTGCTCACTTCGGAGTAGAAAAGACCTTCCGGTGGTTGCAACGGCTGGTGTATTGGCCTCAACTGCGACAAGAAGTCAAGGGGGTCTGCCGAACATGTCGCCAGTGTGAGTTGAACAAGCCCCCGGAGCAAAGAGCTCCCATTCAGACCATCCGAACTTCGGCCCCCTTGGAAGTCTTGATGATTGACTACTTGATGGTAGGAACTTCATACAACGGTTATGGACACTGTTTAGTCATGACTGATCACTTCACCAAGTTTGCAGTAGTGACGCCCACTAAAGATCAGACGGCAGAAGCCGCAGCCAAGGCCATCTGTCAAGATTTCATCCGGATTTATGGGTGCCCGAAGCGAATACATTCTGACCAGGGGGCCTGCTTCCAAGGACGAGTGATGGATGAGCTATACCGCATCTATGGGATCGACCGTTCCCGGACAACGCCCTACCACCCGCAAGGGAACGGTGCATGCGAGCGCTTTAACCGAACCCTGTTGCAAATGTTGCGAACACTGGAAGCGGACAAAAAGATGAAGTGGCCCGAATTCGTGTCCGAGCTGATGTGGATGTATAATAATCGAGTTCATGCAACCACCGGCTACACCCCCTACTTGTTGCTGTTTGGAAGAAGTGGCCGAGAAATCACCGAACTGGAGCTAGACTCAGAAGACCCCGGTCTGGGCAGTAGCCCAAGTACCTGGATTCGAGAACACCAGCGTCGACTCCATACCGTGAGAAGACTGGTTGCTCAGAAGTTTCAGGAAGTAGAGCATGCAGTTCGGCCCCCGACCACAGGTGGATCGCTTCAGCCAGGAGACCGAGTGCTGGTGAGGGCTAAACGATTTGGGAGTAAGCTGGACCATCGTTGGGAGGCAATACCATATCGGGTGGTGAAGAAGGTTCACCCAGACAACCCCGTCTACGAGGTTAGGCCCGAAGGGGATGACGCCGCGACATCCAGGGTGTTGCACCGTAATATGTTGCGACCTTGCTCCTCTGAAGCAGAAGTCTGTAACAGGGCTGGGCCCTCAGATGTGTTGGCTGAAGTGCCACATACAGGAACCTTGGGGGATGAAGAAGGATGGGCCACAATGCAGTTGGGCCCGTCAGAACCGTTGGTGCCACTCCCGAGTGGAAGTCAGAATGAGTCAGGAAATGATTTGCAATCCCCAGTAGTTGATTCCTCGGATCTCCCGGAGTCTCCTCCGCAAGAAGAGCCCCGCAGAACTGAGCGGGCTAATGCCGGAATTCCTCCTAACCGGTATGCTCAGGAAGAGTTTATCTGGTCTTGAATCCAACAGAAAACGCAGGAGTGTGCCCAACTCCTGTCTGAGCTTGCACTGCCTAGAAGGAGACATCAATTCTGCGAGGAGTCCACTCGCCCGAGGACTGGCGAGCAAAAAGGAGGGAGGAATGTAGAACGGGCAAGAAAGATTGTAAAAGAACTTCAACATGACGTTTCAAGGATGGAACGAGACTGCCATCTACTGGCCAGAGACAGTAAAGCGGAACCAAAATATACAAAGGAAGTTGCAGGGAGGGCAGATTCAGAGGCTGGACCCGATCAGGTGACTTCCAGGAAGGAGTTCAGAGAGATAAGAGGCATGCGCGCCAAACCTGAGGGGTCTTTGGCGCCAAGCAGCAGAGAGGAGCAGACGTGCTCCCTGCGTCCTGAGAAACCCCGCGTGACAGGCCAAATCCAGAGGCCTGAGAGGTGCTCCAGCCGGGCACCGGTAAAAGAGCTCCAGATCCCTCACAGTTGTGACTCGAGTGCTGTGCCTGCTGAGGATACTAGGAACCTGATCGCGGTGCTGAGTGAGTTCGCGGAACCCGACGTCGGCCGCCGACAGACGAGGCCTGGACCCCCCTATCCAAGGCTCGAGAGACTGCCCCCAACAGCCAAGCAGAGAGGAGCTGCATACGTGATCAGGGCCGTCACTTCCACTGCTCACCCACGGTACCGGGGACAATTGGGTTTAAGTACTCAGGTTGGGAGGGGGACGGTTGGGGCTAAAGTAGCTCAACGTGATTTAATTGAATTCATCCGGAAAGAGGCTCACGGCCTAGCGGGAATAACCAGTGACCCCCGCTAGGGCCAAATTCACGGTTAAAGAACTTGTGTGGTGCTTCTCATGCTTGAGGGCATCACCTTACTTTAAGAAACTGCGCCTTATTTTAAGAGACTGCACCTTACTTTGAGAAATTTCGTATTTTTCTGATATTTCAAACAACTGTTCATTACCCTTGTTGCTAATCCCTTGTTTCAGTATACCTGTTGTATAAAACTGTTTACAAACATCTCTGACTGTTCTCGCCTTGTGTCTCTGTGCGTAGCATTCCGGTACCTGCATTACATCAGCATGAGAGAACAATCGCAGCATGCTGCGATTGTCAGTGAGACTCGGCTCACACAAGTCTATGGGTGCATGTGAAAACATCGGACTGCACTTGGATGTCATCCCAGTGCAGTCTGACATACTCATAGACAGGCAATGGAGGAGATGGAGAAATAACTGTCTCTGTCTCCTCTGCACCTGTGCTGCAGATTGGAGCACAGAGCACTTAAGTTCACAGCAGAGCTGGAGCCGAGTGTCATTAGCATATCGCATCCGATGCTATACAATAATGTGATTCCTGCCTAAGTGCTGGTAGATTATAGTCACCTAAAAAAAATCATGTTTTTCATCGTATTTTTGCAGTGTCTTTGCTTTGTCAAATATGCTGCAGCCAGATGCTTCTTTAACCCTTTAATGACTGAGCAATTTTCTGTTTTTACACTTTTTTTTTTGTCCCTCCCTTTCTTCCAAGAGCCATAACTTTTTTTTATTTTCTGGAAAAGTCATATTAGGCCTTTTCTTGTGGAGGAATACTTTTAAATGACACCTTCGATTTTTATCATGCGGTTTACTGGAAAATTGGGAAAAAAAATTCCAAGTGAAGTGAAATTGTTAAAAAAAAAACCCACAATTCTACAATTATTTTTTGGCCATCCTTTTTTCGCCATTCATTCTGGAGTAAAAATGACCTGGAAATGTGATTATCCAGGTCAGGATGATTACAAAGATACTAAACTTGCATTTTTTTATTTAAAGGGGTTGTGCCACGAACAAAAGTATATTTTAATCAAAAGATCTTGGAATAATAATAATTTCAACAATTGGATGTGTTTAAAAAAATGCTCCTGTCCCGAGATAATCTCATAAATGATTCCCAGTGTGATGGCTGTGTCTGACCGTGCAAAAACAGGTCGGGTATACCACATCTCCTGGGCAGGGGAGGAAGTAAAGGAGTATACAGACATTACAGCAGGAGATTGCAGCAGATTCTTTCTTTGAGGTAAAATATTGTTTGTTTAAAAACAGGCAGGGAAAAGTTTTAGGTTATGTACGCACGATCAGGATTTGCTTGCAGAAATTTCTGCAGTGTTTCTTGTTTCTGCAAGGTTCTGCACCTCTTGGCAGTAAAAACGCTGCAGAAAATCCGCTGCATTTTTGATGCGTTTTTGCCTGCGGATTTGCCATGCAGTTTTTCCAGTGCATTGCATAGAAAACACACAGGCAAAAACGCCCAAAGAATGGACATGACGCTTCTTTTAACGCACATGAAATTCTGTAAGGAAAAATCCTGATCATGTGCACAGATCTTGCAAAATCTCATAGAAAATGGTGGGATAAGGTTTGCAATGCATTTTTTAGGCCATTTCCGTGTGGATTTACTGCATCAAAAACGCATTAAAAAAAGCACCGTGTGCACATAGCCTTACTCATAAAAAGAATCAGCTGTGATCCCCTGCTGCAATGTCTGTATACTCTTTTGCTCCTCCCCCTGCCCAGGAGCTGTGGTATATCCAACCTGTTCCCGTATGGTTGGACACATAAATGTGCCCCTGTGTAATGGCTAAGATTATCTTGGGACAGGAACATTTTTATTAAACACATCCAATTGTGGAAATTATTATTATTCCAAGATCTGTTGATTAAAATATACTTTTGTTCGTGGCACAATCCCTTTAAGTGATGAAAAAAATATTCAAAAATTTGTAAAAAAAAAAATCTATTGATGAATGCTAATACTTGTGATTGGAAGCAGCAGTCACGTGCACTGTTGTGGTGACATCAATATTACAGCCTGTCAACAAAAATGGGAAAAGCAAAAGAGAGGTGGGAATGAGTTTACAGAGGGTCAGCATTGGAGTGCTTGTTATTTTCTATGTCTGCAAGCCTATGGGCAAACAAAAATGAATCCTGGACAACCTATTTAACCCTAGAACGCATGACCATAAAAATCTACTTTTTCACATACCTGGGGCCTTTTAGGCCCGTGTGCAAATAACATGGAATAACTCAAACAAAAATGACAAATAACTATATACCTGAGGAATACCTAGAGTTTCAAAATTCTAACTAAAGTAATCTTGCAGAAAATAGAAAACAATTAACAGGGTGGGCCTGCGAGGCCCCAGGTATGCGTTCTAGGGTTAATGGATGTACTTTGAGTCTATATTGAGAAAAGTACCTGAAGAAGGCTGGATAAATCTAAAACACGTGTTTTTAACCCTTTCACGACAAATGACATATCTCTAAAAGAAAGAGACAGCATCCAATTCAGGTGAAAAAACTTCAAAGCTCCGTTTATTCTGCCATAGATGCAATGTTTTGAACAGCCGTAGGTCTCTTTCTTCTATTGAGTTTTTCAAAGTGGACTCCTTGGAACTTCTTTGATGCTGCGTCCTTTCTTTGGGCCTATGTGGGATTTATGTGCCAGGGCTGCTTTTTTGTCCCAGTCCGGCCATGGTCTCCTGACCAGAGCTGACTGCTCATATATGCCCACAAGGTTATCTCGGGTCAGTAGACTTTGCGGCCAGGATGGGAATTACTATATGAGCACAGTTATTTTTTCACTGGTTGTGAAAAGGGCCTTAATCTTCCCTTCTTCTGAGCAATTGACCTCAGCTGCTCCTACGCTTCCTTCATCCATACTTCCCCAACAGTGTCTGAAATAGGACAGGCTATTTAAATAATGAGAATTTTTTTTCTTCTTTTTTCAGCCTTAATCAGTCCTCATTCATTGGACTTTTCACTAGTTAAGCTATCAGCACTATAACACTTTAGATTTAATGATACCCCAGTCCCAATGGGAATTCACTTCTGTCAATACAATCTCTGAGAAAAGCCAGATGCATGTTATCATTATTAATTTTGTCAGCGTTTCCTCTAACTAGCATAAATGAAACTCCCACCAAATTGTCTTTTCATCTGCTCTTGATTGGTATAAATTAAGACTGAAAAAGGCTTTAAATCTATGGACATTTAAGAGAAAACTGTGAACCAGAAATCAATCAGTTCTTAATTTTCTGGCATGCAAACCATCAGCTATTTAAACCTTGTATACAAGTCCCATAGAGGATCTTTCAATTAGACTGGGATGTAGCAGTAAATCAACAGGGCAGTATAAAATAAGCATTCACCACCGCTACTATAGTGAAATGGTATATAGTGATACATATTTGATACAGAAAGGGTCAAAGGAGAAAAAGTTAAACGGTCTTTAAGAAAGGGTAAGAGTCATTTATCTTGGGATGAGTCCAGATGTGTACAAGCACTTGTTCAGACTGATCTACTGCTACAGCAGTTTTACCATCCAAAGAATATATGTGTATAGCAGGTTTTCCATAAAACTATAGATGATGTAAACTTTAATTTGCCATTTAGTCCTAATTCAGACATCGATTGATCGTGTACGTCAGGGATGTCAAACTCAAACACACAGAGGGCCAAAATGAAAAAGTTGGACAGAGTCGCGGGCCAACTAGTATACAGTATAATGGGCCCCACAAAGACCTCCATACAGTATAATGGGCCCCACATAGTCCTCCATACATAATAATGGGGCCACACAATCCTCCATACAGTATAATGGCCCCACATAGTACTCCATACAGAATAATGGGCCCCACATAGTCCTCCATACAGAATAATGGGTCCACATAGTCCTCTGTCCAGTATAATGGGCCCCACATAGTCCTCCATACAGAATAATGGGCTCCACATAGTCCTCCATACTGAATAAAGGGCCCCGCATAGTCCTCCATACAGAATAATGGGCCCCGCATAGTCCTCCATACAGAATAATGGGCCCCACATTGTCCTCCATACAGAATAATGGGCCCCGCATAGTCCTCCATACAGAATAATGGGAGCCACATAGTCCTCCATACAGAATAATGGGCCCCACATAGTCCTCCATACAGAATAATGGGCCCCACATAGTCCTCCATACAGAATAATGGGCCCCACATAGTCCTCCATACAGAATAATGGGCCCCGCATAGTCCTCCATACAGAATAATGGGCCCACATAGTGGTGGTGGTTCTGGTGTCGCGGGCCAAATAAAACCATCCTGAGGGCCAGATTTGGGCCACGGGCCAGAGTTTGACATTTATGGTGTACAAGTTCCGTCCTTTTTTTTCAATGATAAAACCCCTGCCCATTATAGTCAGATATTTGTTAATCCAAGTCATAAATCAAACTCACCACCGCAAGTCTATGGGTCTGTGAAAAACTCGGACAGCACATTGATGGCATACTAGTTGTATCCTAGCGTTGTCCATTTTTCACTGAGTGTTTGCTATGAGAAACTTGGAAACCATTAGTCTAAGGCCGGGTTCAGACAGTCATATGAAAACTTGGGCCAGTGACATTCACAAATTGCAGATGTTACAGGCTCCGTGTGCAGCTCCATGTGCTCATCCACATATTGAATGAGTGGTAGAGCGCCCTGCCATTTACATGCCCTAGTTTGGTCCATAAATCAGATCAAAGTAGTACATGCTGTGATTTTTTCCACTCAGATCATTGGTCTGTGTGGAAAATCGGCCATGTGCATTGGCAAATTGGCTATAATGGGTGTGTGTGCTGTAACTGTATTATAGTGCCATAGAGTGACTAAATACTACCACCGTACAGTTACTGAACTAGTACTAATACTACCAAATAATGCCACCATACTGAAACTGAAAAGAATATTACTGGCATGTAATACCACTATACAATAAATTAATACTGCTAAAGAGTGAATAATATCACTAAATAGTGAATAAAGCATACCACCACACAGTGATCACATAAATCCACCACACAGTTACTTAATAATGCAATCATACATTCAGTTGAACACCACAATTCATTGAATTAATATAACCACCATAAAGTTATTGAATAATACTCTTTTCAGATACTAAATAGTATAAAACCACCAAATAGTGACAGAATATTACCATCACACAGTGAATCCAAAATAGCAACAGTTAATGCTAAAACACAGCTAATCAGCAAAATAATTAATTAAAACTGCCGTAGAGTGACTGAATAATACCACCTAAGAGTAATTAAATATTATCCCTCCAAAGAGTGACTAAATAATACAGACTGAATGACACCACAGTATAGTAGCTAAATAATCATTATCTAGCAAATGATGTTGGTCATCGCCGGGCCCACCCGCCCCCAGTCATCGCTCCTCCATCATTCTCACTCAGCATCTGACGTCTCAGAGCAGCGAGCAGATGACGTCACTACATGGCGCTCGCTGCACTGAGATGTGCAGTCACTTCAGAGACCGAATCAGCAGGGGAATGAGGAGGAGAGGTGAATATTGTATTTTAAATCAGTAAGTACATTGTGGTGGCCATAATACTGTATGGAGGACTATGGGGAGTGCATTATACTGTATGGACGACTATGGGTTGCATTATACTATTTGGAGGACTATGGGGAGTGCATTATACTGTATAGAGGAATACGGGGGGTCCATTATACTATTTGGAGGACTATGATGTACATTATACTTTATGGAGGACTATGAAGGGTGCATTATACTATTTTGAGGACTTTGGGGAATGCATTATTCTGTATGGACGACAATGGGGTGCATTATACTATTTGGAGGACTATGGGGAGTGCATTTTACTGTATGGAGAACTTTGGAAAATTACTTTGTAAGGACTGCAACGTTATGAGATATGCTCTTCCGTGACCCTGTCGAATATTATTTTTTTCTCTGTTTTTTTGCAGGGAGGGGATGCCTATGCTATGGGGCCCCATGATTTTTATCTACGCCTCTGACGTCGGTCACACACATAAGGTAGCTGTTTGGCCAACAGCTATTACTTCTGACTTCCTCAAACACTTGAATGCTTGGCCAAGTGCTCAAGTGTTTTTAATGGGCAGAGGGGAGAAAGTGACTCTGCGACAGTCCTGTCAGCAGCTTACCCCACCTAAAAACAAGATCATTTGGTGTTCAAATGTCAAATGTCTGATCCTTATATTCCCTGTCATTATTTGTTAGGCGTGAATTGGGAGGCCCCTATTTACATTGGCTAGTTGCCCGGTCCAGACAAAATTGCTGAATTTCATTTAATGTGCATGTGGGCCTTAATCCATGACTAAGGACATTTCTATGTCCGAAACGTGTTGGGTTTTTCCTTGATGCAATATTTTATATTTTTTGCCTCCTCGTCATTTAGGCTACGTTCCTATAATGAGTATTTTGTGTTTTTGATATTGTAGATTTTCTGCAGCATTTCTGCATCAATTTTCTAAATTAGGTTGCTTGTGTTTTTTCATACAAACATTTTTAGATGCTATAATAACCAACTGAATTGGCAAATGTGGTGCCCAAACAGCTGCAAAATAACCATTTACCCATATTATGTATCTGACAATAATCATGCTATACTTTTAAGAAAAAGTCTTTCCTCCTGGCTGGAGTGTTGGCTGCACCGCTTTCTATGGAATTTAATTTTAACAGTTACATCAGGCTGTTCCTGAAAATCCTATTGAGATTACATGTGAGCCCTCGCCACTTAGCCTGAACCAATTCTATGGAGAGTAGCCATACATCCCCTGGCAGTTACAACTTGATATTCTTCTTTTGTCACCTCAAAAATGTTCCATGCTAAAAATATAGCTAAATAAAAAGTAGTATAGAGAGCTAGGTATAATATAAGTATATTATCCTCTTGTTCTACTTCAAAAGGTTCATTACACCATGGATGTCAAACTCAAATACACAGAAGGCCAAAATTGAAAACTTGGACAAAGTCGCAGGCCAACCTTGATATTTATTAAAAAAAAAAAAAACATAATATTCGGTGGGGTCACAGAGGAGCATATCTCACAACTTTGCAGCCCTTAGAGAGCAATTTTCCTATTGAAGCCCCTAGATTCCCCTTTCATTACCCCCATAAAGTATGATGCCAACAAAATTCTCCCCCAAACACAGTATGATACCTCCACAGTGAATACCTTCACAGTAAACTCCACACATATGGTATGATGAGCCTAATGTACCCACCTCTCAACTCACCTGGTGACGTCACAGTATGATGCCCCAACTGTGATCCCCACACAACCGTCCACACAGTATAATGGGTCTCACATAGTCCTCCATACAGAATAATGGCCCCACATAGTCCTCCACATGGCATCGCGGGCCAAATATAATCACCCTGAGGGCCAAATTTGACTCACGGGCCAGAGTTTGACGTGTCATTTACACAAACTGACTGACTGCACTAAATGACGACTATTCAGCAAGTTTTTACTGATTTTACTGTGTATACAAAACGATGTGCAACCGAGAATGATGATCTTTTGTGCAGCATAAGAGACCATTACACCTGACAAATGAGCATTTTGCTCGTTCATCACTTGATCAGTAGTCTGTTTAGACTGCAATATTATCAGGAAATGAGCATTTCTAGGAACGCTCGTTCATGATAATATTGAAGTGTCAAGGTACCTTAAGCCTACAAGCCTGTGTGATCAAGTCCTTTTGTTCCAAGGGGTCTAAATCAGAAGTTACAGCAATTTTTGCTTTGCAGTTGATTTAGACTGATTGAGATAATGGATGGCCATATCCATCAGCATTGCATCACTCATTGCCAACAATGTATAAAATAAAGTGATCATGAAAGTATTGATAAAGACTGATTAAAACACTGGAATTCGTTTTCGTCCCATAGAGCCAAATTCACTTGTCTGTGAAAGAAGGACTATGCTCAGATTGCAATATCTGGCTTCAACACCGAGTTTCCAGATCTAATCCAAGAGCCTCACAAGCATATATCGGACCATGAGCTCAGGCCAGGAGACCTGCCGGTGAGACCAGGCTTTTCAATTCTGTCTGTGAATGAATGATTCATTTGTAATATTGCCTGAAGAAGGAGCCTCTGTGCTCTGAAAGCTGTAAATATAATTTTTCTGGTCAGCCAATAAAGGTATCACTCCGAGAATACTTTTGTCATTTTTTGGCATAAACGTATTTACATCGATTTCTCTGGCTAACATAGTACCACAATATAATTTTTTATTCAACATCACACATGTCTAGAAATTTTCCTGTCATATAATGTTAGAGATGTAAATTCATCAAAAGTTTTGAAATTACAGGGAACCTAGCTGTTCTCAACAGCTGATATAGCAATGTGCACGCTTATTCCTTTAGTCTAGTTGCAGGCGTTTAAAATTGAACTTTTATTCCACTGCATCGCCTATATTAATGACTAGTCTGCAAAGGCGTTTTTTCCCTCAAACAAGTTCTGTCTTGGATCTTCTAATCATACCCTTTTCTATGTGATTGACACCCTGCATAAAATACTCATTAGAGTTGATGGGAATTGATTAACGGGTTCTGGGACCATGGCAACATAAGAAATCTGTGGCCGCCAGCAGGTGACCAGCGAACTGCTCCTTACCCGATGCCTCTACTTTTGGTTAGCGACCTGGTGACAATGACATTGCACCAGGCCAGCTAATCAAATGAAGAGCTATGGATGCATCACATAAGAGGTGGTTTGCAAAGCACCTGTCCAATTTCAACAGAATACTGATCTGGTCGCTGTACCGTGTCCTGCTAATCGATTTGTTCTCTTTCCCTTTGAAAAGTATGCAACAAAGTAAGTACATAAAACAGCCTATTAGCATAAAGGAATTGCATGCAGACAGATATAGTAGTGGTTTAAGAGTCAGGTTCCCTTTAAGTATAGTTCCAGAACAAAAAAACATTTTAGTGCTAAATTGGAAGCTGTGACCTTTATTCTAAATAAGGTTCTGGAAAAGATAAGTAAAAGAATGTAGAATTCCTGACCTTTTTTCTCTTTTCCTTTCATAGAGATACTGTCTGTTATGCACACGCCCGGGCTAAGCGGCGTGTGCGTGTGATTGGTAGTGATTCCACTGGACCGTGCCGGAGAGTGAATGCCTGGAGGGGCGTGACTAGGTATTCACCCGATCCGACCAGGGTCGCACGACGGCATACGACGCCAGTGCACCAAGGAGGAACCGAGCAGAGGGACCAGGTGCTACTCCAGGACAGACCCCGGACACGGCTGTTGACCCACACAGGGGAATACAGGAACAGGCTGGTAGGCTGGCACACAGACTGGTGGGTATAGGCAGGCACGACTGGTATGCAGGCAGGCGGGTATGCAGGCAGGGGGGTAAAGGCAAGCACAGCTAGAGTGCAGACAGGGAGGCACTAGCAGGTAGGAACACAGGCGGGATAGGACCCAGTACACACCGGGACACAGGAACAATACAGGCAAAGGGGTACAGGCAAGCACGGCTAGAGTGCAGACAAGGCTGAGCAGGGAGGACAGGGCTCTGTTCACACGGAACAGACAGGAAGGGAAAGACAGAGCCAGACACCCACAGGGTACTTGCAGTGAAGTAGCGAGTGGACCACAAACTCACAAACGGGAGTACAGAGACAACTGGCAGGAGTTAGGTACGAGTTCAGACTCTGCAGAAAAAGGAAGGGAACGGACATAGAGGCAAAACAGGTAAAGGACAGGAGAAAGTTCAGACTGGAACTGAGTGTACGGAGGAGACCGACACTGCAGAGGGATACAGGAGCGGGTCTGGGAATACGGCCCCCAGAGAGGCGGGACGAACAGGCAAGGAGCGTGTACAGACAGGACAGACCAGACACAGGAGCGGGTCTAGGAAAACGGCCACTAAAAGGCGGAACGAACAGGCAAGGAGCGTGTTCAGACAGGACAGACCAGACACAGGAGCGGGTCTAGGAAATCGGCCACTAGAAGGTGAGAGGAACAGGCTAGGAGCGAGTACAGACAGGTCAGACAAGATACAGGAACGGGTCTAGGTAATCGGCCCCTAGAAGGCAGGAGGAACAGGCTAGGAGCGTGTTCAGACAGGTCAGACAAGATACAGGAACGGGTCTAGGTAATCGGCCCCTAGAAGGCAGGAGAAACAGGCTAGGAGCGTGTTCAGACAGGACAGACAAGAGAACACAGAAAGGACTCAGTTCAGACACGGGAGCTGATACCGCAAAGCAGGAGACATACAGGACTCAGTTCAGACACGGGAACTAATACCGAAAAGCAGGAGACATACAGGACTTAGTTCAGACACGGGAACTAATACCGCAAAGCAGGAGACATACAGGACTAAGTTCAGACAGGCCTGGAAATACAGCCTCCAGGAAAGGCAGACAAGGAAACAAAGACGGGACCTGGCACCTTCAGAGTGCAAGCACACACTGAAGGAAAACACTATGCTCAGGCAGGGATAGAAGGGAGCTGCTGAGCTATATACCAAGTGTCAGACAGCAATAGGCTGAGGACGCACAAGGGGTGTGACCCACAGCAGGTACAAAAAGCAGGAAGTGATCGGGCGCCGCCCTTAAGCAGCAGAGACAGACACAAACAGACAGCATGGAGGGAAGCCAGAGAGACATTCCGGACAGGAGATCAAGTGCGCTCTCTTGCACAGTGGGAGATGGACCACCATGCAAGGACGCCGCCAGGTATGTTACAGTACCTCCCCCCTTACGCCCCCTCTTCTTCAGGCCTGCCAGAATCTTCCGCAGGGAATTCGAGGACCAGTCGTTCACTGGGTTGGAGGGGGACAGAGACTTGAGGGTAATCTCTGCTTCGAGGTACATCTTGTCAAGCTCACAGGAAAAAATAGACGGGTTATCAGGTACATAATGAGGAAAAGTCACTGTCTCTTTGTTATCTGGTGGTACCCCGGAGGATTCAGGAAACAACTGGAGGTCCTCCGCCGGGTCAGAAGAGTGCAGAGGCTTAGAGAAAACAACTGCTTCAGAGTACACTAGGTCGGACTCACTGGAGGAAGCAGGCGAGGTATCGGGTACCGAGTATAGGAAAGTCTCTGTCCATTCACCACCAGGTGGCACCCCGAAGGGTTCTGAACACAACTGGAGGTCCTCCGCCTGGTCGGAGGGGTGTAGAGACTCGGGAGTAACCTCTGCTTCGGAGTACACTAGGTTGGACTCACTGGAGGAAGCAGGCGAGGTATCGGGTACCGAGTATAGGAAAGTCTCTGTCCATTCACCACCAGGTGGCACCCCGAAGGGTTCTGGACACAACTGGAGGTCCTCCGCCTGGTCGGAGGGGTGTAGAGACTCGGGAGTAACTTCTGCTTCGGAGTACACTAGGTTGGACTCACTGGACGAAGCGAGCGAGGTATCAGGTACAGAGTATAGGAGAGTCTCTGTCCTTTCGTTACCAGGTAGCACCCCGAAGGGTTCAGGAGACAACTGGAGATCCTCCGCCTGGTCGGAGGGGTGTAGAGACTCGGAGGTAACTACCACTTTGGGGTACCCATTGTCAGGCTCACAGGACGAAGCGGACAAAGTATTGAGTACCGGGTGTAGAGAAGTCTCTCTCCATTTGTCATCGAGTGGTATCCCGGAGGATTCAGGAGGCAACAGGGGATCCTCCGCCTGGTAGTAGAGGTGCACAGACTCAGAGGTAACCACAGCTTTGGAGCATCCTTGGACATGCACACCGGTTAAAGAGAGAGAAGCATCTGATGCCGGGTGCAGGAAGTTCTCCTGTGTGGAGTCTGGATGGGCAGAAGTCTCTTCGGGCAGGAGAACTGGTGCACTACCCACGCACATTACCCATTGGGGTTTCTCCGGGATACAGGGAGATGAAGCTTCAGTAGGGACTTCAAGGTTGGGGTCAGGAGGTCTCAGGGAGGACAGACCCTGGCGTGACGGCTTGCCTCTACGTCTAGCACGTCTGGACTGCCTCTTGAGGTTGAGAAAAGTATTCCGGAAAGCGTAGTCACCCTGTGAGGATTCTGGGTGGGCAGTAGTCTCATTGGGCTGGAGGACTATTGCGCTACCCACACACATTACCCATCGGGGCTGCTCCGGGATATTGGGAGGTGAAGCTTCAGCAGGAGCCTCCGGGTTAGGATCATCGAAGACCATTAGAAAGGCCACTAGGAAGGCCATTAGGTCCCGGAGGATCGGATCCTGTGTTTCATATAGGGGGTTGATCCATTCCAAGGCATCACCCGCCAGGTAAGACATCATAAAGGCCACTTTAGCCCAATCGGAAGGAAAGTAGAGAGGGTAGGCCTTAAAGTGTAGCATGCATTGCTCCACAAATGCACGACACTGTCTTGGATCCCCATAGTAACGTGGCGGATCCGCAGGAACGAGAGCTGATAGATCCATCTGGACGGTGCGTAATTTCGCCTGGAACTCAGCTAAGAGGAAAAAAATGTATTTATTTATTTTAATGCATATATTCGCTGGAAAACTTCTCAGAGGGCGAAGGCCGTGGGGCTCAACGGGAACCATGGCCTGAGCATGCTGTTATGCACACGCCCGGGCTAAGCGGCGTGTGCGTGTGATTGGTAGTGATTCCACTGGACCGTGCCGGAGAGTGAATGCCTGGAGGGGCGTGACTAGGTATTCACCCGATCCGACCAGGGTCGCACGACGGCATACGACGCCAGTGCACCAAGGAGGAACCGAGCAGAGGGACCAGGTGCTACTCCAGGACAGACCCTGGACACGGCTGTTGACCCACACAGGGGAATACAGGAACAGGCTGGTAGGCTGGCACACAGACTGGTGGGTATAGGCAGGCACGACTGGTATGCAGGCAGGCGGGTATGCAGGCAGGGGGGTAAAGGCAAGCACAGCTAGAGTGCAGACAGGGAGGCACTAGCAGGTAGGAACACAGGCGGGATAGGACCCAGTACACACCGGGACACAGGAACAATACAGGCAAAGGGGTACAGGCAAGCACGGCTAGAGTGCAGACAAGGCTGAGCAGGGAGGACAGGGCTCTGTTCACACGGAACAGACAGGAAGGGAAAGACAGAGCCAGACACCCACAGGGTACTTGCAGTGAAGTAGCGAGTGGACCACAAACTCACAAACGGGAGTACAGAGACAACTGGCAGGAGTTAGGTACGAGTTCAGACTCTGCAGAAAAAGGAAGGGAACGGACATAGAGGCAAAACAGGTAAAGGACAGGAGAGAGTTCAGACTGGAACTGAGTGTACGGAGGAGACCGACACTGCAGAGGGATACAGGAGCGGGTCTGGGAATACGGCCCCCAGAGAGGCGGGACGAACAGGCAAGGAGCGTGTACAGACAGGACAGACCAGACACAGGAGCGGGTCTAGGAAAACGGCCACTAAAAGGCGGAACGAACAGGCAAGGAGCGTGTTCAGACAGGACAGACCAGACACAGGAGCGGGTCTAGGAAATCGGCCACTAGAAGGCGAGAGGAACAGGCTAGGAGCGAGTACAGACAGGTCAGACAAGATACAGGAACGGGTCTAGGTAATCGGCCCCTAGAAGGCAGGAGGAACAGGCTAGGAGCGTGTTCAGACAGGTCAGACAAGATACAGGAACGGGTCTAGGTAATCGGCCCCTAGAAGGCAGGAGGAACAGGCTAGGAGCGTGTTCAGACAGGACAGACAAGAGAACACAGAAAGGACTCAGTTCAGACACGGGAGCTGATACCGCAAAGCAGGAGACATACAGGACTCAGTTCAGACACGGGAACTAATACCGAAAAGCAGGAGACATACAGGACTTAGTTCAGACACGGGAACTAATACCGCAAAGCAGGAGACATACAGGACTAAGTTCAGACAGGCCTGGAAATACAGCCTCCAGGAAAGGCAGACAAGGAAACAAAGACGGGACCTGGCACCTTCAGAGTGCAAGCACACACTGAAGGAAAACACTATGCTCAGGCAGGGATAGAAGGGAGCTGCTGAGCTATATACCAAGTGTCAGACAGCAATAGGCTGAGGACGCACAAGGGGTGTGACCCACAGCAGGTACAAAAAGCAGGAAGTGATCGGGCGCCGCCCTTAAGCAGCAGAGACAGACACAAACAGACAGCATGGAGGGAAGCCAGAGAGACATTCCGGACAGGAGATCAAGTGCGCTCTCTTGCACAGTGGGAGATGGACCACCATGCAAGGACGCCGCCAGGTATGTTACACTGTCTATATTTTTAGTTTTAATTCCCTCAAAAAGTCCCTAAATTCAAACTCCAACAATGAGACACCTGCTGGTAGCTACTAGAATTCTTGTTCCAATTTAGGGTATGTATACATGACGCCTTTTTCAGGCAGATTCTGCTGAAAAAGTGCCATACAAACTGCCGCAAAAATCAACGTAAGCACTGGAATGTAAAAACGACATGCTGTGGACATGTTCAGTCTTTTGTTACTTCTTTTAATTGTTTCAGGGTTTGGAAATCGTGAAGCAGTTTATAGAAGTAGCACATACATTCTTTGAGCGGCTTCTGCTAGGAAACTACTGACTAGTTATAGTTTAAGTAATGAAAAATAGACGCCGGCAGCAGAGCCACCGCAAAACCTACAGCAAAACTGCCAGCAAAGCCACTTCAGGAAAAAGACCGCAGGATTTTTACCTGATGCAGCTTCTCCTATGAAAAACTCGTGGGGTGCTCCAAAGTCTAAAACAGTGTTTCCCAAACTCCAGTCCTTACCGCCCCCTATACGTCATGTTCTCAGGATTTCTTTGGGATGGGATGGTGCATTGTCATGCATGAAGATGGTTTTGCTATGGATGGCATGGTTCTGCTTTTTGTACTATGTAAGAAAGTGGTTAGTAAGAAACTCTGTGTACTTTGCCAAGGTCATATTCACACCTCAGAGACCCTAAAGGGGCCTACCAGCTCTCTCCCCATGATCTCAGCCCAAAACATGACTCTGCCATCTCCTTGCTGATGTCACAGACTTGGTGACCATCCATCAACCATCCACTATTCCATCCATCTGGAACAAAAAGGGTTACACGGCACTTATCAGTAAACAAGACAGTTTTAAAATTAGTCTTCATGTATGTCTGGGCCCACTGCAACCATTTCTGTTTGGAAACACTGTTTAAGGGTGGCTGAATATTAGGTTTATGCACAACGGCAAGCCTCTGGCGGATCCTACACCTTGACGTTTGTGGGACTCCAGAGGTACCAGCAGCTTCAAATACCTATTTGCTGCTTTGTAATGGTATTTTAGCAGCTGCTGTCTTAATCCTATTAATTTGTTTGGCAGAAACCTTTCTCATTATACCTTTATCTGCACAAACCTCTCTGTGTTCTGTGTCAGTCACAAATCTCTTTACAGTACAAGGATCACGCTTAAGTTTTCATAAAATATCTAATGTTTTCATACATTGTCCAAGGCATTGCACTATTTGAGCAGAGATCCTTTTTCTTTCCCATACTGCTTGAAACCTGTGGCCTGCTTAATAATGTGAAACGCCCTTCTTAAGTAGCTTTCCATTAATTAGGTTCACCTGGCAAACTAATTATCATAGGTGTTTGTGATTGATTTCAGTGATCCAAAGAGCCCTGAGGCACAATACCATCCATGAGTTTATTTGAAAAACAAAAAATGACATCGTTATGACACTTAAAAGCAATTTGCAAAATAATTTGAAATGCAGTGTAGAGCAACACTTTCGTCATCAGTGAAGTCCATTTCAGGGGTTGGGCTAGTCCCTGTTTTAGTCTTTTTAAGGGGCTGGGCTAGTTTCTGTCAATTCCAATACATGCTCACTCACTAGGATCTTATCACTGTGCACTGTTCTTCACGTGACAATGAGCTCCCTCACTGGTGATGAACTGGCAAGAGAGAATACTGTCAGTGCGCATTGCACTGGGATTCTCAAACAAAGCGTCATCACACAGGAAGTAGTAAAAAAAATAATAACGCAGTTAGGTAGAGTAGTGCAAAGCTTGAGAAAGTTTCACATTTGGAACAAAACGTCACCATCACTATGAGTCATGGATGGAGATAGATATATGGATGGAGATAGATATATGGATGGAGATAGATATATGGATGGAGATAGATAGAGATAGATGGATGGAGATAGATAGATAGACAAAACGTAGCCATCACTATGAGCCATGGATGGAGATAGATAGATAATAATTAATAATAATTTTTATTTATTCCGCAGCACTTTACAATTAAGCGGGGACATGTACAGACAATAAATTCAATACAATTTAAGACAGTTTAAACAGATACATTAGGAGTGAGGTCCCTGCTCGCAAGCTTACATTCTACAAGGAAATGGGGGGGGGACACACAATAGATGAAAAGTGCTTGTTATTTCTGGTCTGGCAATTATAATAAATAGGGATTTTCATATAAAGCTGTATGATCCGGTCATCAGCCAGTATGTTTAAGTGCAATACTCAAGTACCGAGTGCAGTTATCATGTGCATGGAGGGTGTTGAGACAGATGAAGAGTAGGGAACAGATTCTGAATAATATTTAGAAGGAGGGAACAGGGGAAAGTTAATTTACTGAGTAGTTAAGGTGGTAGGCTTTTTTAAAGAGATGGGTTTTTAAAGCGCTCTTGAAGACATGGGGGCTAGGCATCAGTGGGATCGCCTGGTGTAGTGCATTCCAGAGAACTGGCGCAGCACGAGAGAAGTCTTGGAGAAGGAGGTGCGAGGTTCCGATTATGGAGGATGTTAGTCTTAGGTAATTTGTAGAACGGAGGGCATGTGTAGGGCGATAGACAGAGATGAGCGAGGAGATATAAGGCGCAGAACTGTGGAGAGCTTTGTGGGTGAGAGCGATGAGTTTATATTGGACCCTGTAGCGGATGGGCAACAAGTGTAAAGACTGGCACAAGATGGAGGCATCGGTGAAGGGTATAGACAGAAATACGACCCTGGCTGCCGCATTCAGGTCGGATTGGAGAGAAGAAAGTTTGGTAAGAGGGAGACCGATCAGAAGAGAGTTGCAGTAGTCCAGACGAGAGTGAATAAGAGCGACAGTCAGAGTTTTAGCCATTTCAAAGGTGAGAAAAGGTCGGATTCTGGAGATGTTTTTAAGATGCATGTGACAAGAGCGAGTGAGTGATCGGATATGAGGAGTAAAGGAAAGGTTAGTGTCAAATATGACCCCAAGGCAGCGTGCGTGCTGCTTGGGAGTTATGGTTGAACCCTCCAAGGTAATTTCGATGTTAGGTAGAGTTGGGTTAGCAGAGGAGAGAAACACAAGAAGTTCAGTTTTAGAGAGATTCAGTTTAAGATAGAGGGAGGACATGATGTTAGAGACAGCGGACAGACAATCCTTGGCATTTTGTATTCGGGTAGGGGTGATGTCAGGAGAAGAGTTGTATAGTTGGGTGTCGTCAGCATAGAGATGATAATGGAACCCAAATCTGCTGATTGTTTGTCCAATAGGGGCAGTGTATAGAGAGAAGAGGAGGGGGCCTAGGACTGAGCCCTGCGGGACCCCGATAGTAAGGGGATGAGGAGAGGAAGAGGAGCCGGCAAAAGATACTGTGAAGGAGTGGTCGGAGAGGTAGGAGGAGAACCAGGAGAGAACGATGTCTTTGAGGCCTATAGAGCGGAGCATAGTGAGGAGGAGCTGGTGATCCACAGTGTCAAATGCGGCAGAGAGATCCAGGAGAATCAGCAGGGAGCAGTGACCTTTGGATTTAGCTGTTAGTAAATCATTAGAGACTTTAGTGAGGGCAGTTTCAGTGGAGTGTAGGGAGCGGAAACCAAATTGTAGAGGGTCGAGGAGAGCGTTATCTGAGAGATAGCGGATTAGATGGGAGTGGATCAAGCGTTCCAGGAGTTTAGAGATGAAAGGTAGTTAGCAGTGCAGTTCTGGTCCAGGGATGGCTTTTTAAGTAAAGGGGTTATGATAGCATGTTTAAATGAGGAGGGAAAGATACCTGAAGAAAGAAAGGTTAAATATTTTATTCAGGTGAGTGGTGACTAGAGATGAGCGTTGTTCTACTCGAACTGTTCGCCAATCTCAAATTCGAGCTGTTTTGGGCGGTGTTCGAGCCGTTCGGCGAACACGAACGATTTGAGAAAAATTCGGCTGTTCGAGGTTATGTTCGATAACTGTTCGCGCACCAAAATCATAACTGGATTTTTTCTCAGTAATGATGAAAATTAATGTTAATACGCAGTTTGAGTGTACAGCGGGGTGGGGGGAGGGGCAGGGGATGGATCTCTGCAGGAATAATGAAGATCTCCATTTTTTTTTCTCTTTCCCGCATTTACAGTGGGGAGGTGCAATCTGTCAGCCTATCAGCAGCGCACACACGGAGCGAAGTGCTTTTTTCACACAAGCAAGGGCATGTGTCATTGGCAGTGTATGTCACATGTCCTTGCCCTATAAGACCAAGCCATTTTCCCCGTCGCCACCATTTTCTCACTGCTGCAGCTGCATGTTAGACGGCACCGCTGTTGCTGTGTGCGCTATACCTTGTTAATTTCAAGCCAATTTTCGCACAAATCTACAGATAGCTTGGGAGTAGGGAATAGTTGTGATTGCAGTCCTTTTAAGGACTAAGTTACAGCATTTCCTATGACTTTTATCAGGCAGGTCTGTGCTCTTAAATAGATAGATTGTGGGAGTAAAGACTAATTGTAATTGCAGTCCTTTTCAGGACTAGGTTACATCAGTTCCTATCAGTTTTTGCCAGGCAGGTCTGTGCCAGTGCTGTGCAAGTTTTTTTCACAGCATTTGGCTGAATCTAGCAAAGCTAATCCTTTTTGGCCTATTGCAGAGTGTGTTAGTCAGTGGAGTAGCCTATCTGTGTTGCAAGATATACCACCTGTGTATAGAATATCAATTTTTTTACTGCACCTAGTGAAGTAAAATCTTTTGGGCATAGCATCATTCTATTAGTCCATCTATACTGACCTCCATCAGGTTGCAAATTGAATATAATTTTTTTCTGCATCTAGCTCTGAAAAAATATTTGGGCTTCTAGCAGTGTGTGGGACTTGTTCTATTAGTCCATCTATACTGACCTCCATCAGGTTGCAAACTGAATATAATTTTTTTCTGCATCTAGCTCTGAAAAAATATTTGGCCTTCTAGCAGTGTGTGGGACTTTCTCTATTAGTCCATCTATACTGACCTCCATCAGGTTGCAAACTGAATATATTTTTTTTCTGCATCTACCTCTGAAAAAATATTGGGCTTCTAGCTGTGTGTGGGACTTGTTCTATTAATCCATCTATACAGACCTCCATCAGGTTGCAAACTGAATATAATTTTTTTCTGCATCTACCTCTGAAAAAATATTTGGGCTTCTAGCTGTGTGTGGGACTTGTTCTATTAGTCCATCTATACTGACCTCCATCAGGTTGCAAATTAAAAATAATTTTTATCTGCATCTACCTCTGAAAAAATATTTGGGCTTTTAGCTGTGTGTGGGACTTGTTCTATTAGTCCATCTATACTGACCTCCATCAGGTTGCAAACTGAATATAATTTTTTTCTGCATCTAGCTCTGAAAAAATATTTGGCCTTCTAGCAGTGTGTGGGACTTTCTCTATTAGTCCATCTATACTGACCTCCATCAGGTTGCAAATTAAAAATAATTTTTATCTGCATCCAGCTCTGAAAAAATATTTGGCCTTCTAGCAGTGTGTGGGACTTTCTGTATTAGTCCATCTATACTGACCTCCATCAGGTTGCAAACTGAATATATTTTTTTTCTGCATCTACCTCTGAAAAAATATTGGGCTTCTAGCTGTGTGTGGGACTTGTTCTATTAATCCATCTATACAGACCTCCATCAGGTTGCAAACTGAATATAATTTTTTTCTGCATCTACCTCTGAAAAAATATTTGGGCTTCTAGCTGTGTGTGGGACTTGTTCTATTAGTCCATCTATACTGACCTCCATCAGGTTGCAAACTGAATATAATTTTTTTCTGCATCTAGCTCTGAAAAAATATTTGGGCTTCTAGCTGTGTGTGGGACTTTCTCTATTAGTCCATCTATACTGACCTCCATCAGGTTGCAAATTAAAAATAATTTTTTGTCTGCATCTAGCTCTGAAAAAATATTTGGCCTTCTAGCAGTGTGTGGGACTTTCTCTATTAGTGGATCTATACTGACCTCCATCAGGTTGCAAACTGAATATATTTTTTTTCTGCATCTACCTCTGAAAAAATATTGGGCTTCTAGCTGTGTGTGGGACTTGTTCTATTAATCCATCTATACAGACCTCCATCAGGTTGCAAACTGAATATAATTTCTTTCTGCATCTACCTCTGAAAAAATATTTGGGCTTCTAGCTGTGTGTGGGACTTGTTCTATTAGTCCATCTATACTGACCTCCATCAGGTTGCAAACTGAAAATACTTTTTTGTCTGCATCTAGCTCTGAAAAAATATTTGGCCTTCTAGCAGTGTGTGGGACTTTCTCTATTAGTCCATCTATACTGACCTCCATCAGGTTGCAAATTAAAAATAATTTTTATCTGCATCTACCTCTGAAAAAATATTTGGGCTTCTAGCTGTGTGTGGGACTTGTTCTATTAGTCCATCTATACTGACCTCCATGAGGTTGCAAACTGAATATAATTTTTTTCTGCATCTAGCTCTGAAAAAATATTTGGCCTTCTAGCAGTGTGTGGGACTTTCTCTATTAGTCCATCTATACTGACCTCCATCAGGTTGCAAATTAAAAATAATTTTTATCTGCATCCAGCTCTGAAAAAATATTTGGCCTTCTAGCAGTGTGTGGGACTTTCTCTATTAGTCCATCTATACTGACCTCCATCAGGTTGCAAATTAAAAATAATTTTTTGTCTGCATCTAGCTCTGAAAAAATATTTGGCCTTCTAGCAGTGTGTGGGACTTTCTCTATTAGTCCATCTATACTGACCTCCATCAGGTTGCAAACTGAATATATTTTTTTTCTGCATCTACCTCTGAAAAAATATTGGGCTTCTAGCTGTGTGTGGGACTTGTTCTATTAATCCATCTATACAGACCTCCATCAGGTTGCAAACTGAATATAATTTTTTTCTGCATCTACCTCTGAAAAAATATTTGGGCTTCTAGCTGTGTGTGGGACTTGTTCTATTAGTCCATCTATACTGACCTCCATCAGGTTGCAAATTAAAAATAATTTTTATCTGCATCTACCTCTGAAAAAATATTTGGGCTTTTAGCTGTGTGTGGGACTTGTTCTATTAGTCCATCTATACTGACCTCCATCAGGTTGCAAACTGAATATAATTTTTTTCTGCATCTAGCTCTGAAAAAATATTTGGCCTTCTAGCAGTGTGTGGGACTTTCTCTATTAGTCCATCTATACTGACCTCCATCAGGTTGCAAATTAAAAATAATTTTTATCTGCATCCAGCTCTGAAAAAATATTTGGCCTTCTAGCAGTGTGTGGGACTTTCTCTATTAGTCCATCTATACTGACCTCCATCAGGTTGCAAACTGAATATATTTTTTTTCTGCATCTACCTCTGAAAAAATATTGGGCTTCTAGCTGTGTGTGGGACTTGTTCTATTAATCCATCTATACAGACCTCCATCAGGTTGCAAACTGAATATAATTTTTTTCTGCATCTACCTCTGAAAAAATATTTGGGCTTCTAGCTGTGTGTGGGACTTGTTCTATTAGTCCATCTATACTGACCTCCATCAGGTTGCAAACTGAATATAATTTTTTTCTGCATCTAGCTCTGAAAAAATATTTGGGCTTCTAGCTGTGTGTGGGACTTTCTCTATTAGTCCATCTATACTGACCTCCATCAGGTTGCAAATTAAAAATAATTTTTTGTCTGCATCTAGCTCTGAAAAAATATTTGGCCTTCTAGCAGTGTGTGGGAGTTTCTCTATTAGTCCATCTATACTGACCTCCATCAGGTTGCAAACTGAATATATTTTTTTTCTGCATCTACCTCTGAAAAAATATTGGGCTTCTAGCTGTGTGTGGGACTTGTTCTATTAATCCATCTATACAGACCTCCATCAGGTTGCAAACTGAATATAATTTCTTTCTGCATCTACCTCTGAAAAAATATTTGGGCTTCTAGCTGTGTGTGGGACTTGTTCTATTAGTCCATCTATACTGACCTCCATCAGGTTGCAAACTGAAAATAATTTTTTGTCTGCATCTAGCTCTGAAAAAATATTTGGCCTTCTAGCAGTGTGTGGGACTTTCTCTATTAGTCCATCTATACTGACCTCCATCAGGTTGCAAATTAAAAATAATTTTTATCTGCATCTACCTCTGAAAAAATATTTGGGCTTCTAGCTGTGTGTGGGACTTGTTCTATTAGTCCATCTATACTGACCTCCTTGAGGTTGCAAACTGAATATAATTTTTTTCTGCATCTAGCTCTGAAAAAATATTTGGCCTTCTAGCAGTGTGTGGGACTTTCTCTATTAGTCCATCTATACTGACCTCCATCAGGTTGCAAATTAAAAATAATTTTTTGTCTGCATCTAGCTCTGAAAAAATATTTGGCCTTCTAGCAGTGTGTGGGACTTTCTCTATTAGTCCATCTATACTGACCTCCATCAGGTTGCAAACTGAATATATTTTTTTTCTGCATCTACCTCTGAAAAAATATTGGGCTTCTAGCTGTGTGTGGGACTTGTTCTATTAATCCATCTATACAGACCTCCATCAGGTTGCAAACTGAATATAATTTTTTTCTGCATCTACCTCTGAAAAAATATTTGGCCTTCTAGCTGTGTGTGGGACTTGTTCTATTAGTCCATCTATACTGACCTCCATCAGGTTGCAAATTAAAAATAATTTTTATCTGCATCTACCTCTGAAAAAATATTTGGGCTTTTAGCTGTGTGTGGGACTTGTTCTATTAGTCCATCTATACTGACCTCCATCAGGTTGCAAACTGAATATAATTTTTTTCTGCATCTAGCTCTGAAAAAATATTTGGCCTTCTAGCAGTGTGTGGGACTTTCTCTATTAGTCCATCTATACTGACCTCCATCAGGTTGCAAATTAAAAATAATTTTTATCTGCATCCAGCTCTGAAAAAATATTTGGCCTTCTAGCAGTGTGTGGGACTTTCTCTATTAGTCCATCTATACTGACCTCCATCAGGTTGCAAACTGAATATATTTTTTTTCTGCATCTACCTCTGAAAAAATATTGGGCTTCTAGCTGTGTGTGGGACTTGTTCTATTAATCCATCTATACAGACCTCCATCAGGTTGCAAACTGAATATAATTTTTTTCTGCATCTACCTCTGAAAAAATATTTGGGCTTCTAGCTGTGTGTGGGACTTGTTCTATTAGTCCATCTATACTGACCTCCATCAGGTTGCAAACTGAATATAATTTTTTTCTGCATCTAGCTCTGAAAAAATATTTGGGCTTCTAGCTGTGTGTGGGACTTTCTCTATTAGTCCATCTATACTGACCTCCATCAGGTTGCAAATTAAAAATAATTTTTTGTCTGCATCTAGCTCTGAAAAAATATTTGGCCTTCTAGCAGTGTGTGGGACTTTCTCTATTAGTCCATCTATACTGACCTCCATCAGGTTGCAAACTGAATATATTTTTTTTCTGCATCTACCTCTGAAAAAATATTGGGCTTCTAGCTGTGTGTGGGACTTGTTCTATTAATCCATCTATACAGACCTCCATCAGGTTGCAAACTGAATATAATTTCTTTCTGCATCTACCTCTGAAAAAATATTTGGGCTTCTAGCTGTGTGTGGGACTTGTTCTATTAGTCCATCTATACTGACCTCCATCAGGTTGCAAACTGAAAATAATTTTTTGTCTGCATCTAGCTCTGAAAAAATATTTGGCCTTCTAGCAGTGTGTGGGACTTTCTCTATTAGTCCATCTATACTGACCTCCATCAGGTTGCAAATTAAAAATAATTTTTATCTGCATCCAGCTCTGAAAAAATATTTGGCCTTCTAGCAGTGTGTGGGACTTTCTCTATTAGTCCATCTATACTGACCTCCATCAGGTTGCAAATTAAAAATAATTTTTTGTCTGCATCTAGCTCTGAAAAAATATTTGGCCTTCTAGCAGTGTGTGGGACTTTCTCTATTAGTCCATCTATACTGACCTCCATCAGGTTGCAAACTGAATATATTTTTTTTCTGCATCTACCTCTGAAAAAATATTGGGCTTCTAGCTGTGTGTGGGACTTGTTCTATTAATCCATCTATACAGACCTCCATCAGGTTGCAAACTGAATATAATTTTTTTCTGCATCTACCTCTGAAAAAATATTTGGGCTTCTAGCTGTGTGTGGGACTTGTTCTATTAGTCCATCTATACTGACCTCCATCAGGTTGCAAATTAAAAATAATTTTTATCTGCATCTACCTCTGAAAAAATATTTGGGCTTCTAGCTGTGTGTGGGACTTGTTCTATTAGTCCATCTATACTGACCTCCATCAGGTTGCAAACTGAATATAATTTTTTTCTGCATCTACCTCTGAAAAAATATTTGGCCTTCTAGCAGTGTGTGGGACTTTCTCTATTAGTCCATCTATACTGACCTCCATCAGGTTGCAAACTGAATATATATTTTTTCTGCATCTACCTCTGAAAAAATATTTGGGCTTCTAGCTGTGTGTGGGACTTTCTCTATTAGTCCATCTATACTGACCTCCATCAGGTTGCAAATTGAATATAATTTTTTTCTGCATCTAACCCAGCCAATAGTTTTGGCCTAATACCACAGTTTGGCCACTCAGCTCTGCTCGGTTCCCATCCATTGTTTTTTTGTGCAAACAACTCCAGAGTTGTGAATTAGTTAACCACCAAAATGAGTGGAAAAAGGCCTGCTGCTGGTGGAAAGGGGAATAGGCGTGTTGGGAAGGGGAAAAAATGTTGTGTCCGTGGGGTAGGTGTTAAAGCAACAGTAACATCTGCAGAAGAAAGACCATCTTCCAGCCAAACTAAAATGTCTACTTCTTTTAGCGGACAATGTGATATGATCCCTTTCTTACGGCCACGCCAATCGCTACAAATTCCAGATGAGGCACAAAAACAGCAGGTGCTTCAACGGATATCAAGTGCTCCTTTAAGTGGGCTCTCCTCCACATCAACTTCAACATCACAAATACTCCAGTCCTCAAAGGTGTCACCCCAATCGCACTTGCTTCTTCACAGCTCCCAAATCTCCAGCTGCCCGTTTGAGTATGAGGTAGAACAGATGGTTGAGTCTGCAGAGCTGTTTACTCATACTATAGCCTGGGAATCAGAGGTCGACTCCAGCGCTTCTGTGAATCCAGACGAGGAAATGATCTGCACTGATGCCCAGAATCTTTATGAATCGGATCCAGGACCAGACGCAGAAGGATCTGACCATAATGTAGACCCTCATTCCCAAACTGTAACTCCTGTTGGTGGAGACAATGAGGAAGACGATGATGAGACTCAAATACCTGATTGGAGCGACAACTTTAGTTTTTTGTCAGGGCAGGAACAGGTTGGCTCTGAGGACGACGGGTGTGATAACGCACAGGGTGATGATGATGAGGTTGGAGATCCCACTTACTGTCAACCCACAGTCAGCCAAGAGATGAGGTCAGCAGAGGAGGTGGAGGAAGATGCTAGTGACGACGAGGTCAGGTTGCGCCTTCCTGGACAGAGACGTACTACTGGAAGCACATCAACAACTGCATCCTCAAACACAACTCTGCCTCTCACCACAAGTCGTGGTGGCTCTTCAGGTCGCATGGGTGCTAAGCCTTGCATAGCCTGGGCATTTTTTCAGATCGATAAAGATGACCCAACTCGTGTTATCTGTAACATTTGTCAGCAAAAGCTAAGTAGAGGCCAAAAAATACATAGTTTGAGTACTTCATGCATGAACCGGCACATGGACATGAAGCATAAGTTGCAGTGGGAAGCTCAGTGTGCTACAATGCGGCCTAGCCGGCCGGGCCAACCACCGTCTGCCATATCTTGTGCATCCGCGGCCTCTTCATCCTCTGTGACTGGGGGGACAGCAGTCACACCTGTTTTGGGGCGCAGACCTGCCACCTCTTTACCCGCAACAGCCAGCGTGATTGGCAGGTCATCATTTTCTTTGGAGGTGGTAACACCAGCTGGTGTTGAGCGCTGTCCGACATCGATAGCACCACCTTTGGATCAAGGCAACCTAACATGTCCGCCTGCATCTTCCTCACAGACCGGCAGTTTGCCGGGGACACCCTTATCAACCCTGTCTAAGCACAATAGCCAGCCCTCGGTCCCTCAGATGTGGACAAGTAAAAGACCATTTCCTCCTAGCCATGAGAAAGCTAAGAGGTTGAATTTCACCACCTGCAAGCTCTTGGCTACAGAAATGCTGCCTTTCCGCCTGGTGGACACAGAAGATTTTCGAGACCTTATGTCCGTCGCAGTGCCCCAGTACCAGATGCCCAGTCGGCACTACTTCTCAAAGAAAGGTGTGCCTGCGCTCCACCAGCATGTCGCACACAACATCACCGCTTCTTTGAGAAATTCTGTGTGTGACAGGGTGCATTTCACCACAGACACTTGGACGAGTAGGCATGGACAGGGGCGTTACATGTCGCTGACTGGGCACTGGGTAACTATGGTGACAGCAGGACAAGGGGCTGCTGTCCAAGTCTTGCCGTCCCCACGAGTTGTGCGTCAATCCTCTTTATGTCAAAGTTCCTCCACTGCTTCTGCCTCCTCAACCTCCTCTCGGTCTTCCACCTGCACCCAAAGCCTGTCTGGTCATGCCACAAGCTTTCTAACTGCGCAGAAGGGATCCTGCACACCTCCTTACTATGCTGGCAGTAGGGCTCAACGTCATCAGGCGGTTTTTACTTTGAAATGTCTGGGAAATGTGAGTCACACAGCTGAGGAGTTGTGGTCAGCTCTGGAGAACCAATTTCATGAATGGTTGTCTCCACTGGACCTGAAACCAGGGAAGGCCGTGTGCGACAATGCTGCAAACCTGGGTGCGGCCCTTCGCCGGGGCAATGTCACACACGTGCCTTGTATGGCTCACGTGTTGAACCTGGTTGTCCAGCAATTTTTAACCCACTATCCCAGACTAGATGGCCTTCTGCAGAGGGCACGGTCGCTGTGTGCTCACTTCCGCCGTTCGCATCCCGCAGCTCAGCGACTTACATCTCTACAGAAGTCGTTGCGCCTGCCACTTCACCGGCTAAAATGCGATGTGCCTACCCGGTGGAATTCAACTCTGCACATCTTGCAGCGACTGTGGCAGCACCGACAAGCCCTGGTGCAATACGTTCTGACGTATAGCCTGGGCCAACGAGATCCGGAGGTGGGGCAAATCACGCTGGAGGAGTGGTCTCAGATAAGGGACCTATGCACCCTTCTGCACAGTTTTGAAATGGCGACGAAGATGTTTAGTGCTGACGATGCCATTATCAGCATGACTATTCCGGTGATTTACATGCTGGAGCACATGTTAAACAGAATTCGGAGTCAGGTGGTGGCACAAGAGGAGGTGGAGGAAGTAGAGGAGGAGTTGTTGTATGCGGAAGGGCTAACATCTGCAAGGTCCAGACGGTCGGCAGCACCAAGGCGGCAGGCATGTGAGGGTGGGGGAGATGGTTTTACCAGGGCGCATGGTAGCAGCCAAACTAGTGAGGAAGGTGCAGGAGCCCAGGAAAAAGTGGAGGACGAACTGATGGAAGACTCATCAGATGAGGGAGACCTTGATCACATTTCTGTTGTGCGAGGTTGGGGGGAGAGGACAGAGGAAGGAAGCATGATTGTTACCTCGCCACCAACACAACAGGGACTTGGTGCTCCTGGATGCGCAACACACATGAGTGCCTTCTTGCTGCACTACCTGCAACATGACCCTCGAATTGTGAGAATTAGAAATAATCCTGACTACTGGGTTGCCACACTGTTAGATCCCCGGTACAAAAGTAAATTTGCAGAAATTATTCCTGCCATAGAAAGGGATGCACGCATGCAGGAGTATCAGCAGAGACTGTTGCAGAATCTTACATGTGCTTTTCCACAAAACACCAGTGGTGCACGTAGTGAATCTCACAGTTCCAACTTGCCAACCGTGGGACCGTCAAGTGTTCAGCACTCAAACCGTAACAGAACCACAGTATCTGCTGGTAACATCAATTTTGCGGAATCATTTCACCACTTTTTTAGCCCATCCTTTGCAAGGCCACAGGAGACAAGAAGTCTGACACATAGTCAACGCCTAGAGACGATGGTACAGGAGTATCTCCAAGTAAACATTGAAGCCATGACTGTGTCACTGGACCCTTGCTCTTTTTGGGCTTCCAATCTGGATAAATGGCCGGAGCTAGCCACTTACGCCTTGGAGATCTTGTCATGCCCCGCAGCCAGCGTTCTGTCTGAACGTGTGTTCAGCGCTGCTGGTGGTGTGCTGACAGATAAGCGCATGCGGCTCTCCACTGATAATGTAGACAGACTCACGTTCATAAAGATGAACAAATCATGGATCCGAAACGACTTTTCTACCCCTGTGTCATCCTGGGGAGAGTAAAAGCTTGATGATTGGTTAAAATCACCCTACCAACTGTTTTAAGCTTTCAAATTACTAATCATGTTTATCTGTATCTTGACTGGAAAATAATTTGGGCTTTGTAGCAGTGTGCAGCACTGATCCTATTAGCCCATCTATACTAAGCTCCACCAGATTTAAAATTAATAATAATTTGTAGCTGCATCTAGCCCGGAAAATAATTTTGGGGCTCCGAGATGCGCAAGACACATAAGTGCCTTCTTGCTGCACTACCTGCAACATGGCCCTCATATTGTCAGAATTCGAAGTAATCATGACTACTGGGTTGCCACACTCTTAGATCCCCCAAACTTTTCGATCAACCTTTTCATTTTAATAAAGACCAAAAAAATGGTCATTTTTGAAATTATAAGCATTAGCAGGTTATTAGAAACTGAAATCAAACAGTTTTCAACTCAAAACTTTATTCTAGGTGATGTTACATTTTCACATAGGACCCCTTGTTCGAAAGGAGCTTCTGAACTCTCTCGTCCATTGAATTTGTCAGGTTTTGGATGGTTTCTGCTTCAATTGTTTTGCATGAGGACAGAATACCCTCCCAGAGCTGTTGCTTAGATGTGAACTGCCTCCCGCCATCATAGACACTCCTTTTGATGATGCTCCAGAGGTTCTGAATGGGGTAGAGGTCAGGGGAGCATGGGGGTCACACCATAAGTTTGTCCCCTTTTATGCCCATATCAGCCAGAGATGCAGATGTTTTATGTGCAGCATGAGATGGTGCATTATCATGCAAAAAAATGATCTTGCTGTGAAATACATGGTTCTTCTTCTTGAACCATGGCAGGAAGTGCTGTTTGAGAAAATCCACATACATTATGGAGTTCATCTTTAGCGCCTTCAGGGATCCTAAAGGGGCCGACAATCTCTCTCCCCATGATTCCAGCTCAAAACATTACTCCACCTCCTCCTTGTTGGCGCTGTAGCCGTGTTTGCGTGGGGTGTCCATCAACCAGCCATCCTCCACTCCATCCATCTGGACCATCGAGCGCTGCACGGCACTCATCCGTGAACAAAACAGTTTTGAAATCAGTCTTCATGTAATGTTTGGCCCACTGGAGCCGTTTCTGCTTGTGTGAAGTGGATAGAGGAGGTCGACAGGATGGCATATGCACAGCTGCAAACCTCTGAAGGACCCTGCATCTTGTTGTTCGGGGGACGTTGGAGGCACCAGCAGCTTCAAAAACTTGTCTGCTGCTATGACAAGGCTTTTTTGCCGCTGCTCTTTTAACCTGACGTAATTGCCTGTAGGAAAGAGTCCTCAATTTGCCCTTATCAGCACGCACACGTGTGTACTGTGAATCAGCTACATACTTCTTGATTGCCAAGACACTTCATCCTGATCATCGCACAATGTTGATTGTAGTCATGCCTTGACCTAAACACTCCACAATTTGTTGCTTCTCAGCAGCAGACACATCCTTTTTTTTTCCCATTTTGGCAGAAAATGTAGGCTGCTTAATAATGTGAGACAGCCTTCTTAAGTAGTCTTGCCTTTCATTGGACACACCTGCCAAACTAATTAGCACAGGTGTCTGCAATTGCTTACAGTGATATAAAGAGCCCTGACACACATCACCATCAATGAGTTTAACTGACAAACAAACAAATTCTTCCCTTATCACTCCTAAACACTTTTTGCATAATAATTTGGAACACAGTGTACATGTGCTTTTCCACAAAACACCAGTGGTTCACGTAGTGAATCTTACAGTTCTAACTTGCCAACCGTGGTCTGTATGGAGTTGTTCAATAAAGGGCCCAAAATTAAGATAACATAGATGGGAGAGGTCTCTATGAATAGGAATTCCTAAGTATTTGATACCCTGTGAGGGCCAGGCAAAGGGAAAGTTGGACTGGATGGAATCCTATATGGATTTGGGGAGGGAGACATCGAGGGCCTCAGACTTCGCTGCATTGATTTTAAAATTTGACCATGTAACAAAGTGATCTATTTCAGCCATAACAGCATGGATGGATATATGTGATTGAGTGATATATACTAGTACATCATCAGCAAATAGAGAGCACTTGTACTCGGTGCCTCCCACCTCAATCCACCTAATATTGGGGTTATGGCGAATTGATGAGAGCAAGTGCTCCGTCACTAGGATGTATAAGAGAGGGGACAGAGGACATCCCTGCCTTGTCCCATTGGTGATTGTGAAAGGTGATGAAAATGTTCTGATGCACCCCCTGGGCCTTGGGACACCCGGAGCCGGACCCTTTTTGGTGGATGCTGGTGGTTGTAGTCTTCGTGGCGGCGACCCGGTTCCGTGGCTCAGGGTGGTCAAACCAGTGGCGGAACTATTTATGTGGTTTTGATGTTTAAATGTCCGACTACGCCACCCGTGGATTGCGGTCAGAGTGAACCGCCGCTGCAGGGCAGACCGCTGAGGCTGGTGTTGTGGGTGCAGCAGAGCGTAGCATAATTCCCCACGGGAGGAGTATAGCCTCAGGGCAGTGTATGCGGAGGATGGGGGTGATGGTGCAGGGCAGCAGCAGTAACGACACGGAGTCAGTGATGCAGTCCAGGGCCTTTACTCACAGTTCTTATTATCCAGACCACGTCTACAGGTAACGGCTGCCCACGTCGTACTGTGCTCACCAGGTGAGGGGCTCAGACAACTCCCAGATAACTTTGGAGCGCTTCACAGGACCCCCTTTGTGTGTCCTTTGTCTGGCCTTTCTTACCAACCCTTCTGTCCGGCTGCCTCGGGCCTCCTCTTGGTAAACTTGGTGCCAGTTTCCCTGACCCTATGTGCTGCCCTCCTAGCGGGTGTAGCGAGGGGCTGCGCCACATAAAATGTCACAGCCTCCGGTTTCTAGCTGAGGGTCGTTTCCTGCCTCCACTAGTTTCGGGGACCGGTCTCCCCCTTTGGCCTGACCCCTCCATGCAGGTGGATTCGGGCGTGCGGTGGCGACTCGCCCGTCCGCACCCCTGGGATCCCTTCGTTCCTCGTTCCTGGAGCCTTCTCCGCTCCTCTTCCTTCCTTCTCCCTCTTCCAGGCCTGGGCCTCTGTTACTAGGCCCGCCTCCGGAGCAGAGCTCATGCAGAGCCCCTGCTCCCTGCCACTTCTGCTCAGACTTCTCTGCACTGAACTAAGATGGTGCCCACCTTTTATACTCCCTTCTCAATGCACCCAGGAACTGCTTCCTCCCTGCTCCTGCACTACAGGGTTCCCCTTCCTCAGTGTTCCCTCCCCCCACTCCAGCCAGGGACAGAGACTGTCGTGCCCATCTCAGGGGCATATTGGTCTCCCTGCCCCACGGCAATGTGGTGTAATGCATGCAGGTGTCGGGTCCTGATCCACACTCCATCCTTACCTGAGAGTGAGATATCACACCTCTGGGTGAGGTGCAATACCTCTGTAGCAACCGAGCCCTCAGGGTGCTACAGTTCCATTTATCTTCAGCCTAGGTGACGTATTGCGATACAGGGCCGTGATTTTGGCTATAAAAGGGTCCCCTAAACCCCTACCCCAAGCTTTTTAAGAGAATCATATATGGCGTGCCAGGAGACTCTATGGAATGCTTTCTCAGCATCCAACGAGAGTATCTAATTACAAATTTTTAACTGCATCTAGCCCAGGAAATACTTTGTGCCTAGTAGCAGTGTCTGCTAGCCAGCGGATTATCCCGGCTGTTAAGCAAGCTACACCACCTGTAGTTTGGACACTTAATTTTTTCAAAGGAAATGCTTCGGGACCACGGGATACTCAGTGAAGAGCATCAGGAGGCACCCCAAGGCATAGGGGCTGGGACTGGCAGTAGGATGCCTTGCGGTGGACAGCCGAGCTCGATCCTTATAAAAGCTTTTTAACTGCAGCAGCTTTAGTGGACGCTACTGGAGCTGGAATTACGCGGCTGCTGGCATGAGACTTGCCCTCCAATAGATCTTTGTAAATGGATTTAAAGTGTATTCATTCAAATTAGAGAGACAATTTAAATTAAAAAGCTTAGAGCTGCCTCCACCACAGGGGGGCTCGCTCGACCCACCAGCGGACAGGCACCAGTATTGGGAGAGGGGGGCTGGCCGTCAGGGTTCACCGCGGCTCTGGCACAAACCCGGCGACACGGAGGTGGCACGGGCAGGAGCGGACTGAACGTGTCGGCTTCTCACTTTTTGGATTTTAGAAGGGCATGACATGCCTATATCTGTGTCTCCCCCTCCTTTTACTCCTCCACCTCTTTTCTTTTCTCATGACTATATGTACTTGTCACTTTTCCATGTGTTAGTTGTGTCTTCTGAGCAGTTTGTCAGCTTTTGGACACCTTTGAAGGTGTTTTCTATGTGTTTCTATGTGTTTTTGTTTGCCTGCCATTGGTTTTAACGGTGTTCGAAGGTGTTCGACGAACAGTTCGACGTACAGTTCGGCGAACACACGGGTGTTCGACGAACCGAACCGAACTCGAACACTACGGGGGTGGCTCAACACTAGTGGTGACCACCGGTGAGAGAGACTGCAGGAGATGTGAAGGAATGGGGTCGCTGTTGCAGGTTGTAGGTCGAGAAGAAATGAGGAGCTGGGTAACTTCTTCTTCTGTAACAGGCTCAAAGATGGCTAGTGAGCTTGAAGTGCGGCAGGGAAGGGGATCCAGGCACTGGGGAGATTGGGCTGAGATGTCCTGCTGGATGTGGTTGATTTTTTCTAAGAAATAAGTGGCCAGATCCTCCCCGCTGAGGTTGGTGGTGGGGGCCTGTGCTTTAGGTTTCAGAAGGGAGTTTAAGGTTTCAAAAAGTTGTTTTCGATTGTTGGACAGTGAAGTGATGAGAGTGATGAAGTAGGATTGTTTGGCCAGATGAAGGGCAGAGTTATAGGTTTTGAGCATGAATTTATAGTGGATGAAGTCCTCTGCTAAAAGAGATTTTCTCCACTGACGTTCAGCACACCTTGAGCAACGCTGAAGAAAGCGTGTCTGCATTGTGTGCCAGGGCTGCCGCTGTCTGTGTCGCGTCTTTCTGCGCGTAGAAGGTGCTGCTTCATCTAGGGCGCTCTTCAGTGTATTATTGTAGTGTGACAATGCTAAGTTCGGACAGGAGAGAGAGGAGATGGGGTCTAAAGATGTGTGGAGATTGTCCATAAGCTGCTGTGTATTAATGGTACGTGTATTCCTATAAGTGTGGTAAGTGGGGGTGTCCCGGGTGAGGAGACAGTTCTTGACAGAGAAGGAAAGAAGGTTATGGTCCGAGAGCAGGAGAGGGGAGTTAGTAAAGTCATGCAGCAAGCAGAGACGGGAGAAGACCAGGTCCAGAGTATTCCCGTCTTCGTGCGTAGGAGAATTAGTAAATTGTGAGAGACTGAATGAAGAGGTTAGAGAAAGTAGATGAGAGGCAGATTGGGAGAGGGGATCATTGATGGGGATGTTAACGTCTCCCATAACGATGGTGGGGATGTCACAGGATAAAAAGTGAGGAAGCCAGGTGGCAAAGTATCCAGGAACTGGCGGGAGGAGCCTGGAGGGCAATACACAACCTCCACTCACAGGGAGAAGGGTTTGAAGAGTCTGACGGTGTGGACTTCAAAGGAAGGAAACATAAGTGAGGGAACTGGGGGGATGACCTGGAAAGCACATTGTGGTGAAAGGAGCAAACCAACACCTCCACCCTGTCTATTCTCAGGTCAGGCGGTATGTGAAAATTTCAGCCCACCAAATGAGAGAGCAACAGCTGGGGTGGTGTCTGAATGCTTGATCCAGGTTTCAGTAATAGCCAGAAGGTTAAGGGAATTAGAGAGGAAAAAATCGTGAATGTAAAGGTACGGTCACACTTAGCGACACTACAGCGATCCCGACAATGATACGACCTGACAGGGATCGTTGCTGCGTCGCTATGTGGTCGCTGGTAAGATGTCAAACAGTCAGATCTTCCCAACGATGCAGCAATGATGCGGCGACCCGTAGCGACCTGTATAACGATGCACGCCTATTTGTTTCTGTGTCTGAGTCACCAACGAGGTCATTTGTAAGGTGTCAAACACACCGATGCATGCTACCCAGCGGGACCTCAACGATCAAAGAAATGTCCAGACCATTCCGACACGACCAGCGATCTCACAGCAGGGGCCTGGTCGTTGCTACATGTCAAACGTAGCGAGATCGCTACTGAGGTCGCTGTTGCGTCACAAAACTTGTGACTCAGCAGCAATCTCGCTAGCGATCTCGCTTAGTGTGACTCGCCTTTAGTTAGTTTGTTACACACAGACCGTGCGTTCCAGAGAGCACAGTGGAAAGCAATAGGAGAGGGCATGCACTGAATGTTAATAAGATTAGCAGGGCTTCTATAGGCAGCTGGAGGAGAGTGGAGGGAGGCCCAGGATTGGGGGAGATGTCGCCAGCGACTAGTAGAAGGAGAAAAAAGAGAAAGAGCAGGTGGTGCAATGATTTGCATGAACATTTTGAGTGCCGTATGGAGGTAGTGGATGGTTTGGAGTGGGTGAGAAATGTTAGTAGAGCCTCAGAGTTATTCATGGGAGAGGGGAGAAGTGAGGGGTTGATATGGAGAGAATGCACAGAATGTGTTAAAGGGCGGGTGAGATGTGAGAAAGCAGAGGTTAAAACAAGTAAGAAGCAGATTGCTATGACCAATGCATAATGCAATACAACTGACCAAGAAGCAGCATGTTTGTATGAATATCTAATGCACCTTACCTGTCTCCTGCCCTGTCCAACTGCCGTTGTATAACTGCTTATTAAAAGCACTTTAAGCTATTGCACTTAAAGTTTATTGCACGCGTGCTATCCTGAGCCAAAGCTGAATGTATATGAATTGAAATGTCTGCTAACATGCAGTACCAATTGGCCAAACTGAGTAATTAGCCAATTAGCACAAGGCCAGAGCAGGCCATAAAACTGTGAGATAGATAGATAGATAGATAGATATGTGAGGGGTACAGGGTGGTAGTAGTGGCGAGACCCTGCAGTTGTTGTGCATTTACATTCTCACCCTGTCCGCCCACAAATAAAAGATAATGTCCATGTTGTCTTGTGATTTGCATGTAGTGCACAACACTCACAGTTTCTTGTTGTTTCTCCATCTTCTTTAGGAGTCCAGTAGTTGAAGGCAAGCAATCACTTTCACACTCTGTTTCTTTTATATAAAAACCAACTTTACTTAACCTTTTCTTCAGTTCAGTTATGGTCATTAATACATTCTTTTGGGACATCACCGTTACAGTTTCCTCTTCTGTCCCTTCCTGTCCTGTCCTCAGAGTTAGTTTCCCCAGTACCATAGGCTTTCCAAAACACAGTCCTACTCTCCTCAGGTATGTCCCCGTCCGCTCTCCCCTCCTTAGGAGTAGTGAAGGCCGGCTCCATCAGTTCTTCCACAGGCCTCGGACGTTTAGGGAATTGTCCACTTTATCATTCCCCCAGCTGCCTAACTCTTTTTCCATCATCCGTCTGCATCTCTATTGACCTTCAGTCCCCAGGGCCCTGAACTTCTCCTCAGTTTTCCTCCAGTACAGACTTAACATTACCAACAGCAACTACAGCTCTGACTGAACTGATTCCTGACAGGAAAGAAAAAAACGTTGCTCCCCTCTTGCCCAAACTCCTCCCCCTTTTTAACTGAACCAATCAGCAACCGTCTCCGTTGGTCGCTGGGCAAACTTCTCCCTTCACCAATGACCTGCCGTATTCACCCACTAATAAGGTACACTAAACTTCCTATACTCTACACTGTGCCTTATCTTCTATATACTAATAGGCCCAGCACTGCCTGTCAGCCCCAATGTTTCTATCTATCACTAAGTAAACCCTAGGCAGTGTCCTATGCTTTCCCTATATACCATATATAAATAACATTATACAATAATCACAATACATTACATTAACTGTGTACATTAATGCCTATAAAACAATGCAGATTTATATATTAATATAGTCACCAAAATATAATAAAACCATACACTTGGTACAAACACTGTTTAGAGAGGGAGAGGCATATGACAGCCCCTGTCACACCCTTACAGATAGATAGATAGATAGATAGATAGATAGAGAACTAGAGAGATCGATATACATAGATAGATAGATAGATAGATAGATAGATAGATAGATAGATAGATAGAGAGATAGAGAAATAGAGAGATCGAGATAGATAGATAGATAGAGAACTAGAGAGATTGATATAGATAGATAGATAGAGAACTAGAGAGATCGATAGAGATAGATGGATAGATAGATAGATAGAGAGAGAAATAGAGAGAAATAGAGATAGATAGAGATAGATGATAGAGAAATAGATACAGAGAGAAATAGAGAGATAGATAGAGATCGATAGATAGATTGATTGATTTTGCAGTTTTTTATTTTCCATTCTGCCATTTCTTTCCTTACTTTTTCAGTCATCGTGTACAAATCTTTTAGGTTCCATGTGGTTAACCACTGTCATTTATAATTGTAGCGTTTGTTCAGTGCTGCATCTACATAACATGATTAATATCATTTTAATAGTGCCATCTGCTGGCTGAGAATCTTCCCATCTGTTTAATTTAATTGCTATTGTAAGAATGTATCTACATACTGCAATTTTATTTTATGTTGGTGTTTTTCTGTAGTTTTTACACCCATTTAATTTTTTATACTTTCTAAATGTAAGCACTCATTGAACAATGAACCTTAGGAGCATTTTGTAACAGCCATTCCATTACTATTATGATTTCCCAATGGTTTTGCTGTAATGCATGAAGGTTATAAATGGGTTTTTTTTTAAATGGAAATTCATATTTAACAAAAAGAACGCATGAATTCAAGTACAAAGATTATTTTTTTCAATTTCATAGAAATTGTTTGCACATGAATGAAAAGACACGATTTGGACACTCTGTGCATGCTTTTGTTATGTATCAATTTATCCTACAAAAAAAACTAAATATAAAAAACTAAGATGCAAAATAAGAAATATGAAAATATACATAGGTCAAATGAGTAATACTTGTCTTAACCCTTTTCCAATTGAGCGATTTTCTGTTTTTGCGCTTTTGTTTTTTCCTCCATAAGCCATAACTCTTTTATTTTTTTATCGACATGGCTATATGAGGGCTTATTTTTTGTGGGATGAGTTGTAGTTTTGAATGATACCATTCATTTTACCATACGTTGTACTATAAAAATGGGGAAAAAATACAGTGAAATTGAAAAAAAAAACCACAATTCCGCAACTGGTTTTTAGGTTTTGATTTTTTAGAATTCATTGTGCTGTAAAAATGACCTGGCAACACACTTCTCCAGGTCAGTAAATTATAGAGCTTCCAAACTTGTATGTTTGTATTTTTTTTTATTTACAGTAAGTGGAGAAAAAATCTGAAATTTTGTAATATAAAAAATTTTCATTTGAGTTGCCGTTTTCCCAAACCCATGACATTTTCATTTTTATCTCAATGGAGCTGTGTGAGGATATGTTTTTTGTGGGGTGAGTAGACATTTTTATTGATAGCATTTTGAGGTAGGTTCGAAGTTCTAGCATTTTTTGGGCAAAATAGCGACAAAAGAAAAAACTGTAATTCTGGTGTTTTTCGATTACTTTCTCTTTATGACCTTTATCGATTAGATTAATTTAAAATTTTAATAGAACAGACTTTTACAGATGCAGCAATACCAAATATATGTTTTTTTTAGTTCTTTTTATATGTTTATTTTTAATAGGGGATTTGAATTGAATTTTTATATATCTTTTTAATATTTTAAAAAGAGATATTTTTTTTACTTTACTTTTTAGTCCCCCTAGGGTATTTGAAATTGTTGGAAATTGTGATCTCCTGATTACTTGTACTAAATACTGCAATACCTCAGTAGTGCATTATATAGTAAAAGTCGTGGTCTCCTATGAATCTCAAACACAGGCTGATCTTCACAACATCAACAACCATTGAGGCATACACAGAGCCTACAGCAGGCCCCCGACTGCCATGGCTACCCATCGGCTCCTAGTGATCACATCACAGGGGGCCAATGAGTGCATGGCATGCCCCCCCCCCCCCCCCCACACACACACACACACCATTGAACTGCACAGTGTACATGCTTCTGTTTCTGTCAGTGACTGACAGGGGTATTTAAGGGGTTTAAAGCAGTGGGGGGAGCTCAGCTACACTCACTTCTGATAGAGGCAGACGCTGGCTGTGTAACACAGCCAGAGACTGCTAAGTATGATGCGGGCTCAGCTCCTGAGCTAGCAGCCTACACGGGGATCTGACATTCAACAATTGACTTACCAATAAGTCCAAAGTCGAGAGGGGGTTGAATGTGTATTTCCATCTCAGTCAAGCAATGCTATGCGATTTCTGTAATTTCCAAAGAAGTGGGGCATGAAATCTGGTTTTCTCTCCACATATTGACATGAATGGCTGAGATGAGAATAATCCTTTACATTCCACATTCCAATATGTATTTTTATAAATACTTTTTCTTTTCAATAGAAAGGGTTGGACAAAGTCTTACAAAGGGAACACTTAAACAACACAATGTAACCCCAAGTCAATTACACTTCTGTGAAATCAACCTGTCCAGTTATGAAGCAACACTGATTGTGAATCAACTTCTCCTGCTCTTGTGCAAATGGAACAGACAACCAGTAGAAATGTTAGTCAATTAGCAAGACACCCCCTATAAAGGAGTGGTTCAGCAGGTGGTCACCACAGACCATTTCTCTATTCTCATCCTTTTTGGCTGTTTTTTGGTCACTTTTGCATTTTATCATTGCTCTCACCCCTAGAGGTACAGTAGCAAGAAGCGGTGTCTACAACCCACAGAAGTTGCTCAGGTAGTGCAGCTCATCCAGGATGGCACATCAATGAGAGCTGTGGCAAAAGGGTAGCTGTGTCTGTCAGCACAGTGTCCAGAGCATGGAGCAGATACTGTACCAGGAGAAAGGCCAGTACACCAGGAGACGTGGAGGGGGCAATAGGAGGACAACAACCCAACAGCAGGACCCCTACCTCCTTCTTTGTGCAAGGAGGAACAGGAGAAGCAGTGCCAGAGCCCTGAAAAATGACCTCCAGCAGGCCACTAACATCCATGCGTCTGCTCAAACTGTCAGAAACAGACTCCATGAGGGTGATATGAGGGCACGATGTCCACAAGTGGGTGTTGTACTTACAGCCCAACACCATGCAGGGCAATTGGCATTTGCCAGCGAACACCAAGATTGGCAGATTCCACATTGGCGCCCTGTGTTCTTCACGGATGAGACCGGGTTCACACTGAGCACATGTGACAGATGTGACAGAGTCTGGAGACGCCATGGAGAATGTTCTGCTGCCTGCAACATCCTCCAGCATGACCGGTTTTGGCAGTGGGTCAGTAATGGTATGGGGAGGCATTTCTTTGGAGGGCCAAACAGCCCCCTCCATGTGCTAGCCAGAGATACCCTGACTGCCAATAGGTACCAGGATAAGATCAGACACATTGTGATACCATATGCAGGTGTAGTGGGCCCTGGGTTTCTTCTGTGCATGACAATGCTAGGCCTCATGTGGCTGAAGTGTGTCAGCAGTTCCTGCATGATGAAAGCATTGATGCTTTGGACTGGCCACCCCTTTCCCCAGACCTGAATCCAATCGAGAACATTTGGGACATCATGTTTCATTCCATCCACCAATGCCACGTTGCACCACAAACTGTCCTGGAGTTGACTGATGCTTTAATCCAGGTCTGGGAGGAGATCCCTCAGGAAAACATTCGCAGCCTCATCAGGAGCATGCCCAGGAGTTGTAGGGAGGTCATACAGGCACGTGGAGGCCACACACACTACTGAGCATTATTTCCTTGTCTTGAGGCATTTCCACTGAAGTTGGATTCCACTATGTAAAGGTTAAAACGGAGCCCTAGCAATGCCATGGGCAGAGTGTGCCATGACTCGGCTTTTTAGGGCCAGCAGGGGTTAAGTGCATTGTACGTAGCTGGGTATTTTGGGTCAAAAGTTTAAGGGGACAGTTTACAGGGGGGGTGGATTGGGTCACTTGTTACGGTCATAAAAAAGTGGAAGATCCTGCCCACCTGCCCTTTAATTTTATATGTGGGTGTTAGCTAGACTCAGTCCTATGTTGTAATAATGTCAATTTGGCTTGGCGGTGTGAAGGGGCTCTTGGAGTTGGTGGAAAATTGTGGTAGGGGGGTTGTACATCAAGTAGATGGCACTCTCCAGTTGTGTTTGGAATTTGGAGTGTGGCCTGGCAGAGTTTTGGGACCCTTCAGGGTGGGGTCCCTGGGGAGTCGGTGGCATGGTGAAGGTTTCCGGTGATGGAGGTGCCCTCGAGCTGGTGGTCACAGCTGGGGGTAACACCGGAAGTTTTCAATTGGGTAATGTTAGGCCTTTGGAGCTCCAAGAACCTCCTTCTGCCAAAATGTTATTATTATTGTATGTTTGTTATAATAAAGGCCAATTTGGCCAATTTCATCCAACAGTTAGTTTTGTCGTCATTTAGGGGTGGTAAAATGGGGGATGTTATAGTCAGGTCTTTGGCTAAAGAAAGGCCTCAACAATACTCGAGTTATGAATAAACATTTGCAACTGGAATATTTCACTCAGTGATATCTAGGATGTGGTATTTTAGTGTTCCCTTTATTTTTTTGAGCATTGTATATACAGTATATTGTAGAAAAAAATATCAAGATGCTTTTAGGATATTTTATCAAAGTCTAGACATCACTTGTATAAATTAAAAACCTAAATATATATTTGTATTTGGGCTGAGCAAAACGTTATACCTGTTTTTCTTCTTGTGCAGACTGTCAATCAACGGGTTTCCCATCATAAAAGCAATCTATATCTGTGACAGTTTTATAGGTTACCTACAATGAAAAAGCTGAGCCTTGAGATACATGTATAAATATCCTTTTCTCAGCTTTCTAAATGATTGCTCACATTTCTACCTAACTTATTTATTAAATAGTAATACTTTTCATTGAAATGATCTAAAAAAAAATGATATCACTTCCTTATATTACCTTCCTGTTGTTTTGATAAGGCGAAAGCTGGCTGGATTTGTTTTACTTTGAGCATAATCAAACAAAGGCCCACAAAAAGCTTCTTTGAGAAAGTGAAAAGGAAATATCCAAACACCTCAAACCGAGGAAGTGATGTCATACAATAGATGTATTCTGAATGGGAAGGTCATTATTATCCCCTGCTTAGTTCAGTATTAATAAGGCTGCCAAGCTCCCCTTAGAAGCAGTGTCTAGTTTCCATCTGTGCCAGGCATACAAAAAGGCCTCTGTTATATATTCTGGGAAACCAAATACAGTCAGAGACCTACATATTTTTATTAAACACTGTGAAAGGTATGTTCAGATCTCCTGAAAAATTAACATTCAAAGTGTACAAATACAGAATTAGCCTCAGGCTGAAATCCTTACTTGTTAATCATAAATTAGCATTCTAAAATTGGATAGAAGGAATGTTTGGGACAATTTAATCATCTTCATTTAGTGGAGGTCATTAATGACAGATAATCAGAAAACCATCTATCATATATACAACTGCAGACATTTCCAAAATATTAAGGCACTGTTTCTTCATAGGATTTAAATTTTATGGAAGCATCCATTATATAATCCAAAGTTAGGCAACTTTTTTTCTATTTTAATTGCCCACCAGAGGGCAAGCCTAAATCACTCAGATATTTTGAACTGGTGACATTGCATAACATATATAATATGATATACAATGACTGAATAATACTGTCAGACAGTGACTGAATAATACTGTCATAAAATGAATAATACTGTCATAGAATGACTGAATAATACTGTCATAGAATGTCTGAATAATACTGTCATATAATGTCTGAATAATACTGTCATACAATAAATAATACTGTCAGACAGTGACTGAATAATACTGTCATAAAATGAATAATACTGTCATAGAATGACTGAATAACACTGTCATATAATGTCTGAATAACACTGTCATACAATAAATAATACTGTCAGACAGTGACTGAATAATACTGTCATAGAATGTCCATATCTTCTGTACCCCTCCATTACAAAGTTATTCCCGGTAATAATGGTGCAAATAATCCCTTCAACTAACTGCTGGGGATGCATTTATAGCTGTTGCTCTCTGTACACAGAACGGTGACTGAACCAGCGCTGGCGCCAACCCTATGACTGAAACCCAGACACAACCGGTAGAAATAAAGTACATTTCCTCCTAGCGGCAGGGGTCTAAGTGCCGGTGCCGGGCAGGTTCAGAATGCTATTAACCTTCAGAATAATACTGTAGGTTAACAGTGTTTTTTCCGTGACAGATTCCCTTTAAAGAGATTGTTCCCATTCAGTGGCGTACCGCCAATGGTGGCAGACCACGCAACCGCTATGGGGCCCGGCGGGTGAGGGGGCCCGGCGGGTGAGGGGGCCCGCGACGGCCGCTGCGGTCCGGCGGCTGTGCTGTGCTGACAGTGCTGTACGTTCCTCTAATCTTCCTTTCTGGTTCCTGGTCTGCTGCCGGCTGAATGCTCTGGCTGGATCTGCATAAGAACGTCACGCCTCCTGGCTGACGTAGCTTTCCAGCCAGAGAGCAGCAGTGTGCTGGGCCCGGGCCAGAAGCAGGAAGCAGGAAGTCAGCACATGAAGGTGTGCTGCGTGCACGGAGAGAGAGAGACGGTGAGCAGGGCCGGCAGTGTGTTGTTTTTTTTTTTGTTGTTTTTTTAAATGTGTCCCCTCACTGTGCTGGGCTGGCGCTGCACTTTGCTGACTTCTGACTGGGTGGAGGTGGGGGGCCCCTGGCTGCACGCAATGTGGAGGGTGGGTAGAGGTGGGGGGCCCCTGGCCCTGGCTGCACACAATGTGGAGGGTGGGGGGGGGCCCTGGCTGCACACAATGTGGAGGGTGGGGGGGGCCCTGGCTGCACACAATGTGGAGGGTGGGGGGCCCCTGGCCCTGGCTGCACACAGTGTGGAGGGTGGGTGGAGGTGGGGGGCCCCTGGTCCTGGCTGCACACAATGTGGAGGGTGGGTGGAGGTGGGGGGCCCCTGGCTGCACACAATGTGGAGGGTGGGTGGAGGTGGGGGGCCCCTGGTCCTGGCTGCACACAATGTGGAGGGTGGGTGGAGGTGGGGGGCCCCTGGCTCTGGCTGCACACAATGTGGAGGGTGGGTGGAGGTGGGGGGCCCCTGGCTGCACACAATGTGGAGGGTAGGTGGAGGTGGGGGGCCCCTGGCCCTGGCTGCACACAATGTGGAGGGTGGGTGGAGGTGGGGGGCCCCTGGCTGCACACAATGTGGAGGGTGGGGGAGGGGAGTAAATAGTGGCTGCTGGCTCTGATCCACAGTTTACACATTACAAGGGGTGGAGGAGGTGGGGGGGGGATATTCTGCCTGCACACAATTTGCACATTACAGTGTGGAGGAGGGGGGTAAACTTGGACCATCAGAGGGGCTCACTCGCTGTCGGGGCCCAGGCTGTTCCCCCAGCATCTCTGCTCCACATCTGAAGCTGCAGGGGCGACACTGCACTTTTAATTGTGCTTGTGTTGTTGCCCCGGCTACGTTATTACTAGCAGGCACAGCGCACTGCACGCCGCCATGTCTCTTGAAGTGACCGCATTCACACAGTGCTAGTTGTCCTGCTGGGGGAGCGGCCCAGGCCCTGACGGCGAGTGGGTCCCTCTGATGGTCCAGGGTTGTGTCTGTGACTGTGGCGGCCCTGCACTACCACATGGCTAAGGAGCTGGATGAGGCACAGGCTGGGAGCAAGTGAGCGAGGCTTGTTACCGGCTTCCCCATTCCCCATATTAAAAATATTTCTAATGTCTGTGCAGGCATGATGCTAATATCTGTGTATGACTGTGTTCAAATATGTATGTATGTGTACGTATCTGTGTATATGTTTGTGTATGGATGCAAAAATATGAAGACAGCACTCTTTGAAAAAACTCATTTATTAGTCTATAAGGGCTGATGTGACGTTTCAGCTCCAAATGTGAGCCTTTCTCAAGCCTGTTTGTGTATGTATGCATAGTGTGTACCATGCCTGCTATGTGTGTCCGTGTTTGCGTAGTGTGTGCCTGTGTCTACATATGTAAAGGATGAGGGGGCAGACTGGGCCCTGTCTTGTATATCTATATTTCTCCACCATAAGTCACGTGCAGCATGAATCACAGCTGGCAGCACAATTGCAGCACAGGTATAATATCCTCTGAAACGTTCCATAAATAATGTACTTTGAATAGTTAGCCAGGCAGCCACCATAGCTGGAGATCTCTCCTTATGTACATGTGAGGGAGACCTGACCATCTCTAGCAGCAGAGTTGGATGAAGACAGCCAGGTGCAGTGCTGGACTAGTCTCCTCTCTGGCTATGGTTCCTGTTTAGATCTACAAAGTACATAATGTACCTTGCTGCAATTGTTCTACAAGACTGCAGTTCATGCTGCCATTACCATACATTGGGCAGTGTGAATCAGGTAACAGGTTTCCTGTAGAAATAAATGAGATTTATAATGTCCAGCCTGCTTTGTATGGGGGACATGGCACATGGCATTATGTTTCATGTATTCTGGCATAAATTTTTTTTTCATTGCCTTCAGACCTTAATCCTGAATCTGCCTTGTCAAGGACCAAATCTCAACAGGGAAATCGGCTAACAGCTATAATAAGCTGAGACGGTCCTGCTTAATCTTCCATTTTGACTTTTACAAGGAATATATCAAGTTGGATGTAAGTGTTTTTCCTTTTTTTTTTTTTACTCAAATGAGAAAAAATGAAAGACTAGCTATAAAATTTTAATTGTCTTCTATTTCAAGGCAATCTTTTTCTTGGACAATGTTTGGTCTATATAACATGCATGCTTGGAGTTAAGAGCACTTGTTGATCCTTTTTTTTTTTTTTTGGCGGGGGGGGGGGGGGCATTCAGACTTTTGCTATTGGGCCCCATGATTTCTATGTACGCCCCTGTTCCCATTCAATTAAATTTCTCACATGGCTGCAGTTTGCTATAAAAAAAATAAAGAAAAAACCACTGTGTTCACCTTCCACAGGTCCGCTGGACAGTCTCCTCCCCTGTACCAGCTGTGTGGCATTGGTTGCGTTACTGCCAATCCGACAGTGCAGCAAGCAATCAGTGAGCTCAGCATCTCTGAACGAGGCATTGCATCAATCTGAGATGCCCTGTTAGAACTCACTGATTGGCTGCAGCACTATCAAGGTGACGTCAGCAACATGGCCAATGACTGACGCTGGTAACTACTGCAGAGACTAGCTGGTGGACCTGAGGAAGGTGAGTAAAGTGTGGGTTTATTTTGAGCAAACTACAACCAAGGCAGAAATTTCATTGAAAGGAAACAACCCCTTTAATCAAGGTTTCCATAAACTGTGCCCTATAGGTGCTCCCATAAACAATGCTTACCAAGTGCCATCATAAGCTCTGGTCCCCTCTCCTTTTCTATAGACACAGCCCAGGTTATTTAGTTAAATCCATTTATTTAGTCCATACATTAGCCACATAAATCCTTCTTCATTTCTCATATTTTGCTCCAAAGTACTAGTGTAGACACAACATGTATCAGCCATGAGTACAGGTTGCTGGGCTCGCAGAAGATTGCCTATTTTATTCACATTGCTCCCCTGAGTATTTTGCTTTTTTTTTTGCAATTCCGCTGTCCAGAGATTTAGTAAACCCAATATGCAAATATTTATGGCCTCTAACATGGGGCGTTGGTCACAGAATAATTCTGCAGAGCAACCTAAAGACACATCCTCAGAAATTCCTGTGATCAATGCTTTGCTGGTAAAGACGTTAAAAATTAGCCTATTGGGCACTTAAAAAGATCCATTTCCCGTGAGTGGAAGTGCATGTTCCCGGAGAAGAGATTGGAGACGACGCCGGGTCAGGTGACATATGTGTCACAGTTACTAATTATAGTAGGGAAGAGTTGGTGCCAGAATCTGTACCAGACATGTCGTGTGGCCGCGAAGTGGGCTTACAGCCACCATCGCCAAACAAGGGTCCGAGAATGGTCAGATGCCGGAAAAGGCCTGAACTGTGAGGAAGACTGTGACCGGTGCCAGTAGAAGACCATAGTCCAATAGATAGATAATTAGCATGCGCTCGGTCAACATAGAGAGGTGCAGATGGAATGGGCCTATGGTGCCCAGACAATGCGGAAATTAATTCATCGCACACTCAAAAGAATTTTTTGATTGCAGTGTACATTTATTTACAGGCAAAAACAGAATTCAGACAATAGACATGAAGCCAACAGTAAGACGTTTCGGCCACTACATAGAGACACTATATCAAAATAGGGACATCAACCAGTAAAATCAATAAGAAATACAAAAGTTTCCAAGTAAGAATTCCAAGAAAATCATGACAAAAATAGGGTAAGGGAGTGTGGGGGGGTTGGGAAAGGGGAGGGAAGAGTAAGGAGGTGGAACAATGATTAGATAACTGGGAGATACATTAAACTTATATACATATATACAGTTATATACAGTCAGTGAGTATCATAAACAGCCCAGGTGGTATTTGTTATGTTCTGCTACCAGAGCTAAGGAAAGAGAGGAGATCTGTCCCTACGATAGAACTCAGCTTAATCCCTACGATGTAACAGGGAACCTGATCCTGCGATCAGACCTGCTAAAGTCCTAAGCTAGTCTGTACGGAGACCTATAGATGTGGGGAAGGAATCCCTACAAGTACTAAGGACTGGGAGGAATATGGGACACCTCCTAACAGAAATAGTAGCAGACAGACGAACAAACAAAATATATAGAACATAGAGGTCTGTAGACCAAGCAAACTAACAGAGCAAGACACAGAGCACAGGCTAGCTAGAAAGTAGATATACAATGAAGTCCAGCAAAGCCAGAAGGGCGGAGCAGGATTAAATAGGCCAACAAGGTCATGTGACCAGCAAAGGAAAAAAAAACTAAGAGCAAGGTTCTAACAGTACCCCCCCTTCTAAGAGGATCCTCCGGATCCCCTAGGACCAGGCTTATCAGGAAATCTCCTGTGAAACGCTCTGATAAGTCTGGACGCGGAAACATTATTCGACCTCACCCAAGAGTTATCCTCGGGACCGAAACCTTTCCAGGCCACAAGATACTGCAAACTACCTCTATACCGTCTAGAGTTAAGGATGCGAGAAATTTCATATTCCCCGTCCTCCACCACCGGAGGAACAGAGGCAGAGGCGTCACAATCCGATACAACAGCTTTTTTCAACAGAGAGACATGAAATACCGGATTAATTCTCCAGGAGGTAGGAACCTCCAACCTAACAGCAGATTGGTTGACAACCTGAAGCACCTTAAAGGGCCCTACAAACTTGGGACCCAATTTCTTTGAAGGAATCCTCAACCGCAGATTCCTAGAGGACAACCAAACCATGTCACCAACAGCGAACAAAACCTCCTGTCGTTTCCTATCAAAGTAGTCTTTAGATTTTCTGTTGGCCTCCTGAAGATTACCACGCACATCCGTCCAAACTCTCTCCAAATCACCGGAAAAATTCTCCTCCTCAGGCATGGCAGATCCCAACTTGGAGAACGACCCAAACGACGGATGTCTCCCAGAACAACAAAAAAAAGGCGAACAACCAGCAGAAGAAGATGTATGATTGTTCAGAGCAAATTCAGCAAGTGGCAGAAACTCAGACCACCCCTCTTGATTGTCTGCCACAAAACAACGCAAGAACTGCTCAACATCCTGGTTTTTCCTTTCTGTCTGGCCATTAGATTCAGGATGATATCCGGACGAGAACGACAAATGAACTCCCAACCTATCACAAAAGGCACGCCAAAAACGAGCCACGAACTGAGGACCCCTATCAGAAACAATGTCAGTAGGAACGCCATGAAGTCTGACAATTTCCTTGACAAAGGCCTTAGCGAGAGTTTTAGCGCAGGGCAGTTTGACGAAAGGAACCAAGTGACACATCTTGCTAAAACGGTCCACGACCACCCAGATGACAGTAAAACCCTCAGAGGGGGGAAGGTCAGTTATAAAGTCCATAGCCAAATGTGTCCAAGGAGCACTGGGAACCTCCAAAGGACAAAGCAACCCCGCAGCAGGAGTATGTGAGGACTTAGATCTAGCACATATAGTACATTGACGCACCCACTTAATGACTTCCTTCTGCCATCCAGGCCACCAAAAGCTGCGACCCACCAGTCTCTTGGTCTCAGAGATTCCGGGATGACCTGCCAACCGAGATTCGTGACACTCAACAAACAAATCTCTCCTAAAGGTCCCAGGCACAAACAACCTCCCATGAGGAGTGTTAGAAGGGGCATTCTCCTGTGCTTTAAGAATCTCATTTTCCAAAACGGAGTCCAAAGCAGCTATCACAACACCTTCTTGTAAAATGTTCTCCTCTTTCTCAGCACCGACTATGGGAGAAAAACTGCGAGACAAGGCATCCGCCTTAACATTCTTAGTACCAGGGATGTAAGTAACGGAGAAATTAAACCGCGAGAAAAACAGTGCCCACCTAGCCTGACGGGCATTCAGGCGCTTGGCAGCATCAAGATATATCAGATTTTTATGATCCGTAAGAACCTGAACGGGAAATTCCGCACCTTCCAGGAAGTGGCGCCAGTGTTCAAATGCGAGTTTAATAGCCAATAATTCCCGATTACCAATATCGTAATTCAGTTCAGTCTCCGAAAAATTTTTTGAAAAAAAGGCACAGGGATGTAATCCATCCCCGTTATCCTGAGACAATACTGCGCCAACCCCCACAGAGGAAGCATCAACCTCAACCAAAAACGGCCTAGTAACATCAGGCTGCATAAGGATGGGAGCAGAGGTGAACCTCTCCTTGAGATACACAAAAGCTTCAATGGCCTCAGAAGACCACTGAACCGCATCAGCACCTTTCCTGGTGAGATCAGTCAGAGGTTTGACAATACTAGAAAAATTTTTTATGAATTTTCTATAGTAATTGGCGAAACCCAAAAACCTCTGTATCGATTTCAAACCAATAGGCCTAGGCCATTCCTGCACAGCCTGAACCTTAACCGGATCCATCTCAAAACCTTTGCTGGAGATAATGTAGCCCAAAAAACTAATTCTCTGTACAGCGAACTCACATTTCTCCAGCTTAGCAAAAAGCGAATTGTCCATTAATAACTGCAATACCTCACGCACGCTCCGCCAATGAGACTCCAGATCCGGCGAATAAATCAAAATGTCATCCAAATACACAACCACATTTTTACCGATCAAAGGTCTAAGGATGTCATTAATCAGATTCTGAAAAAATGCAGGAGCATTAGTAAGACCAAAAGGCATAACCAGATTCTCAAAATGACCCACAGGAGTGTTAAAAGCAGTCTTCCATTCGTCACCCTCCTTCATGCGCAACAGATTGTATGCCCCCTTAAGGTCAATTTTAGAGAACCACTTGGCCCCCATTAACTGGTTAAACAGATCAGGAATCAATGGCAGTGGGTAAGGATTGCGTACAGTAATTTTGTTAATCTCACGAAAATCCAGACAAGGACGTAAACCGCCGTCCTTTTTTTTTACAAAAAAAAATCCAACCGCCACAGGAGACTTAGAGGGCCTAATGTGACCGGCGGCCAAACTTGTCTGTATGTATTCCTCCAAAGCCTTCCTCTCAGGAATAGTAAGGTTAAATAAACGACTTTTAGGAAGAGTCGCTCCAGGGACAAATTCAATAGAACAATCATAGTCTCTATGGGGAGGCAAAACCTGCGATTCCTTCTCAGAAAAAACTCTCCAAAAATCCTGAATAGGAACAGGCAATTCTCCCCTATCCAAAGCTGCAATACGCCCATTACAACACTTGTCATAACATTTATGGCTCCAGGATTTAATTTCACTGGTAGACCAATCCAGTACAGGATTGTGAAATTTTAACCAGGGCAATCCCAATATTACTGGAGAAGGCAAGTTATTCAACACTACCAAATCCAATTTCTCATGGTGAACACCATTAATAGTGAGAGGAAATTCACAGACCTTGAGAGTAATATTCTTCAAAGGGGAACCATCCACAGAAACCACAGCAATGGGGGATGATAAAGGTTTAGGTTTTAAATTGAGTCTTTCCACGAATCCCCCATCAATAACATTCAGAGTAGACCCACAATCGACAAACACCCGAAATTCCATTAATTTTTCCTGAGCAATCGTGGAAGCAGCTAAAAATACACCCTTGGAATTTAAACAGGCAATACGGGCATGACTGACCATTTTTTTTTCTTTCTTCATACGAAGCTCACAGCCTTTAATCAAATGACCAGATTTTCCGCAATAGAAACACAAGCCTTCAAAAAATTGACGGTCTTTTTCTTGAGAGCGAGGTGCCACCGATCCAATCTCCATCGGTTCACCACTGTTAGTACACACATTCTCATAACCAGAAACTGACATAGCAGAGGATTTGCTTTCATTAACCCTTGCACGCAGTCTTCTATCCACCCGTATAGCTAATTGCATAGCCTGTTGCAAATCTTCAGGTGTAGGATAAGCAATTAGCAGGTCTTTAACCCTTTCACTGAGCCCAGCAAGAAATAAACTTTTCAGAGCAGAATCATTCCACCCTGTTTGAGTAGACCAACGACGAAAATGAGTACAATATTTTTCCACATTACCTGATCCTTGTTTTAAACGTCTCAACTCAGTCTCAGCTGATGCGACACGGTCAGGATCATCATATAATAGTCCCAAAGCAGAAAAAAAAACTATCCACTGATCTGAAGCATGTATCACTAGGTTGCAAAGAAAAGGCCCACTCCTGAGGCTCTTTGCGCAAAAGTGACATTATGAACCCTACGCGCTGGGATTCATCCCCAGAGGACTTAGGTCTCAAACGAAAATACAATAAGCAAGCATTTTTGAAAGAAAAAAATTCTCGGTGTTCACCAAAAAATAAATCCGGCAAACATACCTTAGGCTCCAAGAAATGTGCTCCAGGACAGTTACTCACGTGCTGACGGAGCTCGGCCACCTCCAGAGAGAGTCCCTGCAGGCGATGAACCAAATCCTGAACCGACACCATGATGGAACAGAAAAATCTTTCCTTAGAGAATTTGCTGGCTGGACTTACTGTTATGTTCTGCTACCAGAGCTAAGGAAAGAGAGGAGATCTGTCCCTACGATAGAACTCAGCTTAATCCCTACGATGTAACAGGGAACCTGATCCTACGATCAGACCTGCTAAAGTCCTAAGCTAGTCTGTACGTAGACCTATAGATGTGGGGAAGGAATCCCTACAAGTACTAAGGACTGGGAGGAATATGGGACACCTCCTAACAGAAATAGTAGCAGACAGACGAACAAACAAAATATATAGAACATAGAGGTCTGTAGACCAAGCAAACTAACAGAGCAAGACACAGAGCACAGGCTAGCTAGAAAGTAGATATACAATGAAGTCCAGCAAAGCCAGAAGGGCGGAGCAGGATTAAATAGGCCAACAAGGTCATGTGACCAGCAAAGGAAAAAAAAACTAAGAGCAAGGTTCTAACAGTACCCCCCCTTCTAAGAGGATCCTCCGGATCCCCTAGGACCAGGCTTATCAGGAAATCTCCTGTGAAACGCTCTGATAAGTCTGGACGCGGAAACATCATCCGACCTCACCCAAGAGTTATCCTCGGGACCGAAACCTTTCCAGGCCACAAGATACTGCAAACTACCTCTATACCGTCTAGAGTTAAGGATGCGAGAAATTTCATATTCCCCGTCCTCCACCACCGGAGGAACAGAGGCAGAGGCGTCACAATCCGATACAACAGCTTTTTTCAACAGAGAGACATGAAATACCGGATTAATTCTCCAGGAGGTAGGAACCTCCAACCTAACAGCAGATTGGTTGACAACCTGAAGCACCTTAAAGGGCCCTACAAACTTGGGACCCAGTTTCTTTGAAGGAATCCTCAACCGCAGATTCCTAGAGGACAACCAAACCATGTCACCAACAGCGAACAAAACCTCCTGTCGTTTCCTATCAAAGTAGTCTTTAGATTTTCTGTTGGCCTCCTGAAGATTACCACGCACATCCGTCCAAACTCTCTCCAAATCACCGGAAAAATTCTCCTCCTCAGGCATGGCAGATCCCAACTTGGAGAACGACCCAAACGACGGATGTCTCCCAGAACAACAAAAAAAAGGCGAACAACCAGCAGAAGAAGATGTATGATTGTTCAGAGCAAATTCAGCAAGTGGCAGAAACTCAGACCACCCCTCTTGATTGTCTGCCACAAAACAACGCAAGAACTGCTCAACATCCTGGTTTTTCCTTTCTGTCTGGCCATTAGATTCAGGATGATATCCGGACGAGAACGACAAATGAACTCCCAACCTATCACAAAAGGCACGCCAAAAACGAGCCACGAACTGAGGACCCCTATCAGAAACAATGTCAGTAGGAACGCCATGAAGTCTGACAATTTCCTTGACAAAGGCCTTAGCGAGAGTTTTAGCGCAGGGCAGTTTGACGAAAGGAACCAAGTGACACATCTTGCTAAAACGGTCCACGACCACCCAGATGACAGTAAAACCCTCAGAGGGGGGAAGGTCAGTTATAAAGTCCATAGCCAAATGTGTCCAAGGAGCACTGGGAACCTCCAAAGGACAAAGCAACCCCGCAGCAGGAGTATGTGAGGACTTAGATCTAGCACATATAGTACATTGACGCACCCACTTAATGACTTCCTTCTGCCATCCAGGCCACCAAAAGCTGCGACCCACCAGTCTCTTGGTCTCAGAGATTCCGGGATGACCTGCCAACCGAGATTCGTGACACTCAACAAACAAATCTCTCCTAAAGGTCCCAGGCACAAACAACCTCCCATGAGGAGTGTTAGAAGGGGCATTCTCCTGTGCTTTAAGAATCTCATTTTCCAAAACGGAGTCCAAAGCAGCTATCACAACACCTTCTTGTAAAATGTTCTCCTCTTTCTCAGCACCGACTATGGGAGAAAAACTGCGAGACAAGGCATCCGCCTTAACATTCTTAGTACCAGGGATGTAAGTAACGGAGAAATTAAACCGCGAGAAAAACAGTGCCCACCTAGCCTGACGGGCATTCAGGCGCTTGGCAGCATCAAGATATATCAGATTTTTATGATCCGTAAGAACCTGAACGGGAAATTCCGCACCTTCCAGGAAGTGGCGCCAGTGTTCAAATGCGAGTTTAATAGCCAATAATTCCCGATTACCAATATCGTAATTCAGTTCAGTCTCCGAAAAATTTTTTGAAAAAAAGGCACAGGGATGTAATCCATCCCCGTTATCCTGAGACAATACTGCGCCAACCCCCACAGAGGAAGCATCAACCTCAACCAAAAACGGCCTAGTAACATCAGGCTGCATAAGGATGGGAGCAGAGGTGAACCTCTCCTTGAGATACACAAAAGCTTCAATGGCCTCAGAAGACCACTGAACCGCATCAGCACCTTTCCTGGTGAGATCAGTCAGAGGTTTGACAATACTAGAAAATTTTTTTATGAATTTTCTATAGTAATTGGCGAAACCCAAAAACCTCTGTATCGATTTCAAACCAATAGGCCTAGGCCATTCCTGCACAGCCTGAACCTTAACCGGATCCATCTCAAAACCTTTGCTGGAGATAATGTAGCCCAAAAAACTAATTCTCTGTACAGCGAACTCACATTTCTCCAGCTTAGCAAAAAGCGAATTGTCCATTAATAACTGTAATACCTCACGCACGCTCCGCCAATGAGACTCCAGATCCGGCGAATAAATCAAAATGTCATCCAAATACACAACCACATTTTTACCGATCAAAGGTCTAAGGATGTCATTAATCAGATTCTGAAAAAATGCAGGAGCATTAGTAAGACCAAAAGGCATAACCAGATTCTCAAAATGACCCACAGGAGTGTTAAAAGCAGTCTTCCATTCGTCACCCTCCTTCATGCGCAACAGATTGTATGCCCCCTTAAGGTCAATTTTAGAGAACCACTTGGCCCCCATTAACTGGTTAAACAGATCAGGAATCAATGGCAGTGGGTAAGGATTGCGTACAGTAATTTTGTTAATCTCACGAAAATCCAGACAAGGACGTAAACCGCCGTCCTTTTTTTTTACAAAAAAAAATCCAACCGCCACAGGAGACTTAGAGGGCCTAATGTGACCGGCGGCCAAACTTGTCTGTATGTATTCCTCCAAAGCCTTCCTCTCAGGAATAGTAAGGTTAAATAAACGACTTTTAGGAAGAGTCGCTCCAGGGACAAATTCAATAGAACAATCATAGTCTCTATGGGGAGGCAAAACCTGCGATTCCTTCTCAGAAAAAACTCTCCAAAAATCCTGAATAGGAACAGGCAATTCTCCCCTATCCAAAGCTGCAATACGCCCATTACAACACTTGTCATAACATTTATGGCTCCAGGATTTAATTTCACTGGTAGACCAATCCAGTACAGGATTGTGAAATTTTAACCAGGGCAATCCCAATATTACTGGAGAAGGCAAGTTATTCAACACTACCAAATCCAATTTCTCATGGTGAACACCATTAATAGTGAGAGGAAATTCACAGACCTTGAGAGTAATATTCTTCAAAGGGGAACCATCCACAGAAACCACAGCAATGGGGGATGATAAAGGTTTAGGTTTTAAATTGAGTCTTTCCACGAATCCCCCATCAATAACATTCAGAGTAGACCCACAATCGACAAACACCCGAAATTCCATTAATTTTTCCTGAGCAATCGTGGAAGCAGCTAAAAATACACCCTTGGAATTTAAACAGGCAATACGGGCATGACTGACCATTTTTTTTTCTTTCTTCATACGAAGCTCACAGCCTTTAATCAAATGACCAGATTTTCCGCAATAGAAACACAAGCCTTCAAAAAATTGACGGTCTTTTTCTTGAGAGCGAGGTGCCACCGATCCAATCTCCATCGGTTCACCACTGTTAGTACACACATTCTCATAACCAGAAACTGACATAGCAGAGGATTTGCTTTCATTAACCCTTGCACGCAGTCTTCTATCCACCCGTATAGCTAATTGCATAGCCTGTTGCAAATCTTCAGGTGTAGGATAAGCAATTAGCAGGTCTTTAACCCTTTCACTGAGCCCAGCAAGAAATAGACTTTTCAGAGCAGAATCATTCCACCCTGTTTGAGTAGACCAACGACGGAAATGAGTACAATATTTTTCCACATTACCTGATCCTTGTTTTAAACGTCTCAACTCAGTCTCAGCTGATGCGACACGGTCAGGATCATCATATAATAGTCCCAAAGCAGAAAAAAAACTATCCACTGATCTGAAGCATGTATCACTAGGTTGCAAAGAAAAGGCCCACTCCTGAGGCTCTTTGCGCAAAAGTGACATTATGAACCCTACGCGCTGGGATTCATCCCTAGAGGACTTAGGTCTCAAACGAAAATACAATAAGCAAGCATTTTTGAAAGAAAAAAATTCTCGGTGTTCACCAAAAAATAAATCCGGCAAACATACCTTAGGCTCCAAGAAATGTGCTCCAGGACAGTTACTCACGTGCTGACGGAGCTCGGCCACCTCCAGAGAGAGTCCCTGCAGGCGATGAACCAAATCCTGAACCGACACCATGATGGAACAGAAAAATCTTTCCTTAGAGAATTTGCTGGCTGGACTTACTGTTATGTTCTGCTACCAGAGCTAAGGAAAGAGAGGAGATCTGTCCCTACGATAGAACTCAGCTTAATCCCTACGATGTAACAGGGAACCTGATCCTACGATCAGACCTGCTAAAGTCCTAAGCTAGTCTGTACGGAGACCTATAGATGTGGGGAAGGAATCCCTACAAGTACTAAGGACTGGGAGGAATATGGGACACCTCCTAACAGAAATAGTAGCAGACAGACGAACAAACAAAATATATAGAACATAGAGGTCAGTAGACCAAGCAAACTAACAGAGCAAGACACAGAGCACAGGCTAGCTAGAAAGTAGATATACAATGAAGTCCAGCAAAGCCAGAAGGGCGGAGCAGGATTAAATAGGCCAACAAGGTCATGTGACCAGCAAAGAAAAAAAAACCTAAGAGCAAGGTATTATCCTTACTTGTGTTTAGATATGAGCATATGTCAGGGATCAAATGCCAAGGTGGGAAGCAAACCCAGTAGGGAAGCTGTAATGGGGGGTTACATGTCAGTATTATAGTTACATGCTGAGAGTGAAAGAGATATATGTAGATGGGTACCTTAGTTATAGTTTTGTTGCTTGTCAGCCTGAGGGAATCTGCAATATATGTAGCAGAGGTTAGGGGAGCATATAGGGGTGTAAGGGGATAGATGTGATGGGAGCCATACCTGCAACTGTAAGGAGATGATGCTCCAGCGCCTAAGATAGGGCGAGGTTCAAGGTGCCAGTATGGGGGATGGAAGAGGGGCATTCCCACGCCTTGCTGCTGCCAGGTGGTGTGTTTAAGTGCTGTGTATTGTGTTTTTAAAGCCTGGCATCGCGATCTAGGCCGGATGTGCATCATAGGGGGCGTGGCCCGAAGTGACGCACTGTTATCGGTGATGCGGCTATGGGTTGCCTGGAGGACGCAGGTATGCAGAACGCAGTCCGCGGGTGTAGCATGAGCAGGCTCCAGTAGTGGCAACTGTCGGGTATATGGTCCTGGGTTGCCAGGGGGACGCTGGAATGCAAAGTGCGGTCCACGGGCGGAGCATGCGCACGCTGCAGCAATAGAAACCAGTGGTTGTGTATACAGGGAAAGTGGTCTGGTATATATAGGATATGGTACAATGGTAGATAGGAACTGTGGTACATTAAAGGTTAGGCATATTAAAGGGGAATAGGATAGTTATATCCCAGTATAGGGAAACTAATATGGTAATAATAGTAATACTAACATGAAGCTATTAGGGTTTGCCACATGGGGTTTTTGCCTTCCTCTGGATCAACATGTTAGGCTATAGGTCAAACTCGATGGACTTGAAATAGATCACTCTGTTCGTAATGACTCTATATAATATATGATTTTCACTTTTTGGATTAAAGAACTGAAATAAATTAATTTTTTGACGATATTCTAATTTTGTGAGAAGCACCTGTAAGTCTACCTTACAACCTTAAAACTAGGAAACTATAATAATGAGTCCCATATATAGGTGAGTTGCCCTGCTCATCTTATTTTGACCTATCATTGATGCTAAGAATGAACTTTTAACATTTGGCTTAAACATGAATATAAAGATTAATATTAGCTCTCGATGTCCATTGAGTAAATGCAAAATGAACAAATCTCCCCTTCACATACTGTGATCTTTGGCATGACTGCACAGTAGACAGTGGTTGTAGCATGTCTATAGAATGATTATGCCTTCAATCCCAAAAAGACATTATTACACTAGAATAAACTAAGGTAACAGGTTCTGCACTCACCAGATTGTTACAATTTAGGCACAAAATATGAAATGTACTTTTTAATTCCTTTTAAATATTAATAATAAAGTAATATACTCTTCTGGTTAGCCGGCAGCTATCACTATGGACTTCTCCGTACACAGGAGGGTTGGGCTGAGCGCTTTTGTGTTCTCTATAAGAGAGTCACTGCCATGCTCCAAAGGTGGCGGCTTATCTCACCAAGAACAAAAGGATAGGATTAGAAATTAGACATGCTGCACCCTTATCTCTCCCAATATCATCTGTCGTGAGATAGTCGGGAGGCCCCCATACATATTATTAGACTGTCGAATACATCTGCCGATTTGGACGACATTAGTTTGCTGTGTACTGGGGTCTTTAGAGTGCCCCTTTAGGTAGTGTACACCATAAATTAGCAGATGGTAATCTTTTATTTTAAGTAAACTGTATAAAATAGAAAATAAATGTATTTTAAAATACTGACCACCTTCTTGTTTTGGAGTGGAATTTTACTTTATAACGTTCACTGCTGTGACCTACAATGGGGAAACTACATGTTGGACCTATTAAGTATAAGAAACAATTTTATCTATTTATTAGTTGAAAGCTATGTTTTTCTCTCTTGAAGTCATCAACATTCATAGAACATAATTTACCAATTTCCATTTGCTGTACAGTAAAATCCTCCAAGTATTCAACTGTGATTTTTTAATCAAACTTGTATTGTGGAAATTTCTTAAGCACGCAGATTGATCTGATGCTCTGGGATTTACATATTATTCAGATACCTTTTCCCTTAATGTTTTATTTTGTAATCAGCCCCAATGTGCAAAATTAGTTTTCCAGATGCTTAGTGCAACTTATAAACATTAATTAGGTATGATAGGTGTAATACACCAGACGCTACAACGTGACCCTTTAAGACCTGCTTTATATTTTGTTTATTTCAAAGGCTAACGTCTGGGGACAGGTCTTTGAGCAATTAACAGACATAGTCTACCATTACTTGATATAACCTAAATGATTGTGGTGTTCTGCATATATTATATTTTGGGAAAGCATTATGGCATTAAAGAGGGCTCGTTAGCTCTCATATGTGTTTCTTGGTAAATATTTGCATTCCCTATAAGATATCAACTCTTAAGAACCTTTTTCTACAATTTTGCGCTATGCCATTCTTTAGTTATTCCTACTGGAAATGTAAGAATAATTTGACAACTGGATGTCACCATTCCCTGTCAGTAGAGCATGTCCCTGCGTACGATGACCCTGTCCAATCAGTGCCAACAGTGTCAAACTATGTAGAATAAACGCTCTATTAACAAGGGAAATATTAACATCCAGTTTAATTTAGCCAGACATTTCCCAAAGGAGTAGCAGAAAAACTGCAAAATGTTGTTATTGCAATGCTGTAGTATGTAGCTGTTTCCTCATGGAGAACACAATATCCTCATTAAAAAAATAGCATATGTTGAAAACTGTTATATCTTAAATGGGAACTCTACTTTCAACAAAGTTTTCATAAATTAATAGTTTAAGTGAATATAAGAAACTTTGGAATAACAGGTGCTCTGGACTGAGGAGTCAAAGTGTGAAAAATGTGGTTGTAACAGAAGGCCATTTATTCCCCAGAGGGCTGGAGAGCGGTACAATAATGAGTGACTGCGGGGAACAGTGAAGCATGGTGGAAGGTCTCTGCAAGTTTGGGGATGCATTTCAGCAAATTGAGTGAGTGAAAAGTGTCAGTACAAGCCTATGGGTCCATGAAAAACACGTACAGCACACAAATGACATCCGTGTGCCATCCATGTGCCATTCGTGTGTCATCCCTGTGCTGTACATGTGTAACATTGCAAACTTTAGGAGAAGCTTTGTCATTTATTTATCAATACGTGAAAATCACTGATGAAACACTGATGTCATGATGATTAGTGTTGAGCGAGTATGTTCTATTAACCCTTTCGGCGAGTATGCTCGGACGAGCTCCGAGTATTTACAGCTGCTCGGTGATATTCTTGAATCGCTCCCGTGTGCATGATTTGCGACGGTTTGACAGCTTTATTACATGTGAGCAATGTCTATTTCTTACACATTCCTCACATGTATTAAAACTGTCAAACAGTTGCAAATCATGCACACGGGAGCGATTCAAGAATATCACCGAGCAGCTGTAAATACTCGGAGCTCGGCCCGAGCATACTCGGAACAGAACATACTCGCTCAACACTAATAATGATACAAAACACTGAGGTCATACTGATCCAAAACACTGATGACCCACGTACCATTTTTTTTAAGTAGGAGCTTACATTCTACAGGAGAGAAAAACAGAGGATTCTGCTGATTATGAGAACATATACACTACAGAACAGAGAGAACACCCCGCTTACCATAAGAGCTTACACTCTACAGAAGAAAAAAAGAGAGAGAACTCTGCTGACCATAAGAGAGAGAGAAAGGACCCCTGCTGACCATGAGAGCTGACAGACAACAGAAGAGAGAGACTTACCCAGTGACTCTGGAGATGGAAAATGACTCTGCCGTACAAACTGTGTTCCACTGGGGATCACTTATTTGTGATGGCCCAAGTTCTGACCACCACTGTACAAGGTATGATAATCCACTAGATGTCATAGCTGCAGTGCATTATGGGAAGGCCTGTTCGGTCTCACAAAGAGACATTAGCCCACTCTCTGATGCGTCTGCAGTGTGGTAATTTGATTTGTTTTAATTTTATTTATGAAAATATCCAAAATTTGCTGAAAATTTTGAAAAATAAGCCAGTTTCAAAAAAAGGGTGGGCACCGTGGGAAGTCTCTCTGACACGCGTTTCGCGTTACCTTCTTCCGAGGATACTTCTTGCGGTGCCCACACAGGTTATTGACTTTTTTATTATATATTTCTCTGCCATACATTGGATATAGGAGCCATGTCATGGATGCACAATATGACAGTCACACCCTCATTGGTGCTTCTTTAAATGTAGTATTACCTCTAGGTTGAACATGGGAAACAAAATAGTGATTACTGAGCATGCACAATTTGCAGCAGTATGTATCTATGCATAATCCTATTTTCTGGTATATACCAGTATACGATATACAGTATCTATGTAGGAACAGAGTTCCACGATTGATAGGTTCATAGCAGCTCATTTTCATTGAATTATATTAATAGGGTGGTTATTGAACTGGCAACAGCTTATGTCGACCTTCTCCTAAATCATGTTCTGAGGCTATTAATTCTATTTAGTGATTAATCATGTTTGTGGCCCCTTGTTCTGTGTGATGTCTTTATGTTTTTATGATGTCTTGCTGTTTTATAAAAATTTCATGTATATTGTTTAATGAACTTCTGTAATTAATAAAGATTAAATATGTTATCATTATTGCAGCACTCCTATTATTATAGGTTATATATTTCGTAGTTAGCAGGGGCATAAACTTATATGGTCATTAATAGGAATTTCGTATCATTTTTAAATGTTCTTTATTTTGTTAACATGTTAGAAGAGTTAAAAGTTTAGCAGCAATTTTTTTTTCCAAGAAAATGTACAATTCCTATTTTTTAGGGATCATTTCACTTTTGAAGTGACTTTGAGGGGCCTATATAACAGTAGACCCCAAAACAATACTCAATTAAAAAAAAACTGCACTTCTAAAATATTCAAATCACATTCAGGAAATTTGTTAACCATTCAGGTTCTTCACAGGAATTAACACAAAATGAAAACAAGAAATAGTACATTTTTCCACTAAAATGTTGGTCATTTGAGAAGATGGACCCACAATTTGCTATGTAACTTTTCACAAACATTGGAATACCCCATTTATTGTCACAAAATACTGTTTTGGCACATTCCAGATCTCAGAAAGGAAACGGCACTATTTGATTTTTGGAGAGTAAATTTAGCTGGAATAGAATACAGAAGCCATGTTGCATTTGAAGAGCTCCTGAGTTGCCAGAACAGCAGAAATTGCCCACAAATTACCTATTTTAAATGTACCGTATATTTTTTTTAAATCATGTTTATTCAATTTTTCAAAGTAAACAAAACATAACTACTATCTACTACAGTGATACATTAAATAAAGGTAAATGGAAAGGGCAGGGAGGAAATCTAACTTATACATTTAAAACAAAGTAGTCCAGTACAGTAGCTTAATCAGATAACTATCCCGAGATCTCGGCTCCCTAGATCTCAATCTGCCTATGCGGCTCCTCCCGCGGCCATTTTCCCGAAGACCACCGCAGTGAAAATAATGGGAAGTGCAGGTACTCCGCCAACATTTTGTGAAAGCCAGGAGCCGTCGCAGCCTTGCACCTCCGAACTGTTCTGGCACCTCAGGGGTTCTGCCAATGTGACATGGCACCCTCAAACCAGTCCAGCAAAATCTGAACTCCAATATGGCGCTTCTTCCCTTCTGAGCTTTGCACTGTGCCTCAAAAGTAGTTTTCAACCTCATGTGGGGTATCGGTGTACTCAGGAGAAATTGCACAACTAATTTTGAGATTCATTTTCTCCTGCTATGCTCGTGAAAATGAAAAAAATTGGGGCTAAAACAACATTTTTGTGGGAAAAATATATTTTTCTCATTTTCATAGATCCACATTGTAAAATTCTGTGAAGCACCTGTGGGTTCAAGGTGCTCACCACATGTCTAGATAAATTCCTTGAGGGGTCTAGTTTCCAAAATAGGGTCACTTGTGGGGGTTTTCCACTGTTTAAGCACATCAGGGGCTTTCCAAACGCGACACGACACCCGCAGACCATTCCATCAAAATCTGCGTTCCAAAACGTCACTCCTTCCTTTCTGAACCCTGGCATGCGCCCAAACAGTACTTTTCCCCTACATATGGGGTATCTGCATACTCAGGAGAAATTGCACAACAAATTTTGGGGTCCATTTTCTCCTGTTACACTTGTGAAAATAAAAAAATTGGGGCTAAAAGAACATTTTTATGGGAAAAATTAGATTTTTTTATTTTCACAGCTCTACGTTATAAACTTCTGTGAAGCACCTGGGAGTTCAAGGTGCTCACTACACATCTAGATAAGTTCTCTGAGGGGTCTAGTTTCCAGAATGGTGTCACTTGTGGGGGGTTTCCACTGTTTAGGCACATCAGGAGCTCTTCAAATGCGACATGGCGTCCGCTAATTTTTCAAGCAAATTTTGCATTCAAAAAGTCAAATGGCGCTCCTTCTCTTCTGAGCCTTGCCGTGCGCCCAAACAGAGGTTCTCCCCCATATATGGGGTATCGGTGTGCTCAGGAGAAATTGCAATATATGCACAATTTGTAAACCAATTTTTTCTGCTTTGCAAGTGGTAGAAAAAAAAAAACTATTTGAACACAAAGCAGGGTTTGGGAGGGAAGAAACGCAATTTGGCAGTAATACTTTGTGAGTGCCACTTGCAGAGCTTCCGATGTTATAAAACATAACCCCAAAGTAATCCCAAATTCAGAAACTACACCTCTCAAGGAATTCATATAATTCATGAAATAATGAGCATTTTAACTCAACAGATGTTTCACCGATTCATTTACCATTAGACTGCGTGAAAATGAAAAATTACAATAGCTATAATAACAAGTAGATTTAGATCAAAACTTCTCATTTTTACAATGAATAAATAGATAAAAATAGCCCATGATTTACTACGCTATTTCTTCCGACTATAGCAATACCCTGTTTATAATCATGCACTACTATTACCGGGCGCACAGCAGGGCTCAGAAGGGAAGGAGCGTCAATTGGCTTTTTGAAGAGATGATTTTTCTGGGATAGTTTTTGGGTGCCATAAGCAGAGCCTCTAAGATGCCAGAACAGCAGAAATTTACTAAAAGTGATGCCATTTTGCAAATAGCACTTAGGGAATTCATCTTCAGGTTGGTGTAGTGACTATTTGTACCGCTCTGGCAATTTTCCAGAAATTAGTGTACAGTGGATATTGCAGAGTGAAAATTGCAAATATGCCATTTTAGTGCCCAACATATTGTGCCCAGCTTGAGCTTCAGGAGACACACACCCCTTAAATTCTTAAACGGGTTGTCCAGGAGTCGGTGGTAACAAAATCACTGAAGTTCTGATACCTCTAATGATCCACTAAAAACTGCTCCAGCAGAAGCCAGAACTTATTGATGTACAGCAGAACTCCGTGCAATCATTTGTGGCCACTGCTGAGTTCTGCAGTACACTGTATTGGTTCTATTCTTTAATGGGGAAAATAGGGCAAAACTTGACAGTGGCCACTAAGCAATGCTGCTGTATTACACCCATATATCAGTTCATTCTGGCTGCCACCGAAGCAGTTTTCAGTTGATCAGTGGGTGTGCCCAGTTTCAGACACCCACCAATCCAATATTGATGACCTATACCAATAAGTCCTACCGTTCTTTTTGATGTTATCTGCAATTTGGCCAAACTGTGGGGCATGAAGGTAGGTGGGAAAGACATTGTGTTTTGGGAGTGTGTATTTTACTAGACTAGTTGTTGAGAGCCATGTCGCTTTTCCAGCACCTTGGAGCTACTAGCATCATGGATAAATTACATTTTCTTCATTGACTGATGACAGGTCTAAGTAGGGTGTTGTTTTTTCGGGATGAGTTGAAAGTTTTATTAGTACCATTTGGTGCTACATAAACAATTTTTGAATTTGTATTCCTATTTTTAGGAGACAATATGAACAAATAAACAGCAAGTAAGAAATTATCTTAAGTTTTTTTACGATGTTTTACGCTGTCCATGATGCAGTAGATGTGGTAAAATTACTTTATTTTCGGGCCAGTATAATTAAAGCGAAGCCAGGGTTATATAGTTTTTTACATTCTTTTATTTTTGCACACTAAAATACTTTTTTCCAAAAAAATGTATTTGTTTTTGCATCACCATATTCTGAGAGATATATGGTAACTTTTTTATTTCTCTGCCAAAACAGCTGTGTGAGGCCTTTTTTTCGTAGGCATTGAAGTTTTCATTTTTGCCAATTTGGACTACAATATATTTAGTCAACACTTATTTTTACCGATTTTTGTGTGACAGAGTGAACAAAAACCAGCAATTCTTACATTGTTTTTATTCATTTTTTACAAAATTCACTGTGTGGTAAAAGTCTTAAGACAACTTATTTGTTTCAGTAGAATTGCAGTGATACCACATTTAGGATATGTACACATGGCATCATTTAGACATTGTCATAGCCGCCAAGTTTTCCCACTTGTCTGACAATTGATCTAATACACTGGTGTATATACAGTATGTATAGCAGGGTATTAGACCGTTTTAGTGCTCGCTCACATGAGCATATAACACAGCCGAGTGTTATTCAATGTTTTATCGGATAGCACTCGGATACTATGGGGCAGTGCAGATCTGCGATTTTTTTTTTTTACTATAGACTAAATCGGTCTGTGGAAGAAATTACAGCATGCTGCAAATGGCACGTGAGAAACATTGGACTGCACTCACATGTCATCCAAGTGCAGTCCGACATCCGCAGACTCAGACAATGGAGAAGATGGAGAAATTAAGTTCTCCATTTTCTCCACATCTGTTCTCAGATTCTCGCACGCGTGATAATCGGATCACACTAAGATGACACTTGACTCAAAGGCTGACAGATTTTGAGCTGAGTATCATTAGCATAGTCTAGCTGATTCTCTCACACGAGAGAACATACGGTGATGTGACCCCGGCCATACACTGACAGGAGGTCTATTAGACCCTGATTAATGGCAAGGCCTAACAGGCCACCCTATCTAGCAGACCTGGACATCATTGTTTACCAAGACAACCATCAGCATCAGGCGATCAAGTCTGGGGGGTGCTGATAGAAGAGACCTTCCTTCTCACAACCATCTACATGTTGCAGTCGCTATTGAATGAGGCATGTAAAGGTTTAAATGGCCATGATCAGTACTAGCACCGATCACAGCCATTGAAGGAGGATGTCAGCTATATGATAACAGTTGACACCTGCTGCTGATGGCGCAGGCTCTGCTTTTTTTCCGGTTCTATTACAATACATGTATGGAGCTTTGCCCTCTTTGCCGTATTTATACAGTATGATGGATGGTGGGAAGGAGTTGAAGCTATTTTTTCGCTCTAACAAATTACACCAGAAGTTAGATGTTGCCCTAGGTAAGGGCTTGCCTTTAGCTACTCCCCGCCACGTCCCTGCTCTAGGAGAGAATAACTCAGTAATACAGCATCTAATGGAGCATGCCACATCAGATGGGGGCCCACTTGAGTTTACATCTGCTACATTTCTCGGGGGTTACAGAGCTGTAAGATCATGTGCTTGAACCATTCATAGATAGTTTGAGGTTTTTTGTATTTTTTTTACTTTCTTGCCTCTTGGCTGAGCTGTTTGTTCTTTAAACATGGAAAGAATATGAGATACATGAAAGTTTATAACGTAGGATTAGACCTGGAAGAACGTAGGTTTCTTAGTGATATCTATTGTTTTCCTTGAGGTTTGGATGTCAGTGCACCTGACTGCAATTATAATATTTTCATAGCATTGCTCTTTTCCAGCACATTAGATTATATTGAGCTTTGACCCAAGAACAAATACTTCAGTTTTCTTTAGTTCCTGGGAATTATGCATAAAATATGGCATCTATCCAATTAACATGATATATTTTTAAGCCTTGAGGGGGTTATTGTTGCATTATTATGTGGCAAAAACTCTAACCAGATGTAAGACTGTAGTCAGCCATGAAGCAAATGCTTGGAAATATATTACTGATTCAGTTATCACAACTCTTTGTGGCAAAAATGACAAATCTCTAGGGGTTATTTTTTGCTAGTCAAGCCATCTATTTTTCTGCATGACTTCAGTCTTGTACATGGCACTTTACTGAATTAGAATATAAGACATTTTAATACCAGGCAGTGAATAAGGTTCTTCATATTGAATACTGGCTGCCAAGTTCAGCTCTTACAAACCAGTACCCAATTAATGCCTCCCAGCCATACATACACTCACAATCATTCTCAGACACCCAATCGCTGTGACACTTTCCAAAACTTGCCTTTTTTTTTCCTTTTAACTCACACACTCACAGACATCCCGGCGTATAGCCATCATCTGTAAATCGGAACTAACCCATTTAACAAATACACTCAGGACCTGCCATGGCTCCAGGTTTAGGGTAAAGAACGGCCCCGTCACCTGATCAATCATATTTCGGCTGAACAAGTCTCCATTTCATAACTCGAAAACAGCTTAATCTCACCCTTGGCTTTCAGTTATGCTGCCTTGATACTTTTCAGTTACTGTCTGACATTTACTGAGTTCTTTCTAGGAAAACTAATTTTTCAATATTTTTTTATTTGCCAAAGTTCTAAAAGTATGGAAACATAATATATATTCATGTTAAATGTATTTGTTTCAAAGTATCTGCACATAAAGAAGAGTGAAGTATTCATGAGACTATTTGGGTTATTGGAATAAATCAACAAAATAGGAAACTCCTGCAACTTTTCTAATGTTCTCATGGGTATCTTGTCAGGCTTTAGGTGGGGATCATTTTTATGGCAGTTTTAGCTAAGCCCAGAAATGGATCAAAAATCAGAAAAAGCACAAATAAAATACTGACAGTTCCTCTCTCTTTTTTATTCACTCCTTACTCAAAAAAGCTACATCAAAAACTGCATTACATCTGTCGTCCGGGTTTTAAGCCTTATTCACATGTTGTTGTTTTTTCTCCTTTGGAAAAAAATAAGGAATGATTTTAATGTGTTTGTTCTCATTTTATCAACAGTGTGGCATCCGTTTTTCTTGGATAAATAACTTTCCAAGCTTCTCCTACCCACTAAACAGTATAAAACAGGCACCAAACTAACCTTGACGCATTACAAATCTGCAACATGTCAACTTCTTTTGTGGGTACGCTGAGTTTTTCTAGAAAAAATATACTTCAGCTTTAAACAGCTTTACTAATAAAATTCTATTTGGCTGGTGCCCCTATATTTAGGAAGATGACCCATCCGGAGTGCCAGCAGTTTTGCTTCCAGTTCTGTGCATTTCCTATGTTGACACATAAAAAAGCAGTGGGTGACGTGGGCCTGCAAACTGCTAATTTAAAGAAGCACTCCTCCCAATATATTGCATCATATTATATAGCACTGTGTACTTACAATTGCTCATTTCGCCCTTCTACCCAGCTAATTCTTCTCTTTTCCATTAGGTCTATGACATATGATTAAAAGCTGACTAGCTGAATTCATCTAAGCTCTATGTAGAAACAGGAGGTCAATTTTTCCTATATCAGTCATAAATCACTGCAAAAATCATTGGCAGGGGGAGGAGGGGCGGAGCAGTTGGGTCAGGAGACTTCCTATTTCTACTTAGAGCAGAGAAAAATTAACTGGACAGAAAAGTGAGATGCGCAATTGTAAGTACACAGTGCTATATAATTTGATGGTAGTGCTTCTTTAAAAATGTGCACTGGTTGAGAAACGGATGTGCACTGGTTGATGACCAGATGTGCACTGGTTGAGGAAAGAAATGCAGGGTTTATTGGACAATGGAAACACCTGGCCTAATAGAGCTATATTATTTAGTTATACAGTACAGACCAAAAGTTTGGACACACCTTCTCATTTAAAGATTTTTCTGTATTTTCATGACTTTGAAAATTGTACATTCACACTGAAGGCATCAAAACTATGAATTAACACATGTGGAATTATATACTTAACAAAAAAGTGTGAAACAACTGAAAATATGTCTTATATTCTAGGTTCTTCAAATTAGCCACCTTTTGCTTTGATGACTGCTTTGCACACTCTTGGCATTCTCTTGATGAGCTTCAAGAGGTAGTCACCGAAATGGTTTTCACTTCACAGGTGTGCCCTGTCAGGTTTAATAAGTGGGATTTCTTGCCTTATAAATGGGGTTGGCACCATCAGTTGTGTTGTGCAGAAGTCTGGTGGATACACAGCTGATAGTCCTACTGAATAGACTGTTAGAATTTGTATTATGGCAAGAAAAAAGCAGCTAAGTAAAGAAAAACGAGTGGCCATCATTACTTTAAGAAATGAAGGTCAGTCAGTCCGAAAAATTGGGAAAACTTTGAAAGTGTCCCCAAGTGCAGTTGCAAAAACCATCAAGCGCTACAAAGAAATTGGCTCACATGAGGACCGCCCCAGGAAAGGAAGACCAAGAGTCACCCCTGCTTCTGAGGATAAGTTTATCCGAGTCACCAGCCTCAGAAATCGCAGGTTAACAGCAGCTCAGATTAGAGACCAGGTCAATGCCACACAGAGTTCTAGCAGCAGACACATCTCTTCAACAACTGTTAAGAGGAGACTTTGTGCAGCAGGCCTTCATGGTAAAATAGCTGCTAGGTAACCACTGCTAAGGACAGGCAACAAGCAGAAGAGACTTGTTTGGGCTAAAGAACACAAGGAATGGACATTAGACCAGTGGAAATCTGTGCTTTGGTCTGATGAGTCCAAATTTGAGATCTTTGGTTCCAACCACCGTGTCCTTGTGGGACACAGAAAAGGTGAAGGGATGGACTCTACATGCCTGGTTCCCACTGTGAAGCATGGAGGAGGAGGTGTGATGGTGTGGGGGTGCTTTGCTGGTGACACTGTTGGGAATTTATTCAAAATTGAAGGTATACTGAACCAGCATGGCTACCACAGCATCTAGTAGCGGCATGCTATTCCATCCGGTTTGCGTTTAGTTGGACCATCATTTATTTTTCAACAGGACAATGATCCCAAACACACCTTCAGGCTGTGTAAGGGCTATTTTACCAAGAAGGAGAGTGATGGGGTGCTACGCCAGATGACCTAGCCTCAACAGTCACCAGACCTGAACCCAATGGAGATGTTTTGGGGGTGAGCTGGACCGCAGAGTGAAGGCAAAAGGGCCAACAAGTGCTAAGCATCTCTGGGAACTCCTTCAAGATTGTTGGAAGACCATTTCCGGTGACTACCTCTTGAAGCTCATCAAGAGAATGCCAACAGTGTGCAAAGCAGTCATCAAAGCAAAAGGTGGCTACTTTGAAGAACCTAGAATATAAGACATATTTTCAGTTGTTTCACAAATTTTTGGTAAGTATATAATTCCACATGTGTTAATTCATAGTTTTGATGCCTTCAGTGTGAATGTACAATTTTCATAGTCATGAAAATACAGAAAAATCTTTAAATAAGATGTGTCCAAACTTTTGGTCTGTACTGTATATTTAATTGGATAAAGATGAAGTATATTTTTTCACACTTAATTCCATATTTCACGTACAAAGAAAATGTGTTCTAAGATGTGGTTAAACGCAGAGATAAAGGTTGATTAGCGTTGTGAGGGAACGGTTGGGTTGTCTCATCATAAAGCCACTACTCAGTGAAGCTTAAAAGGGAAACTGTCAGTCGATTCATGCTGCCCAAACCACCGGCCAATCTCTCCCATGTACATTGAGACCTGCCAATTAACTAGAGCGATGGGGGGCAGATGCTGGCTGGGGACGTCACTGGACTATTCACGTCTCCACCTAGTGTCCCCAACCAGATCATAAAGCTGTGTTTCACTAAAACGCTTTAGTGTTTCGGAGAAATACATACCTGGTTGTAATCATGCAGCCAGGCTCTGATTCATGTTGCCCCTGGCTTTGGCAACATAAATCAACTGACAGGTCACCCAAAAAGTAGATATGTATAAGACGACAGTACTCAAAAGTACCGAGTTTCATAATTATACCTGTTTTGTGCTATAAGATTTATTTTGTTTAATAAAGTTGATTTTCAACTGAATGCAAATGACAGCAATAAAGGAAGTATTCTCATTATTTACTAGTCATTACACCAAAAAGCCTAAGCGACATCACACTTTTTAAACATAAATGCTAGTTTGTGTTCTTTAACATCAACTACTACCGCACCATCCCCACTGAGCCCATCTAATGAGAGCAAACACAAGAAACTTAATTGCTCTTCTCTTCATTCATTGGTGGGGTCAACGAATGACCTCGTGGTTGGTCATTCCTCTCAGACTAACCTCGCAGTCTAATTATAAAGATTGATTTTTTTTTGTATTTTTTTTTTTGCTACAATCCTTCAGAGCTGTGAAATAGTGAGGCCTAATGAGACTCGGTCACACCGACAGCTTGCTCTGGGCTGCTAATTTAAGTCAGTAATTGATGATTTGGGTGACACAAGGTAGATATAGGATAGGAGTATCATTTGTGATATAAAATAATAAGTTTCTAAAGCCAAGCATAATACAAATAACCAAGCTATAAAAAAAATAACCAGTAAAGATTAAATTACTGAGTTGTCCCTTCCATCAGGCTACGAAATTACTATGCAGTCATTTCTGATATATGTTCCTGGGAAATATGGTTAATTATTAACATTATTCTTTTATCCTCCGGGATTGTCATCCAGGTTTCCCGACTTCTAAATGACAAATGTACCAGTTTAAGCAGCGATGCATGTCCTGTATTGCTGCGTAATTTGTGGGACCTGTATTGGCTATGTGATGGACACAGCTTCTTACAAGGCACATCTCTGATAACAGTACTATGAGAGTCACACCCATCAGAAATGCCTGCAATTGAAAATTAGCTCTATATATCTGAAGGGGGTCGATGGCGGCAAGCATATGGATTTCTGCAAGCCTCATTAAGATGAATGAGAGAATCGCAGAAATGTCTGCAATATATCTGCCACATGTGAACTCAGCCATAGGCTTAACTGACATGACCGAATAAAGGCAGCAAAGGTCTCGTGACCAAATCTAAAAGCATATATAATAAATGATACTGCTAATTGGGATATACAGTTTTGTACTGATTCCATTCCATCTTCCCAATGGGTCCAATTAGAAGAATGTATCCTATGCTGTATTCCATTTTTAGCATGGAAATCTGAGGGCTCATGTAGATGTCCATGTAAATCGGTCTGATCTCGGACCGCAATGCACGGACAGGCTACAGCTTTCCCAACCCGAGCGTCACAGCCTCATAGAAATCTATGAAGCTGTCATGACCCGTGGCCAGTCTGTGCATTGCGGTCCGAGATCGGCCCAGTTTGCACAGTCTGCATGAGCCCTAAGGGTGACGAAAGTCACTTTATGAGGAGAACTAGAGTAAGGAACAGAGCGCACAAAAATAGAGTGATGCCCTTTGGAGCAAGAGTAGGTAAGTATTGGTTACTCTTATCTGTGGGAATTGTGACAGTCACAACTCCTATGAAAGTCAGCTGCTGCTGCCCCATGGCTGGTGGAAGAATTCCTCCAGGAGATATCTGTTCCAGATGGATAAATCACGTTGTGTGGACTGCGCTGCTGAAACAAACGATTCTTCACCATAAAAGGATTACGATTTTTTATTTTACACCAGACTGGCGCCTTTTTCAAGAAATAAAAAATATATAGTTGTATGGCATCGAAAGCCACTTTATGGCATACATTCATTTAAAGAGATTGTCCACTGCTTTAATATCAGATCGGTGTTGTGACATCCGGCACCCCCACCATTCAGCTGTTTCCGATACTTGTGACAGGCAGATGTTAGTAGTTGCGAAGTGGAACAGCGCAGCTCTGACAACTGTATAGTGGCCACATTGGATTATTGCAGATCCACTCCAATTCACTCGAATAGGGATGGATTTGTAGTACCTGTCCTCAACCTCTACGCAGTTGGTGAAGCTGTGTTCGTCCACTTTGCTTCTGATCGGTTCGGGTGCTGGGTGTCGCACCCCCACCGATCGGGTATTGATGACCTATACTGAGGATAGGTCATCAATATAAAAGTAGTGGACTAACCCTTTAACTTATATACCAGGATCTTTTCCTTGTGTATATGGTAAATGGAGTGAAAAGATGTGATGTGCACAGTCCCTATTTAGCTCCACTGAATTTCATACATATGGCTATATTTCAGATCTGATTTGTGCTGAGCTATAATAGGGCTCTCAAAGAGATGCATAGGCCGTCTCCACCATACCTTTCTATACTTCTCATTTCTAATGAAGGGATTTCTAATGGCAAGCTAAGCCGTGAGTTTCCATCACAATCTAGAAGTCGGATTTTCACACACTAGATACTTCAGCATTCAGCGGCCTATTCAGTAAGCGTCTATGGACTAGCACATTATAATTGAGTAGGTTTTCATCTGACATATTTTTAGTTTATTTAGCAGTATGTAGAGTTGACTGGGGCACATTCAGCAAGGCAGAACATGACAAACTGATTTCCTATGACAGCACCTTACTGGAAGTCAGAGAGAACTTCAATAATACCCATTATTCTGATTTTTTTCCGTGGGGATTGCATGGTTGCATGTCTGATTTGATGCACTAGTTAGCAATTAGAAGGGGTATGTACATAATTTGTGCCATGGAGTGTATGTGGGCTTCATCTATTGAGTTTCCTTTTAAAATAACCATGCTTCCTAATTAGTTATGTTTCTATTTTTTGCCACATTTAGTTAGGTTGAAGACGAATATATGGCATTCTTTTATGTCTGTAAAGAAACAGCTTTTCCATATAAGCCCATTGTGTATTAAATCTCAGCTTCAAAGCTTGGCTCTTTGTCATAGGATTTTTATATAGAACCAAGAAATACAGGTTTCATTTCCCATGAGAATTAAGAAGATTTTTTTTCTTGGTGCTGTAACTAGCTTCCTGGAACCATAAATCAGAACTTTCAATATGCAAACAGCCATAATACTGTTGAGGAAAATGACCAACACAAGCGGGAATTTGTAATTCAAGAGGAACATAAATTCCATAAATCTAGGCAGAAATGGTATTACACAATCACATCCCATGAAGGAGTGAAAACCATGCAGATTTAAACTGAACTAAGAAAAGTCATTTCTTCAAAATGTTTTTTAGCCTATTACAAATGAAGGTAGCAGATACATGACTTTCACACAAATATGATTATATATTCTGTGTTTCTCAGCAACATAAAAATTACAATAGTACTGAGACTTTCAGTATCTCTTCTCAATTCCTGGCTTTATTTTCCTTTAAAGAGGACCATTCAATTTTAGTATGTTAAAATTTGTCACTGTCATGATTCCACCACCCACAGTGTCCTAAGTGACAGCTCAGCCGCTCTATAGGATCAAAGGTGTGCTGAGCTGTCAGTATTGTGAGTGACAGCCCAGCCACCCAATCAGAGGCAGGGGCGTGCTGGGCTGTCAGTACTGGGAGTGACTGCTCATCTGCCCAATCCGGCTGGACCTGCAGGATTTCCTCGAGGTTTCACCAGTTCAGGGTGATTATCTGGCTATTTAGCTGGCTGGCAATGATCAGACCATTGCCAGCCATAGCCTTGCTCAGTGGTGTGTTTGCTCTGTGCGCTATGTTGTGATATTGTGATCTTTGTTGCCAGACCTTGCTTTTTCCTTTTGACTACTCGTTTGTATTACCCCTTTTGCCTTTGATGTACTCTGATCTTAGCTACATGACCCCGGACTTCGCCTTTGATTATTTGTTTGTCTAATCCCTTTTGTCTTTGATGTACTCTCTTGGCATTTCACCTTGGACTCATTGACCTACCCGCCTCACGGCTTGTCCGTGAGAAGTGACTCAGAGTTACAGTCACATCATGGAATTTTAATTTCCCATCCTTGTTGCGGAGATATTAACTTTTAAAGTTTGGATTCAAATTTTTACGAAGATCAATTGAGCTTTACCAGAGATTCATCTCCGGAGGGCAGTATTTTTTTCCCCTCCATGATGAGTCCTGCTTATGATTAGTCGGTGTAATACAGGGGAGGGAGAACACCCCGCCGGAGACAAATTTCGGCTAACTTCCCTTATTATAACCTAAACTTTAATAATATTAAAGTTAATAACTCCGCATCAGAGAAATTAAAAAACAAAATAACTACATTTTATTCAGCTTTGGAGCTACTATTCCATGATGTAGCCTGTTAACATACACAAACTGCTGAAAGGTCCTCTTAAAAAAAAAAAAATGTCAAATGAATGCTCAAAGAAGCTTAAAATGTACACCCACCAGTGTCCTTTAACCCTTTAAAGACCATAAATTGATATAATAAAATTGGTTTTAGTTTAAAACTATGCAACAAATATATCCCTTGGTCCTCAAACAGTCAAAACCATTTAGCATTCCCCACTAGAGTCCTCAGGATTGATGGGCGTCTTAACTATGTAATTCCTGCTGGTGGCGCACATCAGTACATTTCTAAAATGAATGATGAGGGGAGAATGGATATTGGCTGTTTTATTAATAATCCAGTGAATAATAGTACATCTCAGCTGAAATCAGGAAACTTGCATGAGATCTTAAAATATTTTCATTGCTTTGCACGGTGTTCCATTATTAGAGCAAAATATCACATTTTACAACTAGTCTTCTCAGCCACTCTTTCACATGTAATGCTAGTCTATTGTCTATGATAGATATGGCTCACTGTTCATTTATCATAAAATGCATAAGAACCATCAAGGACTTTCACATAAAAGTTGATGGAGTCTGTCACCCACAAAATACCAATTAAACTGCATAAACTTTTATATAGGTGATGTAGCCCCTATAAAAATCATACTATGCATATACATTTTAACTTAATATTTGCTGAAAAATTAACTTTTACTTAGTATGCAAGTGAGGACGCTTCGGTGCATCCTTGACATGGCCTATGCTATAATGCCCTTCTATTTGCATATTAAATGTGGCCCTTTGTCTTGATTGACTGAACTCAGTTGGTAAGAGCGAATGCTGTCTAAAATTAGATTGTGTGTCTGAGTTTGCACACAGACACTGGAGGAGCACAACGGCACACTTAAAGTTTCAGGGCCAGCGCAATGTGGCTCCGGGCACGCTCTGACACCTGACTCCTGTGTGTCTGTGGCCGCCACTCAATGCATCCGAAAGTGTAGTGAGTAAGTGGCTTTAGTGAGGAGAAGAGGCCATTGTGCATACCAGAGAAGTGGACATATCATTCGTGCAATCTGGGCAGCAGCACACAGCGCCCTAGAGATAAAGGGGCCCATTTCTACCTCTAAAACAGGTTGAATTGTGCATGATGATGAATGATGAGCTATTGGACCGCAAAATGTCCACATATTGCTCTTGCATAAAGGCCCTTTTCTGCCTGTGTCCATCAGTGGTGCATGCTATCTGTTCACTTCAACACACACTCCTCCTCACTGACAATGCTCGAAAGGCAGCCACAGACAGTCAGAAACCAGTCATAAAAGCACGTGTCATGGGCTTACCACAACAGAGAGGGGCCAGAAGACCGCAATGTCTGATTTCACGTACTCCTGCACTGATTAGAAGCCCTTCACCATCATATTAAACAGTGCAGGTTTCTGCTAGAAGTGCAGGGGTTAATCTGTTCAATTGAGAGCTGCTGGAGATTTCCTGCTTTGATGGTCTCAACTGTTCAGTGTTGGCCACTCCCCTCTGCTATATATACTCGCCTCTGGCGATCAGGGATTGCCAGTGTTAGCTTCATACTGCCTAGTTCTGGATTTGGAGGTGTTGGTTGTTTGAGGAGGCGTTTGGAGTGTTGCTCTAAAGACTGTCGCTTGTTTATTCGTCTGCGTGCATATCCTCATCCTGTCCTATTTGTTTTTTTCCTTCCTATACTTCCCGGTGTTCGACTCTGTTGTTTGTGAGTGCATATTTGTATGATTGATATTTTCATTTATACCTGTACGTATTCCCTTGTTAGTCTGGTTTGTGTATACTTATACACAACTACTCCACACTTCTCTGGGTGAAGGAGGGGACAGATAAGGGCTGATTTAAGAGTGCATCAAGGCACGTGGCCCTGGCGTCTTCACCATTAGAAGTAATTTGGGAAGCAGGGATGGCCAAGGCGCCCCTAGCTTTAGAGATAGGGAAGGAGCCCCTAGCCCCGACACATCCGACAGTGTCGTAACAGCATTCCACGAGGTGCCCTCATTTACATAGTTAATAAAAATAGATTAAAGTGAACTCCCTTCACATCACCCATAAACTTTAAAAGTCCTGGCAATCCTGTTCCTACTCTGCAGTGACATTTTAAAACGTCACTGTATGCACAGCCACATGCTATTGTGTACAGTGGGTACGGAAAGTATTCAGACCCCTTTAACTTTTTCACTCTTTGTTTCATTGCAGCCATTTGGTAAATTCTAAAAAGTTCATTTTTTTCTCATTAAAGTACACTCTGCACCCCATCTTGACTGAAAAAAAACAGAAATGTAGAAATTTTTACAAATTTATTAAAAAAGAAAAACTGAAATATCACATGGTCATAAGTATTCAGACTCTTTGCTCAGACACTCATATTTAAGTTACATGCTGTCCATTTCCTTGTGATCCTCCTTGAGATGGTTCTACTCCTTCATTGGAGTCCAGCTGTGTTTAATTAAACTGATAGGACTTGATTTGGAAAGGCACACACCTGTCTATATAAGACCTCACAGCTCACAGTGCATGTCAGACCAAATGAGAATCATGAGCTCAAAGGAACTGCCCAAGGAGCTCAGAGACAGAACTGTGGCAAGGCACAGATCTGGCCAAGGTTACAAAAGAATTTCTGCAGTACCCAAGGTTTATAAGAACACCGCGGCCTCCATAATCCTTAAATAGAAGACGTTTGGGACCACCAGAAGTCTTCCTAGACCTGGCCGTTCAGCCAAACTGAGCAATCGTGGGAGAAGAGCCTTGGTGAGAGAGGTAAAGAAGAACCCCAATATCACTGTGGCTGAGCTCCAGAGATGCAGTAGGGAGATGGGAGAAAGTTCCATAAAGTCAACTATCACTGCAGCCCTCCACCAGTCGGGCCTTTATGGCAGAGTGGCCCGACGGAAGTCTCTCCTCAGTGCAAGACATATGAAAGCCCGCATAGAGTTTGCTCAAAAACACATGAAGGACTCCCAGACTATGAGAAATAAAATTCTCTTGTCTGATGAGATGAAGATAGAACTTTTTGGTGATAATGCTAAGCGGTATGTGTGGAGAAAACCAGGCACTGCTCATCACCTGCCCAATACAAACCCAACAGTGAAACATGGTGGTGGCAGCATCATGTCATGGGGGTGTTTTTCAGCTGCAGGGACAGGACGACTGGTTGCAATTGAAGGAAACATGAATGCGGCCAAGTACAGAGATATCCTGGATGAAAACCTCTTCCAGAGTGCTCTGGACCTCAGACATGGCCGAAGGTTCACCTTCCAACAAGAGAAGGACCCTAAGCACACAGCTAAAATAACAAAGGAGTGGCTTCAGAACAAATCTGTGACCATTCTTGACTGGCCCAGCCAGAGCCCTGACCTAGACCCAATTGAGCATCTCTGGAGAGACCTGAAAATGGCTGTTCACCAACGTTCACCATCCAACCTGACGGGACTGGTCAGGATCTGCAAGGAAGAATGGCAGAGGATCCCCAAATCCAGATGTGAAAAACTTGTTGCATCATTCCCAAGAAGACTCATGACTGTACTAGCTCAAATACTGAGCAAAGGGTGTGAATACTTATGACCATGTGATATTTCAGTTTTTCTTTTTTAATAAATTTGCAAAAATTTCTACATTTCTGTTTTTTTTTCAGGCAAGATGGGGACAGAGTGTACTTTAATGAGAAAAAAATGAACTTTTTGGAATTTACCAAATGGCTGCAATGAAACAAAGAGTGAAAAATTTAAAGGGGTTTGAATACTTTCCGTACCCACTATAAATACATCAACCTTCAGGTTAATAGACAACAACACTACCTGAGATATTCAATATCGGGTTAAGAAGGCATATATGTTGTGGATAATTTAAACTATAACATTTTTTATTATAGAAATATAAACAAAATCAATTTAAAACATAAGCAAGGACTTTCCATTTGTAGGGGTGGTCCGAGAATACGCTGCTTCTGGCGGCCATTTTACTGAAGTCCCTATATCTATAGGATTAAATTTTAAATTTGGCACTACAAATAATTAAATATATGTATCAAAGTGACCACAAAGCTACTGAACATATTATATGCATAAAAAACTGACCATAATAGCATTCACTTAGATCCGAGAATAATAAAGTATCCATAATAGATATAGGTATGGATTTACTATGATTATATACAAATATGTACATTTAAAGGGAACCTGTCATGTCCTAGCTACTATCTACACTGCCCCCATTGCTTTGTTAGTGATGCAATGTGCTTCACTAACAAGCTTTGTTCATTAAAATTGGTGGTAGTATAATGATTTTATAACCTTTTATGTACTTTTATCCTACCTGCTCGTTCAGTCATAGGGGTGTGATTCTGCTATTTAGTCATGGGCGGGCGCCGCATTCAGTCACTGCTGGTGCTGCCCACGTATTTGAATATTGCTCCCGGCAAGCGCTGATATTATTGGAGTGCTTACGCATTTCTACATGTCCGGCCACTGGTCCCGCGCCTGCACAGTGAGGCTGTGTGATTACCAGCTTCACTGCGCATGTGCTATGTCCTCACGCATGCGCAGTGAAACTGCGAACTACACAGCATCACTGCGCACATGCGGGGACATAGCACGTGCGCAGTGAAGCTGGTAATCACACAGCCTCACTGTGCAGGCGCGGGACCAGCGGCCGGACATGTTGAAATGCGCATGCGCCCCAATAATATCAGCGCTTGTCGGGAGCAATATTCAAATACGTGGGCGGCGCCAGCAGTGACCGAATGTGACGCCGCCCATGACTGAATGTGAGGATCACACCCCTATGACTGAAACAAGTAGGTAAGATATAAAAACATAAAGTACATAAAGGGCAGCACGGTGGCTCAGTGGTTAGCACTGCAGCCTTGCAGCGCTGGGGTCCTGGGTTCAAATCCCACCAAGGACAACATCTGCACGGAGTTTGTATGTTCTCCACATGTTTGTGTGGGTTTCCTCTGGGTTCCCTAGTTTCCTCCCACACTCCAAAGACATACTGATAGGGAATTTCGATTGTGAGCCCCAATGGGGACAGTGCCCATAATGTCTGTAAAGCGCTGTGGAATTATTGGCGCTATATAAGTGAGTAAAATAAATAAATAAATAAAAGGTTATAAAATCATTATATTACCACCAATTTTAATGAAAAAAAGCTTGTTAGTGAAGCACATTGCATCACTAACAAAGCAATGGGGACAGGTTCCCTTTAAACTGACTTATAGTGTCGCGTATATAATTGATTGGTTTCCTTGCCACCTAGTCTAACTATTCTATATGAGGGCTTTTTGATATTATAATCTTGTCAATTTTGATATGATAACAATGCCTCATTTTATGGGAATAGCTTTTTCGCATTTTGTATGTTTTTGTGTTGTTTTTAAATGATTTTATGTAAGTACACTAGTGCATGTGTGTGAAATTAATACGTTTTTTGTGCATGAATACATTTTCTTGGTTTATTTGGGTTATTTGGGATGACTGGTGCCTGGTATTCACCACCTCCTATTTTTCTATACACTGCCTTTTTGGTGTATGACACACCATCTGTTTATATATTGTTCGTAGTGCCGGTTTACCATAGTTCCATAACTGATTGAGGGCTCCATCCCCCACCATCCATGTCACCCATAACTGAATAAGGGCCCCCTCACTCACACTGACAGTTATACACACATTATACATGAGTTTAAGTGCTCACACAGTGTACATAAACCATATACCCAATAAATATACACACAGAAAACTTTACAGCTGAGTTCATGAGTACAGGTACAAAGGTTCCACTCAGTGATGCTGCAGCCTGCAGACCCCCTCCTTCTATCTGATGTTATAGCAAAGAAGACAGAAGTGTGTGTGAGGTGGAAGGAAGGAGATGTTAAGGTGGCACAGAGAGTTTTGTAAAGGTAGTATTGCAGATATCAATGTAGATGCCAGTACTACCTTAAATGGTGCTCCAGACTTATGTCTCTGCTCAAGCATGCAGAAGCAAAGGGGAGGGCCCACCGGAGGATCCCTCCTTGCTCTGCTGAGCCAGTCCCACGCTGTGGTGTAAGGAAGGACGATGCTCATCATGAATTTGACGAGTAGGGGTTGCCATGCCCCCATCAAGCCTCAGCTTCACACACTTTGTTGGAGCTGGGTGAAAATGGTGTGAGAACGCCAAAAGTCGCAAAATGTTGGAACAGACTAAAGTTGCATCAAAATGTTGAGACTTTTCAATGCTTTTCACACCAGAATTTTGGTGTAAAAGCTTTTATGAATCAGGCCTATAGTGTCTTAAGCAATAATATGACAATGTTTGATTTAGGCTGTGTGCCCACTATGCGTTTTTTAAGTGTTTCCGCGGTGGCAATTCCGCTGCAGAAACGCTTAAAAAACACTTGGTAGAAGGCCTGCTATGTTCCCCAATCATAATCCGCATGTGCTGTGCACATGCTGTGGAAATTTCCGCTGCGGATTATCATTGCGGAAAAATCCGCAGCACTACCAATTATTTTGCGTAATCGTGGCGTTTTCGCCGCCATTGACTTGCATTGAATCGCTTAATATCCGCATGACTACATGTGTACATGCGGATATTAAGCGATTCAATGTGCGGATGGTTCCCGGGTTTAGAGAAGAGGAGACCCTCCTCCAGACCCGGGTACCATAGTACCTGTTAAAAAAAAAAGAAATAAAATAAAAAATTAAGATTATACTTACCTTCTGATGGCCCCCGGTCTCCATACCGATGCGTCCTGGCTTCCCGGCAGCTCGAGATGGTCTAAAAGAACCTGCCATGACATTTAGTCATGTGATGGGTCACGTGACCGCCGACGTCGGCGGTCGTGTGACCCGTCACTAAATGACGTCATGGCAGGTCCTTTTACACAACCGCGAGGCACCGGGAAGACCGGACGCATCGGATAAGGAGACCGGGGACCATCAGAAGGTAAGTATAATGTTTTTTTTTTTATCTTTTACCATTTTTATTCTTTTTTTTAACTAACTTGGTCACATTATATAAATCCATGCCGGTTGCATGGATTTATATAGTGTGACCAAATTGTCAAGCACTTTCCAAGTGATGTTAAAATCGCTTGGAAAGCGCTTGACAACCCGCATGCGAAATCGCATGATTAAAACGCTTCAATTACGCTTGTACTTCAGGAAAAATGCATGTACAATCCACATGTACAATCCACATGCATTTTTTCTGCCAGGAAGATGCAGAAACGCTCAGGAAAAATCCGGAGCATTTCGACATCGTGGGCACTTAGCCTTAAGGGGTTTTGCAATATTTTTCAAAAGTGGCCATTGAAAAAGAAAGAGAGAGGTGTTACTTTTCTTTCTGAACTTCCGTCCTTGGTGATGGTCTTTTTCGTGACCAATGATATTGAATTCTATCCATACAATGACCTGACCACTGGGGCAGCTAATCTGCTGTAGGATTAGGAAACAAATGAAGGGTACATCATCTCATCAGAAATGATGACGCCCAATCTACCAGGGACCTGACCCTGCAGTCAAGTAGTGTCCGCAGTCAGGTGACCAAATAGACAGGAATTCATTACTTCCAGTCCTGGTGGTGACTGCCAGAATGGTGGCACAGGAGCAGTAGGAGAATGGGGTGAGAAACCTATTTAACAGTTCTGGGTTACAAATTAAATTCTGACAGGTAATTTTATATATATTTATGTTCTAATTTTAGTAAGTGTGAGTTCCACTGCTTGCATTCTAGTATAGCTGTACCATGTATTTCACCATAATTTATAATAAGAATAGGCTACATAGTGAGTTACAAATGTGGTAAATTTACTTACCCTTACATTCTCTGCTATAAATCCAAAATACTGACTAATAACCAAGGGAAAGGAAAACACATCCTCTGCTATCTTGCTAATACTTTGGATTTGTTTCAAAGATTTTGTTATTTAAACAGCCAAGAAAGATTACTTGATGGTCCCAGACGTGAGGCATGTAAAGTGGTGAGTGACTGATGTAGTTGCTGGATTGAGAAAGAAGCAGTGTAAGAGGATCTGTAATGAACAGATGCACATGAGTTATAGAACCTGAAGTATGTTTTGCATATTTATATCAATGGTTGAGCCATCTGGACACACATTGCAGGATCTCTGCTTTGCAGATGTTTGCACATGTTTGATTTAGTTATTTAAAAGACCTGTCTATGGGTCTGTAATAGGCTATCCCCCAATTAAATCAAGTTGCACTTAGCTATGGATGCAGGAATTTAGAAAATGTTAGGTTCTGCACACTTTTATCTTATATTATCATATATTGACTAGTGTTGAGCGATACCTTCCGATATCAGGAAATATCGGATCGGATTGGATCGGGCCGATACCCAAAAAGTATCGGATATCGCCGATTCCGATACCGGAAACCAATGCAAGTCAATGGGACACAAATATCGGAATGAAAATAAACCCTTTCTTTCCTTGCAGGTTAATTCTACATGAAGGAAAACAACTAACAATAATGTAGAATGTATTGGGGGAGGTGGTTGCCCAAATCGATGGGAACAGTGCTCACAGTGAAACATGAAAAGCCGGCAATTCAGCAGCCGCATACACCAGTACCCGACAATTTATAACAGAAAGAATAGAGCATCACACATAGATTAGATAGATAGAAACATGTCAGTCACATATATATGAAGTACAGTGACAGTGTTGCTTACTGTACTTGTCATTTAGTGTAAAGGATTTATTAAAAAATATAATAGTGTTTTCATGCACCGTCTCTTTAAAAAAGCTGGCTGGCAAATCAGCAGCGGTACCCGACAATTTAGAATAGAAAGAATAGAGAATCACACATAGATTAGATGTAACATACCTGGCGGCGTCCTTGCATAGTGGTCCATCTCCCACTGTGCAAGAGCGCGCACTTGATCTCAAATCCAGAATGTCTCTCTGGCTTCCCTCCATGCTGTCTGTTTGCCTCTGTGTCTGCTGCTTAAGGGCGGCGCCCGATCACTTCCTGCTTTTTGTACCTGCTGCAGGCACACCCCTTGTGCGTCCTCAGCCTATTGCTGTCTGTCACCTGGTATTTAAACCAGCTGCTCCAATTAACCCATGCCTGAGCATTGTGTTTCATTCAGTGTGGTCTTTCACTCTGAATGTGCCAGGTCCCCTTCTGTGTTCTCTTGTCTGCCTATCCTGGAGGCTGTATTTCCAGGCCTGTCTGAACACGCTCCTTGCCTGTTTGTCTTGCCTTCTAGGGGCCGCATACCTAGACCCGCTCCTGTATCCTGTCTGTCCTGTCTGAACACGCTCCTAGCCTGTTCCTCCCCCCTTCTAGGGGCTGCATTCCTAGACCCGCTCCTGTATCTAGTCTGTCCTGTCTGAACACGCTCCTGGCCTGTTCCTCCCGCCTTCTAGGGGCTGCATTCCTAGACCCGCTCTTGTATCTTGCTACTTTGTCTGTTCTTGTCTGTATTCTGTCTGTATCCTGTTTTCCCGTGTTTCTCTATGTCCGTACCTTTCCTTTTTCTGCAGAGTCTGAACTCGTACCTAACTCCTGCTCGTTGTCACTGTACTCCCGTTTGTGAGTTTGTGGTCCACTCGCTACTTCACTGCAAGTACCCTGTGGGTATCTGGTTCTGCCTTTCCCTTCCTGTCTGTTCCGTGTGAACAGAGCCCTGTCCCCCCTGCTCTGCCTTTGCTCACCGCTCCGGCGGTTCTTGCCTGCTCTGCCTTTGCTGACCGCTCCGGCGGTTCTAGCCTGCTCTGCCTTTGCTCATCGCTCCGGCGGTTCTAGCCTGCTCTTCCTTTGCTCACCGCTCCGGCGGTTCTAGCCTGCTCTGCCTTTGCTCACCGCTCCGGCGGTTCTAGCCTGCTCTGCCTTTGCTGACCGCTCCAGCGGTTCTAGCCTGCTCTGTCTTTGCTCATCGCTCCGGCGGTTCTAGCCTGCTCTGCCTTTGCTCACCGCTCCGGCGGTTCTAGCCTGCTCTGCCTTTGCTCACCGCTCCGGCGGTTCTAGCCTGCTCTGCCTTTGCTCACCGCTCCGGCGGTTCTAGCCTGCTCTGCCTTTGCTCACCGCTCCGGCGGTTCTAGCCTGCTCTGACTTGCTCACCGCTCCGGCGGTTCTAGCCTGCTCTACCCTTTGCTCGCCGCTTCAGGCGGCGTTGTCCTGCTCTGCTCTTGCTCGCCGCTCCGGGCGGCCTCGTCCTGCTCTGCTCTCGCTCGCCGCTCTAGGCGGTCTCGTCCTGCCCTGCTCTCGCTCGCCTCTCTGGGCGGCCTCACTCTGCTGTGTTTGTCCGCCACATCTGTGGTTCTGTTCCTGAGTCCCAGTGTGTACTGCGTCCTATCCCGCCTGTGTTCCTACCGGCAAGGGTCTCCCTGTCTGCACTCTAGCCGTGCTTGCCTGTACCCCCCTGCCTGCATACCTGCCTGCCTGCATACCAGTCGTGCCTGCCTATACCCACCAGTCTGTGTGCCAGCCTAACCTGTCTGTTCCTGTATTCCCCTGTGTGGGTCAACAGCCGTGTCCGGGGTCTGTCCTGGAGTAGCATCTGGTCCCTCTGCTCGGTTCCTCCTTGATGCACTGGCGTCGTATGCCGTCGTGCGACCGTGGTCGGATCGGGTGAATACCTAGTTACGCCCCTCCAGGCATTCACTCTCCGGCACGGTCCAGTGGAATCACACGCACACGCCGCTCAGCCCAGGCGTGTGCATTACATTAGATAGAAGTACAGTGATAGTGTTGATTACTGTACTTGTCATTTAGTGTTAAAATAAAGGATTTATTTAAAAAAAAATTGGCGTGGGGTTCCCCCTAATTTTAGTCTCTAGCGGAGGTTAAGCAGACGGCTGGGGCAGATGTTTGAAGCCTGGGAAGCGGGTAATACCCACGGAGCTTCCCAGGCTACTAATATCAGCCCCCAGCTGAATACCTAGCCTTTACTAGCTATTCAAATGGGGGACCCCCCCAAAAAAATGACGTGAGGTCCCCCCTATTTTAATAACTAGCAAAGGCTAGGCAAACAGCTGGGGGCTGATATTAATAGCCCAGGAAGGGTGCCATGAATATTGGCCCCCTCCTAGGCTAGAAACACCAGCCGTCAGCCGCCCCAGAAATGGCGCATCCATAGGATGTGCCAATTCTGGCACTTAGCCTCGCTCTTCCATGCTGCCCTGGTGCGGTGGCAGGGGGTAATAGTGGTGGGGTTCATGTCAGCGCCAGCTGCCATGAAGCCCAGGTTCGTAATGATGGGCGTCTATAAGACACCCCCATTACTAACCTACAAAGTGTTAAAAAGAAAAACACACACTACACCCAGAAAAAAATAATTTATTTGAAATAAAACACACCATTTTATTTAATTCTTAGTTTACTAAAAAAAAATAGTTACCTGTCCACTTTCCTGCGCTGATCTCCCATGCACAGCTGTCACATCTGGAGATGGTGACAGCTGTGCATGGCTGTTGTAAGCTCACGCTGCCGGGAACACGTCCGCTCCCGGCAGCGGGAGCCACTGACTGAGGTCACCGGAGTGCATTTAGGCAGCGCAGCTCCGGAGAACTGCTGTACCGTGGGAATTTCTCACGATACAGCAGGGCCGTAAAGGAGCTAACCGGAGCAGCGCTGCCTGAACTCCGGCGAACCCGCTTATGCAGTGACGGGGACGCTTTACGGCCCTGTCATTCTAGCGGCGGCAGCGGTTCAGAGTGGTCACATTCTATGTGGTTGCTCTAAACTGGAGATCTTCGTGGGACACTCGTGGACTACTACGGAGGGGTAAGGATAAGGTTGTGGTTTATTATTTTATATTTTATTACAGGAGATCGATGGCTTCGGGGAATTAGGTGTCTAGGTGAGTATAGGTGTAGTTTTTTATTTTTTACTTTATTTTAGGTGGCGATCGGCGGGGACAGGTAATGTATAAACTAATTTATTTTAGGTAACCACTGGCCTCCAATGACATGTATTTAAAATTTATTGGGATACAGTAGGGCAATTTAAATAGCAGGATCAGGCTGATGGGAACTACTGCTCCCATCGAGCTGATCCTGTTGGCACGAGTGAACGGGGGACAGACATAGGTCGATGGGAGTAGTAGTGTCACATCGGCCTATGTTTGCCTGCACGCACACACCCCCCAGACATCGCACAGACACCGCGCACACCGGCACACACCCGCAGACATCGCACAGACACCGCACACACTCGCAGACATCGCACAGACACCGCACACACCCGCAGACATCGCACAGACACCGCACACACACTAATCATGATGGGCTGATGGTCTGGGAGGTGTGGCTGACCTGTGCGGCCGTGGGAAAGTTCATGTGAGTTCATGCAATGCAGTCAAGCATGAACTCACATGAACCCTCTGAGGGCACCGCGGCTACTTCAAATGAACAGCTGATCGGCATCACCTGATACCTCAGCTGTTCATTTGAAATAACCGGCGGGAAAGCGCAGCACAGAACGGGAAAGCCGGCGGTGAAGTCTTTTCACTGCCGGCTTTCCCGCCCGGGTCCTTCGCTCCCCGCTCCTTGGTGCTGTGCTCCCCGCCCGGTCCTAACTTACGATCGGGATGGGAGGTGGCGAGGGGAGCGGAGGATCGGGGTGGGAGGCTGCGGGGAAGCCGTATGGGGCTGTGTGATTGTGTAAAAGCCGGCGGCTTTTTACCGCCCGCCGGCTTTTAAACAATCAGGAGAATTCTCCCACGCTGGGATGGCATTCTGATGACAGGCTGGATCGCAGCTGAGCGCTGCCATCCAGCTTGTCATCCTTCAGAGACACTGCAGAGCGCAGGCATTATGGGAACTTCCGATTCCGGTATTCAATATTGTAAAAGTATCGGAATTAAGTATCGGAATTCCGATACCGCGAATATCGGCCGATACCCGATATTTCAGTATCGGAATGCTCAACACTAATATTGACTTATGGCAAGAGAGAAAATGTGGCAGACCAGAAACATTTCCAAAAAGCACACCTATGCACACAGTTGTTACTGCTTTTATTTTCAATTGTCACAATAAAACTATTTTCATTGAGTTAGATCAAGTAGTAAAGTTAGGTAACAGTTAAGCTAAAAATGTATTCTTATAGCTTTTCCTGTAGTGTTGAATCTGTGAACAACCTCCCCTAATGCCCAACAGCCATCATATGTACATTCCATCTACCGTTATATCATGACCTTCAAATCTTGGTGGAATCGTTCACCTTGCTCATCACTGTACTAGGGATTGCAGGGAAGTTAGTAAGATGGCTATTCAGAAAATGCACCTTGATGTTCATGTTGCAACAAAGCATTTTGTAGCTCTTCTAGACTTTCTGGACAATTTCAGTGTAATTGTTTGCTCATGTACAGTTATATGAAAAAGTTTGGGCACCCCTATTAATCTTAAGCTTAATGTTTTATAAAAATTAGTGTTTTTGCAACAGCTATTTCAGTTTGATATACTGTATGTAATAACTGTTGGACACAGTAATGTTTCTGCCTTGAAATGAGGTTTATTGTACTAACAGAAAATGTGCAATCTGCATTCAAACAAAATTTGACAGGTGCATAAGTATGGGCACCTCACCAGAAAAAGTGACATTAATATTTAGTAGATCCCCCTTTTGCAAAAATAACAGCCTCTAGTCGCTTCCTGTAGCTTTTAATGAGTTCCTGGATCCGGGATGAAGGTAATTTTGACCATTCCTCTTTACAAAACAATTCCAGTTCAGTTAAGTTTGATGGTCGCCAAGCATGGACAGCCCTCTTCAAATGATCCCACAGATGTTCAATGATATTCAGGTCTGGGGACTGGGATGGCCATTCCAGAACATTGTAATTGTTCCTCTGCAGATGCCTGAGTAGATTTGGAGCGGTGTTTTGGATCATTGTCTTGCTGAAAGATCCATCCCCTGCGTAACTTCAACTTTATCACTGATTCTTGAACATTATTGTCAAGAATCTGCTGATACTGAGTGGAATCCATGCGTCCCTCAACTTTAACAAGATTCCGGCATTGTGCCGGCATTGGCCACACAGCCCCAAAGTATGATGGAACCTCCACCAAATTTTACTGTGGGTAGCAAGTGTTTTTCTTGGAATGCTGTGGTTTTTTGCCGCCATGCATAACGCCTTTTTGTATGACCAAACAACTCAATCTAGGTTTCATCAGTCCACAGGACCTTCTTCCAAAATGAAATTGGCTTCTCCAAATGTGCTTTTGCATACCTCAGCCGACTCTGTTTGTGGCGTACTTGCAGAAACGGCTTCTTTCGCATCACTCTCCCATACAGCTTCTCCTTGTGCAAAGTGCGTTGTATAGTTGACCGATGCACAGTGACACCATCTGCAGCAAGTTGATGCCGCAGCTCTCTGGAGGTGGTCTGAGAATTGTCCTTGACTGATCTCACCATTCTTCTTCTCTGCCTTTCTGATGTTTTTCTTGGCCTGCCACTTCTGGCCTTAACAAGAACTGTCCCTGTGTTCTTCCATTTCCTTACTATGTTCCTCACAGTGGAAACTAACAGGTTAAATCTCTGAGACAGCTTTTTGTATCCTTCCCCTGAACAACTATGTTGAATAACCTTTGTTTTCAGATCATTTGACAGTTGTTTTGAGGTGCCACTTTTCAGAGGAGATTCAAACAGGAGAACAACTTGCAAGTGGCCACTTTAAGTAGCTTTACTCATGATTGCATACACCTGGCTATGAAGTTAAAAGCTCAATGAGGTTACAAAACCAAAAAAAGTGCTTTAGTAAGTCAGTAAAAAGTAGGTAGGAGTATTTAAAACAAGAAAATGATAAGGGTGCCCATACTTATGCACCTGTCAAATATTGTTTGAATGCAGATTGCACATTTTCTGTTAGTACAATAAACCTCATTTCAAGGCAGAAACATTACTGTGTCCAACAGTTATTACATATATCAAACTGAAATAGCTGTTGCAAAAACACCAATTTTAAGAAAACATTAAGCTTAAGATTAATACGGGTGCCCAAACTTTTTCATATAACTGTATTTCCAAGAAAGTCTTTGAAAAGGTCTTTGAATGATAACCAAGCATTCTTTTGGAGTTATGACATTGTCTCGATGAAATGTTTATCTTTGATGACCTGCTGAATTTGTAGAGCATCAAACACACTAGCCTTTATTTTTTTCAAATAACAGGCTTGGAAATGACAAAATGAAGTACTCAAAACACTCTTTCAATTGGCAAAGCTTTAAGAAATTGCTTCATGATACCCAGTTTCACGTGCAGAGGTGGGAATATAATGTTCTATCTGTTAACAAGTGGCTCATGTAGAATGTTTGGATCACCAGGTTTGAGGTCAGATCTTGGAGGCCAATTCCTTTCCACCTAATGCTTCTCCCAAGCTCTGCTGTCCCACATGCACAGAAAACAAGGATATGTGGCGCCCCTGAGGGTTCAGTCGCCACAGAGGTACTGCAGCTCACCCAGAGGTGTGGTGTCCCCTTCTCTCAGGTAAGGAGGGAGTGCTGCCCGGAACCCCAATGCCCACATTCAACACTACACTGCTCCAGGCCGGCTGGAAGGGCAAGATGCACTGTGTCTCCTGCTGAGCCCTGTCCCTGGATGGAGTGGGGGGAACCAAAGAGAGGGGTAACCAGTAGTGGGTGTGGGTGGAGGATGTAGAGTAGGGGAGCACCATTGTAGGAGGTATATAAAGGGAAGCCATCTTAGGGTGTGTAACATCCCTGGTGGCGTGCTTGCATAGTGCACCACCTCCCACCACGCAATCTTACCCATCAGTCCAGCCTACAAACCTTGCTCCAGTTCATGCTGTGTGCATGTCTCTTGTCTGATTGCTTAGGGCGGCGGCTCGGTTACTTCCTGATTCTTATAGCTGCAGTGGGCGCACTCCTAATGCGCCCCCAGCCTATTGCTGTGAGTCACTGGATATTTAAACCCCCTCCACCCAGAAGGAGGTGCCTGAGCAACACTAACTATCAGTGTGCTCTTTGCCTCTGAGTTGCCAGGTCCTGTTCTGCATCTTGTCTGTTTCTGCCACCCTGGGGGCCGCACACCCAGGCCTGTTACCTGTATCTGTGACTTCTAGTCTGTTTCCGCCACCCTGGGGGCTGTATACCCAGGCCTGCTACCTGTGACTTCTAGTCTGTTTCTGCCTTCCTGGGGGCTGAGTACCCAGGCTCGTTCCTGTATCTCGTTCCAGTGTCAGTTCCTGTCTGAACTGTCTCCTAGCCTGTTACCTGTTTGTCTCTATGTCCGTACCTTCCCTTTTCCTGCAGTGTCTGAACCTGCACCTAACTCCAACTCGTTGTCTCTGTACTTCTGTTTGTGAATTTAGAGTCCACTCGCTACTTCATTGTAAGTACCTTGTGTGTATCTGGTTCTGCTTGTCCCTTTTCCCTTCCTCCGTATCTACCTCCTGTGTTCTTACCATCTTCCTGTATTTTCCAGTCTGTTCCATGTGAACAGAGCCCTGTCCTCTCTGCCTGCACCTTCAGCCCTGTTCTGCTCTGCTTGCTCACCACACCAGCGGTTTCGTTCTGCTCTGCCTTGTCCACCGCTCCGGCGGTTCCTCTCTGCTCTGCCTTGTCCACCGCTCCGGCGGTTTCGCTCTGCTCTACCTTGTCCACCGCACCTGCGGTTTCGCTCTGCTCTACTTGCTCACCGCAGCAGCGGTTTCGTTCTGCTCTGCCTTGTCCACCGCTCCGGCGGTTCCTCTCTGCTCTGCCTTGTCCACCGCTCCGGCGGTTTCGCTCTGCTCTACCTTGTCCACCGCACCTGCGATTTCGCTCTGCTCTACTTGCTCACCGCACCAGCTTTTCCTCTCTGCTCTGCCTTGTCCACCGCTCCGGCGGTTTCGCTCTGCTCTACTTGCTCACTGCACCAGCGGTTTCGCTCTGCTCTGCCTTGTCCACCGCTCCGGCAGTTTCGCTTTACTCTGCTTGTCTACCGCATCTGCGGCTCTGTTCCTGTATCCCAGTCTGTACTGGACCCTATCCAGCCTACGCTCCAACCTGCCAGTACCTCCCTGTCTGCACTCCAGCCGTGCTTGCCAGTACCCACCTGTCTGCATACCAGCCGTGCTTTCCAGTACCCACCTGTCTGCATACCAGCCATGCTTGCCAGTACCCACCTGTCTGCATACCAGCCGTGCTTGCCAGTACCCACCTGTCTGCATACCAGCCGTGCTTGCCAGTACCCTACTGTCTGCATACCAGCCGTGCCTGCCAATATCCACCTGTCTTCATACCAGCCGAGCCAGCCAGTACCCACCTGTCTGTATACCAGCCTAACCTGCCTGTTCCTGCATTCCCCGGTGTGGGTCAACAGCTGTGACCGGGGTCTGACCTGGAGTAGCACCTGGTCCCTCTGCTCGGTTCCTCCCTGGTTCACGGAGTCGACTGAACCGCCGTGTGACCTTGGTCGGACCGAGTTGATACTTAGTTACGCCCCTCCAGGCACTCCTCGGTTCATGGTACAGTGGGATCACTAATCACGCTCACGCCAGTCAGTCCGGGCATGTGCATAACAGGGTGGCAGGTCAGGTTAGTCAGTGTGGATTCAGTAAGGAGAGGAGGGGAGCAGAGTCTCTTCAGGAGCTCTGCTCCATAAGTGGGGCCTAGTAAGAGAGGCCCAGGAGGGGAGCAGAGGAGAAAGGCTCAGTTTTACAGAAGGGATCCCAGGGGGTACGGTGAGTGCAGGATGGCACCCGTACGCCCCGAATCTGCCAGGTGTCAGAGGGATCAGGCCGCAAGAAGGGGACCGGCCCCTGGACCAGCCATGTTACTCCAGGTCTCGGTTGGAAAAACCGGAGGCTTCTGCACTTCCATGGTGCAGTTGCCACAGTCTCACCCTAGTCACCGTGAAGGGCATCAAGTAGGTTCGGGAACTCCAGGTTGCCCAGAGGGACTTCAGAGCACCCGATCGGGACTGAGTGTGGGGAAGCGCAGGGCAGGAGGGAGAAGACCCAGCGTGAGAAGTCGGTCTAGTAAGGAACATAAAGAACGCGGGGTTCTGTCAGGCACTCCTGATCTATCTGAGAAAGTGCTGAACCCCTGGTCTGGTAGATGCAGTGCGACGCGGAGGCGGACACCCGTACAGTGTACCTGAGAACCTTGAACAAGAACTGTGAGTAAAACTCGGATGACTGCACTCCACTGCCTCCATCAGTTATTACAGCTGCGCCATCTCTCTCTTCTGCACTACAAGCCCCAGCATCACCACCCACCATCAAGCTCTACACTGCCCTGAGGCCCGCTCCACCTGTGGGGAGCTGTTCCATCCTAGCTGCCCTATCAACTGCCTCAGAGGTCTGCAGCAGCGCTGGTACAAATTACCAGAAACCACAGGTGGCGTCACGATCAAACTACAAATCCCATATAAACTATCCCCTTTTTGTTGACCGCCCTGGGCCACAGACCGGGTCAGCCACTGTGACATATTCCCCCCAGCATCCATAGGCCCGGACACTGAGTACCCCGCTACCCTGGGGGCGCGTCAGATACTAGGTGTATCAGCGTTGCTGACCAAAAAGTTAGCAAACTATTTTAAGGTCAACATAGATGATTCAATTGTGTTTGTGATATTGCAACAACTCAGACTGAATAGCCAATTAGTACTGCACCAAATAAACTGCTATTGTGGAGGAGGACACACCTTAAGCCCCTCTTTGAGTTATAGATTCATTTGAGTTATAGATTTGAATTCCCCATTCTTTAATAGTTATAACTAGTAGGGATCTAGGTAGAAATTCTCATTTTGTCACCATTATGGAATTTCTTCTAATTATTTACACAAATATTACAGCTCTAATAATCTGAATGATTGAATAATGTTACAACATAGAACTTGTAAATCCAGGGAGACATGAATTACTAACCAATTCTATGTAAGTGATCTCAGCTTAAACATTGCACTGGCTGCTCTCCTGGTTTAGCTTAGGTTAAAATATATAAATGCTGTAAAATTATATAGAGGGTTATATTCATTAATTGCATAAACTGGTCTCTGGTAATGTTGCTAGATGCAATTTCATATACTGCCCTTTTGGGAGCTGCCAATTTTGTACTAGCTGCTGTATAATTAAGGTAATAGATTTGGTATGTCTCTTGCGGCATCTATATTTTACTTGTAAAGTCACTTTTATCCAATTAATAATTTGGAAATAAAAATATTTTTTTAACTCAGGATGACAAAACTTCATGTATGTTTGTATATTAAAGAGATTGCTTCACAAAGAAGCTGGCGCTGAGCTGATCACTGGACATCCATCTTGTCTAAGCCCCAGCAAAATCAATTTTTATTTAATAGGGGTTGTTTTTGTGGGAAGCCACATATGGCCATTAATTTCTCAGCTGTATCTGTGGGGAATGTGTCATCAGAAAATGATCTATCGTTTAAATCAGATTTTTGTATTAAATGTTTTTTTTTACTTTATTATGCTTTTCAATTTTCCATATCACTATACTTGAAAAAAAACAGAATATTGCAATTTTCTCATGCCACTTTGAGCAGCCTGCATGGCCTAAACGTGACCTGCAGTGTCTCACCTATCGAGCACATCTGAGATATCATTGGCCAGCAATTGCAAAGGGAGCTGCCAGCAGAGGATCTTGATGATCTGTCTAAGTGCATTCCTCAGTCAACCATTAATAACCTCACTGATAACAGCCAAAGCGTGAAAGTGTGGGAATTTCTGTGCATTGCACTGATTCTCAATAATGAATAAATGGAGATGTGTAGAAAAATTTGTTTCCATGTTTCATTAACGTGTCTATTGATCATGTAATTTTCATAGATCCATGACTTTACCTTTTTGGTGTTGCAATTTCAATGTTGACGAGTATACAACCCCATTTCCAAAAAAGTTTGGGTGCTGTGTAAAATGTAAAGATAACAAGTATGCAATGAATTTGAAATCTTTAATATCCGTATTTTATTCACAAGAGGATATAGAATAATATCAGAAGGTGAAAGTTAGACATTTTTACATTTCACTTGAAAAAATTAACTGATTTAGAAATGATGACAGTTGCACATTTCAAAAAAGTTGGAACAGGTTTATAAGTAAGCAGTACTAATGAAAAACAGCTTGAGGGTCAATTTTCAACTAAGTCACATGACTTTGCATGAAAAGAGTATATTAAAGAGGCAGAGTCTCCCAGAAGCAAAGAAGGTTAGAGATTCACCAATCTGTGAACAATTTCAGAAAAATGTTCCTCAATGTAAAATTGCAAAGACTTTGAATACAGTACATAATATCATCAAAAGATCCAGAGATTGCGGAGAAATCCAAGTGAACAAGGGACAAGCCCAATGGTCATTATTGGATGCTCATAATCTAACGACACAGCATTAAAACCTTTAACATGTCCATGTAGGAGAGGTCATTGACAGTATCCTTTGCAAAAAAAGAAGGGACCTGCTGACTGCACAAAACACATTGACTTTGGGTGAGTCTCTCGTGTGCTCAATAAGGGAACATAGTTTTTCAGAGCGTCAAACTATAATGTTCTGGTGATTGACCTTCCCACTGAGGTGAAAGGTAGCCTTATTGCTGAACACCAGTCTTTCAACAAATTCATCCTCTTCCAATCAGCCCTACAAGTCTGTGCAAAAGCCATGGCATTTCAGTTTGTTGTCTGGTTTTACCTTCTGAAGAAGATGCAATCTCTATGGCTTACTATGCAAATGTTTTCATAAGACACACCATATCATGGTTTGTGGCAACTGTAGTTCCATACTAGTCAGCTTGGTCGCCTTTCTAGAACTACGCTCATATATGGCTCGAATCCTGTTCACTGTCACTTCCAATTTTTGGGCGACCCTGACTTTTTCCATGACATAAACACCCAGTTTCTATACGGAGCATATTTGCCAAATTTATTCTGAAAGTCTCACTGAACTGTCACAACAGGCCCCGTTCGTGTGAATTCCAACATGGTAAAAAGCTTTTTCTTGCTTTGATTTCACTATCTTATATCACACTATGTAAGTTCATTTTAAATTTATCTGTTGAAAAATGTATTCGACTGCAGTGACTAAATGTCAGAATGTGAAAGGGAGTATGTATGCATATCGCATACTTGTGGTCACATGACCGATGTTCCCGGTGCCGAACTGGAGAATCCTCACAGCTTGCAGTGTCTGCAATGTGAGGATTCACAAGTCTGCCCTTTATCTGTCGGTGTTCCCCAAGGTTCAGTTCTAGGCACCCTGCTCTTCTCCATTTACACCTTTGGCCTGTGACAGCTCACAGACTCCCACGGCTGTCAGCATCATCTCTATGCTGATGACACACAGATCTACCTCTCTGGACCCCATATCACCTCCTTACTAACCAGAATCCCACAATGTCTACCTGCTATTTCATCTTTCTTCTCTGCTAGATTTCTAAAACTTAACATGGCTAAAACATCATCTTTCCCCCATCTCACTCAATCTCCCCCCAATAGACTTATCTATCAAAGTTAATGGCTGCTCACTCTCCCCAGTCCCGGAAGCTCAATGCCTTGGGGTAACCCTTGACTCTGATCTCTCCTTTAGACCACATATCCAAGCCCTTTCCACTTCCTGCCGACTCCAACTCAAAAATATTTCCCAGATCCGGGCATTCCTTAATCAAGAATCTGCAAAAACAGTAGTGCATGTCCTCATCATCTCCCGCCTCGACTACTGCAACCTCCTGCTTTGTGGCCTCCCTTCTAACACTCTCGCATCCCTCCAATCTATCCTAATCTTTGCTGCCCGACTAATCCCGATCGCGATTCCACCCATGGCTTTTAGGGGCACATGACAGCTGTACAGATCAGCTGTCGTGTCCCTGGAAAGGGAGAGACCCGACATGTGCCGTACATGTACGGCACATGTCGGAAAGGGGTTAATGATTATTGCACTTGTCTTTTATTATGTATACCCCTTTCACATGTAAAGTGCCATGGAATAAATGGCATTATAATAATAAATAATAATAATATAGCAGTATCAGCAATCGGGCTATCGCAGGTTCAAGTTCCCCAAGGGGAGTAACAAAGAAAGCAAAAAGAAACAAAAAGTTTATAAAAATATTAAAATAATATAAAAAATTTAACTCACCTCTCTATTCCTTCAATGAAATGAAATACATTTTTTTAAAAAAATAAACACATTTGATATCTCTACGTCTGTATAACTGTAAAAGTGTATCAAAATATAACATTAATTAATCCAATCAGTAGATGGTATAATGACAAAAAAATCAAAACACCAGAATTGCGATTTTCGGTCCCCACACCACTGCAAAAAATGTGTAATAAGAAGTGGACAAAACATGGTATCTACCCCAAAATGGTGGCAATAAAAAAGTCAACTAGTCACCCAAAGTACAATCCTTCACATAGTTCCATTGACTGAAAAAATGAAAACATTACAGGTCATTGACACAAGAAAAAAACTTTTTTAAGAATTTCCGAATACAAATAAAAAAATATATCGTATATAAAAGTTTGGTATTGATATATTCATACTGATCTGGAAAATCATATTGACAGTTCATCTTACCACACAATGATCTATGTTAAAACAAAATGCCTCAAAAAATAGCATAATTGCATTTTTTTTTTTTTACACAATTTCACCGCACTTGGAATTTTTTGCTCCTTTTCCAGTGCATTGAATGGTAAAGTAATTCAAAACTACAGTTATGTGGATGAATGAATAAAAAAGTTATGGCCTTTGGAAGAGGAGGAGGAAAAACCGAAACAGAAAAGTGCCCCATCGGGAAGGGGTTGGTTATGCCACATTCAACTAACTTACAGAGTGGGTCTCAATTTCACTTGTGAGTAGTGCAAAAAAGTGGACACTCAACTGTATTTTTAAAACCTATAATATAAACCTTAACCTGCATATAATCTTATTTACAGCAGCCATGATGGGGACTTTACACTGCAAGCAGGTAATATATCTTCAGTGTCTTTGGGGGGCACAAACGTTATTCTGTCTTATTAATAGGAGCTGAATGGCACAATAATTAGTGACATTTTAAATGTCAGGATAGGCAAAATCCACAATGAGATTTTTCCAGCCAGAAGGAAGCTTAGCTACTTTGCCTTGGTTGCAGATTCATGTAAGAAAAAAATCTCTTTTTCAGCACTAAGACAAGCTTTCAGAACAGAACAGGCCTCGGTGACTAATAATCTGGCAAGTGCAAAGAAATCTACTTAATATATTGTAGAAAGAGCTGACATTAGAAATCTGACACAGACCACCCACAGAAAAAAAAGGAACAGAAAGTATTGGATCAGCTATAAGGTAATATGCACAGAGTTTTCATGGGTATGAACAATTGTTCATTACTTAAAGGGATTGTCCGAGATTGAAAAATTGATGTCCTATCATTAGCATAATGAGATTGGTGATGATTTGACACCCAACAACCCCACTGATTGTTTAGTGGCCACTGCTGAATACTACTGATGTTTATGTCCTATTCTGGTGTTGCTGCTCTTCATGTCCTTCTGAGCCAGATCGAAAAGAGAGAAAAAACTAATGACTTCAATACAGGGGTAGAAACTGACAACAGAGGGCCCCTGAGCAAGAAGTGTTCTTGGGGCCCTTCTCCCGTCAGTAGCAGCTACAAAAAGGTATAATATACATAAATTTACAGAAGTATCAATTGTTAAAGTGGTTGTTTCCTTTCATCTATTTTAGCCCATAGGCCTAGTGATGTACAGTTGTAAAGACTTCAAGCTGTCATTGATGTTAGAGGGGGCAATACACGGTATTAAGAACTGGGGTATGTGAACTTTTGATCAGGGTCATTTGGATGTTTTTAGTTGTCATTAAGATTTAAAAAGAGAAAACACAGTAGTTTGACAATAAATGGCTTCACCCAACCAATAACCATGAGTGGAGAAAAAGGTTTTTTTGTTCTCATTCATATTCTCTGAAACAAGGCCAAGAAAGGAAAAATTCTGCCGGGGTATGTAAACGTTTGAGCACAACTGTACATACAAAGTAACAAACTGTGCTTTACTCGCCCTCCACCGGTCCAGTGCTGCCTCCCTGGTCTTTGTTAATTTCCAGCAGTGACGACAGCTCTACAGCGAATCACAGAGCTCAGGAGCTCACCTAACGTTGACTGCATGAGCAGCTGAGCTCAGTGATTGCCTGCAGTGCCGTTGAAGTGACGTCACCACTGCAGCCTACCAACAAAGACCAGGGCAGTGTAAGAAATACAGCTCTGTCTGGACACAAGAATGGTAAGTAAAGCACAGTTTGTTATTTTATAGGTAGAGGTGAAAGGTGACAATCCATTTAAACTGATTGACCCTCATAGTGCAGTGTGATATACCACAATCCACATGCAGTATTTAATTCGGGTTAGTATGCATATGGCAGCCACTGTTTTTCTAGACAGAATCCACCTCAGTATGGGACCTGTCACTCAGGTGTATTTAGGTTTTCCGGCACCCGGGGCAAGAATTCAGTTTGGCGCCCCCTCCCCAAGCACATATGCGATTTGCACACTTAGTCACTTGCCGACTAGTTGCCCTCCCTAATTCTCTCAATGTTCAGTGAAAAACAGAGAAGGAGGAAGAAAAGCTAATTGTCACGTGACCGTAAGTATGAAAATTGAATATGAGTATAGTGGTGATGTGATGGCTGCTGGAACCAGCAACCAAGCTGAATCCTGAAATTGAGTATAAATCACGCTGTTAGGATTGTGAATACTACAGGGCTTCATTTTATAATTAAAGGGCTTGTCCAGGTTTGTGATGAAAGTCTACAGTCACTCTATGTGACTGCAGGCGTCTGAATTCTCACAGCGCATGCACTGCATACTTTTAGGATTCCCTCTTGCCGATGGCAAGAGTGGACAGTCATGTCAGCACAAATATGAGATTTGTATACTTCTGGCCACATTCTAACTAGACGTGTCCAGCCTCGCTCAATTCATTTTCATTGAGTGAGGCCACGCATTAGAATTCAGAAGTCTGCAATCACATAGGATGACTGCAGACTCATCACAAACTTGCACAACCCCTTTAATGCTTCTAACATAAACAAATATGAGAATTAGTCAGCATCACAAAAAAAACATTTACATCCAGGTACCTTATAGATGATGTTGTCTCTGATTAGAGTCATTCCCTTTCTTTTCTTCATCTTGTACAGACTCCATGATGACTTTTCTCATCCACAGCTCGTCTCTGCAGACTTCCATCTTATCTAGTCTTCTGCAGCACATCACCACACAATGCCCTTAAAGATAGCAGAGTTATTATAATGCTCCTGAATACAAATATCTGCTCTACACTGATCCCCTGAATAAATAATTGCCCCTTACAATATTCCCTGCACAAAATATGACCCCCACACTGTCCCTCTTATGGTACATGCCCTCCACACTGCCCCCTCCTTACCATACTTGGCCCCTTCTTAACACTGTCCTCTCACACTGTGTCCCCCCTATAGAACCCAGTCTATATACTGTGCCTGCTCATCACACTTCCCCAACTTGGCATACTGTCCCCTCCTGGCTGTGCCCTTACACTGTCCCCTCGTGCTATACCCCCCCTCACACTACTCAGTCTCTACTCTGTGCCCGCTCACCCATCTCCTCCCTCTCTCCCCATACTGTGTCCGCATACAATCCCCCCATACTGGGTTTGCACCTATATTCCCCATTCTGTGTCCCACCCATACATTCCCCCCCTCGCTCCTCATACTGTGTCCGCACAATCCCCCCACTCATCATACTGTGTCTATGACTCGCCCCCTGGGCCGCGGGGCACTCGGAGCCTGGCAATAGGGAGACGGTGGGGGTAGTAGTGGCAACCCGGTCCGTGGCTCAGGGTGGTCAGACCAGTGGTAGTCCCTTTATAAGTTTTAAGTGATGTCCGACTACGCCACCCGTGTATTGCGGTCAGGGTTAACCGCTGCTGCAGTGCAGACCGCTGGGGCTGATAGTGTGTGCAGCTGAGACTGTATAACTCCCCACGGGAGGAGTGTAACCCCAGGGCAGTGCAGTGGATGGTGGGGGTGATGGTGAGGAGAGTCCCGGTACCGTTAGTGCTGGAGGAGCAAGGAACACACAAACAATGTACTGCAGTCCAATGCCTTTTACTCACAGTTCATATGCTCCAGGTCACTTCTACACAGGCAATGACCGCCCAAGCCGTGCTGCGTCCACCAGGTGAGGGGCTCAGTCAACCCCCAGGCAATTCAGGAGCATGGCACAGAACCCCCTTTTATCCTTTCTCTGGCCTGCCTCACCAGTGACCAACTTTTGTCCAGCTGCCGTGGATCTGCACGGGTAAACGTGGGCCCCGTTCCCCGCTGTCCTTTATGGTGCCTTCCTAGCAGGTTTGATGAGGTGTCGCACCAATAAATGATCACGACGTCCGGTCCTTGGCTGAGGGTAGTTTTGGGATCCGGTACCCTTAATCTGCCTGACCCTTCACCCTGTATTCTCATGGATTCTTAGGGTCCCTTCCACCTTCTTGTTCCTGAGCCCTTCTGTTTCTCTCTCTCTCTTCTCCTTCTTTCCTGTTCCTTCTCTTCTCAGGCCCCGGCCTTTTCTCTAGGCCTGCCTCTGAGCAGAGCTCCTACAGAGCCTCTGCTCCCTGTCTTCTCTGACTGAACTCCCTCTGACCGAACTGACTCTGATCGAAGATGGTGCCCACCTTTTATACCTCCCTCTAGGACATGAGCCCAGGTGACCACCAACCAATGGGCTCCTACCTATGCTCAGGAACCGTCCCCTCCTGCTCCTACATCACCGGGTTTTCCTCCCCCCTCCCCACTCCAGCCAGGGACAGGTTCTGTCGTGCCTGCATTACTGTCTAATGGGAGCACAGTTGAGCTGTCCCCCGGAATGGGGTGTGTGTGATGCATGCAGCCTACCGAGCCCTGGTCCATACCCCATCCTTACCCAGGAGTGGAATGTCACACCTCTGGCAGAGGTGCAATACCTCTGTAGCGACCGAGCCCTCGGGGCGCTACATCTACACCCATCCCTTCATAAAGTTTCCTCATACATTCCCCCCATCTCCCTCATTGCTCATCATACTGTGTCGTCAAATTTCTTCCGCTCCCCATATTATGTTTGCACCTGTATCTTCCTTGCTCCCCAAACTGTGTCCTCAAATCTTCCCAACCCCATTACACTAAATCTCCCTCACCCCTCCCCCACACACTAAATTTCCCTCACACACTAAATACTCCCATCCCAACACTAAATCTCCCCCGTTACACTTAATTTTCGGTTTGAGCTTCACTGGTCTGGAGCACTTAGTTACCACCAATGTTCTTCGCGCTGGCGAGTGACATCAGCAGCATGATCACATGACCTGATCACGTTGCTGACGTCGCTCTGACCCAGCGGTCAGAACTTCAATTGTACTCATGTCTTTCAGACGCGAGTACAATTCATCACATATGACATATGAACAGTTCTAAATATCAGTCAATTTTGCATCAAAACCTACAAGCTTCTGCTAAAAAGCTGAAGATGACGAGCAATTTCACCTTTCAGCACAACAATGACCCTAAGTATACCTCCAAATCAATAAAAGAATGGCTTCATCAGAAGAAGCTCAAAGTTTTGGACTAGTCAGCCAGAGCTTAGTTGAAAATCTGTGGGGTGACCTGAAGACGGCTGGACACAGTAGTTCCCCTCACAATCTGACAGATTTGGAGAGCTACTGCAAGAAAGAGTATGTAAAGATTGTCAATTCTAGATGTGCCATACTGATAGACTCTTACCCAAAAAGACTGAATATTGTCATAAATTCAAAGCGTACTTCAACAAACTATTAATTTAAGGCTGTGCATACTAATGCAACCCATTATTTTTCTTTAGTTTACTTTTTCTAACTTGAAAAAATTCAGTTTCTTTTTTGTTCTTCAATTGAATTGTACAGATTATGGGTAACATTACTGTTAGAAAATATTCTGAAATTATTCTTCTTGGTATGATTCTTTCAAATGTTAAAGACCTGTCATTTTGACAGGGGTTTAAAAACTTTGTGTGTGTATATAAATTAAGTTTTCCATCTTCTCCGCACCTGTGCTGCGAATCTCTCGTGCGAGAGAATCGGATCACACTCAGATGACACTCGGATGAAAGTCTGGTAGAGTTTGAGGGGGTTCGCTCACACCGGCGTACATTCTTTAATTTGAAAGAATCGGGCAATTATGCTAATGACACCTGGCTCAAACTCTGTCAGATTTTAATCAGAGTGTCAACTGAATGTGATCCGATTCTGTCGCATCTTCTCTATTGTCTCTGTGAGCATACATCGGACTGCACTCGGATGACATCCGAGTGCAGACTGATGTTTCACACTCACCCGTAGAATTGTATGGGTGCGCATAATCCAAATATCGGAGCCACTCGCAGCATGCTGGGAGATTATTTTCTCATGCCGAATCGGCATGAGAAAATAATGGCAGATCTGCACTGCCCCACATTGGGCATAGTGCTATCCAATAAAAAATCTCATAGCACTCAGCCGTGTTGTACGGCAGTGTGAGCAAACCCTAACACTTATATTCACCTCCAGTAGCAGCGGTGTTCCAGTGGAGTTGGCACTGGCTCTCCCAACGCTTGTGTGACAATGTTACATTACACGATCACTGTGACCAATCAGCATCAGCTTCACTCTCCCTGCGTTTGGACGTATCACATACATCTAGGGGACGTTAGAGAGCATCAAGGTATGTTTCCATGTTGAAGGTATGGTTTTTAGGCACAATTTTCCCATGAAGACTACTTCTGGCCAGACTTCTCTGAAGAGTAGATGGGTGTAGCTGGGTCTCACTGGTTGCTGCCAGTTCTGAGCTGATGGCACTGCAGGACGGCTTCTGATTTTGAAGAGAAGTAAGCATGATGTAACATTCATCTGCTGAACCAAGATTCCTTGGCAGACCAATGTCCTATGAACCTCAATGTTGCCATTTCTGGGTGTCCCCAATGCTGACAAATGCAGGCAAATAATTATCCATCATGCAATATGATATCAATGAGGCAACTAATTGGCTCCAAATTTATTCTGCATCAGGACAATGACATCAAACATACATCCAATGCCACTAAAAACTATTTTCAGCATAAAGAGGAACAAGGAGTTCTAGAACCTTACAAAGACATGATCTCAACATCAAGTCTGCAGGGTTCACATGAATTAACATACCAGCCTACATCCACAAATCTGTGGTTAGTTCTCCAAAATGTTTGAAACAACCTCCCTGACAAGTTTCTTCAAGAACCGTGCAAGTGTACCTAGAAGAATTGATACTTTGATGCTGTTTTGAAGGCAAAGTATAGCCACATCAACTAAGGGTAAGTGCCCACGATCCGGAGTAGCAGCGGTTTGGACGCAGCTCATCGGCACTGCATCCAAACCGCTGCGTTGTACAGTAGAACCACAGTGGATGGGATTTATAGAAATCCCATGTCCCTTGTGCTTCTATTTGCTGTCGCGTAAACTCAACGGCAGCGCGGCTTTAGGAGCCGCAGCATGTCAATTTCTGTTGCGGAGGATACTAGTCTCCACAACAGAAATTTCTACAACAGAATGGATAGGGTGTGTTAAATCCGCATGGTTCAGTGAACACATGCGGATTTAACTGAGTGATTAGAACGCAGCGCTTTGGACGCAGAAAATATACGCTGCATCCAAAGCGCTGCTACTTCCTGACGGGAACATAGCCTAATGATTTGATATAAATTTCTTCTTTGTTCATTCTCTTTGCATTTTGTTAATTGATAAAAAATAATAAACTATTAACTTTTTTATTTATTAAAGCAATTTTACTTTGTAGAATTTTTTCCACACCTGCTTAAAACTATTGCATAGTACTGTATATATATCCACAATACATACAGCTCTGGAAAAAATTAAGAGACCACTGCACAGTTTTCTAAAAATCCCCACCTCTACATCTCTGACAGCCATTCCATTCCAGTGTCAGTTGAATTCCAACCAAAGTCCACCTCATTCTACTTAATGTGCTTTTGATTAGGTGATCACCTGAACCAAATCTTATGTAACGAGGGAAAGTATAAAAAACACTGCTGTGGTCTTCACAATCCTCTTGCAATAGGACAAGCTGGATGGCAAAACAAGTGCTAGGAATAGCCCAAAAGTAATTTGAATGAAAAAATAACTTTTAACCATGCCAAAGGAGTTGAAAAGAAAAGTGTTTAGTGAGGAAAAGAAGGGCTCAATTCTGGCTTTACTAGCAGAGGGATACAGTGAGCGTCATGTTGCATCCATCCTTAAAATTTTGAAGACGGCAGTCCATTACAACAAGGTCAAGCAGCAGACATTGGGGACAACAAAGCTACAGATCGGCAGAGGGCGAAAGCGACTCTCCACTGACCGGGATGACCGTCATCTTATTCGAATGTCACTCAGCAACCACAGGATGACATCAAGTGACCTACAAGAGGACTGGCAAATGGCAGCTGGGGTGAAGTGCACGGCAAGAACAGTTTGTAACAGGCTCATAGAGGCAGGCCTCAAGTCATCTAAAGCTAGAAAAAAGCCTTTCATCAATGAGAAGCAAAGGAGAGCCAGGCTGAAGCTTGCCAAAGACCATAAGGATTGGACCATAGAGGACTGGAGTAAGGTAATCTTCTCTGATGAGTCTAATTTTCAGCTTTGCCCAACACCTAGTCGTCTAATGGTTAGACGGAAACCTGGAGAGACATACAAGCCACAGTGTCTTGCACCCACTGTGAAATTTGGTGGAGGATCGGTGATGATCTGGGGATGCTTCAGCAAGGCTGGAATTGGCCAGGTTAATCTTTGTGAAGGACGTATGAATCAAACTGCATACAAGGTTATCCTTGAAAAACACTTGCTTCCTTCTGCTCAGGCAGTGTTCCCCAACTCTGAGGACTGTTTTTTACAGCAGGACAATGCCCCATGCCACACAGCTAGGTCAATCAATGTGTGGATGAAGGAGCACCACATCAAGACCCTGTCATGGCCAGCCCAATCTCCAAACCTGAACCCCATTGAAAACCTCTGTAATGTAATCAAGAGGAAGATGGATAGTCACAAGCCATCAAAGAAGAACTGCTTAAATTTTTGTGCCAGGAGTGGCATAAGGTCACCCAAAAGCAGTGTGAAAGACTGGTGGAAAGCATGGCAAGATGCATGAAAGCTGTGATTAATAATCATGGTTATTCCACCAAATATTGATTTCTGAACTCTTCCTGAGTATTGTCAATTCTAAATGAATAAGAACTTGTTTTCTTTGCATTATTTGAGGTCTGAAAGCATTGCTTCTTTTTTATTATTTTGACGATTTCTCATTTGCTACAAATAAATACAAAATTTTTAGCTTTGAATTTCGGAGACATGTTGTCAGTAGTTTATAGAATAAAACAACAATGTACATTTTACTCAAAAATATACCTATAAAGAGAAAAATCCGAGAAAATGAAAATTTTGCCGTGGTCTCTTAATTTTTGCCAGAGCTGTATACACACATACTACATGTATACACACACATTTCTCTATAGAGAGTCTGGATGTGTCTGACAGCTAGCTCCCCGCACCTACAGCTGCACAATGTCATGCGTCTGCTCTACTATGCAAAAAGTGGTGAAGTCAAATGAGTGTAATTTACTGAAAGAGATATATGATGCCTAGTCACAATTCTTACATGACTATATGGCATAATGATCACTTCTACCAACTTCTATATACTCACAATAAATAAGTTTCATCAAATGCCAGTTTTCAAAGATTACGGCAGTGTTTTGGCCTATGAGTTCATCCTAATAAGAACATTATAATTGGTGAGAAGGAGATTGATGGAGTAACCAACTTTCACATATGTGAGCGCTCTGGCAGAAGATCATGACCCCAACCTTGCAATGATTAATGGACAGAAAGAGAGCTCTTATTTGTCAATGCCTCTTTAAGACTACTTTTACTATTCTTTAGTATTAGTGTTCGACGTCTGGATGACAAAGACACAATCCATTGAGAATTTCCAAGAAATAATAGCACAGTAGATAAACCATCGTGAAGTCAACTATGTGTAACTGCATTGTAATGTTTCACCTGCAAAAAGATATTCCTTCACATTGAAATGATCAATAAAGTATGTAGAACTCCTTTGAAAAGGATTATAGCCAGGGCAGTCTGTCTTTCACTAAAAGTGAAAAAAAATGTTGGCAATGGCTCCCAAAGTTTCACATTCTCTCTCCACCAGCTCAAAAGGCTGCCTTCTTGATTAGCACTACTCTGGCACTTCAGCTCCATTGGCCAATCCTCGGTTTTATGGCAGCTCCTCATTGCAGTACTTGAGACAGGCTCCTCACCACTTGTCTTTGCGTACAACTTAATGGCCGTTTCACAGTACCTGGGTTCAGGACTGTTTGCTCACACACAGCAGATCTATCTAGCCAATCACACAGTCACACTGCTCTTTGCCTTCATATACCAAACTTCTTGGACGTAAGCTCTCCTAGTCCCACCCTGGTGCCACAACACTCTTCAAAAATCTTCAACATGTCATTTAGACTCTCTTTTTTCTGTAAGCTATGTTTTCTGGTGCTCACTGATACTGGTGGTGCAGCAACTTACAGCAGCCAACCATCCCTTTTGAACACAAAGTCTAACAAGTGCACAATAGCCATAAGTCAGACAAACACAACATTGTAACAATACTATTTATAGGGAATGTCTCCTCAGATAGTGACCTATTATTTAAATTAGGTTTTTGTGTTAAATGTATTTTTTTTAAATTGCCTATGTTTTTCTTCCATAGACTGATCTTTACTAAAAACTAGATATTTTTCAATTCTTGCACAGACCACTTGGGCTATTTTAGACTCTAACGTAATGCTCTTTCAGGAAATCCAAATGTACATTATCAGCAATAGACTGACTGAGAGCCTATGTTTTGTACTGAAATATCTAGTGATCCTGTGCAAAGGTTATTGTGCATGAAGGGGGAGCAGGGTCAGATGTGACATCGCCTATTATGAATGCTGTATCCTGTGTTATCAAATGTTTATGGAGGTGTGATCTATTATTGTAATCCTGCCTCTGATGATAAAGAACCTGCTGTAAATTCTTCCTGAAAGTAAAGAAAAAAGTATGAGTATAAAATAGCCCCAGTGGCTAGTGTGAAAATTGCAAGATTACAAATTATGTTTTTAAGCCCTTTACAACCTATGAAATATAGGTATGTCATAGGTCATCTCCCCCTGTTTGATGCGGGCTCCGGCGATGAGCCCGCATCTTTTCCGGCACGTCAGCTGATCTAACCACCTGTCATGTGCCCCTAACAGCCACAGGCGGAATCGCTGTCCACCCATGGCTGTTAACATGTTAAATGTTGCTGACAATCTCCGACAGAGGCATTTAACATGGACTCGCCGGAAGTGATTCATAAGGAGCACCTGTGACATGATCGCGGGGCACCAATGGGTTGGCATGACAACCCAGGGTCTGAAGAAGTCCCCTGTGGATGTCATAGCCAATCTGCTATGAGCGCCGCCCAGCGGTCGGCGTTCATAGCAGGTGACCATTTCTGCAACACATAGCAGGGCTGAAGTCCTGAAGCCCTGCTATATGTTGCACAAGCGATTGGATGATCGCAGCTTCTAGTCTCCCATGGAGACTATTGAATCAGGTAAAAAGTAAAAAAAAAAACAGTTTTTAAAAATATTTAAAATATATATAAAAGTTCAAATCAACCCCCTTTCGCACCATTCAATATAAAACACTTAACAAATATGTGTATCTTTTTATCAGAAATGCCCAATCAATCAAAATATAAAAATAATTAATCTGATCGGTAAACGGCGTAACGAGAAAAAAAATCAACACCAGAATTAAGTTTTTTTTGTCACCGCAACATTGCAATAAAATGCAATAACAGGTGATCAAAACATTGTGTCTACACCAAAATGGTATAAATAAAAACGTCAGCTTGGCGCGCAAAAAATAAGCCCTCACGTGGCCCCAGATCCTGTAAAATGGAAACGCTACGGATCTCAGAAAATGGCGGCTTTTTATTTTTACAAATTTTTAATTTTTTTTTCAACACTTAACTAAAAAAGTACCTATACATGTTTGGTTTCTACGAACTCGTAATGACCTGGATAATCATAATGGCAGGTCAGTTTTAGCATTTAGTGGACATGGTAAAGAAAAAAAACTATTGTAAAATTGCACTTTTTTTTGCAATTTTATTGCACTTGGGACTTTTTTCCCATTTTCCAGTACATGATATGGTAAAACCAATGGTGTTGTTCAAAAGTACAACTCGTCCTGCAAAAAACAAGCCCTGACATTGCCATATTGATGGAAAAATAAAAAGTTATAGCTCTGGGAAGAAGAGCAGCAAAAAACGAAAATGCAAAAATGGAAAAACCAAAGGTGGTGAAAGGGTTAATACAGATTGTGATATAAAAAAATGTTTAAATAATACCTTTAACACAAAAACTTGATTTAAAAATAAAAATCATTTTCTGATTATAAACTCCCTTTAACCCCTTTCTGGCCCAGGGCGTACTAATATGTATCTGTGCCCTGGGCCTTATGGGCCTGATACGTATTAGTACTCCCTGGCGATTTCGCCCGCACACAAGCGGTGCGGGCGAGATCGGCGCAGGGTGTCAGTTGATTGTCACAGCTGACACTCCGTGTTATGTGCAGGGAGCGGTCCCGCACCGCTCCCTGCACATTAACCCCTGAAATGCTGCGATCGAAAGAGGAGGTAAGCGCTATACTTACCTTCTCTGCCAGCATCCCGCGGCGTCTGAGTCCGGTCCCGGATGTTGCCATGATGACCCGATGTCATCATGACAACATCCGGGTCACCAGGAGGCAGGAAGTTGCTTTGGTCATGCGCAGTGCACGACCCAAGTAACTTCTCCTTGTGCAGCGCTAACGGGCTGCATAGCACATGGATGGTTCTGCATTCCTGTGCTATACAGCAGATCAGGCTGCAAAAAGTGAAAGTCCCATAGTGGGACAAAGTGTAAAAGTAATAAAAATGTCAGAAAGTGAAAAAAAAATGTAAAAAAAAATTGTAAAAATATAAGAAAAAAAATGAAAAAAATAATAATAAAAAAATAAATATATATTGTACTCATAAATAAATAATCTTATGAAAAAAAAAAAAACTAATAAAAGTACACATATTTGGTATCGCCACGTCCGGAACGACCTGACCTATAAAACTGTCCCTCTAGTTAACCCCTTTAGTGAACACGGTAAAAATAAAAAACTAAACATAAAACGATGTTTTATCATCCTACCGCCAAACAAAAAATGGAATAAATCGCTATCAAAAAGACGAATCTAAATAAAAATGTTACCGCTGAAAACTTCATCTTGTCCCGCAAAAAACAAGCCACCATACAGCTCCAACAACCGAAAAATACAAAAGTTATAGCTCTCAGAATAAAGCAATGCAAAAACAATTCTTTTTTCTCTAAAATAGTTTTTATTGTGTAAAAGCGCCAAAAAAATATAAAAAAATATATAAATGCGGCACTGCTGTAAACGTACTGACCCGAAGAATAAAGCTGCCAATTTTACCACATGCAGAACGGCATAAAAATTTTTAAAAAAAAACAATTCCTGAATTGTTGGTTTTTGTTTATTCTGCCTTCTAAAAATCAGAATAGAAAGCAATCAAAAAATGTCACATGCCCGAAAATGGTACCAATAAAAACGTCAACTTGTCCCGTAAAAAACAAGCTATCACATGACTCTGTCAGCCGAAATATGGAAAAATCATAGCTCTTAAAATATGGCGATGCCAAAACTTAGACTTTGCAAAAAAATGCGTCTTTTAGTGTGTGACAGCTGTCAATCATAAAAACCCGATATGAATCTAGTATCGCTGTAATCGCACCGACCTGAAGAATAAAGTCGTCTAATCACTTATACCGCATGAGGAAAGGAGTAAAAAAAAAACTGTAGGGTTAGGGTTAGGGTTGTGCTAGGGTTAGGGTTGTGCTAGGGTTTGGGTTAGGGTTGTGCTAGGGTTTTTGGGTTAGGGTTGTGCTAGGGTTAGGGTTGTGCTACGGTTAAGGTTGGGCTAGGGTTAGGGTTGTGCTAGGGTTAGGGTTGGGCTAGGGTTGTGCTAGGGTTAGGGTTGGGCTAGAGTTGTGCTAGGGTTAGGGTTGGGCTAGGGTTATGGTTGGGCTAGGGTTAGACTAGGGTTAGGGTTGGGCTAGGGTTAGGGTAGGGTTGGGTTAGGGTTGGGTTAGGGTTGTGCTATGGTTAGGGTTGGGCTAGGGTTAGGGTTGGGCTAGGGTTAGGGTTGGGCTAGGGTTAGGGTTGGGGTAGGGTTAGGGTAGGGTTAGGGTTGGGCTAGGGTTAGGGTTGGGCTAGGGTTAGGCTATGGTTAGAGTTGGGCAAGGGTTGGGCTAGAGTTAGGGTTGGGCTAAGGTTAGGGTTGGGATTTTTTCAGAAGTAAAGAAAAAAAAAATGACGACGATATGGCGACTAATGTTGAGCGCAAGTGCTCGCTACTTGAGTTTGCATCAGGTGCTCGAGTATGCACCGAGTATAGCGGGTGCTCGAGTGACTTGCTTGAGTCTCCGCCCCAAATGTTTTGCAGCTGTTATACAGCCAAAAAAAACTCGCAGGGATTGCCTGCCATGCACGAGCGATCCCCGCATGTTTTCTTTTGGGTGTCTAATAACCGTGAAACATGCGGGGCAGGGACTCGACCATGTCACTTGAGCACCCGCGATACTTGGTGTATACCCGATGCAAACTCAAATAGCGAGCACTTGCACTCAAGACTAATGACAACTTATTCAATATGATGACCTAATGTTATCAAATTCTGTGTCATACCTCTGGGTTCAAAATGTTCACTATACCCCTTGATAAAATCCTGGAGGGGTGTAGTTTCCAAAACGGAGTCACTGGGGGAAGGCGGGGGGTGGTTTCCACTATTTAGGCACATCAGGGACTCTCCAAACGCAACATGGCATTCGCTAATTATTCAAGCAAATTTTACATTCAAAAAGTCAAATGGCGCTCCTTCCCTTCCGAACCCTGCCGTGCGCCCAAACAGTGATTTTCCCCCATATATGGGGTATCGGTTTACTCCAGAGAAATTGCACAACAAATTTAATGGTGCAATTTCTCCTGTTACCCTTATGAAAATGCAAAATTGGGGGCTGAAAAACATTTTTGTTGAAAAAATGTGAAAATTTTATTTTTACGGTTGAATGTTATAAACTTCTGTGAAGCACCTGGGAGTTCAGGGTGCTCACCACACATCTAGATAAGTTCCCTAAGGGTTCTAGTTTTCAAAATGGTGTCACTTGTGGGGGGTTTCCACTGTTTAGGCACATCAGGGGCTCCCCAAACGCAACGTGGTGTCCGCTAATTATTCAAGCAAATGTTACATTCAAAAAGTCAAATGGCGCTCCTTCCCTTCCGAACCCTGCCGTGCGCCCAAACAGTGGTTTTTCCTCACATATTGGGAATCTGCGTGCTTAGGGGAAATTGCACAACAAATTTTGGGGTCCATTTTTTCCTGTTACCCTTGCGAAAATAAAAAAAATTGGGTCTAAAGTAATATTTTTGTGAAAAAAGTTAAATGTTCATTTTTTTCTTCCACATTCCAAAAATTCCTGTGAAGCACCTGAAGGGTTAATAAACTTCTTGAATGTGGTTTTGAGCACCTTGAGGGGGTGCAGTTTTTAGAATGGTGTCACTTTTGGGTATTTTCTGTCATAAAGGCCCCTCAAAGTTACGTCAAATGTGATGTGGTCTCTAAAAAAATGGTTTTGTAAATTTTGTTGTAAAAATGAGAAATCGCTGGTCAACTTTTAACCATTATAGCTCCCTACTAAAAAAAAATGTTGGTTCCAAAATTGTGCTGATGTAAAGTAGACATGTGGGAAATGTTATTTATTAACTATTTTGTGTGACATATCTCTCTGATTTAAGGGCATAAAAATTAAAATTTTGAAAATTGTGAAATTTTCAAAATTTTCGCCAAATTTCTGATTTTTTCACAAATAAATTCAAGTGATATCGAAGAAATTTTACCACTATCATGAAGTAAAGTATTTCACTAAAAAACAGTCTCAGAATCAGTGGGATCCGTTGAAGCGTTCCAGAGTAATTACTTCATAAAGTGACAGTGGTCAGAATTGTAAAAATTGGCCTGGACATTAACATGCAAACCACCCTCGGGGGTAAAGGGGTTAAAATGAAATATTATTTAAGTACCACACAATAGTAACAGTAACAATAGTAAACTGGTCATTAGCGGATTGTACAATAGGTAATAGGTAAATCAATATGAAAAATTTATATCATAAGTGAAGTGTGTTTCCTCACGTTTTTTCTTCATCTAAAAGATGTTCTAACATACAGTTAAAAATTCACAAAGAAATACAGTATCGCTGATACAGTAAATTATTCATTTCTTAGACAAAGTCTTCTTCTGTATTTAAAAGCTAAACAGTGCACTTTAGTCAAAATAAAGTAGGCTTCCTCTATAAATTGGAATAAACCAAGGCTTAATGTTGCATGGCATTTTCTGATTTCCGTAAAGCAAAGCATAGCATGTGTTGCAAGCAAAGAGCTGTTGAGCTTTAACTTGTGAAAACCATCCAAAAAGTACTAGCGGAGGTATCAGTCAAATGGAATGACTCATAATTTCAACAAAGAAAAAACATTGGACGGCCAGCAGCAGACTCCGGTTATTCATGGGAATAGAGAAGAGTCATTTTTTTTTGCTTGTGGTTTGAACTGCAGATCATTAAGACAGCAGCTGCGGAAAGGAATTTTTAAAACTCCATCTGCGGTTGCCTCCGAATACTTCAGGTCATCTGGGAAAAGTAAAATTGTTCTATTTTTCAAATGGTGTATATGAGCTAGAAAAAAAAGTCCATTCATCAGGCCTAGCTGGATGTCACATTGCACAGTAACATTTGGAGTATTTTAAACATTTTAAGGGTCATGAAAAAGGCTGAAGAAGAGACTGCCCACACCCTGTCTTGTGAGTGTTTTAACACAACCTTGGACACCTTTTAGAGCAACCACATGAATTACTGTGTCAAGATAAAGTCTGTTGCCATAATGTACAATGTGATTGATAGAAACAGTTCTGTATAACAATTTCCATAGCTATTTCTAACAAAATAGCAATTTCCAGTAAAATACACTTCCCTTCTGTAAATAGTTATCTTATGGATCTAAAGCACAAAGTTTGGATCATTTTTAATCTCCAACTATCCTGCAGATTATTAACGAACAGAACATTTACAGAGCTAAAGGGAGATATCAAAATCTTAAAATGAACACTTTTGGAAAAAACAGGTCCATTCTGGTGCTGTGGATTGTAACGATACAATATCACACACATTGGCGCTACTCCGATAGCTTTTTCTCTCTCATACTGGCTATTATGCATACTGCAATCTAGATTTATAACTTGATTTTTCAGGCTTAGAAATAAATGTATGCCACATAAAAAACCTTCTTATAAGGGCTCATACTCACCTGCGAGAAAAACGGACGAATGCAATCCGATAAAAAAATCGGATTGCACTCGGACCAATGTTAATCAGTGAGTGACATCTCATCTGCGATTTTTTTCTCAGCTGAAATCGGGCTGAGAAAAAAAATGCAGCATGCTGTGATTTGCCATGTATCTAGGACGAGACTTGCCAATGCAAGTCAATGGGTGCGTGAAAAAAAATCGCACGGCACTCGGACCATGCGACTGCCGTCCGATTTTCACGCACCCGTCTCTTTAAAAGCTGGCAATTCATCAGCCGGTGTACTGTAAAATCACGGTGGTACCCGACCATTTAGAATAGAAAGAATAGAACAACACATATAGAATAGATATATAGAAAGATGTCAGTCACATACAAAATTAGTACAGTGATAGTGTTGGTTACTGTACTTGTTATTTATTGTTAAAATAAAGAATTTATTAGCAAAAAAATTGGCGTTGGGTCCTCCGTAATTTTATTCTCTAGTACAGGTTAAGCAGACACCTGGGGCAGATGTTTGAAGCCTGGGAAGGGGGTAATACCCACGGAGCTTCCCAGGCTACTAATATCAGCCCCCAGCTGTATACATAGCCTTTACTGGCTATTAAAATGGGGGACCCCAAAAAAAATGACGTAGTGTCCCCCTATTTTAACAGCTAGCAAAGGATATGCAGACAGCTGGGGCAGGCTGTCTAGATGGCAGGATGGATCGTAGCTGGATGCGACCATCCAGCCTGCCATCCTGCAGAGATACTGAGGAGCGCAAGCATGCTTGCGCTCCTCGGTGTCTCGCTGTGACGGCATCGAGATGAGCTGAGTTCATGTCACATGAACTCAGTTCACCTCACTGACGTCACTGCGGGCATGGGAGAATTCTCACAGCACATGCGGTGACGTCATTTGCGGGCACAGCGAGTGTGAGAATTCTCCCACGCTTGCAGTGACGTCAATGAGGTGAACTGAGTTCATGTGACATGAAATCAGCTCATCTCGATGCTGTCACAGCGAGACATGCTTGCGCTCCTCAGTGTCTTTGGATGGTCGCATCCAGCTACGATCCAGCCTGCCATCTAGATGTAGCAGAGCTGGAGCCGTCGAGGGACACATGCATGTTCCTCATGTCAGAAAGATGATGATGAATTTGCTTTATTATTTTACTCTAGTTGCAGGTGACAATGGTTTCAGCTGAAATGGGCGTGATGTTAAGTAGAGTTGAATTTACAATATTAAAAGGTGTTAGAGCTTATTTCAAATAAAATATTTTATTCTAGGTGTGGGTGTTTTTATTTTACATTTCATTTCCACTATGGGGTTAGTAATGGGAGTATCTTATAGACGCCTCTCCATTACTAACCTGGGCTTGATGTCAGCTGGCATTATAAGCTGACATCAACTCCAGCCCTATAACCCCACTGCCACCACTACAGGGCAGTGGGCAGAGTGAGGCTAAGTGCCAGAATTGGATGCGCCAATTCTGGGAGGCTGAGGGCTACTGTTTCTAGCCTCGGAGGGGGCCAATATTCATGGCCCCTTCATAGGCTATAGCCCCCAGCTGTCTGCATAGCCTTTGCTAGCTGTTAAAATGGGGGGACCCCACATCATTTTTTGGGGGGTCCCCCATTTTAATAACCCATAAAGGCTAAGTATTCAGCTGGGGGCTGATATTAGTAGCCTGGGAAGCTCCGTGGGTATTACCACCTTCCAAGGCTTCAAACATCTGCACCAGCTGTCTGCTTAATCTCTGCTAGACTATACGGGGGACCCCTTGCCAATTTTTTTTAAACAAATTCTTTAATTCAGTAATAAATTACATGCACAGAATATATATATATATATATATATATATATATATATATATCACACATTTATATATACTGTATGTATATATAAATCTGATTTTGTGCATGTATCTATCAATCTGTATGTATATATATATATATATATATATATATATATATATATATATATACATATATATATATATATGAGAGAGAGAGATAAATAAAAATATCTATCTATATGTATACTACCGTTTGGGGTCATTTAGAAATTTCATTATTTTTGAAAGAAAAGCACATTTTTTTTCAATGAAGCTAACATTAAATTAATCAGAAATACACACTATACATTGTTAATGTGGTAAATGACTATTCTAGCTGCAAATGTCTTGTTTTTATTGCAATATCTACATAGGTGTATAGAGGCCCATTTCCAACAACCACCACTCCAGTGTTTTAATGGTACATTGTGTTTGCTAACTGTGTAAGAAGGCTAATGGATGTTTGGAAAACCCTAGAAAACCCTTGCACAAGTATGTTAACCCAGCTGAAAATGGTTTGGCTGATTTGAGAAACTATAAAATTGACCTTCCTTTGAGCTAGTTGAGAATCTGGAGCATTACATTTGTTTGTTCTATGAAACTCTCAAAATGGCCAGCAAAAGAGAACTTTCATGTGAAACTCGACAGTCTATTCTTGTTCTTAGAAATGAAGGCTATTCCATGCGAGAAGTTGTCAAGAAACTGAAGATTTCCTTCAACGGTGTGTACTACTCCCTTCAGAGGAGAGCACAAACAGGCTCTAACCAGAGTAGAAAGAGAAGTGGGAGGCCCTGCTGCACAACTGAGCAACAAGACAAGTACATTAGAGTCTCTAGTTTGAGAAATCGACGCCTCACAGCTCCTCAACTGGCAGCTTCAATAAATAGTACACGCAAACCGCCAGTGTCAACATCTACAGCGAAGAGCCGACTCTGGGATGCTGGCCTTCAGTGGCAAAGTGGCAAAGAAAAAGCCATATCTGAGACTGGCTAATAAAAGGAAAAGATTAATATGGGCAAAAGAACACAGACATTGGACAGAGGAAGATTGGAAAAAAGTTTTATGGACAGACAAATCAAAGTTTGAGGTGTTTGGATCACACAGAAGAACATTTGTGAGACGCAGAACAACTGACAAGATACTGGAAGAGTGACTGACGCCATCTGTCAGGCATGGTGGAGGTAATGTGATGGTCTGGGGTTGTTTTTGGTGCTGGTAAAGTGGGAGATTTGTACAAGGTAAATGGAACTTTGAATAAGGAAGGCTATCACTCCATTTTGCAACACCATGCCATACCATGTAGACAGCGCTTGATTGCAGCCTATTTCATTCTACAACAGGACAGTGACCCAAAGCGCACCTCCAAATTATGCAAGAACTATTTAGGGAAGAAGCAGACAACTGGTATTCTATCTGTAATGGAGTGGCCAGCGCAGTCACCAGATCTCAAACCCATTGAGCTGTTGTGGGAGCAGCTTGACCGTATGGTACGCAAAAAGTGCCCATCAAGCCAATCCAACTTGTAGGAGGGGCTTCAGGAAGCATGGGGTGAAATTTCTCAAGATTACCTCAGCAAATTAACAGCTAGAATGCCAAAGGTCTGCAATGCTGTAATTGCTGCAAAGGGAGCATTCTTTGACGAAAGCAAAGCTTGAAGGAGAAAGTTATTCTTTCTAATAAAAATCATTATTTCTAACCTTGTCAATGTCTGGACTAAATTTTCTAATCATTTTACAACTCATTTGATAAATAAAATTATGAGTTTTCATGGAAAACACAAAATTGTCTGGGTGAACCCAAACTTTTGAACGTAGTGTATATATATTGTAAGGTGGCTGCCGGACAGGTCGTGGACGGGAGGTATGTGTCCCCGAAGTGTCAAGCTTGGGTGATGTAGGACCCGGAGAAGCAGGCTCCAGCACACATAGTGCTGAGAGGAATTTAATGGGCCCGGATTACAGGGCCGGGTTTTACGAGCAGCAGAAAGAGCTGGGGGGGAACAGCTGCTCACTTACCTCCAGTCCAGGTCTTGGAAGGCTAATTTAAGACAGCTGCGCCTGTCTCTGTCTGTCTGTGTTTGTTGGGCAAGATGAGCAGACCTTGCATGTGCTGCTTAGACTCTGCAGTAGGCAGAGAAAAGCACCTTGTTTAAACATCTGAGGCCGTGCTGCATGGACTTGTTATTTTGAGCTTTGTTCTGTTATTCCTTTTTGTGCCAGGAAAAGGCTGTTACTTTTTGTTTCTTAACTGGTGTATGGACACTAAATAAACCACCAGTTTATTTGAACCCGTGGACTGCATCACTGTGTGAACCCATGCCTACCGCCAACGCGGCTCAGTGAGTACAAATCCCTACAATATACATAAATATATACATATACAGTGGTGGCCAAAAGTATTGGCACCCCTGCAATTCTGTCAGATAATACTCAGTTTCTTCCTGAAAAGGATTGCAATCACAAATTCTTTGGTATTATTATCTTCATTTAATTTGTCTTCAATGAAAAAACACAAAAAGAATTGTCCTAAAGCCAAATTGGATACAATTCCACACCAAACCTAAAAAAGGGGGTGGACAAAAGTATTGGCACTGTTTGAAAAATCATATGATGCTTCTCTAATTCGTGTAATTAACAGCACCTGTAACTTACCTGTGGCACCTAACAGGTGTTGGCAATAACTAAATCACACTTGCAGGCAGTTAACATGGATTAAAGTTGACTCAACCTCTGTCCTGTGTCCTTGTGTGTACCACATTGAGCATGGAGAAAAGAAAGAAGACCAAAGAACTGTCTGAGGACTTGAGAAACCAAATTGTGAGGAAGCATGAGCAATCTCAAGGCTACAAGTCCATCTCCAAAGACCTGAATGTTCCTGTGTCTTCCGTGCGCAGTGTCATCAAGAAGTTTAAAGCCCATGGCACGGTGGCTAACCTCCCTAGATGTGGACAGAAAAGAAAAATTGACGAGAGATTTCAACGCAAGATTGTGCGGATGGTGGATAAAGAACCTCGACTAACATCCAAACAAGTTCAAGCTGCCCTGCAGTCCGAGGGTACAACAGTGTCAACCCGTACTATCCGTCGGCGTCTGAAAGAAAAGGGACTGTATGGTAGGATACCCAGGAGGACCCCACTTCTTACCCCGAGACATAAAAAAGCCAGGCTGGAGTTTGCCAAAACTTACCTGAGAAAGCCTAAAACGTTTTGGAAGAATGTTCTCTGGTCAGATGAGACAAAAGTAGAGCTTTTTGGCAAAAAGCATCAACATAGAGTGTACAGGAGAAAAAAAGAGGCATTCAAAGAAAAGAACACGGTCCCGACAGTCAAACATGGCAGAGGTTCCCTGATGTTTTGAGGTTGCTTTGCTGCCTCTGGCACTGGACTGCTTGACCGTGTGCATGGCTTTATGAAGTTTGAAGACTACCAACAAATTTTGCAGCATAATCTAGGGCCCAGTGTGAGAAAGCTGTGTCTCCCTCAGAGGTCATGGGTCTTCCAGCAGGACAATGACCCAAAACACACTTCCAAAAGCACTATAAAATGGTTTGAGAGAAAGTACTGGAGACTTCTAAGGTGGCCAGTAATGAGTCCAGACCTGAATCCCATAGAACACCTGTGGAGAGATCTCAAAATGGCAGTTTGGAGAAGGCACCCTTCAAATATCAGGGACCTGGAGCAGTTTGCCAAAGAAGAATGGTCTACAATTCCAGCAGAGCATTGTAAGAAACTCATTGATGGTTACCGGAAGCGGTTGTTCGCAGTTATTTTGGCTAAAGGTTGTGCAACCAAGTATTAGGCTGAGGGTGCCAATACTTTTGTCTGGCCCATTTTTGGAGTTTTGTGTGAAATGATCAATGATTTCATTTTTGCTTCATTCTCTTTTGTGTTTTTTCCTTGCAAGCAAATTAAATGAAGATAATAATACCAAAGAATTTGTGATTGCAATCATTTTCAGGAAGAAACTGAGTATTATCTGACAGAATTGCAGGGGTGCCAATACTTTTGGCCACCACTGTAGGGGGGCCCCTATTAATTGCCAGACCTGAAATAACAAAAATAACAAGCACTTTTCACCTATTGTGTCCCCCCACTTCCTTGTAGATTGTAAGCTTACGAGCAGGGACCTCACTCCTAATTTAACTGTTAAAACTGTCTTAAATTGTATTGAATTTGTTGTATGTACATGTCTCCGCTTAATTGTAAAGTGCTGCGGAATATGTTGGCGCTATATAAATAAAAATTATATATATATAGTAAATCAAACTTCTGTGAAATCAAACTGTCCACTTAGGAAGCAACACTGATTGACAATCAATTTCACATGCTGTTGTGCAAATGGAATAGACAATAAATGGAAATTATTGGCAATTATCAAGACACCCTCAATAAAGGAGTGGTTCTGCAGGTGGGGACCACAGACCACATCTCAGTACCAATGCTTTCTGGCTGATGTTTTGGTCACTTTTGAATGTTGGTTGTGCTTTCACACTCATGGTAGCATGAGACGGAATCTACAACCCACAGAAGTTGCTCAGGTAGTTCAGCTCATCCAGGATGGCACATCAATGCGAGCTGTGGCAAGAAGGTTTTCTGTGTCTGTCAGTGTAGTGTCCAGAGGCTGGAGGCACTACCAGGAGACAGGCCAGTACACCAGGAGACGTGGAGGTGGCCGTAGGAGGGCAACAATCCAGCAGCAGGACCGCTACCTCCGCCTTTGTACAAGGAGGAACAGGAGGAGCACTGCCAGAGCCCAGCAAAATGACCTCCAGCAGGCCACAAATGTGCATGTGTCTGCACAAACGGTTAGAAATCGACTCCATGAGGGTGGTATGAGGGCCCGACGTCCACAGATGGGGGTTGTGCTCACAGCCCAACACCGTGCAGGACGCTTGGCATTTGACACAGAACACCAGGATTGGTAAAGTCGTCACTGGGGCCCTGTGCTCTTCACAGATGAAAGCAGGTTCACACTGAGCACATGTGACAGACGTGACAGAGTCTGGAAACGCCGTTGAGAGCGATCTGCTGCCTGTAACATCCTTCAGCATGACCGCTTTGGCAGTGGGTCAGTAATGGTGTGGGGTGGCATTTCTTTGGAGGGCCGCACAGCCCTCTATGTGCTCCCCAGAGGTAGCCTGACTGCCATTAGTTACCGAGATGAGATCCTCAGACCCCTTGTGAGACCATATGCTGGTGCGATTGGCCCTAAGTTCCTCCTAATGCAGAACAATGCCAGACCTCATGTGGCTGGAGTGTGTCAGCAGTTTCTGCAAGATGGAGGCATTGAAGCTATGGACTGGCTCGCCCGTTCCCCAGACCTGAATCCAATTGAGCACATCTGGGACATCATGTCTCACTCCATCCACCAATGACACGTTGCACCACAGACTGTCCAGGAGTTGGCGGATGCTTTAGTCCAGGTATGGGAGGAGATCCCACAGGAGACCATCCGCAACCTCATCAGGAGCATTCCCAGGCATTGTAGGGAGGTCATACATGCACGTGGAGGCCACACACAATACTGAGCCTCATTTTGACTTGTTTTAAGGACATTACATCAAAGTTGGATTGGCCTGTAGTGTGTTTTTCCACTTTAATTTTGGGGGTGACTCCAAATCCAGGCCTCCATTGGTTAATAAATTTGATTTCCATTGATGATTTTTGTGTGATTTTGTTGTCAGCACATTCAACTTTGTACAGAACAAAGTATTCAATGAGAATATTTCATCCATTCAGATCTAGGATGTGTTATTTGAGTGTTCCCTTTATTTTTTTGAGCAGTGTGTGTGTATACACACATATTTATAGTGAATAATATTGCCATAGAAAACTGTGTAAAAGCCGTAGACAATTCCCCTACGTAAAAGCCCATGTTAAAACCGCATTGCATACGGATGTCACACGGATGTCATACAGATGCTAGGTGAGAAAATAGCATAGCAATCGCATGCCACTCGTCCGTTTTTTTTCGGTCCAGATATCTGAACTTTTTTTTCTCACATATGGGTATGAGTCCTAATCCAGGAAAAGGCTTAAATAAAGTTATGGTGGTGGTTTAGAAGGGGCTGGGGAGCTGACAGGTTCCCTCTAACTAGTGAAGAAATTGAGGCTCAGAAGAGCTTACCACAAGCTAAGGGCTCATAACCATATGTGAGAAAAAAAAACAGTCCGATTTCTGGACCGAAAAAACAGACGAGTGTCATGCAAGTGTCATGCGATTTTCATGAGAGGACAATGCGATTTTTCACACATAGCATCAATATGACATACGTATGTAATGCGTTTTTTTTTCTGCAGCCCTCTCCCCACAACGCGGATATGTCCCCAGGTACAGCATGTATTTAATATATTACACTATGTCATGTCACATCCGTCTGGTGTTCATTGCCAAGCTTACTTCGATCTTTATCTATATTTAAAGTTTTGCTGTCCTGGAGGCTGCTATGCATGCCTATCAGTTTGTGGGGGCGAACTTCTGTCTATTTTGATTGAGGGTCTGGAATCCTCTGTGTTTCTATGAGCCTCCATTACTCATTACTGTTGTCAATATTTTAGCAACATGTCTTTTCTCACCATATGTGGATTTTTCTATATGTATTAATATTTTGCTCTAATAAAATTATCTTGATATTAAGGCTGTGTTCACACGATGCGTATTTCATGCGTTTCCGCGGCGTTTTTGCAGTTGCGGAAACGCATGAAAAACGCATGGTAGAAGGGAAGCAATGTTCCCCAATGGAAATCCGCATGTGCTGTGCCCATGATGCGGATTTTTCCGCAGCGTTAACGCTGCGGTCAAAAATCCGCAGCATGTCAATTAATTTTGCGGAAACGCGGCGATTTCGCCGCCATTGACTTGCATTAGAACGCGACAATTCCGCAAGACAGCATTTGTACTTGCGTAATTGGTGCGTTCTAATGTGCGGATGGTACCCGGGTGTGGAGGAGAGGAGAGTCTCATCCACACCCAGGTACCATTAAAAAAGCTGTAAAAAGAAGAATAAAATAAAAAATAAATGTATTCTTACCTTCTGTCGGCCCGCGCAGCGCTCCCGCTTGGTTCCCGGCACTTGCAGTGAGTTGTAGGACCTGCGGTGACGTCAGAGTCATGTGACGGGTCACGTGACGCTGACGTCGGCAGGTCTTTCAATTCAAAGTTGCCGGCGAGGGAGAACAGATTGAGCAGGACAGCGCGGGCCATCGGAGGTAAGTATATACACTCTCTCGGTTCACACTGTATAAATCCATGCTGTTTGCATGGATTTATATAGTGTGACCTAGTTATCAAGCACTTTCCAGGTGATGCTAACATCACCTGGAAAGCGCTTGTCAATCTGCATGCGGAAACGCATGTGAATCTGCATGTGGATCCGCATGTATTCTGCAGGAAAAACGCATGCACAATCTGCATGCGTTTTTTCTGCCAGGGAGATGCAGAAATGATGCAGAAATTTTCTGCTTCATTTCTGCATCGTGTGCACATACCCTTAAACCGACCCCGCGGTTTTTTCTTTTGACAAAGAGGCCTTTGGCTTTTTCTCTTTTTGAGACTTACTTGAACCCCTAGTTAAAATTCTAATAATGTTATGATATTTTATTTCTTCTGGGTTCAATCGTTGTTATTATATACTGCAGATCAGAGGTCTTTGTCTTCCCCTTCTTTTTTGTTTAGTATTATTCTACAATCATTTACAGTGTTCTATGCTACAGAATGAAAATGTATCTGTAAAAATTGGACGCCATACAGATGGTCTGTCTGCCGTCCGTTTTTTTTCTCGCACCCATTGACTTGCATTAGCGAGTCTTGTCCGAGATGCGTGGCAATACGCAGCATGCTGCGATTTTTTTTCTCAGTCCGATTTCAGCTGTTAAAAAAATGCCAGATGAGATGTGCTTCAGAATAACATTGGTAAGAGTGCAATCCGATTTTTTATCGGATTGCACTCGCCCATTTTTCTCGCATGAGTATGAGCCCTAATAATACAAAACACACCTAGAATTCAATTTTGAGCTGCCTCGTTGAGTAGAATCTAAAATATAGTACCTTTCAAATGAATAAATAATAACTCTCAAGTATTCAGCAAGGAAGAGCAAGTGGAATTCATGAACTGACTTGCTGTATCTAGGACCCTTGAAAAACCTAGATAGGAAGTCACATGGGACATAGTTTTGTAATGGGAATATTTTCAGCCTTGGACTGGGCTGCAGTAGACAGATGAACGCCCCCAGTAGACTCGTGTGCTGGAGAGGACCCCTTCCCCACCTATATGAGCACAATACACTTGCTTCACTATGTACTGTACAGACAAGGGCAGCATCCCATTATTCATGGTACAAACTACCCAGCTTATTATTATATACAGTGGCTTGTGAAAGTATTCACCCCTTGGCTTTTTACCTATTTTGCTACATTACAACCTGTGTTTAAATATTTTTGTAATCCAATTTGTGTGGGATGCATAAGCACTAAATAATCTAAGTTGGTGAAGTGAAGTGAGAAAAATATAGGCAGAAATTACATTTATAGGATCAAATAACTAAAAATTGGCATTTGCATATGTATTCACCCCTTTTGCTATGAAGCCCCTAAAAATTTCTGGTGCAAGCAATAGCCTTGATAAGTCACATGCTCTGTGAAAGTCCAACTGTGTGCAATCTAAGTGTCATATGGTCTGTCAGTATATACATACCTTTTCTAAAAGGCCACAGAGGCTGCAACACCATTAAGCAAGAGGCACCACTAACCAAACAACAACATGAAGACCAAGGAGATCTCTCTCAAAACAAGTCAGGGACAAAGTAGTTGAGAAGTACAAGTCAGGGTTGGGTTCTAAAAAAAAAATATCCCAATCTCTGATGAGCCCCTGGAGCACCATCAAATCAGACTTGAAGATTGCTGTTCACCAGAGGAAACCATCTAACTTGAAGGAGCTGGAGCAGTTTTGCCTTGATGAATGGGACCAAAGCGACTTGCAGCTGTAGTTGCCGCAAAAGGAGGCTCTACAAAGTATTCACTTTAAGGGGATGGATGGTTATGCACACTGAAGATTTAAATTATTTTGTCCTATTTGTTGTTTGTCTCACAATAAAAAAAAACAAATGTCCACAGTTGTAGGCATGTTCTTTACATGAACTGATGCAAACCCTCAAAAAAACAGTGAAATTCAAGGTTGCGAGGTAGCAAAACACGAAAAATGCCAAGAAGGTGAATACTTTCTCAAGCAACTGTTAAAAGTGTATGTACATTTGTAAATGGAGGTTATACAATATTTGCATGTAACTAAAAAGTGGGCCCCCAGAGTCAGTGTTACTGGTGGGCCCTTAGCACCACAGTCTGACACTGAATACCCTAAACTGATTTTTGGAAATATAAAATAGTGAGGAAAAGCCTTTGTTGCATTTTTTTCCCACAATATTCCCTGGGTTTACCGAAGCATGAACTGGGAAAAGTAGGGATTTATGTGATTATTTATGCTTTGTGTTCATACAATATATATACAGTGTGTGTGTGTGTATGTATTGTAAGGCAGCGCTAGTCAACATAATGGGGAATACTCGCTTCGCTGCGAAAATCAATGCACACGTGCAATGTCTTTACATTTTTCTCACAATGCTGCAGTTTATTACTTCATAAGCCACAGTTCACCGGGTCCAACTCAGTGGCACGCCGACACACATACAGTGCTGGCCAAAAGTATTGGCACCCCTGCAATTCTGTCAGATAATACTCAGTTTCTTCCTGAAAATGATTGCAATCACAAATTCTTTGGTATTATTCTCTTCATTTAATTTGCTTGCAAGGAAAAAACACAAAAGAGAATGAAGCAAAAATCAAATCATTGATCATTTCACACAAAACTCCAAAAAAGGTCCGGACAAAAGTATTGGCACCCTCAGCCTAATACTTGGTTGCACAACCTTTAGCCAAAATAACTGCGAACAACCGCTTCCGGTAACCATCAATGAGTTTCTTACAATGCTCTGCTGGAATTGTGGACCATTCTTCTTTGGCAAACTGTTCCAGGTCCCTGATATTTGAAGGGTGCCTTCTCCAAACTGCCATTTTGAGATCTCTCCACAGGTGTTGTATGGGATTCAGGTCTGGACTCATTGCTGGCCACCTTAGAAGTCTCCAGTGCTTTCTCTCAAACCATTTTATAGTGCTTTTGGAAGTGTGTGTTTGGGTCATTGTCCTGCTGGAAGACCCATGACCTCTGAGGGAGACCCAGCTTTCTCACACTGGGCCCTACATTATGCTGCAAAATTTGTTGGTAGTCTTCAGATTTCATAATGCCATGCACACGGTCAAGCAGTCCAGTGCCAGAGGCAGCAAAGCAACCCCAAAACATCAGGGAACCTCCGCCATGTTTGACTGTAGGGACCGTGTTTTTTTCTTGGAAAGCCTCTTTTTTTTCCTGTACACTCTATGTTTTCCCAAAAAGCTCTACTTTTGTCTCATCTGACCAGAGAACATTCTTCCAAAACATTTTGGGCTTTCTCAGGTAAGTTTTGGCAAACTCCAGCCTGGCTTTTTTATGTATCGGGGTAAGAAGTGGGGTCTTCCTGGGTATCCTACCATACAGTCCCTTTTCATTCAGACGTCGACGGATAGTACGGGTTGATACTGTTGTACCCTCGGACAGCAGGGCAGCTTGAACTTGTTTGGATGTTAGTCGAGGTTCTTTATCCACCATCCGCACAATCTTGCGTTGAAATCTCTCGTCAATTTTTCTTTTCCGTCCACATCTAGGGAGGTTAGCCACAGTGCCATGGGCTTTAAACTTCTTGATGACACTGCGCACGGAAGACACAGGAACATTCAGGTCTTTGGAGATGGACTTGTAGCCTTGAGATTGCTCATGCTTCTTCACAATTTGGTTTCTCAAGTCCTCAGACAGTTCTTTGGTCTTCTTTCTTTTCTCCATGCTCAATGTGGTACACATAAGGACACAGGACAGAGGTTGAGTCAACTTTAATCCATGTTAACTGGCTGCAAGTGTGATTTGGTTATTGCCAACACCTGTTAGGTGCCACAGGTAAGTTACAGGTGCTGTTAATTACACGAATTAGAGAAGCATCACATGATTTTTCAAAGGGTGCCAATACTTTTGTCCACCCCCTTTTTTAGGTTTGGTGTGGAATTATATCCAATTTGGCTTTAGGACAATTCTTTTTGTGTTTTTTCATTGAAGACAAATTAAATGAAGAGAATAATACCAAAGAATTTGTGATTGCAATCATTTTCAGGAAGAAACTGAGTATTATCTGACAGAATTGCAGGGGTGCCAATACTTTTGGCCAGCACTGTATCTATAATATTCACGAGCCAAGTGGCACACAGGCCCACTTGCTCCAGGTTACAGCCTACGGCAAGGTAATAAATTATCAATGTCCATAACACAGTCCATGTAACAAAGTGTATTACCTTTGCCGGGTTTAGTTGCTGCAGTCCATTTAATCTGCCACCACTGTGGCTTTGTGGCTTCCCAGGTAGGGGTCTCCAGCCGTTGTTCCCTCAAAGGCCATTGACATCCACACAGGATCCAGGCTTTGCCTTTCAGGACTCCTCACCAAGCCGGCTCTCCCTCAAAGGCCACTGACATCCACACAGGATCCAGGCTCGACCTTTCAGGTACCAGGCTTCACTCCAAAGCCGCTGCCTTCCAAGGCCACTAGCATCCGCACAGGATCCAGTCTTTGCCTTTCAGGCTGCCAGGCTTCACTCGGCCTCACTAGGCCTCTCACAAACAGTGTCCCACACACACGGAGCACAGGCCTCACGCCTCACACCGAACACACCTGTCTCAAATTACCAGGGTTTATATATCCTGTGCACACACACACAAACTGACAGGACCTTGCTGATGTCACAGTCATGTGATCAGTCAGCTGTGTGTATAGGTCCTGTGTGATGTCACAGTCATGTGACCAGTCAGTGAAAGGGGAAGGTACATGGTCAGGTAAACACATCCTGGACCATATACAGTAATGCTAGCAAGCTGCTGCATTACAGTATACATACAGTATATATATATATATATATATATATATATATATATATATACTGTATATATATATATATATACATATATATATATATATATATATATATATATATATATATAGTGGTACGTGACTTGATTCTTCATGATCCCTACTGATACCACGATGTAATTTTGTATTTTGTGCTCATTTATTGCATTATTGTATTCTTTTGAACTTCAAATCAGGCTAACCACTGAATTCACTTGATACACCATCCATTAACCGAACCATTGGAAATGCAATTACATTTTGATTTTTTGATGTCCTTGAAGCTAACTAATAGCAGGTTTTATATTGTTGGAATTGATTTCTTTCTCAAATTACATTATTACTAGTACTTGTGCTATCAATAATTGTGTCAATGTTTTCTAAAGCAGCATTAAGTAATAAGTTTCAATTGAAGTCTCACTGTAATAGTCAGTGCAGATGAGAAAAAAATGAAGGAGAGCTTTAAAAGCGTGGTCACAAAGGACAATTTTGTTGTGTTTTCTCCACTATAAACATTCAATAATTCATTCATAAAGCTCACTGAAAAAATATGTTTTTAAGATACATATTTTTTTAATCCACTGCCTGCACTTCTTATATTATTTCATTTGGGTCTTGACCTTAACAGGACATCATTAAAACCCCTTGGTTTTAGACATGGCACCACCATTTAGCATTGTATTTGCCACATTGCATTAGCATCAAATTCATGTAGTGTTTTAAGCCACTTACACAAGTTTGTGCAAAGTAATTTTTTAAGCATTTGACTTTTTTGGTTAGTACTCGTCAATGTGAGCATGGTTAGGTTGATCAAATTTTAACCTAATTTGTTATTTGCAACTTTACAAACTGTAGCAAAATTTTACTCCACCACCTTAGGTGAGTAAGAAATCTGTCTAATTTTTTTGTGTTAGAAAACTAGGGAGCAGAAAACAGCGCACTATGGTCTTATAAAGTAGAAAATTAAATATTTAAAAAAGGTTATGCTAACCTGATCTGGTTGTGTTCACACAACATTTTTATGGCATAGAAATCCAGCTGCTACAGGTCCAATGGGTTCTCAGACTGAAGAAATCACAGGAAAGGAAAAATGTTAATGATCCGTGGTGCTGGTAATTAAAAATGAGAAATCCAGTTCCACACAAGTGGTTTTGCGGTTTTCACCTCCCCATATACACACATAGGCTTAGACCTGTCAATTCAGGGCAGCAGAGGGAAGAAGATTGGTCCTTGGTAGCTTTTTTAGGCTGTGTGCCCACGTAGCGTTTTTCAAGCGTTTATGCTGCGGAATTTCCGCAGCGGAAACGCTTGTTAAACGCTAGGTAATCCGCACCCCATGGTCCCCAAGGGGATTCCGCATGTTCTATGCACATGCTGCGGATTTTTCCGCAGCGTTTATGCTGCGTACAAAAATCCGCAGCATGTCATTTAATTTTGCGGAAGCGCAGCGGAACTCCCGCCATTGACTTGCATTGAGACGCATAGAAACCGCGACTGTACATTTGTACAAGCGGCTTCTATGCGTCTCTATGTGCGGATGGTACCCAGTTCTGGAGGAGAGGAGACTCTCATCCAGACCTGGGTACCATTGTACCTGTAAAAAAAAGAATAAAATAATAAATAAAGTTTATATTCACCTGTCCGGCGGCTTGTCTCTAAATGCCGGCATCGCTTGAGGACCTGCGGTGACGTCACAGTCATGTGACCGCAGGCCATTCACCGCTCTGTCTCGCGAGATGCCGGCAGCCAGGAACCAGACAGTAACGAGCGCTGCAGCCACGCCGGGGCCTCCGGGGTGAGTATAGCTTTATTTGTTTTAATTTTTACGGTTCACACTGTATAAATCCATGCTGTTTGCATAGATTTATACAGTGTGACCTAGTTGTCAAGCACTTTCCAAGTGATGCTATCGCCTGGAAAGCGCTTGTCAATCTGCATGCAGAAACGCATGTGAATCCGCATGTGGATCCGCATGTATTCTGCAGGAAAAACGCATGCACAATCTGCATGCGTTTTTTTTTCTGCCAGGGAGATGCAGAAATGCTGCAGAAATTTTCTGCTTCATTTCTGCATCGTGGGCACATAGCCTTAAAGTATGCCTTTCTGTGAAACGCTGCAGTGTTACAGAGTCAAACATACTGTAGCAGGCTGAGATCAGTGCCTGATACATGCTACCCGTGGAATGGACAGCATGCTTCAGCTGTCAGGTTCATTATAAGGGGGAATTTTAGGCTAAGTGCCCACGATGTAGAAATGCTGCATATTTTTTCCGCATCTCCCTGGCAGGAAAAATGTATGCGGATTTTACATGCGTTTTTCCTGCCAGGTAGAACTGTTTGCCAAGCATTCTTCACATGCATTTCTACATGCGGGTTATCAAACGCTTTTCCAAGCGATTTTAGCATCACTTGGAAATTGCTTGATAACTTGATCACACTATATAAATCCATGCAACCGCCATGGATTTATATAGTGTGACCAAGTTAATAGTTAAAAAAAGAATAAAAATTGTAAAAAATAAGAAAAAACCCATTATACTCACCTTCTGATGGCCCCCGGTCTTTTCTCCGATGTGTCCGGTCTCTTGTATGGCTCGCGGTGGTGTAAAAGGACCTTTCATGGCGTCATTTAGTCATGTGACAGGTCAAGCGACCGCCGACGTCATGGAAGGTTCTTTTACACCATTGCGAGCCGCCGGGGAGCCAGGACGCATCATACAGGAGACCGGGGGCCATCGGAAGGTGAGTATAATGTTTATTTTAAATTCTTTTTTTTACAGGTACTACGGTACCCGGGTACCATCCGCACATTGAATCGCTTAATATCCGCATGTGACCATGTAGTCATGCGGATATTAAGCGATTCAATGCAAGTCAATGGCGGCAATTACGCTGCGTGTGCGCAAAATTAATGGACATGATGCAGATTTTTCCGCAATGATAATCCGCAGCGGAAATTTCCGCAGCATGTGCACAGCACATGCGGATTTTCAATCCGTGGCAAAAACACTTGAAAAACGCATAGTGGGCACGCAGCCTTACAAAATTTCACATTTTCTGCTTTTGCTAGGTTTAGATTTGCTTAGGTTTAATTGTCTGCACACATGTGGCACTGATTCCTCCTTCGGATGTTGAAATAATTTTTAGAAACAGGGAAACGATCCACCCATACATGAGCAAGTGATCTTTTGATAACTTACATTGTAGCAAATAATTCCCAGAAGCACACATGATACTTTTATATTGGATAGTAGCCAAATTGGGGAAAGATTCAAGAACGGAGACTTTGGATCTGCTTTACCTTTAGGTATATCACATTACCTCTGTAATTATTAATGCAATGTATAGATTCTTTGTTAGTATGTGATGTTCTACTGCTGGAACAATGAGGAATGGAATAGTACAGCTGGTGGAACCATGTCCAGCAATGAGTATCCATAGAATGACAACTACATGAATATTTAGGAGTCGGAATTACATCACATCACACAAGGCATGGCAGCCTATATGTAGAGGAACACAGTGAGCCTGAGGAGGAAGACACAGCGCTGGATCCAGTACAAGTGAGTAACAAATAGAAATGTTACATTGATGAGTCTGTAGGATAGAAGCAATGGAAGCATAACAGTGATATAATTAAACACTGTTATGATTTAACATATACAAGCCCCTATCAAATTGGCAAAATATGCCTTATAAGGCCTTGAATCTTGAATATTTCTCAAAGTTTAGTATACTGAGTAGCTTGTGTTATGAAAGGTCAACAACATCAGCTTTGTGATGTCAGGGACTGATACAAAAAGCAAAAGGCCAATGTGTGTCCATTTTGTATGGGCCCATGACCTTAAAGGAATTGTAACATCTTCTGTCTTCAGTTGTTCACCGCTCGCTACCTGCTGGCATTCTGCTTGCTAGGTGGAGGTGCGCTCCCGAACATCGACAGTTGAAGAAATCTGCCTGGTAGCACTGCTAGTCCAAACTCTGTTCTCTCCCATGGTGTAAGCATGGCATTTTAGCATCACTATTGCAACCTAGGTGCAAACTGAGTTTGTACCCACGGTAGGGCACATACACTCGGATTTATGCACTTGACACCGGACATAGCCAGTGTTTAAAAAATTCAAAAACATATACCACATGGTATTGGTTTATTTGCAGTGTCAATCTGTATAGAAAAGCGCACACTGCTGCACTTTCCTATACAATGAAACAGTTTCCTCCATCTGGTGAATGGAGTTCATGGTAATATTACAGTATACCTTGTGAAAGCTCCAGACGTACACTGTTGGTTAAGGGCACAGACACAGTGTGCTCTTAGCCAAAGTTAGGTTACAAGATTTTGACACTTAAATTGTAAATAAATGTGTAATTTGGCTAGTATGTTCTTTCCCATGAAAAAACATTTTTTTTTATTAGTTATTAAATTTCTATGGGAGATAATGGTTATAAATAGTGATGAGCGAGCAATAAAATGCCCGGTTACTCCTTGCTCGAGTCGAACAAATTGGAATACTTGAGTGCTCGACCCGAGCAATGAGCCCAAAGTCTATGGGACACTCGAACATTTTTCCGCCGGCCCTCTCCCCCGGCGGTCTGCAGAGGGCCTAAAAATTGCCCAGTCGATGGGAACAGTGCTCAAATGACATGGGAACAGCATGAGAAAGACCCCTGGAAGCATATCTGACTCACAGGTCACTGCTGTGAACAATGTTGTCAGAGTATTATGCCACGTTTACGAAGTCTCAATAAAACATAAAAAAAAATGAACAAAATCTTCCCATTATTAGGAAGTGGGTCTCCCATACGGCTATTGCCTATGCAGTGAATGCAAGGATTGCCAAAAATTTGGACACATCCCAATACCCCTTTGAAGGGTCATAGAAGAGGGTCTCAGTAAAAAACATGTTCCTATTATAAAGTAGTGGGTCTCCTATAGTGGTAATGCCCATGCAGTGAATGCAAGGGCTGCCAAAAAATTGGACACACTCCAATGCCCCTTGGAAGAGACGTAGAGGAGGGCCTCATGAAAAAAATATTCCCATTATAAAGGAGCAAGTCTCTTATACTTGTAATGTCCTTGCACTAAGTGCATGGGCTTAAAAACTTTTACCTCTGGGGGGGTATACATGAACATACTGTATAACAAACATTTCCTACAGGCATCATAAATACCCTAAAAAAAATTATGTGGGTGCCGCATCATGGTCACCCTAGTGATATGGTGGTGGAAGATGAGGATTAGGAGAAGGATGAGGACAACAGAAAATAGACAAAATCAGGAAGCGTATACCTATGTCTGAGTGTGAAGACGTGCATGGGAATAGACCTCCCCAAAAAAACACACAGGATTTGAGTTTGAGTTACGCTGCTATTATTCGTTGGTGTTGAGAAGTCTGCCCCAATCCAGCCCTAGTTCATTTTTATAAGAGTCAGCCTGTCAGCATTTTCAGTTGACAGGCGGATGCACTTATCAATTTATAATTCCCCAGGAGGCACTAAAAACCCGCTCTGACAAAATGCTAGTGGCAGGGCAGGCCAGGACCTCCAAGGCGTAGAGAGCCAGTTCATGCCATGTGTCCAGCTTGGATACCCAATAATTATAAGACACAGAGGAATCACGGAAAACGCTGGTACGGTCGGCAAGGTACTCCTTCAGCATTTTTGTAAAATTATCCCTCCTTGTGAGAGTCTCCCGCGCATCTGGGCCTGTGCGATGGGTGGGTCTGAGAAAACTCTCCCAGACCTTTAACAGTGTTCTCCTGCCTCTGTTGGATCGTATTCGTCTCTCTAGCTTGTACTCCTTTCATTGTCTAACGAACTGTGACCTCTGCCGCCAGCAGTTTTAGTGGGGATTTTTTTAAATAATTCTGCAACAAGGGCCTTCTGGTACTGCACCATTTTATTAGACCTGTCCGCCACGGGAATGAGAGCTAGAAAGTTCTCCTTGTAGTGTGGGTCTAGAAGTGTCACCAACCAGTAATGACTGTCACCTAAAATTTGGAGAACGTGAGGGTCACGGGAAAGGCGTCGTAACATAAAGTCAGCCATGTGTGCCAGACTGCTAACATGCAAGATGTCCGTGTCCTCACAAAGAGGACGACTGACCATGTTCTCCTCTTCATCCTTCACCTCCTCCTCTTTCTCCTCAGGCCATCCACGCTGAACAGATGGTATAACACTTGTGTGGGTAGTACCGTCTATAGCGCAGGAAACTAGCTCCTGTTCTTCCTCCTCCTCTTCCTCATTGTCACCCAATCCACGTTTGGATGAGATGAGGCTGGGCAGTGTGGAATCACCCTGTAGGGTTCCTTGCTCCATCTCATTGTGCTCCGCCTGCAATGCCTCCTCTATAATTGTGAGCAGCGATCGTTTCAAAAGACAGAGAAGCGGGATGGTGACCCTAATTATGGCGTCATCGCCGCTCACCATCTTGGTGGAGTCCTCAAAGTTTTGGAGGATGGCACAGATGTCTGACATTCATGCCCACTCCTGAGGTCTTATGTTCGGAGGCTGACCTCCGATGGACGTTTTGAAGCTGGTACTCAACAACTGCCCTGTGCTGCTCACAAATCCTTCCTAACATATGCAACGTTGAGTTCCAATGTGTGGGGAAATCACAAACCTGTTGGTGAGCTGGAAGCTGCAAACGCTGCTGAAGCACGGCAAGGGCAGCAGAAGCTGTAGCTGACTTTCTAAAATGGCCATACACGTGGCGTACTTTGACAAGCAGATCTGGGTAGGTTTTGAGAAACCGTTGAACTACGAGGTTGAGCACATGGGCCAGGCATGGTACATGTGGGAGCTCGCCTCGCTTCAGAACCACCACCAGGTTCCGGCCATTGTCACACACGACCATGCCTGGCTGTAGGTTCAGCAGTGACAGTGACAGACCTGCCTGCTCTTTCAGAGCTGTCCACAACTCTTCAGTGGTATGCGGTCTGTCACCTAAGCATACTAGCTTCAGCACAGCCTGTTGCTGCTTGGCCGAGGCAGTGCTCCAGTGCTTTCAGGTTCTGACTGATGTGGTCATTTTGGAGATGGAGGCTGAAGAGGAGGAGGAGGTGCAGGAGCTGTAGAATGTGGGGGCAACCCTGATAGACCTAGGGCCCGCAATCCTCGGCATTGGGAGGACGTGTTCCGTCCCAAGGTCCGACTGGGTCCCGGCTTTCACTATGTTAACCCAGTGTGCCATCAGCAAGATGTATCGTCCCTGCCCACAAGCACTTGTCCACGTATCCGTGGTTAGGTGGACCTTCCCAGTAACTGCATTGTTGAGGGCTCGGCTAATGTTCTGGGAAACGTGCTTGTGTAATGCGGGGATGGCACACCGGGAGAAATAGTGGCGGCTGGAGACCAAGTACCGAGGGACGGCCGCCGCCATCAGGTTGCAGAAAGCTTCCATCTCCACGAGCCTAAAAGGCTACATTTCGAACGCAAGCATTTGCGAAATGTGTGAGTTTAGTACTGTAGCCTGTGGGGCGTTGACTGCGTATTTGCGCTTGTGCTCCAAGGACTGGGGTAGGGACAACTGAACACTGCACTGGGACAAGGACGTGGACGCTGATGGTGGTAGTTGCGAGTGTGCAACGACAAGTGCAGGGCAGGAGGAATCTTCGCATACCCATGGACAGGGGATTGGCGTGCACGCACAACAGCGGAACAAGCAGTGGTGTCACCTGCAGACACTGTTTCTGGACCCTGGCGTTTGGCCCACTTAGTCGCGTGCTTTGCTCTCATGTGCCTGAGTATGTTGGTGGTGGTCAGGCTGGTAGTTTTGCTAGCCCTGCTGATGCTGGCCTGGCAGAAGGTGCAAATGGCCTTTTTGGGGTTATCTACAGAGTCTTTAAAAAACAACCAGTCTCGGGAAGACCTAACAGTTGTACTGGCAAATTCCGTCGTGTTGGTGTTACGTGGAACGGTCGCCAGCCTTGTGTCTGTGGCCACGACACTGCTTGTTCCTGCCTGGTGTGATGCTACGCCTCCCTCCCCCTGTGCGCTGCTGTCCTCGCTCTGCATAAACAGGGTGGCACAAGTGAAGGAGCTGAAACTCCTAAACCATTCATCCAATTTTAATGTGGATACCCTCAAATGAAAGCTGAAAGTCTGAACTTCAACTGCATCTGAATTGTTTTGTTTAAAATTCATTGTGGTAATGTCTAGAACCAAAATTAGAAAAATGTTGTCTCTGTCCAAATATATATGGACCTAACTGTAAATGACTGGAAGCATTATCTGCTATCCAACTAACAACCTTTGACACTGCTCTAGGTTCAATAGTGGTGTGCTGCGGTCTCTTAGTAATTGGGACAGGAAGGTCGGGCGACAAGATGTGGGTGTTTGTTGTGGCACAATTTCAGCTTGCCCACAGCCTCGGCTTCTGCATGCATCATCACCATCACGTCCACTTCCCCATCCCTTGCCACCCGCCTTGCCCATTTTAAATGGAAGACAATATTTTGCACGGTCGCTACAAATGGCTGGATTTGTACCGCAGTTATATGTGATACGTCTGACAGACACCCACGGTTTTAAATAGGGGGCTTGTAGTTTCCTATTATTCACAGCGACCACGTGAGAATAGCTTCACTGACACACTGCTATAGACTGTTAATGGAGGACAATATTTTTCACGATTGCTGGATTTGTATTGGAGTTACTGTATATGTGATACGTCTGACGGACACCCACGGTTTTAAATAGCGGACTTGTAGTTTCCTATTATTCACAGCAACCACGTGTGAATAGCTTCACTGACACACTGCTACAAACTTTAAATGGAGGACAATATTTTCGACGGTCGCTACAAATGGCTGGATTTGTACCGCAGTTATATGTGATAGTCTGACGGACGCCGACGGTTTTAAGTAGCGGGCTTGTATTTTCCTATTATTGTCAGCGACCATGTGTGAATAGCTTCATTGACACACAGCTGCCAAACTGAAAATGAAGGATAATATTTTCCACGTTTACTACAAATTTCTGGATTTTTATCGCTGTAATATGGAATCAATTCTGATGATTGAAAAGATTTGGCTGTATTCTGCTGTGCTAAAAAGCAAATGGAGCAGTAAAATGTTGGACTGTATTACTTTATTAGAAAATAATCAGGATTAAGAAAAAATAAAAAATTAGCCCTGGCCCCTGATATCTGGGGCTATGTCTATGGATATCTGTAACAGCAGGAGCAGACAGAACGTGCAATGGACACTATTGTGATGTATAGTGTTCACAATCCCTGCCTGCCTAACTTCTGCTATTACCACTGAAAATATGCAGCTGGCTTAGTCCTCAGAAGGACTGTTAGTTCAGATGGATATATATATATACTTCTGGAGTACCTATATCTAAATATTACAACGTCAATTCTGTCCCTCATACAGCAGCACCTCTCCCTACTCTGCCTCTCTGAAGGTTAGACTGTGATGAGCCTAGCGTCACCAGGTCTTACAGTTAGGTCCATATATATTTGGACAGAGACAACAGTTTTCTAATTTTGGTTCTAGACATTACCACAATGAATTTTAAACAAAACAATTCAGATGCAGTTGAAGTTCAGACTTTCAGCTTTCATTTGAGGGTATCCACATTAAAATTGGATGAAGGGTTTAGGAGTTTCAGCTCCTTAACATGTGCCACTCTGTTTTTAAAGGGACCAAAAGTAATTGGACAGATTAAATAATTGTAAATAAAATGTTCATTTCTAGTACTTGGTTGAAAACCCTTTGTTGGCAATGACTGCCTGAAGTCTTGAACTCATGGACATCACCAGACGCTGTGTTTCCTCCTTTTTGATGCTCTGCCAGGCCTTCACTGCAGTGGTTTTCAGTTGCTGTTTGTTTGTGGGCCTTTCTGTCTGAAGTTTAGTCTTTAACAAGTGAAATGCATGCTCAATTGGATTGAGATCAGGTGACTGACTTGGCCATTCAAGAATATTCCACTTCTTTGCTTTAATAAACTCCTGGGTTGCTTTGGCTTTATGTTTTGGGTCACTGTCCATCTGAAGTATGAAACGACGACCAATCAGTTTGGCTGCATTTGGCTGGATCTGAGCACACAGTATGGCTCTGAATACATCAGAATTCATTCGGCTGCTTCTGTCCTGTGTCACATCATCAATAAACACTAGTGACCCAGTGCCACTGGCAGCCATGCATGCCCAAGCCATCACACTGCCTCCGCCGTGTTTTACAGATGATGTGGTATGCTTTGGATCATTAGCTGTACCACGCCTTCGCCATACCTTTCTCTTTCCATTATTCTGGTAGAGGTTGATCTTGGTTTCATCTGTCTAAAGAATGTTCTTCCAGAACTGTGCTAGCTTTTTTAGATGTTTTTTAGAAAAGTCCAGTCTAGCCTTTTTATTCTTGATGCTTATGAGTGGCTTGCACCGTGCAGTGAACCCTCTGTATTTACTTTCATGCAGTCTTCTCTTTATGGTAGATTTGGATATTGATACGCCTACCTCCTGGAGAGTGTTGTTCACTTGGTTGGCTGTTGTGAAGGGGTTTCTCTTCACCATGGAGATTATTCTGCGATCATCCACCACTGTTGTCTTCCATGGGCGCCCAGGTCTTTTTGCATTGATGAGTTCACCAGTGCTTTCTTTCTTTCTCAGGATGTACCAAACTGTAGATTTTGCCACTCCTAATATTGTAGCAATTTCTCGGATGGGTTTTTTCTGTTTTTGCAGCTTAAGGATGGCTTGTTTCACCTGCATGGAGAGCTCCCTTGACCACATGTTTACTTCACAGCAAAACCTTCCAAATGCAAGCACCACACCTCAAATCAACTCCAGGCCTTTTATCTGCTTAATTGAGAATGACATAATGAAGGGATTGCCCACACCTGTCCATGAAATAGCCTTGGAGTCAATTGTCCAATTACTTTTGGTCCCTTTAAAAACAGGGTGGCACATGTTAAGGAGCTGAAACTCCTAAACCCTTCATCCAATTTTAAATGAAAGCTGAAAGTCTGAACTTCAACTGCATCTGAATTGTTTTGTTTAAAATTCATTGTGGTAGTGTCTAGAACCAAAATTAGAAAAATGTTGTCTCTGTCCAAATATATATGGACCTAACTGTATATAGACCTGATGACGCTATGCGGCCAGTTAATCACTGTAATGCCACAACCAACATGGTTATTGCTTTACAGTGAGTAGCAAGTAATCCCTGCATCTTCATTGGCTCTAAAGAGCACCAAACATGCAGGGTGGGGACCTGAGCTCTCGTCCGAACATCCCGAAAATACTCGCCAAGCGCCGAGCATATCGAGCCGTGAGTTGCTCAGGCGAGTACCGAGCAGTAGCGAGCACACTCGCTCATCACTAGTTATAAACTTTTAATGACAGGCAACATTAATCCTACTACTCATCCTCAAAGAAGGTATAATGTGGCTTATCGAAAGACAAGATCAATGATTGAACAGCTATTTGGTGAAGGAATGCATATCAAAATTATTTGGGCTTGTGCGATCTTACTCTATATTACAAATAGGAGAAAAAAGCAGCAATAATTGAAAAATATGTGATAAATTTTATTGGGTACATAATATAAAACATACATGTAGGACAGACACTAGAGGAAATTGTACAGGTGGAACAGTATGCTAGAGGGTAGGATTACATATACCCATAAAAAGGAGGGGGGATAGAGTTATATCATGATGGTAACATAGAATCAAAAAATTGCACAATGCCCTGTGGCCAAATATATAGAACAATTCATATAATGTAATGGCATAATAAGCTCATAGTGTAAGTGGTTTGACCCAAGGCTGCAAAAAGAGCAACAACTCTAGCCCCCAAATTGGGACAGAAAACCCCTGAGGTGCTTAAACACCCGCTTGTAAGTGCTGTGAACACAAAAAACAAAAGTTTATAAATGGAGAGGCCAATATTACCGTTCCTGTCCTAAATATAGGAATACATTCAATTCAAGGTCAAGGTCCACCTCAGCTCAATCAAATATATCTCAGGAAGATACCCATCATGCCCAGTGGCGTACCGCCAATGGCGGCAGACCACGCGACCGCTATGGGGCTCGGCGGGTGAGGGGGCCCGGCGGGTGAGGGGGCCCGCGACGGCCGCTGCGGTCCGGCGGCTGTGCTGTGCTGACAGTGCTGTACGTTCCTCTAATCGTCCTTTCTGGTTCCTGGTCTGCTGCCGGCTGAATGCTCTGGCTGGATCTGCATAAGAACGTCACGCCTCCTGGCTGACGTAGCTTTCCAGCCAGAGAGCAGCAGTGTGCAGGGCCCGGGCCAGAAGCAGGAAGCAGGAAGTCAGCACATGAAGGTGTGCTGCGTGCACGGAGAGAGAGAGACGGTGAGCAGGGCCGGCAGTGTGTTGTTGTTTTTTGTTTTTGTTTTTTTTTAATGTGTCCCCTCACTGTGCTGGGCTGGCGCTGCACTTTGCTGACTCCTGACTGGGTGGAGGTCCAGGGCCCCTGGCTGCACGCAATGTGGAGGGTGGGTAGAGGTGGGGGGCCCCTGGCCCTGGCTGCACACAATGTGGAGGGTGGGGGGCCCCTGGCTGCACACAATGTGGAGGGTGGGGGGCCCCTGGCCCTGGCTGCACACAATGTGGGGGGCCCCTGGCCATGGCTGCACACAATGTGGACGGTGGGGGGCCCCTGGCTCTGGCTGCACACAATGTGGAGGGTGGGGGGCCCCTGGCCCTGGCTGCACACAATGTGGAGGGTGGGTGGAGGTGGGGGGCCCTGGCTGCATACAATCTGGAGGGTGGGTGGAGGTGGGGGGCCCCTGGCCCTGGCTGCACACAATGTGGAGGGTGGGTGGAGGTGGGGGCCCCTGGCTGCACACAATGTGGAGGGTGGGGGACGGGAGTAAATAGTGGCTGCTGGCTCTGATCCACAGTTTACACATTACAAGGGGTGGAGGAGGTGGGGGGGGGGATATTCTGCCTGCACACAATTTGCACATTACAGTGTGGAGGAGGGGGATAACCAGGGCCTTGGACCATCAGAGGGGCCTACTCGCTGTCGGGGCCCAGGCTGTTCCCCCAGCATCTCTGCTCCGCATCTGACGCTGCAGGGGCGACACTGCACTTTTAATTGTGCTTGTGTTGTTGCCCCAGCTACGTTATTACTAGCAGGCACAGCGCACTGCATGCCGCCATGTCTCTTGAAGTGACCGCATTCACACAGTGCTAGTTGTTCTGCTGGGGGAGCGGCCCAGGCCCTGACGGCGAGTGGGTCCCTCTGATGGTCCAGGGCCGTGTCTGTGACTGTGGCGGCCCTGCACTACCACATGGCTAAGGAGCTGGATGGGGCACAGGCTGGGAGCAAGTGAGCGAGGCTTGTTACCGGCTTCCCCATTCCCCATATTAAAAATATTTCTAATGTCTGTGCATGCATGATGCTAATATCTGTGTATGACTGTGTTCAAATATGTATGTATGTGTACGTATCTGTGTATATGTTTGTGTATGGATGCAAAAATATGAAGACAGCACTCTTTGAAAAAACTCATTAATTAGTCTATAAGGGCTGATGTGACGTTTCAGCTCCAAATGTGAGCCTTTCTCAAGCCTGTTTGTGTATGTGTGCATAGTGTGTACCATGCCTGCTATGTGTGTCCGTGTTTGCGTAGTGTGTGCCTGTGTCTGCATATGTAAAGGATGAGGGGACAGACTGGGCCCTGTCTTGTATATCTATATTTCTCCACCATAAGTCACGTGGAGCATGAATCACAGTTGGCAGCACAATTGCAGCACAGGTATAATATCCTCTGAAAGGTTCCATTCAGACATTTGCTATGGGGCCCCATGATTTTTATGTACGCCCCTGATCATGCCGGTTACGTGGGCCCTCGATTCACTGTGTCTACTGCTTTCAATAAGATGCAAAGCAGACAATCTAATAAAGCGAGAGGTCCCACGCCTTATAATTTGAGGGCATCCTCTCAGGGCGGGCTTCAGGTAATCAATTTGTCATCTCATGTTTTAACAAGAGCACAGGTCGAGGTCCTGGGGAGGGGACTGACTTTTTCGCCCACTAATGCCTTCAATTTGTTTACAGCGATGAAAGATTTACAACTTTTCTCCCGCAATCTCATCCTCAGGAAATTACATCACAAGGGGCCTGTCTCTTAGGATGCCCCGGGGGATGCCGAGGCAAAGGCCTTACGTTGTTTGGAGGAACTGATGTAGGAACAGGAAAGCCGTCCCTCAGGTGGGTACCCTCAGGTTATTTTACCAAAGTCAACGAAATTTCCCACCTTGTCTCTCAGCCCGGCTGTTGACATTTTTACCAAACTTGTCATGGAGGACTTTCAGAAACTGTCTGCTAGACGTAGATTTGATAATCTGACACAACGTCATCGAGAGGCTCTACATCAACTACAAGCATACCATGACGTGGTGATTAAGGCGGCAGACAAGGGGGGGAAATGTCGTGATCGGGCCTTGCCTTAAATATGAAAGAGAGGCATTCCGCCAGTTGAGGTACCCACACACATATAGAAAACTATCCTCCAGCCCCCTGGCTTCCTTCTCGGCGCAACTCTGGGCTATCCTGACACACCCATGAGGATGGGATTATTACAAAGAAGGTATTGGATGGGCTATTGGTACAATTCCCCAGGGTCCCGACCTTTTACCTTCTGCCCAAAATCCACAAGGATGTCGTTAACCCACCAGGACGTCCGATCGGGTCTGCCATTGGTGGGCTATATGAACCCATCTGCAAATTTATTGACAATTATCTTAAACCATTGGTGGAAACTTTACCATCATACGTGAAAGACACGATGGACGTCCTTACTAGGCTAGACCGTGTCCTTGTGGAGAGGGATACACTTTTGGTCACTGCTGATGTGGAAAGCTTGTATACTAGTATTGACCACATTGATGGCTTAAATGTAGTCTGTCTCTTCTTGGGGGCCTTCAACCTGGGCGGCCCCATGTGTGAATTTATCCTCGAGCTGCTGGAGTTTGTCCTGACCCACAATTTTTTTGGTTTTCTAGGATTTTTTCTATCTTCAAAAGTGCAGCACAGCCATGGGGACGGCCTGCGTGCCCTCCTATGCCAACCTCTTCCTAGGGCAGTGGGAGAGGGAGATCTTTGATGGGGAGGGTGTGCCGGCCGCCAGCCATGTGCTGTGCTGGCTTAGATATATTGACGATATTTTGTTTTTGTGGCTGGGGACCACCCAGCAGCTCAGGGAATTTATGGACGTCCTCAGTGTGAATCAATATAACATCAAGCTAACATATGTTTTTGACTCAAAAAAGGTGGACTCTGTCTGTTGATGCGGATTTGGGCATCCAGACTGATGTATACAGGAAGCCCACCTCAGTTAGCTCGCTGATTCACGCCGAGTCTGCCCACAGTCCAGCCACCATTGGGGCCGTCCCAGTTGGATAGTTCCTAAGAATGAGGCAGATCTGCTCTTCAGAACAGAGCTGTGAGTGTCAAGCGGTAGATCTGAAGGGTAGATTTGCCCAGTGTGGTTATAGCCAGAGATGCATAAAGCATCATAAAGCAGAGGGCTAAAAAAAACTCCCCGCATTTCCCTACTCCACCCCCCTAAAGCCACAAAGGGGGAGGAGGATAAAATCAGATTCATCTACGCCTATTACCACGAGTGGTTCAATATGAGATTGATACTTAAGAAGCATTGGGACATCTTGATGACAAAGCCCGCCCTGAGGAGCTGCATTCGGGATTTCCCCTCCATGACACCTAGGAGGTGCCGCAACCTCAGGTAAATTTTGGTTAACAGCCACTATGTCCCTGAGAAAGCTAATCCTTGTGGCTCAAGGGGCCCAATGCTGGGATGTTTCAAATGTGGCCACTGCCTGGCTTTCCCTAATATCCTCCGATGTGCCAATTTTGTATCTGCAGATGGCACAAAGAATTTCAACATCCGGCACCATAGATCGTGCAGCACTTCTAATGTAATCTACTAAGCGACATGTGATTGCTCCCGAATTTATGTTGGATTGACATCAAGGGAGCTACGTGTACGCGTAAGAGAGCACGTGAGGGATATTGCGGCAGCCAGCTCAGTAAAAGATATTTCCCAGCTTATAACCCTTCCACGTCATTTTAAGGAAAAGCACAATTGCAACCCCCCACTCCCTTCTGGTATGTGGCATTGATGTGGTACAACTAGGGATATGGGGGGGTAATGTGAAAAAGGTACTCGCACAGAGGGAGACACAGTGGATTGTCCGCCTGGCACAGTGGCGCCCCACGGCCTCAATGAATCCTTTAGTTTTCCATCTTTCTTATAAACTCTTGGCACATATTCCTGCTATGTCTCTGGTTTTTCATCTGCTTTTGTGGGATGGGGTTTTTGTTTTTTGGGGTTTTATGCTCATGTTTTTATGGGATTTTCATTTTATCCCCTTGTCTTTTCCTCTTTTTTAGTACTTTGAGGTACTGATGGAGTCCCTTACAAGTTCTCATCCCATCTCATCAAGCAGCCGTAATCATGATTTACAGCCATGCATCTGTTTGCTACAGTGGAAATAGTGAATTTGTGTTGTAGCATTTGCATATGTTTCGATGTGTGTGTTTTTATATATTGTTCTGCTATACCACTGCTCCCTGATGGGTTTTGAGTCATTTATACCATTGTCCTAGATGTGGTGCGCGTGTTTGCAGCTGGAGCCGGTGCCGGGCGCGTTCCCAGCCTTCTCGGTGTCTTGCTGCGCCTGCACAGGGTTTTCTGTCCCAATTTGGGGGCTAGAGTTGTTGCTCTTTCTGCAGCCTTGGGTCAAACCACTTACACTATGAGCTTATTATGGCATTACATTATATGAATTGTTCTATTTAATTGGCCACAAGGCATTGTGCAATTTTTTTATACTATGTTACCATCATGATATAACTCTATTCCCCCCCTTTTTTATGGGTATATCTAACCCTACCCTCTAGCATACTGTTCCACCTGTACGATTCCCTTTAGTGTCTGTTCTACATGTACGTTTTATTTATGTACCCAATAAAATTTATCACATATTTTTCAATTATTGCTGCATTTTTCTCCTATTGTTCATGATTTGTTCTGCAGCTCTTGTTCCGGGGTGGCCCCGCATTCTATACAGACGGAGTGCCATCCAGTAGTGCTAGTTTTGTATGGCAATTTTTTGTAGTAAAACCATATTACATATGCCTATAAAATCAATTTAAATGTCACTGATGTTTACCAAGAACATATTGCTTTTCAAGGGGTCAACACATATGAAAAGTGTGATTCAAGAGCTTCCTTTTCGAGGACAAATAATTTCCATCAGTTTGGAAATTGAAGATCAAACATATCAAAAGTATTGAATTTTTTGAGCCAAGATCAAAACATTTCTTAGTTAACATTAAGTAGTTTAATTGCTTTGGTAAAGTGGAATTTCAATTACTTAATCATTTCTATTTCAATCATATTCTTGTGCTACATTTTGGAATTTGAAATGGTTTTTACTAATGACCTAAATTAGAAATAACAGACCTCAAGGGCTATTTTCAAGTTGTCTCTTGAGCAGTTCAGATTAATGCAGTCCCATGACATATCTGCTTACTTCCTTGTTCTAGTCGGGCGTGCTCTTCTTCTTGAGAGACAGCTCTGGTGAGCAGAACAGTAGTATTAGTAGAACTATAAAGCCAAACACAAGTTTTGCTATTACACATTCAGCCATCGGTAGTTTGTTCTGAGTCTCCACTGCTACCAGTGTACTTGCGCGTACATGTAACAAGGCATTTGAACACGCACACAGCTCAAATAGCGAGAGCAGAGAGCCTGCTCTGAAAGCTCTGGGGCTGGTAATTTATAACTGCAAATTTTCAGAAGATGAGAGGGAGAGGAAGGAAGTGAGTGAATAACTGCTGTATAGAAATCAATGGACTAGAGAAAGGTGGCTGGATGTTAATAGTTAACTCCTCTCCTGGAATGTAACTACTGCTCATACTGGGCCAGGGTCTGGAGGCCAAGTGTGATGCAGAGTCACTTTCACGGCCAAGCCATGAGACGGGATAGTCAAAGAGTCCGAGGTCAAAAGCCAGGAGGGTACGTCATAAACAGAAGAAAGAGATAAAGGTGTAGTCAAGTAACGTTCCGAGGTCAGAATACCAGGAGGATAGCAGATCAGAGAAAAAGGGATTAAACAGATGGATGGTCAGAACGTGGTCTAAGGTCAAGCAACGTAAGATCAGTTCACAGAACTCAAAGCACAGAGAGACAAACCTCATACAAGCTGAATGTACATCTGGGAGTAACAGCCCATTAAGCAGCCTTGCAATCACCTGGGATAATGAACAACTGGAGATAACCAGCGCCTCCCAGTCTCAGATTGGACGTCCAAGTTTTCAATCAATACACTGACAGCTTCAGCACACTCCTGCACCAGACTGGATGACCGAGCCATCAATCAAAGTACGGACAGCTTCAGCACATCCCTGTAAAATAAAAAAAAGAAAAGTATGGTTATTATTGGTACCAGCCATTCTTCTCCACTTAAAGACAGGTTTCCTTAGGAAATCTTGTGACATTGTTTTTGACACGTCAGCTTCTAACCTATCAGCAACTTCTGATGGGCCGCAGCCTTCACAGTTCTATCAGATGGAAATGTTTTATGCTGGCAGAACTGTTCACACTGCATTCAGTGACTTCAAATTAATCCCTATAAATAAAGGATTCAGACAAACACCCAATGGAGCAATTTTTTCTAAGAGTTTAGAAAGTACTTAATTTTTGCATTTTTATAATAGTGCCCCACATTTCAGACCTATGCAGAAATATAATCTGCTATATTTCTGTGCTCATCTTATATGATGATCACCTTTTCTTTTAAAAAAAAGTACATTTTAACACCATTCATGTTATAGCATCCTATTGCTCCATGGGATGAGGGGTTATCTTAATCCCATTGTTACATGGATTTATATGGATCATATAAAGGCACTGTTCCCATGTTCCGACACCTTCCAAGCACTCAGTAGAACTTTGTATCTGGACATATACAGATGCAGGCTGGTGACCGGTTTATGCCACTTTACCTTACTAATATCATTTATTATAATGATGGCTGGACCATACATTACAAGCAGTTTTTACCTGTTATGTTTATCTTCCTTTCTAATAGATTCTGAGCAGGGCCCTCACTTCTATTGTTTAAATTGCTGAATTCTGTGTTAGGGTATGTGCACACGATGCAGAAATGCTCAGGATTTTTTCCTGAGCGTTTCTACATCTCTCTGGCAGGAAAAAACGCATGCGGATTGTACATGCGGATTGTACATGCGGTTTCCTGCCAGGGACATGCGGAAATGAAGCGGTCTTCACTTTCATTTCCGCATGCGGGTTGACAAGCGCTTTCCAGGCGATTTTAGCATCACTTGGAAAGTGCTTGTCAACTTCACACTATATAAATCCATGCAACCGGCATGGATTTATATAGTGTGTGAATGTCAAAAAATAAAAAATAAATCTATACTTTACCCTCTGATGGCCCCCGGTGTCCGGCTTCGCTCGGTCCCGGCTGCCGGCAGTGAAGACTTTAGGACCTTCCGACGTCAGCGTCACGTGACCCGTCACATGACTCTGACGTCAGCGAAGGTCCTTCATTCAACCGCGAAGTGCGCGGGAAGCCGGCAGGACGCAGCGCGGGCCGTCAGAAGGTGAGAATATATATATTTTTTATTTTATTCTTTTTTTTTTAATGGTACCTGGGTCTGGATGAGAGTCCTCTCATCCACACCCGGATACCATCCGCACATTAGACCGCATGAAAAGCGCATCAACATATACAGTGATGCGGATTCCATGCGGTCTAATGCAAGTCAATGGCGGCAAAAGAGCAGCGTTTCCGCAAAATTAATTGACATGCTGCGGATTTTTGACCGCAGCGTTTACGCTGCGGAAAAATCCGCATCATGGGCACAGCACATGCGGATTTCCATTGGGGAACATTGCTGCCCTTCTACCATGCGTTTTTCATGCGTTTCCGCGGCGTTTACGCAACTGCAAAAACGCCGCGGAAACGCATGAAAAACGCATCGTGTGAACTCAGCCTTACTCTGTAAAGTCGGATATTGTTTGTACATGTACCCTCTGAATTGTATAGTGCAATAGAATATTTTGGCATTATATAAAAAGAATTATTATTATTATTATTTATTAATGCACTGCAGAAATGCAATGTCAACAGTCCTTTAGAAAATATTCAACAATAAGAAACATTTCTAGAACCTTTTAAGGCTTTCAAAGAAATTGAACTTAACAGTTGTTTTGTTACGGGTAACATTTGATGAAAATAAACAAATGTTAGATTTTAATCACAAAAAAATCTTTACAAAGAAAACATCTTGCATTTGTCCTCTAATGCCTCAATTTTCTTATTCATGCTCTTGAGAACCTGCAAAACTTCATGAAAATTATTGTCAAAATGCATTAAAATATTTTATTTCACAACTTCTAGATGGTTCGACGTAACAGCAACATCCAACCCAGACTCAACAATGTCCTCAGAGAGAGATTCTAAATTCAAAGTGATGATAATGATGGGTTCTACTTCTATTACGTGGAGATGTACAAAAAATATATAACTGGCATATTAAACAAAAATGTTAATGTCTACAATTTGCGTAAATACATACGGCACATTGGATCTTATCTATGTAATAAAATCTGTGGCAGTCTTGTTGGGAGATTCATAGCCAGTTTGTGCTTCCTTGTCTGGGCTACTAGTCTCTTTATCTAAATAAATGTATGTATGTATTAAAAACAAAACAAAAAAACATTTACAAGGCATCAATCAGTAGGATCAACCCTCCTACGCTGTCCTTCTGGGCATGTACGTTGAGAGTAGACAGAGTGAAGGAACTGCACACCTAAAGGCATTTGGAGATGTTTCAAATATAATTTATTGACAGCATTCCATATCCATTGATTGCACTGTGAAAAGTACAGTATTATGTATAGTTTCAGGTGAAAAACCCTTCATCAACCATATAGGCTATGTTTACTGCATATAGGTCAAGAGGATCCAGGATGTGGGATGGGCTTCCTCCAAACAGGGACAACCAGGATCCAACTATATCTTCGGTGAAAGATGGAGGATATTAATGTGTGGGTGAGTGGTTACCATACATTCTACTGAGACTGCCCTCACTAAAGTCTCTAATGATCTACTAACAATTAAATAGAATGGTCACTACTCTGTTGATTGCTCCTTGCTCCTCTCTCTGCTGTATTTTGCACCATGGATCACCATCTCTTCCTCACTATCCTGCACTTTCTTAGCCTCAATGAAACTGCTCTCTCCAGGTTTTCCTCCTACCTCTCTGATCACTATTTCAGTGTATTATTAGCCAGGAGTTCTTCCTCTCATATTCCCCTTACTGTCAGGGTTTCTCAGGGTTCAGTCCTAGGTCTCCTTTTCTTTTCTCTATACACTGCCCCATTGGACAAACCATCCACATATTTGGTTTCCATTACCATCTATATACTGGTGACATCCAATTATACACCGCTCTCCTGACATCACCCCCACATAAACACAATATACCAGGGCTTGTCTGTCCGCTGTCTCTAGCATCATGTCCTCCCTCTATCTGAAACTGAATCTCTCCAAAACTAAACTTCTCGTGTTTCCTCCCTCTACTAATCTAGCTACACCTGATATAGCAACTTAATTGGGTGGTTCAACCATAACTCCCTAACAGCATGCTCGCTGTCATGGTGTCATATTTAAACACAAAACTTTCCTTTATTCTCTTTATCCAGTCGCTCAGTCGCTCACATCACCCGAATCCTACCTTTTCTTACCTTTGAAGCAGCAAAAACTCTTACTGTTGCTCTTATTCATTCTCATCTGGACCACTGCAACACTCTATTAATTGGTCTCCCTCTTATTTAACTCCCTGCACGCCAATTGATGTTGAATGTGGCAGCCAGGGTCATGTTTCTATCCAGACGCTTCACCAATGCCTCTGTCCTGTGCCAGTCATTGCACTGGTTGCCAATCCACTTCACAGTACAATATAAACTTATCACTCTCACCCTCAAAGCTCTCCACCGTTCTGCACAGCCATACATCTCCTCCCTCACCTCTGTCTGTCATCTTACCCATGCTCTCCATTCTGCAACTGATCTAAGACTAACATTCTCAATAATCTGAAGTTCCCACTTCCGTCTCTAACATTCCTCTTGTGCTGCGCCAATTCTCCGGAATGCACTATCCCAGACAATCCGATTAATTCATAGCCACCTAATTTTTGAGCATGCTCTAAAAACACATCTCTGTAGACATAATCTAATGTCATGAATGTAACTCTGTTCTGTTCCCTCTTCCTAAATTTTCCTCAGAATCTGGTCCCTCCTTTTATTATGTCTACACATGTTCCATACAACCAATAGCAGCTGTACTTAGACAGATACTGACTAATGACTGTATAATACAGTTTAATTGAAAACCCCTATTTATTACAATGATGGCTGAACCATACATGACAAGCAATTTTTACCCGTTGTTTCCCCCCCTATTTCCTTGTAGATTGTAACTTGCAAGCAGGACCCTCACTCCTCCTGTAACTGTTGAACTATGTGTTTAAGTTGCAATATCTTTATTTTCTGTACATGTCCCTGTTTAATTGTAAACTGCTTCGGAGTATGTTGACACTATATAAATAAAATTATTACTATACAGCATCATGCAGTGTTTGTTGAGGGAAAGCCGGGCCATCTTACTTATCACTTAGTTAAGTCTGCTGAAAGAGAGGATTTCAACTGATCTGTGGGGGTGATGGTTTCCTTAACATTCATAGTGATCATTTTGCCTTATGAAAGGTTATCAATATCCAAACCTGGCACTCCCAACAATGCTTTGATATCTGCTCTGGCAGGTGACAGATGTACACAATGGCATCTGCTTTCATTATGAATCTGCTCTCTTTTGGAGGGCAAAGGAGTTCTTCGCTGAATCAAACTTTCCTGTCTATGAGGAATCCCATATAAATTCAGTACCTGTCATCTCAACTATGATTTCACGAACAGCTATATACAGTGTATATGGGCCTTTAGGACATATGTGTTGTAAAATATTGAGACAGTGGTTTCAGACACTAAACCAAGCAGTAATGTTTTCCTATGTTGTTGCATTGTGAATTTAAAAATATAGTGACAGCAACCTAGAGTTGAAATATTTGAAAATGTGTTTCATATTCATGAGCAAACTGATTGACAGTACTCTTCTCCAGCAGCCAGGTCAAATTTCTGTGGTTGATGGTCAGGAGCCCTGAGATGGTTAGCAAGCCTCCAATCCAAGACCACAGAATATCACCCTGGCTGTGGTACTAGGATCCTGTGAATTTATTCACTCATCTCCAGTGTTTTGGTTTCTTTATCTGTTTTAAATTTCAATGTAGCATGCAATATGTTTCAAAGATATTTTCCTAGTCTTTAGAAATAATTCTGCAGTCACTGTATGTGTCTTCAGATTGGCAAACCTAACACAAAGACGGACAGCACGTACAAAGCGGGTGCTAAATCAGTAGGCAAAACTAGAATGCAACAAGAAAAAGAGAGCATATCGAACGATAAGCACACCTATTTATAAATATAATGATTTTATTGAGACCAAAAAGTATGCAATAATTTAAAAAAAAAATTATATTATGATGTAGCAGACATCCCTTTAATGGTTCAGTGTGTTTTGAATGACCATGTACCTTCCCCTTTAACTGACTGGTCACATGACCGTGACATCACACAGGTTCTTATGCACACAGAAGGTCCTATCTGTGTGTGTGTGTGTGTGCTGCAGTATATATAAACCCTGTGTGTTCCTGTGTGGGTGTGTTCCGGTGTGTAGGAGTTCCTGTGTGTTGGGAGCTCCTGTGTGGGCACCGTGTGAGAGGCACGAGGCTGTTCCCTGTGTGTGGAGGGAACACCGCTCGTGTGAGGCCTGGTGAGGCCTGGTGGACTCCTGGGAGGTGAAGCCTGGATCCCTGTGTGAGAGTATGGGGGATGCCAGTAAGCCTCGGAATGCCACACAAGCGTCCTGAAGGGTGAAGCCTGGGTATGATATGTGTAATATGCCAGTAAGCCTTAAAGGGAGTGACGTCTGGAGACCACGTGTGGTAAGCCGTAGAGCTACAGTGGTGGCGTATGCAAAGGACTATAACAGCTGAAGTCGGCAAAGGTAATACTCGTGTGTTATGGACATTTAAATGGACATTGTTTTAGTATTTCTTTGCGGAAGGCTGTAATTAGAGCCAAGTGGGCCGGTCTGCCACTTGGGCTTGTGGACTTTATCAGTGTGTCGGCGGGCCACGGAGTTGGACCCGGACATAAGCTGTTTATGAAGTGTAATAAACTGCTGAGCATTGTTTAAAATGGAAAGCTTATCATATGTGAGTTGATTGGCGCAGCGAAGCGAGTATACCCCAGGATAATGACAAGTGCTGCCTTACAATATATAAAAACAGGATACTCGCAAAGAAGACTGACATACACAATGTAAACTGCTATCAGTATGGCACCAACCACGATACACGCAAAGGAGTATGCAAATGTGGCCCTAAATAATAAGGGTGTGCATATTGATATTAAACAAGCAACTTTTCCATTAATCAAAACTATTATCTCTTCAGAGGGGAATTATAGTATAAAGCAGAAGGATCTCTATTATTTATTAGGGTTGAGCGAGTATGTTCTGTCCGAGTACGCTCGGGCCGAGCTCCGAGTATTTATAGCTGCTCGGTGATAAGGTTAAATCGCTCCCGTGTGCATGATTTGCAACTGTTTGACAGTTTTATTACATGTGAGGAATGTGTAAGAAATAGACATTGTTCACATGTAATAAAGCTGTCAAACAGTCGCAAATCATGCACAGGGAGCGATTCAAGCATATCACAGAGCAGCTATAAATACTCGGAGCTCGGCCCCAGCGTACTCAGCGAAAGGGTTAATAGAACATACTCGCTCAACACTATTATTTATGAATAAAATATAACTTTTAATAGTTATTATTAAAATAATAATTGCAATAATTAAAAGGACCTGAGCTCAAGACATACAACACATAATCACACAAGATATGTACATAGTAATAAGGTGCTCAGTGGTACCAGTGCTCTAGAAGAAAGGATCAACATAACCTAAATCCTCTCAGTTATGTACTGTCCACTGCTGAATCTGGAAGAACAAAGTCACACAGGAAAATAAACTTTACCCTGCTGTCCCTGTCATGTTCAGCATAGCTCCCGTCCGTACAAAGGCAGTACCCTAGTGTATACCCTAATAATGTAACAATATCCCTGCAAGAAAATCCCTCCCGATGCGTTTCTGCCCCAGCCAAGGGGTCTCATCAGGGGAGTATATATGCAAGAGGGAAAAAAGAAGAAAGAGGGGATTCCTAAGATCAAAAAACATGGGGTATAGCCGGGCTTGCAGGAGCAGTGTAATTCCAACATAAGGATGTCAGAAGTGTGCAGAGGGCTGCACTTCTTCACAGATAAAATATGAAAAAATAAGTCTTGGGGTGTGCAGAGTGCTGCACTATCACCCCCATCCAAACATATGGGTATGTTTGCGCTTGTTTCATGTTGCATTCAGATTGGTAAATTGTTACAGTCTGCAGTGCATGCTTGTGTTCAAGTGTCCACTCTCTCATTCCGGAGAAAGAGGGGAATCGTGACAGTTCTCCCATTGCATATTGTCAGGATTCGCCTCTATTTATGTCATGAGTAAGAGGGCACATGACCTCAATATTAAATTTGTATATGTGTGGTCACGTGCTGACTACATTTTCATCCCCATATGACAATTTTCTTTTGAGTAAAGTGGATGAAAATGTAGTCAGCACTTGCAATGAAAATCAAGATACAACCTGACAATGTGAAGTGCTCAAACAGCCAGAATTCATTTTTATGTACTGAGATAGGAGAAGAGAGTTTCTACTGATAAGATTCCATTTAGATAGAAGGGAGAGGAGGGAGGAGCTCTGTCTCTAGCTCCTCCCTCCTGCCATCTACATAGAACCGTAGCAACTGCCATCTCCTATCTCAGTAATGAGAAAGTCTGGCTTCATTACATACAGATTTTACCTCAGAATTGAAAATTTTGATAGAGACTGAGCAATTTGAGCAAAAAAAGGAGCTTATTTTCTTTCTTTCTCATGTACTATTGATTTATGAAATAAAAATTAAAACGATGGTTAATACAAGTACTTCGAGAACAGGAAAAGTCCCAGAAGATTGGAGAAGGGAAAATGTTGTCCCTATCTTCAAAAAAGTAAAGAGGATGGAGTCAGGAAATTACAAGCCAGTGAGCCTTACTTCTATACCAGGAAATATCTTCGAACAAATTGTTAAACAGCATGTATGTAAGTACTTGGAAAAGAATATAGTAATTAACCAAAGCCAGCATGGGTTTGTATCAAACTAGTCATGCCAGACTAATTTAATTTCCTTCTATGATTGAATCACTGACTGGGTGGATCAGGGAAATGTGGTAGATATAGTATATCTTGACTTCAGCAAAGCATTTGATAAAGTATATCATACTATCCTTATTGAAAAAATGACCAGGTATGGGATTGACAAGGTTACGGTAATAAATGGTTGCACATCCAATTGGAAGAGTGTTTCAAGTGGGGCTCTGTTCTGGCCCCGGTGTTGTTCAACATTTTTATAAATGATTTAGATACGGGAACTGAAAGTAAACTAATCAAATTTGCAGATGATGCAAAGCTAGGAGAGATAGCTAACACTAGAGAAGACAGAGAAAGGATTCAGAAAGATCTAGATAAGCTTGAACAATGGGCAGCAACTACAGTGGGTACAGAAAGTATTCAGACCCCTTTACATTTTTCACTCTTTGTTTCATTGCAGCCATATGGTAAATTCTAAAAAGTTATTTTTTTTCTCATTCAAGTACACTCTGCACCCCATCTTGACTGAAAAAAACAGAAATGTAGACATTTTTGTAAATTTATTAAAAAAGAAAAACTGAAATATCACATGGTCATAAGTATTCAGACCCTTTGCTGAGAAACTTAAGTCAAATGCTGTCCATTTCCTTGTGATCCTCCTTGAGATGGTTCTACTCCTTCATTGGAGTCCAGCTGTGCTTAACTAACTGATAGGACTTGATTTGGAAAGGCACATACCTGTCTATATAAGACCTCACAGCTCATAGTGCATGTCAGACCAAATGAAAATCATGAGCTCAAAGGAACTGCCCAAGGAGCTCAGAGACAGAATTGTAGAATTGTGGCAAGGCACAGATCTGGCCAAGGTTACAAAAGAATTTCTGCATTACTCAAGGTTCCTAAGAGCACAGTGGCCTCCATAATCCTTAAATGGAAGAAGTTTGGGACCACCAGAAGTTTTCCTAGACCTGGCCGTCCAGCCAAACTGAGCAATCGTGGGAGAAGAGCCTTGGTGAGAGAGGTAAAAAGGAACCCCAAGATCACTGTGGCTGAGCTCCAGAGATGCAGTAGGGAGATGGGAGAAAGTTCCACAAAGTCAACTATCACTGCAGCCCTCCACCAGTCGGGCCTTTATGGCAGTGTGGCCCAACAGAAGCCTCTCCTCAGTGTAAGACATATGAAAGCCCGCATAGAGTTTGCTCAAAAACACATGAAGGACTCCCAGACTATGAGAAATAAGATTCTCTGGTTTGATGAGACTAAGATAGAACTTTTTGGTGATAATTCTAAGCGGTATGTGTGGAGAAAACCAGGCACTGCTCATCACTTGCCCAATACAATCCCAACAATGAAACATGGTGGTGGCAGCATCATGCTATGGGGTGTTTTTCAGCTGCAGGGACAGGATGACTGGTTGCAATTGAAGGAAACATGAATGCGGCCAAGTACAGAGATACCCTGGATGAAAACCTCTTCCAGAGTGCTCTGGACCTCAGATTTGGCCGAAGGTTCACCTTCCAACAAGACAATGACCCTAAGCACACAGCTAAAATAAAAAAGGAGTGGCCTCAGAACAACTCTGTGACCATTCTTGACTGGCCCAGCCAGAGCCCCGACCTAGACCCAATTGAGCATCTCTGGAGAGACCTGAAAATGGCTGTCCACCAACGTTCACTATTCAACCTGACGGAACTGGAGAGGATCTGCAAGGAAGAATGGCAGATCCCCAAATACAGGTGTGAAAAACTTGTTGCATCATTCCCAAGAAGACTCATGGCTGTACTAGCTCAAAAGGGTGCTTCTACTCAATACTGAGCAAAGGGTCTGAATACTTATGACCATGTGATATTTCAGTTTTTCTTTTTTAATAAATTTGCAAAAATTTCTACATTTCTGTTTTTTTAGTCAGATATGGTGCAGAGTGTACTTTAATGAGAAAAAATTAACTTTTTAGAATTTACCAAATGGCTGCAATGAAACAAAGAGTGAAAAATTTAAAGGGGTCTGAATATTTTCCGTATCCACTGTATTAAAATGGTATTCAATAGGGAGAAATGCAAGGTTCTACATCTGGGCAAAAAAAACTAAAATAGCATCTACAGAATGGGAGGAATAGAACTAAGCAACAGCAAATGTGTAAAAGACTTGGGTAGACTAATAGATCAGAGACTGCACATGAGTCAGTAGTGATGCAGCAGCAAAAAAGGCAAACACAGTTCTGGGATGTATTAAGAGAAGCATAGAGTCTAGATCACGTGAAGTAATTATCCCGCACCTTGGTCAGACCTCATCTGGAATACTGTGTCCAGTTCTGGGCACCACATTTTAAAAAAGACATCGAAAAACTGGAGCAAGTTCAGAGAAGAGCTACCAGGATGGTGAGCGGACTGCAAACTACGTCCTACGAGGAACGGTTAAAGGATCTGGAAATGTTTATCTTGCAAAAAAGAAGGCTAAGAGGAGACTTAGTAGCTGTCTACAAATATCTGAAGGGATGTCACAGTGTAGAGGGATCATCCTTATTCTCATTTGCACATGGAAACACAAGAAACAATGGAATTAAACAAAAAGGGATAAGATACAGATTAAATATTAGAAAAAACTTTTTGACAGTGAGGGTGATCAATGACTGGATGTCATGAGAGGTGGTGGGTGAGTTCTCCTTCAATGGAAGTCGTCACACAGAGGTTGGACAGTCATTTGTCTGAGATGGTTTAGTGAATCCTGCATTGAGCAGGGAGTTGGACACAATGACCGTGGAGGTCCCTTCCAACTTTAACATTCTATGATTCTATGAACTACACTACATTACAGACACATTTAGAAAGGTTTAAATGATAAAATGTTGCTTAGATTGCATCTTTAATCTGTATTGACTTACTTTATAAATGTTCCACGATGTGTGTTACATTTTTATTTTGTTTGATTCTGAATTTATTAAATTATCAATATGGACATATCTTCATGTTTCTTTAATTTGCTGTTTATTTTTCTTTATGTTTTTTTTTCTTTGTTTTGATTGGCAACTTTACAAACCTTTCCCGGATTGGCTGTATGCTTAGTATTAAGTGCAACTTTTTATTTAATATACAAGTTTTCCTGGGTGTATCAGTTTAAACATTTGCAAATATGCAAATTTCTCTAGTTTGTAAAAAAACGCATGTTTAATTTTGCCGACCAATTCTGTCTTCTAAATGACACCATTCATTTAACCGTATAACTAAAGTGTAGGAAAAGGTTGAACAGCATGCAAGTGTGGCGAAATTGTTAAATACTGTAAATGTAATTGCACCAATTTATTTTAAGTCATTGTTTTTACAATGTTCATTGCGCGTCCATAAAACCTTGCAACATGATTCTCAAGGTCAGTACGATAACAAGGTCAGCAAAATAACAGATAGCTATTTTTTATGTAATTATTGTATAAAAACTTGCGATTATTTTCATTAAAAGTTCATATTTTGCATTCTTAATTTTCACATACACATAACTTTTCTATTCACTATGAATGTTGCTGTTTTTAATTGAACAACTTACACATATTATTAGAATTAAATTTTGTTTTGTCCTGTCATGGCAAAGTGCAATAATTTAGGTTGAAGCTCAAGAAGCCTCTCACCTGTGTGGATACAGCTACAAATTAGAATCTACTCATTGTGTGAAAGCACTCCTCAGCCCCCCTTTCTTTGGGTCAGGTGATTTAAAGGCAAACAAGAGTGTCTAGTCATCTTATCATAAGTTTTGTTTTTGCAGAAATTATTCTTGACTTTCTGTTTTTTTGCCTGAATAGACCCAAGAGAAAAGAACAAGTTATCGTCTTTACATAAACCCTTTTTTTTGTCAATCTCAGTTTCTGCTTTATGGTCATTGTGAACATTGAGGCAACTTTTCTACCTGCTTCACCCATCTGCCACTTTCGTAGGTCCTAATATCGAGGCACAGAAAATTCCAAGTTTTGGGGTTTGTGATGTATTACTGGCACTTCTTTGGTGGAAGTTCCTTTACATATAAATTTGATTACTCTAGGTATTACATACAGTAGTACTTTTAGGCTATGTGCCCACGTTGCGGACCTGAAGCATATTTTTTACGCTTCTCCCTGGCGGGAAAATCGCATGCGGATATTACATGCGGTTTTCCCGCCAGGTAGAAGCGTTTGTGAGGCGTCTTTGCATGCATTTCCGCATGCGGGTTATCAAGCACTTCTCCAAGCATCACTTGGAAAAGTGCTTGACAACTTGTTCAGAATGGTAAAAAATAAAAAAATAAACTTTATACTCACCTTCTGATGCATTCTCTGCCCCGTCCGGAGTCTTGAGCGGCTCACGCTGTTGTGTGCAGGACCTGCGGTGACGTCATTGAGTCATGTGGTGGGTCACATGACTCAATGACGTGGCAGGTCCTTCAGACAACAGCGCGACGGAGGGAAAACATCAGAAGATAAGTATAAACTTTATTTTATTCTTTTTTTTACAGGTTCTTTGGTACCCAGGTCTGGATGAGAGTCTCCTCTCATCCAGACTTGGGTACCATCCGCACATTGATTCCGCAGCGCTTCCGCAAAATTAATGAACATGCTGCGGATTTTTGACTGCAGCATATACGCTGCGGAAAAATCCGCAGCATGGGCATTGACATTGCGGAATGCCATTGGGGACCATGGGGTGCGGATCTACATGCGTTTTTCAAGCGTTTACGCTGCGGAAATTCCGCAGCATATACGCTTGAAAAATGCTACGTGGGCACACAGCCTTAAGGCTACAAAAAGAAAAAAAGAGGCAAAATACTAATATTTTCATTCACATTTGTATTATCCCAGAAAATCATCTGTTAGTTCTTTAAGTTAGTCGCTTTAAGGAAAGAGAATGTTTTTCCCACCACTAGATTTTGTTTGCGATGTGTTCCTGCAGCCAATTGTCAGCGATTTCTCCCATCTTTTGCATATCGGCTTTGACCTGGAGATTTACTGTGGATTAATATAATTTACCATTACTTGACACATGCTGTAAGGTAATCTAACAATTTGGGGTATTGTCTGCAGATCATTTGTATAATGTATGCATGGAGCCATCATCCACTGGATTTTAAATATATTCAGCTGCCTCCGGATTCAGAACCTTACAGTCACTAGCATGCACCCACGTGGCTCCTCTTCATTGAAATTTGACTGACGAAGTGGTTGTCAACAATGCTTGACATGAACCATCAAACCTTGGGTCAAGGCTCTTTCTCACATGTCTTTTCGGGACCACCCAGTCTCCAGGTTGTAATTCATGTGTAGTGTTGAGCCACCCCCATAGTGTTCGAGTTCGGTTCGTCGAACACCCGTATGTTCGCCGAACTGTTCGTCGAACTGTTCGTCGAACACCTTCGAACACCGTTAAAACCAATGGCAGGCAAATAAAAACACATAGAAACACATAGAAAACACCTTCAAAGGTGTCCAAAAGCTGACAAAATGCTCAGAAGACACAACTAACACATGGAAAAGTGACAAGTACATATAGTCATGCGAAAAGAAAAGAGGTGGAGGAGTAAAAGGAGGGGGAGACACAGATATAGGCATGTCATGCCCTTCTAAAACCGAAAAAGTGCGAAGCCGACACGGCCAGTCGCCGGCTTTGTGCCAGAGCCGCGGTGGACCCTGACGGCCAGCCCCCCTCTCCCAATACTGGTGCCTGTCCGCTGGTGGGTCGAGCGAGCCCCCCTGTGGTGGATGCAGCTCTAAGCTTTTTAATTTAAATTGTCTCTCTAATTTGAATGAATACACTTTAAATCCTTTTACAAGGATCTATTGGAGGGCAAGTCGCATGCCAGCAGCCGCGTAATTCCAGCTCCAGTAGCGTCCACTAAAGCTGCTGCAGTTAAAAAGCTTTTATAAGGATCGAGCTCGGCGGTCCACCGCAAGGCGTCCTACCGCCAGTCCCAGCCCCTATGCCTTGGGGTGCCTCCTGATGCTCTTCACTGAGTATCCCGGGGTCCCGAAGCATTTCCTTTGAAAAAATTAAGTGTCCAAACTACAGGTGGTGTAGCTTGCTTAACAGCTGGGATAATCCGCTGACTAGCAGACACTGCGACTAGGCACAAAGTATTTCCTGGGCTAGATGCAGTTAAAAATGTGTAATTAGATACTCTCGTTGGATGCTGAGAAAGCATTCCATAGAGTCTCTTGGCATGCCATATATTATTCTCTTAAAAAGCTTGGGGTAGGGGTCTAGGGGACCCTTTTATAGCCAAAATCCCGGCCCTGTATCGCAATACGTCACCTAGGCTGAAGATAAATGGAACTGTAGCACCCCGAGGGCTCGGTTGCTACAGAGGTATTGCACCTCACCCAGAGGTGTGATATCTCACTCTCAGGTAAGGATGGAGTGTGGATCAGGACCCCGACACCTGCATGCATTACACCACATTGCCGTGGGGCAGGGCGACCAATATGCCCCTGAGATGGGCATGACAGTCCCTGTCCCTGGCTGGAGTGGGGGGAGGGAACACCGAGGAAGGGGAACCCTGTAGTGCAGTAGCAGGGAGGAAGCAGTTACTGGGTGCATTGAGAAGGGAGTATAAAAGGTGGGCACCATCTTAGTTCAGTGCAGAGAAGTCTGAGCAGAAGTGACAGGGAGCAGGGGCTCTGCATGAGCTCTGCTCCGGAGGCGGGCCTAGTAACAGAGGCCCAGGCCTGGAAGAGGGAGAAGGAAGGAAGAGGAGCGGAGAAGGCTCCAGGAACGAGGAACGAAGGGATCCCAGGGGTGCGGACGGGCGAGTCGCCACCGCACGCCCGAATCCACCTGCGTGGAGGGGTCAGGCCAAAGGGGGAGACCGGTCCCCGAAACTAGTGGAGGCGGGAAACGACCCTCAGCTACAAACCGGAGGCTGTGACATTTTATGTGGCGCAGCCCCTCACTACACCCGCTAGGAAGGCACCACATTGGGTCAGGGAAACTGGCGCCAAGTTTACCAAGAGGAGGCCCGAGGCAGCCGGACAGAAGCGTTGGTAAGAAAGGCCAGACAAAGGACACACAAAGGGGGTCCTGTGAAGCGCTCCAAAGTTATCTGGGAGTTGTTTGAGCCCCTCACCTGGTGAGCACAGTACGACGTGGGCAGCCGTTACCTGCAGAAGTGGTCTGGATAATATGAACTGTGAGTAAAGGCCCTGGACTGCATCACTGACTCCGTGTCGTTACTGCTGCTGCCCTGCACCATCACCCCCATCCTCCGCATACACTGCCCTGAGGCTATACTCCTCCCATGTGGAGTTATACTACGCTCTGCTGCACCCACAACACCAGCCTCAGCGGTCTGCCCTGCAGCGGCGGTTCACTCTGACCGCAATCCACGGGTGGCGTAGTCGGATATTTAAACATCAAAACCACATAAATAGTTCCGCCACTGGTTTGACCGCCCTCAGCCATGGAACCGGGTCGCCGCCACGGAGATTACAACCACCAGCATCCACCAAAAAGGGTCCGGCTCCGGGCGTCCCAAGGCCCAGGGGGCGCGTCAGAACATTTTCATCACCTTTCATAATCACCAATGGGACAAGGCAGGGATGTCCTCTGTCCCCTCTCTTATACATCCTAGTGACGGAGCACCTGCTCTCATCAATTCGTCATAACCCCAATATTAGGTGGATTGAGGAGGGAGGCACCGAGTACAAGTGCTCTGCATTTGCTGATGATGTCCTAGTATATATCACTCAATCACATATATACATCCCTGCTGTTATGGCTGAAATAGATCACTTTGTTACATGGTCAAATTTTAAAATCAATGCAGCGAAGTCTGAGGCCCTCGATGTCTCCCTCCCCAAATCCATACAGGATTCCATCCAGTCCAACTTTCCCTTTGCCTGGCCCTCACAGGGTATCAAATACTTAGGAATTCGTATTGATAGAGACCTCTCCCGTCTATGTTATCTTAATTTTGGGCCCTTTATTGAACAACTCCATACAAACCACGGTTGGCAAGTTAGAACTGTAAGATTCACTACGTGAACCACTGGTGTTTTGTGGAAAAGCACATGTACACTGTGTTCCAAATTATTATGCAAAAAGTGTTTAGGAGTGATAAGGGAAGAATTTGTTTGTTTGTCAGTTAAACACATTGATGGTGATGTGTGTCAGGGCTCTTTATATCACTGTAAGCAATTGCAGACAGCTGTGCTAATTAGTTTGGCAGGTGTGTCCAATGAAAGGCAAGACTACTTAAGAAGGCTGTCCCACATTATTAAGCAGCCTACATTTTCTGCCAAAATGGAAAAGAAAAAGGATGTGTCGGCTGCTGAGAAGCAACAAATTGTGGAGTGTTTAGGTCAAGGCATGACTACAATCAACATTGCCAAGACATTTCATCCTGATCATCGCACAATCAAGAAGTATGTAGCTGATTCACAGTACACACGTGTGCGTGCTGATAAGGTAAAATTGAGGACTCTTTCCTACAGGCAATTACGTCAGGTTAAAAGAGCAGCGGCAAAAAAGCCTTGTCATAGCAGCAGACAAGTTTTTGAAGCTGCTGGTGCCTCCAACGTCACCCGAACAACAAGATGCAGAGTCCTTCAGAGGTTTGCAGCTGTGCGTAAGCCATCCTGTCGACCTCCTCTATCAACTGCACACAAGCAGAAACGGCTCCAGTGGGCCAAACAATACACGAAGACTGACTTCAAAACTGTTTTGTTCACCGATGAGTGCCGTGCAACGCTCGATGGTCCAGATGGATGGAGTGGAGGATGGCTGGTTGATGGACACCCCACGCAAACACGGCTACGGTGCCAACAAGGAGGAGGAGGAGTAATGTTTTGGGCTGGAATCATGGGGAGACAGATTGTCGGCCCCTTTAGGATCCCTGAAGGGGTAAAGATGAACTCCATAATGTATGTGGAGTTTCTCAAACAGCACTTCCTGCCATGGTTCAAGAAGAAGAACCGTGTATTCCACAGCAAGATCATTTTCATGCATGATAATGCACCGTCTCATGCTGCACATAACACATCTGCATCTCTGGCTGATATAGGCATAAAAGGGGACAAACTTATGGTGTGACCCCCATGCTCCCCTGACCTCAACCCCATTGAGAACCTCTGGAGCATCATCAAAAGGAGTGTCTATGATGGCGGGAGGCAGTTCACATCTAAGCAACAGCTCTGGGAGGGTATTCTGTCCTCATGCAAAACAATTGAAGCAGAAACCATCCAAAACCTGACAAATTCAATGGACGAGACAGTTCAGAAGCTCCTTTCGAACAAGGGGTCCTATGTGCAAATGTAACATCACCTAGAATAAAGTTTTGAGTTGAAAACTGTTTGATTTCAGTTTCTAATAACCTGCTAATGCTTATAATTTCAAAAATGACCATTTTTTTGGTCTTTATTAAAATTAAAAGGTTGATCGAAGAGTGTGGGGGATCTAAGAATGTGGCAACCCAGTAGTCAGGATTACTTCGAATTCTGACAATCTGAGGGTCATGTTGCAGGTAGTGCAGCAAGAAGGCACTCATGTGTCTTGCGCATCTAGGAGCCCCAAAATTATTTTCCGGGCTAGATGCAGCTAAAAATTATTATTAATTTTAAATCTGGTGGAGCTTAGTATAGATGGCCTAATAGAATCAGTACTGCACACTGCTACAAAGCCCAAATTATTTTCCAGCCAAGATACAGATAAACATGATTAGTAATTTTAAATCTGGTGGAGCTTAGTATAGATGGCCTAATAGAATCAGTACTGCACACTGCTACAAAGCCCAAATTATTTTCCAGCCAAGATACAGATAAACATGATAAGTAATTTTAAAGCTTAAAAAGGTTGGTGAGGTGATTTTAACAAATCAAGCTTTTACTCTCCCTAGGATGACACAGGGGTAGAAAAGTCGTTTCGGATCCATGATTTGTTCATCTTTATGAACGTGAGTCTGTCTACATTATCAGTGGAGAGCCGCGTGCGCTTATCTGTCAGCACACCACCAGCAGCGTTGTACACACGTTCAGACAGAACGCTGGCTGCAGGGCATGACAAGATCTCCAAGGAGTAAGTGGCGAGCTCCGGCCATTTATCCAGATTGGAAGCCCAAAAAGAGCAAGGGTCTAGTGAAATAGTCATGGCTTCAATGTTTACTTGGAGATACTCCTGTACCATCGTCTCTAGGCGTTGACTATGTGTCAGACTTCTTGTCTCCTGTGGCCTTGCAAAGGATGGGCTAAAAAAGTGGTGAAATGATTCCGCAAAATTGATGTTACCAGCAGATACTGTGTTTCTGTTATGGTTTGAGTGCTGAACACTCGACGGTCCCACGGTTGGCAAGTTGGAACTGTGAGATTCACTACGTGCACCACTGGTGTTTTGTGGAAAAGCACATGTAAGATTCTGCAACAGTCTCTGCTGATACTCCTGCATGCATGCATCCCTTTCTATGGCAGGAATAATTTCTGCAAATTTACTTTTGTACCGGGGATCTAACAGTGTAGCAACCCAGTAGTCAGGATTATTTCTAATTCTCACAATTCGAGGGTCATGTTGCAGGTAGTGCAGCAAGAAGGCACTCATGTGTCTTGCGCATCCAGGAGCACCAAGTCCCTGTTGTGTTGGTGGCGAGGTAACAATCATGCTTCCTTCCTCTGTCCTCTCCCCCCAACCTCGCACAACAGAAATGTGATCAAGGTCTCCCTCATCTGATGAGTCTTCCATCAGTTCGTCCTCCACTTCTTCCTGGGCTCCTGCACCTTCCTCACTAGTTTGGCTGCTACCATGCGCCCTGGTAAAACCATCTCCCCCACCCTCACATGCCTGCCGCCTTGGTGCTGCCGACTGTCTGGACCTTGCAGATGTTAGCCCTTACGCATACAACTCCTCCTCCTCTACTTCCTCCACCTCCTCTTGTGCCACCACCTGACTCCGAATTCTGTTTAACATGTGCTCCAGCATGTAAATCACCGGAATAGTCATGCTGATAATGGCATCGTCAGCACTAAACATCTTCGTCACCATTTCAAAACTGTGCAGAAGGGTGCATAGCTCCCTGATCTGAGACCACTCCTCCAGAGTGATTTGCCCCACCTCTTGATCTCGTTGGCCCAGGCTATACGTCAGAACGTATTGCACCAGGGCTTGTCGGTGCTGCCACAGTCGCTGCAACATGTGCAGAGTTGAATTCCACCGGGTAGGCACATCGCATTTTAGCCGGTGAAGTGGCAGGCCCAACGACTTCTGTAGAGATGTAAGTCGCTGAGCTGCGGGATGCGAACGGCGGAAGTGAGCACACAGCGACCGTGCCCTCTGCAGAAGGCCATCTAGTCCGGGATAGTGGGCTAAAAATTGCTGGACAACCAGGTTCAACACGTGAGCCATACAAGGCACGTGTGTGACATTGCCCCGGCGAAGGGCCGCACCCAGGTTTGCAGCATTGTCGCACACGGCCTTCCCTGGTTTCAGGTCCAGTGGAGACAACCATTCATGAAACTGGTTCTCCAGAGCTGACCACAACTCCTCAGCTGTGTGACTCACATTTCCCAGACATTTCAAAGTAAAAACTGCCTGATGACGTGGAGCCCTGCTGCCAGCATAGTAAGGAGGTGTGCAGGATCCCTTCTGCGCAGTTAGAAAGCTTGTGGCATGACCAGACAGGCTTTGGGTGCAGGTGGAGGACCGAGAGGAGGTTGAGGAGGCAGAAGCAGTGGAGGAACTTTGAGATAAAGAGGATTGACGCACAACTCGTGGGGACGGCAAGACTTGGACAGCAGCCCCTTGTCCTGCTGTCACCATAGTTACCCAGTGCCAAGTCAGCGACATGTAACGCCCCTGTCCATGCCTACTCGTCCAAGTGTCTGTGGTGAAATGCACCCTGTCACACACAGAGTTTCTCTAAGAAGCGGTGATGTTGTGTGCGACATGCTGGTGGAGCGCAGGCACACCTTTCTTTGAGAAATAGTGCCGACTGGGCATCTGGTACTGGGGCACTGCAATGGACATAAGGTCTCGAAAATCCTCTGTGTCCACCAGGCGGAAAGGAAGCATTTCTGTAGCCAAGAGCTTGCAGATGGTGAAATTCAACCTGTTAGCTTTCTCATGGCTAGGAGGAAATGGTCTTTTACTTGTCCACATCTGAGGGACCGAGGGCTGGCTGTTGTGCTTAGACGGGGTTGAGAAGGGTGTCCCCGGCAAACTGCTGGTCTGTGAGGAAGATGCTGGCGGACATGTTAGGTTGCCTTGATCCAAAGGTGGTGCTATCGATGTCGGGCAGCGCTCAACACCAGCTGGTGTTACCACCTCCAAAGAAAATTATGACCTGCCAATCACACTGGCTGTTGCGGGTAAAGAGGTGGCAGGTCTGCGTCCCAAAACAGGTGTGACTGCTGTCCCCCCAGTCACAGAGGATGAAGAGGCCGCGGATGCACAAGATGTGGCAGACGGTGGTTGGCCCGGCCGGCTAGGCCGCATTGTAGCACAGTGAGCTTCCCACTGCAACTTATGCTTCATGTCCATGTCTTTTGCTGACAAATGTTACAGATAACACAAGTTGGGTCATCTTTATCGATCTGAAAAAATGCCCAGGCTATGCAAGGCTTAGCACCCATGCGACCTGAAGAGCCACCACGACTTGTGGTCAGAGGCAGAGTTGTGTTTGAGGATGCAGTTGTTGACGTGCTTCCAGTACTACGTCTCTGTCCAGGAAGGTGCAACCTGACCTCGTCGTCACTAGCATCCTCCTCCACCTCCTCTGCTGACCTCATCTCTTGGCTGACTGTGGGTTGACAGTAAGTGGGATCTCCAACCTCATCATCATCACCCCGTGTGTTATCACACCCGTCGTCCTCAGAGCCAACCTGTTCCTGCACTGACAAAAAACTAAAGTTGTCGCTCCAATCAGGTATTTGAGTCTCATCATCGTCTTCCTCATTGTCTCCACCAACAGGAGTTACAGTTTGGGAACGAGGGTCTACATTATGGTCAGAACCTTATGCCTCTGGTCCTGGATCCAACTCATAAAGATTCTGGGCATCAGTGCAGATCATTTCCTCGTCTGGATTCACAAAAGCTCTGGAGCCGACCTCTGATTCCCAGGCTATAGTATGAGTAAACAGCTCTGCAGACTCAACCATCTGTTCTACCTCATACTCAGACGGGCAGCTGGAGACTTGGGAGCTGTGAGGAAGCAAGTGCGATTGGGGTGACACCTCTGAGGACTGGAGTATTTGTGATATTGAAGTTGAGGTGGAGGAGAGCCCACTTAAAGGAGCACTTGATATCCGTTGAAGCACCTGCTGTTTTTGTGCCTCATCTGGAATTTGTAGCGATTGGCGTGGCCGTAAGAAAGGGATCTTATCACATTGTCCGCTAAAAGAAGTAGACATTTTAGTTTGGCTGGAAGATGGTCTTTATTCTGCAGATGTTACTGTTGCTTTAACACCTACCCCACGGACACAACCTTTTTTCCCCTTCCCAACACGCCTATTCCCCTTTCCACCAGCAGCAGGCCTTTTTCCACTCATTTTGGTGGTTAACTAATTCACAACTCTGGAGTTGTTTGCACAAAAAAACAATGGATGGGAACCGAGCAGAGCTGAGTGGCCAAACTGTGGTATTAGGCCAAAAGTATTGGCTGGGTTAGATGCAGATAAAAATTATATTGAATTTGCAACCTGATGGAGGTTAGTATAGATGGACTAATAGAACAAGTCCCACACACTGCTAGAAGCCGAAATATTTTTTCAGAGCTAGATGCAGAAAAAAATTTGATTGAATTTGCAACCTGATGGAGGTCAGTATAGATGGACTAATAGAACAAGTCCCACACACTGCTAGAAGCCGAAATATTTTTTCAGAGCTAGATGCAGAAAAAAATTAGATTGAATTTGCAACCTGATGGAGGTCAGTATAGATGGACTAATAGAACAAGTCCCACACACTGCTAGAAGCCGAAATATTTTTTCAGAGCTAGATGCAGAAAAAAATTAGATTGAATTTGCAACCTGATGGAGGTCAGTATAGATGTACTAATAGAACAAGTCCCACACACTGTTAGAAGCCGAAATATTTTTTCAGAGCTAGATGCCGAAAAAAATTAGATTGAATTTGCAACCTGATGGAGGTTAGTATAGATGGACTAATAGAACAAGTCCCACACACTGCTAGAAGCCTAAATATTTTTTCAGAGCTAGATGCAGAAAAAAATTATATTGAATTTGTAACCTGATGGAGGTCAGTATAGATGGACTAATAGAACAAGTCCCACACACTGCTAGAAGCCGAAATATTTTTTCAGAGCTAGATGCAGAAAAAAATTATATTGAATTTGCAACCTGATGGAGGTTAGTATAGATGGACTAATAGAACAAGTCCCACACACTGCTAGAAGCCGAAATATTTTTTCAGAGCTAGATGCAGAAAAAAATTAGATTGAATTTGCAACCTGATGGAGGTCAGTATAGATGGACTAATAGAACAAGTCCCGCACACTGCTAGAAGCCTAAATATTTTTTCAGAGCTAGATGCAGAAAAAAATGATATTGAATTTGCAACCTGATGGAGGTTAGTATAGATGGACTAATAGAACAAGTCCCACACACTGCTAGAAGCCTAAATATTTTTTCAGATCAAGATGCAGAAAAAAATTAGATTGAATTTGCAACCTGATGGAGGTCAGTATAGATGGACTAATAGAACAAGTCCCACACACTGCTAGAAGCTGAAATATTTTTTCAGAGCTAGATGCAGAAAAAAATTATTTTGAATTTTCAACCTGATGGAGGTCAGTATAGATGGACTAATAGAACAAGTCCCACCCACTGCTAGAAGGCCAAATATTTTTTCAGAGCTAGATGCAGAAAAAAATTATATTCAATTTGCAACCTGATGGAGGTCAGTATAGATGGACTAATAGAATGATGCTATGCCCAAAAGGTTTTACTTCACTAGGTGCAGTAAAAAAATTTGTATTCTATACACAGTTGGTGTAGCTTGCAACACAGATAGGCTACTCCACTGACTAACACACTCTGCAATAGGCCAAAAAGGATTAGCTTTGCTAGATTCAGCCAAATGCTGTGAAAAAAACTTGCACAGCACTGGCACAGACCTGCCTGGCAAAAAGTGATAGGAAATGATGTAACCTAGCCCTGAAAAGGACTGCAATTACAATTAGTCTTTACTCGCAACCTATCTATTTAAGAGCACAGACCTGCCTGATAAAAGTCGTATGAAATGATGTAACCTAGTCCTTAAAAGGACTGCAATCACAACTCTTCCCTACTCCCAAGCTATCTGTAGATTTGTGCGAAAATTGGCTTGAAATTAACACTGAAAGTATAGCGCACACAGCAACAGCGGTGCCGTCTAACACGCAACTGCAGCAGTGAGAAAATGGTGGCGACGGGGAAAATGGCTTGGTCTTATAGGGCAAGGACATGTGACATACACTGCCAATGACACATGCCCTTGCTTGTGTGAAAAAAAGCACTTCGCTCCGTGTGTGCGCTGCTGATAGGCTGACAGATTGCACCTCCCCACTGTAAATGTGGGAAAGAGAAAAAAAAATGGAGATCTTCATTATTCCTGCAGAGATCCATCCACTGCCCCTCCCCCCGCCCCGCTGTACACTCAAACTGCGTATTAACATTAATTTTCAGCATTACTGAGAAAAAATCCAGTTATGATTTTGGTGCACGAACAGTTATCGAACATAACCTCGAACAGCCAAATTTTTTTCAAATCGTTCGTGTTCGCCGAACGGCTCGAACACCGCCCAAAACAGCTCGAATTTGAGATTGGCGAACAGTTCGAGTAGAACAACGCTCATCTCTATTCATGTGTACTGGATACTGGATCAGGGATTAAAGAGAAAACACATATAGGAGTAGCTGTCAGCAGAGTATGCAGGGCTCCCAGGAAGGACATGAGATCTAAGTGCTTGATTTGTAACTGCTGTAGGAAATACAAACCTTTTCTGGAAGCACTGCCAATAAAATATCATATAGAGACAATTTCTCTCTTCCTACTGGAGTAACACAAAGATATAGAAAGAGAATCTACACACTTAGTCCTGTCTCAGCAATGTACTTCTGAATCTTCAGTTTTAGGCTAAGTGCCCACGATGCAGAAATACTGCAGATTTTTTCCGCATCACCCTGGCAGGAAAAACGCATGCGGATTTTACATGTGTCTTTCCTGCCAGGTAGAAGCGTTTGTCAAGCGTTTTTGCATGCATTTCTACATGCGGGTTATCAAGCGCTTTTCCAAACGATTTTAGCATCACTTGGAAAGTGCTTGACAACTTGGTCACACTATATAAATCCATGCAACCGACATGGATTTATAGAGTGTGACCAAGAAATAGTTAAAAAAAAAAAGAATAAAAACGACTAAATGACGTCACCACAGATCCTTTAAGACCATCGCAAGCCGTACAAAAGAGCGGACACACCGGAGAAAACACCGGGGGCCATCAGAAGGAAAGTATATGTTTATTTTTTGTTTTAAATTCTTTTTTTTACAGGTTCTATGGTACCCGGGTCTGGATGAGAGTCTCCTCTTCTCCAGACCCTGGTACCATCCACACATTGAATCGCTTAATATCCGTGTGTGCACATGTAGCCATGCGGATATTATGCGATTCAATGCACATCAATGGCGCCAATAATGCTGCGTGTCCGCAAAATTAAAGGACATACTGCGTATTTTTCCGCAATGATAATCCGCAGCGGAAATTTCCGCAGCATGTGCACGGCACATGCGGATAATCATTGGGGACCATGGGGCACGTATTACCAAGCGTTTTTTAAGCATTTTCACTGCGGAAATTCCACGGCAAAAGCACTTGAAAAACGCATAGTGGGCACGCAGCCTTAGGGTCCCATTTCATCTTTCTACCCTTCCACTACTCTGTGAGTGATAGGGCATGTGGAAGTCTTGGGAGATCCCCAGGGACATTACTATGTTTTGAAGAATATCACCTGTGATATGGGTTCCTTTGTCACTTTTTATTATCTCTGGAATTCCATACCTGCACATTACTACTGCCATGTGGTTCTTTTCATTTCTTTGGATGTGGCCTTAGTAACTGGTCATGCTTCAAGCCATCCTGAAAAGAGGTCAATACAGACCAAGACATATTCATATGTGTCCACTTTAGCAAGCTGTCCAGTCGCTTGTGAAAGTATTCAACCCCTTGGGTTTTTACCTATTTTGTTGCATTACAACCTGTGTTTAAATATTTTTGAAATCTGATTTGTGTCTGATGCATCAACATTTAATAGTCTAAGTTGATGAAGTGAAGTGAGAGAGAAAAACGTAGAATCCGGCATACTTTTGAAGATTTATTTAGAAGTAAGGTATAGTGTATGAAAAATTATTTAAAGTTTCGGTCACAAAGACCTTCCTCAGAACTTGCACTGGAAAAAGAGTATATACAGGTGCATCTCACAAAATTAGAATATCAGCAAAAAGTTAATTTATTTCAGTTCTTCGATACAAAAAGTGAAACTCATATATTATATAGAGTCATTACAGAGTGATCTATTTCAAGTGTTTATTTCTGTTAATGTTGATGATTATGGCTTACAGCCAATGAAAACACAAAAGTCATTATCTCAGTAAATAAAATAATTAACAAAAAACACCTGCAAAGGCTTCCTAAGCATTTAAAAAGATCCCTTAGTCTGTTTCAGTAGGCTCCACAATCATGGGAAAGACTGCTGACTTGACAGATGCCTAGAAGGAAGTCATTGACATACTCCACAAGGTCCCATAGTTCTAATTTTCATTTGGAAATCAAGGTTGCAGAGTCTGGAGGAAGAGTGGAGAGGCACACAATCCAAGCTGCTTGAGGTCTAGTGTGAAGTTTCCACAATCAGTGATGGTTTGGAGAGCCATGTCATCTGCTGGTGTAGGTCAACTGTGTTTTATCAAGACCAAAGTAGGCGCAGCCGTCTACCAGGAAATTTTAGAGCACTTCACGCTTCCCTCTGCCGACAAGCTTTTTGGAGATAGAAATTTCATTCTCCAGTAGGACTTGGCACCTGTCCACACTGCCAAAAGTACCAATACCTGGTTTAAAAACAACAGTATCACTGTGCTTGATTGGCCGGCAAACTCACCTGACCTTAACTCCATAGAGAATCATAGATTTATCTATGTCAAGAGGAAGATGAGAGACACCAGACCCAGCAATGCAGACGAGCTGAAGGCTGCTATCAAAGCAACCTGGGCTTCCATAACACCTCAGCAGTGCCACAGGCTGATCGCCTCCATGCCACGCCGCATTGATGCAGTATTTGATTCAAAAGGAGCCCCGACCAAGTATTGAGAGCATTTACTGAACATACATTTCAGTAGGACAACATTTAGGACTTTAAAAACATTTTTCAAGCTGTTGTTATAAAGTATTCTAATTTACTGAGATAATGACTTTTGTGTTTTCATTGGCCGTAAGCCATAATCATCAACATTAACAGAAATAAACACTTGAAATAGATCACTCTGTTTGTAATGACTCTATATAATATATGAGTTTCACTTTTTGTATTGAAGAACTGAAATAAATTAACTTTTTGATGATATTCTAATTTTGTGAGATGCACCTGTACATATTCAAATTACAGAAATGGAATGCAATTTAAACAAACAAAACAAAAGCTTACAGCAAAGCCAAAATACGCAGCAAAGAAAATTTCATACCGCATGATATAGGTATGCAGACCTATAAACATAGATATCAATACACTAAACAAGATATAGTAGTTACCTAGTGATCTATATACATATATATATGTGCACGTGCAGTTTAAAGATTTCGGCCGATTAGAATTCAGATTGATAGCCTGTCAGATAAAGGAGAGCATATGAGAAACATATCATGAATACACAGAGGTAATACTCAAATACAGTCATATCCAAAATTAATACATCGTCACTTGATTTAAGCATAGTCCAGATTAATAGAGGAAAGACAAGTAGAAAAAATAAGTAGAAAAAAGTAGTTGAAGTACGGAGGGTTGTGATGATTGTCCCTGTTCATGAGATAATTATAATCGCTGTGGTTGACCCTATGGGTCCTCCTTACCCCAAGGTGAAGGATTGCTTATGACTCTATATCGCATCCCTAGTATCTGCATAAGATTCACATATGGTACGAACAATCCCAGAACACTGGAAGGGTCTATGCTTACCCATGTATAGCTGGATCAAGGGATTGCAATTCAAAATAGAGTAAAGCTGCTGTGGAAGCTGCTGTGGAAAGTGAGAGAAATATAGGCATAAATTTAATTTATGGGATCAAATAACTAAAAATTGGCATGTGCATATGTATTCACCCCTTTTGCTATGTAGCACCTAAAAATTTCTGGTGCAAGCAATTACCTTCATAGGTCACATGCTTAGTGAAAAGAAGTCCACGTGTGTGCAATCTAAGTGTCACATGGTCTGTCAGTATATACATACCTCTTCTGAAAGGCCACAGAGGCTGCAACACCATTAAGTAAGAGGCACCACTAACCAAACACCATGAAGACCAAGCAGATCTCCAAACAAGTCAGGGACAAAGTTGTTCAGAGGTACAAGTCAGGGTTGGGTTATAAAAAAATATCCCAATCTCTGATGATCCCCTGGGGTACCATCAAATCCATTATCATCAAACGGAATGAACATGGTAGAGCAGCAAACCTGCCAAGAGAGGGCTGCCCACCAAAACTCTCAACCCAGGCAAGGAGCGGATTCCAGTGATGCGTCACTTACTGGGCTGCTTGCTGATTTCTGAAGTTTTGATAAAATTACTGTTTTATCACTAAAGGACCTGTTGCCATGTAGTCTTCTATATTTGTGAGCTTTGTATAACCCTGCTCCCACCACTGATGGGCAGATTTTTGCATATGCATAGTGTATACAGAAAGCTATCAATCTGTGGTGTGGGCGGGGTTGTACAGAGCTCAGCATTCAGAGATCTGCTAGATCTGCAGCAGAGAAAACAGTGATTTTATAAAAAAAATGCAGCAACTAGCCAAGTAAGTGACACATTGCTGAATTCAGGGTCTTTGCCCCTATATCATGCTGCTCTCAAATAAGGTAGCAAAAATCTGGTGACAGATTTAAAGATTTCATAGGACAATAAACCCCTATTGAGCAAATTTTCATTTTCTGCTTTCTCATGCCACCATAGAGAAGCTGATTTACTTCTTTGTTGGACACAGATCAGCTACTGTAAATCTTTTCAGTTGTTTAGTCCACAATAAAATATTTTTTAAAAAATATGCTCTGCTTTATTTTGTCCTTCGCGTATAACGACCGTGCACACTTTAGATGCAGGAGGAATGAAGCAATGTAGTGTGGATGTATGATAATTTAATGGTTGCTGTGCTGTAGACTGTGCGCACCATGTAATTGTACATTTTCGCGGCATGTAAATGAAAATGACATACTCTAGTAAAGCATGGCTACTCCCTAAAAATTAAAGCCTATAAAGCAATGTGGTGAGGAACAAATTTAAATTAGAAAGCAAAGCCGCTACTTTTCTCAGAGGCTAAGCAGCAAGACATATTTAGGAGCAGGGTGTATAGTATTTTACTTCATTGCAAACTCCTACTTAAAAAGAATGTGTGAATCATAAATGTAAATGTTTAGCTTTCAGTCGTCTCTGGTTTAGGATAATAATATAAACTAAAAAGGGAAAATGATTAAAATAAGATACACATAAGGTTTATAGCTACACATATGACTCGCGTTTACGGATGGCCGAGTTTGTTTGGTGTCTACCCTGATAGGTATCCAAATGGTAATTCTTCCATATACTTCTATGGGTTTAATTTGTAATAAAGAGATGTTTTTTTAATAAATTGGGCTTATTTTTTTTTTTAAATGATTCTAAAAAGTATATTTTAGGCATACATAAAAAAATGTGGTGGCCGGTAATCTAAGCAATGAGCAGTGAAAAATAAAATTCAAAATCCCCTTTGTTCTTGAGAACAGAGGGGATTTTTAATAACAAGGGAAACGGAAAGTTACTTATTTAAGACCCTTGTAATTTTACCCATTTAAGATGATGAGACACCTTTAACGTCTCCAAAATCCTTGGATTAAAGTATGTAGCTTGTTAACCGATTATTTAATAAATGATTGTTTAATGATCGTAATGCCAAAACAGCCACACATATTTTACTTCATATAACCCATTACAGTCATTCAACCTGGTCATACATGATCTGTGACATGGGGCAACAAAGAAATTATCTTTCTGGGAATATTCTTAGAGATTGTTCATGGACAAATTGATCTTTCTTTGAACAAAAGATCTTACCTATAACTTACAGATGAAAAAATCAAACAATGACAATTCCCTTTTATATGATAGCGGTGTTGGCTAAAATGATCGTCAGTTTTTACATTTTGCCCAAAAAATAATCATGTTGGTTGAAATAATTCATTTTCCTCAACTTTAATCTAATGTATGGAGGCCTTTAGGTGTCCAGTACATTTAGGGTCTGATTCATTAAAGTGCTTATGCTAGAATTCTTAAAAAGTCACAAAAATTTTTGCGCATCTCGGAAGTTACATACATTTTTGAGACTTTTCGTATCTTTTTACGCCAGTCATGGACAGCGTCACCAAAATGGGCAGAGCAAGAGTGGGATGCGACATGTCTAAGTTACTCAACTTTAGAGGCATAAATTTCACCAGAAACGTACTCCAGTGCATGACTGGAGTACAACTCTGGTGGAGGCGCACTGCAGTGTTTTCTTTTTGTGAATATTTGCACCCAATTTGGTGCATCTCTTCACAATTAGTACGAAATTCGGTTTCCTTTTGTTAACATTTAGAGATTAGGTAGATAGGGAAAAGTGTAGGGTGTTATGTAAAAAAGCAAATTACAAATGTGGTTGGGGTGTAAGGATACTTAAAAACCACCCCTTTAAGTGGCATGCTCCTTTTAATAAATTAGATGCATGTTATTCTCACATGCCTCTTGGCATCTACATTTCTGATCTTAATGAATTGACCCCATAGTTTAGGGAAACTTTTATTTTTGGCTTGTGAAAAAATTTTACAAGCTTTTTTTTTAAACTATTGTTGACATGCATTTTTTCAGGCATTTTTCAAGTCTTATGGAGAAGTTTATGGGGAAATGCATGTAAAAAAAAAACTACACACATAGAGCACACTTTCGCTGACTTAAAGCGCACCTGTCAGCAGGATTGTGCTCCGTAAACTACATACACTGTCAGGTGGGCGACATTACACTGATTAATATGATACCTCGGTTGATGAAATCCGTCCTGTGGTTCTTGTGTAATCTTTACTTTCAGTTTGGAGATAATGATATGCTCGTGCTCTGGGTCGGCCTGTGGGGGGCGCTCTATCTGGTGCTCTGCTTACATATTCATATAACATACTCTCTCAATGCTCTAGTCAACTAATGCAGCTGATTGTAACATATGAAAAGCAATCTCTGATTACAATCAGAATGGAAATACAACAAGTTAATAATGACCTATCTATTTACTCCAAATCTAAGGAATATGATGATTGGGATTGCTCAATTAAAAATAAAATATCCCGTTTGGAGGAACAAATTATGTCTATGAAAAAATCAAAATATGAACGGGATTTGAGTGATTATACCAACAATGAAGTATACACTTGGAGAAGGAACAAGGACAAGATGTGGTCTAACAGTAAACCTATTTTGAGGAATAACGCAGACAAAAGACGCACATATAAAAAGAAAACAATTTTTTAATAGAGTCAGTTTCACGGATGTGGATTCTTCATTAGAAACTTCGGACGGGGCTACTTCAGAGGATTTTTCAGACTCCTCAATTGATAGCCAACAGGCTAGTTCTACTAGGAGAAATACAGTTTACAATAAAAAGGCAGGAAAACTGGATTTTGAAAATATGGACCATTCAAAAAACTTAAGAGGAGGAGGAGAGGTGGGAAGAAACATAAAAGACTACAACAAACAAGGATCGAGGAACAAGAAAATATACAACATACAGTAATTAATTTATCCAGTTATATCCTTAGTAAATCACAAGCTTCCCTGTTATAGAAAGGCTTACCATTTTGTCCGAGTAATGAATTTGATATCTATAAAACTATCTTGGATGTGAACGAATTTGAGAGAGAACAGTGAAGACATCTCATTACCTTCTCATGTTGAATGCCTCAAAGAACTCCAAGTGAATTAAACCTTAGAAGCAGAAAACAATGCCACATACACAAACCAGTGTTAAAAACTGTAAAAAAACACCTAAAACCAGGAGAGGGTAAAAAATGCAAAAGTGGTGACATGTTTTTATTATACTTTTTTTCTGATTGCTCCACTCCTGGTTTTGGCTTACAAATGCTGAGGTAAAAAAAACTCACCAAATACTCAACTTGTGCACGTGGTCTTAAAGCATTCAACATCTTGTCATAAAAAAATTCAGTGTACACATACATTTAGGCCACATGCACATGTAGGGGATCAGCCCTTACCGGACATTGAATACACTGTGGCTTTAAGAAACCATGCTCCCCTCTGGGTTTTCTGCTTGTGGACTAGTCGCCTCCCCTGCGTCTTGGTCTGTGCTGAGAGAGGAAAATGAACCAGGAAGCAGAAGAACCTGTGTGTCTGAAGGAGCAGAGAGGCTCTTGCCAGTTTCTGATAAAGAGAGACTATAAAAAGAAACTGTAAATCTTTGGAAAGATAAGAGCGTGGACTTTATCAAGATTTGTTGTCAGGACTGTGTCAAGAGTAGAGAAATCCATCCCTTTTTGAAGAACATTTTCCCTGAAGGCTGCTGACCTGAGGTAACACACAACACAGAGTACCAGCCATTTTACCTCAGTGAGAGTGAAGCAAGGTTTGTCTGCATGCAGAAGAAAGAGATCGAATATACAAAGGAAAGGTATCGAGTGACATGATACTGCTCGGTTACACCACGAAGAAGCGGCGGCCGCCATCTGCATCTGGTCTGCGCAAGAGTGAGTGACTCACCGGTGGTGAACTGTGTTAGGGTTTAGTATAGTTTTCTTTAGTTAGGACGCTGTAGCAGCGTGGCCCGATTAGCGGAAAGCCAGATAGGGGACTAGCCTAGAGTAGTATGTGAAACTTGATGTGTACTGTTGTATTGAGCTTTCATTGCCATAGCTGGAGCATAGCTCTGTGACTCGCTTCAGCTATTTCTGTATTCATGTTATTGATATTGTCATTGTAAATACTGCTATTCTCACTTCCCGGCATATAATCCCTTTGTACATAATAAAGCCGGAGTTTTGTTTCAGCCTTCTCATCTGCTGTGCCGTACTTGAATCCGGCCTTGCAGTGTTCTTTGGACACTGCTACACACACATTAAGTATTTGGTGAGTTTTTACCTCAGTATTTGTAAGCCAAACCAGGAGTGGAAAAATCAGAGGAAAAGTATAATAGAAACATGTCACCACTTCCGCATTTGTTACCCACTCCTGGTTTTGCCTTACAAATACTCAAGTAAAGAACTCACCAAATACTAAACGTGTGCACGTGGCCTTTGAGTGTATTTACATTGAGTCTTTTTGTTGAGTTTTTGTAGTGGAAACAAAGCAAAAACTGAGAAGAAGCTATCTAAATCCTTTTATAAAATGCACACCTCCTGAAAAACATTTCTGTGTGTGCACCTACTGGTAGGGTACGTGCACATAGCGTCTTTTAGACACCTGAGCACCCACTGAGTTTTTTAAGATGCAGTTGTAGCACCCTGAGGATTCGGCTGCTACAGGGGTATTGCACCTCAACCCAGAGGTGTGATATTCCACTCCCGGGTAAGGATGGAGAGTGGAACTGAGCTCAGATAGACTGCATGCACTACATACATCCCATTTCAGAGGAGCAGGCCGACGGTACTCCCACTTAGAAATGTGCAGGTACAACCGAGCCTGTTCCTGGCTGGAGTGGGAGGGGGGTGGTACATCCCATGTAGTGTAGGGGCAGATAGGGGGAGCAGTCTGGGTAGTGATAGGAGCTCATTGGGTGCTGGTCACCTGAGCTCACACATAGAGGGATATATAAGGTGGGCACCAACTAGAATCAGGGTCAGACGCAGAGAGTCAGTCAGCTGCAGAGGACAAGTTCAGACGCAGAAAGTGAGTTGGAGAGGAGAGAGAAGGAAACAGCAGCCCTGGAGAGAGAGAGAGTGGAGCAGAGAAAGACCCAGAGGGGGAAGACTGAAGGGACCCAAGAACCCAAATTAGAGCACCGGGTGAGGAGTCAGCATCAGGGTACCGGAACCCAAGCTGGTGGGGGCAAAAACAATCCCTAGCCAGAGACCGGAGATCGTGGGCAGCGTTTGCCACGGTCACCTACCACATTCACCCCGAAGGCACACCACATGAAGGGTCAGGGAACCCAGGGCCAAGGGTGTCCCAACAGAAGGCCCGAGGGAGCTGGACCTAGGTGAATCACTGGTGGGGACGGCTGAAGAAAGGACAGAGGGAGAGCTCAGGGCCACGCTCCGGACTTGTTTGGGGGTTGGCTGGATCCAGGACCTGGTGGACGCAGCACGGCTCGGGTGGTCACTAGCAGCTGGAGTGACCAGTACAACATCTGCAGTAAGTAAACACCCTTAACTGCACAACCCGAGTCTGTCTTCATTGCCGGCTGCACCGCACCACCACAACCCCCATCCTCTGCGCCTGTCCCCTCTGAGGCTATACCCCTCCCGTTGGGGGTTATCCCACCAAGCTGCGCATCCACCATCAGCCTCAGCGGACCCTGCTGCAGCGGCGGCCACAGTGACCGCATTACAACGGGTGGCGTAGTCGACACAAAAGAACTTTAGTAACATCTGTAGAACTGCCACATCACACTGAGCTTGACGCCCTGGGCACGGGACCGGGTCACAGCCGCTCGGAGACTACAACCCACCCCCCATCTGATCCGGTGCCGGGTATTCCCCTCAAAAAGGAATATGTCCCAGGGGGCGCGTCAACGTCACTTCAGGAAAACGCCGGCAGTCATTTTCCTGAAGCGGCTTCACTGGCATCTTTTCAAATTTTTGTTGCTCTGCTGCCGGCATCTCTTTCTTTATGCTTTCACCTATAGAGAGCGAGAAGATTGGACAGGTCACTTCTTTTAAACACTTCCAGGTTTTCAAACCATGAAGAGGTTAAACACAAGACATAAGACAGAACAAGTGCACAGCAGTGTTGTTTTGACTTTGCTGTTCATTATGTTCACTTTATGGGACCAGGACCATAAACCAAAACCAGGAGTGGAACAGTCAAATGAAAAGTATAATAGAAACACGTCACCACTTCTGTATTTATCACCCACTCCTGGTTTTGGCTTACAAATACTGAGGTAAAAAACTGACCAAATACTCAACATGTGCACGTGGCCTTAGTGTGCAGATACACAAAGTGTCTTTTTCTGGTGTTTTTGTTTACAAGTTGTGCTGATAAAAACACCGGAAAAAACACTCACAAAACCCTGAAAATAATCTTCCTATTCATTTCTCATTTCATTTTTTCATAAGTTCAGATTTTTGAACATCTTTTAAACACTTCAGGCTTTCAAAAACGCCTGCTTGGAGAAAAGAAAGTGGACGTCACTTATTTGAAGTGGCCTCCTGATGAAAAACGTTACAAACTAGGCACTGTCAAGTTAAAATGGTGCAAAAATCTCTTTAACATAAAAAAACTCAGCAAAAACACTTGAAAAACTCTTCAAAAACACTGCAAGAAATATAAAACTCCTCTAAAAATTCTCCAGTGAAGAAGAGTTTCTTGGAACCATATTCATAGTTTTGACTGTCAGAAAAAAATTAATGTGAACATACACTTAAAGGAAGACACTCAGGAAGAGACAAAGGAAAACACATGGACATTTTTGATTTTTTTCAAGAAGTACATCGCAAAGTTTTGCAATCTTTTTTTAAACTTTTCACATGTCATAGTAATATGTCATATGTTTAAATCAATTGGGGTTCAGGAGTTGACATTCCTAATTATGTGTAGTGATGAGAGAGTATGCTCTGCACTGCCTGATACCCGATCGAGCATCGGGGTGCTCAGGCACGCTCAGTGCTATATTGAGTATCCCTGGTGCTCGTGCACATGCTCGATTCCTAGCCCTGTGTAGCGTCGGCGTCCCTGCCCTCTGCTAGGCAGGGACGCTGTTCCCCTCACCTCTCTGCTCCGAGCCCGGCGTCCTCCTCCCGCTCTGCTGGCAGCGCGCGCTCCTTCCCGGCCACTGTGCTTAGGGCGCGCGCGCTTCCTCCCTCTTAAAGGGGCCGCGCGCGCCGTCCTAAGGAGTCCCCGGCCAATGGCCGGAGGACTTCACCATATATAAGGCACCTCCTCCAAAATGGAGGTGCCCGAGCAATGTTGTTGCACAGTTCACTAATCTGCTTCAGCCCTCAGGTCCCGTTGCCAGTTACCTGCCTGAGTCCTGCCAGTTTGCTGTCTGTTTCCTGCCTGATATTCCTGCTACCTGCCTGCTAGCCTGAGGTCCGACGGTCTGCCTTACTACTCCTGTCAGTCTGTCTAAGGACCAGCTTGCCCGCTCACCTGGGAGCGCACATCAACTACCTGCCTGCTTGCCTGAGGTCCGACGGTCTGCCTTCCAACTCTTGTCAGTCTGTCTATGGACCAGCTTGCCCGCTCACCTGGGAGCGCACATCTGCTACCTGCCTGCTAGCCTACCTGGAGGCTCTGCCGTCACGTGCTGTGACCACCTGCCTGTCCAGTGACTCCTGCCCGCTCACCTGGGAGCGCTCATCTGCTGCCTGTCTGCTAGCCTACCTGGAGGCTCTGCCGTCACGTGCTGTGACCACCCGCCTGTCCAGAGACTTCTGCCCGCTCACCTGGGAGCGCTCATCTGCCGCCTGTCTGTTGGTCTTCCTGGAGGCTCCGCCGTCACATGCTGTGACCACCCGTTTATCCAGAGACTCTCGCCTGCTCACCTGGGAGGTCACGTCTACCATCAGCCGCCACAGGTCGTACCAACCCTTTACCCAGAGACTGCCCCGGTCACTTGCCGTGACCTCCTGCCCGTTCATCCAGAGACTGCCCCGGTCACTTGCCGTGACCTCCTGCCCGTTCATCCAGAGACTGCCCCGGTCACTTGCCGTGACCTCCTGCCCGTTCATCCAGAGACTGCCCCGGTCACTTGCTGTGACCTCCTGCCCGTTCATTCAGAGACTGTCCCAGTCACCTGCTGTGACTGCCTGCCCGTCTACCCTGGTCGCCACCCGCTCCCTTACAAGGACCGCCCCCTTGTATAGTAGCTCAGAGGTTCCGCCTCCCAGACCCGTTACACCCTGCATGTTTCACGGCTGTTTTTCAGCCATTAACATGCGGGGATTGCCTGCCAATCATGATAATGCCGTAGCCATGTTGGCTACTGGCATTACTCTGATTGGTAGGCCGCATCAGGTTATGGGGTCTATATAAGACCCGGTGATGCGATGCTTGCCACACTGTACTCAGAAATAGTGTAGAGAGAGCAACTATAGAAAGGAAATTGAGTATTATAGGCCTTGCTGGTGAAAAACCTATAATCAAATAGTCTTTTTCAGGGCTACATCTATTCTATTCAATACTGTTGTTAGCTGTACTATGTAGTGTTGGGATAGATAGCTGCTGGAAAAGGGAAAGTAATGCATTACAGGAGTTGCTGCATAAAACAAAAAAAATCCTTTTCAGGGCTACATTTATTCTATTCAATACCACTGTTAGCTGTACTATTTGGAGTAGGGATACATAGCTTCTGGAGAAGTGAAAGTGAGCATTACAGGCCTTGCTGGTGAATAACCTATAACCAAATAGTCTTTTTCAGGGCTACATCTATTCTATTCAATGCTGCAGTTAGCTGTACTATGTAGTGTTGGGACAGATAGCTGCTGGAGAAGGGCTAGTAGTGCACTACAGGCCTTGGTGCAGAAACCAAAAATCAACTGTCCTTCCTTATACATCTATTCTATTCAATAACAATGTTAGCTGTACTATTTAGTGTAGGGCAAGCAGCTGGAGAAGGGCTTGTAGTGCATTACATGCCTTGGTGTAGAAACCAAAAACCAACAGTCCTTATCAGGGCTACATCTATTCTATTCTAGTCCCTATTAATACCACTCTTAGCTGCATACCTAATTTAAAATGCGCAAGGCGTGCAGTAAGGGACGGTGAAGTGGACATGCTGCTGATGGTGCATTCAGAGGTCAGGCCGTGGGACAGGTGAAACTGTGCCTGCTGCAGGAGCACAACAAACACGCTCATCCACGAGACCTAGCTTCCTGTCCCACTTTGCAGGGGGGGCGCGGGACACCACTCTTGAAGCCAGAACAGTGCAAATAGGTGGTTGGTTGGATTGCAGATAATACCTCCAGTCTGTTTCACAGCACCACCCGGTCTTCCACATGGTCCAGTCTCACTAGCCAAGAGTCTGGGCCACATGATCCTCACCATGATTCTCCTTCCTCCCATCATGTCGAGTCCCAGGAGACAAGTGATCCCACACTTGGACACTCAGAGGAGCTCTTTACATTTCCATTCATTGATTCTATTCTCTCGCCCTGCTCGTTTCAAGAGGGACATGAGAAGATGGCGTGTAGTGATGCCCAAATATTTGAGTAGCCACGGTCAGAAGAAGATGACGGTGGGGAACTGCAATTAGTGTCTCAAGAGGTAGATGATGATGAGACACTGTTGCCAACAAGTCATGTTGATAAGTCAACAAGTCAGGAGGAGGACCAGAGTGTGGAAGTGGAAGACGAGGTGGTAGACTATGAAGTCACTGACCCAACCTGGGAAGGTGCCATGCAGAGGGAGCACAGCAGCACAGAGGGGGAGAGATCTGCAGCACTACAACAGCCAGGCAGAGGCAGTGGAGTGGCTAGAGGGCAAAGGCGGGCATCTGTGTCTCAGAGCACCCACACGTGGCAAGATCGCAGGCCAAGGATTAGGTGTTCCCCAGTCTGGTGCTTTTTCACTGAAAGTGCAGAAGACAAGAAAACGGTCATTTGCAACCCCTGCCATACCAAGATCAGCAGGGGCATGACCAGGGGATTGGCAAGCATATAGCACAGCGAAAGAGGAAGTGGTGCCACCCGAAGACACTGATTGTGGACACAGGCGTTCAGCCCACCTAGTTGGGTGCTTGTATGGCATGTGCATGAGCATGCTGGTGGTGCAGCCACTGCCTCTTCACCTGTGCTACGTGCTTGCCAATCCCTTGTCCAGGATGCAGATGCCGATGCCTCCTGCCCTGCACCTGTTGTTGGACCTTCGCAAGCATAATCAGCAACCACGTCCACTTACTTGTCCCAGCTCAGTGTTCAGCTGTCCCTACCTCAAGTCTTGGAGTGCAAGCGGAAATACACATCCACCCACCCACAGGCCCACCTAACACAAGCACATGTCCCATAACATCACCCGTGCCCTGACCAATGCAGTTACAGGGAAGGTCCAATTAACCACCGACACGTGGCAAGTGCTTGTGGCCACGGACGCTACATTTCCCTCACGGCACACTGGGTGAACCTAGCGGAGGCTGGGGCCGGGTCGAACCCTGGGACAGCACATATGCTAATGACGCCTAGAATTGCGGGACCTAGTTCCATCAGGGTTTCCCTCACCTTCTACACCAGTTCCTTCACCCCCTCCTACTCATCCTCCATCTTGGAATTGTCATACATATCAGTCACAAGCTGGAAGCACTGCAACACTGCCTCGATGAAGTAGCAACAGGCTCTGCTGAAACTAATTTGTTTAGGCAAACAGACAAACAGCACATCAGGCCACAGTTGTTGAAAGGTATAACAGACCAGACAGATCTGTAGCTCTCGCCCCTGAACCTACAACCAGGCATGGTCCTGTTTGATAATGGCCATAACCTGGTGGCGGCTCTGAAGCTTGGCAACCTTGCATATGTACCATGCCTGGCCCAAGTGCTCAACTTAGTGGTTCAGTGGTTTCTGAAAACCTACCCAGATTTGCCTGAACTATTTGTGAAGGTACGCTGCCTGTGCACCCATTTCCGCAAGTCAGCAACAGTTGACGCCGGTCTGTCAGTGCTGCAGCAGCGCTTGGCAAGGCTTTATGAGTAACAAAGGGCAGTAGTTGTTAACAGCTACAACTTGCCTGTCGGTATTCCGGTCAACCGACGAGTGGGCAGAGATGTCTGACATCTGAGGGGTTCTTCCAAACTTTGAGGAATCAACCAAGATGCTGAGCGGCGATATCACCATATTCAGCGTAACCATCCTGCTTCTGTGTCTACTCAAATACTCGCTGCTCTCAATTAAAGAGGAAGCTTTGCATGTGGACAAGGTGGAGATGTAGAAAGAAAGAATACAGGGTGAAACTACCCGGCCTCATCTCATCTTCACAGCACGGATTGGGTGATAATGAGGAGGAGGAGGCTTAGGAGGAACAGGAGATGGTTGCCTGCGCTACAGAGGGTACTACCCACACCAGCTTCATCCCGTCTGTTTAGTATGAATGGGCTGAAGAGGAGGAAGAGGAGGAGAGGGAGGAGGAGGAGAGGGAGGAGATGGAAAGTTGTCCTCTCGGTGGGGACAGGGAAGTCTTGCCTGTTAGGAGTCTGCACACATGGCTGACTTTATGTCCTGCTGCCTTTCCCATGACCCTCACGTTATACGCATTTTGGCCAACACTGATTACTGATTGTTCACCCTTCTCGACCCACGCTATAAGGAGAACTTTCCATCTCTCCTTCCTGTGGCGGAGAGGGTTAGTAAAATGGCGCAATATCAGAAGGCTCTAGTTGAACAATTAGTACAAAAATTCCCATCTGACAATGCTGGCTGCAGAGGTCATAGTTCCTTGAACAACCAAGGAATAGAGATGGGGGGACACACACCAGGTCCAACAGAGGCAGGGGAAAACTATCAAAGGTCCGGGACAGTTTAATTAGACCCTCCCAGCTCCCATGCCCTGATGCACAGGGTACTCTGACATGGAGGGAAAGTTTTGGAAGATGATGAAGGAGTACCTAGCCGAACATACCAGTGTCCTCCGTGATTCCTCTCTGCTGTACAACCATTGGGTATCCAAGCTGGACACCTGTCATAAACTGTCCCTCTATGCCTTGGAGTTGCTGGCCTGCCCTGCCGCTAGCGTTTTGTCAGAGTCGGTTTTTAGTGCCAAAGGGGGGCATAATAACTGATAGGTGCATCCGTCTGTCAACTGAACATGCTAACAGGCTGACTCTTATCAAAATGAACAAGGCCTGGATTGGCCCAGGCTTCACAACACCATCAGATGACAGCAGCGGAACATAAAGCCAATTCTAATGTTCCTTATTTACTGGTGTATTCCAATGCACCCTTTCCCACCCAAACAACGGTATACAGATCTTGTTTTCTATTATTCCGTGTCCTTCTCCTCCAACATATCTACAGGATCATGACATCATTTTTACAGGGTGTATATGATGCCCTACTAGATAACTTTTTTACAGGATGTGTATGAGGCCTACCTCTACAATTCTCTTACATATATAGTGCATAGGCTTTACCACTCCTTCCAAATGGTAAAAAAATGTATTCTGAGGCCCTCCTCTGCATGTCTTCTAAGGTGTATTGGAGTGCATCCTTCTAATATTTGGAAGTCCTTGCACATAGTGCATACGTGTTACCACTCTAGGAGTCCCACTCCTTAATAATGGGGAAAAAAAATTCTGGGGCCATCCTCTGTATGTGTTCCAGGGTGCTTTGGAGTGCTTCCTTCTAATTTTTGGAAGCCCTTGCACACAGTGCAGACGCTTTACCAGTCTAGGAGTCCCACTCCTTAATAATGGGAAAAAAGGTGTTTTCAGGCCCTCATATATGTGTCTTCCAAGGGGTATTGCAGTCCCTCCTTCTAATGTTTGGCAGCCCTTGCACTTGGTGCATAGGTGTAATGATTCCACCCCTCAGTGCTGAGCTGTCTGTGCAGTGATTGACAGCTCAGTTGCTCAGCCTGGTGCAGGGGTGTGTTGAGCTGTCTGTGCAGTGGTTGACAGCTCAGGTTCCAGTCTGGTCCAGCAGCATGCTGAGCTGTCTGTGTTTTTATTGACAGCTCAGCTATCCAATCTGAGACCAGGAGGTTCTCAGCTCTCATCAATTGCTCCTGGTTGCCTTGATTGTTCAGCTATTTAACTGAGCTGGCAGTCCCAGATAGCTGTCAGTCGTAGCTTCGGCTAAGTGTGGTTGGTTTACTCTGTGCCTTGTATTTTGCTTGTTGATGTATTGCTGCCTGACCTTGGACCTCATTCTGACCATCCTTCTGTTTAACCCCTTTGCTCTGATAGACTATCCTCCTGGTATTTTGATCTCAGACAGTTACCTGACGACTTTGTCTCTTCCCTCTGTTCATAATGTACCCTCCTGGCTATTGACCTCAGACTTCTTGACTATCCCGACTCACGGCTTGTCCGTGAGAAGTGACTCAGTGCGTCCATAGGCTTTACCAGTGTAGGAGTCCCACTGTTTTTAAAATTAAAAAAAAAAAAATATTCTGAGGTCGTCCGCTGTGTGTTTTTCAGGTGTATTGCAATCCCTCCTTTAAATTTTTGCGAGGCCTTGTGTAGGAGTCCCACAGTTTTTAAAATTCTTTCTCTGGACATGAGTCTCAGAGAAAATGGCCACGGACAGTGACTTACCACTCACTTTCTGTGCACGTAGGTCCTCCTCATCCGGGGCCGGTCCCCTGATGAGCTGCCAGTCACTCTCTTCAACTGAACTGCTCTGACCTTCTGCTCTTCACTAGTTACAGTGAATACGGCCTTCTCCATCCAATAGTTGTTTTGGGGTGTTTCTTACATTTTTAATACAGCAATGGTGGGAAGATTTTCACTTTCCACATTGTCGGCACATAACAGGTTTAGTTTCATTCAAGTAAAGTTCTTGCTTTTTCCCATCTTGTTCTATTTCTCGTTGTCTCATGTCAGTATCATCTGATGGAAATGAGTGTTCCTTCTGGTCACAAAAATCTCTTCCACAGTCCACAACATGATACCTTTTTTCCATGAATTCATTGACAAATTCTGTCTCTTTGTACAATCTTTTTAAAATTTTACCAAAAATTATTCTGAGGCTCTCCTCAACATGTCTTCCAGGGTGTATTGCAATCTCTCCTTTAAATTTTTTCTAGACCTTACACTTAGTGCATAGGCTTTACTAGTGTAGGAATACCACTCTTTTTATAATTCTGCCAAAATTTATCTGAGGCTCCCTTCTATGTGTCTTCCAGGGTCTATTGCAATCCCTCCTTTAAATTTTTGCTAGACCTTGCACTTAGTGCATGGGCTTTACCAGTGTAGGAGTACCACTCTTTTCATAATTCTGCCAAAATTTATCTGAGGCTCTCCTCTGTGTCTTCCTGGGTGTATTGCAATCCCTCATTTAAATTTTTGCTAGACCTTGCACTTAGTGCATAAGCTTTACCAGTGTAGGAGTACCACTCTTTTTATAATTCTACCAAAATGTTTTCTGAGGCCCTCCTCTACGTGTCTTCCAGGGTGTATTGGAGTCCCATCTTCAAATTTTTGGCAGCCCTAGCACTTAGTTCATAGCCTTTATGAGTCTAGGAGTCCAACTACCTAACAATTTGAACAGAGTGTGTATGAGGCCCTCCTTTATGTCCAATACAGGGTGTATCGGAGTCTCTCTTTCTTCAAATTTTTGGCAGTTCTTGTATTGTCTGTATAGGCTTTGAGTTTCAGAGTCCCTCTTTCATAAATTAAACAGGATGTGTCTGACCATGTCACACACACCAAATGCACAGATAAGGTAGTATAATTTTAAAATTACATTTACCGGTGATGTTTTTTTTGCCATTGAAAGCAATGAGAAAGTGCAAGTGGAGGAGACTTTTTTTTTTCTCTTTTTAATTTTGCCTTATATACAAGTCATTATACAGGAAAGAATGTTTCCTAACATTTTGTCCTGTAAAATCCATTTTATCTTCGGTTTGGGATGTTTTATTGTCACTCCGTAAAAGTGGCATAATACTCTGATAACATTGTTCCCAGCAGCAACCTAGGAATCAGAGATGCATCCAGGCATCTTCCCCATGCTGTTCCCATTCCATTTGAGCGCTGTTTCTATCCATTTCAGCGATTTTCCTGCCCCTCCAGCCCTCCTGGGAGGGTCTTCCAGAAAAATGCTCGAGTTTCCCATTGACTTCCATTATACTCGTTACTCGAGTCGAGCCTGTTCGAGCATTTTAGTGCTCGCTCATCACTAATTATGAGACTTTCTATCAGCATGTACACTGCTTGCTCCTCTATGAAAGGAGAAAAAGCAAAGCTGATATTAAGGAGAACAACTCTGCTGACCGCTTCTGGCATTTTATTTAGATTAAACTGTTTTACATATTTTCAAAGGTTGTCAGGTGAAGTTATGAAATAAGCCATTTATTAATGATTTTGACATCCTGAATTCAAATCTGCCAATGAAAATTTTTAGTTGTCTCTTGTTTCTATGATATCAAAGAGTTTTCCTTTTACTGCTACATATAGTTAATACATCTCATACCCTACCATCATTAGGGTAGGTTTTTTGTCTTGTTTGCATTCTGTGCAATTTAAGGGTGTGGCATCCCCTTTGTTGAGCTGATTAGTATATATGTAGCTTACCACGGGCCTAGGTGGTCTGGAGTTGGGACCCGGTCCTATTTGTCTACCCTTTTATATGCATTACTTCAACTTTGATATACAGTAAGGTTTTTAATATAGGCAGTATAGGTACCGTCCCAATTTACGGTCACCTTGCCGCTGGTGGGACGGCTTGTATACTTTTTTTGATCAAAAATAGTTCACTAAGTACCCTATATTTAATATGCAACTTTGCTTTACATTTATATATAATGATGGTAGGGTATGAGATATATTTTTGTCTTTTGTAGGTTTTGCTTCTTTTTACTAGTGTGAACATGCTCCTATTTCTTGCATGTTTACCATCTTAGACCTCAGTTCACATTGCTTGGTTTTTTACATATAGTTAATGCATACAGGTTTTAGTACTTTGAAACATTATTAATTTTGCAAATATAAATATGCAGAAAATTTTGTTATGCAGAATATTTTGTTATGCACATTTTCTGATATTTATTTGGAGGAAACTTAACAACGATTCAAATAACTAAAACATGTCTAAACAGTATTGCTAATTATAAACAGTTACAGAAATTGCACTACAAAGTTTGGTCCTTATTCAGTGACATCTCTTTTTTGCTTGTCTCTTGTACTCCTGCATCGGATCACCTCTTACAATTGTCCAACAGTAATCTGCAAGCATTCATGGATTCCATTTTTCTTTATATCTTTTCTCCATAGCCGCAATATCTTGGTGAAATCTTTCACCGCGCTCGTCGCTCAATGCTCCACAGTTTGGTTGAAAAAAGTCTAGATTTTCCACCAACTCTTCATAGTTACAGTATTTGCTCTTGAGTTTCCAAAAAAAGTAGTTACCACTAAGGTGATTGCTACCCATCCAGCCTTTTCCTTTGCTCTGCAACAAACAGAGAAACTCCTCAACTTGAAGAATCTTACGAATCTGAGATCCAATAAAGACTCCTTCGTTTATTTGTGCTTCACTCAACCTTGGAAATTTATCAATGAGATACTTGAATGCTTTTGCATTTTTATCCATTGCCTTTACAAAGTTCTTCATTAGGCGCAACTTGATATGCAATGGTGGTAACAAAATCTAATGCTGATCAACAAGTGCTGCATGCAGGACATTTTTACTCCCTGGCTGAAGTGAATGTCGGAGAGTCTAGCCTCCTTTATTGTAGTGATATTCTCTTGCACGACTATCCCACTCACACAGAAAGCAACAGTGCTTTGTGTATCCACCCTGGAGACCAAGTAAGAGGGCAACCACTTTTAAGTCACCACAGAGGAGCCACAAATGTTGGTCATAGTTTAGGCACCTCAATAGCTGTTTCATGTTGTTATAGGTTTCTTTCATGAGGACTGCATAACCAACTGGAATTGAAGGTAGCGCATTACCATTATGCAGCAAGACGGCTTTTAGGCTTGTTTAGGCATATCTGTAAAAACATATAGAAACATGTCAATATCCTAAGAAACTAAGCTAAGAAATCCTAAAACTGTATACCATATTTTTTGGACCATAAGACGCACTTATTTTCCCCCACATTTGGGAGGAAAATGGGGGGTGCATCTTATGGTCCGAAAACAGGCTTACCGGGGAGTTGCAGTGATGGTGGAGTGGGATCGCAAGGAAGCAAGGTCCCTCTGTCTGGAAGCCGGCACCTTCAGAAGCTGTGCAATGCTGTGGGCCCTGTATCAGCAGTCAAGCAGAGCTTTCCCGGTGGATGCATGCACAGACTGGGATCTCGGCCCAGCCGAGATCTCAACTGCGCATGCGCTGCCTCCAGCGGCCTTCTTCCTGAAGCCGTGGGCCTCGAGGAAATGGCCGCCGAGATCCCAGTCTGCGCATGTGCCAGCTTGGGCGGTCATTTTCCTGTAGACCACGGCTTCTGGAAGATGGTCATCGGAAAAGCAGTGCACTGCGCTCTGCTTCACCGCCGACACCGGACCCACAGCATCTCACCGCTCCTGCCGCCGCCGGGTTCCTGAGAAAGGGACCCTGCTTCCTGCTATGCCGCTCCACCACCACCGCAGCCCTTTGCTGCTGAGGCACCGACCTTCTCCCAATCAGGGCCCTCAGCAATGCTACATTTCTGCCGGCTTCCAGAGTAACCCTGCCTCCTGTGACCCCCGCTCCACCGCCCCCCAGGTAACTGACCTATTCGGACTATAAGATGGACCCCCATCTTATAAAAATATATTTTTTCCTTTTTTCCATTCTAAAATTTGGGGTGCGTCTTATGGTCCGGTGCATCTTATTGTCCGAAAAATACCATACCTTGCACAGAAAGAATTTATAAAAGTAGGTGGTGCAACTGTAATTAGGATTACGTCAGCGGAGCTGAGTTGGCAGTTTTTGATTGGTCACCCTAAGATGATAGAACACTGAAGGTTCAATAGACTAAATAGATGATGTAATAGACAAGCTACTAAAAATGCAATAATGATGATGAAATAATAATAATAATTTTTATTTATTTAGCGCCCACATATTCCGCAGCACTTTACAATTAAGCAGGGACATGTACAGACAATAAATTCAATACAAGATAAGACAGTTTAAACAGTTGCATTAGGAGTGATGTCCCTGCTCGCAAGCTTACAATCTACAAGGAAATGGGGGGACACAATAGGTGAAAAGTGCTTGTTATTTCAGGTCTAGCAATTATAATAAGGATTTTCATATAAGGCTGCATGATCCAGTCATCAGGGAGTATGTTTAAGTGCAATAATCAAGTACTGAGTGCAGTTATCGTGTGCATGGAGGGTGTGGAGACAGATGAATAGTAGGGAACAGATTCTGAATAATATTTAGAAGGAGGGAACAGAGGAAAGTTAGTTTACTGAGTTGAGGTGGTAGGCTTGTTTAAAGAGATAGGTTTTTAAAGTGTGCTTGAAGACGTGGGGGCTAGGCATCAGTCGGAACGTCTGAGGTAGAGCATTCCAGGGAACTGGCGCGGCACGAGAGAAGTCTTGGAGCCGGAGGTGCGGATTATGGGGGATGTTAGTCTTAGGTCATTTGTAGAACGGAGGGCACGTGTAGGGCAACAGACAGAGATGAGAGAGGAGATATGAGGTGGTGCAGAACTGTGGAGAGCTTTGTGGGTGAGAGTGATGAGTTTATATTGTATTCTGTAGCAAATAGGTAACCAGTGTAATGACTGGCACAAGATGGAGGCATTGGTGAAGGCTGGACAGAAATACAACCCTGGCTGCCACATTCAGGACGGATTAGAGAGGAGAAAGTTTGGTAAGAAGGAGACCGATCAGAAGAGAGTAGCAGTAGTCCAGACGAGAGTGAATAAGAGCGACAGTCAGAGTTTTAGCCGTTTCAAAGGTGAGAAAAGGTCGGATTCTGAAGATGTTTTTAAGATGCAGGTGACAAGAGCGGGTTAGTGATCGGATATAGGGAGTAAAGGAAAGTTTAGTGTCAAATATGACCCCAAGGCAGCGGGCATGCTGCTTGGGAGTTATGGTTGAACCCTCCAAGGTAATTTCAATGTTAGGTAGAGTTGGGTTAGTAGAGGGGAGAAACACAAGAAGTTCAGTTTTGGAGAGATTCAGTTTAAGATAGAGGGAGGACATGATGTTAGAGACAGCAGACAGACAATCCTTGGTATTTTGTATTAGGGTAGGGGTGATGTCAGGGGAAGAAGTGTATAATTGGGTGTCATCAGCATAGAGATGATACTGGAACCCAAATCTGCTGATTGTTGTCCAATAGGGGGTAGTGTATAGAGAGAAGAGGAGGGGACCTAGGACTGAGCCCTGCAGAACCCCGATAGTAAGGGAACAAGGAGAGATGCAATAAAGATGTCATTTTTTTTTCTATAAGCCTGCATGAAAGGTATCATAAGCAATTACAACCTCCTTTAGATCTTGAAAATTAGAGTCAATGAGCAAATGTAAGCATCATATTCGTTTTCAGCTCCACAAAATTAATTGAGTTCAACTGTTTTCGTCTCTGTTATCAATAAGGATTTCAGTGACAAAGACCCTCACCAATCAAAACTTCAGGTACATTACTATGACATGTCAAATGTTTTTTTAAATGACATGTATACTTTTTAAGGGCAGATTATTATTTATACGTCATGGGCAGATTCTAATTTGCCAGGTGGCCTGAACCAAAAGGTTTTTGGATTGTAAAGTCCCTGCAGATGGCAGCTAAAACATTTTCATCAGTCTTTCACAGTTTTAAAGGTTTGTTCCTTTACTTTTATTTTGATGACCTTTCCTTAAGATAGGTCATCAAAATCAAATTGATCAGGATTTGACACTGGCACACTCACCGATCACCTGATCTCAGTGCCGGCAGCAGCCAGATGTCAGCAGTTGTGGAGCTAAACAGCACAGCTCCGTCATTTGAAGTGGCAGCTGCTGAGTACTACAAATTGGACCCTATTCAAATAGACAGAAGTTGATCTGCAGTACTCGACAGCGACCACTACACACCAGATAGAGATGTGCTGTTCACCTGCACAACTGCTAACATCTGGCTACCGCCAAGATTGGTTATCAATATCAGATCGATGGAAAACTATAATTAGGAAATATAAAAGTTGAGGAACAACTTCTATGAAATCTAATCATGAAAGTAAAGGAGTTACCAAGTGATACAAGTACATTAAAGGGCATACCAAAATCAATAATGTATCAGAATGAAGTTACAAAGCCATATTTAAAGTTCTAGTGTAACGTGGCATACAGCGGTAGCCGCGGGCGAGGCAGTCATCTCCAGCACCCCAGCACGTTACATGAAAATGGAGGTCCTGGTTGGGTGTGCCGACTTGTGCTGTGAGGGCCTTACGCCCATGCAGGCCGCATGTAACCAATGTTGCTGGTTTTCCAGGACCAGATGTTTCACAGTCAAAGAGAGAGACCACCATTCAAAAATAAACTCTTTAATGAACGGCAACTTGATCAGGGTTATATACAAAGGATAGCGGATACAAAGTCTTATGGATGCTTTCTTTACAGTATGAAGCATTTTCCACACAATATCCTACCTTTGTAGTGTACTCCAGGGCTTTCTATATCCATTGTTTCTTCCTACTTCACCACAACCCAGCTTTAATGCTTCAGTCCTGATTAATAAGTCTCTTTTACTTGTTCAGCGGTTCCGCATTCTATTTCTTCTACTTCTGGTGCCCTGGAACTCCCACTCGGGACCCTTCACTAGTCCAAGTCTCTTAGTCCTGTTTAAGCCCATTTTCTTTCAGCGTTACAAGCCCAAGGTGTCGTTGCTAGGTGTCCTCTCCTAGGACCCATCTCCGGGAGGTCACTATGTCTCTCTGTCACTTATCTTTAGGATCTCACTATCCCTTCTCTTCAGTCTTTTCTCACTCAGGGTTACCCTCCAATGCAGCACTGCTCATTTTGGACCTTTTTGTCCACTCACTTTGCACTCCAGACCCTATCTAACTTCCTAGCAGGAAGCAGTCACTTTTCCTTACACTAGTCCCTCCCACTGTGGGCTAGTCCCAACCGTTAACTCTTACTGTTCATATAGCCAAACTATACATATAATAACGCATTACACTATTCACATTACATCACAACATCACATTATATATTACACTTCACATTACACCACACAACATAATAACAATAAAACTTGCTTCTTCAAGGGGAAATCGTGATCAGCATGTCCATGCCCTTAAACTGGCACATAACTTATATTTAGCACATGATGCGGAATGATATATTAAAAATGTGATGTTTGTAAAAGGTTGTTTGCAACATTTATTTTAATCAGTCCCATTAAAGTTATGTAATGGTTGAAATGAACAATGCCCATACTCATGAAATGGTAAGTGTTCTGTTCTGTTTTTTGCCCTGTATCATTACAGAACTAACAGTCTACTGTGTGTTCCCAGTCTGATTTTTAATATTCTACAACTTTAATTTAATTCTGGACAGAACTTATCTAAAACAACAGAAATGCCGGCAGTGGAATATGATCACAGGCATTAGTTTTTCAAACTTGAGTGGAGTATTGAAATTACTTTTTATTATGTACATATTATTATGATTTACTCTACAATCATTTCTATTTTATATTAGTTTTTGCTTCATACATTTCTGTTCAATTTCACATTTGTCAAATGGCTCTGACGTTAGCAAAGCAGTTAACATATACTTCATCTGATATAGCTCTGCAGATGGGCGAACTTCATTGCCAAAGTCTATCATCAACACAACGTAGAAACACTTTTTATTAAATGCAGATTTTATAGGTCATGTATTTTTTATCAGTGGATACTTTAAAGGAAAAATTGATTAATTAAAGTATAGTGCCAAAGTTTTGCTTTAAGGGAGTACATAGTACAAGTAATAATAACTAATATTTAACTTTATAGTCTAGTCAATAAATTTCATACATGCCATTGTTTAGTTATGTACCCCTTAACCACGTCACGACATCTGGCATACATGTATGGCGAAAGTTGGAAATGGGTGTATGGCGCAGGATCAAAGGGTGAGCTCACCCATACTCGGCTGTGTGTTACAGCCAGGACCCGTCTCTAGCGATCGTTAAACTGTTAAAAGCCAATGTCAAACACTGACAGCGGTATTAACAATGTGCCAGCAGTGGGGCACATCATTTTATGTGCCCAACGGTGCGCCTGTGACGTGATTGCGCGCCGCTGATAGGTTGGTATGACAGCCAGGGGTCTATTTAAGACCTCCGTGCTTGTCATTACGGAGCTTCCTTGAAACCCATCCTGTGGCCAGGCTTCAAAGGAGAATGTAATTTTTACTATATGCAACAATATTGTGGTATGGTTGTATATAGCACAAGCGATCAGACGATCACAGGTTCAAGTCCCCTAAGGGGACTAACAAATACGGTGAAACGTAAAAAAAAGGTTTTAGTTCAAATCACCTCTCTTCTCCCCCAATAAAAATAACAAAAAAAATTACACATACGATGGGGGTACCCCCAAAAAACGAGAATTATTTTCTGTAGGCAAGTGGGTTGGCAGTGATGCCCTGTCCCGCTAGGTTCACTTACTTGACACTCTCCCTGCTCAGTTGGCCAAGTAGCATTCATGAGAAACCATTGCAGTGGACAGAGTGATTGTTTTCTCCAGCCCCTTCCCAACACTCTTGGTGATTTTGCGATGGCAAACTTTAAGTAGCAACATGCCAACATCAAATTCTATTTCCTGTTAAAGAAAACAGCGGCAGAAACAGTTTCAATGCTTTGGGAAGCTTATGGGAAAGAAGCTCAAAGTCAGGCAAGAATTTGAGTGGTTTGCCCGGTTCAGAAGTGGCAAAATGTCACTTAAAGATGAACCCTGTTAAGATCGCCCCTCAACATCCAGAACAAACGAAAATGTTCAAAAAGTGTGAGATGCCATCATGTTTGATTGTCGCAAAACAATCAATGAATTGGAGGAAATAATTGGAATTTCCTGGAGTTCATGCCAAAGAATCCTAACTGAAGATTTGAGCAGGAGGCGCATCGCATCAAAGTTTGTTCCATGACTGCTCCGATGACCAGAGGGAGAACCGTCTGAGAGTGTATCAGGAATTGAAAGAACAGGCACAAACTGACCATGATTTTTTGTCAAAAGTCATCACAAGGGATGAATCTTGGTGTTATGCCTATGATCCTGAAACAAAACAGCAGTCCAGCTAGTGCAAGACAGCTTCATCGCCCAGACCAAAAAAAGCACGGCAAGTGAAATCAAATTTTAAGTCCATGATGGTTTGTTTTTTCGACATCAAAGGAGTCATTCATGTTGAATTTGTTCCTCAGAGTGCAGTGAACCAACATTACTATCTGTAAGTGATGAAGCGATTGTGTTAGGCAGTGAGAAAAAGCTACATGAATTGTGGCAATCGGTTGACTGGCTGCTTCATTATGCAAGTCCATGCTATCTGATGGAGAAAAAAGAAGTGATGTGAAAGAGTTGCTGTGCCAGCTGATCCGATGAGCAGAGACATCGGGTGGTTATGACTGGCTCAGAAGATACCTCAGTGTAGCAGAGCCAGTATCGGCTGAATAAGAAGCAAAGATGGTCAGATGTGAGGACCCAGGAAGAGTCAGTGCCAGGGAGAAGCATGATATAAATGGAAGAGAAACCTGCCCAAAAAATCCAAAGTATGTATACTCTCCACCGTCAAGTAAGCAGTAAGCACAGTGAGGAATAGACAAGGTTCAAAGTCATGAAAGAGAGCAAAGAGTAGTTCTGCAGCAGGTGGGAGGCAGTACTAGCGTTTAATATCAGTGGACCAGCTGTCTGCCTCCTCCAGACAGCCGGTTCAAATGAGGCACAGGAGCAACATCAGTAGTGGAGAGGGTCAGCTGTGAGCAGGACCGCAGCTCAAAGTTGTGATTACTCATTGTCCGGTGCTGAGGGCAGACGCTGATCATTGCCAGCTTGTTGCCACTAGACTAAAGTCACAGGCTAAAATTGGGCATTACAATGATCCAACTATAATGTCTTCAGGATCTACACAGCTCCACCAAGTGGTGAGATGAATGTTGTGTCTCCTATGCCTAGTTTTAGTAGCAGCATGAAGGTTAACATTGATTTAATGGCTGGCTTTATGAAGGATATGTCTAATATGTTTTCAAGAGAAGCGATATCTACTTCAGCAGCTGGAGATTGGGTTAAAGAAATACTAATTGTTTACTTGTGGCTGCTAGGTGTTGGTAAGCCAGCCTCATCTGTTGATAATTTAGCACTTTTAGGTAAAGACATTGGCATGGTTGAAATAAGCCTTACCTTGTGAGTTGTTGTTGTTAGGTTATGATTTACAACTTTGTAAGGGAATGAAAAAGTGAACAGACACATATAACAGTGTTTCAAGCCGAGTATTTGTGGGCGAACACTGCCACCTGCTGATCAACAACAAAAAAGAGAAAGTGAAAGCAAATGAACTGTATTCGTAGGAACCTAATGGTGGGAACCTATGTTCCCACAGAAAGGGGATTGAGAAGACAGCAGGTAAGGTGATAGTTGTGTCGCAGTTACAAAATACAAAAGGTCTGGCCGGGCCAAGAAGGAGAGAGATGGCGCCAGAACCTGTACCAGGCAGGTCGTGTGGCTGCGAAGTGGGCTACAGCCACCATCGCCACAGAAGAGAGCGGTTAGATGCCAGAGAAAGCCTGAGCTATGAGGAAGATCCGTGCCCCGCACCAGTACAGGACCGTGACCAGTGCCAGTAGAAGACAGTAAGCAGTGCCAGTAGAAGACCGTAAGCAGCGCCAGTAGAAGATCAGATCTGAACCAGGCTCAGGAGACCATACAGCAGTAGCAGAAGACCATTCCTGTGGGCCGTTACTTCCAGCATAGATGTACAGTATAGGGTGTGGGTCGGGGCCGTGCTTCAGGGAACGGAGATGGTCAGTGCAACGAGTGCACTGTATACCGAGTGACTCATATATCTAGGACTTGAGGCCTAGCAAGAAATACCGGTGACCCCTGCTAGGGCCAGTGTAACGATCAGAGGAGCTTACGAGGACTACAACGGGGACGGGCCTAGTACTGAGAGTGGCACCCGTTAAGCTGAGACATAAAAGCTAAGCATGAGTCATCAACCGTTTTTTAACTGCTAGAGAAAAGGGACAGTATACATAAATAGAACGTTGCATAGATATTGTATTTAGTCGCATCGCTGTGTTCTGATAGTGTCATATTGTGTTGACCTTGCTACAGCTACCCCCAATATAATGCTTACTTTATATATACAGTTGTGCTCAAACGTTTACATACCCCGGCAGAATTTTTCCTTTCTTGGCCTTGTTTCAGAGAATATGAATGATAACAAAAAAACTTTTTCTCCACTCATGGTTATTGGTTGGGTGAAGCCATTTATTGTCAAACTACTGTGTTTTCTCTTTTTAAATCTTAATGACAACCAAAAACATCCAAATGATCCTGATCAAAAGTTCACATACCCTGGTGATTTTGGCCTGATAACTGTTTTATTGTTGTGTTACTTAAATTTACACTCCCTGCGTGGAGAAATCAAATCTTGAATTAAACTTCTGCCATACTCTCTGCGTGCTGTGTGCGGCATCCGAGCCTTTTAACATTTGTACCAAAATTCAGTGGTCAGGGCTGTTGTTGGGTTGAAAATGTAACATTTGATCACTTTCATAAGGAGGTTGTGTTGTTAGAAATAAGTTATAGAAAGAGTAAGTACTAGGTAGGATTGTTAGGATTGTTAGGCCTTTTACTGCTCCTCAGATTGACAATTTTAGACCGTGTCCTTAAAACCTCATTCAGACGTCCATTTTTCACGTAAGTGTTCTTTCCATGACTGTTACATACCCATTATAGTGGGCCTTATATGGGGCCTTTTACATGTACGTTGGTTTTTTTTTGCGAACCATGTGGCCATGCATAAATCACAGAGACAGGTCTATTTTTTCCGGGAAAAGGGATTGGAACCGTCCAATACAAATCTATTGGGTTTTGAAAATCACATGCAGCACACGGATGGCATCAGTGAACAGTCCATGTGTTGTCCATGATTAACATTGTAATGTATAGGAGAAGCTTTCTAATTTATGTACTTGTTTACCCATACGTGAAAATCACTGATGAAACACAGATGGTAAAAGATGGTAAAAACTGACATACGGACTAAGCACTGATGAAACTTGGAACCTAATAAGCACTGATGATTCTTGTACCATTTTTTTTTTTTACGTGACCAAAAACTGATATCTGAATAAGGCCTTGGAAATAGTGCTGAAGAAAGATGTTGGTTCTTTTAGGCTTCTTCATCATTTTTCATATCTGGTTAAGAATTAGTTGAATGATGAATTGTTGGTATACACATTTGATGAATGACTTGATACATTTTGGTCACAGTGCCTTATTAGCAGAAGCTGATATGCAGATACTGATATGTGTAGTGTTTTATTAGGTACATTTATTGAAATAGATTTATTTGACATTCTGTTAGTAAATGAAAAGACTGTATTGTTGCTCTTTGAAGCTTTAAAGAATTATGATTGATTGAGGAAGAATGGAGTTTAGACATCCTGTAGATAAATTAGATCGCGTCAGGTGTCTTTTAGTGTCTGTTGGCAAAGAGGAAGACTACTTTGAAAGTGATCCAATCTCTGCTAGTTTTGTTTAATTTTGGTACAAGAATAATCCCTATGGGTAGAGTCTTCTCAAAAAGTCTTTATTTTGCTAGAAGGCGTTTACAATCACTTATAGCACATATTAGATTACTGAGGCCTTTAAAGGATGGTTTAGGAGTTTGGCTAGTGTTGGTTTGAGCAAGATTAATGGACGAAGTTGCTGACAGCATGAATTTTTGGATAATGATTCCTCATGCTTATTCATAGTTACAGCATTCAATGTTGGTTATGGAGCCTTTTTTCGGAGGACAAATGAACGACGAAGTGTTGGCCTGATTTCTGGGTTGTACATAAATGAACTAAAAGTATAATATTATTAGAGTTGTTTCCTATAGTGATTGCCACAGTTGTTTGGGGTTAAGAAAATTGTGCTGCATTTGGATAGTAAAGGGGTTGTTGTTGCTATCAATACATTGACCTCCAAATGTGGGATGACTGCTAAATTGTTGAGACATTTGATCATGTGTTTCCTCAAATTGAATATTTGGCTAAATATAATATGTTTAAGGAAAGAAAAATTACGACTCTCATATTTCCTTTAAGTTACCAGAAGTAAAGCCATTATCTGGTTATTTTCCTGTTTAACAGTTGTTGGGTGTTGGTTTGGAAGTAAGAAGGCTGATTTCAATTGATCTGTTAAAGAATATTTGAGACATAGTGTTTAGGTGTGTTTTGATAATTTTGAAGTACATTAATTGAGAACTGCATATGTTTTAGCTTTTTTTGCAGCATTAAGATAAAATTGAATACTTTAGAGGGTTAAAATATGATTGGCGTTGAGACCGTTTGTCAATATATCTTTTCGAATGCAGAGAAATTGATCCCCATTAACTACATTCCAACTTAGCAGTGAAATTGGGAATATCAAGGCCTTACAGATGTTATGGGAAATGAGATTTTGCTTTGCTAAAATGTTTGCTTCTAAATGCTTCCTTTATTTTTTTCAGAAATACCATAGTTCCAAAATGACTGTGGTTAGGTAAAGAATCTGCCTTTCTTGAAAGAATAAGAAATCTCAACCATCATTGAGTGGTTTCACATATTGGCATGTGGACCTCAAAGGCTTTACATTTGGCTTCTATAGATGGTATATTGTACATTTGTTACATTTAGGGATTGATATTTTTAAATTATGCTTGCGGATGTCTGTAGAGAAATGGCTGTAAAGGTTTTGGGGGCCGTGTCTCTTTGATCTATGTATTTTGAGGTCTATTTGCCCAGAGAATGCTGCATGGGCATGGTCCAAGAGTTTGTTTTCAGTTCACTTTTGTTAATAGTATTAATAGTATGGTGATTAATATATTTTTTAGATTTATGTATTTATTGATAAGCCATTTATTATCATATTAAAAAAATTGGCTCACCCTTAAAGTGCAAGATTTTTGAATATTGGCTACCATGAAGAGTCTGGACACCAGAGGTCAGTGCACTGTATAGTGGCCGGTCTCAGGTACTTCAGCTCAGCTCCCAGTCATTTCATTTTGCATTGCAACAATAGACTGATCTAGTTATTTGCTTTGGCTAGAATTGCCGCTTTAGAAATGTTTATGCCATACATACCATGCACACAAAAAAAGACAATATACGTGATCTAATAATCAATTGTGCACATGTAATTTCCCAACAATTTATGGTATTCAATTTAAAAAATAAAATATGTATAAATGACTTAAAAAGCAAAAACACATTTAAAACAAATTGATTGAGTTATAAGAATGATTCCTCCCAAACTCACATTTACTTTTAGGATTCACTATGAAGTTTCAATTTCCTAACGTGTAAACATAGGTTTATTTGAGATCCCCCTCTGACCATAAGAGCTTACACTTTACAGGTGAAAGAGAGAGAAAACCCTGCTGACCATAAGAGCTTACTATACAGTTGAGTGAGAGAGAGGACACAGCTGACCATAAGAGATTACACTTTCCAGGTGAAACAGCGAGTGGACCACATTGACCATAAGAGCTTACACTCTACAGGAGAGAGAGAGAACCCTGCTGACCAAAAGAGCTTACACTTTACAGGCGAAAGAGAGAAAGGACCTCGCTGACCATAAGAGCTTACTCTACAATAAAGTGAGAGAGAGAGGACACTGCTGACCATAAAGGCTTACACTCCACAGGAGAGAGAGAAAGAGAGGACACTGCTGACCATAAGAGATTACACTTTCCAGGTGAAACAGAGAGTGGACCACATTGAACATAAGAGCTTACACTCTACGAGAAAGAGAGAACCCTGTTGACCATAAGAGCTTACACTTTACAGGCGAAAGAGAGAAAGGACCTCACTGACCATAAGAGCTTACACTTTACAGGCGAAAGAGAGGAGTGCAAAGTGGGTGGGAATTGAAAGTGTGATAGTGGTTATTAACCCTTCTGTGTACCCTCTGCTATCGGTGAACCATCAATTGGGTGAATATCTGCAGAATTTGACACACTGGTTTTTGCTTTCTGAGCATTCCTCAGTAAACTGGATGTAAAAGCTACTGGGTAACCTGTCGTAAGTGACAGAGATATTTATTTCAGGTTAAGGGGAGATATAGCTTGACAGCAGTTACATCACATTGTAGAGCTAAGTTCAGAACTTAGGTACTTCAATATAACTCCTTCCTGCTCCTCCAATTTTCATTTTTGGCATTTTTTTCCTTCCCTTCTTCCAAGATTCAAATTTTTTTATTTTTACCTAGCCATATGGGGGCTTACTTTTTGTGGGAAGAGTTGTAGCTTTGAAACACACCATCCATTTTACTATATAATGTCCTGAACAACAAAAAAAAGTTTGGTGAAATGGTGAAGGATAAACATGTCATTTTTTTTTTTTGGGGGGGGGGGTCATCGCATTCAGTGTGTGGTGAAATTGACCTGACAATATAAATATTTAAGTTAGTTTTTTAGATTTTAGTGATTTAAAAAATTCTAAATTTCATAAAAAGAAAAATATATTTTTTTTTGTCTGCATTTTATGAGATCCGTAGCTTATTTATTTTTCTATGGAGCTGTATGAGAGCTTGTTTTTTGCTTGATTAGCTGAGGTACAATTTGGGGAACATACCACGTTTTGAATGCTTTTTTGAGCGCGGAAATGTGGTGCTTTGATTTTTTTTTCTTTACATAATTTGCCATATGAATTAACTGTTGTATATTTTGATACATCAGACTATTGCGAACTTGGCGAAACCAAATATGTTTTTTTTTTTGTATTTGGAACTGTGTGTGGGGGGTGATTTAAACTTTTATGCTTTTTTATTTAAGATTTTTAAATACTTTTTTATTTTTTACTTTTTTTATTTTATTTTTTTTTAGGTTATTATAACATGTGTTCTTACGTGTAGAAACTAATCAAAACCACACTGTCATGATTCCGCCTACTGGTGTGTCTAGAAGCAGTGAGTGACCGTTTAGACATCTAATCTAGGACAGGGTTGTGCTGAGCTTTCAGTATGGTGATGGGCAACTCAGCCCGCCAATCGGAGGCTGGGGCGTGCTGAGCTGTCAATTTGTTGAGTGACAGTTCAGCTGTCCAATCAGGGCCAGGACATGCCATGGCTTCCTGCATATGTTTGAAATTCGAGTGATTACCTGGCTATTTAGCTAGCTCTCTGCCTCCAATTACTGCAAGTTGTGTGTGTGCTTGCTCTGCACTCTGTGTTCCTGTATTTGATCTTTATTGCCCAATCTTGGACCTTCAGAGTTATTTAGAGAAATTTATTCTAAATGTCTCAAAAGGTCAGAAATCATGTAGGGACATAATAATCAACATGATTTTGTATGTGTCCTAGGTTATGTAATGCCTTTTTAGAATTGTGTTAATAAAGGTTAATTTTTATTATTAGATTTCCAACATTGGACCTTGCCTTTGACCACCCGTTTGCCTTGCCCTTTTATCTTGATCCTCTTCCTTGGACTGTGACTTGACTATGCCTTTGCTTTACCCCTTTGTTTATGACAAGCCCTCTTGGTATCTGACCCCGCATCTGTTGACTACCCTAGCGTCGCACATACAGTTTACTGCTTTTTATAAAGTTTAGAAAAAAGTTATAAATTAAACTGCCCGTTTTTCATCCATTGTACCTTCAACAGCCCCCAACACAATATGATGCCCGCACCGCCCCCCACACAGTATGATGTCCGCAGACAGCTCCCCGTAGAGCATGATGTTCACAGTCGCACACACCTCTCCCCGCCCACACTATGATGCCCCCATAGCTCCCCTCACAGTATGATGAAAACCAAGCCCCCACAACTAGGTACAAAATATTATGCCTCCAGTTTCACCTCACAAGTCCTGACTGACAAAAAAAAACCTACCCGTTCCCCGTTACACTGCTCTGTGCAGAATGTGGACTGAGGCTCTTTGCAGTAGATGCAATGTAGTGATGTCATCACGCCTGCTGTGCTGAGAGTCATAGGAACAAGCTGAATCAAGGAACAGGGAGCCGATGGCTGATCCATCATTGCTTTCAACTGAGGATGCAAATCCACTGAAATCGAGGAGTGGAGGGAATTGTAGTGCCGTGGATGTTGGTAAAGGGTTAAATTTAATATGAACAATTCCCTAATACAATGTTATTATTAAAGTCGCTTAAAGTGAGTTAAAGGGGTTATCCAACCTTTATGAAATAATGGCTTATCCTTATGATAAGATGCAAAAAATGGCAGCACTCCAAAATTCAAGTAAAAAAGAAAAAGTTGTACCTTTACTAAGCCATGTGGTTACAGCCTTATCCTTATTATAAGACTTCAATATTAGATTGATGGGGGTCCATTAGGCACTCCCACCAATTAGCTGTTTAAAGAGGCTACGGTGAATGGAACTACACATGAGCACCACAGCCTCTTCATACAGATGATCGGAGGGGTTGCTGGGGCACCACAAAGGGTTGTAATGCAGCAGCTTGCTAGCATTACTGTAAATGGTCCAGGATGTGTTTACCGGACCATGTACCTTCCCCTTTAACTGACTGGTCACATGACCGTGACATCACACAGGTCCTGATGCACACAGTTAAGGTCCTGTCAGTATGTGTATGTGTGTGTGTATGTGTGTGTGTGTGTGTGTGTGTGTGTGTGTGTGTGTGTGTGTGTGTGTGCACGGGATGCATATATAAACCCTGCTTAATTTGAGACAGGTGTGTTCGGTGTGAGGCCTGTGCTCCGTGTGTTTGGGACACCGTTTGTGAGAGGCCTAGTGAGGCCGAGTGAAGCCTGGCAGCCTGAAAGGCAAAGACTGGATCCTGTGCGGATGCTAGTGGCCTTGGAAGGCAGCGGCTTTTGGAGTGAAGCCTGGTACCTGAAAGGTCGAGCCTGGATCCTGTGTGGATGTCAGTGGCCTTTGAGGGAACGATGGCTGGAGACCCCCACCTGGGAAGCCGCAGAGCCACAGTGGTGGCAGAGTAACGGACTGAGACAGCTAAACCCGGCAAAGGTAATACCCTGTGTTATATGGACATTGCTATGTTATTACCTTGCTGAAGGCTGTACCTGGAGCAAGTAGGCCGGTGTGCCACTTGGCTCGTGAATATTATATATATGTGTGTCGGCGTGCCACGGAGTTGGACCCGGTCATATGCGGTTTATGATGAGATAATAAACCAATGAATTGTGAAATAACGGAAAGACATTGCACGTGTGCATCGATTGTCGCAGCGAAGCGAGTATTCCCCATTATGATGTCTAGCGCTGCCTTACATATGGTTCGAGAGTGCGGGCAATGGCAGCCCGGTTGCTAGCGGCAACTACAACCCGGTTGCTAGCGTTAACGGCACAGGACGACGAGTGTGGATAAAGTATCTTGCGTCAACTCGGCGGTGTTGCGAAGATTGGCGTCGCACTCAAACCTGGTTTGCTGTGGCTCGGCGGGGCTCACGAAGTTTAAAGCATCTTGCGGCAACTCGGCGGGGTTGCGAAGATTATCGTCGCACTCAAACCTGGTTTGCGGTGTCTCGGTGGGGCCACGAATATTTTTCCGGGAGAGCGGTGAAGTGCTAGTGTGAACAGCGTACCGCGATGGCTGTGAGCAAAGCAGCAGATCTGTCTGGAGCTGTTGAAGGGCCGGTTGGGACCGGAGCAGGTAATTGGGAAACTTTTACTGGACATGGTGCAGGAACCGCAGGAGCTGTGGGCACCATATGGAATGGCGGCAGTGGACCATTCTGTGGACTCTCCGGGGGCGCCAGTGTTGTCCCAGAGTACCCGGGGAGGTGGTAAGAGATGTTGTGAACTGAGTCCTAAGACTACTGCTGATTTTTTGTGTAAAAATTACCCCGCCGGTGTGGTTGTTAAAAAGGGGGTGGAGTCTAAAAAAGGGGCGGATTTTCACAAGAGTGTGGAGTGTAGAAAACTGAAAATTGTTACTGGTGGTGGGTTGGTGCCTCCTAAAAATGACAATGTGACCGTTGATAACGGGGTAACTCCAGTAGAAGGGGGTGACGTCAAAGTGGGAGGTGACCTGTTAGTCCACAACACCATGGGGAGTGACACAGACCCCGTAGCTGACGGTGACACTATGAAAGTAGAAGGAGAGGTCAGTCAGGAGGGGCTAGACGAGGTGAGAGAGTCCCCATCTCGTAGACGGCGCAAGGGCCACAAAAAGGTTGCTCCTGTAGACTTGGCTGAAAATAAAAATAAAGAGAGGGTAGTACTGTGTGCCTTTGCTTCAAGTGTGGATCCTCCATTAGAGGTAGAAGAGGAGGTGACGTTGCCAGTAGCAACCTCCGGTACGGTACCGAGCCAGAAGGATCTGACAGCCCTGAAAGAGGAGGCGGCCAGTCGTGACCAAGAGCTGGAGCCTATCGGCCAGCAGGGTCAGAGTGACGGGCAGCAATTATGTGAAAACCTGGGGAACGTGTCCTCAGACCAGTTGATCCTGGAGTCTGAACAGCAGAAAATACACCAGCTTGTGAAGAACTTACAGCAAGATCTAAAGGGAAGCAACGAGGAAATTAACCAGTGGAAGGAAATGTTCTACGCAATTAAGGAGGACCGCCGCAAAATCCAGGAAGAGGTTTTGCAGTTGAAGCTTGAGAAGGAGGCGCGGCAGAATGGTGTTTCTGGACGTGAACAAATCCTAGAACGACTGCGCAAACAGCTCAACCAGGAGCTGTGTGACTCCAAGAAGGAGTGTGTTGAACGCAGTAGGGAACTGCAACAGAGTAAGAGGGATTATGAGGATCTCCTCAAGGTGAAGAAAAAACTAGAGGAGGATAAGGCGGGTGCAGAGCAAGTGCGCCAAGTGGTTGAGACCGAAACGTCTCGGTACAAGTGCCTCGTAGATGTACCCGAGGACTTGAGGGAAGAATGCACCCGTGAGTTCGTGCATGAGGAGTTTAAGAAAGCCGTGGGAGCCTGTAAGGTGTACCTGACCTCAGAAGCTAAACAGCTGGTGGTCCTGTCCACAACCGAAGTCACAGTGAAGAGGGTGGCTATCCTAAGTGACATGCACTGGCGATGTATTCGCATGAAGCGGTTTCTCCGGTTGAAGACGGAACAAGCCGTTAGACAACTGGAGCTTAGGAGAAAAGCTCACAGTATGCGTGAAGAGGTCATCCGGGTGCCTCATGTTCTGGTGAGAAAGCTTATTGGGAGAAGCGGTCGAGCCATGCAGATGATGGTCAAGAAGTCTGGTGTGGTGAAAGTAAGCAGTCCACGTGATCATCAGGACTGGATACCAGACGAAGACGGCATGGTGTCCCTCTCTGCTGTAGGAACAGAAGAAAGCCTAGAATATATACGCATGCTGATTGAGTACCGAGTGACCTACCTGCAGGAGGTAGAACAATTGAATCTCGCTAGACTGCGAGTAGATAGACAGCATCATCTGAGCAGCAGAAGATGGAAGCCGTCTAGGAATAGTGAGACCCGACAGAGAAAGGGCCCCCTAAATAACAGAACAGCTACAGCTGAAGTTAGGGACCTTTCAAGATGTCCTGAGAGTAGTGGGCGTGGGTTTAGAGGTAGTGAGACCTCCAGTAACTCAGGTTTGAGCAGCCCATACAAACGACCCAATAAAAGGACGGGACAGTACGGAGTCGAACCGGACCTTAGATACCAGGGCATGTGAGTCGCGCTGCTGTATTGACCGCTGGGAGCGGGGAAGACCTGACAGGGTTTCGATTGACCGCTGGGAGCGGGGGAGACCTGACAAGGTTACGACTGACCACTGGGAGCGGGGGAGACCTGACAAGGTTACGACCCGGAAAGGTGGCCTGACAAATGGTAGGTCCCTAAGGAATGGGCTAATGTCATTGACTAAGGTTCCAGGGGCTGAGTAGCACAATTGTAAAGTACATGGTCTCTATGTGTGCTGGGGGTTATAATGTTATTGTGTATATTATGTGTTCAACCCCACAAGTTTGAACAGAGGGGGGGATATGTAATGCAGCAGCTTGCTAGCATTACTGTAAATGGTCCAGGATGTGTTTACCGGACCATGTACCTTCCCCTTTAACTGACTTGTCACATGACTGTGACATCACACAGGTCCTGATGCACACAGTTAAGGTCCTGTGTGTGTGTGTGTGTGTGTGTGTGTGTGTGTGTGTGTGTGTGTGTGTGTGTGTGCGCACGGGATGCATATATAAACCTTGCTTAATTTGAGACAGGTGTGTTCGGTGTGAGGCCTGTGATCCGTGTGTTTGGGACACCGTTTGTGAGAGGCCTAGTGAGGCCGAGTGAAGCCTGGCAGCCTGAAAGGCAAAGACTGGATCCTGTTCGGATGCTAGTGGCCTTGGAAGGCAGCGGCTTTTGGAGTGAAGCCTGGTACCTGAAAGGTCGAGCCTGGATCCTGTGTGGATGTCAGTGGCCTTTGAGGGAACGATGGCTGGAGACCCCCACCTGGGAAGCCGCAGAGCCACAGTGGTGGCAGAGTAATGGACTGAGACAGCTAAACCCGGCAAAGGTAATACCCTGCGTTATATGGACATTGCTATGTTATTACCTTGCTGAAGGCTGTACCTGGAGCAAGTGGGCCGGTGTGCCACTTGGCTCGTGAATATTATATATATGTGTGTCGGCGTGCCACGGAGTTGGACCCGGTCATATGCGGTTTATGATGAGATAATAAACCAATGAATTGTGAAATAACGGAAAGACATTGCACGTGTGCATCGATTGTCGCAGCGAAGCGAGTATTCCCCATTATGATGTCTAGCGCTGCCTTACAGGGTGCATTTGAATAACAACATTAGAATAGGGAACTACCCATAATGCAAAAACCTCTAAGTCATATTTTAAGTACAACACGTGAATTAGAAGGTAGAAACGCTGGCACAGCTGCCACACCTGTGCAACTTAGAAGTTTTCACATAGGGCAAATAGTCCAGCGGGCAACCAAATATGGGGGTGCTCAGTCCACAAAGGCAACCGAATATTACGTTTAGAAGAAGTAGGAATATCAAAGATACAATAGTTAAAGGAAGAATGACACAAAGCAACAGAACGGACTGGTTGAGCAAAAATGAACCGAAAGGCAATCACTGTATAGACACTGCAATTTTTGTAAATATATGTATTGTGGCAACCAGATTATTCTAGGCAGTTATACTCAAACAATCATTTTTTTACTTGCCAAATTAAATACCTGGTTTATGCTGTCATCTGCGATTGTAGGAGAGTTTACATAGGTAAAACTATTCGCCCAATGTGGAAACACTTCAGTGAACATATACTTTTTTTTAGCTCCAGGGAAATGTTCTACTAGACTTGTTGCTCACATGAGACAGGAGCACTATAGAGAGATCCCAGGTGTATGTGTTTTTTGGATTTGCATTTTGAACCAGTACCTACAGTACATTGAGTGGAGACCGAAATAATTTGATACTCAAGAAAGAGATGTCTTTCATTCGGAAACGGAAGTTTTAGGGCCTATTGGGTTAAATGTGTAGCATACCTGGCGGCGTTCTTGCATGGTGTTCCATCTCTCATCATGCAAGATCGCAAACTTCTTCTCCCGCCCAGCTTCCTGGTCTGGCTTCTTTCCTTGTGCTCTGCTCTGCTCCACTTTGGCTGCATAGGGCGACGCCCGCTGAACTTCCTGTTTCTTGTACCTGCTGCGGACACGCCCCTGTTGCACCTTCAGCCTATTGGTGTCCATCTTTGGGTATTTATATCACCTTCTTCCTCAAGATGGCGCCTGAGCATTGTGTCCTGTCAGTCGGCTTTTTGTCTCTGACGTGCCAGGTTCTATCCTGTTTTCCAGTTCTGTGTCTGAACTGTGGTCTGTTCTTGTGAACACGCTTCTTGCCTGTTCTTTCGCCTTCTAGGGGCCTTATTCCTAGATCTGCCTGTCTGTGCCTTGCGGTATCTGTTCCCGTCTGAACAGAGTCCTGTTTGTGTCTCTGCCTTGCGGCATCTGTTCCCGTCTGAACAGAGTCCTGTTTGTGTCCCTGCCTTGCGGTATCTGTTCCCGTCTGAACAGAGTCCTGTTTGTGTTCCTGCCTTGCTGTCTCTGTTCCCGTTCCTCTGTTCCCTGTTGTCTGTGCCTCGTTTCTACTTTAACCTTGTCTCCCTTTTCCCTCTATGTCTGTTTTCTGCGTCTTTCTGCAGAGTCTGAACCCGCTCCTAAATTCCTCCTCGTCGTCTCTGTACCTCTGTTGTGAATTTAGTGTACGCTCGCTACTTCTATGTAAGTACTGTGCGTGCTTCTGGTTCTGCCTTTCCTTCTCCGTCTGTTCTTTGTGAACAGAGTCCTATCCCCTTGCCTTGTTTTCCGCTCTGCGGTGTCCGCTCTGCTCCTGCTTAGCTTGCCGCTCTTGCGGTTTCTGCTCTGCTCCTGCCTTGTTTACCGCTCTGCGGTGTCCGCTCTGCTCCTGCTTAGCTTGCCGCTCTTGCGGTTTCTGCTCTGCTCCTGCCTTGTTTTCCGCTCTGCGGTGTCCGCTCTGCTCCTGCTTAGCTTGCCGCTCTTGCGGTTTCTGCTCTGCTCCTGCCTTGTTTACCGCTCTGTGGTGTCCGCTCTGCTCCTGCCTTGCTTGCCGCTCCTGCGGTTTCTGCTCTGCTCTTATCTTGCTTACTGCTTCTGCGGTTTCCGCCCTGCCCTGCTTCTGCCCGCTGCTCCGGCAGTCCTGTCCTGCCCTGCTTGTGCTCGCTGCTCCTGCAGCCCCGTCCTGCTCTGTTCTTGCCCACCGCTTCGGGCGTTCCCTCTCTGCTGTGGTTGTCTACCGCATCTGCGGTTCTGTGACCCAGTCTGTACTGGGTCTTAACCTCTCTGTGCTCCAGCCCGTCCTTTCGGCCTGTACCTCCCTGCCTGCTTACTCGCCTGCATCCACCCATCTGCATACCTGCCGTGTTTGCTTACATCCACCAGTCTGTGCCAGCCTAACCTGCCTGTTCCAGTAATCCCAGTGTGGGTCAACCCCCGTGTCCGGAGTTTGACCTGGAGTAGCACCTGGTCCCTCTGCCCGGTTTCTCCCTGGTGCACTGGCATCGTATGCCGTCGTGCCACCTTGGTCGGATCGGCCAGATACTTAGTCACGCCCCTCCAGGCACTCTCCGGTCCATGGTCCAGTGGAACCACAACACCCGCACACGCCAGTCAGTCCGGGCGTGTGCATAACAAAATGATAGGAGTGATTTGAGTCCATTTCTATACAAAATTGTTTTATAGTGCTTTTTAATGTTTTTGTTATTTTTTTGTTTTTTCTTATTTCACTAATATGTTAATTATGCTGGGCACAGAGTATATAAGGTGTGTGTACCTGATGATGTAAGAGCCGGAAGAAGCGTAGGTTACGCGAAACAGCTGTCGCTCATTCATTCCTTATGTCTCTACTCCTCATGAAACGGCCAAATAAAGTGCTGCTATTTCACAAACCAGTCCTTTTCTACTCCCTCTTTTTTTATCATATTTTAAGTATCTTCTATCCAGGGATTTAGGATCTGTACATGAAGACGGTTGGCTTGTAAACCTTCTCTTTCCTTTGGACGTTCATGTTCTTTTACAAATGCTATGTTGCTCTCATTGCGATCACATTAGGTAACACGGTAAGTCTGCTTCATGTGTCGTCTTCGTTAACACTTTGCCATTATGACTATATTTCGTCGATCGCATTATTTAGCACTTATTCACAGTAAACTGCAATTTTCAAAATATCCTCCATTGCTGTACTTTAACTAAATCCCTAGCCACTATATTATACCGCCTGAATGTCGACTGAGTTGCTGATTTTTGTGTCATCTGCAAAAATGCAAACTTTTCCCTCTAGACCATCTGTCACTTGTGCTGCTGTAACATCATGGTATGTGGGAATATTCTGTATGCACCAAATTATATTACAAACTATGAAGATATTTTTTTTCACACCACATTTTGCTACTGGCACGTAAAAATCTGTTCATTATTTGCCAAATTAATGCAAACTAGAGTAACACATACAGCAAAGAAACTCAATTTACAAGAAGAGGTGCATATTTCACTGGGAAAGGCCAGAAAAATACGGCTCGCTACATCAACACATAAAATGTGTTTATAAGTGGGGCTCCAGAGAACGGAGCATGAGCGGCACCTAGTGGACACACGGAGCACTGCAAGCCCTACATCAATTTATTTTATCGGTTTAAGCATTAAATGATTAGTCATTCTTGGTCACACAGATTCATGAATGAGCAAGTTCCTAATTAGAGATCAGTACAGACAGTAAATAGATTCTTTATACTATGTCAGTGCATTTGTCTGTTGTACGTTCAGCAAATAATTAACACCATTTTTTTCGTTCCTGAGCCAAATGTGGGCTGCAAATAGTTAAGTGATTAACAAAAGTCACACTTCAATGTGAAAATGCATATTAAATGGCGGTCAGAAATATTTTAGCAAAAAAAAGAGTTCTAATAGTGAGATGACATGATAGTTTCTGCTTAGTGTGTAGCGGGAAGGCACATTGTATACAGTGGTGGCCAAAAGTATTGGCACCCCTGCAATTCTGTCAGATAATACTCAGTTTCTTCCTGAAAATGATTGCAATCACAAATTCTTTGGTATTATTATCATCATTTAATATGTCTTCAATGAAAAAACACAAAAAGAATTTTGCTAAAGCCAAATTGGATATAATTCCACACCAAACCTAAAAAGGGGGTGGACAAAAGTATTGGCACTGTTTGAAAAATCATGTGATGCTTCTCTAATTCGTGTAATTAACAGCACCTGTAACTTACCTGTGGCACCTAACAGGTGTTGGTAATAACTAAATCACACTTGCAGCCAGTTAACATGGATTTAAGTTGACTCAACCTCTGTCCCGTGTCCTTGTGTGTACCACATTGAGCATGGAGAAAAGAAAGAAGACCAAAGAACTGTCTGAGGACTTGAGAAACCAAATTGTGAGGAAGCATGAGCAATCTCAAGGCTACAAGTCCATCTCCAAAGACCTGAATGTTCCTGTGTCTTCCGTGCGCAGTGTCATCAAGAAGTTTAAAGCCCATGGCACTGTGGCTAACCTCCCTAGATGTGGACGGAAAAGAAAAATTGACGAGAGATTTCAACGCAAGATTGTGCAGATGGTGGATAAAGAACCTCGACTAACATCCAAACAAGTTCAAGCTGCCCTGCAGTCCGAGGGTACCACAGTGTTAACCCGTACTATCCATCGGCGTCTGAATGAAAAGGGACTGTATGGTAGGATACCCAGGAAGACCCCATTTCTTACCCCGAAACATAAAAAAGCCAGGCTGGAGTTTGCCAAAACTTACCTGAGAAAGCCTAAAACGTTTTGGAAGAATGTTGTCTGGTCAGATGAGACAAAAGTAGAGCTTTTTGGGAAAAAGCATCAGCATAGAGTGTACAGGAAAAAAAAAGAGGCATTCAAAGAAAAGAACACGGTCCCTACAGTCAAACATGGCGGAGGTTCCCTGATGTTTTGGGGTTGCTTTGCTGCCTCTGGCACTGGACTGCTTGACCGTGTGCATGGCATTATGAAGTCTGAAGACTACCAGCAAATTTTGCAGCATAATGTAGGGCCCAGTGTGAGAAAGCTGGGTCTCCCTCTGAGGTCATGGGTCTTCCAGCAGGACAATGACCCAAAACACACTTCCAAAAGCACTATAAAATGGTTTGAGAGAAAGCACTGGAGACTTCTAAGGTGGCCAGCAATGAGTCCAGACCTGAATCCCATAGAACACCTGTGGAGAGATCTCAAAATGGCAGTATGGAGAAGGCACCCTTCAAATATCAGGGACCTGGAGCAGTTTGCCAAAGAAGAATGGTCTACAATTCCAGCAGAGCATTGTAAGAAACTCATTGATGGTTACCGGAAGCGGTTGTTCGCAGTTATTTTGGCTAAAGGTTGTGCAACCAAGTATTAGGCTGAGGGTGCCAATACTTTTGTCTGGCCCATTTTTGGAGTTTTGTGTGAAATGATCAATGATTTGATTTTTGCTTCATTCTCTTTCGTGTTTTTTCCTTGCAAGCAAATTAAATGAAGATAATAAGACCAAAGAATTTGTGATTGCAATCATTTTCAGGAAGAAACTGAGTATTATCTGACAGAATTGCAGGGGTGCCAATACTTTTGGCCACCACTGTATAATGGTAATAGCCGGTGCAGCTTTTGGTGAAGACCGCTACCTCACTACCGCTGTCAACAGTATCACACGGGTGGCGGAATTTAGACGGACAGCAGAAAAATTCCTCTGCTTTCTGTGATAGCGGTTTACTGGATTCAGTTGTATCCACTTCTCAGCGGCGGGCAGGACTACATCGGTATAATAGCATGGATGTGCATGTGCACAAGAGCATACATATTCACCGTCAGCAAATATCATTACAATTGTGAGGAATTAAAATATACAATCTATCAAAAAGCTGGATCATTTATCATTTATAGAGCTATAAAGCTTTCTTTACATAAAACTGCAAAAACATATTTAAAAGGGAAAACAAGTAGCCAGTCACAAGTGGTTAAAGTTGTGACAAGTAAACAAGTCACCAAACCAAAGACAGACAAAGTATCCATACCTACATCTCAGAGAGGATGACCGTTCCTTGTTTCTATCAAGCAATGGTCCAAAGAGCCACCCTCTGTGTCTGGGTCAATCTAAAAAAAATCTCATCGATTACTTCTTGATCATGGAAAGCCTTCTTAACACAGTTGTATCTTTCACCTTACTTTCCCTCTTCACAATATATGGAAGTATTGAACAGTTCACAATATGGCTCCTCCTGTCTTCCTCCTTCACAATCACTAAATCTCTCTTCACAATCTAAATGTCATAACCATTTACTTAATCCAGAGCACAGTAATGTCATTACTGTCACCATATTAATCATTCTTAAGGTATTATCTGTCACCTGGCATTGCTTTATCATTAGTGTCTTTGGAAATAAATATTTATGCACACCAGGGGTGGGGAACATTATTTTCTGCCAAGGGTCATTTGGATATTTATCAGAGCAGCACAAAATTATCAACTTGAAATTTATCTTGCTATATTTGGTCAAACAGTTAGTTACCATATTTTTCAGACTATAAGACGCACTTTTTTCCTTCAAAATTTTGGAGGAAAGTGGGGGGTGCATCTTATAGTGCAAATATAACATGGCTGCTGTGGGTGTCTGAATATATATGGCTGTGGGTGGTGGGTGAGCGTCAGCATGGGCTCAGCAGGGCACAGGAGGCAGCAGCCTCCTGCTGCAGCCTACGCTGTGCCATCCTGGTATGCATGGCACCCCTCATCCTGGTATGCTAGGCACCCCTCATCCGGGTATGCATGGCACCCCTCATCCTGGTATGCATGGCACCCCTGATTCCCATCCTGGTATGCATGGCACCCCTGATTCCCATCCTGGTATGCATGGCACCCCTGATTCCCATCCTGGTATGCATGGCACCCCTGATTCCGATCCTGGTATGCATGGCACCCCTGATCCCCATCCTGGTATGCATGGCACCCCTGATCCCCATCCTGGTATGCATAGCAAGGATGATTCTGAGAAAGGTCAGGAATCAGTCCAGAGCTACGCGGGAGGACCTGGTCAATGACCTGAAGAGAGCTGGAACCACAGTCTCAAACATTACCATTAGTAACACACTACGCTGTCATGGATTAAAATCTTGAAAGGCACGCAAGGTCCCTCTGCTCATGCCGGCACATGTTCAGGCCCGTTTGAAGTTCGCCAGTCACTATTTGGATGATCCAATCGAGGCATGGGAGAAGGTCATGTGGCCAGTTGAGACCAAAATAGAACTTTTTTTTATCAACTCTACTCGCCGTGTTTGGAGGAAGAAGAAGGATGAGTACAACCCCAAAAACATCTTCCCAACCGTGAAGCATGGTATGGGAAACATCATACTTTGGGGGTGCTTTTCTGCAAAGGGGACAGGACGACTGCACCGTATTGAATGGAGGATGGATGGGGTCATGTATCACAAGATTTTGGCCAACGAACTCCTTCTCTCAGTAATAGAATTAAAGATGGGTCATGGCTGGGTCTTCCATCATGACAATGACCTGAAACACACAGTCAGGGTAACTAAGGAGTGGCTCCATAAGAAGCATTTCAAGGTCCTGGAGTGGCCTAGCCAATCTCCAGACCGGAACCCAATAGAAAATCTTTGGAGGGAACTGAAACTCAATGTTGCCCAGTGACAACCCCGAAACCTGAAAGATCTGGCGAATATCTGTATGGAGAAATAGGCCAAAATCCCAGCTGCAGTATGTGCAGACTTGGTCAAGAACTACGGAAAACATCTGACCTCTGTAATTGCAAACAAAGGTTTCTGTACCAAATATTAAGTTCTGTTTTTCTTTTTTTTCTATTGTATAAAATACCTATTTCAAGCAATAAAATGCAAATTAATTATGTAAAAATCATACAATGTGATTTCCTGGATTTTTTGTTAAGATTCTGTCTCTCACAGGTGAAGTGTGCCTACAATAAAAATTACAGACGTCTCCATTCTTTGTAGGTGGGAAAACTTGCAAAATCGGCAGTGTATCAAATACTTATTTTCCCCATTTTACATTAAATAGAAGACACTGAGTCACTAGCTGGCACTGGAAACATTGTGGCTCACACTATATGTAGGTACTCTAATCCAGGAGGCACACTAGTACTGAAATTACCATAACATAATATCTAGAGTAGATGTGGTCTACATTTTTAATCCAGATCTTTACTGCTGATGTTTTCATGGTGTGGACCCCAGATGAAGTCGTTTTTGAAGCCTGTTACTTCAGTATTGTATATGTGATATTTATTATGATTTCTTATTATAGCGTTCAGGACTCTGATGACCATCACTGGGTTAAGCCCCCGTCTCACATAGCGATATCGCTAGCGATGTCGCTGCTGAGTCACGGTTTTGGTGACTCACCAGCGACCTCACCAGCGATGTCGCTGTGTGTGACACTTTGCAACGATCAGGCCCCTGCTGTGAGGTCGCTGATCGTTGCAAAGTGTCCTGGACCATTTTTTGGTCGTTGCCCTCCCGCTGGTCAGCACACATCGCTGTGTGTGACCAGCGGGACCAACGATCTGGCTGGTAACTATGGTAAACATCGGGTTACTAGGGGCACGCGCGCACTTAGTAACCCGCTGTTTACCATGGATACCACTCTGCTATTGTGCGCGGAGGCTCCCGCGCACCGTAGCAGAGTGGTATCCATGGTAAACAGCGGATTACTAGGGGCACACGTGCACTTAGTAACCCGATGTTTACCATAGTTACCAGCCTGCTCCTGCTTGCAGCAGGCTGGTAACGGGAGCAGGACATCGTGGAACGATTCTTTCCACGATATCGCTGCTCCCCTGATCGTTGGTGAGCCTGCCTGTTTGACAGCTCACCAGCGATGTATTAGCGATGCAGCAACGATCCCTGACAGGTCGTATTGTTGTCGGGATCGCTGCTGCATCGCTTAGTGTGACGGGGCCCTTAGAATAATAAAATCAGAGTTAACTCACCCTCCCTTATTCAACATCTCCAAACCTGTTCCTGTCTTTGTTTACTGGCTGCAGTGGTGACATAGTAACATAGTAACATAGTTTGTAAAGCCGAATAAAGACTTGCGTCCATCAAGTTCGACCTGTTAGTTCTGTAATTGCTAAAGTTGATCCAGAGGAGGGCAAAAACCCCAAATGATTTAGCCAATCTTCACCTGAGGAAAAATTCCCTCCCGACTCTGAAACCAGCAGTCAGAATAAATCCCTGTATCAACCTACTATTTTATTTTATTTTTAAGTATATGCTGAAATCTGCCTGGTATCTAGAAATGCATCCAGTCCCCGCTTGAACTGGTGTAGTGAATCTGACATCACCGTCTCCTCACTCAGTGAATTCCATATTCTCACTGCTCTTACCGTAAAGAACCCCTTCCTATGCTGGTGCTGAAACCTTTTCTCTTCCAGTCTTAGTGAATGCCCTCTTGTTACCGTAATATCCCTCCTTTTGAACAAATCCCGGGCAAGATCTCTATACTGTCCCCTAACATATTTGTACACATTTATTATGTCCCCCCTCAACCTTCTCTTTTCCAGGCTGAATAGTCCTAGTTTTGCCAACCTCTCTGGGTATTGCAGTCCCTCCATTCCCTTTATTAATTTTGTTGCCCTCCTTTGTACCTTTTCAAGCTCATTTATATCCTTTCTATATATTGGGGCCCATAACTGAGCACAGTATTCCAAGTGTGGTCTGACCAGTGCTTTGTACAGTGGAAGAACAATGTTCTCATCCTTTGCATCTATACCTCTTCTGATACATCCCATTACCCTGTTTGCCCTTACAGCAGCGGCCTGACTTTGGGCACTCCAATTTAGTTTGCTATCAATCAAGATGCCCAAGTCCTTCTCCATCTCTGAATTCCCCAATGATTTCCCATTCAGTGAGTACTGGTGACTTCCATTTTTCCTTCCCATATGTATGACCTTACATTTCTCCTCGTTAAACCTCATTTGCCATTTAATGCTCCACCTACCCAGCTTATCCAAATCCCTCTGTAGGTCTGCACTGTCCTCTTTTGTATTAATTGTTTTACATAACTTTGTGTCATCTGCAAATATTGATATTTTACTATTCATCCTGTTGACTATGTCGTTAATAAAGATATTAAATAACATTGGGCCTAGTACAGACCCCTGTGGTACCCCACTAGTGACGCTTACCCAATCTGAGAATATTCCATTTATAACCACCCTCTGCCTTCTATCTTTCAGCCAGTTAGCTACCCACTTGCAGACATTTTCCCCCAGCCCCATCATTCTCATTTTGTATACCAACTAGTGTTGAGCGAGCACTAAAATGCTCGGGTGCTCGAAGCTCGGGCCGAGCTCGCCGTGATACTCGGGTGCTCGACCCGAGCAACGAGCCCAATGTTAGTCTATGGGAGAATCGAGCATTTTTGCGGCGGCTCCCCCGGCAGTCTTTTAAAAGCCTAACAAGTGCCCAAAACGATAGTGACAGTGCTCAAATGACATGGGGACAGCATGGGGATCGCCCCAGGAAGCATTTCTGACCCCCAGGTCACTGCTGTCAACAACGTGGTCAAAGGTATTAAGCCACTTTTACAGGCTCAAAATAAAACGTTCAAAAACGAAAGTGAAAGTGCTTTCCTGTGAAATATGTTAAGGATAGTGTTGAGCGATACCTTCCGATATCAGGAAATATCGTATCGGATTGGATCGGACCGATACCCAAAAAGTATCGGATATCGCCGATTCCGATACAGGAAACCAATGCAAGTCAATGGGACCCAAATATCGGAATGAAAATAAACCCTTTCTTTCCTTGTAGGTTAATTCTACATGAAGTAAAACAACTAAGAATAATGTAGAATGTATTACGCGAAAAGCCGGCAATTCATCAGCGGCATACACCGGTACCCGACAATTTACAACAGAAAGAATAGAGCTTCACACATAGATTAGATAGATAGAAACATGTCAGTCACATATATATGAAGTACAGTTACAGTGTTGCTTACTGTACTTGTCATTTAGTGTAAAGGATTTATTTAAAAATATAATAGTGTTTTCATGCACCGTCTCTTTAAAAAAGCCGGCCGGCAATTCAGCATCTGTACCCGACAATTTATAACAGACAGAATAGAGCATCACACATAGATTAGATAGATAGAAACATGTCAGTCACATATATATGAAGTACAGTGACAGTGTTGATTACTGTACTTGTCATTTAGTGTTAAAATAAAGGATTTATTTAAAAAAAAATTGGCGTGGGGTTCTCCTTAATTTTAGTCTCTAGCGGAGGTTAAGCAGACGGCTGGGGCAGATGTTTGCAGCCTGGGAAGGGGGTAATACCCACGGAGCTTCCCAGGCTACTAATATCAGCCCCCAGCTGAATACCTAGCCTTTACTAGCTATTTAAAATGGGGGACCCCCAAAAAAATGACGTGGGGTCCCCCCTATTTTAATAGCTAGCAAAGGCTAGGCAGACAGCTGGGGGCTGATATTAATAGCCCAGGAAGGGTGCCATGAATATTGGCCCCCTCCCAGGCTAGAAACACCAGCCGTCAGCCGCCCCAGAAATGGCGCATCCATAGGATGTGCCAATTCTGGCACTTAGCCTCGCTCTTCCCACTGCCCTGTAGTGGTGGCAGTGGGGTAATAGGGTTGGGGTTGATGTCAGCTTATAATGCCAGCTGACATCAAGCCCAGGTTAGTAATGGAGAGGCGTCTATAAGACACCCCCATTACTAACCCCATAGTCAAAGTTAAAAAAAAAACACAAACACCCAGAATAAAGTCCTTTAATTGAAATAAACACACAATTCTTTATTGTTCTAAATTAAACTCTACTTACCATCACGCCCATTCCAGCTGAAGCCAACGATCTCCTGCAATAAAAGTAAAATAATAAAGCAACCTCATCCTTACCTTTCCATGGTTCCCAGGACAGCTTCAGCTCTGCTACATCGAGATGACAGGCTGGACCGCAGCAGAACGCTGCCATCCAGCCTGTCATCCCGCAGACACTGAGAAGCGCAGGCTTACTTGCGTTCCTCAGTGTCTCTCTGTGACGGCATCCAGATGAGCCGAGTTCATGTCCAATGAACTCCGCTCACGTCATGCACGTCACTGACAGCGTGGGAGAATTCTCCTGCACTCAGCGCTTCAGCGTGAGAATTTTCCCACGCTGTCAGTGACGTGCATGAGGTGAGCTGAGTTCATTGGACATGACCTCATCTCATTCACGTCACTGACAGCGTGGGAAAATTCTCACGCTGAAGCGCTGAGTGCAGGAGAATTTTCCCACGCTGTCAGTGACATGCATGAGGTGAGCCGAGTTCATTGGACATGACCTCGGCTCATCTTTATGCCGTCACAGAGAGACACTGAGGAGCGCAAGCAAGCCTGCGCTTCTCAGTGTCTGCGGGATGACAGGCTGGATGGCAGCGTTCTGCTGCGGTCCAGCCTGTCATCTCGATGTAGCAGAGCTGAAGCTGTCGTGGGAACCATGGAAAGGTAAGGATGAGGTTGCTTTATTATTTTTCTTTTATTGCAGGAGATCGTTGGCTTCAGCTGGAATGGGCGTGATGGTAAGTATAGTTTAATTTAGAACAATAAAGAATTGTGTGTTTATTTCAATTAAAGGACTTTTTTCTGGGTGTTGTGTTTTTTTTAAATACTTTACTAGAAATTCATGGTGGTCATGTCTAATATTGGCATGACCCCATGAATTTCGGGCTTAGGGCCAGCTGATAATGCCAAGCTGGCCTTAACCCCTTTATTACCCAGTGAGCCACCGCACCAGGCCCTGGATGAGTTGGGTACAGCGCCAGAAGATGGCGCTTCTATGAACGCGCCATTTTCCGGTGTGGCTGCGGACTGCAATTTGCAGTGTGTGGGGCCCAGAAAGCTTGGGCCTCCCTGCGCTGCGGATTCCAGCCCCCAGCTGCCTAGTTGTACCTGGCTGGACACAAAAATAGGGCGAAGCCCCACGTATTTTTTTTTTTTAATTATTTCATGAAATTCATGAAATAATAAAGAAAAAAAGGGCTTCCCTATATTGTTATTATTTCATGAATTTCATGAAATAATTAAAAAATACGTGGGGCTTCTCCCTATTTGTGTGTCCGGCCAGGTACAACTAGGCAGCTGGGGGATGGAATCTGCAGCGCAGGGAGGCCCAAGCTTTCTGCCCCCCCGGTGCAAATTGCAGTCCGCAGCCACCCCGGAAAATGGCGCGTTCATAGAAGCTGGATGCTGTACCTGGCTGGCATACAAAAATATGGCAAAGCCCACGTCAAAATTTTTGGGAAAAATTAATTAAAAAATAAATAATAATTTAGGGACTGCATCTTTATTAACTCCTCAAATGTCATTTAGTGTTAAAATAAAGGATTTATTTAAAAAAAAATTGGCGTGGGATCCCCCGTAATTTTAGGCTCTAGCGGAGGTTAAGCAGACGGCTGGGGCAGATGTTTGAAGCCTGGGAAGTGGGTAATACCCACGGAGCTTCCCAGACTACTAATATCAGCCCCCAGCTGAATACCTAGCCTTTACTAGCTATTAAAATGGGGGACCCCCCCAAAAAAATGACGTGGGGTACCCCCTATTTAATAGCTAGCAAAGACTAGGCAGACAGCTGGGGGCTGATATTAATAGCCCAGGAAGGGTGCCATGAATATTGGCCCCCTCCCAGGCTAGAAACACCAGCCGTTAGTCGCCCCAGAAATGGCGCATCCATAGGATGCGCCAACTCTGGCACTTAGCCTCGCTCTTCCACGCTGCCCTGGTGCGGTGGCAGGGGGTAATAGTGGTGGGGTTCATGTCAGCGCCAGCTGCCATGAAGCCCAGGTTAGTAATGATGGGCATCTATAAGACACCCCCATTACTAACCTACAAAGTGTTAAAAAGAAAAAACACACACTACACCCAGAAAAAAATAATTTATTTGAAATAAAACACACAATTTTATTTAATTCTTAGTTTATTTTTTTTTAGTAGTTACCTGTCCACGTTCCTGCGCTGATCTCCCATGCACAGCTGTCACATCTGGAGATGGTGACAGCTGTGCATGGCTGCTGTAAGCTCACGCTGCCGGGAACACGTCCGCTCCCGGCAGCGGGAGCCACTGACTGAGGTCACCGGAGTGCATTCAGGCAGCGCAGCTCCGGAGACCTCCTTTACGGCACTGCTGTACCGTGGGAATTTCTCACGATACAGCGGGGCCGTAAAGGAGCTAACCGGAACAGCGCTGCCTGAACTCCGGCGAACCCGCTTATGCAATGACGGGGCTGCTTTACGGCCCCATCATTCTAGCGGCGGCAGCGGTTCAGAGCGGTCACATTCTATGTGGCTGCTCTAAACTGGAGATCATCGTGGGACACTCGTGGACTACTACGGAGGGGTAAGGATAAGGTTGTGGTTTATTATTTTATATTTTATTACAGGAGATCGATGGCTTCGGGGAATTAGGTGTCTAGGTGAGTATAGGTGTAGTTTTTTATTTTTTACTTTATTTTAGGTGGCGATCGGCGGGGACAGGTAATGTATGAACTAATTTATTGTAGGCAACCACTGGCCACCAATGACATGTATTTAAAATTTATTGGGGACACAGTAGGACAATTTATATAGCAGGATCAGGCTGATGGGAACTACTGCTCCCATCGAGCTGATCCTGCTGGCACGAGTGGACCGGGGACAGACATAGGCCGATGGGAGTAGTAGTGTCACATCGGCCTATGTCTGCCTGCACGCACACACTCGCAGACATCGCACAGACACCGCACACACTCGCAGACATCGCACAGACACCGCACACACTCGCAGACATCGCACAGACACCGCACACACTCGCAGACATCGCACAGACACCGCACACACCCGCAGACATCGCACAGACACCGCGCACACCCGCAGACATCGCACAGACACCGCGCACACCCGCACACATCGCACAGACACCGCACACACCCGCAGACATCGCACACACTCGCAGACACACGCACAGACACCCACACACACCAATCATGATGGGCTGATCGTCTGGGAGGTGACGCTGTGCGGCCAGCCAATCACTGTAATGCCCACAAACAACATGGCTGCGGCATTACAGTGACTGGCTGGCAATCCCTGCATGTTCATTGGCTCTGTAAAGAGCACTAAACATGCCGGGCGGAGACCCGAGCTCCCGCCCGAGTAACCCGGAAATGCTCGGTGCTCGCCGAACATCCCGAGTAGCGTGATGCTCGGGCGAGTACCGAGCAGTGTCGAGCATGTTCGCTCAACACTAATACCAACCTATTATGTGGCACGCTATCGAACGCTTTGGAGAAGTCGAGATACACGACATCCACTGGTTCTCCCTGATTTAATCGAGAGCTAACCTCCTCGTAGAAGTCAATCAGGTTTGTTGGCAGGAGCGATTCCTCATGAATCCATGTTGGTTCGGGATTAAAAGATTATTAGCATCAAGATGCTCCGTCACAACTACAGCATGCATAACCGCTGCAGCCAATCACTGAGTCCCAGCAGTTGTGCCAATGTAGACAGCACAATCCATAGAACCTAGTAGACTTCTGTGGATGGAACAGTTAAGGCTGTAGTTGATCAACAGCCACTGATTGGCTGCAGCAATCATGTAATATTATTGTTGTACAGTGGTTTAAGAAGGGGTTCTCCAGTAGTGGACAATTCCTTTAAAGAGAAGAGTGCAACATGTATGACATATTACATTAAGTCATAGGGTAATACATCATGAAGATAAGCAAAAGCAATAAAACTGTGGGGGGGGGGGGGGTACAGATGGAAAAGGCAATATAGGTGATGACCTGAGAGTTCAGAGATCTGGAGTCCATCTTGTACAGGAGTGTGAAGTGTGTCTATGTAGAGCTTCATAAATCCAGGAGTTACGTGTGTTCTGTCATTGACTGAAGTTCTTATCAGTACGAATTCCCAGACTTCCCTCTCACTGTAATTTTTAAAATGACAGATCATTATTAGTTGAGTTTGTCTTTGGTGAGAGTGTATGTTCCACCATGTCATAGGCTATGTACATACAATTAGGATTTGTAGAGGAAAATTCTGCTGTAAATTCTGATGTGTTGGCAGGAAAAATAGTGCATAAAATACACACATTTTTGTCAAGTTTTTGAAACACACGACAAATGTATTCTTGAAATAGAAATATTTTTATACAATAAAGTGCAAAAATACAGTTCAGCAAGGATACAGTATATAAAAAAAGTAGTTCACTTTTTGTGCATAAAGCTACCATTATACGGACATTGCTGTAGATCAAGCTTGAAGAAGGGGAGGTTACCTCCAAAATGACGCACAGATGAGCGGGCGTCCTGTTCCTCCCTGCAGTGTCTCAGCATGTAGCAGTTCTTCCTGTGGATCTACAGTAATATCCATTTAAGGTAGCTGAACTAAAAGTGAACTACTTTTTGTATATATTTTACTGGACTATATTTTTGCACTTTATTGGATAAAAATATTTCTATGTGAAGAATACATTTGTCAGGCGTTTCAATTTAAACAAGATTTTAGAGAGGGTGAGACCACTCTGACACACTGAATTGGACTTGCTTTGCTAGTTGCTGATTTTTTTAAAGGAAAAAATAAGCAACATATGCATGAGATTTCAGAAATCTCATTCACCTTGCTGTGACAAAATGACATGCCACTTTTAGGCTATGTGCACACGGTGTGTTTTTTATGCGGTAAATCCACACAGATTTGGCCCCAAAAATGCATTGCAAACCTTATCCCAACATTTTCTATGAGAATTTGCAAGATCTGTGCACATGATCAGGATTTTTACTTACAGAATTTCATGTGCATTAAAAGAAGCAGCATGTCCATTCTTTGTGCATTTTCCTATAGAATGTATTGGAAAAAAGCATGGCAAATCTGCAGGCAAAATTGCAAAGAGAACTTCGGCACTCCATACATGAATATATAAGAAATATTATATCTAGACTGATGTCACTTTACAAAATGAAGATTTTTTGCGCATAATTTGGCCAATTTATGTGTGCCCATCAACCACGACAAGGTCACCTTCGTATGATGGGTAACTACGCTACGCTACCACTGGCTATGCCACTCTTGGGCTGTAAGCCTGTATGGACAATATGTCTTTGCTTGGGCTTTAAACCGACAATGTATGGGCTGGTAGAGCTAGTTAAAACCACCTGTGAATGAATAGAAGGAACGCATGGTCAGAAAAAAGGCTGTCAAACTTCTAATAGTGTGAACACGTACCTGCTGCAATGTCCCAGGAGCGGAATCCCAAAAATGATGGAGGTGGGGAGATGACATTGATGGAGGTGAGGGAGAGGACAATGATGGAGGTGAGGAGAACGATGGCGATGGGGAGAGGACAATGATGGAGGTGGGGAAGAATAATGATGGAGGTGGGGAGAGGACAATGATGGAGGTGGGGAAATGACAATGATGGAAGAGGAGGAGAGGACATTGATGGCGTTGGGAGAAAGAACAATGATGGAGGTGGAGGAGATGACATTGATGGAGGTGTGGGAGAGTACAATGATGGAGGTTGGGGGAGAACAATGATGGACGTGGTGGAGAGGACAATGATGGATATATTTTGATTGGTGCGTGCCTAATAGTATATTAATGGTGGTACATATCTGTATTCAGGGGCACATTGCGATGGAGACACATGTATGTATACAATACAGTTGTGTTCAAAAGTTTACATCCCCCGGCAGAATTTTTCCTTTCTTGGCCTTGTTTCAGAGAATATGAATGATAACAAAAAAACTTTTTCTCCACTCATGGTTATTGGTTGGGTGAAGCCATTTATTGTCAAACTACTGTGTTTTAAAAACATCCAACTGACCCTGATCAAAAGTTAACATACCCCAGTTCTTAATACCATGTATTGCCCCCTTTAACATCAATTCCAAGATCTATTAATTAAAATTAACTTTTGTTGGTGCTAAAACCCCTTTAAATCACAGGGACTGCTGCACCTTGTGATTGGCTGCATCAATTATGTGACTAGAAAAGCATGTCATCAAAGAATCATCCGATGACGCTTTCTTCTAGTCACCTATTGCTGCAGCAAATTACATGCGGTCCTGCCAACTTCCGAACGGAGATCATATCGCTCCAACGCAGACATCCAGAGCAACCAGCTCGAAAGGTGATTATGCCTCCACTTGCTATTTTATAACCATCCATGCCTAAAAAAATAATTCAGTATTGAATAACCCCTTTAACATCTAAAGAATGGTTGTATACTTTAATAAACAGGGAAATGCAAAACTACTTGTTTTTACAAGCACTATGTGGGTACGCCGATCTATGACGATGGGGATTACCCTTTAATGCATTAAGTCCAGGTGTCTTTGTAGGACAGCTCAGCACAGCATCGGCTCTCCTCTACAGATGATAGAGAAAACACCAAATAGAGTTGTTCAGCCCTCTACATCTGCTGGCTGTGGTCACTCCTCATTACATCCCCACTGAAGATTATTTTGATAGCACTATTGATACGTCTTATTCTCAATGGAGAACTGTATAGCTGGTACTGTTATAGGGGTAGCTGAGTGCAATTATAGTGGGGAAAATAAGTATTTGATACACTGACGATTTTGCAACGTTTTCCCACCTACAAAGAATGGAGAGGTCTGCAATTTTTATCGTAGGTACACTTCAACTGTGAGAGACAGAATCAAAAAAAAATTCCAGAAAATCACATTGTATGATATTTACATAATTAATTAGCATTTTATTGCATGAAATAAGTATTAACCCCTTAAGCCCCGGAGCATTTTCCGTTTTTGCATTTTCGTTTTTGCTCCCCTTGTTCCCAGAGCCATAGCGTTTTTATTTTTTGGTCAATATGGCCATGTGAGGGCTTATTTTTTGCGGGACGAGTTGTACTTTTCAACGCCATTACTAGTTTTACCATATCCTGTACGGGAAAACGGGAAAAAAATTCCAAGTGCGGTAAAATTGCAAAAAAAGTGCAATACCACAGTTGTTTTTTATTTATTTTTTTTACCACGTTCACTGAATGCTAAAACTGACCTGCCCTTCTTATTCTACAGGTCATTACGAGTTCATAGACACCAAACATGTATAGGTTCTTTTATATTTAAGTGGTGAAAAAAAATTCCAAAATTTGGTAAAAAAATAAATTAAAAAATAGCGCCATTTTCTAAGACCCGTAGCGTCTCCATTTTTCGTGATCTGGGGCTGGTTGATGGCTTATTTTTTGCGTGCCGGGCTGACGTTTTTATTGATAACATTTGGGGTAGATCCGATGTTTTGATCGCCCGTTATTGCATTTTATTGCAATTTTGCGGCGACCAAAAAACGTAATTCTGGCGTTTAGAATTTTTTTCTCGTTACGCCGTTTACCGATCGGATTAATTCTTTTTTTTAAATTGATAGATCGGGCGATTCTGAACGCGGCGATACCAAATATGTGTATGTGGGTTTTTTTTTTATATATATTTTATTTTGAATGGGGCGAAAGGGGGGTGATTTAAACTTTTATATTTTTTTATTTTTTTTTATATTTTTAAAAACTTTTTTTTTTTACTTTTTGCTTGCTTCTATAGTTTCCATAGGAGACTAGAAGCAGCAACTATCCGATCGCCTCTGCTACATACAGGGGACGAGCAGGTCCCCTGCATGCAGCAGAAATGGTCCTGTGCTATGAGCGCCGACCACTAGGTGGCGCTCATAGCTACAAGATCATGACAACCACAGGCGTCTGCTGCAGACCCTGGGTTGTCATGCACGCCCATCGGCGACCCGCGATCACGTGACGGGGTCGCCGGTGGGCGGGGCTTATGACGCGCTACCCGGAAGCGCACTTTAAATGCTGCTGTCGGAGATTGACAGCGGCATTTAACATGTTAACAGCCGCGGGTGGATCGCGATTCCACCCGCGGCTGTTGCGGGCACATGTCAGCTGTAAGAATCAGCTGACATGTGCTCCGTTCAGTGAGGGCTCAGCGCAGCAGCCCTCACTGAACGGGGGGATCGCAAATATGCGTACTAATACGTCCCCGGTAAGTAAGGGGTTAAACACCTACCAACCAGCATGAATTCTGTCTCTCACAGACTTGTTAATTTTTCTTTAAGAAGTCCTCTTACTCTGCACTCATTACCTGTATTAATTGCACCTGTTTGAACTCGTTACCTGTATAAAAGACACCTGTCCACACACTCAATCAATCACACTCAAACCTCTCCACCATGGCCAAGACCAAACAGCTGTCTAAGGCTACCAGGGACAAAATTGTAGACCTGCACAAGGCTGGAATAGGCTACAGGACAATAGGCAAGCAGATAAATTCTCTATGGTGTATAACATAGGATCCATGAACCACCACTTATCACAAATTTGCAACAAGCCATAATGTCTTAGACAGGAAAAAAACCTATTAGTGCCATTGAAAGTAGACCAAATGGCTAATATGATGCTATTAGCAATAAAGTTAGTGCACCACTGCTTTATATTCATTGACATAGATTTTTATACTTGGTGATATTGGACCTGATTATACCCAGTCTTAATAATGGGTGTGCAGGAGTAAGACTGTAACGGGTCTGGGAGGTGGAACCTCTGAGCAATGATACAAAGGGGCAGTCCTTGTAAGGAAGCAGGTGGCTCCCAGGGTAGGTGGGCAGGAGGTCACGGCAAGTGACGGGGACAGTCTCTGGGTAGAAGGGCAGGAGGTCACGGCAAGTGACGGGGACAGTCTCTGGGTAGAAGGGCAGGAGGTCGCAGCAAGTGACGGGGACAGTCTCGGACAGGCGGGTGGTCACGGCAAGTGACGGCTAAGCCTCCAGATAGGCTAGCAGGCGGGTAGCAGGTGGACGCTCCCAGGTGAGCGGGCAAGAGTCTCTGGACAGGCAGGTGGTCACAGCAAGTGATGGCTAAGCCTCCAGGTAGACTAGCAGGCAGGTAGCAGGTGGACGCTCCCAGGTGAGCGGGCAAGAGTCTCTGGACAGGCAGGTGGTCACAGCAGGTGACGGCAGAGCCTCCAGGTAGGCTAGCAGGCAGGTAGCAGGCGGACGCTCCCAGGTGAGCGGGTAAGAGTCTCTGGACAGGCAGGTGGTCACAGCACGTGATGGCAGAGCCTCCAGGTAGGCTAGCAGGCAGGTAGCAGATGAGTGCTCCCAGGTGAGCGGGTAAGAGTCTCTGGACAGGCAGGTGGTCACAGCACGTGACGGCAGAGCCTCCAGGTAGGCTAGCAGGCAGGTAGCAGATGAGCGCTCCCAGGTGAGCGGGCAATCAGATCCATAGACAGACTGGCAGGGCTGGTAGGCAGACTGTCGGACCGCAGGAATGCAAGTAGATAGACAAGTAACAGGCAGGTATCAAGCAGGATTCTGGCAGGTAACTGGCAGGTATCTGGTAACGGGACCTGAGGGCTGAAGCAGAGTGATAGGCTATGCAACAACATTGCTCGGGCACCTCCATTTTGGAGGAGGTGCCTTATATATGGTGAGGTCCTCCGGCCATTGGCCGGGGACTCCTTAGGACGGCGCGCGCGGCCCCTTTAAGAGAGGGGGAGCGCGCGCGCGCCCTAAGCACAGTGGCCGGGAAGCAGCGTGCGCTGCCAGCAGAGCGGGAGGAAGACGCCGGGCACGGAGCGGAGAGGTGAGGGGAACAGCGTCCCTGCCTAGCAGGAGGCAGGGACGCCGACGCTACAAAGACACACAACACTTAATGAATTAGGTGCATCTTATCACTTTCGTGTACCTCCGTACAACATTCCAGAAATGTTGCTCCAGCCAGGAATTGGAGTAACATTTATGGAATAAGTTACGCTACAACTTTTGTTGATATTATCAGACTTCATCATATCCTGCACTACCCCTGTTCCCACCACTTTGGAAAGCTCGCCAAAACTGTCTGAAAACTCCAAAAGTTGGTAATTTTTTCCGCAACTTCATGGTGTGTAAAACAATTGCTACATTTGAAGATGTTTTACAACAGAATTCTGGCAAAAAAACCTTCATGAATTGGGTCCAAAGAGTCTACAATCCTCAGAAATTAGCCAGATCATAATTAAGGTAAAAACTGAGAGATAAAACTTGTTCAATATAAAGCACTGATGCATACTAAAGATATATAATACCAACAGGATCATCAGATGTTTCTCGAAGTTCATCAGCCAAAATATTTAATTTTCTGAATCCTCATTCAACTAAATATTCCATTGAATTAAAAGATATAATTATAAAAAAATCCACAAAAATTCAACATATTTATAGCTGCAATTCTGCACAATTTATGGCTTACCTAGCTATAAGTAGATGAAATTTCAGTTTATGTGCAATTACAGTCTCTTCAATGGGATCAAATGCGGAAGCATGGAAATTAACAGCGGAAAAACTACCATGGACTAAAAACACGTAATATGATCTATAATATAGAGATGGTTCCTAATAGTGAGACTTAAATATATGTCACAAACTTGGGAGGTCAAAGATGGCCAGCTTGTATGAGCAAACATGAGACGCTGTATGGACAATGTATGTTGTGTTTTGACTAGGCATTGTGCCTTGCGATAGTTGGTGAACAGATTTAAATTTGTGCTGTGACTTGTTTTACCACGTGGCAAAAAAATAAAGCAGGATGCTGCCATTTTAAGTGAAAATCCACAGTACTGGACAGAAAGTTCTTAGTGTGCCAAGTATCTAGCCCTAAAGATGGCGATCCCAGGAGATTAGAAGGTAAGAGGTAGATCCTTTAAGAATCAAACTCATTTCACTGGCCAAAATAACCCATTTGTCTTTTGGGTTCTATTGTGTTGTCCATATGATAGTAAAAATATAGCACTAAATGCAGCATTATTCTTTATCTTAAATTTAAAAAAAAGAAAGTCCTCAGAGGTTAAAGGGTGATTCTCTTGTTATTATATTGCTTTAATTAATTAGCATAAAAATAAGCAAGTTTGTAATTGACTTGCTTTTCTAACTGCTATCATTGTCCTGCTATGAGAGATTTTATCATACATAGTATACAGATGGTTTCCATGGAGATCAGCCACCAGTGCTTACCTAGACCCTGGCTGAGTGTGTCAATAGTTACATTCCAGGAGTGGGGCTAACTCCTAATATCCCAGTCACCTCTCTGAAGCCTATTGATTTCTATACTTCAGTTACCTGCTCTCCTAAATTGCTATCAGCTCCTGACAAGCTGCTATTATAAATCTTGCAAAATCACCAGCCCCAAGCATCAGCTGCTTTCAAATAAGCACAGCATTCACTGAGCTGTGTGCTTGTTCATATGCCCTTTTATCTCTATGTAAATACAGTGATAACAGTGTAGACTCAGAACAAACTACTGATAGCTGACTGTGTTACAGCAGAACTTGTGCTGAACTTTATAGTTCTACTAAGGCCATGCTCACACATTCAGTATTTGGTCAGGTTTTTACATCAGTATTTGTAAGCCAAAATCAGGAGTGGAACAATCAGAGGAAAAGAATAATAGAAACATGTGCATCACTTTTGCATTTTTCACCCACTCCAGGTTTTTACTTACAAATACTGAGGTAAAAAAAACTCACCAAATACTGAACGTATGAACATGGCCTGATGCTACAGCTCTACAATGGCTGTCTACTTCTTTAGCTAAATGCAGTGAACTTGCATGTTGATTTTACCTCATTTTTCATTTCTATCAGACGATGCTCCTGTTCAGGTGCTAACTTCCGTGGTCGGCCTGTACGTCTCTGTGAGATGGTTGCTGTTCCATCTTTATTCCATGTTTGTATTACCTTTGCTACAGTATCCTGACTGATAAGTAAAGCTTTGCTGATCTACTTATACCCTTCATCTTTCTTGTGTAAAGAAATATTTTTTTTTCTTAGGTCTTGTGACATTTCTCTTCCATGTGGTACCATTGCTGACAGCACGAAATGGGAAGGGGTTTTCTTTGTTAAGTAACTTTTATAGTCAACTGTCTGCTGAACATGTTTAACCCCTTTCCGACCTTAGACGTATCCATACGTCAGGTGGCCTGGTACTTACCGACCTTGGACGTATGGATACGTCTAGGTGATTTTGCATGCACAGAGGCTGTGTGCGTGATTGCTGATGGGTGTCAGCAGATTCTGACAGCTGACACCCGGCTCTCAGTGTCAGCGGGCACTGCTCCTGGCACTTTAACCCCCTAAATGCTGCGATCTTAGCATTTAGCGAGTAGGCAGAATGATAAAAGCCCTTCTGCTCTTGGAATAGAGACCCTGTGACGTCATCCGGGTCACCAGGCACTAGCAAGGTAGTTAGATCATGCGCAGTGCATGAGCTAACTAACTTGTGTCTGCAGGGCTGATAGCTATAAGGCATAACAGTGATCCTACATTGCTATGCCTTATAACTGTGATAAGACTGCAGAAAGTGAAAGTCTCATAGCGAGACAAAGTAAAAAAGTGAAAAAAAGTTGTACAAATATTTTTTGAAAAAATCACAAAATAATAAAAAAAATAAAAAATATATTGTACACATACTGTAAATAAATATTATTATGAAAAAAAAATAATAATTAAAGTACATATATTTGGTATAGCCACGTCCGGAATGACCCGACCTATAAAACTGTCCCAGTAGTTAATCCCTTTAGCAAACACAGTAGAAAAAAAAATGAGGCAAAAAAGTATGCTTTATCATCATACCGCCAAACAAAAAGTGGAATAAAAGCGATCAAAAAGACGAATGTAAATAAAAATGGTACAGCTGAAAACTTCATCTTGTCCCGCAAAAAAGTAGCCACAATACAGCTTCGTCAGCAGAAAAATAAGTTATAGCTCTCAGAATAAAACGATGCAAAAATAATTATTTTTTCTACAAAATAGTTTTTATTGTGTAAAAGCGCCAAAACATAAAAAAAGATATTAAAAAACTACATAAATGTGGTATCGCTGTAATCGTACTGACCCAAAGAATAAAGCTGCCTTACCAATTTTACCATATGCGGGACGGCATAAAAAATTTTTAAAAAAAAACAATTCCTGAATTGTTGGTTTTTGTCTATTCTGCCTCCAAAAAATCAGAATAGAAAGCGATCAAAAAATGTCATCTGCCCAAAAATGGTACCAATAAAAACGTCAACGCGTCCACACAAAACCATCCCTTACATGACTGTCGGCACAAATATGAAAAAATTATATATCAAAATATGGTGATGCAAAAAATAGTTTTTGTAAAAAAAAAAGACGTCTTTTAGTGTGTGACAGCAGCCAAGGTGCTGACCACACATCTAGATAAATCAAGGGCTCTCCAAACACGACATGACACTCGCAGACCATTCCATCATAGTGTTATGATCTGCAACAAGTACTAAGGAAAGAAAGGGGAAAGCTATCTTAGTCTTACTGTAGGTAAGACTAAGCTGAATCCCTACGATGTAGCGGGCTGCCTGTTCCTTGCGAACAGACCCGCCTTAGTCCTCGGCTAGTCTGAACGAAGACCTATAGCATAAGGGCAGGGGTCCCTAAAAGAACTAAGGACTGGAACAAAAATTGGACACCTCCTTAACAGAGAAAGTTGTTGCATAACACAAAAAGATAAACTGACAAAAAGGTACTAGAGGTCCCAGAAGGACCAAGCGAACTGACAGAGATAGGCACAGAAGCACCTGGCTAGCAAAACAGTCAAACAACACTGAAGTCCAGCACAGCCAAAAGGGCGGAGCTGGAATATAAAAGCAGATGGGCACGTGACCGCAAAACACAAGATGGAAAAAACAAACAGGAGGGTTCTAACAGTACCCCCTCTTTTATGAGGATCCTCCGGATCCTTCAGGCCCAGGCCTATCCGGAAACCTCTTGTGGAAAGCTCTAACAAGCCTAGGAGCAGAGACATCATCTGCCCTTACTCAGGAGTTATCTTCGGGACCGAAACCCTTCCAGGAGACGAGATACTGTAATCTCCCTCTATGCCATCTAGAATTCAAGATACGAGAAATTTCATATTTGTCGTCTTCCACCACAGGAGGAACTGTGACAGTGGCGTCCCTGTCAGATACATTAGCCTTTCTCAACAAGGAAACATGAAACACAGGATTAATCTTCCAGGAAGTAGGGACATCCAACCTAACCGCAGACGGGTTAACAACCTGAAGCACTTTAAATGGACACACAAACTTAGGACCCAGTTTTTTAGAGGGAATCCTCAACCGCAAGTTCCTTGAGGACAAACAAACCATGTCACCCACAGTAAACAAAACCTCCTTACGTTTCCTGTCAAAATACTTCTTGGACTTCTTGTTAGCCTCTTGAAGGTTGCAACGTACATTAGTCCAAACTCTCTCCAAATTACCGGAAAAATTCTCCTCCTCCGGCACCGCCGACCCCAATTTGGAGAACGAACCAAAAGACAGATGTCTCCCAGTACAACAAAAAAAAGGAGAACACCCAGCTGAGGAGGATGTATGATTGTTAAGAGCAAATTTTGCGAGAGGCAGAAACTCAGACCACACCTCTTGATTGTCAGCCACAAAACAACGCAAAAACTGTTCTACATCCTGGTTCTTTCTTTCAGTCTGTCCATTAGACTCAGGATGATACCCAGACGAAAATGACAAATGGACTCCCAACTTGTCACAAAAAGCGCGCCAAAAGAGAGCCACAAACTCAGGTCCTCTATCAGAAACAATATCCGTGGGAACGCCATGAAGCTTGACAATCTCCTTAACAAACGCCTTAGCGAGCGTCTTGGCGCAGGGCACCTTAATGAATGGAACCAAATGACACATCTTACTAAAACGGTCCACGACCACCCAGATGACAGTAAAACCCTGGGACACAGGCAGATCAGTAATAAAATCCATTGTGAGATGTGTCCAAGGCGCACTAGGAACCTCCAGAGGGCAAAGCAACCCCGCAGCAGGAGTATGTGAAGCCTTTGACTTAGCACACACAGTACATTGACGCACCCACTTGATGACTTCTTTCAGCCATCCAAGCCACCAAAAACTGCGACTGATAAGTCTCTTAGTCTCCGAAATTCCTGGATGACCTTCCAACCGAGACTCATGACACTCCACAAACAAATCTCTCCTAAAGGTTCTAGGCACGAACAACCTCCCATGGGGAGTGTTAGATGGAGCATCATCTTGAGCTTTCAGAATCCCATTCTCCAAAACGGAGTCCAATGCCGCCACCACAACTCCTTTCTGTAAAATGCTCTCCTCCTCGGCACCGATCGTAGGAGAGAAGCTGCGAGATAAAGCATCGGCTTTAACATTCTTAGTACCAGGGATATAGGTAACAGAAAAATGAAACAGAGAAAAAAGAAGTGCCCACCTAGCTTGACGGGCATTCAAGCGCTTGGCAGCATCCAGATAGATCAAATTCTTATGATCTGTGAAAACCTGAATAGGAAATCTAGCGCCTTCCAAAAAATGATGCCAATGTTCAAACGAGAGTTTAATAGCCAGCAACTCCCGATTTCCAACATCATAATTCAGTTTGGTTTCCGAACATTTTTTCGAAAAGAAGGCACAAGGATGTACTCCATCCCTGTTCTCCTGAGACAAAACTACTCCGACCCCCACCGATGAAGCATCGACCTTGACCAAAAAAGGCTTGGTCTCATCAGGCTGCATAAGGATAGGGGCAGAACTGAACCTCTCTTTGAGATACTTAAACGCTTCAATGGCCTCAGTAGTCCACTGGACCGTATTCGCACCTTTCCTGGTGAGATCGGTTAGAGGCTTAACAATTACAGAAAAATTCTTAATGAATTTCCTGTAATAACTGGCAGAACCCAAAAATCTTTGTATAGATTTCAAACCAACAGGCCTAGGCCACTCCTGGACAGCCTGAACCTTCACCGGGTCCATCTCAAATCCCTCACTGGAGACAATGTAGCCCAAAAAACTAATTTTCTGCACAGCGAACTCGCATTTCTCCAGCTTAGCAAAGAGTGAATTATCACTCAATAACTGCAAAACTTCACGTACACTCTGCCAATGGGACTCCAGATCTGGCGAATAAATCAAAATGTCATCTAAATACACATTCTTACCAATCAAAGGTCTCAGGATGTCATTAATAAGGTTCTGAAAAAATGCAGGTGCATTGGAAAGACCAAAAGGCATCACCAGATTCTCAAAATGACCTACCGCAGTGTTAAAAGCAGTTTTCCATTGATCACCCTCCTTCACTCGTAACAAATTGTATGCCCCCCGGAGATCAATTTTAGAGAACCACTTGGCCCCCACCAAATGGTTAAACAAGTCAGGAATTAACGGCAATAGGCAGGAATTGCGTACGGTAATCTTATTAATTTCACTAAAATCCAGACATGGACGTAAACCGCCGTCCTTTTTTTAACAAAGAAAAATCCAACTGCCACAGGCGACTTAGAAGGTCTAATGTGACCAGCAGCCAGGCTAGTCTGTATGTACTCCTCCAAGGCCTTTCTTTCAGGATAGTCAGATTAAACAAGCGACTCTTGGGAAGAGCAGCTCCTGGAACAAACTCAATGGCGTAATAATAATCCCTATGAGGAGGTAAAACTTGCGACTCCTCCGAAAAAACCCTCCAAAAATCTTGAATAGGTACAGGTAATTCCCCTTTTTCCACAGCCGCAATGCGACCATTACAACATTTATCATAGCACTTCAGACTCCAAGACTTTATCATATTAGTAGACCAGTCCAGCAAAGGATTGTGCAGTTTAACCAAGGCAATCCTAGAACGACCGAAGAGGGTAAATTATTTAATACAACCAAGTCCAAAATTTCTTGGTGAACTCCATTGATAGTGAGGGGAAATGCAGCAACCTTGTGAGTAATACATTTCAAGGGAGTGTTATCAATAGCAATCACAGAAATAGGTGATGACAAAGATTTGGATTTCAATTTAAGTTTTTCCAAAAATCCTTTATCAATCACATTAAGTGTTGAACCACAATCCACAAATACCTGAAATTCAATCAAATTTTCCTGCAAAGTAGTACTCCCTGAAAGAAATACTCCTGCAGAGCATAAACAAGCTATATGGGCGTACCTGACCTTTTTTTTTTCTTTACTTAAACGAAGCTGTAACGGGTCTGGGAGGCGGAACCTCTGAGCAACTTATACAAGGGGGCAGTCCTTGTAAGGAAGCGGGTGGCGACCAGGAAAGACAGGCAGGCGGTCACAGCAGGTGACCGGGACAGTCTCTGGGTAAACGGGCAGGAGGTCACAGCAAGTGACCGGGGCAGTCTCTGAGTAAACGGGCAGGAGGTCACGGCAAGTGACCGGGGCAGTCTCTGGGTAAACGGGCAGGTACGACCTGTGACGGCTGAGCCTCCAGGTAGGCTAGCAGGCAGATGGCAGATGAGTGCTCCCAGGTGAGCAGGAGAGAGTCTCAGGATAAGCAGGTGGTCACAGCATGTGACGGCGGAGCCTCCAGGTAGGCTAACAGGCAGGTAGCAGATGAGCGCTCCCAGGTGAGTGGGCAAGAGTCTCTGGACTGGCAGGTGGTCACAGCACGTGACGGCGGAGCCTCTAGATAGGCTAACAGGCAGGTAGCAGATGAGCGCTCGCAGGTGAGCGGGCAAGAGTCTCTTGACTGGCAGGTGGTCACAGCACGTGACGGCAGAGCCTCTAGGTAGGCTAACAGGCAGGTAGCAGATGAGCGCTCCCAGGTGAGCGGGCAAGAGTCTCTGGACTGGCAGGTGGTCACAGCACGTGACGGCGGAGCCTCCAGGTAGGCTATCAGGCAGGTAGCAGGTGAGCGCTCCCAGGTGAGCGGGCAAGAGTCTCTGGACTGGCAGGTGATCACAGCACGTGACGGCGGAGCCTCCAGGTAGGCTATCAGGCAGGTAGCAGGTGAGCGCTCCCAGGTGAGCGGGCAAGAGTCTCTGGACTGGCAGGTGGTCACAGCACGTGACGGCGGAGCCTCCAGGTAGGCTATCAGGCAGGTAGCAGGTGAGCGCTCCCAGGTGAGCGGGCAAGCTGGTCCATAGACAGACTGACAGGTGTCGGAAGGCAGACCGTCGGAGCTCAGGCTAGCAAGCAGGAAAGCGGATGACAGGCAGGAATCAGGCAGCAAACTGGCAGGAGACTGGCAGGTAACTGGCAGGAAACTGGCAACGGGACCTGAGGGCTGAAGCAGAGTAGTGAACAGTGCAACAACATTGCTCAGGCACCTCCATTTTGGAGGAGGTGCCTTAAATATGGAGGGATCCTCCGGCCATTGGCCGGGGACTCCTTAGGGCGACGCGCGCGGCCCCTTTAAGAGAGGGGGAGCGTGCGCGCGCACGCCCTAAGCACAGTGACCGGGGGAGAGCGGGCGCTGCAAGCAGAGCGGGAGGAAGCCGCCGGGCACGGAGCAGAGAGGTGAGGGGAACAGCGTCCCTGCCTAGCAGGAGGCAGGGACGCCGACGCTACAGAAGCTCACAATACGTAATCAAATGGTCAGCTTTACCACAATAAAGACACAATCCCTCGGCGAACCTCCGGTCTCTTTCCTGAGAGCGGAGCGACATCGCCCCAACCTCCATCGGTTCTTCGCCGTCTGAGGAGATTTTCTGGGGACTAGGACCTGGCATTACAGGAGTCTTTACCTCATTCTGCCTAGATCTCAGCCTCCTATCCACAGGAACAGCTAATTGCATGGCATCCTGCAGAGTCTCAGGTGCGGGGGAATGCAATTAGCAAATCCTTAACCCTTTCACTCAGACCAGCAAGAAATAGACATTTCAGAGCATGATCATTCCATTTGACTTCTGAAGCCCACCTTCTAAAGTGTGTACAATAATTTTCAACATCACCTGACCCCTGATTCAAACACCTGAGTTCTGCCTCAGCAGATGAGATTCGATCAGGATCGTCATATAATAGACCCATAGCAAAAAAAAATTCTTCTACCGACCTTAAGCATGTATCATTAGGTTGGAGAGAAAAGGCCCACCCTTGTGGTTCATTGCGCAAAAGTGACATAATAAAACCAATGCGCTGTGATTCATTCCCAGAGGACCTTGGTCTCAAACAAAAATATAACAAACAAGCATTTTTAAAGGAAAAAAAAATCTTGCAGTTTACCATAAAAAACATCAGGCAGTCCTACCTTGGGTTCCACAAAATGCGCTCCAGAACAGCTACTCACGTGTTGCTGGAGCTCGGCCACCTCCAGAGACAATCCCTGCAAGCGTTGAGCCAAATCCTGGAAGGAAGCCATACTGATCCCCGAATTTCTTTCCTTTTAGTTTTTTTGGGAAAAAAAGGGGAAAGCTATCCCTACAGTAAGACTAAGCTGAATCTCTACAATGTAGCGGGCTGCCTGTTCCTTGCGAACAGACCCACCTTAGTCCTCGGCTAGTCTGAACGAAGATCTATAGCATAAAGGGCAGGGGTCCCTAAAAGAACTAAGGACTGGAACAAAAATAGGACACCTCCTTAACAGAGAAAGTTGTTGCAGAACACAAAAAGATAAACTGACAAAAAGGTACTAGAGGTCCCAGAAGGACCAAGCGAACTGACAGAGATAGGCACAGAAGCACCTGGCTAGCAAAACAGTCAAACAACACTGAAGTCCAGCACAGCCAAAAGGGCGGAGCTGGAATATAAAGGCAGATGGTCACGTGACCGCAAAACACAAGATGGAAAAAATAAACAGGAGGGTTCTAAAACAAAGTCTGAGTTCCAAACTGCCACTACTTCTTTTCTGAGCTCTGCCGTGCGCCCAAACAGTAGTTTACCCTCACATATGGGGTATCTGCGTAACCAGGAGAAATTGCACAACCAATTTGAGGTTTCATTTTCTCCTGTTACCCTTGTGAAAAAGCCACATGGCGTCCACTAATTATTCCAGCAAATTTTGCATTCAAAAAGTCAAATGGCGCTCCTTCCCTTCCAAGCCCTGCTGTGCACCTAAACAGTGGTTTTCTTTCACATATTGGGTATCGGTGTACTCAGGAGAAATATTGTTCGGTGCAATTTCTCTGGTTTCCCTTATGAAAATGCAAAATTTGGGGCTAAAAAACATTTTTGTGGTAAATATGTAAAATTTTTATTCTCACGGCTCAATGTTATAAACTTCTGTGAAGCACCTGGGGATTCAAGGTGCTCACCACACATCTAGATAAGTTACCTGAGGGGTCTAGTTTCAAAAATGGTGTCACTTGTTGGGGATTTCTACTGTTTAAACACATCAGGGGCTCTCCGAACGCAACATGGTGTCCACCAATTATTCCAGCAAGTTTTGCATTCAAGAAGTCAAAAGGCGCTCCTTCCCTTCGGAGTCCTGCCGTGCGCCCAAATAGTGGTTTTCCCCCACATATGGGATATTGGCATGCTTAGGAGAATTTACACAACACACTTTTAGGTCCATTGTTTCCTGGTACCCTTGTGAAAATAAAAAAAAAAATGGGTCTAAAGTAAAATTTTTGTGAAAAAAAGTTAAATGTTCATTTTTTTCTTCCACATTCCAAAAATTTGTGTGAAGCACCTGAAGGGTTAATAAACTTCTTGAATGTGATTTTGAGCACCTTGAGGGGTGCAGCTTTTAACCCTTATAACTTCCTAACGAAAAAAAAAATGTTTCAAAAATTGTGCTGATGTAAAGTAGACATGTGGGAAATGTTATTTATTAACTATTTTGTGTGACATATCTCTCTGATTTAAGGTCATAAGAATTAAAAATTTGAAAATTGCTAAATTTTTTACATTTTCGCTAAATTTCCATTTTTTTCACTAATAAACACAAGTCAGATCGCAGAAATTTTATCACTGTCATGAAGTACAATATTTCACGAAAAAACATTATCAGAATCAGGGGGATCCGTTGAACCCTTCCAGAGCTATTACCTCATAAAGTGACTGGTCAGAATTGTAAAAATTGGTCCTGTCATTAACGTGCCAACAGCCTTTGGGAGTAAAGGGGTTAATTAATAATTACATTCCAGGAGAGGTTAACTCATAAGATACTGGCCACCCCTCTCCAGCCCATTAATTTCTATACAGCAGTTAGCTGTTCACCCCCCCCCCCTCACTCTCAGCGCTTCTAACAAGCTGCTGTTATAAATCTTGCAAAATCACCAGCTCATAGCATTGAAGGTCTCCTAATCACCATGTGCTTGGTCAAATGCCCTGTTATCTCTATGTGTAAATATAGTGATAGCTGTGTACACTCCAGAACAAAGAAAATATCTGAATGTGTTACAGCAAAACTTGCAGTAAGCGTTTTAGTACTACTAATGCTATAGCTCTGCTACTCACCAGAACTTTCACTCAAGCAAGAGTGCCCACTCCACCATAAGGAAGTGAGAGAGAATGGATAGCTGTGTACTGCTCAAGCAGACAACTTGAGATTATCCCCTGAAAGTGAACCTGTCACCTCAGAAAATGCTATTTACTTGCAGATATAGGGTTAATCTGCAGGCAAATAGTGTTACAATGATGCCTGGTGCCTTATTAAAAGTGTGATTGCTGGGAGAAAGATTTCAGATTTCAGTCATGGTGGCAGGCACAAAGTGATTACAGTCATCACTCTCTATACTCTGAGCGGTGGCTTTAACTATTTCCCAGGACTTTGATTGACATCAAACTGTCAATTTTAGTTTCAATCAATGTGCCGGGCTTGCTTACAGCTGCTGCTCACAGTACAGTGCTGTGAACGGTGACTGTAGCTGCTCCATCCACTCCACCCTTGCTTAAAAGCTTGCGGCTCACGGGAGTAACAAGTTAAAGCACCACTCCAGTGTTGTTTTTTTAATTTCAGCGCTGGAGTGGTGCCACTAACGTAAGTTCCCTGCCCCATTTAATATACTTACCAGCCGATGTCTTCAGCTGTTCCAGCACCACTCCGGTCCCATGCCGCCATCTTGGGACCGTAACGTCTGACTGACCGAAAGTAAGAGGTAACGGTCACAGGCTCTCAATGTAATTTCTCTATTGAATTTCTTTCCAAGTGGACTCCTTGGGACTTTCTGACGGTGCGTCCCTTTTTGGGGTCTGTGTCCTCTAACATTGTCCAATACTGGAGTGCTGTGAGCCAATACTATTTATAGGCTCTCATTGTAAGTCTATGAGACCCTCATTCTGCCTCTCATAGACTCACATTGGGTAGTGACTTTTGGATTATCCAGCAAACACTGGAGCGATCCGGCAGGTCACAACCAGAAGAAGACTGACGGGAGCAGCACAGTTAACAGATGAAGCAGTAAGGCAGCTGCATTTTAATGCTATATATCTGCAGATTAACCCTATATCTGAAGGTAGATTGCATTTTCTGAGGCAACAGGACGATTTAAGTGCTAATTTTTTTTTTAAAAGATTTTAAAAAAGAGTTGATATTTTTAAACCATCACGTGCCTCTCTTTTAGAGACCGGTAGTCTATGTTTTGATCCATGCAGCATTGAAGTGTCATACATAGTTTAAATTCACACATAGTAATTGAGGTGAGGTTATAAATCTGATCAAAGCCGCCTAGGTAAAATGCATGCAGTTTTATAACGATTTGCAGGATTTTGCAAAGAGGTAATTGATTCAGCATTTTTACAGGAGAAACGTGCAAAATCAATGTGTTACACCTATAAAACCGTGAAGCCATTCACCACATGACAAAGTGATGACACATCTTGAGATGTGGATTTTAACCATACATGTGATACGTTATCATGACTGCTGAAGTGGTTATATGCTTTCCATGATTAGATCAGAGAACAGATGTCAGTGTGGCTTGTCATTCCTCCAGTGATGTAAAGCAAGCCTGGTCTGAAGCATTAATTTCTGGAGGATTCTAGGCTGGGATCCTACGATGCAGCTGCCTCATGCAGCCTACAATCATACTCCCCAGTGTCCACCAATGAGCACAAGAATTGCAGCAACACTAAGATATTACCTACAAACTTGTGTGCTTATTTGCCTCTGCAGGTGCCTATGCAGTAGCACAGCGTGTGAGCGCAGTCTTCTAGGGAGTGTGTTGTGATTTTTATTTTTGTAATAATAATTATTAAGCAATTAATTATTTTTAATACAAAACTAGATGACATGCTAAAATTTATTGATAAAAAAAATCCTGCAGCCAGAGGGGGCTGCCATTCTTATTTGTCAGGTCACAGCCTACAGAAAACTGACTGGAGCAAAGCCACTAACAGATCCACTAACAGATGAAGATGGTGGCTGGTGAAAATAACACTGGGGGCAGGGGACTTACATTAGTAACACTAAGCAGTAAAATTAAAAAAAAAAAAAAAAAAACGCTGGAGTGGTGCCGTAAGGCAGCATTGTAATGCTTTATATCTGCAGATTAACCTTATAGCTGTAGGTAAATATTTCCTTTAAGTGCTAAAAAAAAGAGTTGCAGGGGTAATGGGGGCTGCCATTCTTATTTGCTGATTTGTAAGTGTCTGAGCATGTCACTTAGGCTGGGTGCCCACGTAGCGTTTTTCAAGCGTTTATGCTGCGGAATTTCCGCAGCGGAAACGCTTGTTAAACGCTAGGTAATCCGCACCCCATGGTCCCCAAGGGGATTCCGCATGTTCTATGCACATGCTGCGGATTTTTCCGCAGCGTTTATGCTGCATACAAAAATCCGCAGCATGTCATTTAATTTTGCGGAAGCGCAGCGGAACTCCCGCCATTGACTTGCATTGAAACGCATAGAAACCGCGACTGTACATTTGTACAAGCGGCTTCTATGCGTCTCTATGTGCGGATGGTACCCAGTTCTGGAGGAGAGGAGACTCTCATCCAGACCTGGGTACCATTGTACCTGTAAAAAAAGAATAAAATAACAAATAAAGTTTATACTCACCTTTCCGAAGGCTTTTCTCTGAATGCCGGCATCGCTTGAGGACCTGCAGTGACGTCACAGTCATGTGACCGCAGGCCCTTCACCGCTCTGTTTCGCGATATGCCGGCAGCCAGGAACCAGACAGGAACGAGCGCTGCTGCACACACCGGGGCCTCGAGGGTGAGTATAGCTTTATTTGTTTTAATTTTTACGGTTCACACTGTATAAATCCATGCTGTTTGCATGGATTTATACAGTGTGACCTAGTTGTCAAGCACTTTCCAAGTGACGCTATCGCCTGGAAAGCGCTTGTCAATCTGCATGCGGAAACGCATGTGAATCCGCATGTGGATCCGCATGTATTCTGCAGGAAAAACGCATGCACAATCTGCATGCTTTTTTTCTGCCAGGGAGATGCAGAAATGCTTCAGAAATTTTCTGCTTCATTTCTGCATCGTGGGCACATAGCCTTACACACTGCAAATGTGGAAGCCCCTGGACATAGGAGACTGTGATCAGTGTCTGATCCTATCTACTACACTGTGGCTACCTCAGCTGTGAACTGGGCATGTTCCCTTGGTTGTCCAGTTCACAGCTGTGGGGGAGCCAGGCACCATTTTGTTATAGTCCAGAGCTGTGCTCTCCTGGAGCCTAACTCCCCAATCTGTGGTTGATTCTTTGGGGTGCTTGCCTGCCCAGCCTGCCTGTCAGTGTTCACTTTTCCAAATGGTGCCCACAGCTCCTCTGATGCAGATCCCAAAAGATGTAGGCTCGCTTCACACACATCTTCTTTGGCCTCCCTGGAACACTACCGAAACCAAGCAACAGGAGATCACACCAGTCCTCTCCCTGTCGTGTCTGAATCACTGTGAGACATCTCATAAGACATTTCATCCATTATAACAACTCTGCCCTTCACCTGTCCAAACAAACCTACTTCACCGCACTCATCACCTCACTATCCAACAATCCTAAACAACTTTTTGACACTTCATTCCCTTCTCAATCTAAGAGTGCAGGCCCCCACTACCGATCTCAATGCTGACAATCTAGCCAATTATTAAAAAAAAATGTATCATCTACGACAGGAAATTTTCTCCCAATCCCCTAATATCATGCATTATCTTCCCTCTTGCACTTCATCCAGCTCACTTTCTATCTTTGAACCAGTCACGGAAGAAGTTAGCAGGCTACTAGTATCTTCTCGCCCTACTACCTGCACCAGTGACCCTATTTCCTCACATCTCCTTCCATGGGCATACCCAGGATCAAAACTAGGGGGGGGGCAAGCCATGGTCACAGATACCAAAGAGAAATATATATATAGTACAATGCAAAGATTTCACTTCTTACATTGCATTAGTGATATCTATTGTAAATTCCACAATAGCTCAGAAACCAGCGAATCGCTCCACATAGTATACTGGCCTCCATAAAATGCTCCGTACAGGATACTGGTCCCCATATAACGCTCCATACAGGATACTGACCCCCATATAACACTTCATACAGAATACTGGCTCCCATATAACGCTCCATACAGGATACTGGCCCCCATATAACGCTCCATACAGAATACTGGCCCCCATAAAATGCTCCATACAGAATACTGGCCCCTATATAACGCTCCATACGGAATACTGGCCCCCATATAACACTCCATACAGGATACTAGCCCCCATATAACACTCCATACAGAATACTGGCCCCCATATAACGCTCCATACGGGATACTGGCCCCCATATAACGCTCCATACGGGATACTGGCCCCCATATAACGCTCCATGCAGGATACTGGCCCCCATATAACGCTCCATACAGAATACTGGCCCCCATATAGCGCTCCATGCAGGCTGTTCCCCACACATAATGCCTCATGCAGGCTGTTCCCCCCCCCATAATGCCCCATGCAGGTTGTTCCCCCCCATATAATGCCCCATGTAGGATGTCACCCCCCTTATAATGCCCCATGCAGGATGACACACACCCTCCCTTCCTTATAATGCCGCATGCACGATGTCACACACACCCCCCCTCCCTTATAATGCCCCATGCAGGTGTCACCCCCCCTCCCTTATAATGCCCCATGCAGGATGTCACACACACCCCCCTTATAATGCCCCATGCAGGATGTCACACCCCCCCCTCCCTTCTAATGCCCCATGCAGGATGTCACACACACCCCCTCCTTTATAATGCCCCATGCAGGATGTCACCCCCCCTCCCTTATAATGCCCCATGCAGGATGTCACACCCCCCCTCCCTTATAATGCCCCATGCAGGATGTCACCCCCCCTCCCTTATAATGCCCAATGCAGGATGTCACACACACACACCCTCCCTTATAATGCCCCATGCAGGATGCCACACACACCCCCCTCCCTTATAATGCCCCATGCAGGATGTCACACCCCCCCCTTATAATGCCGCATGTAGGATGTCACCCCCCCTTATAATACCCCATGCAAGATGTCACCCCCCCCTTATAATGCCCCATGGAGGATGTCACCCCTCCCCTTATAATGCCCCATGCAGGATGTCGCCTCCCCTCCCTTATACTGCCCCATGCAGGATGTCACACAACCACCCCATATAATGCCCCATACAGGATGTCACCCCCCCCCTTATACTGCCCCATACAGGATGCCACACAACCACCCCATATAATGCCCCATGCAGGATGTCACACACCCCCACCCCCCCTCCCTTATAATGCCCCATGCAGGGTGTCACCCCCCCCCATATAATGCCCCATGCAGGATGTCACACACCCCCACTTCACCCCCCTCCCTTATACTGCCACAGGCCTCCATACAATTAAAAAAAAAATCAAATACCTCAGTTCTCCTCACCTGCTGCAGCTGCTCCGGACTCCTCAGCGTCACCGGCCTTATCCCGCTCTGCGCTGTGACTGCTCAGGAGAGAGCGCGGTGTAAAGATATCACCGACACCTCTGACCTGAGACGTCACAGTGCAGCAGCCGCGGAGGATGCAGGAGCTGCTGCGGAGGCACGGGGAGAGGTAAGTATTGTGCCGGGGCCCTGAGCAAGCGGGGGGGGGGGGGGCGCTGATGCCGCTCTCCTCCGCTCAGAGGTCCCATAGCGCGCGGGATGCCCGACGGTGAGGGCCCCCCCCGCCTGCTCAGGGCCCCAGCATTTGCCCGGGTGTTGACGCCGACCCTGGTGTGCAGCGTGCGTCCCTGCTTCTAGGGGGGGGCAGATGTCCCCCCCCTGCCCCACGGCGGGTACGCCCATGTCTCCTTCAGTCCCTCTCCCTGGCTGTCACCACTCACCTAACTAAAATATTTAACTTCTCTTTCTCATCTAGTATCTTTCCCTCCTCCTTTAAACACGCCAGCATACACTCAATACTTAAAAAGCCATCCCTCGACCAGTACTGTACTGCAGACCTGTCTCTAATCTTCCCTTCATCTCTAAACTGCTGGAACGCTTGGTCCACTCGTCTAATCAGCTCTCAGATCACTCTCTTCTTCACAATCTGGTTTCTGCTCCTTACACTCTACTGAAACTGCCCTTACTAAAGTCTCTACTGATCTACTAACAGCTAAATCTAATGATCACTACTCCCTGCTGATTCTCCTGGATCTCTCTGCAGCATTCGGCTTTGTGAATCACCAGCTACACCTCACTATGCTCCGCTCTATTGGGCTCAAGGATACCGCTCTCACCTGGTTCTCCTATCTCTCCGACTGCTGTTCACTGTATCTTTTGCTGGCCCCTCTTCCCCTTACTGTCGGGGTACCTCATGGTTCAGTTCTAGCTCCCCTCCTCTTCTCTTTATACACCACCCTTATTGGAAAAACCATCAGTAGATTCGGTTTTCAGAACCATCTCTATGCTGATGACACCCAATTATACACATCGTCTCCTGACTTCACCCTGACATTACTACAAAATACCAGTGATTGTATTTCTGCTGTCTCTAACATCATGTCCTCCCTCTATCTAAAACTGAATGTCAAAAACTGAACTCCTTGTGTTTCCTCCCTCTATTAACCTATTTATACCCAATATTGTCATCTCCGTGTGTTTTTCTGCCTTTATTTCCCAGCAGCATGCCCACTGTCTTGGGGTCATATTTGATTCAGACCTTTCCTTCACTCCCACATCTGATCACTTGCTCACTCATGTTACCTACACCTCAAAATCATCTCTAGAATCATTTCTGAAATGCACTACCCAGGACAATATGATTAATTCACAATACCAACAGTTTTAAGCGTGGCCTAAAAACGCATTTCTTTAGACTGGCCTATCGCCTGAACTCACTTATGTAAGTATTCCCGTTTTGCAATTACAAAATTTTCTCCAAATCAGGACCCTCGTAGCATCTATTTACACACTCTCCCTGCACTTAACAGCCCTCTGTGTCTGTACAGATACTGGCTAGTTACAAGTTCATGAAGCATTATGTGAATACCCTATTTATTATATTGATGGCTGGACCATACATTACAAGCACTTTTTACCATTTACCTTTCGTGTTTCCCCTATTTCCTCATTGATTGTAACCTTGCGAGCAGGGCCCTCATTCCTCTTGGTAGCTGTTGAATTATGTGTTACTCTGTAATGTCTTGATTATTGGTACAAGTCCCCTCTGTAATGTAAAGTGCTGCGGAATATTTTGGCACTATAGAAATAAATTATTATCTGAAACTCTGAGTCTGAGCAGGATTCTAAACTGGTTTCGGACACGCAGGACCTTATCCAGGCACTGAGAAACACCCTCCAGGTCAATGACGAGCAAGCCTCCCAATCCTAGAAAGCGGTCTTCTTTCGGTGGAACTGCAGGCAACGAGCTGCCTTTCCTCACTGTGAAGACTTTCACGATCTTTTTGCCAAAGAATGTATACACCTGGACAGGAGCTCACCTTCCTAAAGGACGTGTGAGGCCCTATCGTATTGTGTAAGAATTGGTTACCAAATGATCCATATCTCCCTCAGTGGACCTCCAGGTATTTTGCGTTTGTACAGCTACATTGCTCGTTTCTGATGCGGCATCCCTTAGTGACCTACTAGATAATAAGATTGACTTCCCCTCAAAAGCTGCTTTTTCGGCAGCAGGCTTTGCCTCACATCCAGGTTCAGTAGTGTGCTAAGACAGAAAAGCCTGTATGGCCTTGGCTAAGCACCTTCACCAGGATTTGTCTTTTGAGGCTTCTCAAGACTCGATTACTGCATGCCTCAAAATTCCTTTGTGAGGCTTCTCGTGTCAGCACAGCTTCAGGGCCCGCTGCAGCCAATTCTGTGGCTCTTCGGTGCTCTATTTGGCTTAGATCTTGGTGCTCTGACCCACCATCCAAAAAGGTCCTTACTAGGCTCCCCTTCACAGAGAATAGACTTCTTGTAAAGTGCCCAGAAGGAAAGGGTGCTTTACTGCCCCAGAACCATAGACAGTGTGCAAATCGAAGTGGTCAGTGGCGCGATAGAAACTGGATAAGGCGCTGGAAAAGGATAAAACAAACCTCTTTATTGAAGTTCTAATGCCCACAACGCGTTTCTGCAGCGGTCTGCTGCCTTCATCACCTGATGAAGGCAGCAGACCGCTGCAGAAACACGTTGTGGGCATTAGAACTTCAATAAAGAGGTTTGTTTTATCCTTTTCCAGCGCCTTATCCAGTTTCTAGCGCCCCACTGACCACTTCAATTTGCACAGTGTTCACTTTTCCCTTGGGAGTTGTGGCTGGAGGCTGCAGAGAACTGGATACAATTTCAGCTGCAGGACCTGCGATGATGTCATCACCCATGTGACCCCACCCGGAATCACATGATTGGAAGCTCCATCTGCTAATCCAGAGGAGACACTGAAGGCATCGTGGCAGCGCTATCAGCGCCAGTAGCTGTGTAACCTGGGTCGTGCGGTCTGCACAACCCACTCAGGTGAGCAGACTACTGTATCTGCACGTATATTCTACTTCCATACAGGTTCACACAAGCACTGCGCTTTTCCACCCCACCCCCTTTTTTGTCTTCCAGAACCATAGACACTCTCAGCCAAATAAGCGCTCCCAGAGGTTTCGATCCTCTTCCAGATGACAAAGTCCTCTTAACCCTCCAACTCCAGGCAGTCCTCATTCAAGCCTACAGTGGAGTTGCTGCACGGAGGTTCATGATTTCAGGGCAGTTACAAAAGATTACAGCCCTGATTCATACAGACATGCATTTTCCTTGCCCGTCTTGATGAAGGTCCTGCTTGAGAAAGGTGTGCCACTTTGTGCAATTTATTTTTCTTTGCACTTACTTAATAAAACTTGCATTCAGTTTATTATCACTTTTATTAACATAAAATAGTTACATGCAGCCCCAATACATCACTTATGCCATATGTAAACCATACTCCCGTACACAGGAGCAGACTCAGACAGAAGAGGTCCCTGTGCAAGAACAATATATGGGTCCTTTGAAGTCCAATAGTTCCTCATACTCCACAATCCCACCAGCTTAGGAGGTAGAATTGGGCCCTTTTACCTCTTGGGCCCTGTGCGGCTGCCCAGTTTGCACCAATGGTGTGTCCGTCCTTGCCAGTACATTTCTGTCATCATTTACGTTACTTTTGATTTGTAAATTACGATGGCCCCTCCAAATAAAACTCCACCCACTCTTCACAATGCTGGAGGTGCTGGCCGCAGTGACGGATATACGGCAGAAGCTGAGTCTGGTGAATCCAGGTAATAGTTTATTATAAAAAGTGATGAGAAGCTGTATGCAACTTGTAGTGTTTGCAAACAAAGGCAGAATCTATTGACCCAATAGAAATGAATAAAATATATAAAAGTGTAAAAATGTCATGTACAATGAGCAGAAGATGATTGTTTACATGTCCCTGGCTACATCAATAAGAGCACAGGCTCGTCAGAAGATGATTGTTTACATGTCCCTGGCTACATCACTATGAGCACAGGCTCATCAGAAGATGATTGTTTACATGTCCCTGGCTACATCAATAAGAGCACAGGCTCGTCAGAAGATGATTGTTTACATGTCCCTGGCAACATCAATATGAGCACAGGCTCGTCAGAAGATGATTGTTTACATGTCCCTGACTACATCAATATGAGCACAGGCTCGTCAGAAGATGATTGTTTACATGTCCCTGGCTACATCAATAAGAGCACAGGCTCGTCAGAAGATGATTGTTTACATGTCCCTGGCTACATCAATAAGAGCCAGGGTGGATAAAAATCAATGTTTTTTTAAAAAAAAATCAAAAAAATCGGATTTTTTTTTATTTAAATCGGATTTTTTTCAATAAACTGCTTTTTGAGGAAAATATTTTACCATCCAAAGGTTCTTCCATCATGAGATAAAGCTGAGTTGCTTAACTCAGTAGAATAAAGGCTGTATATGTGTAACATTCACAATGCCATGCTCTTCCAGAGGTTTCTGTAGGATTAGTGGGCAGTTTCTCTCCTATATTATCACAGACGCTCGCTTTACTTACGCAGTTCTCAAAACTGAATTTGACTCCGCAGAGGTCCCAGCCTCTTCTTCACGGCAAAAATGTTACAACATGAACAGAGTTGAGAAAAAGACCTTAATCCTATTGTTCTACAAACCTATGAATACAGAATCAACCCCTTCAGTGCCAAGTCCAAGAAGTTAGACAATATGTTTCTGATTGTTTGGAGTGGAATAGATCTGCACAACACAAGAAGAATGTGAATCTAAGTGTGAGGAGGAGGAAGGGCAAGCAGACAAGAAAATGAAAGTGAAACTTTGAGCACAATACAGCAGCATAGCCACTGACAGACAAGTCTGGATCTGTTTGTGTGTACGATCTGAGGTTTATTACATTCTTTCCTTATAATGGTAGCAGGCCGTAAAAGAGACCCAGTTTGGGAATATTTTAATGAAGCTCCTTCGCCTATCGGTAAGGCAGGCATGCGTGCAAAATGCAAACGATGCAACAAAGAGATGCAAGGCCTGGTGGCGCGAATGAGGCAACATCATGAGAAGTGCGGTGATGAAGATGACCAAAGAAACACTTCTGAACAGGCCGGATCTGTTGCTAAACATTTTTATTGAATCCTATTTCTAAAGACTGAACTGTCATGTGTGAGAAAAATTATATTTCTTATTATTACTGCATGTTACTGTCATTTGGTACAGTTATGAAGAAAAACAAATATTCCTTTTGGGGCAGGGGCAGTGATGTGTTGTGTACAATAAGCAGAAATTGTATAAACAATAAAATAACAGCATTGACTTTTTTTGTTTAGGGGAATTCATGGATTCTGGAAACTATCCACCTCCAAGATCACCATCATCCTGTTCTACAGTTTCAGAGTTATCCATCCAGGATAGTGCTTCATTAGCAGCAGCATCATCATCAGACACCCACAGCCACATATCACCATCACCCTAAAGGAAGAAAAAACCTTTACCTCCTGGAACCACCATAGATAGGTTTGTGATAAGAACTAGCAGATTAGAAAAAGAGTTGATTGATGAAAAAATTGCCCAGTTTATTTATGCAACGAACTCTTCTTTCCGTCTGACTGAGAACCCACATTTCATTAATATGGTTCAGTCACTGAGACCAGGATACAGTCGACCCAGCAGAGCTGATGTTGCAGGGAAACTGCTGGATCAAGTGTATGACAGAGAAATAGAGCAATGTGCAACAGCTCTGGAGGGTAAAATTGTTAACCTAAGTATTGATGGGTGGAGTAATGTCCACAATGATCCTATTGTATGTGCTTGTATAACAACAGAAGAAGGTAAAGTCTTCCTTGCACAAACAACTGATACGTCAGGAAATGCACACACAGCAGAATACTTACAAGAAGTGGCAGTAAAAGCTATAACATGTGAACAAAAATTCAAATGTCTAGTACGCAGTTTGGTCACTGACAATGCTGCAAACGTATCCAAGATGAGAAGAAATTTAGAAGAGCAGGGAGAGAATACAAAGCTGCAAATAACATATGGCTGCAGTGCTCATTTGCTGCACCTCTTAGCCAAAGACTTAAGTGTTCCAGAAATAAAGGCTAATGTTGTTGAAATTGCTAAATACTTCCGTAATAATCATTTTGCTGCAGCAGCTCTGAAAAGGATGGGTGGAACCAAGCTAACGCTCCCACAAGATGTTAGATGGAACTCTGTGGTGGACTGTTTTGAGCAGTATATCAAAAACTGGCCTATTCTGATGACACTTTGTGAAGAAAATCGAGATAAAATAGGTGGCACTGTCACGGCCAAAATCCTCAACATTGGGCTTAAGAGAAATGTTGAACATATGCTGAGCTTCCTGAAACCCATCTCTCAAGCTTTAAACAAAATACAGAAAAATAGCTGTTTTATTGCGGATGCTGTTGAAATTTGGAAGGAACTGAGTGAACACTTAAAAACAGAACTACACATGGACAGAATTAAATTACAAGCAGTAAACAAACGAATGGGACAAGCACTGACTCCAGCTCATTTTTTGGCAAATATTGTCAATATCCAATATCAGGGTCAAAACCTAAGTGCTGAGGAAGAGGAGTTAGCTATGACATGGGTATCCAGCAATCATCCATCTTTAATGCCAACTATAATAAACTTCAGAGCTAAGGGGGAACCATTCAAGAAATATATGTTTGCTGAAGATATTTTAAGGAAGGTCACACCAGTAAACTGGTGGAAGTCACTTAAGCGCTTGGATTTAGAGACTGTTCAAGTAATGATTTCACTTTTAACAGCAGTAGCTTCTTCTGCAGGCGTTGAAAGAATATTCTCTTCCTTTGGACTCATTCATTCTAAATTGAGAAATCGGTTGGGACCCAATAAAGCAGGAAAGCTTGTTTTTCTTTTCCAGATTATGAATAGGAACAAAGAAGATGATGATGATGAAGATGACGACGAGTGAGCTACAGAGGACAGCAGGGACAGTAGTATTTAAGTTTTTCATGTGTCGGCTGGGCTGACAGTCTAAGTTTCTTAAAATATATATATATATTTTGTTTAGCCAAATTAGTTAACAAACATGGATGTTTGTTTAAGCAAATAACTTATGCTGTAATGTTGTTATTGTTTCAGTTGAATAAATCTATTTAAATTGTTATTAAGGTCAGGATTATTTTTCTCCTTCCTAAGTACAACAGAACAGTGGTGTCCAAATATGAATGATTAACCCATTAAACTGGGGAGAAAAAAGTAATATAAAAAGTGATTCTAAAAATCTTCATCTACTTGCATGTTAACCCCTTAATAACATCTGACGTACTAATACGCGTCTGTGCCCTGGGACTTAAGAGCCAGACCCGTATTAGTACGTCATCGCGATCGCGCGCGCACACAGGCTGTGCGGGCGCGATCGCCGCCGGGTGTCAGCTGATTGTCACAGCTGACACCCGGTACTATGTGCAGGGAGCGGTCACGCACCGCTCCCAGCACATTAACCCCCGCGATGCTGCGATCGAAGTCGATCGAAGTCGATCGCGGCATTGCGGGGGCAAGGGGAGGTGATCGGCGATACTCACCTCCTCTTCCGGCTTCCAGCGCAGTCTGCAAAGGCTTCCCGGGTGTTGCCATGACGACCCGATGTCGTCATGACAACATCCGGGTCACCAGAGAGCAGGAAGATTGCTTGGACATGCGCAGTGCATCTCCAAGCAATCTTCACACTGTGCACTTCTGACAGCCTTCATGGCATAGGGATGGTGCTCCATTCCTGTGCCATGCAGGCGATCAGAAAAAAAAAAGTGAAAGTCCCAGAGTGGGACAAAGTAATAAAGTGTATAAACTGTGTGAAAGTGGAAAAAAAAAAAAAAAAAAAATGTGCAAAAATATTATAAAAAAATAAAAAAAATAATACACCAAAAATAAAAATATAATGTACCCATCAATAAATATTATTATAAAAAAAATAAAAAAAAAACAATAAAAGTACACATATTTGGTATCGCCGCGTCCGGAACAACCTGACCTATAAAACTGTCCCACTAGTTAACCCCTTCAGTGAACACGGTAAAAAAAAAAAAAAAAAAAAACAAGCAAAAAACAATGCTTTATCACCATACCGCCAAACAAAAAGTGGAATAACACGCGATCAAAAAGACGCATATAAATAAAAATGATACCGCTGAAAACGTCATCTCGTCCCGCAAAAAACAAGCCGCCATATAGCTCAATCAGCCGAAAAAAAAAAAAGTTATAGCTCTCAGAATAAAGCGATACTAAAAAATATTTTTTTCTATAAAATAGCTTTTATTGTGTATAAGCGCCAAAACATAGAAAAATGATACAAATGTGGTACCGCTGTAAACGTACTGACCCGAAGAGTAAAGCTGCCTCATCAATTTTACCACACACGGAACAGAATAAAAAAAAAAAAAAAAAAACAATTCCTGAATTGTTTTTTGTTTATTCTGCCTCCCAAAAATCGGAATAGAAAGCGATCAAAAAATGTCACGTGCCTGAAAATGGCACCAATAACAACGTCAAGTCATCCCGCAAAAAACGAGCCGTCACATGACTGTCTGCCAAAATCTGGAAAAATTATAGCTCTCAAAATATGGCGATGCAAAAACTAGATTTTACAAAAAATGCGTCTTTTAGTGTGTGACAGCTGTCAGTCATAAAAACCCCATATGATTCTGGCATTGCTGTAATCACACCGACCCGAAGAATAAAGTCGTCTAATCACTTATACCGCACAAGGAACGGCGTCAAAAATAAACTCTTGAGTTAGGATTGGGCTAGGGTTAGGGCTGGGTTTGGGGCTAGGGTTGTGCTGGGGCTAGGGTTGTGCTGGGGCTAGGGTTGTGCTGGGGCTAGGGTTGTGCTAGGGTTAGGGCTGGGGTTGGGATTTTTTTCAAAAGTAAGAAAAAAAGATGACGATATGGCGACTAGTGTTGAGAGCAAGTGCTCGCTACTTGAGTTTGCATCGGGTGCTCTGGTATGCATTTAGTATCGTGGGTATTTGAGTGACATGCTCGAGTCTCTGCCCCATATGCTTCGCGGCCAAAAAACTTTACGGGGATTGCCTGCCATGCACGAGCGATCCCCGCATGTTTTTTTTTGGGTGTATAATAACCGTGAAACATGCGGAGCAGGGACTCGAGCATGTCACTCGAGCACACGCTGTACATGGTGCATACCTGAGTACCCGATGCAAACTCAAGTAGCGAGCACTTGCGCTCAAGAATAATGACAACTTATTCAATATGATGACCTAATGTAAACAAATAATGTGCCGTACCTCTGGGTTCAAAATGTTCACTATACACCTTAATAAAATCTTTGAGGGGTATAGTTTCCAAAATGGGGACACTTGTGGGGGAGCTCCACTGTTTAGGCACATCACGGGCTCTCCAAACGCGACATGGTGTCCGCTAACAAATTGAATGGAAAATCGGCTCAAATTGTTAGCGGACGCCATGTTGCGTTTGGAGAGCCCCTGCGTGCCCAAACTTTGGAGCTCCCCCACAAGTGACCCCATTTTGGAAACTAGACCCCCCAAGGCACCTATCCAGATGCATAGTGAGCACTTGGAACCCCCAGGTGCTTCACAAATTGATTCATAAAAATGAAAAAGTGTTTTTTTTTTCACTTTTTCATTTTTACGAATCAATTTGTGAAGCACCTGGGGGTTCCAAGTGCTCACTATGCATCTAGATAGGTGCCTTGGGGGGTCTAGTTTCCAAAATGGGGTCATTTGTGGGGGAGCTCCACTGTTTAGGCACATCAGGTGCTCTCCAAACTCAACATGGTGTCCGCTAACAATTTGAGCCGACAATTTGTTAGCGGATACCATGTTGCATTTGAAGAGTCCCTGTGTGTCCAAACATTGGAGCTCCCCCACAAGTGACCCCATTTTGGAAACTAGACCCCCCAAGGCACCTATCTAGATGCATGGTGAGCACTTGGAACCCCCAGGTGCTTCACAAATTGATTCGTAAAAATGAAAAAGTGAAAATAAAACACTTTTTCATTTTTATGAATCAATTTGTGAAGCACCTGGGGTTCCAAGTGCTCACTATGAATCTAGATAGGTGCCTTGGGGGTCTAGTTTCCAAAATGGGGTCACTTGTGGGGGAGCTCCAATGTTTGGGCACACAGGGACTCTCTAAATGCAACATGGTATCCGCTAACAAATTGAATGGAAAATCGGCTCAAATTGTTAGCGGACACCACATTGCGTTTGGAGAGCCCCTCTGTGCCCAAACTTTGGAGCTCCCCCACAAGTGACCCCATTTTGGAAACTAGACCCCCCAAGGCACCTTTCTAGATGCATAGTGAGCACTTGGAACCCCCAGGTGCTTCACAAATTGATTCGTAAAAATGAAAAAGTGAAAAAAAAAACACTTTTTCATTTTTATGAATCAATTTGTGAAGCACCTGGGGTTCCAAGTGCTCACTATGAATCTAGATAGGTGCCTTGGGGGGTCTAGTTTCCAAAATGGGGTCACTTGTGGGGGAGCTCCAATGTTTGGGCACACAGGGACTCTCCAAATGCAACATGATATCCGCTAACAAATTGTCGGCTCAAATTGTTAGCGGATATCATGTTGCATTTGGAGAGTCCCTGTGTGCCCAAACATTGGAGCTCCTCCACAAGTGACCCCATTTTGGAAACTAGACCCCCCAAGGCACCTATCTAGATGCATAGTGAGCACTTGGAACCCCGAGGTGCTTCACAAATTAATTCGTAAAAATGAAAGTGTTTTTTTTTTCACTTTTTCATTATTACGAATCAATTTGTGAAGCACCTGGGGGTTCCAAGTGCTCACTATGCATCTAGAAAGGTGCCTTGGGGGGTCTAGTTTCCAAAATGGGGTCACTTGTGGGGGAGCTCCAAAGTTTGGGCACAGAGGGGCTCTGCAAACGCAATGTGGCGTCCGCTAACAATTTGAGCCGATTTTCCATTCAATTTGTTAGCGGATACCATGTTGCATTTAGAGAGTCCCTGTGTGCCCAAACATTGGAGCTCTCCCACAAGTGACCCCATTTTGGAAACTAGACCCCCCAAGGCACCTATCTAGATGCATAGTGAGCAGTTGGAACCCCCAGGTGCTTCACAAATTGATTCATAAAAATGAAAAAGTGTTTTTTTTTTCACTTTTTCATTGTTACGAATCAATTTGTGAAGCACCTGGGGGTTCCAAGTGCTCACTATGCATCTAGATAGGTGCCTTGGGGGGTCTAGTTTCCAAAATGGGGTCACTTGTGGGGGAGCTCCAATGTTTGGGCACACAGCAGCTCTCCAAACGCAACATGGTGTCGCTAACAATTTGAGCCAATTTTGCGTTAAATTTGTTAGCGGACACCATGTTGCATTTAGAGAGCCGCTGTGTGCCCAAATATTGGAGCTCCCCCACAAGTGACCCCATTTTGGAAACTAGACCACCCAAGGCACCTATCTAGATGCATAGTGAGCACTTGGAACCCTCAGGTGCTTCACAAATTGATTCATACAAATGAAAAAGTGTTTTTTTTTTCACTTTTTCATTGTTACGAATCAATTTGTGAAGCACCTGGGGGTTCCAAGTGCTCACTATGCATCTAGATAGGTGCCTTGGGGGGTCTAGTTTCCAAAATGGGGTCACTTGTGGGGGAGCTCCAATGTTTGGGCACACAGGGACTCTCTAAATGCAACATGGTGTCCTCTAACAAATTTAACGGAAAATCGGCTCAAATTGTTAGCGACACCATGTTGCGTTTGGAGAGCCGCTGTGTGCCCAAACATTGGAGCTCCCCCACAAGTGACCCCATTTTGGAAACTAGACCCCCCAAGGCACCTATCTAGATGCATTGTGAGCACTTGGAACCCTCAGGTGCTTCACAAATTGATTCATAAAAATGAAAAAGTGTTTTTTTTTTTCACTTTTTCATTGTTACGAATCAATTTGTGAAGCACCTGGGGGTTCCAAGTGCTCACTATGCATCTAGAAAGGTGCCTTGGGGGGTCTAGTTTCCAAAATGGGGTCACTTGTGGGGGAGCTCCAAAGTTTGGGCACACATGGGCTCTCCAAACACAACATGGCGTCCGCTAATTATTCAAGCAAATTTTACAATCAAAAAGTCAAATGGCGCTCCTTCCCTTCCGAGCCCTGCCGTGCGCCCAAACAGTATATTTTCCCCAAATATTGGGTATCTGCGTGCCCAGGGGAAATTGCACAACAAATTTTGGGGTCCATTTTTTCTTGTTACCCCTGTGAAAATAAAAAAAATTGGGTCTAAAGTAACATTTTTGTGAAAAAAGTTAAATGTTCATTTTTTTCTTCCACATTCAAAAAATTCCTGTGAAGCACCTGAAGGGTTAATAAAGTTCTTGAATGTGGTTTTGAGCACCTTGAGGGGTGCAGTTTTTAGAATGGTGTCACTTTTGGGTATTTTCTGTCATAAAGACCTCTCAAAGTGACTTCAAATGTGATGTGGTCCCTAAAAAAATGGTTTTGTAAATTTTGTTGGAAAAATGAGAAATCGCTGGTCAACTTTTAACCCTTATAGCTCCCTAACAAAAAAAAATTTTGGTTCCAAAATTGTGCTGATGTAAAGTAGACATGTGGGAAATGTTATTTATTAACTCTTTTGTGTGACATATCGCTCTGATTTCAGGGCTTAAAAATTCAAATTTTGAAAATTGCAAAATTTTCAAAATTTTCGCCAAATTTCCATTTTTTTCACAAATAAACGGAAGTGATATCGAAGAAATTTTTCCACAATCATGAAGTACAATATGTCACGAAAAAACAATCTCAGAATCAGGGGGATCCGTTGAAGCGTTCCAGAGTAATTACCTCATAAAGTGACAGTGGTCAGAATTGTAAAAATTGGCCCGGTCATTAACGTGCAAACCACCCGCGGGGCTTAAGGGGTTAAAGTAAAGTAGCAAGAACTAGTTTAGGTAGAAACTTTGATTTAAATCACTGATTTAAATAAAGCTTTACTGACTAGTGATTTAAATCATGATTTAAATCAGTTAGATTTAAATCAAATCCACCCTGATAAGAGCACAGGCTCGTCAGAAGATGATTGTTCACATGTCCCTGGCTACATCAATATGAGCACAGGCTCGTCAGAAGATGGTTGTTTACATGTCCCTGGCTACATCAATATGAGCACAGGCTCGTCAGAAGATGATTGTTTACATGTCCCTGGCTACATCAATATGAGCACAGGCTCGTCAGAACATGATTGTTTACATGTCCCTGACTACATCAATATGAGCACAGGCTCGTCAGAAGATGATTGTTTACATGTCCCTGACTACATCGATATGAGCACAGGCTCGTCAGAAGATGATTGTTTACATGTCCCTGGCTACATCGATAGGAGCACAGGCTTGTCAGAAGATGATTGTTTACATGTCCCTGACTACATCAATATGAGCACAGGCTCGTCAGAAGATGATTGTTCACATGTCCCTGGTTACATCAATATGAGCACAGGCTCGTCAGAAGATGATTGTTCACATGTCCCTGGTTACATCAATATGAGCACAGGCTCGTCAGAAGATGATTGTTCACATGTCCCTGGTTACATCAATATGAGCACAGGCTCGTCAGAAGATGATTGTTCACATGTCCCTGGTTACATCAATATGAGCACAGGCTCGTCAGAAGATGATTGTTTACATGTCCTTGGCTACATCAATATGAGCACAGGCTCGTCAGAAGATGATTGTTTACATGTCCTTGGCTACATCAATATGAGCACAGGCTCGTCAGAAGATGATTGTTTACATGTCCGTGGCTACATCGATATGAGCACAGGCTCGTCAGAAGATGATTGTTCACATGTCCCTGGTTACATCAATATGAGCACAGGCTCGTCAGAAGATGATTGTTTACATGTCCTTGGCTACATCAATAAGAGCACAGGCTCGTCAGAAGATGATTGTTTACTTGTCCTTGGCTACATCAATAAGAGCACAGGCTCGTCAGAAGATGATTGTTTACATGTCCTTGGCTACATCAATATGAGCACAGGCTCGTCAGAAGATGGTTGTTTACATGTCCCTGGCTACATCAATATGAGCACAGGCTCGTCAGAAGATGATTGTTTACTTGTCCTTGGCTACATCAATAAGAGCACAGGCTCGTCAGAAGATGATTGTTTACTTGTCCCTGGCTACATCAATATGAGCACAGGCTCGTCAGAAGATGATTGTTTACATGTCCTTGGCTACATCAATAAGAGCACAGGCTCGTCAGAAGATGATTGTTTACTTGTCCTTGGCTACATCAATAAGAGCACAGGCTCGTCAGAAGATGATTGTTTACATGTCCTTGGCTACATCAATATGAGCACAGGCTCATCAGAAGATGGTTGTTTACATGTCCCTGGCTACATCAATATGAGCACAGGCTCGTCAGAAGATGATTGTTTACTTGTCCTTGGCTACATCAATAAGAGCACAGGCTCGTCAGAAGATGATTGTTTACTTGTCCTTGGCTACATCAATATGAGCACAGGCTCGTCAGAAGATGATTGTTTACATGTCCTTGGCTACATCAATAAGAGCACAGGCTCGTCAGAAGATGGTTGTTTACATGTCCCTGGCTACATCAATATGAGCACAGGCTCGTCAGAAGATGATTGTTTACTTGTCCTTGGCTACATCAATATGAGCACAGGCACGTCAGAAGATGATTGTTTACTTGTCCTTGGCTACATCAATAAGAGCACAGGCTCGTCAGAAGATGATTGTTTACTTGTCCTTGGCTACATCAATATGAGCACAGGCTCGTCAGAAGATGATTGTTTACTTGTCCTTGGCTACATCAATAAGAGCACAGGCTCGTCAGAAGATGGTTGTTTACTTGTCCCTGGCTACATCAATAAGAGCACAGGCTCGTCAGAAGATGATTGTTTACATGTCCCTGGCTACATCAATATGAGCACAGGCTCGTCAGAAGATGATTGTTTACTTGTCCTTGGCTACATCAATAAGAGCACAGGCTCGTCAGAAGATGGTTGTTTACATGTCCCTGGCTACATCAATATGAGCACAGGCTCGTCACTGCGCACACTCCTAGGCTGCCTGTTCCTAGGCTGCCTGTTCTCTGTGAGGAGCTCCTGAAACCACCTCCATTCTGGTCACCTCAGCACTGTCTATATGGGCGCTACCCCGGGGAGTCCTGCTGCATCGGAGTCTGCGCAGTAGAGCTGCAGTGCGGAGGCCTCAGAGAAACCCCAACGTACACGGTACCAACCAGGAAATAACACAGCACGACACCGGAACTGGGAAAGTGACGTCATTCTACTTCCGGATCTCTCAGCTCAAACACTCACGTGACTACGCGGACGCGTCACATGACCCTATCGTCTCTGGCTGTGTAGATGCTCCGCCATGGCAGGTTACCTGGGGACGTACGGGGACCCGAGCGACATAACGCAGCAGCAGGAGCGGCACTATTACCTCCTGTCCGAGCTGCAGAGTCTCGTCAAAGATTTACCGAGGTAGAAACATGGCGGCCGCTGCACGGCTAACCTGCCTCATTGTAGTGAAACAGATGGGGATAGCGCCCCTCCTGGCAGTCTGCTGCCCCTACATAGCGTCCTTTACCCCACACACAGGTCGTCAGTGGTCTCCCATTTACCCCACACGCTTGTATATCGCCAGCATAGTCTAGAGTGCTGTATGCATTGTCATCGCCCAGTGTACGGTGTAGACTGTATCCTGAACCACACTCCTACAGTCACAGACTGGCGACTTGTCCTGGCTGCGGTCCCTGTGCTGTTGGTGGTCACATGTCGTATTTATACAGTTTGCACAGTCGCATGCAGACTAGACTCCTGGAAGAGAGACTTGTCGGCGAGTATGCAGATGGTCATGTGACTACTTAACCGCCAGGGGAAGATTGAATTTTCTTATTAGATTGGACAGCACCTTTAAGAAGAATACAATACTATTTAACCTGCGTTCGCACATCACTGGGACATGTCCTAGTCCTTCCATTTTTTTTCTTCCGACAGCACATAAACCCATAGAGTTTCATTGATCCATGTCTCCTGCCCGAGAGATTCACAGTAGGTCCAATTCTCATTTGTTTTGCGGCTCAGACGCGGCTAATTATGGTCTATGGTGATCTGTGTAAAACAGACGACATTTGTCACTTAAGTTTACTATCCGTTTTATAAGGATCCATTGCTGAGAGTCACTGGATAAAAACCAATGATTCAGAAAGATGGCCAGCACTCCGTTGTAGACCGTGGTGCGCATGGTAAGCCACCGTTCATAGAATCAAATCCCGGCACTCAGTGTATGGTCATGCTCTTTAATGAAGAGCCACAGAAAAAATGTTTCAGCCCATCCCGGGCTTTTGTCAATTGTGGACTAATAGTTACAACATGAATATATAGGGTACATCCCCTGAAGTAATGCAGAAAAAAAACAAATACATTACAATCATATTATTCCATAACAAAAAAATGTATACATGTATTTATTATACATCCTTACATTTAGATATTTCAAATTTCGAAAAAAAAGGAAAAAAAATCCAAATTATCTTTGCATATATAATATAATCATCCAATCCCATTTAAATATCACATGTATAAAACAGTGGACTACTAGTTTCAACAATATCCTATATCTATCTATATACACACAAAAGAATAAATACTCATTAAGTATGAAATGATTCCTATTGTTTTGTCATTAACTTTACACACACAATACTCTATATTTTTTATATGTTTAATATTTCACATTGTATTCATAATGCAACTATCTGCATTCACATAATTTTATTATAATCTATCTGCTTCAGTGATTCCAAAAAATGGATAGAAGTCAGATTTTCACAGATGTGTGACTGTAGCCTGACCTGTACCTCCAGTTATACTGTACAGTGGAGCTAGTGCGGGAGGCTGCACTAATATACTGTACTTCTTCTAAATCACTTCATTCCTGACTCTTCTCTCCATAGCAGCACGGACCGGCCATGGTGTGCGCCGGCTTCAGCTCTGCCGTCAGACTACAGCACCGGACACAGAAACATAATAGACCACAGCCAGTCTGGGCTGATAATGAGGACAAAATTGGGAATGAAAATGACATAGAAAATGAATATTGTGCTACCTCGCTTTAATTGTTATTACATAGGTTGAAAAAAGCCTTAGGTCCATCAAGTTCAACCTTTCTCCACCAATTATACATTTTTTTTTTGTCTCTAAATTATAACCCACGATATTATGTGTACAGAGGAAATCATCCAGCCCTTCTTTAAATGCTGTTATAGTGTCTGCCATCACTACCTCTTGTGGTCGGCATTCCACAGTCTGACTGTAAAGAACCCTTTCCAATATAGCTGCCGGAATTGCCTTTCTTCCACCTGTAATGAGTGCCCCCTCTATAACTGGAGGTGCACTTTAAAGGGCGGATTCACCAAGACTGGAAATTTGTACACCAGTCTAGATCAGAGTTCACTGCAGTGCATGCCTCAAAGTCATTAAGGTTCTCTAGTTGTGGACATTTCTGAAATAATTTTTTTTGTGACGTAAATTATAGTTAATCTGGCCACGCCCCTCCCTCTAATCCCTGCCCATTTTTCCAAAAGGTTAGCGGAGCAAACATGAAGGTGCCAAAGGTTAGTGTCAGATTAATTCCCCCTTTTGGTTTTCTATTTCTTTTTGTGTGATGGGATAGACCAGTCCTTACTCATCTTGTGAGGCTATAATGTTATAACACTGGAGGGACGAGAAACTACATCCATTAATCAGCGAAAAGGAAGACTACATACAAGCAAAGACCAGACTAAGGATTTTAATTTTACTTAGCGGCACCTTCTGAAGATAGATTGCTTGTTTTCAGGGAAGGATTTATAAGGCTTTGTGCACACAGCGGGGTTTTTTTTTTATGAGATTTTTAAAGCGGATCCTCTTAAAAAAGGAACACCCAAAAATTCGTTTGAGTACCTGAAAGTTTTTTTCCTATTAATTTCTATGATAAAATCTATGTCCTGGTTCATACCAGGTAAGTGATTTTATCACAGCAAAGTGATTTTATCAGCTACAGTGATTTTTCAGTCTTTTGAGATTCTTTTTGCTTCACACTTTGAATAACTCCTAGTGGGAGAAAATAAAGTGCCTGTCTTGTCTTTGAAGTGCCTGTTGATGGGATCGGCTCAAACTAGGCACTGTGCAATCAGGTTAAAAAAAAATGCATTGGGGAACAAAAAATCTTCCCAAGTGCTTCATGAAATGAAAAACTCCTCCAAAAACTCCCGAAGGGCTCGCTCCCACTTGCAATGCAATCAGACGAGTGCAATCCGATAAAAAATCTGATTTCACTCGCCCCAATGTTATCCTATGGTGCAGCTCACATCTGCGATTATTTTCTCATGCCGAATCGGCATGCTGTGATTGCCTCTACAAACCTTATGGCATGCTCCCATATAAGTCTATGGCTGCGTGTGAAACATCGCATTGCACTCGGCTATCACCCGAGTGCAGTGCAATTCCCGCAGAGAGGATCAGAGCACTGACACTCTGCTCCCGCTCGCATCGGATGTTATACACTAGTGGGACCCCAGCCTAAGGATATGTGCATGCAACGTCTTTAAGATGTAGGTTTTCCTAGGTTAAGCCACTTCAGATAGAAGACGGCAGCCTTTTTCAGCTGTGGCTTTGCTTTCAGTCTTGCCGTTTTTCTTGTGGCTGCTCCACTCCCGGTGTCTTTTTTTTTTTATTTCAGTTCATTATATTCATTTTTTGCTGCAGTTTTGCGGCGTTTTCTCAGATGGGTTTCAAACGAAATCCGCCTGAAATGGATGCTCAAAAGGAGCATCTTCTGAGGCAGTTACCACTATCGATCTAATCCTCTTTTTTTTTTTTTCCCCACCACAAAAAGTCCATCTGCACATACCCACACAGTGGCTCTTCTAAACTCCTCCTTGCACTCTCACCTGTGTGTGTGTGTGTGTGCGTGTGTATGTATGTATATGTGTGTATGTATGTATATGTATATATATATATATATATGCCACCTGTATGCTAATAGTGTTTTTATTGTTTGGATTTCATTCTGCTAGCCCAACCCAATTCTCAAAGGATCAGAGTAGCAGAACTCCTACCAAGGATGGATCTATCAAATGATAGACCCCAATGATTTGTAATGGGGTCTGTCATGCTTCCATTAAGGAGCTCTGGTTGTCTAATAGGGTCAATCCTTGTAAAGTGCTGCGGAATATGTTGGCACTATATAAATAAAAATTATTATTATTAATCCTTATAACCCAAAAACATAAAGTGGATCTGCATTAGGCTAATTTGTGTGCATCCAAAAGTTGCATCTTGGTGGACAGTTTTATTTTCATTGTACATTTTTTTTTTTATTTACTGAAACTGTTTTTTTAATATGTCCAGTTTTCTGAAATTATTGGTCCATTAAAATAATAATCCAGTGACTATCTGTTAGATTTATGGACAAGCAGAGCTGCAGTGTAAAGCATTCTCCAGCACTCACTGGAACATAGCGGCCCTCAAATTCAACATCTTGGAAAACACCTTTAAAGCTACAGATCATCTCTGCTTTGTAGTGCTGATCCATTAGCGCACAACTAAGATATAAATTAGTAGTGACTTCTACCGATCTGATAATATTGTGTGTTCTTACACTGAATGATCTTTCTTGCAGCTCTTTTCAGCAGCGCTTGTCTTACACCACTCTCAGTGATTTGGCCTTGGCACTTATTGATGGCACCGTCTTTGAGATTGTCCAAGGCTTGTTGGAGATCCAGCATTTGACAGAAAAAAACCTGTATAACCAGCGTATAAAGTTACATGCAGAACACAGAGGTAAGGAACAAGTCCAGGTCGTCAGCACTTCATTTCACTATTCATTGTCACTGACACGTTTCGCATTGCCTTACAGCGAAGTTCATGGTTGCCAAATCTGTGATGTAGAAATCCTATCACACACATTATGGCTGATGCTCTGTGCTTGTTATAGGTTAGTTTCCAGTGAATACAATAACTTACCTTGTTGTTTGGTGGGGGTCCGACCTTCACTTATCAGCAGAACTTTTATTCCCATTAGAATGGTGTAGCAGTGCTGACACTTCACTGCTGCTCCATTCATTCCCTACGGGGCTGTCCAGTGCTGCTCGCTGCTTTCTACAGCATCCAGGGTAGTCTGGCATCCAACCTGCTGTGCCATTTTGCAGTGGGGATAAAGTGTCCTGTTGGAGGATAAAAATTCCCCGTTCAGCTGATGGGTACATGATCAGTAAGGTGTCACCTATCCTAAGGATAATTTATCATTTGTTTTAAATAAGTTCCCTTCATCCATCCATTTTACATAAGCAGTTTATAGAAGAGCTATTGTATAATAAGGTCTGTCCTCATCCATATACTTATGCCATATCTACATCTTCTATAGTTTTTTGTTTTTTTATTATTCTACTTCTTGATAATGATCAGAAATCAATAAAGTCATAAAATCATCTATGGACAGACGGCAGCCAATACATAATTGTGATTCTGGACACAGCAGTATGAGCATTATGTGCCCGCAGCTCATCCGAATGTAGAGGGAAGAGAGAGGCGCAAACCTCCTGTCGCTCTGCTCTATGACTCTGACCATTCTGACTTTTGTCCCATTGTGCTCTCTAAAGGCGTCAAGTTACTCCGAGATCATGTCCACATCCTGTCTCCTCCACAGTCTTAAAACGTACATTTTCTAATTCAGAAGCAGAGAACCCCTCTAATAATTTAGTGTAGATTGATCAAATCCTAACCATCCCTCGATATCTGCTGCAAAGTATTTTTTAACATTTGGATAGTGCTGCATTCTCCATAGACATCAGTGCCTCTATACAGTCATGGCCAAAAGTATTGAGAATGAGACAAATAGTAATTTTTCCAAAGTTTACTGCTTCATTTTTTGTAATGGCAATTTGCATATACTCCTGAATGTCAAAGAGTGATCAGCTTAACAGCAATTACTGTACTTGCAAAGTCAATATTTGCCCAGAAAATGAACTTTAACCCCCAAAACACATTTCAACATCATAGCTGCTCCTTTTAAGGCAGGACTGCAAACATCGTTTTAGTGATTGATCCATTAACACAGGTGTGGGTGTTGATGAGGACAGGGCTGGCGATCAATCAGTCATGATTAAGTAAGAATGACATCACTGGACACTTTAAAAGGAGGCTGGTTCTTGGTATCATTGTTTCTCTTCAGTTAACCATGGTTATCTCTAAAGAAACACGTGCAGCCATCATTGCAATGCACAAAAATGGCCTAACAGGGAAGAGTATCGCAGCTACAAAGATTGCACCTCAGTCAACAATCTATCGCATCATCAAGAACTTCAAGGAGAGAGCTTCCATTGTTGTCAAAAAGGCTCCAGGGCGCCCAAGAAAGACCAGCAAGCTCCAGGACCGTATCTTAAAACTGTTTCAGCTGCGGGATCGGACTACCAGCAGTGCTGAGCTTGCTCAGGAATGGCAGCACGCTGGTGTGAGTGCTTCTGCACACACTGTGAGGCGGAGACTCTTTGAGCAAGGGCTGGTTTCAAGGAGGGCAGCAAAGAAGCCACTTCTCTCCAGAAAAAACATCAGGGACCGACTGATATTCTGCAAAAGGTACAGGGAGTGGACTGCTGAGGACTGGGGCACAGTCATTTTCTCTGATGAATCCCCTTTTCGATTGTTTGGGACATCTGGAAAACAGCTTATTCGGAGAAGAAGAGGTGAGCGCTACCACCAGTCTTGTCTCATGCCAACTGTAAAGCATCCTGAAACCAGTCATGTGTGGGGTTGCTTCTCAGCCAAGGGAATCGGCTCACTCAGTCTTGCCTAAAAACACAGCCATGAATAAAGAATGGTACCAGAATGTCCTCCAAGAGCAACTTCTCCCAACCGTCCAAGAGCAGTTTGGCGCCCAACAATGCCTTTTCCAGCACGATGGAGCACCTTGCCATAAAGCAAAGGTGATAACTAAATGGCTCATGGAACAAAACATAGAGATTTTGGGTCCATGGCCTGGAAACTCCCCAGATCTTAATCCCATTGAGAACTTGTGGTCAATCATCAAGAGACGGGTGGACAAACAAAAACCAACAAATTCTGGCAAAATGCAAGAATGGACTGCTATCAGTCAGGATTTGGTCCAAAAGTTGATTGAGAGCATGCCAGGGAGAATTACAGAGGTCTTGAAGAAGAAGGGGCAACACTGCAAATATTGACTTGCTGCATTAACTCATTCTAACTGTCAATATAACCTATTGGTACTCATAATATGATTGCAATTATATTTCTGTATGTGATATAAACATCAGACAAACACTAATAAAAACCAGAGGCCAGCAGATCATGTGAAAATATAATTTTGGTGTCATTCTCAATACTTTTGGCCATGACTGTAGAGTTACAGGAAAAGGCCTAGCATTTACCTACCAGACACTTATATAATGTCCTGTGGTCCTGCTTAAATATTCATTGTTCGTTGATTTCTTAAACTCGTTCATGACCTTGGGATTTTCCGTTTTTGTTTTTTGCTCCCCAAACCATAACCTTTATTTTTCAGTCAATATGGCAATGTGAGGGCTTACTTTTGCAGGACAAGTTGTACTTTTGAATGACACCATTGATTTTACCATATCGTGTACTGGAAAACGGGAAAAATTCCAAGAGCAGTGAAATTGCAAAAAAGTGCAACTCCACAATTGTGTGGTTTTTTTTTTACCATGTTCACTAAATGCTATAACTGACCTGCCATTATGATTCTCCAGGTCATTAGGAGTTTGCAGATACCAAACATGTATAGGTTCTTTTTTTATTTAAGTGGTGAAAAAAAATCCAAAGTTTGTATAAAAAAACAATTCAAAAAGCACCATTTTCCAAGACCCGTAGCATCTCCATTTTTCGGAATATGGGGCTTGGCGAGGGCTTATTTTTTGCATGCCGAGCTTGCGTTTTTATTGATATCATTTTGGGGTAAATACGATGTTTTGATCGCCTGCTATTGCATATTATTGCAATGTTGCGGTGACAAAAGATCGGATTAATTTTTTCTATATTTTGATAGATCGGGCGTTTCTGAAGGCAGCAATACCAAATATGTGTATTTTTGAATTTTTTTATTTTGAATGGGGCAAAGGAGGGGTGATTGAAACATTTATTTTTTTTAGTTTTTTTAAAATATTTTTAAAAACTTTTTTTATTCGTTCACCCATGACAGCACCACGAGAGAGGGGATCCGCCCACCAAGGACAGGAAATCTACAGGCTTAAAAGGGCCGCACCTCTCTCCCGCATCAGTTTGGTTTCCTGTCCTTGAGGGGAACCTAGTGCAGGCTTACCTGTATTGAAGACCGAAGCTGACCGAGTTAGGTGGGGATGCCTTCTCCACCTTGGTCAGTGCAGGGCTCCTGGTGGCACCACGGTGGGCTCCATGACCGAACGCTGTCTGAGCAGCTCCCCATGCCTGGGGATGAGCAACTCCAGCGCGGCCCAGATTGCCTCCTGCTCCTGTCCTCCCCGCGTGCTGAAGTGCCCCGGCATCTTGTGGAGGCTGCGGGGGGCGTGGCCAACGGACCAGCGATGCGTGTTGCTCGGTAACTCAGAAGAGCGATGACGCGGCTGGTGACGCTGGCAGCGATATAGAGGGAGGGCCAGTGACGGGATCGAAGGTCGGCCAAGATCCGGAGGCATAGCTGGTGACACGTCCAGGGGGGGCGGTCGCACCAGGGATAGTGCTGTGATTGATGTAAGGGGCGTTCCCTGCTGGGTAACGCTGACAGTGATACCGGGAGTCACATGGGGTCATGTGAGCTGGAAGTTTCAGGTGCCGGGCTTAGTGGTCAGTATATAATGAACTGGTTCAACTGAGCATGTGCTTCCCAGCCATCTGTATTTTCATGATGGAAAATCTGCAATAAGAGCAGGAGTAGCAGTAGCTTCAACATCAGCTGCTGCCTGGGGAGCCCCTGGAGAGTTCGGTGAAACGTCGCCCTCACAATAGCGGTGGAAGCAGCCATACCGTGGCTAAGTGCAGATCTTGGAGTAGGTCCAGCCAATGTAGCTCCAGCAGACTAGACGGATTGGCAACCTCTAGGGAAGATCCCTCAGCTGAGAAAGGTCCTTCGTCTATGCTGGTACCACCCGATTGACTATGGGGTAAGTGATCTTCGTGAATGTTCACTTGGTAATGGAGCTCCCTTCTTTCTTCCTATCTTTCAGGGGAAGAAGTTCGCCTCTAAATCAAAGCACAAAGAATGTGCCTTGTGTAAGGCCCTATTACCAGACACTTACCCCAAAAGGCTCTGTCAGTCATGCATTGACCAGACTGTGGCTGAAGACACCCCTAACTTCTTGGCAGGGTTAAAATCCCTCATTAAGACTGAGATTACTAAAGCCCTCTCAAACAAAAAGAAGCCGAGAGGGGGAAGGGACACGGAGGTCTCTCCTTCTGTCAGTTCCCTGGTATCCGAGGGTGAAGTTAACTTAGAGGATCCCTCCGGGTCGGTGTCATCTTAGGATAATGACTCGGGTCGCCCTTCTTTCCTCTAAATGAGGTGAACGCTTTGGTCAAAGCAGGTTGTTCCACAATCGGCATTGTGGACACTAGGGAAGAAAGATAAGTCCAGGACTTAATGTTTAAGAGTATGGACCAGACTTCTTTCCCTTGATCGATAAAATACAAGGGTTAGTACAAAAAGAGTGGAATAGGCCAAAGAAAATGGGCTCCCTTCCACCTTCATTTAAGCGAAAATATCCCTTTGAGGAATCATCTTCTTCCTCCTGGGATAAAGCCCCTAAGTTGGATGCAGCCATAACCAAGGCTTCCAGGTCATCTTCTCTGCCCTTTGATGATATGGGGGCATTAAAAGACCCACTCGATAAAAAGGTAGACACCTTCCTCAACGGTACTTGGGAAACTTCTGCTTAGGCTTTAAGACCGGCAGTAGCATCAACATGCACTTCCAGACCCCTCATGATTTGGCTGCAACAACTGGAGTCCCAGATAAAGGATAAAGTATCTATAAAAAGAAATCCTGTCCAAATTCCCTTTAATTCAGGGCGCTGCGGCCTTCTTGGCTGATGCTTCTGTGGACTCGGTGAGGTTAGCAGTTAGGTCAGCTGCCTTATCCATTGCTGCTCACAGAGCTTTATGGATGAACTGTTGGCCGGGGGACCTCCATGCCAGGGCAAGACTGTGCTCCATCCCCTGTGAAGGAGAGTACCTCTTGGGTTCAACAATGGACGAAATACTGGAGAAAGTGGAAGTTGAAATACTCTGAGAAGGAGAATGGGTCTTAAATCAAAAACTATTTTCCCAAATAGATCCACCACTGGCAGACCCCATTTCTGGACTATTTGCCACCAGACAGAATCGGAAGGTGAAGGATTTCTGTTCCCTATACCCAAGGGAGAATCCCCTGGTGGTAGCCTCCCACCTGGTCCCCTGGTGGTAGCCTCCCACCTGGTCCCCTGGTGGTAGCCTCCCACCTGGTCCCCTGGTGGTAGCCTCCCTCCTGGTCCCCTGGTGGTAGCCTCCCTCCTGGTCCCCTGGTGGTAGCCTCCCTCCTGGTCCCCTGGTGGTAGCCTCCCTCCTGGTCCCCTGGTGGTAGCCTCCCTCCTGGTCCCCTGGTGGTAGCCTCCCTCCTGGTCCCCTGGTGGTAGCCTCCCTCCTGGTCCCCTGGTGGTAGCCTCCCTCCTGGTCCCCTGGTGGTAGCCTCCCTCCTGGTCCCCTGGTGGTAGCCTCCCTCCTGGTCCCCTGGTGGTAGCCTCCCTCCTGGTCCCCTGGTGGTAGCCTCCCTCCTGGTCCCCTGGTGGTAGCCTCCCTCCTGGTCCCCTGGTGATTCAGCCTAGGTTATGCCTTTCCTCCTGTGTCTCTTCTTCCGATAGTCATCAGAAAGATCAGAGCAGACAGAACTCGGATTGTGCTGATAGCTCCCTTTTGGCCCAAGAGGCCTTGGTTCTCTTGCCTGAGGGAGATGTCAGTTTCAGACCCATGGGTCCTTCCGGAGATTCCAGATCTCCTCTCACAAGGGCCAATTTCCCATCCTCCTGCTCCGGGTCTACACCTCACGGCGTGGAATTTGAGTGGGTATTATTGAAAAGAAGGGGTTTTTCTTAAAATCTAATATATACCCTCTTACATAGTAGAAAGTCTATCACTACACGTATTTATGCAAGAACCTGGAGAAAATTTTTGACCTTTTCAGGGGGTAATGTTGAGGATGGGGCACCTATAGGCAAAATTCTAGAATTCTTTCAAAAAGGCCTTGAATTGGGGTTGTCCACCAGTACCCTAAAGGTTCAGATGTCAGAACTTGGGGCCTTGTTTAGCTGTGATCTAGCCAGGAATTTCTGGATATCACGGTTTATTAAAGCATCTTTTAGGTCTAGACCCATTACAAAATCAAATCTGATGCCCTGGGACCTGAATTTGGTCTTATCAGCATTGACCAAATCGCCCTTTGAACCCTTAGATTCGGTTTCCCTAAAGAACATTTCTTTGAAAACTGCTCTTTTGGTTGCATTAACTTCGGCCAGAAGAGTGCGTGACATCCAGAGCCTGTCCTCAGCTCCACCCTTAACTCAAATATTAGAGAACAGGGTAATCTTTAAACCAGACCCGGCATACCTCCCTAAAGTGGCTACCCGCTTTCATAGGACTCCGGAGATAGTGTTACCATCCTTTTGCCCCAATCCAAAAATCCAGAGGAGGAGAGGTTACACTCCTTAGATGTTAGGAGATGTATAATTAAGTACCTTTCCGTCACTAACGGTTTTAGGAAGGATAAACCCCATTTCTTGTGTCACCAAGGGGTTAGAAAAGGATGTAAGGCCTCGAAACCCACCATTGCTAGATGGATAAGGGATGCCATCGCTCACGCCTACTCCTAAAGTGGGGAAGAAGTACCGGAAGTTCTGAGGGCCCATTCCACTCTGGCCGTGGCGACCTCCTGAGCGGAGAAGACAGGTGTCTCCATGGACGAGAGATATGTAAGGCCACTACCTGGTCCTCTCCCTCTACTTTTTACCGACATTATAGGCTAGATATGGGTGTCTCTACCGATCTCACCTGTGGGAGAAGGGTGCTCCAGGCTGTGGTCCCTCCCTAGAATCTTCATTCTCTGTAATTCTCTCGTGGTGCTGTCATGGGTGAGCGAATAAAGTCTTAGTTCCTTACCGGTAACGGGATTTTTTGGAACCCATGACAGCACCCTTATATTCCCTCCCTTCACGTTTGTGGGATAACTTCCTTTAGGTTGTTATAGACTCACTCTTATAGGTGTCTGAGATGTGTGTGTAAAAAAAATAAATAAATAAATAAATAATTTGAAATAAAGGGGCATGGTTTAGTAAATTTACATGATTGTTGTGGTACTAACCTTGGCTGTCCTCTCATACTCTGTAAACTAACTGAGGCAAGAGAGAGGTGCCGCCCTTTTAAGCCTGTAGGTTTCCTGTGCTCGGTGGGCATATCCCCTCTCTTGTGGTGTTGTCATGGGTTCTGAAAAATCTTGCTACCGGTAAGTAACTAAGACTTTTACACTTTTTACTTGCTTCAGTAGTCTCCTTAGGAGGCTTGAAGCTGCGATCTTCTGATCTTCAGCCCTGCTGTGTGTAGCAGAAGTTATCTGCTATGGACACCGGCTACGGAGCGGCGCTCATAGCAGATTTGCAGGCACAAGACAGCTGAACTGTCTTGGGCCTGAAAAGATGCGGGCTCCAAGCCTGCATCTTCAAAGGGAAGGAGGCGACCTATGATATACCTATACGTCATAGGTCATAAATGGGTAGTCCACCTTTGAGGACAATATTTTTTGCATGCATGCATTTGGGGCTAATAATTTTTGAAATTGGGTTTCATTAAAAAATTGGAGGTGGGATGGGGGTTTTGTGGCCGTAGCTGCATGGCGTGAGGACACACAGAACAGAGCTCCTGCAAAGTATCCTGCATAATCCTGTGGATACAGCAAATTTTCAGTCTATAAAGCCCTGGGGTATCTCTCCTTGGCTTCCTTCATCGGTGGTCTTGTGAAGCCATCTGAATGCTACACGTACTGACCAAATCTAAGGCAGTCAGAGACCAGCTCCGGAATGAGGGCCTTTCCAACATGGCTTCTCCAGCCCGTGCTCCTGCGAGGAAGAGAATAGCGATGGCTGCTACAGTCAAGCTGGTGAAGTATGCTCACGCTCCCTTGTCCCCACCGCACAAATCCTCAGATTATATAGAGGAGTTAGAAGTATCAGCAGCCGGAGATGTCATGGAGGGAGAAAGTGGAGCTATGGATTCCATCTCTGGGCCTGTTTTCCAGGGACTGTCAAATGGAAATCTGTTATCTCATGCTACAGGTGCTGGGAAGGAAGTATGTGCTTTAAAACTCACACTTACAAATGCCACTGATTTACAGGAACCTACAGTAAGAAACATTATGTCTGCCATTATGGCTAATAATAAGACTCTTAATACCCTTGCTATACATGTGAAAAAGTTGAGGACATGAATTACTTTTAGGAGGAAATGAATGGTGTATCTGAAAGAGTTAAAGGTTGAAGACAGAGTAAGCACAGTGGAGAATCAACTTTCACCCATACTCAAGGAGTTAAAAAGAACATCTCATGATGTGAGCTTACTAGTGAGCAAGACAGACGATTTGGAAAGTAAATCCCGTTTCAGTAATATCCGCTTGGTGGGTGTTCCAGAGAAGGCAGAAGGGCTAGAGCTGGTACCCTTACTTGAAAGAGAGACTTCTAGATAAGTTTGGCAAAATAAGTTTTTGTCACCATTTTTGCTATTGAAAGGACCCATAGAGTCCCCAATCACATCGATCCACCTAGACCAGTGCTTATAAAACTGATTCCCATCAGGGGACAGAGACTCTATACTCCGCAATGCCAGAGATCATTCCCTAACAACAGATGGCAATAAAATATCTATCCAGACTTCTCAGCGGAAGTGCAGAAGAAACCTGCAAAACTTCTGGATATCAAGAAATGTCTCAGAGCTCTTTCTATTTCGTACTCCATGATGTACCCTGCGAAGCTTCATGTGGTGGCACTTGACAAGGCCCAGTTCTTCCAGTTCCCAGCAGATGCGTTGGCGTGGTTGGACACTAATGAGAAGGCCTTAGCAACAGTAGCTGGTGATGGAGGAGCTGTGAGAATTTGTCATTTTTTGTGCATAACCCCTTCAGGACAAGGCAATTCTCTGCTGGACCACATGTCAGATGACGACTACCATGTGTTATTTTATACACTGTTGTCATATATAGTTCTAATATTTTGAGTGAAAAACTCAAGATGATGATCATGTTCAGTAGGAGTCACTGCGATACAGCAGTCAGGTATATGCTCTACGCAAAAATTGTTTCTACTGGGTTGAATAGTGTTGTTTGATATAGGTGGTCCTACTCGTGTTTGAATTTCTGGTATTTTTGATGCTCTTTTTCTGAAAGGGGGAGGTGGCTGGGCAGAGAAAAGTTGGGGCTTGATTACTAAGTGGATATCCTTTGGCTAGTCAATAGTGTATGTTTTATTTCTTCAATACTGGAGGGCCTGGCCCTCAACTTATATTCACTGGGTACATATGACTAATCAAATACAAGTGGTATCGTGGAATGTCAGAGGTATGAGCGAGGCAAACGAGGTATGCCTTACTAACGACTGACATTAAAATTTTGACCAAGGTTTTGGCACAGCGCTTTATTAAAGTTGTCTCCCAGCTAGTAGGTAAGGACCAGACTGGCTTTATGCCTGTGAAATCTACAGCAATTAATTTGAGGAGGTTGTTCCTTAATTTACAACTTTCTCCTGGTGAAAAGGGTGGCTGGGCATTGTTGTACATGATGGGGGGTATCCATTGTCACCCCTGCTTTTTGCCTTGGCAATGGAACCTCTTGCGGAGGCTATAAGGGCAAACCATCGGATAAAGGGATTGATACTTGGGTCAGTGGTGGAGAAAGTGGCTCTGTATGCTGATGACCTATTGATCTTTTTGGCAGATACAGAATCATCGCTGACTAGTGCTATGTCCGTTGTTGATGAATGTGGGGACTATTCAGGATTACGTATCAATTGGGATAAGTCTAGTCTAATGAAGGTGGATGCTCTCTCCAGATACTCAGGTATTTCAGACCCTCTTTAATGGTTGAGGGAATTCAAATCTCCAGGGATCTGAGCTCCTTTATTTCACTAAATATCAGCCCATTATTTCTTGAATTCTGGCAGAAAATAAATACATGGTGTAAACTCACCATACCAGTTATTGGTCCTATTAACTTAACTTGGTGAAAATGATCTTAATGCCACAACTATTATATGTAATTCACAATAGCCCAGTTTGGATACCACTGAAATATTTCTGTAAATTTCAATCGCTTTTTAGAGAACTACGGTAATGTGGAAAAAAGGAGTACCTCAGTTATGATTTATTGGAAAATTGGAAGGATGAAGGTGGATTAGCTGCTCCTAACCCTTGAATCTACGTTTTAGCAACCTAGCTGCAGCATATGAGGGGCTGGAATATGGAGCTGTAAACCAGTTCAGTGGCTAGACTTTTGGCACACGGGTAATGGGGCCCTTTTGCTATCTTTGGAGGCAGGATTCCATAGTTTAGCCAATGCAAAACATCCGACCATTTCATTAATGGTCAAGGTGTGGGAAAAAAGTAAACGGCTTATGGGGGTTTTGGGTCACTAAATTTACTCCACTTTGGCGTAATCCGAAGCTTCCGGAGTTCTTCAGGCTGGAGGGCTTTTCACCATGGGAGTTGGCAGGTATTCATCTTCTGTCTCAGGTGCAGTTAGATGGAGTATTTAAGAACTTTGACCAGCTTTGGGAGGAATTTGGATTGCACTATAAAATGTTTTATCAATGCCTTCAATTGCGTCATATATGGAGCACAAGTAAAAATGTAACAAATATAGATACACAAAATCGTATTCTCCTTGGTAAGTTAATGGGGTGTGGGAACAAGGCGGAGTTGTTTCAATATTTTATGGGCTCTTGCATGAATACTTAAACACCCTTTAAACTACTAAGATGACAGTGTTTGGAGTTGTACAATACATTTCTGGATTTCTGGGCATGATGATGTTCACAGCCATGACCTAACTTATATGTCACTAATTCTTTTATATTGGGGCACCCAAGGCTGGAGTGTTTTTATTAACCACATTTGCTGTAAACTGGATGCATTGAGCAGCACCTCTAGTTTTTAGTATCAATGATCTTTATACTACATACCAAACTTTTAATGAGATCCCATGTAAATTAAATACTGATATACAACCCCCATTACTGCCTTAGTCTAAATTACAAATACTTTTTTTGTGCTGTGCATAAATAACATTGTGGCTCTTCTTCTCTTTGTAAAGTGTTAAAACAGGATCTCCTCAAGAAGCATAAAGAAGCTCAGCAGTCATGTAAAGCGCACAATATGTCTGTACTGCAATCCACCCAGCAGAGGGAGCTAGAGGTCAGTACAGTGCTGAGCACAGGACTGTTTCTAGGGATTTATCAGCAGTTATTTTCTGCTTTATATGCAGATTTCATTGCAGATGGGTCCTCTGCATTGCAAAGTGTAAAATCCTTAGAGAAAAACGCAATTTTAAATTCACTTATATTTTTTTCACGCAGCAAGTGGATGAGATTTGTTAACCTTCACTAAAAGAAAATCACCATCGTATCTACCCAATGTGACCAATAAACTTAAAGGTGTTATCTTGGACGTACATATTAAAGATGATCCTGAGGATAGGTCATCAATATCAGATGGGTGGCAGTCTAACAATCCAGCTATGGTGGCAGATGGAATTAAGCAGTGTTCAGAGGCTGCTCAGCACAGTCCCGCACACTGAAGCATATGAGGAATGCTGGAAAAACAGGCATTCCTCACATGTATTAAAGCTGTCAAACAGTCGCAAATCATGTTCACGGAGCAAGGAAAACTTTAACCCCCCCCCCCGCAAGCTGAAGATAATAGGTGCTCGCCTGAGCATGCTCGTAAATCTCGAGCAATGAGCATGGTCGCTCATCACTACTAATAGACTGTTCTGTGTGCATAGGCTGCTATTGTTCTCATCGGGTGATTGGCAGCCTATTTAGACTTCACGATTATCTGAAAATGAATGTTCCTAGAATTGCTCGTTCTTGATAATCGTGCAGTATAAATGGACCTTTAGCTGCGTTAGCCATGATCGCCACTAATCACACATTGGTAGCCTATCCCAAGTAAACATGAGTCTCCAGAGCATGACTAAAAATGTAATTGAGGATGTATGGGTTGTCCTGATCAGTCACACAACACCGGGGATGACCAGCTTTGTGTTCAGTTGTACTGTACACAGAGAATCATGGAACCTACAGCATGTTATGTTCTTAATCCTGCGTTTCCTGGCAGTCAGCAATTGACTGTAAGGGAGATTACAGCATACTTAGGAGGGCAGCTGTAACGTGACATGATTAAGTGCTGATGAACAGGCTCCCGTCCATAATCTGTTCATTTCACATCTTAAACCAAATTAATTTGCAGTAAAATTACATTTTCCACGCTGTGTCCTGCAAGATTCATTAAATAGGAAACTGTAAACTGCACTGAAGAATAAAGAAATCTCAAGAAGAGACAGCTGATCCTCACTTAGAAGGGCGAGATTACAGCTGGTCATGGAGTCAGGATATTTAATGTCTGGCATTCTTGTAATTGAGAGTCGCTATTCCTTGCAGTCTTTGATATTTTCTTAATGCGTGTATATATAGTCATTATATAATGTAGAATAGTAAGCCCATCCCCATTTCATGTCAGTCTCTGGGTATACGGTATGATCATTGGTCTATGATGCTGTTTTAGTGCCATAGCTAGACTCTAAACCAGGAAGTAGTTTTTAACATTCTGTATTTTAAATCTGTGCCCACAACCGGATCTGTTGTACTTCAGTGAGTTAGTTGATGGCCTAGGCCTAGAATCAGCCTTAGGTATTAGATTGGAGGGGGTCTGACTCTTCATTCCTGCTATTCTGCTGGTGGTTTAGCTTGTAAGTGCCACTTTCCTTCATTGTTTAGCAGACACAGCCCCATGCTTTCAGTAGCAGTTACACCTGGCAGTACAGCGTAGGGCGACTAAGTCCAGATCCAAATAAATGAGAGTTAGGCTGTGTGCACACGTTGCAGATTTGGTCCAGATTTGCCATGCTGATTTGCTAGCAAAACATGATTCCAGAAAAGTGAATGAGAAACCTGAAATGTCATGCACACGTTGAGTATTTTTGACTTGAAGATTTGGTGCATAAAATAATCTGCAGCATTTCAATTCTCTGTGAGTTTTGCCTGTGTTTTTCACCCATTGAATGCACTGAAAAAAATGCAGGTAAAAAACATGGCAAAAGCGCAATGTTTTTGAGGCTGCATTTTCCTGCCAAGAGATGCAGAAATGGTGCAGAAATTTTTGCACACAAAATACTCAATGTGTGCACATCCCCTTAATATCAGGCTCATCTGCTGCTAAAAGCAGGGTCTGGTGAACAATGAAGTGGTGCTGAGCGTTGTGCCTGCACTGATTTGCTGAGGATGGTTTTCCACAAAATATCATCATCCTTTGTCTATGAGCTGTGAAATATTCCAAGTCATCCCCACTCACTTGATTACTGCACTGATGCAGAATCATACACAGTCCATGGATTAAAGTAGCGTTATCTTGGAGAAAAAAAAAAAAAAGAAAGTTATTAATTTAATGCCAAAAATGTCATTTCTACCACCATGACTCATTTAATCTGAGTTAAAGGGGTTTTCCAGGTTTCACTTTTCACTATACAAGCATCTTAGTCAGCCTTACCCTCCCCGGCATGCCATTGCTGTCTGTGGTCTTTACTGACATGACTGCAGTAGTAATGGCCCAGTCTGAGGACTTGTCATGCTGATGTAGATGATACAAGACCTGAGAGCCCAGTGAATGGCTGCAATAGTCAAATGGTACAAAGACTGTGAGCTGTGGCGGAGAGTCAACACTGGAATGCCAGACTGACTTTCTTACATAATGTATGCCTGTGCACTTAATTAAGAGAAGCTTGGAAAACGTCTTTATTAAGATGCCTTTTTATCTGTATTTCATGATTATTACTATTTATGTTATGCCCTTAGGCTCTTGAACAGAGAATCCGAGAGGAACAACGAATGATGGATGAAAAGATAGTTCTAGAATTAGACCAAAAAGTTATAGACCAGCAAAATACCTTAGAGAAAGCCGGTGTGTCTGGTTTTTATGTTACAACTAACCCCCAGGTAAGTGTTTAGTTCCACACAATTCTGAGTGATCCTCCATCTACAATGTGTATGGTAAAAAGAAGAGTAAATGCAAAGGTTCTAGCATGGTAGGATAGCATGTTTCAGAAAGGAGCTGCCTCTTCAGAGAAAAAGAGGACTTGTACTCTATAGCGCCACCTATTGGAAGCAGCAATCCTATAAGTCACAATCAGCCCGTTAACGAGTCATGCAATATGACTTAGGATAAAAGCCAAATCAGAATCTCAATTTGCAGACACGGTGTTTCGGGCTGTTGGCCCTCGTCAGTGCAAATTGAGATTCTGATTTGGCTTTTATCCTAAGTCATATTGCATGACTCGTTAATGGGTTGATTGTGACTTGTAGGATTGCTGCTTCCAATAGGTGGCACTATAGAGTACAAGTCCTCTTTTTCTCTGAAGAGGCAATTTGCATATTAAATTTCACAGAGGAGCATTGCATGGCGAATAAGCCTCCTCACCTTGACGTGCCAGAGCTGGTGTGTCACTCTCCATAAGGAGAAATGTTACCCCTTAGAACAAAGGAGCTGGACACTTTTTAATGCAAATATATCATGTAGTGCCTTTCCTATCACTAGTGGAGTATTACCCATAACTCAAAAAAATATTTACTCACCATTACACAAAAGCCATATCTGCCCTAAATATGGGATAAAAGTAACACTTTATTAATTATGTATAGTTGAAACCGGATCACTTTGCCACATACACAAAAGAAGTCAGAGGTCAGTTGTGAGCTCACAACTGTAGAGCGGTATAATCTATAACTAAAGTGCAAGTGCAGATATATCTACCCACATTATACTCCCATTTGGGTAGTACAAAGTGTAACCAAAGAAAGTACAGTTGTCATACACATGTTGTAAAACTCCTATAATACCCACCAAATTACATAACCCAATTTGTGTTTCGCATTAATTGTCCTCCTCAGGGGGCAAGTTCTAACATTTTCAATGTTTTTAAGAGGTTGAAAAGTAAAATGGCAATCTACTTTTATTTCTAAATGTACAGTATATAATGTCCCTTCACGTCCACAATCTTCAAGCAAAAACTTTGCAGTGTGTAGCTGTTGCTCCACTAAGCTTGCTAAAGATCATTTATCGGTATTTCTTTTTAGATTGTCACTGTATCTAGAGGTAAATAACGTTTCTGAAGGTGACAAGTTCCCTTAAAGATGAATCTGCCAAGCATAGGCGATCAATTAATCTAATAAAGTAGATTTCCAACTTGAGTGTCAGGGGGAGAAACCTAAAAGACAAGGGATCAGGAACAAGAAGCATAAATAGGAAGGGTTTACTATGAACTAAATGGCATCTGGATGTCCAAGTTAGGATCTGTATGTGGTGCAAGGGCCTAGGCAGAGAAGTTACCCAGTGAGTTTAAGGGCACATGAGGGATTTTTTTTTTTTAAGTGGCCCTAAACACGTTTTCTAGTGTCAACCACTTCACTAGAAAAAACGCTTCTTTTTAGTTTTTACTTTCCTGAAGGTTTTTTTTTTGCAGGCTTCCGAAAGTACAATACCAGATTGGAGCGTATTCCATCAGGAGCCGCTTCAAAGAAGTGATATGCACTCTTTTTTTCCCCACCAGACATTTTTCTACACATGAACCAGAAGAAAACTACTCAAAACACTGAACATATGGACAAGAAAGTGGTTTTAGGCTATGTGCCCACGATGCAGAAATGCTCTGGATTTTTCCTGAGCGTTTCTACATCTCCCCGCCAGGGACATGCGGATGTGAAGCGTTCTTCACATGCATTTCCACAAGCGCTTTCCAAGCGATTTTAGTATCACTTGGAAAGTGCTTGACAACTTGGTCACACTATATAAATCCATGCAAACGGCATGGATTTATATACTGTGACCTTAAAGAACGTCAAAAAAATAAAAAAATGAATATATACTTGCCTTCTGATGGCCCCCGCAGTCTTGCTTCGCTCCGTCCTGGCTTGCTGGCAGAACGCTTTACACTGCACTGAAGGACCTGCAGTCACATGACTATGACGTCAGCACAGGTCTTTCAGTCCACCGCGATCTGCCGGCAAGGGAGGACGATCGCAAGGGGGGCCATCAGAAGGTAAATATAACATTTATTTTTTATTTTATTCTTTTTTTCACAGGTTCTATGGTACCCGGGTCCGGAGGAGTCTCCTGTCCTCTAGACCCGGGTACCATCCGTACATTGAAACGCGTGGAATGCGCATCTGCATATACAGTGATGCGTAATCCATGCGTTTCAATGCAAGTCAATGGCAGCGAAAACGCAGCACTTCCGCAAAATAATTGGTAGTGCTTTGTTTTTTCCCGCAATGATAATCCGCAGCGGAAATTTCCGCAGCATGTGCACAGCACATGCGGATTATCATTGGGGAACATGGCAGGCCTTCTACCAAGCGTTTAAGAGTTTCTGCAGCGTTTTTTGCCGCTGCGGAAACGCTTAAAAAAACTCATCGTGGGCACACAGCCTTACAATAGAAATTAAAAGGAAGCGCCTTTTAAGCGTTTTGAGGCAAATTGTTAGGTGCACCCACTCCGAATAATTCCTCAAAAACTTAGTCCATGGCCCCACTATCAGTATTTGGTCAGTATTCGGTCAGTATTTTTTTTCAGGAGTGGGAGCCAAAACTAATTGAGAAACAATCAGAGAAAAGGTATAATAGAAACAAGTCACCAATTCTGCATTTATCACCCACTCCTGGTTTCGGTCCCAACTCCTGAGAAAAAATACTGACGAACTACTGATAGCGGGGCCGTGGCCTTAGGGAAGAGCTTCCAGGGGATCCACTTTGCGTCTGCTAGAGGACCTTTCAATGATTCCTTGGTGTAAGCACATACTAATTTTTGAAAAATATCAAATACATTGTTGGTTTTCTTGTTGGAAGGAGAGGAAGGTAATTTTAATTATATGATGATACAAAGGTGAGCTGCAGGAACAATGTGTTTCCTGAATATACCATATTTTTCGAATTATAAGATGCACTTTTTTCCCAAAAATTTGTAAGGAAAATGTGGGTGTCTCTTATAATCCAAATGTAGCTTATGAGCCGAGATCTCAATCTGCGCATGTGCCGCCTCTGGTGGCCATTTTCCCGAAGCCCACTGTAGGGAAATCCCTCCAGCTTCCTGCAGCAGCGACCCTGCCTCCTGTGACCCCGCTCCACTGCAGCCAACCCCCACACCCTCTCCCTCAATAAGCTACTGTAAAATCAGACTCTAAGACGTACCACCATTTTATAAAAAAAAAAAAAAAAATCCTATATTCGCCCCAAAATATCGGGTACGTCTTAGTCCGCAAAATACAATAATTGCCTCTGCCACACATCATCTCCAGCATATATCAGCGTAATTACTGATGATTTTTGCCTAGTGCACAGGGGTTAAATACCAGAAAAGGAGAATCTTGTGAGACACTTCCCAGTGCCTGACACCTTTTGGAAACAGATTTAGTAAATTGAATGGCCTTATGCCAACATAGAGTCTTGAAGAAACGATTTAACTCTGATTCCCATTTAGAAGAAAATATTCATCAGATGAGATAGAAGTTAAAGGGGGTCATAAACACTTAAATACCACTAGTACAAGTGTGGTTGGAAAAATATTGTGAAAGACATGGTCTACATAGCTGTGTTGAAGTGCATGTCTAATGGTATAGATATGTTTAAAAATATTGCTATGGAGGTCAGATTTGGCGTATATTTCTAAGTATTCCTTAACACTAGGACTACTGGACTCGTGACCCCGCCTAGAACTACTGAAAGGAGTCATTTTGACTCCTTGCTTGTTTTCGTTTATTTTTAGAGTTTCATTTGTGGTTATTTATTAATAATTATATTTTTTGTAATGTATTATTATTGTGAGATCCAACAGTAATGCTTTTGATTGTTTTTTTTCTGCTTTTCTTATTTTTCTACAGAAAATAACAATAATTATAATAGACGTTTTTCAAACATTTTTTTTTATTCAAGTGCACACATATAAACAACAACTGAAGAACAAAAAGCAGAGAAAATGTAGGTGGAGGAGCATAAAAATGAAAATATGGCGCAGAATTCACCTTCTAAACATTTGGTGTTTCGCATTTTAGGCATTGCCTTTGATTTATGGCAGTACATTGCCCACACAAAGACTTACCACAAGTCTTACAATTTCCGACAGATCTATTTTTCTTGCACTTTTCTTTGATCTGGCAAAATTTTGTTTGAACCATCACTTCTGAGCATGTAGAAACTTGGGACGTGGAACCCTTTTCCCTATCTGTGACATAAGGACCACTCAACTCTCTCACAAGCGTTTGCAAAAATGCCTTGCGTGACATTTTTTGGTGGGTAATCTCCTTGAATATTATCCATGCATTTATACCCGCAAAGTCTAAGGCATTTTCAAATGCATGAACAGGCCATCTCCTTGTGCATGTTCGTGTGGTATATTTTCGTGCCATCTGATCCACTACATCTACTCCATATTTTGTTTCATTGTAAAACTTTACCGTTTCTGGAGTTTTTTTAGCGGAATCAGACGCAACAACAACATCTGGATGGACGGAACTCAAAATGACAACATTTTTGTTGGGCTTTCCTTGATATACTGTAAGTGTAAAATTGTCTTCATTTCTAAACACTTTAGTGTTGTACAATTCCTCTTTCATGGATTTTATTTCTTTAGGCACTTCTCGCCTTATCTTGTTCAGTGTTCCCACGATGGTTGTTCCTTTGCTTTTTAGCTGTTTAGCTAATTTTACTGAAGTAAAATAATTATCGGTTGTAACATTGCGACCTTTTTTCAAAAACGGGTCCAATAACTTCATTACCACATGGTCAGCTAAACGGTCCTCAGCACGGCGTGTGTCATCTTTGCCTAGATAAGGGAAGCCATTTGCCAGATATTTGCTCCTCTTATCAACAGCTAGCCAATATTTGTGGCCATATTTATCTGGTTTGGAAGGCATGTACTGCGTGAATGGACACCTAGTTTTGCTTTTGAAAAGTTGCTCATCCACCATTATGTATGGGCCAGGTTTGTAACACGCAATACAATTTTCAATAAACCTGTCCCACACAGTAGAAAATAGAGCAAACTTGTCCGTTTGCAGTCTCTCCGATCGAGTAGATTTCTCATCAAATCTGAGAAACCTCATAATTTCAACAAAGCGGTCCCTAGACATTGTCGCTTTGCAAAACGGTATTCCCCAGTCATTACACCAAATACTGCTAATCGAGTGACGGTTCGTGCCAGATATTCCACGAGCATAGAATATCGCAATGAATGCATCTAGCTCCTCATCAGATAGAGTAAACTGTAAATTATTGTTCCTGCATGCTTCTGCAAGCGTACAGTTCTTTATATGTGTCAATATATATGAATCAAAAAATAAACGCCATGCGCTCAAAGGACTATCGATAATGATATTTCTTCTGGCGTATCCTGTAGGGCCAGGTGCTTCTCGAAGAATATTTTGGCTGTCACGCCTACCAGGCAAGTGTTCTCCAATTTCAACAGGTTTCCATTGAATACCATCCGCTGAAACTAGTATTCCTTCAGATTCGCCTTCTCTGGTGTTTGTTGTTGCATTACCTTCGCCGCCATCGTTATCTGTTGTTCTTTCATTTCTGGGACGTTTTGCTGATTTTTTCTGTCCACGACCAGGAGGATGGTCACGAGGCAACATAACTGCATGAGCCCGATACCCAGTTGATGTGCTTGGAATATCTGTAAAAAAGTTGATGAATATTTAGAATTTTTGTTTTGTAAGGGTCCGTGCACACTGGCTGGATTAGCGGCGGAATATCCGACCGGATATTCTCACCACAATCCGGCCCGTACCTGCCCGCTCAGGTACAGAGCGGAGTTTCATACCTGAAGCTCCGCTCCGAACCCCGGGCTGGAGCCGCTGTCTGGGACGGAGCCGTGCTCGCGCATAAGCAAGCGCTGCTCTGTCCCTGACAGCGGCTCCAGCCCGGGGTTCGGAGCGGAGCTTCAGGCATGAGCAGGCAGGTACGGCCTGTATTGCGGCAAGAATATCCAGATGGCTATTCAGCCAGAATTCTGCTAGTGTGCACAGGCCCTAACTCAGTGTGTGGAAGAACAAATAAATACACATAACTACTTACCTTCTGGATTTGTTCCTTCTGAGTCTTCAGATTCACTTGATATGTTCTGAGGAATGAAATCTTCATCACTGTCAGAATCAAATACATGTTCCTGCAATTCGGATTCCGATTCATCCTCCGGTATGGATTGCAAAGTAGCCAGAATATCCTGAGGCTTTATCAAACGTCTTCTCTCCATATTCCTCATAAATTCCATAATTCTATATAGTTCCCTGCTGAAAAATAGAAATGAAATGAAAACTAAAAGAAATAATAACTGTTCTGCCACCTTCAAAAGTAGGTGGGCTGAATCAGTTGACAGACAGCTAAACTATTTCATAACAATTCATACCTGTATGAGTCTTCAGAGCTCGTATGTCTGCGTCTGTTCTCTTTGTCTCTTCAGCTGAACTGAAAGTAAAGTTACTATCCAGAATACTGTCTCCTGCTAGGACCTTAGAAAAACACCACCCTTCATTAGCATAAGATAAGAGCCTAGAGTAAACAAGCTATTTTGTTCAGCATTACACAGTAATACAAGCAGGTAAAACACAAGGAAAATGTGAAAAGTTGACATGTAAATTGAACTACATCTATATGAACATCAGGGTAAATAAGACAGAGTGAAAAAATTATGCACAAAACTTTATAGCAACATTTAGTGACAAAAGGACCTCAAAATATACTTCAGTAGTTCTTGGTAAATTTTGAAAAAAACGCGCAAATTTTTCACCAAAATTATTTATTCTCACAAAATCTTTTTTCACATCATATTTGAGGAAAAGTCACAGAGTTTCAAGCCGGAATTCTGAAAAATGTAGTCACAGAAGAGAAATAAAAAACGAAAGGAGTCAAAATGACTCCATCAGTAGTTCTAGTGTTAAAGGGTTTTCTGGCTTCAGTAATTATTGCCACCAGGTGCAGTTCAGTGTGAAAAAACTAACTTTGATTTACTTACTCTCCTCTGGTCCATTGCTGAGTCTCTGCCGCTGCTCCAACCTGTGTTGTTTCACTGCAGCAGTGATGTTACGTAAAACAGCGCTGCAGCCAATCACTTAGCTCGTCCTTAGGGAAAATAGTGTATTGAAACCGGAAAACGCCTTTAAAGGGGTTTTCCCAGAAACAAAGTACATTTTAATTAATACATATTTTTATGGATAAAAATAAGTTTCACAATGGATGTGTTAAAAAAATGTTCTTGTGCTGAGATAATCTTATACAGTTGTGCTCAAAAGTTTACATTCCTTTCTTGGCCTTGTTTCAGAGAATATGAATAATAACAAAAAAACTTTCTCCACTCATGGTTATTGGTTGGGTGAAGCCATTTATTGTCAAACTACTGTGTTTTCTCTTTTTAAATCTCCCCTCCCCGACATGCAGTGGAGTGAAGAGGTCGCACACTGTCTGCTGCTGTGATCCCTGAGTGGGATATGCCTGCCTGCATATGGGGCAGTGTGGAAAATTGTGATAGAGAGCAGCGTGGGGATGGGAGGACTAGATGGAGAAGTGTTGGGACACCATGGAGAGGAGAGAGCATGGGGGACAATATGGAGGAGTGGGGGGGGGGGGGCATTTGGAGAAGTAAGGGACATTATGGAGAAATGGGTGTTCAATATGAAGAAGTGGGGGGACAGTGGAGAGGTGGGAGCGTAGGGCACAATATGGGGGAACAGGATGGAGAATTGGGAGCGTCTGATGACCATATGTTGAAGTGGGACTGTGAGGGAATTGTATGGAGAAGTGGGGGACAATATGGAGAAGTGGGGGGATCGTATGGCGAAATGGGAGCACGAGTAGACTGTATGGAGAAGTGGGTGTACAATATGAAGAAGTAGGGGGACAGTATGGTGAGGTGGGAGCGTAGTGGACAATATTGAGAAATGGGGGAACAGGATGCAGAATTTGGAGCGAGTGGGGGCTATATGGAGAAGTGGGAGTGTGAGGGGATTGTATGGAAAAAAGGGAAACCGTATGTAGAGATGGGAGCATGAGAGGACAGTATAGAGAGGTGAGAACGTGGGGGACAATATGGAGAAGTGAGGGTACAGTAAGGAGAAGTGGGGGAACAGTATGTAAAGATGGGAGCTATATAGGCTGACCTTTCGGGCGCTGTGTCACAGTTTTTAACATTGTTTTATTCATGTGGATCCAGCACTCTGTGTCTACTCTGTCGTCCGCATTTATCTTTGTAATTTGTGTTTACTACATGTGTTAATAAAGGAATTTTCTTACTTCTTTACAATTTTGAACTTGTGTGGCCATCTTTTTGTTTCTCTGCTTCACAGAGGAACAATCCCCCCTTTCCTTCAGTATATTGGTGTAGCGTAGCTCCGGGTGGGCTCCCCGCGGTGGGCCCCCCTGAGCTTGGGGCGACTGCCCCCCGGTAGCTACGCTACTGGAAGTCGCCCATGATGATGGTGGGAATGTGAGCAGAGAGAAAGTGTAGAACCCAGGTAGAGAAGTAGTCCATAAAGACAGTTGCAGGGCCCAGGGGTCTGTATAGGATACAATGGCCACTTGGAGGTTGGAGGGATAGCAGATATGGAGAGTGTGCACTTCAAAAGAAGAGAGTAGAGGTTGGATTAGGTTGAAGGTGCAGTTGTTTAAAAAAAAAAATAAAAAAAAAAATAAAGACCCTCTCCTCCACCGTTACATACTGAGCCATGGTTCGGTGAGGCCCAGGTAGGATCGAGTGTAAGAAGTAAAGAGGTCGTGAAAGATGTGGAGCTTATTGCAGAGGAAACAGGTGTTCCCAAGCTCTTCAGAGCAAGGGAGTGGGGGTCAAGGGAATGGGTTTTATGTTGCAGAGATTGTGGTAGTTTCTAGTAGGTGGGATGGATAGGAGGGTGAAATAATGGGGGGTTATCAGCTGTGGAGGTCCAGGATTGGGAGATATATCACCAGCAGTAAGGCTATGTGCCCACGATGCAGAAATGCTCAGGATTTTTTCCTGAGCGTTTCTGCATCTCCCTGGCAGAAAAAAACGCATGCGGATTGTACATGCGGATTGTACATGCGTTTTCCTGCCAGGGACATGCAGAAATGGAGCGTTATTCACTGACATTTCCGCATGCGGATTGACAAGCGCTTTCCAAGCGATTAGCATCACTTGGAAAGTGCTTGTGACAACTAGGTCACACTATATAAATCCATGCAAACTGCATGGATTTATATAGTGTGACCCGAGAGAGTGGTTAAAAATAAAAAAATAAATATATACTTACCCTCCGATGGCCCGCGCTGTCTTGCTTCGCTCGGTGCCGGCAGCGATGGATTGAAAGACCTGCCGACATCAGCGTCGCGTGACCCGTCACATGACTCTGACGTCAGCGCAGTTCTTTCAATCCACTGCAAAGTGCCAGGAAGCAAGTAGGAGCGGTGCGCGGGCCGCCGGAAGGTAAATATACATTTATTTTTTATTTTATTCTTTTTTTACAGATTTTTTAATGGTACCTGGGTGTGGATGAGACTCTCCTCTCCTCTACACCCGGGTACCGTCCGCACATTAGAACGCGCCAATTACGCAAGTGCAGATGCAGTCTTGCGGAATTGGCGCGTTCTAATGCAAGTCAATGGCGGCGAAAACGCAGCATTTCCGCAAAATAATTGGTAGTGCTGCGTTTTTTTCTGCAACGATAATCCGCAGCGGAAATTTCCGCAGCATGTGCATAGCACATGCAGATTATCATTGGGGAACATGGCAGGCCTTCTACCATGCGTTTTTAATGCGTTTCCACAGCGTTTCAGAAACGCATTAAAAACGCATCGTGGGCACACAGCCTAAGGAAAAATAACGAGAGCGCAAACAAGTTGGAGGATAGTGCCCACTTGTTTTGTGTTTTAGTAGGAGGTATATGAGGTTTAGGAGCATGTGAGCAGATGAGGTTAGGTGGGGGGGGGGTAAGCAGGAAGGCTAAATAATTATTTGTTTTGGAGAGTGCTGGCGTTTGGGGATAACGAAAGAGAATCAATATGCTAGTTGATCATAGAGATGGTAAGGTTGAACAACATGGTTCCAAAAATGAAACTGGTGGGGATGGGGGCGTTATTTAGATTCCTGAGCAGTGTCACCATCTACATTCGCTAACCCACTACTAACCTGATATTTTCTTAAGAACCTTTTTTAAAGACCTTAAAGGGTTTTTCCACCCAAAGGCTGACACGGTAAGCAGTGCAGCTTGCCGAATTCTAAAAGTGCATACTAGGGGTGACTTGCTGACTATATTTTCATCCGCCTCTCTAATGTTCTAGTCAGAGAAGCAGATGAGAAACTAGTCGATATGTGACTGCTAGTATGCAAATATCATACTTGCGTTCATGTAATGACAACTCAAACTGACTAGCATAGCAAAATTCTAACTGTGTATTTTACAAAGTGTTAGCATTCGGAAAGCGGTGCAAATGCTGTCGTGGAAAGCAGATTATTGTGAAGGTAGACAGTAACTAATGTAAACCACAAATTTGATTTCACAGATGTAAACAGGAATCTGCACATCTGATTCAGTTTTATGAACGGTGAATGATACAGTGGGTATATTTATTATTGTATTTACAACACTTTTTGCCTTTAAAAAAAAAAAAAGCCTGAATTATGGCGCATGTCATATGTATGCCATCATTTGCATAAAAAGTGGGCAAACCTTTGCTGAAGAGGAGGGTCCATGCAGGGTGCTACACATTTATTATGATTTATGCCACAAAGCTGCATCATCATAATGCCAATCTACTTGAGCCTTTGGCTGGTGTAGATTTGAATTTTTATTTATGTATTTTGTTTTTCGGTCACATAGAAAGCAATGCTTCAGATTTTATTAGTAATACATCTGGTCAATTTTGCACCAGTGAGCTTTCTGTTGGGACCAGCCTAAACTACCGCCGCCAAGAACTTGGGGGCACATGCACTAGTTCATTTATTACAGATTTGTCAACTGAATGGGACTAGGCACTAATACCAGGCGAAATAAAATTATGTTCACACTGGATACGTACTGGAACTGAAAATATTTAAAGGGGTATTCCAGTTTTAAAATATCAGGCATATTGGTAGGTTACGCCATATCCTCCTGATCAGTGAAGTCCAACATCTCATATTTTACCTTCCTTTTGCAGTGATGCTCCGGTGCACCTTCAAACATAGCTCAGTTTCTTTAGAAAAGGGCTGTGTTTCTCTGTTCACTGGGTGGATATGGGCATCACTGTGCAGAGCAAACTATGAAAGAGCTGTGGTATTATGAGAAATGATGAATGTCGTGTCTATTGGGATTAGGAAGTTATGGGATGTCCTAGTGGTCTTCCATCTTTTGTAATGATGGGGAAACCCCAGTTGTGTGTTCTGGCTCCTTTAAGAAACCCACTCTTTGACCTGTAAAGAACACAAAAAAGACCATTTATTAGGAACTCATGAGATAACATCAAAGATTTGCTGCCAGACTTTCTCCAGCTTACAAGTAAATGCTGATGAGCGCACAATAATGGGAACGTCATGCCAGGGCGGTTGTTCATCTGATGGCTGTCTGGGTTTAAATAATTGATATGTACGAAAGGAAAGAGACTCTTGAGATGTACAGCTTTTCTTCTCAGTTGCAGTGCATACTAAGATGAGAATGATGATTCTAAAGCTCTTTACACTGGCATCACCTCACTTCTTAGTATGTGTGATATATTTTCAGGAACCGTTAACAAAGCTGATAATTATTGATTTTCACATACACAAATTTTTCGATATGACTAAGTTTATTTGTGAAAAAAAACTGAAACTTGGCGGAAATTTTGCAATTTTCAAACTTTGAATTCTTGTCTACTTTACATCAGCACAATTTTTGCAACAAAAATTTTTTGGGGTTAGGAAGTTATAAGGGTTAAAAGTTGACCAGCGACTTCTCATTTTTCCAACAAAATGTAACCATTTTTTTTAGGGATCACATCACATTTTAAGTGACTTTGAGGGGTCTATATGACAGAAAATACGCAAAAGTGACACCATTCTAAAAACTGCACCCATCAAGGTGCTCAAGTTTATTAACTCTTAATGTGTTTCACAGGAACTGAAGCAATGTGGAAGGAAAAAAATGAACATTTAACTTTTTTTTATTTCACAAAAATTTTACTTCAGACCCAATTGTTTTATTTTCACAAGAGTAATGAGAGAAAATGGACCACCCAATGTGTTGTGCAATTTCTGAGTTTGTCGAAACGCCATCTGTGGGGGAAAACCACTGTTTGGGCACACTGTAGGGCTCGGAAGGGAAGGAGCACCAATTGACTTTTTGAACGCAAAATTGTCTAGAATCTAGAGCGGGCGCCATGTCTCTTTTGGAGAGCCTCTGATTTGCCTAAACAGTGGAAACCCCCCACAAGTGACCCCATTTGGAAACTAGACCTCTCAAGGAACTTATCTAGATGTGTAGTGAGCACCTTGATCCCCCAGGTGCTTCACAGAAGTTTATAACGTAGACCCGTGAAAATAAAAAATCAAACTTTTTCCACAAAATGATATTTTAGCCCCAAAGTTTTTATTTTCACAAGGGTAATAGGAGAAAATGGACACCAAAAATTATTGTGCAATTTCTTCGGAGTACGCCGATACCCCATATGTGGGGAAAAAAAACACTGTTTGGGCGCACGGCAGGGCTCAGAAGGGAAGGAGCACCGTGTAACTTTTTGAACGCAAAATTGGCTGGAATTGAAATCGGACGCCATGTCTCGTTTGGAGAGCCCCTGATGTGCCTAAACAGTAGAAACCACCCCCCCATATGTGACCCTATTTTGGAAACTACTACCCTCATGGATTTTATTAAAGGGTATAGTGAGCCTTTTGAACCCAGAGGCACAACACAGAATTTGATAACATTAGGTCGTCATATTGAATATGTTGTCATTAGTGTTGAGCGCAAGTGCTCACTACTTGAGTTTGAATTTGTTGCTTGGGTATGCACTGAGTATTGCGAGTGCTCAAGTGACATACTCGAGTCCCCGCCTCACATGTTTTGCGACTGTTAGACACTCAAAAAAAACATGCTGGAATTGCCAGTGCATGGCAGGCAATCCTCGCGTGTTATTTTGGATGTATAACAGCCGCAAAATGTGTGATGTGGGGACTTAAGCATTTTACTCGAGCAGCCGCGACACTCTGTATATACCCGAGCACCCGATGCAAACTCAAGTAGCGAGCACTTGCGCTCAACACTAGTCATCGTATCGTCGTCATTTTTTTTTTCTTTACTTTTGAAAAAATCCCAACCCCAGCACAACCCAAATCCTAACCCCAACCCTAACGGCAAAGAATGGAAAAAAATATTAGTTTTTTATTTTATAATTTTTTATCTAAGTAAGGGTCTGACAAAGGGGGAATTGATTTACTTTCACAGTGATCAAAAGGAACCAATAGGAGTTGTTTGGACACACCTTCTCATTTAAAGATTTTTCTGTATTTTCATGACTATGAAAATTGTACATTCACACTGAAGGCATCAAAACTATGAATTAACACATGTGGAATTATATACTTAACAAAAAAGTGTGAAACAACTGAAAATATGTCTTACATTCTAGGTTCTTCAAAGTAGCCACCTTTTGCTTTGATGAGTGCTTTGCACTCTCTTGGCATTCTCTTGATGAGCTTCCAGAGGTAGTCACCGGAAATGGTCTCCCAACAATCTTGAAGGAGTTCCCAGAGATGCTTAGCACTTGTTGGCCCTTTTGCCTTCACTCTGCGGTCCAGCTCACCCCAAACCATCTCGATTGGGTTCAGGTCTGGTGACTGTGGAGGCCAGGTCATCTGGCGTAGCACCCCATCACTCTCCTTCTTGGTCAAATAGCCCTTACACAGCCTGGAGGTGTGTTTGGGGTCATTGTCCTGTTGAAAAATAAATGATGGTCCAACTAAACGCAAACCGGATGGAATAGCATTCCGCTGCAAGATGCTGTGGTAGCCATGCTGGTTCAGTATGCCTTCAATTTTGAATAAATCCCCAACAGTGTCACCAGCAAAGCACCCCCACACCATCACACCTCCTCCTCCATGCTTCACAGTGGGAACCAGGCATGTAGAGTCCATCCGTTCACCTTTTCTGCATCGCACAAAGACACGGTGGTTGGACTCATCAGACCAAAGCACAGATTTCCACTGGTCTAATGTCCATTCCTTGTGTTCTTTAGCCCAAACAAGTCTCTTCTGCTTGTTGCCTGTCCTTAGCAGTGGTTTCCTAGCAGCTATTTTACCATGAAGGCCTGCTGCACAAAGTCTCCTTTTAACAGTTGTTGAGAGATGTGTCTGATGCTAGAACTCAGTGTGGCACTGACCTGATCTCTAATCTGAGCTGCTGTTAACCTACGATTTCTGAGGCTGGTGATAAACTTATCCTCAGAAGCCGAGGTGACTCTTGGTCTTCCTTTCCTGGGGCGGTCCTCATGTGAGCCAGTTTCTTTGTAGCGCTTGATGGTTTTTGCAACTGCACTTGGGGACACTTTCAAAGTTTTCCCAATTTTTTGGACTGACTGACCTTCATTTCTTAAAGTAATGATGGCCACTCATTTTTCTTTACTTAGCTGTTTTTTTCTTGCCATAATACAAATTCTAACAGTCTATTCAGTAGGACTATCAGCTGTATATCCACCTGACTTCTGCACAACACAACTGATGGTCCCAACCCCATTTACAAGGCAAGAAATCCCACTTATTAAACCTGACAGGGCACACCTGTGAAGTGAAAACCATTTCCGGTGACTACCTCTTGAAGCTCATCAAGAGAATGCCAAGAGTGTGCAAAGCAGTCATCAAAGCAAAAGGTGGCTACTTTGAAGAACCTAGAATATAAGACATATTTTCAGTTGTTTCACACTTTTTTGTTAAGTATATAATTCCACATGTGTTAATTCATAGTTTTGATGCCTTCAGTGTGAATGTACAATTTTCATAGTCATGAAAATACAGAAAAATCTTTAAATGAGAAGGTGTGTCCAAACTTTTGGTCTGTACTGTGTGTGTGTGTGTGTGTGTGTGTGTGTGTGTGTGTGTGCGCGTATATATATATATATGTATATTAGATGGTGGTCCGATTCTAACGCATCGGGTAATCGGGTATTCTAGAATATGTATGCGGCCGACCGGGCGCGACTAATCAGCGAAGCAGAGTTTAAATAGGTTGTGCACTACTTTAAATTAACCCCCCAATGTATCCCCCCGGGGCCCCTAATGAATTTTGTAATTACGTCATGTTGTCAATACTGCTCGTGACAACATCGCTGACCACGCGGCAAGTGTGAAGGGAGGACCGGGGAGCGAGGCCGCCGGTAGGGGTACTTCTGCTGCGAGCAGCATCTCCCGGCTGCGTCGCCGCTGATCTCCCGATGGTGGCCTGCGTGTTTCAAATCCGGCGCCAATTCGCGGCCAAACTGCGCTCGTTGCTGATTGGTGCCGACCGCGACCAATCAGGACAGCGGTGTTTTAAATTTCGCGCCAATATCGCTGATTGGTGCCGACCGCGACCAATCAGGACAGCGGTGTGTTAAATTTCGCGCCAATATCGCTGATTGGTCGCGGCCGGCGCCGGTCATCTCCCGGCTGCATCGCTGCTGACCTCCGTGCGGCAGATGAGCCGCTAACGGCCGCCATCTTGTTCTGAAATCCCGCGTCGCTGATTGGCCGCAGCTGGACCAATCAGCGACGCGGGATTTCCTGGACGGACAGACAGACGGGATAAGCCGATTATATAGTAGATAGAGATATATATAGATATATATATACAGTACAGACCAAAAGTTTGGACACACCTTCTCATTTAAAGATTTTTCTGTATTTTCATGACTATGAATATTGTACATTCACACTGAAGGCATCAAAACTATGAATTACCACATGTGGAATTATATACTTAACAAAAAAGTGTGAAACAACTGAAAATATGTCTTATATTCTAGGTTCTTCACAGTAGCCACCTTTTGCTTTGATGGCTGCTTTGCACACTCTTGGCATTCTCTTGATGAGCTTCTAGAGATAGTCACCGGAAATGGTCTTCACTTCACAGGTGTGCCCTGTCAGGTTTAATAAGTGGGATTTCTTGCCTTATAAATGGGGTTGGGACCATCAGTTGTGTTGTGCAGAAGTCTGGTGGATACACAGCTGATAGTCGTACTGAATAGACTGTTAGAATTTGTATTATGGCAAGAAAATAGCAGCTAAGTAAAGAAAAACGAGTGGCCATCATTACTTTAAGAAATGAAGGTCAGTCAGTGCGAAAAATTGGGCAAACTTTAAAAGTGTCCCCAAGTGCAGTTGCAAAAACCAAAAATCGCTACAAAGAAACTGGCTCACATGAGGACCGCCCCAGGAAAGGAAGACCAAGAGTCACCTCTGCTTCTGAGGATAAGTTTATCCGAGTCACCAGCCTCAGAAATCGCAGGTTAACAGCAGCTCAGATTAGAGACCAGGTCAATGCCACACAGAGTTCTAGCAGCAGACACATCTCTACAACAACTGTTAAGTGGAGACTTTGTGCAGCAGGCCTTCATGGTAAAATAGCTGCTAGGAAACCACTGCTAAGGACAGGCAACAAGCAGAAGAGACTTGTTTGGGCTAAAGAACACAATGAACGGACATTAGACCAATGGAAATCTGTGCTTTGGTCTGATGAGTCCAAATTTGAGATCTTTGGTTCCAACCACCGTGTCTTTGTGCGACGCAGGAAAGGTGAACGGATGGCTTCTACATGCCTGGTTCCCACCGTGAAGCATGGAGGAGGAGGTGTGATGGTGTGGGGGTGCTTTGCTGGTGACACTGTTGGGGATTTATTCTAAATTGAAGGCATACTGAACCAGCATGGCTACCACAGCATCTTGCAGCGGCATGCTATTCCATCCGGTTTGCGTTTAGTTGGACCATCATTTATTTTTCAACAGGGAAATGACCCCAAACAACCTCCAGGCTGTGTAAGGGCTATTTGACCAAGGAGGAGAGTGATGGGGGGCTACGCCAGATGACCTGGCCTCCACAGTCACCAGACCTGACCCCAATCGAGATGGTTTGGGGTGAGCTGGACCGTAGAGTGAAGGCAAAAGGGCCAACAAGTGCTAAGCATCTCTGGGAACTCCTTCAAGATTGTTGGAAGACCATTTCCGGTGACTACCTCCTGAAGCTCATCAAGAGAATGCCAAGAGTGTGCAAAGCAGTCATCAAAGCAAAAGGTGGCTACTCTGAAGAACCTAGAATATAAGACATATTTTCAGTTGTTTCACACTTTTTTGTTAAGTATATAATTCCACATGTATTAATTCATAGTTTTGATGCCTTCAGTGTGAATGTACAATTTTCATAGTCATGAAAATACAGAAAAATCTTTAAATGAGAAGGTGTGTCCAAACTTTTGGTCTGTACTGTATGTATATATATATATATATATATATATATATATATATATATATATATATATATATATATATTTATATTATAATATAGATATACACTACCGTTCAAAAGTTTGGGGTCACCCAGACAATTTTTGTGTTTTCCATGAAAACTCATACTTTTATTTATCAAATCAGTTGCAAAATGATTAGAAAAAATAGTCCAGACATTGACAAGGGTAGAAATAATGATTTTTATTAGAAAGAATAATTTTCTCCTTCAAACTTTGCTGTCGTCAAAGAATGCTCCCTTTGCAGCAATTACAGCATTGCAGACCTTTGGGATTCTAGCTGTTAATTTGCTGAGGTAATCTTGAGAAATTTCACCTCATGCTTTCTGAAGCCCCTTCCACAACTTGGATTGGCTTGATGGGCACTTTTTGCGTACCAGACGGTCAAGCTGTTCCCTCTCAACGGGGTTGAGATCTGGTGACTGCACTGGCCACTCCATTACCGATAGAATTCCAGCTGCCTGCTTCTTCCCTAAATAGTTCATGCATAATTTGGAGGTGTGCTTAGGGTCATTGTCCTGTTGCAGGATGAAATTGGCTCCAATCAAGTGCTGTCCACAGGGTATGGCATGCCGTTGCAAAATGGAGTGATAGCCTTCCTTATTCAAAATCCCATTTACCTTGTACAAAAATCCCACTTTACCAGCACCAAAGCAACCCCAGACCATCTCATTACCTCCACCATGCTTGACAGATGGCGTCAGGCACTCTTCCAGCATATTTTCAGTTCTGCATCTCACAAATGTTCTTCTTTGTGATCCAAACACCTCAAACTTTGATTCGTCTGTCCAAAAAACTTTTTTCCTGTCTTCCTCTATCCAATGTCTGTGTTCTTTTGCCCATATTAATCTTTTCCTTTTATTAGCCAGTCTCAGATATGGCTTTTCCTTTGCCACTTTGCCCTGAAGGCCAGCATCCCGGAATCGCCTCTTCACTGTAGACGTTGACACTGGCATTTTGCGTGTACTATTTAATGAAGCTAAGCTGCTAGTTGAGGAGCTGTGTCGATTTCTCAAACTAGAGACTCTAATGTACTTGTCTTGTTGCTCAGTTGTGCAGCGGGGCCTCCCACTTCTCTTTCTACTCTGGTTAGAGCCTGTTTGTGCTCTGCTCTGAAGGGAGTAGTAGACACAGTTGTACGAAAACTTCAGTTTCTTGGCAATTTCTCGCATGGAATAGCCTTCATTTCTAAGAATAAGAATAGACTGTCGAGTTTCACATAAAAGTTCTCTTTTTCTGACCATTTTGAGAGTTTCATAGAACAAACAAATGTAATGCTCCAGATTCTCAACTAGCTCAAAGGAAGGTCAATTTTATAGCTTCTCAAATCAGCCAAACCGTTTTCAGCTGGGCTAACATACTTGTGCAAGGGTTTTCTAGGGTTTTCTAAACATCCATTAGCCTTCTTACACAGTTAGCAAACACAATGTGCCATTAAAACACTGGAGTGGTGGTTGTTGGAAATGGGCCTCTATACACCTATGTAGATATTGCACTAGAAACATGATGTTTGCAGCTAGAATAGTAATTTACCACATTAACAATGTATAGAGTGTATTTCTGATTCATTTAATGTTAGTTTCATTGAAAAAAAAATGTGCTTTTCTTTAAAAAATAATGAAATTTCTAAATGACCCCAAACTTTTGAACGGTAGTGTATGTATGTATGTATGTATGTGTATGTATGTATGTGTGTATATATGTATGTATGTATGTATGTATGTGTATGTGTGTATATATATATATATATATATATGACGGCAGGACGGATCAGGAGATCTGAGGTACGACTGAGATTTCGGTTGGGCTCGGGGGGGGGGGGGGGGGCATTGGTTTTGTCTTCTCTGACATGGAGGGGCACTACAGCCTTTTTCCCGATCGCCATTTTTAAAACGGCAATGAGGGAATAAGGCCGACGTTTTAATGAATATCGGTTGCAGTTAATGGGTTAAGTAACTTTGCAATGCCTTCCCTTTCACATTTTAGCTATAATGTTTTTCTTTGAACTACTTAAACCTAGTAAGGTAACTTTTCTGCTTTGACCTTCTTGTGGTTTGTTTGTATCACAGACATTCATGAGACAATTATTTTTTGTTAAATGGTCCCTTTGAAAATCATCTGCTCACAAGTTATGCCATTCTCCAGTAATCTTTGGTATAACTTAGCAGTAAGTCTCTAATTTCCCTACACTGCCACCACAGGAGAAAAGATGCATTGCATGTTGCCCATTGAAATCAGTGAGGTAGAATGCTAGGATATTCTTCTGATTTTCGCATTCTACCCTCATCATACACATGGTCAGTAATCCATCAAAATCACTTACCAGACAGCGGAGAAACTCGCCATACTTGTTTCAATCATTTATCCACAATCTACTAGAAAACTGCCTGCCAGGATAAAATATACCATATAGGTAACGGTGGCTCTAAATATTAGGTAGCAGGGGCCTATCGGTTACCTTTTTCACCTCCCCCATAAATGTGCATTACATTGGTTCATATTCTGTTAGAGCAAAGAATTGGGTATGTTAAAATCTACCTTGGATATTTTTTGATCTGCCCGAATTCTAGACCCATCTGACAGATGAAACCCTTGTTTTTTTTGTTTTTAAAATGGCAAATGATGGTCGAAATTTAGGCAGTCATGTCATACACGTATTTTAAACTACGGCCAAAATGTTCCAACCTTGCATGTTACATGCTTGGCACACACAAGTCTACCATGGGGAATAGTTCACTTAATATTGTGTGTATGTGGCTGCTTTTCTTCTCTTTTTGAGAACCATCCAGAGAGCCAAGTGTGATCATGCCTTTGATCTAATATATTGCTGTGGGGAAAATAAGTATTTGATACACTGCCGATTTTGCAAGTTTTCCCACCTACAAAGAATGGAGAGGTCTGTAACTTTTATCGTAGGTACACTTCAACTGTGAGAGACAGTGAATATTAATTTTCCTTAATAGAGCGCACAGTGTTAGCCGCAGCCGCCGGCTTCCTGCGCAATCACTTGTGCCCCCTATTAAACAGAATGAATATTCACTGCTCCCCACACCCATGGGATATTCATTCTCTTTAATAACGAGCACACGTGATCGCCCAGCCACTGCAGGAGCCAGCTAACACTGTGCGTGCTATTAAGGAAAATGAATATTCATGGCAGTGACGTCATGCGCTACTCACACACTGTGATCAGCTGTTGGCATCAGAGCAGAACCTTGGAGACCATCAGAGCCTTGGAGAAGAGGGAAGGAAGATGAGTAGAATCTTTTTTTTTTTTTTTTTTTTTTTTTTTTTTAAATTTATGTGTGCAGCAGGATGGGGATGGGGGTGGCATGCATATCAGGGTGGGAGGGCCATGCATACCAGGATGGGGATGGCGGAGGCAATGCATATCAGGATGGGGGGCCATGCATACTGGGATGGGGAAGCCATGCATACCAGGATGGGGATGGCGGAGGCAATGCATATCAGGATGGGGGGGCCATGAATACCAGGATGGGGGGCCTTGCATACCATGATGGGGATGAGGGGGCCTTGCATACCATGATGGGGATGAGGAGGCCATGCATGCCTTGAAGGGAGGGGATGAGGGGGCCATGCATGCCTTGAAGGGAGGGGATGAGGGGGCCATGCATGCCTTGAAGGGAGGGGATGAGGGGGCCATGCATGCCTTGAAGGGAGGGGATGAGGGGGCCATGCATGCCTTGAAGGGAGGGGATGAGGGGGCCATGCATGCCTTGAAGGGAGGGGATGAGGGGGCCGTGCATACCATGATGGGGATGAGGGGGCCTTGCATACCGTGATGGGGATGAGGAGGCCATGCATGCCTTGAAGGGAGGGGATGAGGGGGCCATGCATGCCTTGAAGGGAGGGGATGAGGGGGCCATGCATGCCTTGAAGGGAGGGGATGAGGGGGCCATGCATGCCTTGAAGGGAGGGGATGAGGGGGCCATGCATGCCTTGAAGGGAGGGGATGAGGGGGCCGTGCATACCATGATGGGGATGGGGGGGCTTGCATACCATGATGGGGATGAGGGGGCCATGCGTACCTTGATGGGAGGGGATGAGGGGGCCATGCGTGCCTTGATGGGAGGGGATGAGGGGGCCATGCATGCCTTGAAGGGAAGGGATGACGGGGCCATGCATACCTTGAAGGGAAGGGATGAGGGGCCATGCATGCCTTGAAGGGAGGGGATGAGAGGGCCATGCATACCTTGAAGGGAGGGGATGAGGGGGCCATGCATACCTGGAAGGGAGGGGATGAGGGGGCCATATATTCCAGAATGGGGGGCCATGTATACCAGGATGGGGATAGGGGCCACGTATATCAGGATGGGGGGCCATATATACCAGGATGGGGGATATTAGTACAGAATTGGGGGACATTACCCCTTTTACAATGTCGCCAGCAGAACCCCTCCTCCATAACAGTGCATCATGACCACATTTTTTGCTTCAATTTTTTTTTCTATTATCCTCCTCTAAAACCTATGTGCGTCTTATAGTCCGAAAAATACAGTATTTACCCCTGAGGGTGGTTTGCACGTTAATGACCAGGCCAATTTTTACAATTCTGACCACTGTCACCTTATGAGGTAATTACTCTGGAACGCTTCAACGGATCCCCCTGATTCTGAGAGCGGTTTTTTCCTGACATATTGTACTGTATAGTGGTAAAATTTGTTCAATATCGCTTGCGTTTATTTATGAAAAAAACGGAAATTTGGCAAAAAATTTTAACATTTTGCAATTTCCAAACTTTGCATTTCCATGCCCTTAAATCAGAGAAATATGTCACACAAAATAGTTAATAAATAACATTTCCCACATGTCTACTTTACATCAGCACAATTTTGGAACCAAAATTTTTTTTTGTTAAGGGTTAAAAGTTGACCAGCGATTTCTCATTTTTCCAACAAAATTTACAAAAACATTTTTTGAGGGGCCTTTATGACTGAAAATACCCAAAAGTGACACCATTCTAAAAACTGCATCCCCTCAAGGTGCTCAAAACCACATTTAAGAAGGTTATTAACCCTTCAGGTGCTTCACAGGAATTTTTGGAATGTGGAAAAAAAATGAACATTTAACTTTTTTCACAAAAATGTTACTTTAGACCCCAATTTTTTTTATTTTCACAAGGGTAACAGGAAACAATGGACCTAAAAATGTGTTGTGTAAATTCTCCTAACGATGCCAATATCCCATATGTGGGGGAAAACCACTATTTGGGCGCACAGCAGGGCTCTGAAGGGAAGGAGTGCCTTTTGACTTTTTGAATGCAAAATTTGCTTGAATAATTAGCGGACGCCATGCCACGTTTGGAGAGCCCCTGATGTGCCTAAACAGTGGAAACCTCCCACAAGTGACACCATTTTGGAAACTAGACCTCTCAGGTAACTTATCTAGATGTGTGGTGAGCACCTTGCACCCCCAGGTGCTTCACAGACGTTTATAACATGGAGCGTGAAAATAAAAAAAAAATCAAACTTTTTCCATAAAAATTATGTTTTCGCCCCAATTTTTTTATTTTCACAACAGTAAGATGAGAAAATGGACCCCAAAAACTTTTGTGCAATTTCTTCTGAGTACGCCGATACCCTATATGTAGGGAAAATACACTGTTTGGGCACACGGCAGGGTTCAGAAGGGAAGGAGCACTGTGTGACTTTTTGAACGCAAAATTGGCTGGAATTGAGAGCGGACGCCATGTCGCTTTTTGAGAGCTCCTGATGCACCTAAATAGTGAAACCCACCCACAAGTGACCCCATTTTGGAAACTACACCCCTCAGGGATTTTATCAAGGGGTATAGTGAACATTTTGAACCCAGAGGTACGACACAGAATTGATAACATTAGGTCATCATATTGAATAAGTTGTCATTAGTCTTGAGCGCAAGTGCTTACTACTTGAATTTGTATCAGGTACTCGGATATGCACCATGTATCGCGGGTACTCGAGTCCCCGCCCCGCATATTTTACTGTTGTTAGACACCCAAAATAAAACATGCGGGGGATCACTCATGCATGGCAGGCAATCCCCGCAAGGTTTTTTGGCCGCAAAGCATATGGGGCGGAGACTCGAGCATATCACTCGAGCACCCGTGATACATGGTGCATATCCAAGCTCTCGATGCAAACTCAAGTAGCGAGCACTTGCGCTCAACACTAGTCATCGTATGTCATCATTTTTTTTTTTTCTTTACTTTTGAAAAAATCCCAACCACAACCCTAACCCTAGAGTTTATTTTTTACTCCTTTCCTCGTGTGATATAAGTGATTAGACGACTTTATTCTTCGGGTCGTTGTGATTACAGAGATACCAGAATCATATCAGGTTTTTATGATTGACAGCTGTCACACAATAAAAGACTCTTTTTTTTTTTTTTTTTTTTTTTTGCAAAAACTAGTTTTTTGCATCACCATATTTTGAGAACTATAATTTTTCCATATTTCGGCCGACGGAGTCATGTGACGGCTTGTTTTTTGTGGGACGAGTTGACGTTTTTATTGGTACCATTTTCAGGCACGTGACATTTTTTGATTGCCTTCTATTACGATTTTTGGGAGGCAGAATAAACAAACCAACATTCTGGAATTTTTTTTTTTTTTTTTTTTATGCCGTTCCGCATGTGGTAAAATTGATAAGGTAGCTTTATTCTTCAGGTCAGTACGTTTACAGCGCTACCACATTTATATAGTTTTTTTATGTTTTGGTGCTTTTATACAATAAAAACTTTTATGCGGGACAAGATGACGTTTTCAGCGGTACCATTTTTATTTACATTCGTCTTTTTGATCGCGTTTTACTCCATTTTTTGCTTGCCAGTATGATGATAAAGCATTGTTTTTTGCTTCGTTTTTTATTTGTTTTACCGTGTTCACTAAATGGGTTAACTAGTGGGATACTTTTATAGGTTTTTACAGAAGCGGTGATACCAAATATGTGTTATTTTTCCATAATATTTATTGATGGGTAAATTATATTTTATTTTTTGGGGATTATTATTATTTATTTTTTTTTTTTTTAAATTTCACTTTTTGACAGTTTTACTACTTTTACACTTTGTCCCACTATGGGACTTTCACTTTTTACAGTGTGATTGGCTGTATAGCATAGGCATGCAGCAGCATCCGTATGCTATATGCAGCCTGTCAGCGCTGCAAGCAAAAGCTACTTTGATCGTGCACTGCGAATGATCAAGGTATCTGTCTGGTGACCTGGATGTTGTGATGATGACATCCGGGTCACCATGACAACTATGGGACCCGGCCTCAGACATCGATCGCAGCATTTCAGGGGTTAATGTGCAGGGAGCAGTGCGGGACCGCTCCTTGCACATAGTACCGGTTGTCAGCTGACTTCCGGTGGCAATCTCGCCCGCACAGCCTCTGTGCGGGCAAAATTGCCATGACGTACTAATACGTATCTGGCTCTTAAGTCATGGGCTAGAAAGGGGTTAAAAATCATACATTGTGATTTTCTGGATTTTTTTTTTTTTAGATTCTGTCTCTCACAGGTACCTACGATAAAAATTACAGACCTCTCCATTCTTTTTAGGTGGGAAAACGTACAAAATTGGCAATGTATCAAATAATTATTTTCTCCACTGTATGATCAGAGATCCAATTCAGAATGTTAATCAAAGATCAGGGAAATGCTTTTACGCCATGACGTTTCCTTATTTTCTGACTCTCATACTAATGATTCTGATTTTGCTGTTGCCCAGGGTTTTATGTGCCGCTTATGTATATTTCATGAAAGTTACTCATTGTTGTCAGTTGTGTACTCTGTGACTTGTTCGTGCAAGTAATAACCGGCCTCCTGGCCATAATCCACTTATACTGGGCGGACATCAGAAGTTCATATGATCTCATGACCCGGGTACGGAGCTGGACACAGTCGTACATTAAGATTAGTCGTTTACAGAACGAAGTATTAGCGAACTAATAATAAAGCTGATGAAATTATATAAAAATGCACCTTACAAATGTGAATAACTTGTTCTTGTTTCCTTCTAGGAGATAACGATACAGATGAATTTACTGGAACTGATTCGCAAATTACAGCAGAAGGAGTCATCGACAAGCAAAACATAGTCCTAATTTCCTGCATGAATTAGACCATATTCTTTCATTGGGTCACAGATGACAGAAGAGGGGGGGGTGACAATGTCTGAAAATCCTACCTTACAAAACTGATGTAAATCTTCATTTCACAACACTCAAGATTATAATGGTTCATAAATTTAGGCATAAACTTGAGTGTACTGTTTTTCTTTGCCCAAGTTCCCTCAGTTTTTCTCTTTTCTGTTGGCTGTAGTCAGAAACTTGTATTACATGATGTATTTTTCAGTATTCTTAATGTGCAAGTTTTATACTTTTTTTTTTTTTTGCCACGTGCTGTCACAGATCATCATCTTCTGTGTTTCATATAAATTCTATGAATTTGTAACGCTGCAAATATTGTATTCCTAATGACTTTTTTTTGTTCTGTTAACATATATCTAGAACACTTTAGACTGGATATAAAACATTAAAATACCTTCTATTGAAATTTCTGCAGAAGAGTCAAATTAATAATTCATATATCATTTCTCTAAATGTCTGTGTATCATTTTTGACATATTTTGCAAGGAAAAAGCACTGTGGCATATAAATTGCAGATACTTGTATAGTGGTTTATAGAACATAGATTATGCATACAGCTGTAGACACAGAAAGCCTTATAGCTATCAGTAAGAGCCCCTATATAGGGGTCTCCCCTATAAATCAACCCTAAGGGCTTATTCACACAACCGTATTTTCATTCCGAGTGCTGTCCTTGAAATAGCACTCAGACCAATATTATTCAATAGGGCAGTGCTGATAAACAATTTTTTCACTGAACATGTGAAAAATATCACAGTTTGCACTAGTTTGTTCCATAAATCGGATGAGACTCACCCATTCAAGTCTATAGGTGAGTAAAAAAAATCGGATGCCATTATAGAGACACAGTACAGCATCTGACTTTTACGGATACATTGCAGTTCTGTAAGACAGGAAACTTTAACTGGTCTTGTAAAGATTAATAGCTGCGGCTGTAATAAACGGAATGTATATGGACCACACACGAAGGACAAGTGAAAAAAAAAAAAATTGGCCCACTTTCTGCTGGATAAAACACTGACCTTGCTTCTTTTCTTTTTTTTTTTCTTTATACTCTCTTGTGAACCTACCCTAAGGCTATGTTCACACACGTTGTGTTTTGCTGCGTATTTTGCAGCAGATTTTTATGCAAATTTTCAGCGGAGTCTAGCAGTACCAGCAAAGCCTATGAGAAACCAGAATTATCTGTTCACACATGTTGCTTTTTGTTTGCGTATTTTCTGCCTTGCTTGCGTATTTGGAAAATAGAGCACGTCACTTCTTTCACAGTTTTTGTAGCGTTTTTTTCACCCTTAGGAATTAATGGGTGGTCAAAAAAACGCACCAAAACCTGCGTTTTTAATGCAGCTGTTTACCTGCCAGAGAAAAGTTAGCAGATTTGCAGCAGGGAAAAAGACGGATTTTGGTAAGACCTTACCTGTAAAATCCTTTTCAGCGAAGGAAGGAAGGGGGAGACACAGATCCATTACTAGTGGGTAGGCGGAGCCCCACAGGATAGTTCACCTCAGATTAGAAAAAGTGACGACCGGCCCCTCCAGTTTAGGCTCCTCCTACTCCCATGTTCCTCAGTCCGTACACAAGCTAAGGAAGAGCAGACAACACCAGCAGAACAACGCAACCCCTTCTGAAAAATCAGAAATGCAAGAGAACAGGTTATGCATATAACAGAAAGAACACACAGTACCAGGCACTACTCACTGGAGCTGACAACTGCAATGAGCTGGCAATGCTGGAACAGAGCCCTAGCGCGCCGACCCCAGTCCCGATGACTGCCATCAGAGAGGAGTCGCGCCGCATCTGGAAAACAATAATACACTTCTGCCCTGGGAGGGTGCTGTCTCCCTTCCTTCCTTCGCTGAAAAGGATTTTACAGGTAAGGTCTTACCAAAATCCGTCTTTCAGCAGCAGAAGGGAAAGAAGGGAGACACAGATCCATTACTAGTGGGACGTCCCAAAGCAGTCCAGAACTCAAGGGTGGGAAACAGTGGCAGAATCGCCAACACCCCAACAACTTAGTCAAGTGCGCAACAAGCGCCGAAAAGGAGATAGAGATAACCTAAACCACCGCCGCCTGCAGGACCCTGCGTCCCAAGGCCGCATCAGCGGAAGCACTCACGTCCACTTTATAAAATTTAGTAAAAGTGTGGACGGAGGGCCAGGTAGCCGCCCGGCAGAGCTGCGCTGCCGAGGCCCCCTGACGAAAAGCCCACGACGAACCAACAGCTCTCGTGGAATGAGCTCGAACCTTAACCGGACAAGGCTCGCCCTTGAGCCGGTACGCCTCCAGGATAGACGAACGTAACCACCGAGCTATAGTGTCCTTGGAAGCCCGCTGACCACGCCGACAACCAGCAGGAATCACAAAAAGAGAGTCCGACTTCCGAAACCCTTGGGTGATTGAAAGATAGAACTTCAATGCTCACACCAAATCCAACGAGTGCAAGTCCCGCTCCTTTGGACTCTTCGGTTTCGGACAGAGGGAGGGCAACACGATATCCTGATTGACGTGGAACCTCGATACCAACTTAGGCAAAAAATCGGGTGCGAAGCACCACACGATGAGAGTGGAATTCCAGGAAAGGGGGCGAGCAAGACAGTGCCGCCAACTCAGAAACCCTTCTCAAGGAGGTGACCGCCACCAGCAAGGCCACCTTCCAAGAAGGCAAGTAAAGCGCAGCTGAATCCAAAGGCTCAAACGGCCCATGTTGAAGAGCCTCCAAGACTAGATTGAGCCGCCAAGGAGCCACAAACGCCCTCCGAGGCGGAAACTGATGTGCAATCCCACGAAAAAACGAACGCACATCTCTGCGCGAGGCAATAGCCTTCCGAAAAAGCACAGACAGTGCAGATACCTGACCCCGCAAGGTACTAACTGCCAGACCCCTTGACCAAACCACATTGCAGAAAGGCTTAAGAAGTTGGGAATGGAAAAAACTCTCGGGTTTCTTGATGAACCAGAACACCATGAATTGAAGGCCTCCCCAGTTCTGTGATAAATCCTAGCCGTAGCTGGACCTCTGGCCGCCAGCAAGGTGGCAATGACATCGGCTGAAAACCCACGACGGGTCAAGATCTCGGTCTCAAGAGCCAAACGAAGAGACTTCAAGTCCGGATGGCGAAAGGGCCCCTGGGTTAACAGGTCCGGACGAAGAGGCAGTGGAAACGGAGGCGCCGCCAGAAGAGACACCAGCGTTGAATACCACGCTCTCCTCGGCCAATCCGGCGCCACCAAAATTGCCGAGATCTGTTCGAGTTTGATCCGCCGGAGCACTAGAGGGAGTAAGCATACCGGCAGAAACACGTAGATCAGCTCGAACTGGTCCCATGGGGCCACTAGAGCATCTACCGCCACAGCTTCCGTGTCCCTGTACCTGGACATGAAGGTCGGGATCCTGGCGTTCAACCTGGATGCCATAAAGTCCACTTGGGGAGTCCGCCAACGGGAGCACAGCAGTGCAAAAACTTCCGGATGAAGGCTCCATTCTTCGGAATCCACCTGCTCCCGACTGAGGAAGTCCGCCGTGATATTCAGCGCTCCTGGGATGTGAATCGCAGATATGGCTGGAACCCTGGACTCGGCCCAAACCAGGATCCGAGAGACCTCCATCATGAGTCTGGAACTCCTCGTCCCGCCCTGATGGTTGATATACGCAACAGCTGTCGCATTGTCCGTCTGAATCCGGACCGGCAGACCGCTCAAAGGGACCGTCCAATGTCGGAGACAGAGAAAAAATTCTCTCAACTCCAGGATGTTGATCGGCAGAGACGACTCCTCTGACGACCAGACCCCATGAACCCAGAGATCGTTCCAACCCCCCCCCCCCCCCCCAGCCAGACAGGCTGGCATCGGTGGTAAAGACCGACCACCGTGGGAGGAGGAAGGATTTCCCCAGGGATAAGGCCTCCGAACGTAACCACCATCCAAGAGACTCTCGCACCCTGCGGGAGATACCGACACAGCGATCCAGCGAAGCTGGCGATCGATCCCAACGGGTCTGAATAAGAACTTGGAGACCCCGGGAATAAAATTGTGCAAACGGTACTGCTTCCATTGCCGCCACCATCTGACCCATAAGGCGCATACACTCCCGAAGGGACATCGTCATCGCCGACCTCATAGCCTGGACATGGTGACGAAGGTTCGCTTGTTTGTCCGGAGGTAGGGACACCGCTGCCCGTACCGTGTCGAAATGCATCCCCAAGAACAGGATTGACTGCGAAGGCTCCAAAGATGACTTCTTCCAATTGACCAGCCAGCCGAAGTCCTCCAGGTGCTGAAGGGAGAGATCGGGGGCTGTCACCGCCTCCTCCGCTGTGGGCGACACAATTAACAGGTCGACCAGGTAGGGGAGAATTGCAACTCCTTGCCTTCGAAGGAGCGCCAAAAGCGGCGCCAGAATCTTTGTAAAAACCCTGGGTGCCGAGGCCAACCCGAATGGTAGGGCCACAAACTGGTAATGGGCCTGACCTATGGCGAAACGCAGGAAACGCTGGTGAGCCCTGCCGATAGGGACATGCAAATAGGCATCGCAGATGTCGATCGACACCAAGACATCGTACTGCGACAGGGCCGCCACGACAGAGCGAAGAGACTCCCTACGGAATTTCCGGGTCCGGACATAAAAATTCAAATACTTGAGGTCCAGAATGGGGCGAAACTTTTCCTCCTTTTTGGGGACCACAAAAAGGTTGGAGTAAAACCCCCTTTCCCGGTCCTCCGGAGGAACCGGAACCACCACACCCTGCTGCAGAAGAGTGTCGATCTCCCGCAGCAGTGCGGCAGCCAGCTTAGGCTCGGACGGGATGCGTGACTGGCGAAACCTGTCCGGGAGTCGAGAATGAAACTCTATGAAATAGCCTGCCGACATAACCCGCGTCACCCAGGCGTCCGATACGTGGGACGCCCAAAACGACCCGAATTGTAGCAGACGACCTCCCACCCGAGAGCCCTCGGGTGGGTTCCTGGCGTCAGTCCGCCTTATCGGTCTTTTTGTCAACCTCCCGTTTGTCCTGACGGAAGTGTTGTTTCCAGGGAGTACGGGATTTCTGGGTGGTCTTTTTCCCGGAAGACGAGGGACGACCCGATCTCCAAGAGGGCTGACGGAACCGCCCCCTGGGCCGAAAGGACCGGCGACCACTACCTGCAATTGACTTGCCAGACGTAGAAGCCGCTACCTTCCCCTGCGGCAAAGCCGAATCCTTGGCCTTTGCCTTGGCAATCAGCTCCGTGAGGTCTGAACCAAAAAGCTGACCGCCCTTGTACGCCAGACTCAGCAAACCTTGTTTGGATACTGCGTCTCCAGTCCACTGTTTAAGCCACAGTCCTCTCCTGACTGTGACGGCCGAGGATTGAGCCCTGGACAGAACCGAAGTAGTATCCAGCACTGCGTCCCTGCCATATCGGGCCGCCTCTTCCAAAAGCTGGAAGAGTCTTTCCACTTCAGACGGCGGATCCAACCACCGCAGAGAAGCCTCACCAGCCCACATGGCCCCCGAGGCCGCACGGAGTCCATGACCCGCGGCCTCGTAGATGGAACTCGCCGCTAACTCTGTCCTTCTGGCTAGTGGTTCCTGCAGACTCGCCTTCCCTTTAACAGGAAGCAAGGAGGATTTGCTCAGCTGAGACAATGGCACGTCCGCTACAGGAGAGGGGACCCAATTAGCGATCGTCTCCGTGGAGCAGGGATACAGGGCATCAAAGAACCGCAACCCCTGGAAGCGTTTATCCGGACACAGGCGTTCTTTCTCCACCGCCTCGTTAAGTTCATCATGCGCCGGCAGTGTCGAACGAGCCCGACGCGACTCCTGATACAGACGGGCCGACTTGCCAGGCCTCGTCCCTCTTCAGACAGCTGTAACGCTTCCCGCATGGCTCCAATAAGAGCATCCACGCGGCCCGAAAGCGAAGCAGAGCGACCCTGCCGATCCTCTTCATCAGAATCGGAGATCTCACCAGCATAGCTTGTCGGTGATTCCGAAGCCTCCGATGCGCTGCGCGGAGGAGACAGCGCCACCACAGGCCTGTGGTGCTTCCTGCCTCGTGACGCCGGATGGGACTTAGCTGATACCCAATGACCCAGGAGGTTAGACAGCCTGTCTATGGAGCGAGTGAGCGCCTCCACTTTAACATCACTGGGACCCCCGACAAGTGTCGAACCTGACGCCGTCGAAGACTCCGGCGCATCAGATACTCGTGACCGATCCTGAAGCGGGCCGGGAGAGAGGTCCACGCCCCCTGGACCCTGATCCGACATGCCCCCCACGCAGCTGCGAGCGTCGCGGATAAGGCGGTAATAACTCTTTACAATGGGTACAGTAACCGGGAATGTGTGATTCCGTTATCACAGCCTGTTCCCCCACAAAAAATTCACCAAGCACTGAAGGGTTAAAGCTTCTCCTTAGAGGGAGAAAAAAACTACCCCAGCTCTGCAGAACAAAGGTTAACCTATTACAGAAAGGGTTAACTGTTCCGATAAGGCCAGAAGTGACTCACCAGCTGGCCGCGTTGTTCCTGGAGCCTGTGTGTGTGTGAGGGGGGAGCAGGGAGAAGGAGGTAATGCAGAGGGCCCGTGAAGAAGCGGGGGGGCGGGGACAGCTTCAGCGCGCTCTTTTCGGGGCTTCCTGCTTGAGGCTATGATGGCAGGCAGCCAAGAGTGCGAAGCCACGCCCCCCGACACTAACGGAGCCCGCGTTCCTCTGTCCCTGCTCCCCTGCCACCCGGGGAAGAGGAGAGGGCTGTGCATCACCAGCTACTGTTCCCTGTGCTCAGCCAGTCATGGAATCTGCCTGCATGTGGGTCTCTGAGGGTCTTGTGATTCCGGCTCGGGGTGCGGCAGGAAGGAAGCACCCGTCTCCTCAGCAGTCAGGGCCTTACACCGGGGTGCCGTACCCCTCTGCCTGCAAGGACAAAAAGGCAGTCACCATTCTGTCAGTAACAGCTGCAGCCGCTGAAGCACTCCACACACACAGAGGGCACTTACCTAGCTGAGCGCCACAGGGACCCCCAGGGATGTGTGGCGCCACGGCCCTTCGCTACCCCCCACGGCGGAGCGCGCAGGGACCCCACATGAGCGGTGTGCATCTCCGCCAGGGAGCGCCCTGTATCCCCCGGGGACAGCAGGGTTCTGCGGGGACCTCCTTAGGGTGTACGCAGATCCGCCAGGGGAGGGCCAGGGGTCCCAGCAGCGCTGAGACCTCTAGACCACGGGGGGTCCAGGTCTCCTGGTAAAAATAAAAAATTCTTCTGAGGAGCTGCAAAGGCAGCGACTATCCTCTGCGACCTCAAATTTTAGACTGAGGAACATGGGAGTAGGAGTAGCCTAAACTGGAGGGGCCGGTCGTCACTTTTTCTAATCTGAGGTGAACTATCCCTGTGGGGCTCCGCCTACCCGCTAGTAATGGATCTGTGTCTCCCTTCCTTCCCTTCTGCTGCTGAAAAAACGCATGTGTGAACATGGCCTAAGAGTCATTTCGCTGCCAGAGTTTTTCCATAAATCTATATAGATGTACTATGTGCTTTCATGGTGACTCTCGTACAAGTCACCAGTAATAGATACATTTCTCTTATGCAGTAGATACGTCCTATAGATGTGACGGGACTTCCATTCTTTGGTCCCAACTCTTTACTCAGATTAATGTCTATATCCTATTGCTAAAATTAAGATGTGGTTAGTGCTGGAGATGTAAAATCTGCAACTCTGGGGAGCAGAAAACAATATACTCCCTTACTTGGAGCTTCTGTCGCTCCTTTGCCCCTGTCTTTGTGTCACGCAAGGTGTGGAAAAAACTAAGTGCAACACGAAGGGAAGAGGGGGAGGAAGCCCAAACCCTAGGGAAAGGGGGAGTGGAGACCCCTAGGCAGATCTAATATCACCCTGCCTATCCTACCGTCCCTATATAGGTTCCACACCTATCGCCGAGCAGGACCCGAAGCCCTGGATGTCCCTAGAGCTTGGCCCTAGATAGGGAGGGGGAATTGGTGAGCACTGGTCAGGCACCACTACAAACTAAAGACAACAAAGTAGACAAACAAAGGGCATAAACTTAGCTTGAGCAGACACCAGAGGAGAAACACCAGCTGTCCTCCAAGGGCTCCAGAGAAGAAGCTAGCCGACTGCTACTGCTCCAAGCCTGTACATAGAAGTATCACCGGCGATTCCCTGGAGAAAACTGAGTGTTTAACTCCTAGGCAAGGGTGTTTCAATCATCAGCAGGATGGAGGTCATCGCTGGGTCCAAAAGGAAGAAGGATTAAGAAGGCGTCTGTACTGCCAAGCGCAGTGACCTTCTACAGCCAGATCCAGAGCGACTGTCTATTACACCTGACACACTCGTGACACTTTGTCTTTGTAACCTTGCCTTTAGTGATGGCAGCGACCACTAGGACCAAGCAATCACCACCAGGGACCCTCTAGCAGGGTTTTTTTTTTTCATATTGCCTTAGTTATAGCAGCAAATCCACAATTAAATCTGCACCAAAACAGATGCAGTTCTGAGGAATTGAGAACATTTTCCTCAGCAATTCTGACACCCTAAACCCCTTCACCCCTGAGCCTTTCACCCTCTTCCTCACCAGTCCATTTTTTTCAATTCTGACCAGTGTCACTTTATGTAGTGGTAACTCTGGAACGCTTCAACAGATTTTTTTTTTTTAGTGACATATTGTACTTTATATTCAAAATAAATTTAGATCAATATGATTTGCGTTTATTATGAAAATATCGAAACTTTGACAAAAAAAATTTAAATTTTGCAGCCCTCAAACTTTGAATTTTTATGCCCTTAACCCCTTACGACCGCTGTAACGCATTTTTACGACGGTCATTAAGGGTACTTATTCCACAGCGCTGTGAAAATGCAACGCTGCGGAATAAGTGTATAGTGCTGCCCGGCGGCGGTGATTCCTGCGGGTGTCAGCTGTATATGACAGCTGACACCCTGCAGCATCGGCCCCGGCCGGTCACGATGCCGATCGGGGCCAATTAACCCCTTAAATACCGCTGTCAATTGTGACAGCGCTATTTAAGTTGTTACAAGGGTTAGTGACCATCGGACACCCGCGATGAGAATCGCGGGTCCCAATGGTTACCGTGGTACCCTGAGATCATGTGAATGATCCCAGGGTACGGTGGCCTGTGAGAGCCAGCAATAAGCACAGTCAGTGAGTCAGACATGACTCACTGACAGATCTCATGCACTGCAGTACAGAGGTACTGCAGAGTATGAGATCAGCAATAAAAGTGAAAATCACACATGTCCCACAGTGGAGCTTAGTGAAAAAGTTAAATAAAAAATTAAAAAAAGTAAATAAAATAAAAAAACACAAAAAGTTCACACATCACTAAAATCTGTTTCGCCGCTCAAAACGCAGTGCTTGTGATAAAACAAAAATAAAAAAAGTACACATAATTGGTATCTACAAAGCTGTTGCATTATTTAGTCCATTTAGAAAATGCCGTAAAAAATAAAAAAACACGCCACAAATGACACTTTTTCATCATACTGACTCACACGTTCAGTATTTTACATCAGTATTTGTAAATAGCCAGCAAACACAACATCCAGTCAGGATGGTCAAATAATATTCATCAAATATTACCGAGATATACAGCAAAGGAGGATAATACCTAACTTTTCATAGGTATAGTTAAAATGAGTAACTCAACTAACTCAATAATACACACAAAAACAAGATATATACCTTACCATAACAATAAATGCTCTTGGTGCCAGTTAGTATAAAACAGTTACAATCTCTGTCTATCGCCCTACACGTGCCCTTCGTTCTACAAATGACCTAAGACTAACATCCCCCATAATCCGAACCTCGCACCTCCATCTCCAAGACTTCTCTTGTGCTGTGCCAGTTCTCTGGAATGCACTACCCCAGACGATCCGACTGATGCCTAGCCCCCATGTCTTTAAGCGCGCTTTAAAAACCCATCTCTTTAAACAAGCCTACCACCTCAACTACTCAGTATACTAACTTTCCCCTGTCCCCTCCTTCTAAATATTATTCAGAACCTGCTCCCTACTCTTCATCTGTCTCCACATCCTCCATGCACATGATAACTGCACTCGATACTTGAGTATTGTACTTAAACATACTGGCTGATGACCGGATCATGCAACTTTATATGAAAATCTCTACTTATCATAATTGCCAGACCTGAAATAACAAGCACTTTCATCTATTGTGTCCCCCCCCATTTCCTTGTAGATTGTAAGCTTGCGAGCAGGGACCTCACTCCTAATGTAACTGTTTAAACTGTTTTAAATTATATTGAATTTATTGTCTGTAAATGTCCCCGCTTAATTGTAAAGTGCTGCTGAATATGTTGCCCCTATATAAATAAAAAAATATTGTAATCTCACCAAAATTCAATTGTAATGGTTCCATTCCAATAAGGTCCTTTGCACGGAGACAATAAGTACAGTTAGGTCCATATATATTTGGACAGAGACAACATTTTTCTAATTTTGGTTCTAGACACTACCACAATGAATTTTAAACAAAACAATTCAGATGTAGTTGAAGTTCAGACTTTCAGCTTTCATTTGAGGGTATCCACATTAAAATTGGATGAAGGGTTTAGGAGTTTCAGCTCCTTAACATGTGCCACCCTGTTTTTAAAGGGACCAAAAGTAATTGGACATTTGACTCCAAGGCTATTTCATGGACAAGTGTGGGCAATCCCTTCGTTATGTCATTCTCAATTAAGCAGATAAAAGGCCTGGAGTTGATTAGAGGTGTGGTGCTTGCATTTGGAAGGTTTTGCTGTGAAGTAAACATGCGGTAAAAGGAGCTCTCCATGCAGGTGAAACAAGCCATCCTTAAGCTGCAAAAACAGAAAAAAAATCTGAGAAATTGCTACAATATTAGGAGTGGCAAAATCTACAGTTTGGTACATCCTGAGAAAGAAAGAAAGCACTGGTGAACTCATCAATGCAAAAAGACCTGGGCACCCACGGAAGACAACAGTGGTGGATAATCGCAGAATAATCTCCATGGTGAAGAAAAACCCCTTCACAACAGCCAACCAAGTGAACAACACTCTCCAGGAGGTAGGCGTATCAATATCTAAATCTATCATAAAGAGAAGACTGCATGAAAGTAAATACAGAGGGTTCACTGCACGGTGCAAGCCACTCATAAGCATCAAGAATAAAAAGGCTAGACTGGACTTTGCTAAAAAACATCAAAAAAAGCCAGCACAGTTCTGGAAGAACATTCTTTAGACAGATGAAACCAAGACCAACCTCTACCAGAATGATGGAAAGAGAAAAGTATGGCGAAGGCGTGGTACAGCTCATGATCCAAAGCATACCACATCATCTGTAAAACACAGCGGAGGCAGTGTGATGGCTTGGGCATGCATGGCTCCCAGTGGCACTGGGTCACTAGTGTTTATTAATGATGTGACACAGGACAGAAGCAGCCGAATGAATTCTGATGTATTCAGAGCCATACTGTGTGCTCAGATCCAGCCAAATGCAGCCAAACTGATTGGTCGTCGTTTCATACTACAGATGGACAATGACCCAAAAGATAAAGCCAAAGCAACCCAGGAGTTTATTAAAGCAAAGAAGTGAAATATTCTTGATTGGCCAAGTCAGTCACCTGATTTCAACCCAATTGAGCATGCATTTCACTTGTTAAAGACTAAACTTCAGACAGAAAGGCCCACAAACAAACAGCAACTGAAAACCACCGCAGTGAAGGCCTGGCAGAGCATCAAAAAGGAGGAAACACAGCGTCTGGTGATGTCCATGAGTTCAAGACTTCAGGCAGTCATTGCCAACAAAGGGTTTTCAACCAAGTACTAGAAATGAACATTTTATTTACAATTATTTAATCTGTCCAATTACTTTTGGTCCCTTTAAAAACAGGGTGGCACATGTTAAGGAGCTGAAACTCCTAAACCCTTCATCCAATTTTAATGTGGATACCCCCTCAAATGAAAGCTGAAAGTCTGAACTTCAACTGCATCTAAATTGTTTTGTTTAAAATTCATTGTGGTAATGTCTAGAACCAAAATTAGAAAAATATTGTCTCTGTCCAAATAGATATGGACCTAACTATAGGAGACAGGATAATGATCATGTTCCTAGTTTCCCTGTTGTGCCATGTATGTTTCCCACCCTTACAAGGGCAGTGTTAGGAACTGACCTGAGTTGGAGTAATGGTATTGCTACCATTAGGGGCAGCATCGGCAGGTAGTGTAGTCAGGAAAAAGCCAGAAGTCGGTACACAGGAACAACAGTATAATCTTGTATGAGGCAGCAAGTGAAGGGAGCGCTTTACTGAAGGCCGGGAGCTCAATAATCTCGCAAGGAAGGAGGTGCCAGTCCAGGTTTACATAGGTTGTTCAATCAAGAAATCACAGGATGAAGCCAATCAGGAGCAACACAAGGTGGAGCCACTCAGGAACAACACAGGTACTAGAATCTGGGTTAACTAGGAACTGCCCAGTGAGCTGATTAGCTCACAGGGAAGAGCTGCCACCTGGTGGACTACAACTACTGGGTTTGAATCCTGACAGGCAGTACCTGAGTATATGTATAAACCCCAAAAGGGTTACAAAAAAAGCCCTCCCAATGCGTCTCTGACTCAATATCGACACCTCATCAGGAGAGTGTATTTGTAATTTGAGGGACTCCAAGAAGTCCAAAGAGTCTATGGGGTATCCAGAAAGAATTAAATTAAAAGAGGTACTTAAGTGGGAACTCATCGTGGGAATTTAATCTACAATTGAAATTGAGATGTATAAATTTATACTGACTATGGCAAAATAAAACTGCCCCATGTGAATCATTGCAAGTAAGAAATTCATAGTATGCAAGTTTAAGAAGCCAAATGTCCCACCTGCTCCTTTCGGCTGCCTTAATAAGTGATTTGTATTATATCACAGTTTATCTTGTGAAGATTGTATGTGCTCTACTTCTTACATGCTGCTAATTCTGTTTTTTTGTTGTAATAACGTGTGACTGAAAAATGCTTCGGGACATGTAGTGTATGATTATGGAAAAGCAGATCTTTCACACATAATCTGAATCCTGAAATGCAGGACTGTGTTTTCAGTGCATAAAATTGCTACTGAACAGATGAATGTGTAATTAAAGGGCTTGTCTCATCTTATTAAATGGTTATAATTGCAAAGTGCTTGAAGAACATTATACTTTGCAATTCACTCTGTCCTCAAGAATGGAGGAATTTTTAATTTTTTAGTTTACTGCTTGTTGACCAAGTTAACAGCCACCTATGTGGTCACAGGGTGATCAGTTTCATTGCAACCATACCGCTGGGCTGACCTGTCCATCTTCAGGAACACACCATCCCCCGTCAAGCAAGAAGTCAAGAGGCTGAGAAGCTGTATGCTCCTAAAGAAGAGAGATGAAAACATAAATGAAAACCGTAGGATTTTAGTAAAACCCCATGCAAAATGCAACCTCGTTGAGAAGACCACCACCTTATCCAGACCAGATTTCCTGTGCGAGATATATGGTACCATGCCATAAATTATGAATACTACCCATCATCTTTGAAAAGACCACACCTGCTGAAGACCACTTTTTAATTCAGATTTCAATGGTTGTCTAGTATAGGTATTTCACTATATTTTGACACTTTGTAACCAGGAACGTTTCCCAGGAATTTTCATAGAACTCCTAACTGTTCCAATAAGCCAGTAGTATGGTGAAGATTCCAAGTCTGGTAACATTTTTAAGGGGAAATAAGGTTGTATTTAGACATTAGTTTTTTCAGTCTGCCACTCATGTTCCTCAATAGTTACACAAATATACCAATAAAGATTGTGATTAAACATATCAATTCTGAATTATGTTGTGTGGAAGGTGGAGTTGTTTTATATTGTTGGATAATATGGAGTGAGGAAGAGAGAGATGCAACTATATTGGCAAATTGGCAGGTAATAGATTTAATCCTAGATACTCCTATGCGGTCCTCCTTGCCTTACAGTAGCGTTACCTAGTTCATTAATGTGTACGATTCAACCGCTTGTATGAGTATAGCTAATGCTTGTGAAGTACAAGTACGTGTACTATTATTTATTTTTAGAGCAAACATTTTTTTCCTTTCATTAAGGATAAAACACTAATTTTATTAAATGTGAATTAAAAAGTTAAATGAACAACATATACACACAGACCGTGGTGTATTTTAAAAAATGAGGTACACATCCAGATATAAACAACTTATTGAGGGATATGCAGTGAAGAGCAAAAGGGTAACAATGTTTTGAACTTTAGACTTTCAGGCTCCATATCTCATCATCCACTACTGGTTTTTACATACATAGTTTATAGTTACATAGTTTATAAGGCCGAAAAAAGACAAGCGTCCATCCAGTTCAGCCTATTTCTTGTGCACTGCAGCTATTCCGCAGCGTTGATCCAGGGGAAGGCAACAAAAAAAACATGCGGTATAGGCCAATTTACATCATTGAGGAAAAATTCACTTCCCGACACCAATCTGGCAGTCAGATTAAATCCCTGGATTAATTAACTAAGCATAAAATGTAATTTTATTGTTCTCAAGAAAGGCGTCCAGGCCTCTCTTGAACTCTTTAAGTGAGTTGGACATCACCACTTCCTCTCCCAGAGAGTTCCAGAGTCTCACGGCTCTGACCGTAAAGAATCCCCTTCTGTGCTGGTGCAGGAACCTCCTTTCCTCCAGACGCATAGTGTGCCCCCTCGTCTTTGTCACCATCCTTGGTATAAACAGGTCATGGGAGAGAACTCTGTACTGCCCCCTGATGTATTTATACATGTTTATGAGGTCTCCCCTAAGCCTTCTCTTTTCCAACGTAAATAGGCCTAATTTTGACAACCTCTCTGGGTATTCTAGTCCCTCCATTCCCTTTATTACCTTAGTCGCCCTCCTTTGTACCCTCTCTAGCTCCAATATGTCTTTCCTGAGCACCGGAGCCCAGAACTGTGCAAAATATTCTAAGTGCGGCCTTACCAGCGCTTTATACAGAGGAAGAACAATGTTCTCATCATATGCCCCTATTCCCCTTCTGATGCATGCCATGACTCTATTTGCCTTCGCAGCTGCTGCCTGACACTGGGCACTCCTATTTAATTTGCTATTAACCAAGACGCCCAGGTCCTTCTCCATCTCAGATTTCCCCAACGGTTTCCCATTTAATATGTATGGGTGACTGCTGTTTTTCTTTCCCATGTGCATGACCTTACATTTATCGGCATTGAACCCCATTTGCCATTTTTTGGCCCAACTCCCCAATTTATCTAAATCCTCCTGTAGCTGTGCCCTATTCTCATCTGTATTAACTACTTTACAAAGTTTAGTATCATCTGCAAATATTGCTATTTTACTATGCAACCCTTCCACTAGATCATTAATAAATATATTAAATAATATAGGGCCCAAGACAGACCCTTGAGGCACCCCACTAGTAACCCTGACACACCCTGAGCTTACTCCATTGATAACCACCCTCTGCTTTCTATCACTCAGCCAGCTATTTACCCGCTTGCACATATTATCCCCCAGACCAAGCATTCTCATTTTATATACCAACCTTTTGTGTGGCACGGTATCAAACGCTTTGGAGAAGTCAAGGTATACAACATCCACTGACTCTCCCCGGTCCAGCTGTGAGCTCACCTCCTCGTAGAAGGCGATCAGGTTTGTTTGGCAGGAGCGATCCCTCATGAATCCATGTTGATATGGAGTTAGACAGTTATTATCATTAAGATGTTCTACAATAGCATCTCTAAGAAATCCTTCAAACAATTTACCCACAACAGACGTTAAGCTGACTGGTCTATAGTTCCCAGGGTCACTTTTAGACCCCTTTTTGAATATTGGTACCACATTTGCTTGGCGCCAGTCTAGTGGAACAGTCCCTGTCCATAAAGAGTGCTTGAAAATAAGATACAGCGGCCTGTCTATCATATTACTTAATTATTTTAGTACCCGGGGGTGTATGTCATCTGGGCCTGGTGACTTGTCTATTTTGATATTATTTAGGCGTTTCTGAATTTCCTCCTGGGTTAGGTGGGTGATATTTGTCGGAGGGTTTACTTTATCACTCTGCATTTCCTCCGATAAATTGTTTTCTTTTGTGAAAACAGTGGAGAAGAAGCTATTGAGTAGGTTTGCTTTACCCTCATCGCCCTCTATGATTTTACCCAGGTTATTTTTCAGTGGGCCAACTCCATCAGTTTTAATCCTTTTACTGTTTATATAGTTAAAGAACAGTTTGGGATTCGTTTTACTTTCCTTGGCAATTAGTCTCTCTGTCTCCTCTTTTGCTATTCTTATTTGTTTCTTACAGATTTTGTTTTTTTCCCTATAAGATATTAGCGCTTCCTCGCTGCCTTCTTGTTTAAGTTTACCGAAAGCCCTTTTTTTGTTTTTCATTGCCCTCTTGACTTCCTTATTTAGCCACATTGGCTTCCTCCTATTCCTAGCCCTTTTATTCCCATAAGGTATGTACCTTCTACAGTGACTATGTAAGACTGTTTTGAAAATTTCCCATTTTCTATCCGTGCTCCTATTACTAAAGATACTATCCCAGTCTATAAGGTGAAGGGCTTCTCTTAGCTGATCAAACTTTGCCCTCCTGAAGTTCAGTGTTTTTGTGACTCCCTTGCTGGGCACCCTACTGAAGCACATGTGGAATTGTATAATGTTGTGGTCACTATTTCCCAGGTGCCCCCCGACCTGCACCTCAGTTATTCTGTCTGGCCTGTTAGTTAATATTAAGTCTAAAAGGGCCGTCCCTCTAGTTGGTTCCTGCACAAGTTGTGACAAATAATTGTCTTTGATAATTGACAGAAACCTGTTTCCTTTCTGAGATCTACAGCTTTCGGTTTCCCAGTCTATATCGGGGTAGTTGAAGTCCCCCATAATAATCACCTCGTTATTTTTTGCTACTTCGTCTATTTGTCTCATTAATAGACTTTCCGTTGCTTCTGCTATATTTGGTGGTTTATAACAGACTCCTATGATAATTTTATTATTGTTTTTTGCTCCGTGAGAGCACCATGATTTTATAGACCTTCTTCTTGGCTATCTCATACATAAGTTTGACTTGCAACTATTTAGCATATGATTAGTTATGCAGATTCTTGTCATGTCACTGCATTGTTACTGTTTTTCTCCTGGTGGTGGAAAAAAATTTTTCTTCCTATATACTACAAAATACAACCTGTTCTCACATTTTCTAATAGCTCAGTGAGTTATTAGGTTGATTCCCAAGGGAAAGGTCACTTGTTTGAAGGTTAAGAGCACCCATGAAGAAGATTTCCCAAGAAAAGAGAAACAGCATCATACAGCTCATCAATAGCTGTCTCTCGGCCAAGAAAATTGGCAAACTGCATCATGTGAAAGTCATGACTGTTATGATCTGCAACAAGAACTAAGGAAAGATAGGGGAAAGCTGTCCCTGCAGTAAGACTAAGCTGAATCCCTACGATGTAGCGGGCTGCGTGTTCCTAGTGAACAGACCTGCCTTAGTCCTTGGCTAGTCTGAACAAAGACCTATAGAATTAAGGGAGGGGTCTCTAAAAGAACTAAGGACTGGGACAAAAATGAGACACCTCCTAAACAGAAATTGTTGTAGAACACAAAAAGATAAACTGACAAAAAGTACTAGAGGTCCCAGAGGACCAAGCAAACTGACAGAGATAGGCACCGAAGCACCAGGCTAGCAAAACGGTCAAACAACACTGAAGTCCAGCAAAGCCAGAAGGGCGGAGCTGGAATATATAGGAAGATGGTCACGTGACCGCAAAACACAAGATAGAAAAAACTAACAGGAGGGTTCTAACAATGACAGTTGGAAGAATACAAAATGAAGTCCATCTATCCAAAAGCCAAGAGGTGGACGTCCAGGCAAAATCTCAGAGTCAACAAGTTTGCTCATCACAACGTCTATTAGTTCTGGTGCGACAAACACAGCAGTGGAGATGACTCGTATGCTTGGTAATAGTGAGAGCACAGACATCCATGCAAGCACCGTGCAACACAAGACTTGAATGGTGGCTAAAAAAAAGGTGAAGAAGCCATGACTTCAATATCATCATAAAAAGAGTTGGCGCGAGTTTGAAAAAAAGTACGAAACGCAAACAGTAGAAGATTGGAAACAGGTGATTTTGAGTGATGAGACAAAAGTCAATAGACTAGGCTCTGATGAGTGCAAATAGGTCTGGAAGAAACAAAGGAAAACGGGGCTAACAAATGGAGAAATTGAAGAAACTGTCAAGTTCAGTGGAGGAAGCCTGATGATATGGGGTTGTTTCACAGCCAAAGGCATTGGATACTTGACCTGAATCGACGGTGGTCTGAATGCTGAGCTATATTTGAGCATTCTACAAGACTAATTACTTTGTACATTCGAGTACTATGGGTATGAAAAAGACAACATAGTGTTCCAGCAGGGCAACGACCCAAAGCATACGTCGAGACTGGCGAAGAAATGGTTCGATGACAATGAAGTAGAGGTGCTGGATTGGCCCCCACAATCCTCAGACCTCAACCCAATTGAACTCTTGAGGGTAGAGTTGAAGAAAAAACTGTATACAGACCCAAGTGATTCGACCAGTATGCAACAACTTTGGGAACGTGTACAGTAAAAGACACCTGGGATCAGATGTCGGTCGAGATATGTTTGAATCTGATGGAGATCATGCCCAGAATTATTCAGGCAGTGTTGAAAGCCAAAGCTGGATCTACAAAATACTAACAAAATAATAAAAAAATACGCTTAGATTTTTAGGAGCAAAACAGTAACAATGCAGTGACATGACAAGAATCTGCATAATTAATCATATGCTAAATAGTTGCCAGTCATATTTATTTATGAAATAGCCAAGATGATTGTCTATAAAATGATGGTAGTCTCACATTCAAAGCAGTAGTGGATGGTGAGATATGGAGCCTGAAAGTCAAAAGATCGTTACCCTTTTGCTTGTCACTGTAGGTCTGACGGGAGGAAAATAATTTATCACTAAGCAGTTCTATTGTCTGGTACTGCCTTGCCATGGAGGTTGGCACCCTAGAAGCAACGCAAGTTGTGGCGGCCATGCTCAACGTAGATTTTCCCTCACTGTCTCTAAAACCGTACACAAAATTCACCCATCAACAGCCAATATAGCATAAAGAATGACGTGGTGACACAAAAAAATGGGTCACATAACCAAACTCAGTAGTGATAAAGCAGGAAGAGCCCTACTCACAGCATACAAAACAATGTCCTTATGTACAGTATATATGCATAATTAGTGAAGTAACTGGTCACAATGGACATACCTAAGGCACACATTTACTTAGAATGGGAAAACATCTCTAATTCACATAGTTTGATAAGAAGCATACAAAATACAATTGTAAATTACAGTGAACAAACTAACAATGAAAGACTTACAGTCTACCAGATAATGGGAAAGGAGACGGTTGGTTGGGCGGGGGTTGCAGCAGCTCTGGTAGTGAAGTGTTCAGGGTTATTGCAGGCTGTAAGCTTGCTTGAAGAGATGCATTTTCAAATTCCGTCTGAAAGTTCCAAAACTGGCGGATAATCGGACGTGTTTGGGCACAGAGTATGCTGGAGAAAAGTTTTGGAGGCTATTGGGTGAGAAACGTATAAGTGTGGAGGATAGAAGAAGGTCTTGAGATGACTGGAGATTACGTGTTGGAAGTTAATGGGAGATTAGTTCGGAGATATATGGAGGAGACAGATTATGGACAGCTTTGTAGGTCAATGTTAATAGTTTGAGCAGGATACATTGGGAATTGGGAGCCAATGAAGGGAGGGGAGAAGCGGAAGAATAGCGAGGAGAGTGATGGATTAGTCATGCAGCAGAGTTAAGGACGGACTGGAGAGGTGCGAGAGTGTTGGCAGGAAGGTCACAGGGGAGGATATTGCAGTAGTTGAGGGCATGTACTAACATTTTAGTACATTCAGGGTTGAGGAAAGGACAGATTCTGGAAATATTTTGAGTTGGAGGTGGCGAGAGCTTGGATGTGGGGTTTGAAGGACGGCAGAGTCGAGGGTTACTTTGAGGCAGCGGACGTGGGATACAGGGAAAAGCGTGATATTATTTATTGTGATAGAACAATTAAGGGACTTAGGTGAGATGGAGGAAAGATGATGAGCTCAGTTTTGTACACTTGGACCTCTAGGAAGCGTGATGAGAAGAAGATGGAAATGGCTGATAGACACTGAGGGATTTTGGACAGCAGAGAGGTGACGTCTAAGCCAAAGAAGTAGATCTGAGATTCATCAGTGTATAGATGGTACTGGAAGCAATGGGACTTCATGAGTTGTCCCAGACCAAAGGCATAGATTGAGAAGAATAAGGGCATGTGCGCGCATTCAGGATTTGAAGCAGAAATTTCGGCATCTCCTTGGCAGGAAAAACGCTGCAGAAAAACGCGATTTTGATGTGTTTTTTAATGCGTTTTTGTACATCAATTAATGCTTTTTGGAGCTAAATAAAGTTATTTGAAAAGGAACGTGGGACATTGCTTTAACCCTTGGATTACCATCAGAACTGGGGTGAGTATATTGGTTAATTTAAGAATGTGTCTGTTGTATTTCAAATAAAGTGTTTACTCTGTGTCTGTGTGTTTATTTAATTCTTTACTTTACTTTAATTAGGTTTGGTAATGAAAGGGTCTGATTGACACCTTGTCATCACCAAATAAAAGAGCTAGGTGTCAGCTAATCCCATTCACCCAATCTTCATTAGCATTCCCATTCATGTAATTTCTGGGCCAGCTGTGAGCTGCTATTTTTATCCTAGGAAGGTGGCATTAGGCAAACATGGTCCCTGGCTCTAATAACAGCTCACAGCTGTTTCGTTAGCCGTTATGTCCAACAAGCAGCGCTTTGGACGCAGCGTATTTTTGCTGCGTCCAAAATGCGGTGTTCTAATGCGGCACTTTTGTTGTCGGTATATGTGAATCCACCGCATATAATGACACTTCAATTGGTAAAAATATGCAGTGGAGACTAGCGTGTCAGCTGCAGAAATTTACAAGCTGCGGGTGAGTTTGGGTACGTGGCCACGATCAGGAGCCGCTGCAGGTTTGACGATGCGTGTTTATGCAGCTTCAAACCCGCAGCGTCCAGATGTTACAGCATAGTGGATGGGAGTTCTAGAAATCCCATGTCCACTATGCATGCATCAGAGACTGCGAATCACTCGTGGACACTGACATGTGACACATTTTTCAGGACCGCAGCATGTCAAATTCTCTTGCAGAGTCACTAGTCTATGCAACAGAAATTTGACCACTAGAAAATATTGAATGCGATAAATCCGCGTGGTTCAGTGAACACACGTGGATTTACTTGTGTTCAATAGAATGCAACATTTTGGATGCAGCAAAAATATGCGTCCAAAGCGCTGCTAAGCCCGGATCGTGGGCACAGAGCCTAAAATTTAAAAAAAAAATGGCATGGGCTCCTGTGTCATTTTTATAACCAGCAGAGGGAAAGCTGACTGCTGGGGGCTGATATTAGTAGCAGGGGAAGGGGCCATTAGCCAACAATGTTCCCTGGCTATTAATATAAGCCAAAAGCTGTTTGTTTAGCCTTTCCATGGATACTAGCCCCAGGCTAATAATATCACCCCTCAGCAGTCCCAGAAATGGCGCATCCATAAGATGCGCCAAATCTGGCGCTTAGCCTCCGCTCTTCCCACTGCCCTGTAGGGGTGGCGAGTGGGGTAATGGGGTTGGGGTTCACGTCAGCCTTGTATTGGCGGCTGACGTGAAGCCCAGATTAGTAATGGAGGGTGTCTATAAGACACCCCCATTACTAACCACGTAGTAAAGTTTACGACGCTTTTTCAATAAAAGACATGATTAGAATAAAGTATTTTAATGAAATAAAAATACACACAGTTTTAATAGTTTTTTAATATACGCTCAGTCCCCGAAGCCTTCATCTCCTGAAAAAAAAAAATTTAAATAAAAAACAACCATATCCCTCACCTGTCCGCCGTCACAACGTAGCCATTGGATTGTCCCTCGGCGATCCGGGTCACTTCTACAGCAGTGACATCATCAATCACTGATGTCACTGCTGTAGAAGATAGAAATGTACACTGACAGTGGTGTAAAATTACTTCTGTCAGTGTACATGCTGCTGCAGGAGTGAGGTCATTGGGGTTCATCATCTGAAGATTAACTGATCAGCCCTGGTGACCTCAGCACTAGTACCGGTGGGAACATTCTTGAGAATGTTCCCACACAGCACTGGTGCCGTAAAGTGAAGTCACGTGAGCTCTCAGTTGATCTTCAGCTGAGAGCTCACGTGACCGCAGGTTACGGCAACGCAGTGATGTACACTGCTGGGAGCGAGCACGCTCTCGGCAGTGTATCGCCTGCCGCCGGGAGGATGACATCACCGAGGGACATCGGGAGGACACCGGGGTGCGCTAGACAGGTGAGGATTGGTGTATTTAAAAAAATATTTTTTTTTTACCCCCGGTCGCAGTCCCGGCTCGGCTGAGGAGACTACTACTCCCCTCAGCTGCGCCGCTCTCACTGTTATCAGTGGGAGCGGCGGTCGGATGAGGGGAGTAGTAGTCCTCCCCAGCCGACCCGGGTACCACTCGCAGCGTTTATGCAGCTTTTCCGTGGCCCATTGACTTTAATTGAACAGCAGCAAATCCGCAGGTACAAGTATTATACCTGTGGATTTGCTGCGGTTCAATTAAAGTCAATGGGCGGGAAACGCTGCACAGAAAGGACATGCTGCGTTTTAAAACACAATCCTGAGTGGAAATTTCCGCATCATGAACCTAAGGGTTCCAGAACAGAGCTTTGAGGGATACCAACAGAGCGAGGGTGGGATGAGGAGGTAGTGTGGGAGTGGAAGATGCTAAATGTGCGATGAGAGAGGTATGAGGAGATCCAGGAGAAGGCAAGGTCTTTGACGCCAAGGGAACAAGGGAAAAGAGGATTTGTAGTAGGAGGGAGCGGTTGACTGTGTCGAAGGCAGAGGACAGGTCTAGAAGGAGGAGTATAGAGAACTGTCTGTTCGCTTTGGCAGTAAGTAAGTCATTGGTAATTTTGGTCAGGGCACTTTCAGTGGAGTGGTGGGGACAGAAGCAGGATTGTGGGTGGTCAAAGAGTGAGTTAGATAAAAGGTGGGAGGAAAGTTAAGCATGGACATGCTGTTTGAGGAGTTTGGAGGCGAAAGGGAGCAGCGATATGGGGCAATAGCTGGACATAGAGGTTGGGTCAAAGGATGGCTTCTTTAGGATAGGTATGATAGTGGCATTGGGGAGGAGGTCGGATGGGGTCAAGTGCACAAGTGGTGAGGTGCGATTTGGAGAGGAGATAAGTGAGCTCTCCTTCAGTGATGGGAGGAAGATTATGGGAGAGGGGCAGTAGTCTGTTATACGTAGGGGTTGTGGTGGATGGGCAGTAAAGACTTGCCTTGTTTGGTCGACCTTATTTTTAAAATGTGCAGTGAAGTCTTCTGCAGAGATGAGGAAGGTCGGAGGGGGCAGTGGAGGGTGGAGGAGGGAGTTAAAAGTGTTGAATAACTGTTTGGAGTTGTGGGATAAAGAAGATACAAGGGTTGTGAAATAGACCTTTTTGCAGAGGTGAGGGCCGATTTGAATGTGAAAGTTGCTGTTTTGAATGCAGTGAAGTCTTCTTGAAATTGTGTTTTCTTGCAACGCTACTCTACTATACCTCTTCACATAATGGCAAATTTTTAAAATTGCAATAAAATTAGAATAATTGTCATGTCATAAGAGGCACAAGAAGAGATAAACATGGTACAAGGCAACACTTTTTTCCCCCGACCCTTCCCTGAAGGCAGACGTTTGATGGAAAGAAGGATTAAGCATGTTGATGTTTGGCAGCAATAGCTGTCACTGGAACAGACCTTAGGCCATTAGCTATTTAACCCTGCCCTGACTTTGGACATAATATTTATACAGCCAGCATCTGCCTGTAACGTAGGACGCAATAGTTATACAGCCGTCATCTACCTATAGTGTTTGTTACGGGTCCGGGGGGTGGAACCTCTCTGCCGCTGTGCAAGGAGGGACCCAGAGGGGCGTAACTAAGTATCAACTCAGACCGACCCTGGTCGTACGGCGGCTAACAACTCCGTGACCAGGGAGGGACCAAGCAGAGGGACCAGGTGCTACTCTGGGGACGACCATGTAAGAGAGCAGGTGGCTCCCACGGGTCAGATGACTGGGACTGACCGGTATAGCGGATGGGCACAACAAGCAGGCAGAAGTCTCTGGGTTAGCTAACAGGTGGTCACGGCACGTAACGGCAGAGCATGCTGAAGTCTCTAGGTTAGCAGACAGGTGGTCACGGCAAGTGACAGCAGGAGCCTCCAGGTAGGCTATCAGGTGGTCACGGCAAGTGACGGCCGAGCCTCCAGGTAGGCTAGCAGGTAACAAGCAGGTAACAGGCGAGTGCTCCCAGGTGAGCAGGCTAGCAGGCACGGCAGGTAGCAGGCAGGTAACTGGCAGGTGCTTCCTGGTAAGCAGGCGGACTTGCCCATAGACAGACTGGCGGGTTGAACGGAAGACAGACTGTCAGGCTGGAGAGTAGTCAGGCTGGTGGACTGGAACAGTAGTCAGGCTGGCAACTGGACCTGAGGGCTGAAGCAGAGGTAAGTATACTGTGCCACAACTATTGCTCGGGCACCTCCATTTTGGAGGAGGTGCCCTATATATGGGAGGTCCTCCGGCTATTGGCCGGGGACTCCTTAGGACGGCGCGCGCGGCCCCTTTAAGAGAGAGGGGGGCGCGTGCGCGCGCCCTAAGCACAGTGCCCGGGAAGCAGCTCGCGCCGACAGCAGCAGCAGGAAGAGGAGCGCTGGAGGACGCCGCGCGGGGAGCGAGGAGGTGAGAGGGACGGCGTCTCTGCCTGGCAGGGGGCAGAGACGCCGATGCTACAGTGTTGAACTCAGTACATAAATGTTATACAGTCAGCATCTGCCTGTAATACAGAACGTAATAATCATACAGCCAGCATCTGCCTGTAATATAGGACAAAGAACGTAATAGTTAGACTGTCAGCATCTGTATGGAACGTAGGACATAATAGTAATACAGCTTGCATCTGCCTGTAACGTGTAGCGTCGGCATCACTGCACACATCCCATCCTCCTCTAACAGGGCAGTGACACTCACCGACCCTCGTCCTGCGCATCCTCTTCCTGCTGCTGCCTCCTGGGGTCTGCGCATGCCTGGCAGATCCCCAGACATTTCGCTTAGGACGTGCATGCTCCCGGTCTGTTAAAGAGACAGCGCGTGCCATCCTAAAGTGTCCCCAGCCAATGGCTGGGAGACCCTTATTATTTAAGGCACCTCCACAAGTTGGGAGGTGCCTGAGAAATGTGTTCACTCTGCTTGTTTTCATGCTTGCTAGTTCTCAGGTCCCCTGGCCTAGTTTATCTTCCAGTACCTGCCGTACTCGCCTATATTTTCCAGCCATACCTGCCTGCACCCGCCGTGCCCAGCTGTATACCAGCCATACCTGCCTGCACCTGCCATGCCTGCCTGTATGCCAGCCATACCTGCCTGCACCTGATTTGCCCACCTGCCGTGCCTGCCTGTATACCAGCCGTACCTGTCAGCACCAGCTTTGCCTATCTGTATGCTAGCTGTACCTGCCTGCACCTGCTATGCCTGCCTGTATACCAGCCATACCTGTCTGCATCAGTCGTGCCTGCCTGTATACCATACCTTCCTGCCAGCACCTGCCATTCCAGTATTCCTGCCGTGCCTGCCTGTACCAGATGAGCTTTCCCTTTCCAGGCCATTCCAGCTCCCTGCCCTTTGAGGATCAGCTACCGTGTGTACGTGATCCGTCCTGGAGTAGCACCTGGCATCCATCTGAAGCCAAGTCTAACCCCACCATCAGGGGTTGTAGCGAAGAGTCAGGTGTTTGCCTAGTCACGCCCCTCCAGGCTCTCCTCGGTCCACGGCACAGTGGTTCTACCATCATTCCTGTTACAGATTGCGCAGGCCATGGAACCTGCTGGACCTCCAAGCTCTCCAGTCGCTGACCTTTATCAGGAGGTCTCCCACCAGAAGGACCAACAGGACAAAATCTTGTCCTATCTGCGTACTGTGACCACCCGCTTGGACACGCTGACATCTGCGGCCGCATCCGCTCCTGTCCAAGCAACCTCAGCCATGACTCTCCAGTCTACCAGTTATACTCTTGGTTCCGGACCCCGTCTGTCAGCCCCACCAAGTTATGACAGTGATCGTACTCTAAGCTGCAAATTCATCAATCAATGCACTCTGCACTTTGGTCTCTTGGCACATCAGTTCTCTTCAGACCAGGCCAAAGTGGCATTCATCATGTTCCATCTTACTGGCGAAGCTCTGGCATGGCTCAATCCCCTATGGGAGAGAGGGGATCCTCTAGTCTCCAACCTCCAGACTTTCCTAGAAACCTTCCGTAAGGTCTTTGATATGCCAAGTTGTCTTTTCTCTGCAGCATCCTCCCTCTTCAGATTGTGCCAGAGAAATCTCACTGTGGAACAGTATGCCGTCCGTTTTCATATGCTGTCCTCTGAGCTCGCTTGGAATAACGAGGCGCTGGTAGCCGCCTTCTGGGAGGGTCTGTCGGGGAGAATTAAGGATGAGCTAGCCGGTCGAGATGTCCCCACCTCTCTAGATGACCTGGTATCCCTGGCTACCCGGATCCACTTTAGCTTTCAGGAGCGTTCCAAGGAGGTGATCTGAGAGAGAAAACCTATGCGCTTGGCTAATACCTTCCAAAGGCCGATCAAGCCGCAGACCTCAGCTTCGACACTCTCCTCTGAACCCATGCAAGTCAACTGGGTGAAACTGGCCGAGCATCGTCAGGAGGTCCATCGTGCAGAGGGGAGGTGCTTCTACTGCGGCAGTCCCGAACATTTAATTAGCCCCTGTCCCGAGAAGCCGGGAAACTTTGAAGCCTAAAGCTAGTAGGAGAGGCGACCCTGGGTGAGAACTACTTCTCTCTACTGCTGACTTTGGATCGATACCAGATTCCCATCCGACGTCTACACAGTCTTTTGGTGGTATCATCCATAGATGGGAGACCTCTATCTGAAGCAATTCGTTTAGTTTGTGGGCCGGTAGAACTTCGGGTGATAATGTTGCACTTGGAAAAGTTCTTTTTTTATGTGCTACCAGGTCTGTCCCATTCCCTGCTCCTGGGCATGCCCTGGCTATGAGCCCACGAGCTTGTCTTAGATTGGAGTTCTGGACAGGTACTTCGTTGGGGTCAGACTTGTCACGAGAAATGTCTTGTTCCCAATTGTCCCACTCATCCTCCGGCTCCTCCATCAAACGTACCTGGCTTGTCTCCTGCTTATTGGACCTATGCGGACGTTTTCGATAAGAAGGAGGCTTAGACGCTACCACCACACAGGCCATATGACTGTCCTATACAGTCATGGCCGAAAGTGTTGGCACCCTTTAAATTTTTCCAGAAAATGAAAGAATTTCTCTCAGAAAAATGATTGCAATTACACGTGTTTTGTTATACACATGTTTATTTCCTTGGTATGTATTGGAACAACACAAGAAAAAACAGAGGACATGAGGCAAATTGGACATAATTTCCACCCCCCCCTAAAAAAAAAAATGGACCAGACAAAATCATTGGCACCCTCAGCTTAATATTTAGTTGCACACCCTTTGGAATAAATAACTGCAATCAGTCGCTTCTTATAACCATCAACATACTTCTTACATCTCTCACCTGGAATTTTGGAGCACCCATCTTTTGCAAACTGCTCCAGGTCTCTCATGTTTGAAGGGTGCCTTCCCCCAAAACAATTTTGAGATCTCTCCATAGGTGTTCAATGGGATTTAGATCCGCACGCATTGCTGGCCACTTCAGAACTTTCCAGCGTTTTGCTTCCATCCATTTCGCTGTGTTTCTTGAAGTATGTTTGGGGTCGTTGTCCTGCTGGAAGACCCATGACCTAGGACGAAAACCCAGCTTTCTGACACTAGGCACTACATTGTGACCCAAAATCCTTTGGTAATCTTCAGATTTCATGATGCTTTGCACGCAGTCAAGGCACCCAGTGCCAGAGGCAGCAAAACAACCCCAAAACATCTTTGATCATATCTGACTATAGGTACTGTATGCTTTTCTTTGTAGGCCTCATTCTGTTATCGGTAAACAGTAGAATGATGTGGTTTACCAAAAAGCTCTATCTTGGCTTCATCTGTCCACAAGATGCTTTCTCAGAAGGATTTTGGCTTACTTACTTACATTTTGGAAAATTGCAGTCTAGATTTTTAATGTCTCTGTGTCAGCAGTGGGGTCCTCCTGGGTCTCCTGCCATAGCGTTTCATTTCATTCAAATGCCGACGGATAGTTTGTGCTGACACCGATGTACCCTGAGCCTACAGGGCAGCCTGAATTTCTTTAGAACTTAATTCCGGCTGCTTATTCACATCCAGACTATCCTGCGTTGCAACCTTTCATCAATTTTTCTCTGCCGTCCACGCCCAGCGAGATTATCTACAGTGGTATGGGTTGTAAACTTCTTGATTATGTTGTATACCATGGACAATGGACACCATGGAACATCAAGATCGCTGGAGATGGACTTGTAACTGTGAGATTGTTGATATTTTTTAACAATTTTGGTTCTCAAGTTCTCAGACCGTTCTCTTCTCCTCTTTCTGTTTTCCATGCTTAGTGTGGCACACACAGACACACAATGCAAAGATTGAGTCGACTTCTCCCTTTTTTTATCTAGTTGTAGGAGTGATTTTCATATTACCCACACCTGTTACTTGCCACAGGTGAGTTTGAATGGACATCACATTCTTAAAACAAAGTTGCTTATCCACAATTTTGGAAAGATGCCAACAATTTTGTCCGGATGATTTTGGGGGTTTTGAGTGAAATTATGTCCAATTTGCCTTTTTTCCTGTTTTTTGTATTGTTCCAATACACACAAAAGAAATAAACATGTTTACAACAAAACATGTATAATTGCAATAATTTTCTGGGAGAAATACTTCATTTTCTGGAACAATTTCAAGGGTGCCAACACTTTCGTCCATGACTGTAGATCTTCTTCATGGTTCTTGTCCTCCTCCGGGCCGTATCTACCCTCTGTCCCAGACAGAGACCTGAGCCATGTCCGAATATAGGAGAATCTAGCCAGGGGATTTATCCGGACGTCATCCTCTCTGGCTGGAACAGGATTCTTCTTTGTTAAGAAGAAAGACGGCTCTCTCCATCCCTGTATTGACTATAGGGGCCTCAACCATATAATGATCAAGAATAAGTATTCTCTGCCCCTCATCTCAGAGTTATTTGATCCTCTCAGAGGTTCCAGAGTCTTTACTAAACTTGATCTGCAGGAAGCATGTAACCTAATCTGAATACACCAGAGGAACGACTGGAAGACTGCCTTTAACACCTGGGATGGCCATTATGAGTATCGCGTAATGTCGTTTAGGCTCTGCAATGCCTCAGCATTCTTCCAAGAACTAGTAAACGATATCTTCTGGGATCTTCTCTACTCTTGTGTGGTGGTTTACCTGGACAACATACTGGTGTTCTCCCCTGATCTGTGCACTCACAGGAGGGATGTCCACCAGGTCTTGCGGAGGTTGAGGAAGAACCGTTTATACGCCAAGTTTGAGAAGAGCGTGTTTGAGCAAACCTCTCTTCTATTCCAAGGATACATCATCTCTGAAACTGGACTGAGGATGGATCCTGAGAAAGTGTCAGCCGTTGTGAAGTGGCCTCCTCCTGATGGCCAGAAAGCTATCCAGTGGTTTCCGGGATTCGCAAATTATTACTGCCAGTTCATCCCACATTTTTCCTCTCGGACTCCTCCAATTTATGCCTTAACCCATAAGGGTGCCAACCCCAAGGTATGGACTCCGGCCATTTTTTCCTTAAAACAGGCCTTCTCTTCTGCCCAATGCGGCATAGACATGACAGTAATAAGCAATTCTTTTTGGAGGTGGATGCTTCTTCCTCTGGTGCCAGTGCTGTTGTTTCTCAGAAGTTTCCTACTGGACATATGATGACTTGCGGTTTCTTTTCCAAAGTCTTCTCGGCTCCATTACGCAACTACTCAATAGGCGATCAAGAACTGTTGGCAATCAAATTGGCTTTGGAGGAATGGCGCTTTCTATTTGAAGGAGCTGTTCATCCTGTAATTATCTATACTGAAAACAAGAACTTAGCCTATCTGCATTCCGCTCAATGGCTAAATCTGCGTCAAGCCAGATGGTCTCTGTTCTTCGCCCGCTTAGATTTTGCTCTCCATTTAAGGCCAGCAGACAAGAACATTAAGGTGGATGCGCTTTCCAGGTCCTTTCTGTCTTCCGACCAGGAGGAGGAGCCTCATCGCATCATTGAGTCCTCTAAGATGCTTACTGTCGCTCCGTTGGACTTGTTTCGGGTCCCATCCGGAAAGACCTTCGTCGCTGAAGCAGACAGGAAGTGGGTTCTTCACTGGGGTCACGCATCCAAATTTAGCCGGTCATGCCGGACAGAAGAAAATAACTCTTCTCATTTCTCGGCATTATTGGTGGCCATACCTGCGCATAGATATTGCAGAATTTGTCTTGGCCTGTTTGTCCTGTGCTCAGAATAAGACTCTGAAACAGAGTAAGCTCAGAATAAGACTCGGCTTATCCATCTGTTCAGTTACTTCCTCTACCCGTACCGTCAGCTCCCTGGCACCACATAGAGATGGACTTCAACATCGATCTTCCTGTCTCAGCCAGAAGAACCCTCATTTGGGTAATTGTGGACCGCTTCTCAAAGATGGCCCACTTTACTCCGTTACCTTGTCTCCCTTCTACTCCTATGCTTGCTGAGAAGTTCATCCAGCATATCTTACATCTTCATGGGTTACCTCTCCATATAGTTTCTGATAGAGGCATCCAGTTTACATCTCGCTTCTGGAGAGCTACCAGCAAGATGCTAAATGTAACCTTGGACTTCTCTTCAGCCTACCATTCCCAATCCAGTGGCCAGGTAGAGCGAATCAACCAGATCCTGACCAACTTCTTGCTGCACTTCGTCAATGCTCACCACAGTGATGGGACCGACCTCCTGCCTTGGGCCGAATACTCCTACAATAACCATGTGAGTGAGTCCTATGCTAAATCTCTGTTATTTATTGTGTTTTGTCAACACCTCAATATTCTATACCCTGAAGCTACTACCTCTGACATCCCTGCGGACGAAGCTCTCAGCAAGCGCTTCTCTAGAATTTGGGAGGACACCAAAGCCTCTGTTACACGCACGCCACCTAACTTCAGATAGGGGCGAGACCGGTTACATGAATTCGTTGGAATCCTGGGGGAACCATTACTCCGGGCGACCATAGGCTGCAGCTTCTTTCAGGCACACGATAGATTCAGTTGCTGACCAGACACATCTGACAAGAGTCTTCATAAATGGTTGAACAGTAACATTTATTGAGGCATGGCCAGTGCAATACAAATGTCTATTTGAGCAACAGGCTCCAGTAATAACAGTACAGTCTCCTTTGCAGCACAGCAGTACACAGTCTATTATCCGGTAGCACAGTACAGCACAGTTTTGATGCATACACAATCACAGGCTTTTCCATCACAAGAACTCAATAATACAAAGCATTCTTTATCTTGCATCGAGATGGAGGGGAGGAAGTGTGTGATGAGGGAGATGATCTCTATGACAGGCTTCCTTCAAGTCCTTATCTTCCTGGCCAATAATACTCCACACTGTTAGCTCAGGGAGTTTATCTGACCTTTGTTTAGCTTCCCTCCTAACCTGAATTCTGTTCCCTTACCTTCTGTGAGATACAGATCATAAGCCACCTTTCTCTTCAGCTCCTGCCAGATAGAAAACAACTTCCCCACAATTCCCCTGGGACTCTGCTAAAACACTCCCCTTCTCCTGTGACTGTGTTAACCCCTCAAGTTGCTGGATGCTTCTGGAGCACAACACTTCCTGTCTCATGTGCTTGTGTTACTTCTTATAGTTGCTGAATGTTTTTAAACTAACAACACTACTTCTGCATGTCACACTCTGCAACAGCACTACTTCTGCATGTCACACCTCATTAGTGAAGTCTTCAGAATGGATAAAGAGACATGCAGACAAGTGGCGTTTAAACCCGCCTCAGTTTTATCCCTCCTTTTTGAATGTCGTCCTCGACATTCGTCTTAATTGGTCAATCTGACCAATTCTGAGACAGTGGTGAAAGTTGGATAACTTTATATACAAATTGGCATTGACAAATTGGTATAACGTTCATAAACATTGATAACAACCTAATCGCACAACCTTTTTCTTGTGGGATGCCAATAAGAAATAAACAATTAACACAATTAAAACAATCAGCATCTCTTCAGCTGAAGCTTTTCGTACGTCTTCAACCAGCTCTCTCTCTATGCTTTAACAGTTCTTTGTTTCTACAAAGTCTTTTAAGAAAAATCAAAGCATGAAAACAAGTCTTTCCACCAGGCAACATCTTCCATACTGCCTCTTGGTGGTGAATACCACTCAAGTGGGCTTACCTGGTCCGCAGGCAGAGATACCTGTTTCCAGTCGACAGTCCTTTGCACTTGACTCGGTTCACCAAGTGTCTGATACGCCAGCATCACAGGCCTCCTCACTTCTCGAATCGATATCCTCCTGGTGGGTTGTTCCTCAGAGACCACGGGTTCTTCAGTCACAGAAGTTTCCTCTGCTGCACTCATTTCCCGTGCTTCCTCAGATGCTCTTGGAGCTGCCTCTGTAAGTTACTGTAATTCTCCTGAGTCGCTTGTTTCCACACGATCTGGTAATTCTGCTCCTCCTGAGTGTCGATCAGTCTCTTCGGGGGCCGGTGTTCGCTCATCAGATCTGAATTGGACTTCTGTACTCCTTGGTACGAACTCTGGAGCCTCAGGACTTAGTTCACTCCCCTGAGGATGGTACATCCCTCTCCTTGCCGGTCCGAGAAATACAACGGTGTGTGTGTTCTTCTCCATCAGGACGTTCAAGGTCACTATCCACCTCCGGAGCTTCAGTATGTGGTGGTCCCTTAGTCGATCTCGGACGATGTCGGTCTACTTCTGGGAAGTCTTGTTGTGGTGGGAGATAATTACAGGGTAGTAGTAAATTCCGATGGACTATTCTGGTTTTCCTGTCTCCCGTTTCCAATCGGATTTCATACACTGGGCTGTCATCAGCTTTCCTCCTTACGACCACATACACCTTGTCTTCTCAGTACGAATGAAGCTTTCCTGGAACGCCTTTCTCACGTACGTTCTTGACTAGCACCCAGCCGGTGCCAATTCTGCTCCATAACATTTTCGATCATAGTACTCCTTACTCTTGCTCTGTCCTTGCGTAACCACTTTGGACACTATGTTGTATGCCTCTGCCCTGATCGAGGACAGAGAACCAGGTACTTCCTGATAGGCTATCCAGCATATCTTGGATCTTTGGTATCAGGTGTCGATCAGATACTGACTTTCAGTTTAGTTCCCGGTAATCACAACAGAGTCTCGACATACCATCCTTCTTCCTAACACAGACAATAGGAGAGGAATAAGACGACTTCGACTTTTGCACCCAACCTCTGTTGATGAGATCTTATAAATATTCTTTCACTTCACGATGTAATGGTTTTGGCACAGACATGTAGCTTCTGGTTACTGGAATCGTGTCTTTTAAATTGATTTTCAAATTCAGCGACGGGATACAGCCTATATCAGAGTCATCTTTGGAGAACGCATGACACTCTTCTCACAGCATCTGTTTTGCTACCGCTAGATCTTCAGCACACAAGTGTTCCAGGGGTACTGGGGGATCCCAGGACCCCAAGGTGGGTTGCGCAATTTCCTCCCCCGGGCAACTCCTGTTCCTTGGTGGGGAGACTGAATTCACTGTAGACCCCTGGGCGGGTCTCACACTGGCTGGATATATCATTTTAACGGTTTCAATGTGACCTAACAGTCTTTGGATCCAGTCTAATTTTGTGTTTTGTAGTATTCATCACCGGTACTGTCACTCGAGCAGACCCACCAGTAGGAATCGTAAGCACAATCTCACCTTGAACTAGGCCTTCCAGAAGTTCTGAGGAGTCTTTTGGCATGAACAGTTTTTTCTTGACTTTTCTTTCCAGTTCTACCCGGACTCCACACCTCACCCCCACCATTTGGTTTGCAGGGATGATGGTTGGGCGCAAGCATACCTTGACTTCTTTTAGGTCCCTTGTATTCTATGCTTTTATTACTCTATGAATCACGTTTTCCGCCACGGCGTTGGGTATGGCGAGCTATGTGGCGATTGCATCTACCACCAACGCCCCTGCCTTGTGTTTCGTGATGACCTCACTGATTACATTATAACCCAGGATAGGATCCTCTGCCACATTCTGATTAGTGATGAGCGAGTACTGTAATATTCGTAATCGCGATACTCGTAACGAGTACTTTGTAATAATCGCGTATTCGTTCCGAATAGCGAGTACAATGTAAGTCAATGGGAAATGCGAGTAATTTTCTGCTGGACCCTACAAAGGGGTCTGGGTGCCAGAGGAAAAGGCTGAAATGGATGGGAAAGTGATGAAACAGAATGGGAAGAGCCTGGAGAATATGCCTGCATGCATTTCTGACTCACATATGGTTTCTGGGAATAAGTTTGTCGCAGTATTACGCCACTTTTACAGACACACAAGAACAACTACCGAACCTAACCTAAGTTGCATTTAACAGGCCAAAAAGGTTAAGAAACAGCTTTTTCTGCATAATCACTTGTATATAAGGCTGAATAAACCAGAGAAACCAAAAAAATATCCCTTTTAGCGTTTGTTCACACATACCGTTGTGGCTTTTTTTTGCCTTTTACAATTGGGAGGGCCCTGACTACATTTTGTAGGACCCTCTGTCATACATCATTTTTAGTTCGCTATTGCCCAGCACTTTACAAGCACAGCTAGAACGTACCAGTAGCTATGTTGATCTTTGACCTGAGAGCCCTCAGGTGGCTCTGTAACATGCGTTTTGGAGGGACAGCTGTTACTTAGACATTTGGTCGGTCCCTCCATCATTCACACTCAGATAGTGAAATACATATTCCATAGCAGTTTACAATGCGCCCATTGTAGCGTTGGGCTTGACCCTCCTCCTCCTCCACCACCATGCGATACTTCGGCCCTAAATTCAAATGTTCAGAGGGCCTGCATTAGGCAGGAAAGCTGAGTTTTGTGAGAGTCCTCGTGTGGCCTTGTAACATACATTTTGAAGTGCCCTCCTCTAGAAATTTTGGAGGTCCCTCTTGTGTACATTTGAGAGTGCCCTCACTTATTCATATTCTAGGGCCCTCACTCTATTATTTAACTCATTTAAGGGCAGAGACTACAGAGAAAAAAGCCAAGAGACATTGAGTACTAGAAGGTAGCAATGAGTGCGGCCTGCAATCCTCAGGTATGGCTGAACTCTGTGAACCGGAAAAATAAAGCTGCACTAGTCAACTAGATGACAAGCTCAAATATATCACTTGTGCAAGTCAATGGACAAAGGATATGTGGTGCCCCCCTAAAGGATGAGTTGGAGAAGCTTCTCCAAATGGCTCAGAGATTTTGATTGTCAATATTCCCCAGATTATATAGGAAGAGAAGACTTCTTGATACTGTACTACTTGGTCCAGGGCAAAATGCAGGGGCGGAACTACCGCCCGTGCAGCCGGTTCATTGAACGGGGGCCCCGAGGGAGAGGGGGCCCCTCCAGCCTCCAGCAGGGCCGCCATCAGGGCATGACTGCCCTGACTCCAGTATGGGGCCCGGCCGGTAGGGGCCCCCCTCTTGTGCGTCTCTCTCCTCATGGGGCCCCCGGCCCCATGCTATGCGCCGGGTCCGGGACTTTTCAGCGCTGAGCTGCGCTGTTGCAGCAGCGCCTTCATGATTCCCCTGACTTCCGGTCATGTGACGGTGCCGTCACATGGCCGGAAGTCAGGAGAACCTGCTGTCAGCGATTTGGACGAGCGCCAGGATTCTGCAGGGATCGCATGGGGGTAAATATAACAAGTTTTATTTTCTTTAAAATACAATTAACTAGGAGTGGAGAGATGGGAGATGCACATGTGTGTGTGTGTGGGGGGGAGATGGGAGATGCACATGTGTGTGTGTGTGGGGGGGGAGATGGGAGATGCACATGTGTGTGGGGGGGGAGATGGGAGATGCACATGTGTGTGGGGGGATGGGAGATGCACATGTGTGTGGGGGGGGAGATGGGAGATGCACATGTGTGTGGGGGGGAGATGGGAGATGCACATGTGTGTGGGGGGGAGATGGGAGATGCACATGTGTGGGGGGGGGAGATGGGAGATGCACATGTGTGGGGGGGAGATGGGAGATGCACATGTGTGGGGGGGAGATGGGAGATGCACATGTGTGGGGGGGGAGATGGGAGATGCACATGTGGGGGGGGGGTGAGAGAGGTGCACATGTGGTGGAGGGGGATGAGAGAGGGGCACATGTGGGGGAGGGGGATGAGAGAGGGGCACATGTGGGGGAGGGGGTGAGAGATGTGCACATGGGGGGGATGAGAGCTGCACATGGGGGGGTTTGAGAGCTGCACATGGGGGAATTGGGAGTAGGGGGATAATGAGCTGCACATAACGAATGTGGGGTGGGGGAGAGTAAATGATAAATGATGATGGGGTGGGGAGAGCACGGACATGATATAATGAATTGGGGCAGGGGGTGCATGTAAATATTGAATGCGGGGAGCAGGAAGTATAGAGTAGGGGGCGTTGCGGATGCAGGAGTGTGACTGGTAACAAATTGGCGGAAAGAGTAGAGGTTCTAATTAAATTATATATTAAGTGCCTATTTACAGTTAATGGGGGCACAGTGGTGGATTACAATTTATATTTGGAATGGTAGGTTGCATAATAACTAACCATATATTGATGGTGGATGCACGTCTGTATTCAGCTGCGTAATGTAGAAGTTGGGGAATGTGCTCTAGATAACTGTGTTATTTTATGCAGAGACGAGTCCTGGCTGGAAGACGTGATGGCGGTCTGTGCTGGATGAAGGAGAAAAGCGAAGATGAAGGACTTCACCTAGAGACGTCACCGGTGAGTCAGTCTATTACATGTACACTGTGTATAATGTCACTGGCGATCACTGTATTACCTGTACACTGACACTATATACAGAGCTCCTGTGTATAATGTCACTGATGATCACTGTATTACCTGTACACTGACACTATATACAGAGCTCCTGTGTATAATTTCACTGGTGATCACTGTATTACCTGTACACTGACACTATATACAGAGCTCTTGTGTATAATGTCACTGGTGATCCCTGTATTACCTGTACACTGACACTATATACAGAGCTCCTGTGTATAATGTCACTGATGATCACTGTATTACCTGTACACTATATACAGAGCTCCTGTGTATAATGTCACTGGTGATCACTGTATTACCTGTACACTGACACTATATACAGAGCTCCTGTGTATAATTTCACTGGTGATCACTAGATTACCTGGACACTTACGTTATACATACCATGTATAGAGCTCCCGTGTATAATGACACTTATGATAATATTAGTAATGTGGTGGTAATATTAGTAATGTAGTGGTAATATGTGGTCTGGTCATGGTGTGGCAGTTTTTCTCCCTTCTGTGTGGTATTATTCGGTCACTATGTTGTGGTAATATGTGGTCTGGTCATGGTGTGGCGGTATTCCCTGTATGTGGTATTATTGGTCATTTAAAAAAAAAATGTATATGACACATTCCCTTAAAGAAAACTAAATAAAAATATATCTAAAAAGAGTATTGGATATTTTAAGAAAATTATAATAGGTTAGAGTAGGGCCCGCCCAGAAGAGTCTACCTTATCGTGGTGGCGGCTTTAAAAATCTTTTGGCCAAAACAAAAGCTGATGGCTATGTATGTGGCGCCGTCACATGGCCGAACGTCAGGAGAACCTGGTGGCAGCGACGTGGACGAGCGCCAGGATTCTGCAGGGATTGCATGGGGGTAAGTATAACAAGTTTTATTTTTTTTAAATACAATTAATTAACTATGAGTGGGGGGAATCAGAGATGCACGGGGGGATGAGAGATGCACATGGGGGGGGTGAGAGATGCACATGGGGGGGTGAGAGATGCACATGGGGGGGTGAGAGATGCACATGGGGGGGTGAGAGATGCACATGGGGGGGTGAGAGATGCACATGGGGGGATGAGAGATGCACATGGGGGGATGAGAGATGCACATGGGGGGGATGAGAGATGCACGGGGGGTGAGAGCTGCACATGGGTGGGATGAGAGCTGCACATGGGGGGGTGAGAGATGCACATGGGGGGTTATGTTTACATAACTTTGTTGCCTTATGAAGGGCAGGGGGGGCCCCCCAAAATTTCTTGCACAGGGGCCCACTACAGTCTGTGTCCGCCCCTGGCAAAATGTGCATCGTATTTCCAAAAATTACTCCTGGGGGCTGTGTCATAGGTGCAGGAAGATTCCATGACAAGGGCCTCCCTTGACAAATATTATCTACTATGGAGTACTGTAGTAGTTGTGGCCCTCAATTCAAGTTTTCAGAGGGCCATCAGTCAGTGTAAATTTCTATTGAATATGTATCCGATATCTCAGTCACAATGTGGCACAAGCCAGACATGTTTTTTTGCCAAATAGGGTGACTGACAGTACATTTCTATTGAATATGTATCCCCTATCTCAGTCACAATGTGGCACAACCTGTGACAAGGGCCTCCAATGACAAATATTAGTTTGGTAGGACCACTGTACATTCCAGATTTGTCCACTGCACAATATGCATATGGTTTGTAAAAATTAGCCCTATGGACTGTGTCATGGTTGATGCAGGAAGCCACCATCCCAAGGGCCTCCAATCACAAATAGTTGTTAGGCTGGAGTAGGAATACTGTCCTGGTTTGTCCACTGCACAATGTGCATAGGGATTGTAAAAATGAGCCCTATGGGCTGCGTCATGGTTGATGCAGGAAGCCACCATCCCAAGGGCCTCCAATCACAAATAGTTGTTAGGCTGGAGTAGGAATACTGTCCTGGTTTGTCCACTGCACAATGTGCATAGGGATTGTAAAAATGAGCCCTATGGGCTGCGTCATGGTTGATGCAGGAAGCCACCATCCCAAGGGCCTCCAATCACAAATAGTTGTTAGGCTGGAGTAGGAATACTGTCCTGGTTTGTCCACTGCACAATGTGCATAGGGATTGTAAAAATTAAAAAAGGTTCACCAGCTCACCTGAGTATAGACGTTCTGAGGCACGGAGCACGAGGAACCACTTCGGAGTCCATGTAGGAAAAAAAAAAATAAAGGAGAAAAGCTCCAGCCACAGATAAATCCCAAAAAATAGTTGTCTTTATTGAGTTAAGATACAGATATCAAAGCCATGTCCATAAAAGCAACGTTTCGAACAAAAATGGTGTGTTCTTTTTCCAAGCTACATACAAATGACAAAGACCCAGTATAGATACATAGATAGACCAATAAAAACACAGCAATCGGATCACATGACAAAAAAAAACAAAAAAAAAACACCACTTGAATAAGTAAATAAGAAAACGTACAATTATTTAAAAATAATGAAAAAGAAGTTCTCGTCGCATATTGAGTCCATCTGGGTGGCAAATATTGAGAAAATACATCCAGAAAGCTTCTCGGTTTAAAAGGTGTCTTCTATTGTCGCCACCTCTTGGGTTCAAAATTAAAGATTCAATTCCATATGCCCGTAAAGAGGAAGTATTCCTGTTGTGAACTTGTATAAAATGCCTAGAAGCATGAGATATATTGCGATTAGTGACATTGATAATATCTTTGGTGTGTTCTGCAATGCGTTTTTTTAGTTTGCGCACTGTAGATCCAACATATAATTTATTACAACTTGTGCATTCTATTATATATACCAGATGATCACTATTACAATTAATAAATTGTTTTATATCATGTTGCTGAGTTTTATCTGTATTAAAAAATTCCTTTGTGGTTTTTGCATAGCGGCACATGCCACAACGATTCTGACCACACCTAAAAAAACCCTTGCAATTTAGCCATGTATGATGCTGTTTTTTTGGGGTCTGAAAACTAGGAGATAATATATTACCTAAGGTTTGAGCCCGTTTAGCCACTACTCTGCATCCTGTTTTTAATATGTTGGCTAATGTACTGCCATCATATAAAATGGGTAGATGTTTCAAAATGATTTGTTTAATCTGAAAAAATTGGGGACTGAATTTCAGAGAGATGGTTAATTTATTATTTTGATGGTTAATAATACCAGAATTGGATGCAATTTTCCTGTTTGATGTTTGAATGAGATTATCCCTAGATTTATTGTGGACAATACTCTCAGCTCTTTTGAGTGTCCAAGCTGGATGACCCATTTTAATTAATATTTTTTTGCATGTATCAAATTCATTTTGAAGTTTAGCAACATCACCGCAATTTCTTTTTATACGAGTAAATTCACCTACTGGAATAGCCTTAAGGCTGTGTGCACACGATGCGTTTTTCATGCATTTATGCTGCGGAATTTCCGCAGCGGAAACGCATCAAAAACGCATGGTAATCCGCACCCCATGGTCCCCAATGGCATTCCGCAATGTCAATGCACATGCTGCTTATTTTTCCGCAGCGTTTCTGCAGCGCAAATAAATCCGCAGCATGTTCATTAATTTTGCGGAAGCGCCGCCATTGACTTGCATTGAGACGCATAGAATCCGCGTCTGTACACTTTGTACAAGCGGATTTTATGCGTCTCTATGTGCGGATGGTACCCAGTTCTGGAGGAGAGAAGACTCTCATCCAGACCTGGGTACCATTGTACCTGTGAAAAAAGAATAAAATAAAAAATAAAGTTATATTCACCTGTCCGGCGGCTTCTCTCTGCTTACCGGCAGCGCTTCTCCTTCCAGGACCTGAGATGACGTCGCGGTCATGTGACCGCAGGCTGTCTCGCGATGTGCCGGCAACCCGGAAGAAGCCAGGACGAGCGCTGCAGCACACGCCGGGGCATCGGGGGTGAGTATAGCTTTATTTTTTTTATTTTTACGGTCACACTGTATAAATCCATGCCGGTTGCATGGATTTATACAGTGTGACCTAGTTGTCAAGCACTTTCCAAGTGATGCTATCGCCTGGAAAGTGCTTGTCAGTCCGCATGCGGAAACACATGTGTTAACGCATGTGGATACGCATGTGAATCCGCATGTATTCTGCAGGAAAAACGCATGCACAATCTGCATGCGTTTTTTCTGCCAGGGAGATGCAGAGATGCTGCAGAAATTTTCTGCATCGTGGGCACATAGCCTAATGGTAGAAAGAGGATGTCCACTAGCAGCATGCAAGATACTGTTACCTGCCATGGGTTTCACAAAAGTGGATGTAACAATTTTACCTTCAATGCTTTTCAAATTAAGATCTAAAAAAGAAATACACATTGGATGAGAATGATAACGTGAAAGACAAATTAAATACATTCGTATTAAGATGTGTTACAAACTCTGGTATGGCAGATACATCGCCACACCAGACAGAAATCAGGTCATCTATGTATCTGCCATACCAGAAAATGCAGTGGGACCAGGGATTGGAAAGAGAATACAATTCTCTATATTCCCAAAAAGACATCACCAAATTAGCGATTGAAGGGGAATACTTAGCCCCCATGGAAACCCCTCTCGCCTGGAGAAAAAATTGTTGCTCATACATGAAAAAATTATGGGTCATTAAAAACTCCGTGACATTTAGCAAGTATTCAGATAATTCAGAAGTATAATAGCTGTACTTCTTCAAATGAAAATCCAGTGCTTGTAGTGCAATATGATAGGGTATGCTAGTATATAATGCAACTACATCGCAGCTTAACCAGCTAAATTCTTCTTTCCAATGTAATTTTGCTAATTGATCCAAAACATCCTTAGAATCCTTCAAAAATCCAGCAGACCTCTGTACTAAAGGCTGTAACAATGTATCAAGCCAGTCACCCAGGTGTTCAGACACAGATTGAATACTGGAGACAATGGGTCTCATAGGGGGAGGTATAATTCCTTTGGGAATCTTTGGTAACCCATAAAGACAGGGTAACATCGGGTGATCCACCAGCATAAAATCCCTCTGTTTTTCTGAAATAACTCCAAGATTAAATCCTTCTACAATGATGTCATGTGTAGCAATTTTGTATGATTCCAGGGGATTTGAAGAAAGCTTTGTATAGATTGTTGTGTCAACAACCACCCGACCACCTTCAGGGTATGTGCACATGATGCAGAAATGAAGCAGAAAATTTCTGCATCATTTCTGCATCTCCCTGGCAGAAAAAACGCATGCAGATTGTTCATGCGTTTTTCCTGCGGAATACATGCGGATTCACATGCGTTTCCACATGCGTTTCCGCATGTGGATTGACAAGCGCTTTCCAGGCGATTTTAGCATCACCTGGAAAGTGCTTGACAACTCGGTCACACTATATAAATCCATGCAAACAGCATGGATTTATATAGTGTGACCCGAGAGAGTGTATATACTTACCTCCGATGGCCCGCGCTGTCCTGCTCAATCCATTCTCCCTCGCCGGCAACTTTGAATTGAAAGACCTGCCGACGTCAGCGTCACATGACCCGTCACATGACTCTGACGTCAGCGCAGGTCATACAACTCACTGCAAGTGCCGGGAACCAAGCAGGAGCGCAGCGCGGGCCGACAGATGGTAAGTATATATATATTTTTTATTTTATTCTTGTTTTACAGCTTTTTTAATGGTACCTGGGTGTGGATGAGACTCTCCTCTCATCTACACCCGGGTACCATCCGCATATTAGAACGCGCCAATAACGCAAGTACAAATGCAGTCTTGCGAAATTGGCGCGTTCTAATGCAAGTCAATGGCGCCGCGTTTACACAAAATTAATTGACATGCTGCGGATTTTTGAGCGCAGCGTTTACGCTGCGGAAAAATCCGCATCATGGGCACAGCACATGCGGATTTCAATTGGGGATCATTGCTGCCCTTCTACCATGCGTTTTTAATGCGTTTCCGCAGCGTTTACGCAACTGCAAAAACGCCGCGGAAACACATTAAATACGCATCGTGTGAACTCAGCCTCATCCGACATTTTTATTATGATTTCATTGTTATGCATAAGCTCATAGAGAGCTCTATTCTGACTGTTATTAAAGTTATTTGTGATTGATCTCACTTCAGTGCATGAGTGCAAAGCCTTCAGTTCACGCTGGATTACTTCCTGAAATTTATCCATGGAATCAGTTCTAGATTGAACAGGATAAAAATATGGGTTACGAGTTCTGAAGCAAAGTGATGAATTTATAGAGTTCTGTTGGGAGGCAAAATTATCTTGCAGATCTTCCATATTCATTATAATCTGTTGCTCCTGGAAATTAAAGCTGCGATATTCATTTTCTTTTGGATCCGGAATATTGGTAGTTGGTTCTTCCTGATCTTCATTAAAAAATGTCTTTTAACAGTTAAATTTCTGACAAACTTGTTGATGTCCATAAGGGTGTCAAATAAATCAAACTTTTTATCTGGTACAAAGTTCAGACCATATGCTAGAACCTGTAATTGTTGTGATGTTAAAGTCTGTTGTGATAGATTCAATACATTGGAAGTATCAGATGCCTTCACATTTATTTCTTGCGACGAGAAAATTTTTTTTGAATGGTGTGCTTTCTTCCACCACGTTTGGTACGTTTCTTCTGCGTTTTTTTGTTTTTTGAAAGTAAGAAAAATCCGATTGGACATGGCTAGAATCTGTATCATTAGTATTAGTGTCGGATGTATCGAAATCTGGTGAACTGAAATTAACATGTAGATTATGAGGGGTCTGTTATGCATAGGAGTCCGTTTTAAGATGGATCTCGGTGTGTGAACCGTTTTCTCCCATCTGCCCCACTCATATACTTGAATGAGTTGATAGTCTTTATTATCACAAGTAAATTTGTTTTTCTTTCTAGAGACAATAATATTCTCCAATTTTGAGATCGTGATATTAATTTGTGAAAACATGTTGTCAAAAGTGCTCTGATCATGTAGATCTTTAAGTGAGCTTTTTAGATTTTCAGTTTCAGTGTTCAATTTGGAAAGTTTCAGGTCTTCCTCAGCTATAATAAGCTTCATAAGTTCCAGCGAACAGTTAGTTAATATTTGGTTCCATTTGGTAACAAACATTGGGGAATAGACAAAGTAGGCACTTTTTTTATTCTCAATCCCCTTGGGATCATATTTTTGGCAACATAATTCTCCAAAGTTTTATGATCCCACCAAGTTTTAGTCTCATTAATGAGAAGTTTTTATAACATGTGAAACTCAGCTGGAGGAATTTCCACAGCTGAGGAACAACCTGGTTCATCAATGGAAAAGACCTGTGCAGTCTTGCGCATACGGTCTTGTATAGAGTCCGACATATTAAAGGGAAAGAGACGCCCAAAACAGCAAACATATATTTTCCAAAATTGTATAAAATATATATTGCAAAAATTAGCACTATGGGCTGCGTCATGGTTGACGCAGGAAGCCACCATCTCTAGGGCCTCCAATAACAAATAGTTGTTAGGCTGGAGTAGGAATACTGTCCTGGTTTGTCCACTGCACAATGTGCATAGGGATTGTAAAAATTAGCCTTATGGGCTGAGTCATGGTTGACGAAGGAAGGAAACGGGTTTTTATGGGAAAGGGCTGACGTTAACAGCAGTAGCATGAATCTGCATTTTTGGTGAATTTAGGTTGGCCTGCTGTCATCTGGAGGGATTACAAACTGTGGAGATATCCAGTCCTTCTTGAATTTAATCAGAGTAAGTCTGTCTGCATTTTCCGTGGAGAGGCGTGTGCGCCTATCAGTGATGATTGCCAGAGCGGAACTGAAAACACACTCAGACACCACACTAGCAGCAGGGCAGGCCAGCACCTCCAAGGCATATAAGGAGAGGTCGGGCCAAGTGTTCAGCTTAGAAACCCAATAATTAAAGGGAACTGAAGCGTCAGAAAGGACGCACGTATGGTCACGTAAGTACCCCTTGACCATGTTCTGCAACTTACCCCTCCTTGGCATTGTTACAGGCACAGATAGCCCTTGCTGTTGTACTGGTTTATTTAAAATTGCCCAATTTGTGCACATTTTCCCCCCACCTCTGTTGGAGCTGGTGTTCGTGTCTCTCCCCATTATCCCTTGGTGTTTAAAAGAGCTGGTACCTCTGCCACCAACATTGTCTGAGGGTGATGTTTTCAGCAACTGATCTACAACGGCCCTCTTGAACGATTCCATTGTAAAACTCTTTAGTGACTCCAAAAGGAGAGAAGGAAATTTCTCTTTGTGCCGTGGATCGAGAAAGGTGGCCAACCAGTATAGGTTGTTAGATAAAATGTGTATCACGCGAGGGTCTTGCCACAGACACTTACACATGAACTGTGCCATGTGGGACAAGCTGCAAAAAGGCAAATGTTCTGTGTCCCCAACAGTAAAAACAGTACCCATCCTTTCCTCACGCTGACTCGCCTCCTCCTCCTCCACCTCCTCCTCTCCAGCCCTTCCAGGCTGGACAGACATGAAGCTTGGGTTGGGTGACCCCTCTGTACCATTACGAGTCCCCTCGGTAGCACAGAAAAACATCCTCCTCATCTTCCTCCTCATCACCCAATGTTGCCTCAGAATATTGGCTGGGCTGGGTAGTATCACCCATTGGGAAATCTGGCTCCATACCAACATGCTGGGCACTCAAAGCTTCCTCTTTGAGATTATGCAGTGATTGTATCAAGAGACACAGCAGCAGGATGGTTACGCTGATAATAGCCTGATCACCGCTCATGAGGTTGGTGCAGTACTCAAAGTTCTCAAGGACCTCACAAATGTCAGCGATCCACACCCACTCGACAGTTGTTATATGTAGTGGCTGACTCACAGTCTGAAAGGCATGTTGAAGCTGGTATTCAGCTACTGCCCTCTGCTGTTCACTAATGCTCGCCAACATATGATATGTTGAGTTCCACCGTGTGGGCAGGTCGCAAATGAGTCGGTGACTTGGCAAATTCAAGTGCTTTTGCAGCGCTGTAAGAGCGGCAAAAGCGGTAGGGGAATGGCGGAAATGGCGCTAATACGGCGCACGTTCTCAAGTAGGTACAGCAAGTCACGGTAAGTTTTCAGAAATTTCTGAACAACTAGGTTCAGCACGTGAGCCATGCATAGCACGTGTACCAGCTTGCCGACTTTTAAAGCTGCCACCAGGTTACGCCCATTATCGCAGACGACCAGACCGGGTTGGAGGTGCAGCGAGGAGAGCTACTGATTGATCTGTTGTCTTAAAGCTTGCCACAGCTCTACTGCAGTGTGTGCTTTCTGACCTAAACAGATCAGCTTCAGCATAGCGTGTTGCTGCTTTGCCAATGCGCTGCTGCACAGGTCCCAGCTTGGCAGTGATGGGGAGGGTAATTCAGCACAGGATCAGGAGGAGGGGAGAGAGGAAGTGGAATTTGAAGAGGCGGAAATCCTGACAGAAGTTGAACCCGTTATTCTTGGCGTGGGTAGGATGTGTGATGTTCCAGTTTGCGCCTTTGTCCCACCCTCCACCAGGTTCACCCAATGTGCCGTGACAAAAATGTATCGTCCCTGTCCACAACAACTTGTCCAGGTGTCTGTTGTTAGGTGGACCTTCCCGGTTATGGCGTTGGTGAGAGCACGGTTCAGATTGTTTAACACGTGCTTGTGTAACGCAGGGACGGCACATCGGGCAAAATAGTGGCGGCTGGGAATACTGTATTGTGGGGCAGCCACAGCCAAGAGATCACGGAAAGACTGTGTTCCCACAAGCCTAAACGGCAACATCTCCATAGCTAGCAATTTGGCAATGTGCGAGTTTAGTATTTGTGCCTGTGGGTGCATGGGTGGGTATTTACGTTTTCTTTCCAAGCTCTCAGGCACGGACAATTGGACGCTTCGCTGGGACAAGGAAGTGGATGTGGCTGATGTTTGTTATGTGTGAGCAACCGCAGCTTGTGGGTAGGAGGTATGAGCGCCTGCTTCCTGAACAGCAGATTCTGAAGGACATAGCCCAGGCGACATGGCATTGGATTGACCCGCAGATGCAGATTTGGTACCATGGTGTTCCGCCCACCTACTGGGGTGCTTGGCTGCTATGTGGTTTTGCATACTGGTGGTGCTCAGGTTGCCTTAGCCCTGGCCTCTGCTCAACTTGGTATGGCAGATGCTACAGACTACAATGTTTTTCTCTGAAGGACTTTCAGAAAAAAAATTCCACACAGCAGCTGAACGCCCCCTTGCCCTGACTTGGTGCACAGCGAGGATGCTCTTGGGAACAGTTGACCCAGTTCTCTCTCTGGGCAAACCACGACCCCTTGGTGCCTGTGTTGGTGCTACATATCCATCTTCCTCTGTGTTGCTGTAATGGCTATGCATTCCAACGTTCCAGGTCGGATCAGTGACAAAATGGCGGCGGCAGGGCTTAAATAGACCCTATGACGCTGGGCGGCCAGCCAATCACAGTAATGCCACAACCAAGATGTCTGTGGCATTACTGTGATTGGTTAAGAAGTCCAGCATGTTCAGTAGCTGCAAAGGAGGCGCCAAAAGTGCAGGGCGGGACATCCAAATATAGCGAGCCGAGTACACAAATACTCTCAATATAACGAGTAACTCGAATACCGTACTATCCGTGCATATAGCGAATAGTAACGAATACACTCGCTCATCACTAGTTCTGGTCACTGGTCATGAGAAAAGGTACCAAAAGCTCGATGGTGTTGCTGTTCTTCGTGGCCCTGAGTTGGAAAGTCACTTCCACCCAGCCTATGAAAGGGATTTTGGTCTGGTTGATGGCTTTGCCGTGGAGTTCCACTGGTCCCAAGAGTTCTTTTAGTGACCAAAGGCAAATGTGTGGCAGGTAGCCATACTACGGAGGTTCAGTCCTGGGCTGCTCGCTTTCAACACCCCCTCAACGATCTCATCTTGCCGGTAGCCTTTCTGTAAGCCTGCATCGATCTGGTGCAACAAGTTCCTATAAGACAGTTTCTCTTTCTGTCCACACTCTCCAATCTGTCCCAGGATCTTGAATTCTTTCCTTACGGTGATTTGTGGTGTTAGAGAGGACTGTCTCCCTGATTTATCTGACCTGAGCAGGTTAAAGGTCCTGTCTGAGTCTGTCACCCGTTCAGAGGTTTTGGTCGATTCCTGCAGGGCTGTTGTTAGGGCTTTGAATTGTTCTTTCAATTCCTGTAGTTCAGTCTGTGGACGGAGATTCCCACTTTTGGTAAATGGTGCCGCCGCTCCATCCTCCAACTTCAACCTGGTTAGAAACTGTGTTAGTTCCTGGAGGAATGTCCCCATGACGTCTTCAGCTTCTTTCTCCCCCAGCTCATCCATTTTTGCATTAATAGCAGCTAGCAGTTGCCTGCGGTTGTGTGCTTGGGAAAACTGTTCTACTGACATCTTTATATGTTCTGCTACTGTTCTCAATTCTTCACAGGTTAACTGAAGAAGCAGCTCACTAATTCTGTCCATTTGTATTTCCACATCCATTACTGCTAGTGAGTTTTCTTTAGGGCTTGTCCCCTTTAACTGGTGAAGCAGAGTTGAGGTGCTTTGCTGCTATGTTTTTCCAGACACTTTTCCTCTTCTCCCTCTACACGCTAATTCCCGCTCAGGATTCCCCGTATGGGCCACCAATGTTGCACGCACGCCGCCTTTGTTAAGATAGGGGCGAGACCGGTTGCATGAATTCGTTGGAATCCTGGGGGAACCATTACTCAGGGCGACCATAGGCTGCATCTTCTCTCTGGCACACGATAGATTCAGTTGCTGACCAGACACATCTGACAAGAGTCTTCATAAACGGTAGAACAGTAACATTTAATGAGGCACGGCCAGTGCAATGCAAATGTCTCTTTGAGCAACGGGCTCCAGTAATAACAGTACAGTCTCCTTTGCAGCACAGCAGTACACAGTCTATTATCCGGTAGCACAGTACAGCACAGTTTTGATGCATACACAACCACAGGCTTTTCCTTCACAAGGACTCAATAGTACAAAGCATTCTTTATCCTGCATGTGCATGGTGGAAGGGGGGGGGTGTGATGAGGGAGATGATCTCTATGACAGGCTTCCTGGCCGATAATACTCCACACTGTTAGCTCAGGGACCCTATCTGACCTTTGTTTAGCTTCCCTCCTGACCTGAATTCTGTTCCCTTGCCTTCTGTGAGATACAGATCATAAGCCACCTTTCTCTTCGGCTCTGGCCAGACAGTAAACAACTTCCCCACAGTCCCCCTGGGGCTCTGCTAAAACACTCCCCTTCTCCTGTGACTGTGTTAACACCTCTAGTTGCTGGATGCTTCTGGAGCACAACACTTACTGTCTCATGTGCTAGTTTTAGTTCTAATAGTTGCTGAATGCTTTTAAACCAACAGCACTACTTCTGCATGTCACACTCTGCAACAGCACTACTTCTGCATGTCACACCTCATTAGTGAAGTCTTCAGAATGGATAAAGAGACATGCAGACAAGTGGCGTTTAGACCCGCCTCAGTTTTATCCTGGGGACAAGGTTTGGCTTTCTTAGAAGTTTGTCCGACTCAAGCTACTTTCGTATAAGTTGTGTCCTCATTTTATCGGTCCTTTTGAGGTTCTCAAACATATTAATGCTGTATCCTTCAAGCTCAAGCTCCCAGCCTCTTTACGTATCCCCAACTCATTCCACTTGTCTCTCCTCAAGACTGTCATCTTGAGCTCCTTCTTCACGGACCCGGGTACCACTCCTGCTCCTGTCAGCTCTGAAGATGTCTTTGAGGCAAAGAATATTCTGGTTACTAAAAGGGTGAGAGGAGAAAACTTTTTTCTAGTAGACTGGAAGGGGTTCGGTCCTGAGGAGAGGTCGTGGGAGCCCAAGGAGAATATCCATGAACCTTTCTTCCTGGAGAGATTTCTTGTGGGTTTGAAGAAGAGAGGGCGTAAAGGGGGAGTACTGTAGTGTCGGCGTCCCTGCACACTTTCCATCCTCCTCTCCCCCGGCAGGGATGCAGACTCACTCACCGCCGGGCCCTCATCCTGCGCGTCTGTTACGGATCCGGGTGGTGGAACCTCTGTGCTGCGGTGCAAGGAGGGACCAGAGGGGCGTAACTCGGACTGACCAAGGTCGCACGGCGGCTCAATCGACTCCGTGAACCAGGGAAGGACCGAGCAGAGGGACCAGGTGCTACTCTGGGCCTGTCCTTGTATGAGAGCAGGTGACTCTCACGGGTAACTTGCAGGAGCCTCCAAGTAGGCTGACTGATAGGCACGGCAGGTAACTGGTACGTTCTCCGGGTAGGCAGGCAAGCCAGGCCCATAGACAGACTGGCGGGTTGGGATCGTAGGCAGACCATTGGGCTGGAGAGTACACTTGGTTGGCGGAGACAGGTAGTCAGGCTGGCGGACTGGACTGGTAGTCAGGCTGACGGACAGGACGGGTAGTCAGGCTGGCGGACTGGACTGGTAGTCAGACTGGCGGACTGGACTGGTAGTCAGGCTGGCGGACTGGACTGGTAGTCAGGCTGGCGGACTGGACTGGTAGTCAGACTAGCAGCGGGACCTGAGGGCTGAAGCAAAGTTTAGGACACAAAGCTACAACCTTGCACGGGCACCTCCATTTTGGAGGAGGAGCCTTTTATATGAGAGGTCCTCCGGGACTCCTTAGGACGGCGCGCGCGGCCCCTTTAAGAGGGAGGGAGCGCGTGCGCGCGTACCCTAAGCACAGTGCCCGGGAAGCTGCGCGCGCCAGCAGCAGCAGCAGGAGAGCCGGAAGCAGCCGGGATGGGAGCGCAGCGGTAAGGGGGACGGCGTCTCTGCCTGTCAGGGGGCAGAGACCCCGATACTACAGCACCCCCCCTTTAGGCCCCCTCTTTTTTAGGCCGGAAAGAAATTTTTTAAGGAGAAGCGGGGCGTGGATGTTCTCCCTGGGTTCCCAAGTTCTCTCCTCTGGGCTAAACCCCTTCCAATCCACCAGAAAAAAAGGTTTTTCCTCTTACCCTCTTGGTGGCCAGAATGTTCTCTACCTCATAGACGTCCTCAGCGGAGACCGGTGCTGAGGAGGTACCTGGATTGTCGGAAAAAGAATTAAGCACAACTGGTTTGAGGAGAGATACGTGGAAGAAGGTTGGGAATCCGTAATGTGGCTGGGAGTTTTAATTTGTAGGCTACTGGGTTGATTTGCTTGAGAACTTCAAATGGACCGATGAACCGTGGACCCAACTTATAGGAGGGTATTTTGAGACGAACATGTTTGGAGGAGAGCCAAACCTTGTCTCTCGGACGAAATTGAGGCGGATCCAGACGTCTCTTATCAGCATGTCTCATCAACCGCTCGAAGGATTGAAGAAGTGCGGACCTAGTGCCCTCCCAAATGGTGGAAAATTCACTGACCAGAGACTTCGCGGCAGGATTGTCCACTGAAACGGAGACGGGAAACGGAATCCGGGGATGTTGACCGTAGACCACAAAGAACGAGGACTTGGAAGAAGATTCGCTCTCATGGTTGTTATAGGAGAACTCGGCCCATGGTAGGAGCTCTACCCAATCGGTATGGTGAGCGTTGACGAAGTGCCCGAGGAAGCTGGTAAGGATCTGGTTGATACGTTCCACTTGCCCATTGGACTGCGGATGGTAAGCAGAGGAGAAATCCAGGGTGACATCCAGCAGCTTACACGTAGCTCTCCAGAAACGCGAAGTAAACTGGACCCCGCGATCAGACACAATGTGGAGGGGTAGGCCGTGGAGACGAAAGATGTGATGGATGAAGTCCTTAGCCAGCACAGATGCAGACGGGAAACCAGGCAGAGGGATGAAGTGGGCCATTTTAGAAAAGCTGTCAGCGACCGTACAACCAGCAGAAACAGGGAGATCAGTAATAAAGTCCATAGCAATGTGTTGCCACGGGGCAGCAGGTACAGAAAGAGGCAGGAGGCGGCCGGCTGGAAGATGTCTGGGAACCTTGTTGCGGGCACAGGACGAACAGGCCGTGACGAAGTCTACCTCATCCTTGCGCAGGGTAGGCCACCAGTAATGCCGGGTAATGAACAGGAAGGTCTTCTTCTGGCCAGCATGGCTGGCTAGTTTAGATGAATGACCCCAGTGAAGAACCTTCTTACGATCCAGAACCGCTACGAACGTCTTACCGGGTGGGAGACGAGACAGGTCCAAGGAGGCCACATTCATCACTTTGGAGGGATCGATGATATGCATAGGCTCCTCCTCTTGATTGGAAGACAGGAAGGATCGGGACAAGGCGTCGGCTTTAACATTCTTGTCCGCCGGGCGGTAATGTAGGGTAAAGTTGAAGCGGGCAAAGAACAAAGACCACCGGGCCTGACGCGGATTGAGTCTTTGGGCATTCTGTAGATATGCCAGGTTTTTGTGGTCAGTGTAGATGACCACCGGGTGCAGAGCCCCCTCAAGCAGGTAACGCCACTCCTCCAGCGCCAATTTGATCGCTAGCAGTTGTGATGTAGCAGACATCCCTTTAATGGTTCAGTGTGTTTGAATGACCATGTACCTTCCCCTTTAATTGACTGGTCACATGACCGTGACATCACACAGGTCCTTATGCACACAGAGGGTGTGGACACATGACTCTGACATCAGTTAAGGTCCTATCTGTGGATGTGTGCATGTGTGCAGCAAGATATAAAAACCCTGTGTGTTCCTGTGTGGGCGTGTTCCGGTGTGTAGGAGTTCCTATGTGTTGGGAGCTCCTGTGTGGGCACCGTGTGTCAGGCACGAGGCTGTTCCCTGTGTGTGTGGGGAACACCGCTCCTGTGAGGCCTGGTGAGGCCTGGTGGACTCCGGTGGAGGTGAAGCCTGGATCCCTGTGTGAAAGTGTGGGGGATCCCAGTAAGCCTCGGAGTGCCACACAAGCGTCCTGGAGGGTGAAGCCTGGGTATGTGAAATACGCCAGTAAGCCTTAAAGGGTGGAGGGCTGGAGACCACGTGTGGTCAAGCCTTAGAGTCACAGTGGTGGCGGACTAAAAGCAGCTGAAAGCCGATAAAGGTAATACTCTTTATGTTATGGACATTTTCATGGACATTGTTTTATTACCTTGCGGGAGGCTGTAATTAGAGCCAAGTGGGCCGGTCTGCCACTTGGGCTCGTGGACATTTTGTATGTGAAATACGGTTTATGAAGTGTAATAAACTGTGGATTGTGAAAAACGGCAAAGTAGTTGCTGGTGTGCAGTGATTGACGCAGCAAACCGAGTATCCCCCAGGATAATAAGTAGCGCTGCCTTACACAGTTCTTGGTCTTCTATGGAGTAGTTGCGTTCGGACGACATGAAGAGCTTGGAGAAGAAGCCGCAGGTTACCATTCTCCCGGACGGAGATTTCTGAGTAAGCACCGCTCCGGCTCCGTCAGAGTTAGCGTCAACCTCCAGAAAGAACAGTTTGTTGCTATCCGGACGGTGCAGCACTGGGGCAGAAGAGAAGGCTTGTTTTAAGGAGAGGAAGGCCTCCTCCGCTTCGGACGGCCATTCCTTAGGATTTGCTCCCTTACAGGTGAGCGTAGAGATGGGAGCAGTCCGGGAAGAGAAATGTGGGATGAAGAGACGGTAATAGTTGGCGAAGCCCAAGAATCGCTGAATCGCCTTCAATCCCTCCGGACAGGGCCACTTTAAGACGGCAGAGACCTTCTCGGGGTCCATCCGTAGACCTGTCTTAGAGATAATATAGCCCAGGAACGGAAGAGAGGTCTGCTCAAAGAGGCATTTCTCAAATTTTGCGTATAGGTGATTCTGCCTGAGCCTAAGCAGGACCTGACTTACATCCCTCCGGTGTGTGGGAAGATCCGGAGAGAAGACTAAGATGTCGTCCAGGTACTCCACCACGCAAGAATATAAGAGGTCACGGAAGATGTCGTTAACTAATTCTTTGAAGATGGCTGGAGCATTACAGAGACTGAAGGGCATCACACGGTATTCATAGTGGCCGTCTCGGGTATTGAATGCCGTCTTCCACTCGTCTCCTTGGTGGATCCGGACCAAGTTATACATCCCACGAAGATCGAGCTTGGTGAAGATCTTCGCGGCTTTAAGGTGGTCGAACAGCTCAGAGATGAGCGGCAGGAGGTATTTGTTTTTGATAGTAATCTGGTTGAGTCCTCTATAATCGATACAGGGGCGTAGTGAACCGTCTTTCTTTTTGACGAAGAAGAATCCAGCTCCAGCCGGGAAGGTAGATTTCCGGATGAATCCTCTAGCCAGATTTTCTTCGATGTACTCCGACATGGCCCGGGTTTTGGCCAACGACAACGGGTAAATACGCCCACGGGGTGGAGTAGTACCGGGTACCAGGTTGATAGGGCAATCATATGGCCTATGAGGTGGCAGTGTCTCTGCTTCCTTCTTGTCGAAGACATCTGCATAGGACCAGTAAGGTGCCGGTAGACCAGGTAAATTAGCTGGAGTAGACGGAGGTCGAGCCGGGCGAATCGGGACCAGGCAGGTCTCATGGCAATCCTGCCCCCAACAGAGCACCTCACCGGATTGCCAATTCAGAACGCGTTCATGTCTCTGTAGCCAGGGTAGACCTAGCAAAAGAGAGTGAGAGAGTCCAGAAAGCACATGGAAGGAGATCCTCTCTGAGTGTAGCATTCCCACCTGAAGGGTTACGGGCTCTGTGACGAGCAAGATCGTCACCGGAAGGAGTCTTCCATCCACGGAAGCGACTGCCAATGGTTCAGCCAGAGGTTTGGTAGGAATCTGATACTTCTCTACAAGGGACTGGGAAATGAGATTCCCAGCGGCTCCGGAATCCCGATGGGCGGTTTCAAAGAAGCTGTTCTCTCCACAGGAAATAAAGACGGATAAAGTCAAGAACGGAGAGGATTTACTCTTGCCTAGGACGACCTCTCCGAGTGGGTTCTAGACACTGGAGTTTCCCGGCTTCCCTGGGCAGTAACGGATCAGGTGCTCCTTACTACCACAGTAGAAATAGCTCCCCTCGGCTCGGCGTGTTTCTTGGCGAGACTTGACCATCTTGGTCTGGTCAATCTGCATAGGTTCGGGTTAGCGTGCCCGGGGAGTTTCTGGTTGGGAGGCAGGTTTCTGGAAAACAGGAGCAAGACGAGGAAATCTTCTCTCCCGGGTAGTCTCCGTAGCACATTCTAGGAAACGGATGTCAATCCGGGTAGCTAGTGATACCAGGTCATCCAGGGTGGTAGGAATGTCCCGACCGGAAAGACCTTCCCAGAAGGTGGACACCAGGACCTCTTTGTGCCAGGAAAGCTCAGAAGTGAGGGTAGAGAACTGTATGGCATACTGGCCCACGTTGAGACTCCCTTGGCGGAGACGGAGCAATGAGGAGGCAGTAGAAATCCTTCGTCCGGGCTCATCGAAGACCCTCCAGAAGGCATTGAGGAAAGCCGGAAGATCGGACACCAGTGGCTCCCCTCTCTCCCATAGAGGGTTTAGCAATGCCAATGCTTCCCCAGTGAGGTGAGACATGATGGATGACATCTTGGCCCGGTCGGAGGGAAACTGATGTGCCAGAAGTTCAAAGTGCAGCGTGCACTGGTTCAGAAAACCCCGACATAAGACGGGGTCACCCCCAAAATGAGGAGGCGCAGAAAGCCGGGGTCCTAGGCTGGATGCCGTGGTATTGGTAGGCAGCGGCGCCGCCAGAGCGGGTGTCGCTTGGCTTGAGGCGGGCACAGGTAGGACAGACAGTGTGTCCAGGCGAGAGTTGACAGACCACAGGTAGGTCAGGATGGTTTCCTGTTGGGATCTCTGACGAGAAACCTCCTGGTACAGGTCAGGAAGCGAAGGAGCCTGGGGGCCACCGGGTTTCATGGCCAGTGAAAACTGTTACGTATCCGGGTGTTGGAACCTCTGTGCTGCGGTGCAAGGAGGGACCAGAGGGGCGTAACTAGGTATCAACTCGGACTGACCAAGGTCGCACGGAGGCTCAATCGACTCCGTGAACCAGGGAAGGACCGAGCAGAGGGACCAGGTGCTACTCTGGGCCTGTCCTTGTATGAGAGCAGGTGACTCCCACGGGTAACTGGGAGGAGCCTCCGGGTAGGCTGATTGATAGGCACGGCAGGTAACTGGTACGTTCTCCGGGTAGGCAGAGAAGCCAGGCCCATAGACAGACTGGCGGGTTGGGATCGTAGGCAGACCATCGTGCTGAAGAGTACAAGTACACTTGGCTGGCGGAGACAGGTAGTCAGGCTGGCGGACTGGACTGGTAGTCAGGCTGATGGACAGGACCGGTAGTCAGGCTGGTGGACTGGACTGGTAGTCAGACTGGCGGACTGAACTGGTAGTCAGGCTGGCGGACTGGACTGGTAGTCAGGCTGGCGTACTGGACTGGTAGTCAGGCTGGCAGACTGGACTGGTAGTCAGACTAGCAGCGGGACCTGAGGGCTGAAGCACAGTTTAGGACACAAAGCTACAACCTTCCACGGGCACCTCCATTTTGGAGGAGGTGCCTTTTATATGAGAGGTCCTGACTCCTTAGGACGGCCCGCGCGGCCCCTTTAAGAGGGAGGGAGCGCGCGCGCGCCCTAAGCACAATGCCCGGGAAGCTGCGTGAGCCGGCAGCAGCAGCAGGAGAGCCGGAAGACGCCGGGCCGGGAGCGCGGCGGTAAGAGGGACGGCGTCTCTGCCTGTCAGGGGGCAGAGACGCCGATACTACAGCGTCCACTTCCTGATGCTGCCTCCCGGGGTCTGCACATGCCTAGCAGATCCCCGGGCAATGCTCTTAGGGCTCGCGCATGCGTTACCGGTCTTTTAAAGAGATAGCGTGCGCCTTCCTAAATTGTTCCCAGCGAATGGCTGGGAGACCCTTATTATTTAAGGCAACTCCACCTGTTGGGAGGTGCCTGAGCAACGTGTTCACTCTGTTTTTTGCATGCTTGCTAGTTCTCAGCTCCCCTGTCCTAGTTTATCTTCCAGTACCAGCCCACCTGTATACCAGCCGTACTTGCCAGCACCTGCTGTGCCCATCTGTATACTAGTCATACCTGCCTGCACATGCCGTGCCTGCCTACATACCAACCATACCTGTCAGCACCTGCCGTGCCTACCTGTATACCAGCCGTTCCTGCCTGCACCTGCCGTGCCCGTCGGTATTCCAGCCTTACCTACCTGTACCAGTCGTGCCTGCCTGTATACCAGCCGTTCCTGCCAGCACCTGCCATTCCTGTATTCCTTCCGTGCCTGCCTTTACCAGCCAAGCTTTCCCTTTCCAGGCCGGTCCAGCTCCCTGCCGCTTTGGGGGTCAGCTGCCGTGTGTCTGTGGTCTGTCCAGGAGTAGCACCTGGCATCCATCTGGAGCCAAGTCTAACCCCACCATCAGGGGCTCTAGCGAAGAGTAAGGTGTTTGCCTAGTCACACCCCTCCAAGCTCTATTACTACTGTAATGTAGGACATAAATGTTATTCAGACAGCCATGGTCAACCTTACCTATGTGCGACCAGTACGGTCGCACAGGGCGCCAGCCGCCGGACATCAAAGGGGGGCACCGCAGGGTGGCATCAACTCACTATGCTGCTCCGCACAAGGCTCCGGAAGGCAGACTGCAAGGGGGTGACTTCCCCAGCCCCACTGTTCTCTGCTCTCTGTCCCATCTTCTTGGCAATCTGAATGACTATTAACTAACCCATTAATGCCCAATGTCCAAAAGATGACAGCCATTGCTGATCCCACTTATGAAAATACCCTTGTCATAGAAATAGGATACACAGATGTTAATACCTGGTTAGAATGGATGAGATATACAATCCAACATCACACCTTCAAGTAGGGACATATGTATCTGAAAATCAATGTGTAAAGTCTGCACCAAGGGGGACAAAGGACTAGCATTGTTCGTTTAGCGGGCAGCACGCCAAAAGAGTTTGAGAAACATGTTGGACAGATACGATAGGACCCCAATAGGGACAGTTTAAGGTCAATAATTGGATTTAGGGGGGGACTGTTAAGGTGAATAAATTAAGCTTATGAAATCAATTATTGCCCTTATATGAGTCAGTAGAGATGCTAGAAAATGCTGTGAGACAAGATGGCGCCTGCACTCAGGACCAAGCCCTGGAATGCAAGATATCTCGTGCTGGAAGTCTACGCAATGCAAAGACCATATATGGACTATCCAATGGAAAAGGACATGACATTTAGCTAGCCACCCCTTAGTATGCGATGATATAAAATGCCCCTTGCTTGTGTCGCAATAAAGATTTCACGCGCCTATGCTGTCAAGAGAGGAGCTGCACCTGACTGTGTCCGGTGTTATTTCTTCTGCGCATGCACTTGATTTAAACTATTAGGTCAGGAGCGGGCAATCGAGGGTCCTGATACCGGACCACCTTATCAAGAGGACCACAAGGTTAATACAACAACAACATTCAAACTTAACAATAACATGCTTATTTACCCCCTTTTCTTTTTCTTTTTTTTTACCAGACACCTATAAGAGTGAGTTTATAAATAACTTAAAGGTAGTGCTCGAACAAATGTGAAGGGAGGTGCAGTAATACACAAATCTAAAATACATTACACACTAAGCTGCAAATCCATATATGAGAAAGGTGAGTTGGTCTCAAAAGAAGAGAATAGCACAGCAGTACTATTGGTCTTATCAAAAAGGGGCCACATAACAGTCTCACGAAAAGTAATAACAAATAATGGAAGCTGAAAGTACCATCCCCGCCAAAAAAGGGCACAGATATGCATCATAATAACCTGTAATTCAAGGGGGAAGGACTTAACAACCACCCACCCAAAAGAGAAGTCAACATACAGTGTACATGTACATAGTGAATGGTATCAGCCTGTACCTTAGGGCCTTAGCACTAGTGATGAGCGAACGTGCTCGACACTACTCAGTACTCGCCCGAGCATCACAGGGCTCGACAAGCTCGGTGAGTATTTCCGGGTTGCTCGGGCGGGAGCTCGGGTCCCCGCCCTGCATGCTTGGCGCTCTTTAGAGAGCCAATGAACATGCAGGGATTGCCTGCCACATACTGTAAAGCCGTAGCCGTGTTGGTTGTGGGCATTGCAGTGATTGGCTGGCTGCATAGCGTCATCGGGTCTATATAAGATCGGGCGCCACCATGCTCGTCACAGTCTAACCCGGAAACAGGCAGAGTAGGGAGAGCTGCTGCTGCGTCAAGGAGAGATTTGCTTCTACATACAGTACAGACCAAAAGTTTGGACACACCTACTCATTTAAATTTTTTTATGTATTTTCATCAAAATTGTACATTCACACTGAAGGCATCAAAACTATGAATTAACACATGTGGAATTATATACTTAACAAAAAAGTGTGAAACAACTGAAAATATGTCTTATATTCTAGGTTCTTCAAAGTAGCCACCTTTTGCTTTGATGACTGCTTTGCACACTCTTGGCATTCTCTTGATGAGCTTCAAGAGGTAGTCACCGGAAATGGTTTTCACTTCACAGGTGTGCCCTGTCAGGTTTAATAAGTGGGATTTCTTGCCTTATAAATGGGGTTGGGACCATCAGTTCTGTTGTGCAGAAGTCTGGTGGATACACAGCTGATAGTCCTACTGAATAGACTGTTAGAATTTGTATTATGGCAAGAAAAAAGCAGCTAAGTAAAGAAAAACGAGTGGCCATCATTACTTTAAGAAATGAAGGTCAGTCAGTCCGAAAAGTTGGGCAAACTTTGAAAGTGTCCCCAAGTGCAGTTGCAAAAACCATCAAGCGCTACAAAGAAACTGGCTCACCTGAGGACCGCCCCATGAAAGGAAGACCAAGAGTCTGAGGATAAGTTTATCCGAGTCACCAGCCTCAGAAATCGCAGGTTAACAGCAGCTCAGATTAGAGACCAGGTCAATGCCACACAGAGTTCTAGCAGCAGACACATCTCTACAACAACGGTTAAGAGGAGACTTTGTGCAGCAGGCCTTCATGGTAAAATAGCTGCTAGGAAACCACTGGTAAGGACAAGCAACAAGCAGAAGAGACTTGTTTGGGCTAAAGGACACAAGGAATGGACATTAGACCAGTGGAAATCTGTGCTTTGGTCTGATGAGTCCAAATTTGAGATCTTTGGTTCCAACCACCGTGTCTTTGTGCGGCGCAGAAAAGGTGAACGGATGGACTCTACATGCCTGGTTCCCACCTTCAAGCATGGAGGAGGAAGTATGATGGTGTGGGGGTGCTTTGCTGCTGACACTGTTGGGGTTTTATTCAAAATTGAAGGCATACTGAACCAGCATGGCTACCACAGCATCTTGCAGCGGCATGCTATTCCATCCAGTTTGCGTTTAGTTGGACCATCATTTATTTTTCAACAGGACAATGACCCCAAACACACCTCCAGGCTGTGTAAGGGCTATTTGACCAAGAAGAAGAGTGATGGGGTGCTGCCCCAGATTACCTGGCCTCCACAGTCACTAGACCTGAACCCAATCGAGATGGTTTGGGGTGAGCTGGACCGCAGAGTGAAGGCAAAAGGGCCAACAAGTGCTAAGCATCTCTGGGAACTCCTTCAAAATTGTTGGAAGACCATTTCCGGTGACTACCTCTTGAAGCTCATCAAGAGAATGCCAAGAGTGTGCAAAGCAGTCATCAAAGCAAAAGGTGGCTACTTTGAAGAACCTAGAATATAAGACATATTTTCAGTAGTTTCACACTTTTTTGTTAAGTATATAATTCCACATGTGTTAATTCATAGTTTTGATGCCTTCAGTGTGAATGCACAATTTTCATAGTGTTGAAAATACAGAAAAATCTTTAAATGAGAAGGTGTGTCCAAACTTTTGGTCTGTACTGTAGTTAGTATAGGTATTCCACAGCATATCTATATATCCATCTGAACTAACAGTCCTTCTGAGGACTAATCCAGCTGCATTTATTCAGCGGTGATAGCAGGAGTCACGCAGGCAGGCAGGGTTTGTGGCATACTGCAGTGCATATAGCACAAGGGGGTTCATTGCACGTTCTGTCTGCTGCTGCTGTTGTTACAGAGATTTGTAGACTTAGCCCCAGATATCAGGGGCCAGGGTTAAGGGTTTTTTTATCTTAATCCTGATTATTTGCTTGAAAAGCAGGGCAGGCAGGGTATGTGACAGACTGAAGTGCATACTGCACAAGAGGGTCCATTGCACGTTCTGACTGATCCTGCTATTACAGATATTTGTAGACATAGCCCCAGATATCAGGGGCCAGGGCTAATTTTTTTTTATCTTAATCCTGATTATTTGCTTGAAAAGCATTACAGAGTACACCGTTTTTCTGCTCCATTTGCTTGTTAACACTGCAGAATACAGCCAGATCTTTTCCATATTACAGCGATAAAAATCCAGAAATTTAAACTGAGCGTGGAAAATATTGGCCTACGTTTCCTTTTCATTGCAGTGTGTCGGTGAAGCTGTGAAGAATAGTATTAGTAAACTACAGGCCCGCTATTTAAAACCGTGGTTGTCCGTCAGACGTATCACATATAACTGCGTTCCAAAATCAGCCATTTTTAGTGAACGTGGAAAATATTGTCCTCCATTTATAGTCTGTAGCAGTGTGTCAGTGTACACCATTTTACAGCTCCATTTGCTTGTTCGCAGAATACAGACAGATTTTTTTAGTTTTGTTCATATTACTGTACTGTGGAAGCAGAAGAACTTTTTTCTATGATCAAACGCACGTGATCCATATGACTGCCGTAATAAAACAGAAATTTTGTGGAACGTGCCAAATATTTAACTCCATTTAAAGTCAGACAGCTGTGTTTTGTTGAACCAATTGACACTTGGTCGCTGACAAATACCATACTATTAGGCGACTGCCTAAAACCATGGCCATCAGACGTGATCCCATATGACTGCCCAAATAATCCAGCAATTTTTGTGAGGGTGTCAACTATTACACTCCATTTAAAGTATTGCAGTTGTGGGTTCAAACCTATTCACAGTTGGCCACTGACAAATAGCATATCTGTGAACAATGTGGTCAGAGTATTACGCCACTTTTACGGACTGACAAAAAAAAAACATACAAAAAACAAGCTAAAATGGAAAAAAAAAGTTAAGAAACAATCTTTCCAGAGTAATGACTTATACTGTATATAAGGCCAAAGAAAACAAAATAAAGTTATGGACTGTGGAAGACATTTATGCGATCAAAATGAACACTCATCTGTAGCTGGTGATGATACCACCTAGCAGCACCTGTCCCTATTGTAAATGCATCTAACAGCGTTATCGATAGGGAATAGAATCGATTTTACATTTTTTTGGGCAGCACCAGCAGCACGCAGTGGAAGGCAATAATACCTGGCTGGATCGGTGTAATACGCTATCCATACTGCGATACCTCACCCGTAAAATAATTTCAGATAAGACATTTAATATTCTAGAATATAGAATCTATTTGAATTGTCCTTCCCATTATTAAGGAGTGTGTCTCCTATACTGTTATTGCATATGCAGCAATTTCAAGGGCTCCCAAAAATTAGGACGAACTCCAATACACATTTGAAGAGACGTAAAAACAAAAAATAAAAGAAAAAAAAAACACAGTAGAATCTTTCTTTAGTATAAAAACCAGATTTACCAATGTAACCTCAATGTAATCACATTGTTCAGCTCCTGGACCTCCTCCTCCTCCTCTTGTTCGGCCTTCATCTCCGAAATGACCACATCAGTCATAAGCTGGAAGCACTGCAGCACTGCCTTGGCCAAGCGGCAACAGGCTGTGCTGAAGATAATATGCTTAATGCTTAGGTGACAAACAGCCCAGAGTTGTTGAAAGCTGTAACACAGCAGCCTGATCTGTGGTTCTCACTACTGAACATACAGCCAGGCATGGTCGTGTGTGACAATGGCCGGAACCTGGTGGCGGAGAAATGACAACCGGAGTAGATACGGTTTCCCTCTATGCCAGTCCTTTCACCGAGCTAAAGAATATGGCTGTGGTGAAATACAACTCTACCCAAAAAGCAGTGTCAGACTGAAGAACATTGGGCCCACCAGAGGAGTCTCTGGTTCTCTGGTGGGCCCGTCCATCCCTGCGCCGATAAGCAGCCCTGGCTAAGAAAAGCCTGTGGGAAGGTTCCCGGACACTGTATGACTGCTTTTTTACTGTGGACTGGCTCCAGCAATCTATAAGATTGCAATCTATAAGATCCCTTCACTGGTTCCCCATTGGCCAGAGACTTCAGTTCAAAACCGTAACTATGAGATGCAAAGTCATCCACAACCTGTCTCCTCCATATATCTGTGACCTAGTCTCCCGATACATACTTGCATGCAACTTCTGATCCTCACAAGATCTCCTTCTCTACTCCCGTCTTATTTCTTTTTCCAACAATCGCATACAAGATTTTTCCTGTGCATCCCTTCTACTCTTGAACTCTGTACCCCAACATATCAGACTCTCGCCTACTGTTGAAACCTTTAAAAGGAAGCTGAAAACCCACCTCTTCCGACAAGCCTTCAACCTGCAGTAACCCTCGCTCCGCCATACCGCTGCACGATCAGCTGTACCCTCACCTACTGTATCCTCACCCATCCCTTATAGACTGTTTGTGCGCCCTCATGGGCAGGGTCCTCTCTACTCTTGTACCAGTCAGTGACCTCATTTTACATGTAAAGCGCAATGGAATAAATGCCGCTGTAATAATAAATAATAATAATAATTATACTACTTGTACTCTGGGTCAATTGATGGCACTTTCCTGGTGACTGCCCTAAATTGATGTGTTTTGGCAGCTTTTGATCCCATTTGAAGGTGTTGTGCATGCGTTTGGTTTTGAATCCAATGGCGTTTGGCAATGTTCGGCGAATATTCGACAATTACATTGGCGAATATTGCAAAAACGGCAATAGTAATCCAAAACAAATATCGTCTCATACCACGTGTCCAGCTTGGATACCCAACAGTTGTAAGGCACAGAGACAGAGAGAAATCATGGAGGACGCTGGTATTGTAGTCCTTCAGCATCTTCCAAAACTTTTTCCTCCTTGTCAGAGTACCCCATGTATCAGGGCCTGGGCACTGGGAGGGTCTGAGAAAACGGTCCCAGACCTTTGACAGTGTTCTCCTCCCTCTGACGCATCTGGTTTGTGTCTCCCTCGCTTGTATTCCTTGGTTGTCCAATGAACTGTCTGACTGTGACCTCTGCCACCAGCTTTGTCAGATGGGAATTTTTTTGTTGTTATAATTCTTCCATAAGAGCCTGAAATTAATATCTAAAAAAATGAAATCTTTCGGTTTCCTCCCTCTACTAACCTACATATACTGTAGTTCCTTGCTCCGCCTGCAATGCCTCCTCTTTAATTGTGAGCAGCGAGCATTTCTATAGACAAAGAAGCGGGATGGTGGCGCTAATTATGGCACCATCGCCGCTCACCATCTTGGTGGAGTCCTCAAAGTTTTAGAGGACGGCACAGATGTCAGACATCCATGCCCTCTCATCAGCTCTTATGTGCGGAGGCTGACCTGAATGCCGACGGACGTGTTGAAGCTGGTACTCAACAACTGCTCTCTGCTGCTCAAAATCATTCCAAACATCTGCAACGTTGATTTCCAACATGTAGTGACATCGCACATCAGTCGGTGAGTTGGAAGCCGCAGACGCTGCTGAAGTCCTGCCAGGGCAGCGGAAGCTGTAGCTGACTTTCTGAAATGGGCACATACGCGGCGTACTTTCACAAGCAGCTCTGGCAGATCCGGGTAGGTTTTGAGAAACCGCAGAACCACTAAGTTGAGCACATGGGCCAGGCATGGTACGTGTGCGAGCTTGCCTAGCTTCAAAGCCGCCACCAGGTTCTCTGTTATAGCTTTCAACAACTCTGCAACGGTGTGCGGTTTGTCGCCTAAGCATACAGTCCTGCATATTGTTATTGGCATGCACGAAGTTTAAGTAAATGATCTGGAATATCTCCTGAAAAAATGAATCAACTGATGGAGAAGGAGGCAGAAGAGGAGGAGGAGGTGGTGCAGGAACTGTAGAATGAGTAGTATCGGCGTCTCTGCCCCCTGACAGGCAGAGACGCCGTCCCTCTTACCGCCGTGCTCCCCGCCCGGCGTCCTCCGGCGCTCCTGCTTCTGCTGCTGCCAGTGCGCAAAGCTTCCTGGGCACTGTGCTTAGGGCACCTCCTTCTTAAAGGGGCCGCGTGCGCCGTCCTAAGGAGTCCCCGGCCAATGGCCGGAGGACATCTCATATAAAAGGCACCTCCTCCAAAATGGAGGTGCCCGTGCAAAGTTGTAGCTTTGTGTGTTAAACTCTGCTTCAGCCCTCAGGTCCCGCTGCTAGCCTCAGCCTGACTACAAGTCCAGTCCGCCAGCCTGACTACCAGCCCAGTCTGCCAGCCTGACTACCAGTCGAGTCCTCCAGCCTGACTACCAGTCAGGTCCGCCAGCTTGTCTACTCTCCAGCCCACCAGTCTGTCTACAGTCCAGTCCGCCAGTCTGTCTATGGGCCCTGCCCGCCTGCTTACCTGGAGGAACCTGCCTGTTACCTACCGTGCCTGCCAGCCCGCTTACCTGGAAGCGCCTGCCTGTTACCTGCAGTGCCTACCAGCCAGCCTACCTGGAGGCTCCTGCTTGTTACCTGCCGTATCTGCCAGTCCGTCTACCCAGATCACCCGTCAGCCTGCCTGCCGTGCTCATCTGCTTTACCGGTCAGTCCCTGCCTTCTGACCCGTGGGAGTCACCTGCTCTCATACAAGGTCTGGCCCAGAGTAGCACCTGGTCCCTCTGCTCGGTCCTTCCCTGGTCACGGAGTCGATTGAGCCGCCGTACGACCTTGGTCAGTCCGAGTTGATACCTAGTTACGCCCCTCTGGTCCCTCATTGCACCGCAGCACAGAGGTTCCACCACCTGGATCCGTAACAGTTTGCATGGGCCATGGAACCCGGTGGCCCCCTGGCCCCTTCGCTTGCTGTCCTGTACCAGGAGGTTTCTCGTCAGAGAAGCCAACAGGAAACCATCCTGACCTACCTGCGGTCTGTCAACTCTCGTCTGGACACGCTGTCTGTCCCACCTGTGCCCGCCACGAGTCGAGCAACACCCGCTCCGGCAGCGCCACTGCCTACCAATACCACGGCATCCAGCCTAGGACCACGGCTTTCTGCGCCTCCTCGTTTTGGAGGTGACCCCGTCTTATGTCGGGGCTTTCTGAACCAGTGCACGCTGCACTTTGAACTTCTGGCACATCAGTTTCCTTCCGACCAGGCCAAGGTGGAGTTCATCATGTCTCACCTCACCAGGGAAGAATTGGCATGGCTAAACCCTCTATGGGAGAGAGGGGATTCACTGGTGTCCGATCTTCTGGCTTTCCTCACTGACTTCCGGAGGGTCTTCGATGAACCCGGACGAAGGATTTCTACTGCCTCCTCATTGCTCCGTCTCCGGGAAGGGAGTCTCACTGTGGGCCAGTATGTCATACGGTTCTGTACCCTCGCTTCTGAGCTTGCCTTGGACAATGAGGCCCTGGTGTCCACCTTCTGGGAGGGTCTTTCCGGTCGGATTAAGGACAAGTTAGCCGGCCGGGACATTCCTACCACCCTGGATGACCTGGTGTCACTAGCTACCCGGATTGACATCTGTTTCCTAGAACGTGCTAAGGAGACTACCCGGGAGAGAAGATTTCCTCGTCTTGCTCCTGTTTCGCTCGCCCGAACCTATGCAGATCGACCAGACCAAGATGGTCAAGTCTCGCCAAGAAACACGCCGAGCCGAGGGGAGCTCTTTCTACTGTGGTAGTAAGGAGCACCTGATCCGTTCCTGTCCGGTGAAGCCAGGAAACTCCAGTGTCTAGGACCGCTCGGAGAGGTCGTCCTAGGCAAGAGTAAATCCTCTCCATTCTTGACTTTGTCCGTCTCTATCTCCTGTGGAGAGAACAGCTTCGTTTAAACCGCACATCTGGATTCCGGAGCTGCTGGGAATCTCATTTCCCAGTCCCTTGTAGAGAAGTATCAGATTCCTACCAAACCTCTGGCTGAACCATTGGCAGTCACTTCCATGGATGGAAGACTCCTTCCGGTGACGATCTTGCTCGTCACAGAGCCAGTAACCCTGCAGGTGGGAATGCTGCACTCAGAGAGGATCTCCTTCCATGTGCTTTCCGGACTCTCTCACCCCCTTTTGCTAGGTCTGCCCTGGCTACAGAGACATGAACCCGTTCTGAATTGGCAATCCGGTAAGGTGCTCTGTTGGGGGCAGGATTGCCATGAGATCTGCCTGGTTGCGGTTCGCCCGGCTCGACCTCCATCTACTCCTGCTAATTTACCTGGTCTACCGGCACCTTACTGGTCCTATGCTGATGGCTTCGACAAGAAGGAGGCAGAGACACTGCCACCTCATAGACCATATGATTGCCCTATCGACCTGGTACCCGGTGCCACTCCACCCCGTGGGCGTATTTACCCGTTGTCGTTGGCCGAAAATCTGGCTAGGAGATTCATCCGGAAATCTTCCTCCCCGGCTGGAGCCAGATTCTTCTTCGTAAAAAGGAAAGACGGTTCACTACGCCCCTGTATTGATTATAGAGGACTCAACCAAATTACTATCAAAAACAAATACCCCCTGCCGCTCATCTCTGAGCTGTTCCACCACCTTAAAGCCGCGAAGATCTTCACCAAGCTCGATCTTTGTGGGGCGTATAACTTGGTCCGAATCCGCCAAGGAGACGAGTGGAAGACGGCATTCAATACCCGGGACGGTCACTATGAATACCGTGTGATGCCCTTCGGTCTCTGTAATGCTCCACCCGTCTTCAAAGAATTAGTTAACGACATCTTCCGTGACCTCTTATATTCTTGCGTGGTGGTGTACCTAGACGACATCTTGGTCTTCTCTCCGGATCTTCCTACTGACCGGAGGGATGTTCGTCAGGTCCTGCTTAGGCTCAGGTAGAATCACCTATATGCAAAATTTGAGAAATGCTTCTTCGAGGAGACCTCTTTTCCATTCCTGGGCTATATTATCTCTAAGACAGGTCTACGGATGGACCCCGAGAAGGTCTCTGCCGTCTTAAAGTGGCCCCGTCCGGAGGGGTTGAAGGCGATTCAGCGATTCCTGGGCTTCGCCAACTATTACCATCTCTTCATCCCACATTTCTCTTCCCGGACTGCTCCCATCTCTGCGCTCACCCGAAAGGGAGCAAATCCTAAGGAATGGCCGTCTGAAGCGGAGGAGGCCTTCCTCTCCTTAAAACAAGCCTTCTCTTCTGCCCCTGTGCTGCACCGTCCGGATAGCAACAAACAGTTCTTTCTGGAGATTGATGCTTCCTCTTCCGGAGCCGGAGTGGTGCTCACCCAGAAATCTCCATCCGGGAGAATGGTAACCTGTGGCTTCTTCTCCAAGCTCTTCTTCTCGTCTGAGCGCAACTACTCCATAGGAGACCGAGAACTGCTAGCCATCAAATAGGCGCTGGAGGAGTGGCATTACCTGCTCGAGGGGACTCTGCACCCGGTGGTCATCTATACTGACCACAAAAACCTGGCATATCTACAAAATGCCCAAAGACTCAATCCGCGTCAGGCCCGGTGGTCTTTGTTCTTCGCCCGCTTCAACTTTACCCTCCATTACCGCCCGGCGGACAAGAACGTTAAAGCCGACGCCTTGTCCCGATCCTTCCTGTCTTCCGATCAAGAGGAGGAGCCTATGCATATCATCGATCCCTCCAAAGTGATGAATGTGGCTTCCTTGGACCTGTCTCGTCTCCCACCCGGTAAGACGTTTGTAGCGGTTCCGGATCATGTGAAGGTTCTTCACTGGGGTCATTCATCCAAACTAGCGGGCCATGCTGGCCAGAAGAAGACCTTCCTACTCATTACCCAGCATTACTGGTGGCCTACCCTGCGCCAGTATGTGGTAGAGTTCGTCATGGCCTGTTCGTCTTGTGCCCGCAACAAGGTTCCCAGACATCTTCCAGCCGGCCGTCTCCTGCCTCTTCCCGTACCTGCTGCCCCGTGGCAACACATTGCTATGGACTTTATTACTGATCTCCCTGTTTCTGCCGGTCATTTGGGTGGTCGCTGACTGCTTTTCTAAAATGGCCCACTTCATCCCTCTGTCTGGTCTCCCGTCTTCATCTGTGCTGGCTAAGGACTTCATCCATCACATCTTTCGTCTCCACGGCCAACCCCTCCACATTGTGTCTGATTGGGGGGTCCAGTTAACTTCGCGCTTCTGGAGAGCTACGTGTAAGCTGCTGGATGTCACCCTGGATTTCTCTTCTGCTTCCAATCCGCAGTCCAATGGGCAAGTGGAACGTATCAACCAGATCCTTACCAGCTTCCTCCGGCACTTCTTCAACGCTCACCATTTGTTATGTTCTGCTACCAAAGCTAAGGAAAGAGAGGAGATCTGTCCCTACTATAAGACTCAGCTGAATCCCTACGATGTAACAGGGAACCTGATCCTGCGATCAGACCTGCTAAAGTCCTAATCTAGTCTGTACGGAGACCTATAGATTTGGGGAGGGAATCCCTACAAGTACTAAGGACTGGGAGGAATATGGGACACCTCCTAACAGAAATAGCAGCAGACAGACGAACAAACAAAATAGATAGAACCTAGAGGTCCGTAGACCAAGCAAACTAACAGAGTTAGATACAGAGCACAGGCTAGCTAGAAAGTAGATATACAATGAAGTCCAGCAAAGCCAGAAGGGCGGAGCAGGATTAAATAGGCCAACAAGGTCATGTGACCAGCAAAGGAAAAAAAACCTAACAGCAAGGTTCTAACAGTACCCCCCCTTCTAAGAGGATCCTCCGGATCCCCTAGGACCAGGCTTATCAGGAAATCTCCTGTGAAACGCTCTGATAAGTCTGGACGCGGAAACATCATCTGACCTCACCCAAGAGTTATCCTCGGGTCCGAAACCTTTCCAGGCCACAAGATACTGCAAACTACCTCTATACCGTCTAGAGTCAAGGATGCGAGAAATTTCATATTCCCCGTCCTCCACCACCGGAGGAACAGAGGCAGAGGCGTCACCATCCGACACAACAGCTTTTTTTAACAGAGAGACATGAAAGACCGGATTAATTCTCCAGGAGGTAGGAACCTCCAACCTAACAGCAGATTGGAGGTTCCTACCTCCTGGAGAATTAATCCGGTCTTTCATGTCTCTCTGTTAAAAAAAGCTGTTGTGTCGGATGGTGACGCCTCTGCCTCTGTTCCTCCGGTGGTGGAGGACGGGGAATATGAAATTTCTCGCATCCTTGACTCTAGACGGTATAGAGGTAGTTTGCAGTATCTTGTGGCCTGGAAAGGTTTCGGACCCGAGGATAACTCTTGGGTGAGGTCAGATGATGTTTCCGCGTCCAGACTTATCAGAGCGTTTCACAGGAGATTTCCTGATAAGCCTGGTCCTAGGGGATCCGGAGGATCCTCTTAGAAGGGGGGGTACTGTTAGAACCTTGCTGTTAGGTTTTTTTTCCTTTGCTGGTCACATGACCTTGTTGGCCTATTTAATCCTGCTCCGCCCTTCTGGCTTGGCTGGACTTACTGTTATGTTCTGCTACCAAAGCTAAGGAAAGAGAGGAGATCTGTCCCTACTATAAGACTCAGCTGAATCCCTACGATGTAACAGGGAACCTGATCCTGCGATCAGACCTGCTAAAGTCCTAATCTAGTCTGTACGGAGACCTATAGATTTGGGGAGGGAATCCCTACAAGTACTAAGGACTGGGAGGAATATGGGACACCTCCTAACAGAAATAGCAGCAGACAGACGAACAAACAAAATAGATAGAACCTAGAGGTCCGTAGACCAAGCAAACTAACAGAGTTAGATACAGAGCACAGGCTAGCTAGAAAGTAGATATACAATGAAGTCCAGCAAAGCCAGAAGGGCGGAGCAGGATTAAATAGGCCAACAAGGTCATGTGACCAGCAAAGGAAAAAAAACCTAACAGCAAGGTTCTAACACCATTCCGATTGGGTGGAGCTCCTACCATGGGCCGAGTTCTCCTATAACAACCATGAGAGCGAATCTTCTTCCAAGTCCCCGTTCTTTGTGGTCTACGGTCAACAACCCCCGGATTCCGTTTCCCGTTCCGCTTCAGTGGACAACCCTTCTGCGGAGTCTCTGGTCAGCGAATATTCCACTATTTGGGAGGACACTAGATCCGCACTTCTTAAAACCTCCAAGCGGATGAAGAAACATGCTGATAAGAGACGTCTGGATCCGCCTCGATTCTGTCCGGGAGACAAGGTTTGGCTCTCCTCCAAACATGTTCGTCTCAAAATACCCTCCTATAAGTTGGGTCCACGGTTCATCGGTCCATTTGAAGTCCTCAAGCAAATCAACCCAGTAGCCTACAAGTTAAAACTCCCGGCCACCTTACGGATTCCCAACCTTCTTCCACGTATCTCTCCTCAAACCAGTTGAGCTTAATTCTTTTTCCGACAATCCAGGTACCTCCGCAGCTCCGGTCTCCGCTGAGTACATCTATGAGGTAGAGAACATTCTGGCCACCAAGAGGGTAAGAGGAAAAACCTTTTTTCTGGTGGATTGGAAGGGGTTTGGCCCAGAAGAGAGAACTTGGGAACCCAGGGAGAACATCCACACCCCACTTCACCTTAAAAGATTTCTTTCAGGCCTAAAAAAGAGGGGGCGTAAAGGGGGGGGTACTGTAGTATCGGCGTCTCTGCCCCCTGACAGGCAGAGACGCCGTCCCTCTCACCGCCACGCTCCCCCCCGGCGTCCTCCGGCACTCCTGCTTCTGCTACTGCCGGCGCGCGCAGCTTCCTGGGCACTGTGCTTAGGGCGCGCGCACGCTCCCTCCCTCTTAGAGGGGCCGTGCGCGCCGTCCTAAGGAGTCCCCGGCCAATGGCCGTAGGACCTCTCATATAAAAGGCACCTCCTCCAAAATGGAGGTGCCCATGCAAGGTTGTAGCTTTGTGTGTTAAACTCTGCTTCAGCCCTCAGGTCCCGCTGCTAGCCTCAGCCTGACTACAAGTCCAGTCTACCAGCCTGACTACAAGTCCAGTCTGCCAGCCTGACTACCAGTCCAGTCCGCCAGCCTGACTACCAGCCCTGTCCGCCAGCCTGACTACCAGCCCAGTCCGCCAGCCTGACTACCACTCCAGTCCGCCAGCCTGACTACCAGTCAGGTCCGCCAGCTTGTCTACTCTCCAGCCCAACAGTCTTGTCTACAGTCCAGTCCGCCAGTCTGTCTATGGGCCCTGCCCGTCTGCTTACCTGGAAGCACCTGCCTGTTACCTGCCGTGCCTGCCAGCCCGCTTACCTGGAAGCGCCTGCCTGTTACCTGCCGTGCCTACCAGCCAGCCTACCTGCAGGCTCCTCCTTCTTACCTGCCGTATCTGCCAGTCCGTCTACCCGGATCACCCGTCAGCCTGCCTGCCGTGCTCATCTGCTATACCGGTCAGTCCCTGCCTTCTGACCCGTGGGAGTCACCTGCTCTCATACAAGGTCTGGCCCAGAGTAGTACCTGGTCCCTGGTCACAGAGTCGATTGAGCCGAAGTACGACCTTGGTCAGTCCGAGTTGGTACCTAGTTACGCCCCTCTGGTCCCTCCTTGCACCGCAGCACAGAGGTTCCACCACCCGGATCCGTAACAGAATGTAGGGGCAACCCTGATTGACCCAGGGCCCGCAGTCCTCTGCGTCGGGAGGACGTGTTCCGTCCCAGGGTCCCGTCTCCCACAATATTAACCCAGGCGGTCCTTCCCACTTAAGTGCACTGGGGAAGACACGGGCATAAGGTTGTGGAAAGCTTCCGCCTTCACGAGCCTAAAAGTCAACATTTCAAGTGCAAGCAAGCAGTCCAGAAATGTGGCAGTTTAGTACTGCAGCCTGTGGGTGGGTGGTTGGCTGAATACTTGCGCTTGCATTCTAAGTAACACAAAGCTAAGGAGATGGATGATCCGACCATCATGAATAATTTGGTCGTTGTCTAGGAGATCAAGCACAATATTAACCCAGTGATGCGTCAGTGTTTGTACCGTCCTTGGCCACATTCACTTGTCCACGTGTTTGTGGTTAGGCGGCCCTTCCTACTTAAGTGCACTGGGGAGAGGACGGGTAATGTTCTGGGACCCACGCTTGTGGAAGGCGGAGACAATACCGGGAGAAATAGTGGCGACTGGGGACCGAGTATGGACAACCAGCTGCCGCCATGAGGTTGTGGAAAGCTTCCGCCTCCACGAGCCTAAAAGGCAACATTTCAAGTGCAAGCAAGCAGTCCAGAAATGTGGCAGTTTAGTATTGCGGCCTGTGGGTGGGTGGGTGGTTGGCTGCATATTTGCTCTTGCATTCCAATGACTGTGGTTGGGACAACTGAACGCTACGAAGGGATAAGGATGTGGACGGTGATGGTTGCAAGTCTGCAACGACAGGTGCAGGGCGGGAGGCATCTTCGCATGTGCCATGGACAGGGGATTGGCATGCACGCACAACAGCAGAAGAGGCAGTGGTGTCACCCGCAGACACTGTTTCTGGACCTTGGCGTTCGGCCCAGCTAGTCGGGTGCTTTGCTGTCATGTGCCTGAGCATGCTGGTGGTGGTCAGGCTGCTAGTTTTGGTGCTCTTGCAGATGCTGGCCTGGCAGATGTTGCAAATGGCCTTTTTGGGGTTATCTGAACAGCCTCTAATAAAAAAACAGACTCGGAAACAGTTGTACTGGCAACTTCCATCTTGTTGGTGTTCCGGGAGCAGTTGCCTGCTTTGTGTCTTTGGCCACCACACTGCTTGTTCCTGCCTGTTGTGGTGCTACGCCTCCCTCCCCCTGTGTGCTGCTGTCCTCGCTCTGCATGTCCCCTTGCCAGGTTGGGTCAGTGACTTCATCGTCCACTGCTTTGTCTTCCACTTCTGCACCCTGGTCCTCCTCCTGTCTGTACATTGTGTCTCATCATTATCCACCTCTTGCGACAGTACTTGCACTTTCCCACTGTCATCTTCGGGTGACCATGGCCGCTCAAATCGCTACATGCGATCTTCTGTTGCCTTGCTCGAAGCTGGCCGGCCGAGATGCCTGAATCTATCGATGGAAAAGTGAACAGCTCTTGGGGTAACCCTGGACTGTAATCTCTCCTTCAAACCACATATCGGCATATTCGCCATGCAATGCTCCTCTGGGAAATTTAATATGCAAATTGCCTCTTCAGAGAAAAAGAGGACTTGAACTCTATAGCGCCACCTATTGGAAGCAGCAATCCTACAAGTCACAATCGACCCTTTAACGAATTTTGCAATATGACTTAGGATAAAAGCCAAATCAGAATCTCAGTGTGCAGACACAGTGTTTCGGGCTGTTGGCCCTCGTCAGTGCAAAGTATGAGAACTGATTTGGCTGCATGAGAGGCTCTGGACTGATTCTGATTTGGCTTTTATCCTATGCCATACTGCACGACTCATTAAAGGGTTGATTGTGACTTGTAGGATTGCTGCTTCCAAAAGGTGGCGCTATAGAGTTCAACTCCTCTTTTTCTCTGAAGAGGCAATTTGCATATTAAAGTTCCCAGAGGAGCATTGCACGGCGAATAAGCTTCCTTACCTTGACATGCCAGAGCCGGTATGTCACTCTCCACAAGGAGAAACGTTACCCCTTAGACCTCTATCTTTTATAAAAAACAGAAAACAGTAAATCCTCATTAATGCCTCTGGGGGACACACAGTTCATTTTATATATACACCTAGATGCAAGGCGTAATAGGGCTGTTGTTGTATCCCCCCACGAATGTTGGAGGGTATACGGTCTAGACCAGAGGTCCCCAACTTTTTTTGCACCAGGGACCGGCTTTAAGCAAGACCAGTTTTCCATGGCCCGGTGGGGGTGGGGGCGGGGCTTTGGTCATATGGGGGTGGGGTTATGGAGGGGTGGAGCTGTATGGGGAGGATGCTGGCGGGACCTCGGTGTACAGCGCTGCTAAGTAGCAGCATTGTACATTGAGCGTCAGTGTATACAGCGCTGCTGCTTAGCAGCGCTACACACTGAACACCGGTACCGGGAGCCGCGTCACTGAAGCCAGTCTGCTGCCCCAGCACGCCCCACATAACATGTTCTGCCGGGGGCGTGTCAGTGAGGAGAGCCTGCCGCCCCACCCCGTCAGGAACACACCATGCTGTGCAGGAGGGCCGCGTCACTAAGACCCGCCCCGTGACGTACAACAGGTACCATGCTGTGCTGTGGAGGGCTGCGTCACTAAGACCCGCCCGACGCCCCACCCCGTCCTGCATAATGTTCTCTGCCGGGAGCTGCGAGCTGTCACGGCTATGGCAGAAAACATTATAAATCCACACAGAGCGAGTTCTGACCAGGCGCAGGGCCGCGGAGCTAGCTGTCAGCGGCAGGGCCGGCTCCAGGTTTTTCTGGGCCCCGGGCGAAAGAGTCTCAGTGGGCCCCTTTAACACATACCACGATTCATGATGCAGAGATACGGCGGAGAAATATATATATATATAGTACAATGCAAAGATTTCACTTCATGAGTGATATCTATTGTAAATTCTACAATAGCTCAGAAACCGGTGAATCGCTCCACACAGAATAGTGGCCCCCATATAAGGCTCCATACGGAATACTGGTCCCCATATAACGCCCATACGGAATACTGGCCCCCATATAACACTTCATACGGAATACTGGCCCCCATATAAGGCCCCATACGGAATACTTGCCCCCATATAAGGCCTCATACGGAATACTTGCCCCCATATAAGGCCCCATACGGAATACTTGCCCCCATATAAGGCCCCATACGGAATACTGGCCCCCATATAAGACCCCATACGGAATACTGGCCCCCATATAAGGCTCCATACAGAATACTGGCCCCCATATAACGCTCCATACAGGATACTGGCCCCCATATAACGCTCCATACAGGATACCGGTCCCCATATAATGCTGCATGCAGGCTGTTACCCCCCACATAATGCCCCATACAGGCTGTCCCCCCCTTATAATGCTCCATGCAGGCTGTTACCCCCCACATAATGCCCCATACAGGCCCCTCCCTTTTAATGCTCCATGCAGGCTGTTACCCCCACATAATGCCCCATACAGGCTGCCCCCCCCCCTTATAATGCTCCATGCAGGCTGTTCCCCCCCACATAATGCCCCATACAGGCCCCCCCCTTTTAATGCTCCATGCAGGCTGTTACCCCCCACATAATGCCCCATACAGGCTGCCCCCCCTCTTTATAATGCCCCATGCAGGCTGTCACCCCTCCTCTTTATACTGCCCCATGCAGGCTGTCACCCCCCCTCTTTATAATGCCCCATGCAGGCTGTCACCCCTCCTCTTTATAATGCTCCATGCAGGCTGTCACCCCTCCTCTTTATACTGCCCCATGCAGGCTGTCACCCCTCCTCTTTATACTGCCCCATGCAGGCTGTCACCCCTCCTCTTTATAATGCCCCATGCAGGATGTCCCCCCCTCTCTTTATAATGCCCCGTGCAGGCTGTTCCCCACCTTATAATGCCCCATGCAGGCTGGTCCCCACCTTATAATGCCCCATGCAGGCTGTCACCCCTCCTCATTATAATGCCCCAAGCAGGAATCCCCCCCTCTTTATAATGCCCCATGCAGGCTGGTCCCCACCTTATAATGCCCCATGCAGGCTGTCACCCCTCCTCATTATAATGCCCCAAGCAGGAATCCCCCCCTCTTTATAATGCCCCATGCAGGTTGTTCCCCACCGTATAATGCCCCATGCAGGCTGTCACCCCTCCTCTTTATAATGCCCCAAGCAGGAATCCCCCCCTCTTTATAATGCCCCATGCAGGCTGTCACCCCTCCTCTTTATAATGCCCCAAGCAGGATGCCCCCCCCCTCCCCTCTTTATACTGCCCCATGCCTCCATACATTAAAAAAAAAAAAAAAATCAAATACTCACCTCCCTTCTCCTCACCTGCTACCTGCTGCCCGCCGCTCGCTGCTCGGCTCCGAACTCCAGAGTTGTCGTTTCTTCCCGCTCAGCGCTCCCTGTGACGGCTCAGGGGAGGGCGCGGTGTAAAGACGTCACCGCGCCCTCTGACCTGAGACGTCACAGGGAGCGCAGAGCAGGAAGACAGCTGATCTGCGGAGGCACGGGGAGAGGTAAGTATCCAGCTGCCGGGGCCCTGAGCAAACGGCGGAGAAGGGCGGGCGCTGACACCACTCTCCTCCGCCCATAGCCCAGCGGGGTGCGCGACCGCCAGTGGGCCCCTCTGCCTGCTCATTTGCCCGGGTGCTGACGCCGGCCCTGGTCAGCGGCGCCGCGGACCGGCTGAAAAACCCCAACGGCCCGGTCCTGGTCCGCGGACCGGCGGTTGGGGACCTCTGGTCTAGACCATAAACCATAGTCCCAGCAGTTTTACAATGATGATGCTGTAGAAGTGCATGGCCACTGTAGAGATTTGTTTTTGTGCTTTCAAATGTATCTCCCCCAGGGCAATATTCAACAGATGTTGTTGTATTCTCTTGCGGGATTCTTGCGATGTCTGACCAATATATACAAGTAAACAGGGACAGACCAACGCGTAAATGACATTTTTAGTCCGACAATTGATGCATTTTCCCAAAACAAATTCCCGTTGGTCCGTTGGATTCACAAACACATATGTAGACGGCATGAATGGGCATACATTGTAGTTTCCACATGCATGCGACCCTTTAAAACCCCTTTAGAGCCCATGACGTCTTAGTACGTACATTTGCGTACTGCCCGTTCAGTGAGGGCTGCTGCGCTGAGCCCTCACTGAACCGAGCACGTCAGCTGATTCTTACAGCTGACATGTGCCCGCAACAGCCGCGGGTGGAATCGCGATCCACCCGCGGCTGTTAACATGTTAAATGCCGCTGTCAATCTCCGACAGCGGCATTTAACGTGCGCTTCCTGGAAGCGCGTCCTAAGCCCCGCCCACCGGCGACCCCGTCACGTGATCGCGGGTCGCCGGTGGGTGTGCATGACAACCCAGGGTCTGCAGCAGACGCCTGTGGTTGTCATGATCTGGTCGCTATGAGCGCCACCTAGTGGTCGGCACTCATAGCACAGGACCAATTTTGCTATATGCAGGGGATCTGCTGATCCCCTGTATGTAGCAGAGCTGATCAGACAACTGCTGCTTCTAGTATCCTATGGAGACTATTGAAACATGCAGTAAGTGAAAAAAAAAAGTTTTTAAAAAAATTAAAAAAATTAAAAAAATATAAAAGTTTAAATCACCCCCCTTTTGCCCCATTCAAAATAAAATAATAAAAAATAAACCCCACATACACATATTTGGTATCACCGCGTTCAGAATCGCCCGATCTATCAATATAAAAAAATAATTAATCTGATCGGTAAGCGGCGTAACGAGAAAAAAATTCTAAACGCCAGAATTACGTTTTTTGGTCTCCGCAAAATTGCAATAAAATGCAATAACGGGCGATCAAAACACCGGATCTGCCCCAAAATGTTATCAATAAAAATGTCAGCCCGGCGCGCAAAAAATAAGCCCTCACCCAGCCCCAGATCATGAAAAATAGAGACGCTACAGGTCTCGGAAAATGGCGCTATTTTTTTTTTTTTTTTTTTTTCACCAAATTTTGGAATTTTTTTTCACCACTTAAATATAAAAGAACCTATACATGTTTGGTGTCTATGAACTCGTAATGACCTGGAGAATAAGAATGGCAGGTCAGTTTTAGTATTCAGTGAACGTGGTAAAAAAAATAAATAAAAAACAACTGTGGTATTGCACTTTTTTTGCAATTTTACCGCACTTGGAATTTTTTTCCCGTTTTCCCGTACATGATATGGTAAAATTAGTAATGGCGTTGAAAAGTACAACTCGTCCTGCAAAAAAAACAATAAAAACGCTATGGCTCTGGGAACAAGGGGAGCAAAAAACAAAAAAGCAAAAACGACAAAACCCAAGGTTGCGAAAGGGTTAAGCGAAGTGCTTCTATTTAACTTAGTCGTTGGTCGCACAAAGAGGTTCCTGACCAAATTGTCCTTAAGACTTCTTGCCCTCCTTGCCGTAAGTAATGGTTTTGTCAATATGACATGTTTAAGTTTTGGTTCGTACAACAAGATGGACCAGTTCTTGTGAAGCATAGTTTGCAAATCTCTCCACTGGTTGTGTTATAATCAGTTATTAGGCGAATTGAAGCATTCTCTTTCTTGAGCCTAGGTTGTAAAAGATCTATTCTTTCCAGATGTTTAACCCTATTCCATGCAGTATTAAGAATTATTTTAGGGTAACATCGGGCTTTCAAACGACAGGTTAAATCATCAGCCTGTGAAACAAAATCAACAGCGTTACTGCAATTAAATTTTATCCTTAAGAGTTGACTATAAGGAATACCGCATTTGAGGTGCATAGGATGAAAACTACTATAGTGCAGGACGGTATTTGTCAACGTTGTCTTGGAGTATAAATTGGACCGAACACTATGATTCTCAAGAGTAAGTTGTACATCAAGGAAATTGACTGTGTGTGATGAGATTTGGAAAGTAAGATGTATATTGCACATGTTGGAATTTAGATGGGAAATGAATTCCAAACACAAATCCTGGGGGTCCGTCCACAGCATGAGAATATCGTCAATGTACCTATACCATTTGAAGACATGTCCCCGGAAAGCCCCCGATGGGTACACGTGTTCCCCCTCCCACCAACCAAGAAAAAGATTGGCATAGGAGAGGGCGCAACACGCACCCATCGCAGTCCCGTTGGGTGCGCGTTTTTCATGTTTTTAAGTATGTTTTAATCATTGGTATCTGTTTGGTGTTCTAAATAAAATGTATATTCTTTGTATAGTGTTGCATTGATATTCTTTATTCATAATGCTTGGTGCCTATTTTTGCTCCCCTCTTCCTCTTCATTAATAGGGTTAGGGTTGTGCTAGGGTTAGGGTTAGAGTTGTGCTAGGGTTAGTGTTAGGGTAGTGTTGGGGTTGGGATTTTTTCAAAAGTAAAGAAAAAAAAGTTGTGACGATATGGTGACTAGTGTTGAGCGCAAGTGCTTGCTAGTTGAGTTTGCATCAAGTACTCAGGTATGCACCCAGTATCGCGGGTGCTCGAGTAACATACTCGAGTCTCCGCCCCATATGCTTTGCGGCCAAAAAAACCTAGCGTGGATTGCCTGCCATGCATGAGCGATCCCTGCATGTTTTTTTTGGGTGTCTAACAACCGTGAAACATGTGGGGCGGGGACTCGAGCATGTCACTCGAGCACCTGCAATACATGGTGCATACCCGAGTACCCGATGCAAATTCCAGTAGGCGCATCAGAGGCTCTCCAAACGCGACATGACGTCCGCTCTCGATTCCAGCCAATTTTGCATTCAAAAACTCACACAGTGCTCCTTCCCTTCTGAACCCTGCTGTGCACCCAAACAGTGCATTTTCCCCACAAATGGGGTATCAGCGTACTCAGGAGAAATTGCACAACAGTTTTTGGGGTCCATTTTCTCTTTTTACCCTTGTGAAAATCAAAAATTTGGGGCTAAAAGATCATTTTTGTGGAAAAAGTTAGATTTCTTTATTTTCACGGCTCAATGTTATAAACTTCTGTGAAGCACCTGGGGGTTCAAGGTGCTCACCACACACCTAGATAAGTTCCTGGAGGGGTCTAGCTTTCAAAATGGTGTCACTTGTGGGGGGTTTCCACTGTTTAGGCACATCAGGGGCTCCCCAAACGCAACATGGCATCTGCTAATTATTTAAGCAAATTTTACATTCAAAAAGTCAAATGGCGCTCCTTCCCTTCCGAACCCTGCCGTGCGCCCAAACAGTGGTTTTCCCCCACATATGGGGTATCGGCTTACTCAGGAGAAATTGCACAACAAATAGCATGGTGCAATTATTTTTACGGCTCAAATGTTATAAACGTCTGTGAAGCACCTGGGGGTTCAAGGTGCTCACCACACATCTAAATAAGTTCCCAGGGGCAATTCCCCTGTTACCCTTATGAAAATTATGAAAAAGCAAAATTGGGGCTGAAAAACATTTTTGTGGGAAAAATGTGAAAATTTTATTTTTATGGCTCAATATTATAAACTTCTGTGAAGCACCTGTGGGTTTAAGGTGCTCACCACACATCTAAATAAGTTCCCTGGGGGGTCTAGTTTCCAAAATGGTGTCACTTGTGGGGGGTTTCCACTGTTTAGCCACATCAGGGGTTCTCCAAACGCAAACTGGCGTCCGATAATTATTCAAGCAAACTTTACATTCAAAAAGTCAAATGGCGCTCCTTCCCTTCTGAACCCTGCCGTGCACCCAAATAGTGGTTTTCCCTCACATATGGGGTATCTGCGTGCTCAGGAGAAATTGCACAACAAATTTTGGGGCCCATTTTTTTCCTGTTACCCTTGCGGAAAATAAAAAAATCGGGGTCTAAAGTAACATTTTTGTGAAAAAAGTTAAATGTTCATTTTTTTTTCCACATTCCAAAAATTCCTGTGAAGCACCTGAAGGGTTAATGAACTTCTTGAATGTGGTTTTGAGCATCTTGAGGGGTGCAGTTGTTAGAATGATGTCACTTTTGGGTATATTCTGTCATATAGACCCCTCAAAGTGACTTCAAATAAGATGTAGTCCCTAAAAAATGGTTTTGTAAATTTTGTTGGAAAAATGAGAAATCGCTGGTCAACTTTTAACCCTTATGACTTCCTAACAACAACAAAAAAATGTTGGTTCCAAAATTGTGCTGAATCTTTTGTAAAGTAGACGTGTGGGAAATGTTATTTATTAACTATTTTGTGTGACACATCTCTCTGATTTAAGGGCATGAAAATTCAAATTTTGAAATTTTCAAAATTTTCGCTAAATTTCAGATTTTTTCACAAATAAACGCAAGTGATATCGAAGAAATTTTACCACAATCATGAAGTACAATATGTCACGAAAAACAATCTCAGAATCAGGGGGATCCGTTGAAGCGTTCCGGAGTAATTACCTCATAAAGTGACAGTGGTCAGAATTGTAAAAATTGGCCTGGTCATTAACGTGCAAACCACCTTCGGGGGTAAAGAATTTTTTCACTACTTTTTGTAATGCCTCCAATGTATTTAAAGTGTGGAGAGATTTTTTCTAATTACCTTGTGTTGTCTTTACCGCCTGTGAGAGGCGCTATCGCTGGTCGCTCACAGGCATCATGTGACCCCCGGCTGCAGCCGGTGCTGACATCCGCTGATGTCACGTTAAGTCAGGTGTGACTCAGTGACGCGCTCCCTGCGGTGGATGCTGGGATGCTGGGCTGTGACGCACAGGGAAACCCCGCCACCAGCCCAGCATCCACCGCGGGGAGCGCGTCACTGAGTCACACCTGACTTAACGTGACATCAGCGGATGTCAGCACCGGCTGCAGCCGGGGGTCACATGATGCCTGTGAGCGACCAGCGATAGCGCCTCTCACAGGCAATAAAGACAACACAAGGTAATTACAAAAACACTTATCTGCACAGTTTAAATACATTGGGGGCATTATAAAAAGTAGTGGACAACTTCTTTAAAGAAAAAAACTCCAGAGTTTCCTGAAGAGTCTTCTGCGTGAAAGACTCGTTGAGTTCACCTGTGTTTAAAAGGCGTCAAATGAGTGGGGGGAAAAAACACACGTAAAAACATTTTACACAGACATTGGTTTTTGGTGCAGGAAAATACTCGTGTGCACACAGCCTAAGGCCACGTTCACACATTCAGTATTTGGTCAGTATTTTACATCAGTATTGTAAGCCAAAACCAGGAGTGGGTGATAAATACAGAAGTGGTGATGTGTTTCTATTATACTTTTCCTCTGATTGTGCCACTCCTGGTTTTGGCTTACAAATACTGAGGTAAAATACTGACCAAATACTGAACATGTGCACATGTCCTAGGGATGCAGGAATGATGGGGCAGCTTTCTCACTCGCTCATTAGGGGAGTGCTATTCATGCAGTTTTCTAATATAGTCGCATAGATACGTAACGGGAACCCTGGACCTTCAGACACTTCTGGTATTATGATGTAATGAGGAGGGGTGAGACATATTTGGGGGATCAGTACGTCAGCTCCCGACAGAAGGGGTTAAACCTCCTGCCTGACGTCACTGGTGATAGCAGGCTCAGCTAATCGCTGTCACTGTGAGGTTCCAGGATCCGTCATCACAGCTCCGCCCCGAGCCCCTTCCACGGTGCTGGGAAACACGAATAAATAGCAGTTTGGAGGCAGTGACCGGATCTGTCCGTTCTCCTGTCCGGGGCAGACACCATGCACGGGACTGGCAGGGAGCCGTGACCGCCGGGCATTGCGGCTGCAGTGTGATGGCACAGAGGGAACAGGTGAGCGGCTCGGTGATGGCGGGGAGCGGCTGTGTCTGTGCTGCCAGCATACCCCCGGCTGGGAGGTGATGTGCGCCCTCACCACCACCATCCCGGTGCCCTGTACAGGAGTGCAGGGGCAATGTCTGCAGGGCTAAATAATTAATGATTGCTGATCCCGGAGCATCTGCTCTGAGCTCAGCCGGTGTGGGGGCAGCGCTGCCGAGGAGCAGGATTATGGGGGCTGCTGATGTGCAGTGGAGCTACAGGGTCTCCTCTGCTTCTGGAGGCCGGAGACCCCTGGACTCCTATACTGGGCTGGGGGCTTCTGGCTCAGCTTTCTCCTAGTAATGCTGTGACACGTGGAAAGTGAGAGGATGTCTACATAACGTCAGTGTGTAAGGAAGAACCAGGAAAATGGTGGTGAATGGAGGCAGATAGAGCAGGTCGATGGAGCAAGAAAAATCTAAGACATTCGGGGTAAGAATAAATGACAGAACCTCCAGTGACCTAAGACCCAACAGGAGAAAGGCGGCACAGCAGGGAATATATATTATATTCTATATTATACCTGCAAGAAAGGTTCACTAACTTACTGGGCTGTAACGTTGTACACAGTCCGATCCAGGGACAGCGCGGTATGGAGAGGCGCTGAGCAGAACGCCAGATGGGGGTGCAGGAAAGGATTCAGTATAAGGCCACGTTCACACGTTCAGTATTTTACCTCAGTATGTGTCAGCCAAAACCAGGGGAGGAACAATCAGAGGGAAAGTATAATAGAAATACGTCACCACTTCTGTATTTATCACCCACACCTGGTTTTGGCTTACAAATAACTGACCAAATACTGAATGTGTGAACGCGCCTAAGAGTGTATTCACATGTCCATGTTTAAACAAGTGTATGAGAAAATGGTACCAGTGTCTTCAGTGTTTTGTGTCGGTGTACAGTCCGTATTTACCATCAGTGTACGGTTCGGACCCATAAACTTATATTGGCCCTTGTCGTCTGTGATACCGAAGAAAAAAAGGACATGCCTCCAAGATGTTTTGCACAGATACAGTCCATGAAAAACATGGACATGTGACCCCCGGATAGAACACATACGTGCAACACGTCTGAATGAGGCCTAACTTGTATTCTATTCACTGAAATCCCTGGTGTTGGTTTGGATAAGAGTCCAGTGGGCGGGCCTACTAGTGACTGACAGCTATCTCTGCATGCTCTGCCATACAGGGAAGACTGTCAGTCACTGAATGGGACCGCCCACTGGACTCCTACATACAAACATCAGGGAATTGGATGAATAAAATACAAGATATATTGAGAATTTTCCTACAAAAACTGTATATTAATCTGATCAACTTCTGCTCTAACATCCAGCCTGCAGATCAGATGCCATTTTCAATACGTCAGGATATCTGTAAGGTATCCATAGTGGTAAAGATTTGGCCATTATATGGGCTGAAATCAGAACTCTCCTAAGGAAGGAGACCTCCATGACATGCTATGCCCCATTTCCCATACGGGATCTACCCCATAATGTTTGTCATGGATTTTTCACAGGCATTTGCGTTATCTTTTGTACATTTTTTAATGACTGTAACGTTAATGCTAACATTCATGACAAATTGTAGGCATGCAACACACTTCTAATTAAGGCCTATTGTGCTGATGAGCTCATTGCAGTCAAGAAGTTGAAGACCCTTCTGAGAGGTCCATGCCAGGGCTGTAGAGTCAATGACCAAATGTTCTGACTCCAACCCTTCTTCATAAAAGGCCAATAAAAAGTAACACATTTACTGAATTGAAATGGTAACCTCACCAGATCACTTTTTTTTGTTATTTTTTTTTATAGGGGCATTAGAATGGATCAACAGGACAGGATCAATTCGCCTAAGGCATCTATATGGGGCTACATTGTATTTTGGGAAGGAGTTAATGCTAGTATATGACCTGTAGGACTAGGCACCAGTATGTTCTATGAGAATTGCCTTAGACCAGGTGTCTGCATTTAATTTTTGAGTGGTCACATGAGAGATCATGAATGTTGTGGAGGTCCGAACCACACTGTGATCCACACTGATCAGCAGAGCAGGTAACGTTTGTCCCTGACTTGGCACTATTATCTCCTTTACAAATGGAGTGGCAGGTCGGATGCCCGATTGCAGCTCCACTTAATGGAGTCACGGTCCAGCATGCGCACTGGTCCATTCTGACAAAGATAAAGTGCCCTTTACTGCCAATCGAAGCGGGTCCCAGCAGTCGTATCCTGTGGACAGGTGACAACTCGTTTTTCCTGCACAAACCCTTTAATTTTATCACAGAATTAAGTATTTTGACTGGCCGTTATTGCTAATACATGTTACGATAGGGCTTATTATAGTAGCAGCTAATTATTTATTACGGGTGTTATTCAGCCGTATGTATATAATAAGCAGAGATGTACTGCGATCCCTATCCTTGTCTCTTGTCTTTCACAATCCTGCTCTTTTTCTTTCCTCTTCTTCTGCTTTTAGTCTTCTCTTTCACATGCCTTCTTCCTTGATTCTCCAACGTGTGTGTGTGTGAGAGAGAGACCTGCATGTAAGGGTAGGGCCTACATGCCTATGCCGGTCAGATGTACACAGTGATTGGGTTTTATTTCCAGCCCTTTGACCGTCGTAGTCCACGGGCTGGACAGTAACAGCCACAGGACCGGATGAGGCCCACGGGCCACGTTTGCCCATGGCTATTATCGGGTGATGTCATTCACATCTGCCATTTTTAAATTCAATAATGTTGCCATAGTGAAAAGATTGATGAATGACCTATAACTGTGCACACGCTCCCATAGTTCCCTCCGCTGTCTGACTCATCTGCTGTGTTCTTTATTTACCTTCTTTATCATCCACTTAGTGAGGTTTTCCCTGGTGACAGTGTCGGACATGCTGATCAGTAACTAACCATGGAGCGTTCATCACACAGTATAGTAGTGAGTACACTGCACACAACATTAAAGGTTCATACAATACTATAAACAATCACTTTACTAATAAAATATATAATAGCACATATAAAATGATACATTCCTCAAACTTGAAATTGCAACACCAAGAAGGAAAAATTATGGAAACCACAGCAAGGATTGACATTTAAATGAAATGCAAATTATGAGAAATTTGGAAACAAAATTCTCAAAACCTAGTATGACCGCCATGTATGTGCTACCACGGCCTGTAATGTCTCCGGACTGGTCTTCCATCGAGCACATCTGGGGCGTCATTGGTCATTAAATTGCACAGGGAGCTTCCCGCTGCGGGTAGGGATGATTTCCATGCCGAAGTGCATGTAGCATGGCAGAACATTTCTCAGACAGCCATTAATAACCTCATTGATAGCAGCCAAACCATGTTAGTATGCGTATTTCTGCATATAGTGCTCATACTGAAGCAGGATGTTTTCAAAATTGTTTTCCTTTTTATTTTTATCATTAAAGAAGCCCTCCCATTAATATTTTTCTTCAATAAATGTGTGTGCATGTAGTGCGAGTGTGCTAATATACTCGCCTACCTCTGCTCTCTCCGGTGTCCAGCACCGTTCTGCTCCTCTTCTCAGTGTCTTCACCGCTCTGCACGAGCTGGTAGTGAATTCTACAATGAAAGTCTATAGAGCATCAGAATGAGGCCCCATAGGCTCTCATTGTAAGAGACTTCCGGCTCATGCATAGAGTGACCCGCATAGTCTGAATTGCGATGACGTCACTGAGAAAAGGAGCTGGACACTGGAGAGAGCGGCGGTAGGTGAATACATTAACACACTCGCATTATATTGTACGTACATATACAAACATTTAAAGGAGTATTCCCATCTCCAATGTCCCAATATGTAGTAGATGTAATAATATTAGCAAATACCTCCAATTAGAAATGTAGTATAGTTTTTCTGATTCACTATGTCTCTTTCCTCATGTGCAGGCATTGGAGGACCTTGGGTATCCATGGTTACGACCACTAGCTAACTGTCACTATATCAATGCCTGCACATGAGGAAAGAGACACAGCGAATCAGAAAAACTATACTACATTTCTAATTGGAGGTATTTACTAATATTATTATTATTACATCTACTACATAATGAGATGGGATCTTGGAGATGGGAATACTCCTTTTAATGAAGAACAAAAAAAATTCATGGGATGGGCTTCTTTAGGAAGTCTATCAATCCGGTTATTGTCTTTAAAGAAGTTGTCCACTACTTTTTATAATGCCCACAATGTATTTAAACTGTACAGATAAGTGTTTTTGTAATTACCTTGTGTTGTCTTTATTGCCTGTGAAGAGGCGCTATCGCTGGTCGCTCACAGGCATCACGTAATCCCTGGCTGCAGCCGGCTCTGGCTTCCGCTGATGTCATGTCAAATCAGGTGTGACCCAGTGACGCGCTCCCCCCCCCCCCGATTGATGGGCTGTGGGTGGGGTTTTCCCGCACGTAACACCCAGCATCCACTGTTCGCTTTCCCAATGAATGCATGCAGTGGATGCTGGGTGTGACCCGTGGGGAAACCCTGCCCACAAGTAGAAAAAAATCTGTCCTTAGGTTTTTCCTACCCCACCTGAGAGCATAAACTGATTTCAGTGTCCCAGTGGTCATTTGATTACCATATTTCTAAATAGCATTCTCATACAATAAAGTTTATTTCCTACTGGCAGTGGGGCTCTAAGTGCGGGCGCTGAGCAGGTTCAGAACACTATTAGCCTGCAGATTAACCCCATATCTGCAGGTTAATATTTTTTTTGTTTGTTTTTTTTTATGGGACAAGTTTCTTTAAATGCTCACGCCCTCTAATGGTAAATCGGGCTACATGTGCCCATACACTTCTCATAGATTGTAGGTTGCTAGCTGGGACCTCACTCCTCTTGGTATCTATTGAATTGTGTTATTCTGTAATGTCTGCTACTGTATATTCTGTACAAATCCCACCTGAATTGGAAAGTTCTGTGTAATATGTTGGCGCTATAGGAATAAAATGTATTATTAAACACTTGTTTAGCTGTCATATATGGCTGTGCTTGCACAGACGTATTTTCAGTCTGTCTGCTGTCCATGTGTGCATCCTATGTTCCAGTGCACACAAGTAATTTACATGCCAGACTATTGCATGTAAATAGCGGGTAGCCCCTGCACCCAACTACTCTGTATACCAGCATGTGCAATTTGTGGAATTAACTGGGACATTTTTTTATTTTGCCGTCTGCACCCAGAATAGTGCATGCTGCGATGGATCAGAGGTCAGTGTGCAAAATGGCTTATGTGCGCTAGCCATGGAATAATAATAATTATAATATTATTATTATTATTATTATTATTATTATTATTAATATAATATCATCATCTTCAAATAGAGGCTGGACAGACATCTGTCTGAGGTGGTTTAGTGAATCCTGCATTAAGCGGAGGGTTGGACACTATGACCCTGGAGGTTCCTTCCAACTTTAATATTCTACGATTCTAGCCAATAGGCTGCAATTGGTCCGTATGCTGTCTTTGTGTGCAATGGAATGAACATGAACCTGGAAAATTGGACGTCTGAGCAAAGCCATAGGGCGGTTTCAGATTTACATGATAATCGGTCCGATGTCGGATCGCAATGCACAGGCTGGCCATGCATCTCCTGACCCGAACGTGATGGCTTCCTATATCTCTACAAAGCTATTGCGCTCGGGTCAGGAGATTCATGGCCGAGCTGTGCATTGCGATCCGACATCGGTCCGATTATCATGGACATCTGAAACAGCCCTTACTCTTGGAGAATACTTGGCAACCCACACATATCGCTATAGCAATTGAGGACATGAGTTTCTAGATGATTCTCCCAGAGTTTTGTTCACTTTGTCTTATGTCAGACAGGAAAATCCTGATTTATGCCATGTTTACACTTTCCATATTTGGTCAATATTTTACCTCCGTATTTGTAAGCCAAAATCAGGAATGGAACAATCAGAGGAAAAGTATAATTAAACACATCACCATCTCTGGATTTTTTTTTCCCCCACTCTTGGTTTTGGATTACAAATACCGATGTAAAATACTGACTAAATACTGAACGTGTGAACGTGGCCTTAGACTGTTTAACTCAATTTCATTTAGACTAACAGTAAGATAAGGGACAGATCCCAGGAGCTCGGCAGTTGGTGCACTCCTATTTATAGGGGGATCGGGAGAGAGAACCATTGGCCGAGAGTTATCTAGTGTAAGGCCAGCCTTAGTTTCACCCATCAGGTGTATAGCTCCATCTCCACCGATACCGTATTGTTTGGACTATAAGACGCACTTTTATCTTCAAATTTTGGAGGAAAGTTGGGGGTGCGTCTTATAGTCCGATATACAGTGGGTACGGAAAGTATTCAGATCCCTTTACATTTTTCACTCTGTTTCATTGCAGCCATTTGGTAAATTCTAAAAAGTTCATTTTTTTTATTTATTTTTTCTCATTAAAGTACACTCTGCACCCCATCTTGACTGGAAAAAAAAACAGAAATGTAGAAATTTTTGCAAATTTATTTAAAAAAGAAAAACTGAAATATCACATGGTCATAAGTATTCAGACCCTTTGCTCAGTATTGAGTAGAAGCACCCTTTTGAGCTAGTACAGCCATGAGTCTTCTTGGGAATGATGCAACAAGTTTTTCACACCTGGATTTGGGGATCCTCTGCCATTCTTCCTTGCAGATCCTCTCCAGTTCCGTCAGGTTGGATGGTGAATGTTGGTGGACAGCCATTTTCAGGTCTCTCCAGAGATGCTCAATTGGGTTTAGGCCAGGGCTCTGGCTGGGCCAGTCAAGAATGGTCACAGAGTTGTTCTGAAGCCACTCCTTTGTTGTTTTAGCTGTGTGCTTAGGGTCCTTCTCTTGTTGGAAGGTGAACCTTTGGCCAAGTCTGAGGTCCAGAGCACTCTGGAAGAGGTTTTCATCCAGGATATCTCTGTACTTGGCCGCATTCATGTTTCCTTCAATTGCAACCAGTCGTCCTGTTCCTGCAGCTGAAAAACACCCCCATAGCATGATGCTGCCACCACCATGTTTCACTGTTGGGATTGTATTGGGCAGGTGATGAGCAGTGCCTGGTTTTCTCCACACATACCACTTAGAATTATCACCAAAAAGTTCTATCTTCGTCTCATCAGACCAGAGAATCTTATTTCTCCTAATCTGGGAGTCCTTCATGTGTTTTTGAGCAAACTCTATGCGGTCTTTCATATGTCTTGCACTGAGGAGAGGCTTCCGTCAGGCCACTCTGCCATAAAGGCCTGACTGGTGGAGGGCTGCAGTGACCGTTGACTTTGTGAAACTTTCTCCCATCTCCCTACTGCATCTCTGGAGCTCAGCCTCAGTGATCTTCGGGATCTTCTTTACCTCCCTCGCCAAGGCTCTTCTCCCACGATTGCTCAGTTTGGCTGGACTTCCAGGTCTAGGAAGACTTCTGGTGGACCCAAACTTCTTCCATTTAAGGATTATGGAGGCCACTGTGCTCTTAGGAACCTTGCGTAATGCAGAAATTCTTTTGTAACCTTGGCCAGATCTGTGCCTTGCCACAATTCTGTCTCTGATCTCCTTGGACCGTTCCTTTGAGCTCATGGTTCTCATTTGGTCTGACATGCACGGTGAGCTGTGAGGTCTTATATAGACAGGTGTGTGCCTTTCCAAATCAAGTCCTATCAGTTTAATTAAACACAGCTGGACTCCAATGAAGGAGTAGAACCATCTCAAGGAGTATCACAAGGAAATGGACAGCATGTGACTTAAATATGAGTGTCTGAGCAAAGGGTCTGAATACCCTTTGATCTGACACTCATATTTAGAATTTACAAAATGGCTGCAATGAAACAAAGAGTGAAAAATGTAAAGGGGTCTGAATACTTTCCGTACCCACTGTGTATATAATATAAATACACAGTGTGGTGGTGGTGGTGGTGGTGGGGGGGGGGGAGCGGCAGCGGCGGAGGAGCGAGGCACAGGAGGCAGCAGCCACCTGCTGCAGCCTACACTGTGCCCGCTACTAAAGAAAATTAATATTCACATCTCCCCACGCTCCTTTTCCTTTTACCCTTCATCTCTCTTCCTGGTATGTATTTATCATCCATGGGATGAGGGGGGGCCGTACATACCAGGAACAGGGATGAGGGGCGGGGGCCATACGTACCAGGATGGGGATGAGAGACACATATACTAGGAAGGAGGGGCCATGTATACCAGGATGGGGGATATTAACAGAGTTAGGGGACATTGTTATAGGAGTAATGTCAGCGGCAGACCCCACTCCCCCTTAACAGTGCATCATGACCACATTTTTTGCTTTAAATTATTTTTTTCTATTTTCCTCCTTTAAAACATAGGTGCGTCTCATAGTCCGAAAAATACGTTATTTCACTCTTGCCACCTGATAATTTTATTTTTCTGTTACATCCAGGATGCTAAGTACTGAACATGCACATTGTACCATGAGGATAAGGTTTAAAAAGATATTAATCTTCCTGAAAAGAGGTCGGATACTGGTAGGGCAGTAGAGGGATTCTCAGAATTGCATAGAGCTGTGCAGTTATGTCCTGCTACTTGTGACTGGCTTTCATCTGAGAGTTTATAAATTGCAAACAAATCCAGGGATAATCTAAGATGAAAAAACTGAGAATAAGCTGCGATAAATGTAATATATAAATATCAGTCCATACAATGTACAGGTGCATCTCAAAAAATTAGAATATCATTAATTTATTTCAGTTCTTAAATACAAAAAGTGAAACTCCTATATTATATAGAGTCATTACAAACAGAGTGATCTATTTCAAGTGTTTATTACTGTTAATGTTGATGATTATGGCTTACAGCCAATGAAAACACAAGTCATTATGTCAGTAAATTAGAATACTTTATAACTCCACCTTGAAAAATGTTTTTAAAATGCGAAATATTGGCCTACTGAAATGTATGTTCAGTAAATGCACTCAATACTTGGTCGGGGCTCCTTTTGCATCAATTACTGCATCAATGCGGCATGACATGGAGGCGATCAGCCTGTGGCACTGCTGAGGTGTTATGGAAGCCCAGGTTGCTTTGATAGCAGCCTTCAGCTCATCTGCATTGTTGGGTCTGGTGTCTCTCATCTTCCTCTTGACAATACCCCATAGAGAATCTATGGGGTTAAGGTCAGGCGAGTTTGCTGGCCAATCAAGCACAGTGATACTGTTTTTAAACCAGGTATTGGTACTTTTGGCAGTGTGGACAGGTGCCAAGTCCTGCTGGAGAATGACATTTCCATCTCCAAAAAGCTTGTCGGCAGAAGGAAGCATGAAGTGCACTAAAATTTCCTGGTAGACAGCTGCGCTGACTTTGGTGTTGATAAAACACAGTGGACCTACACCAGCAGATGACATGGCTCCTCAAACCATCACTGATTGTGGAAACTTCACACTAGACCTCAAGCAGCTTGGATTGTGTCCTCTCCACTCTTCCTCCAGACTCTGGGACCTTGATTTCCAAATGAAAATTGGAACTCTGGGACCTTGGATTGTGTCAATGACTGACTGCCTTCTGGACATCTGTCAAGTCAGCAGTCTTCCCCCCCATGATTGTGGAGATTACTGAAACAGACTAAGGGGCCCTTTTAAACGCTTAGGAAGCCTTTGCAGGTGTTTTTTTTGTTAATTATTCTGATTCACTGAGTTAATGACTTTTGTGTTTTCTTTTGTTGTAATCCATAATCATTAACAGAAATAAACACTTGAAATAGATTTGTATTGAAGAACTGAAATTTTTTTTTGATGCTATTCTAATTTAGTGAGATGCACCCGTACATGTGAATGGACCATGTGTTTTACCATTAGTCCTGGTAATGTCAATGCTTTTATTCAATTAATTTTTGGAGGCCCATACCTAGAAAGTGTAACTTCTGACCAGGCCCATAGTTCTAGTTATGAAATGTCACGTGTCTGCATCTCACTGCTTTGTGTCCTGTATGTATGTGGACATCCTCTGAAAGTCTTGTAGCTCTGTGAAAATAATTGGTCACAGTCGTACAGGTAGTAGGAATCCTTCCGTGTGAATACTAGCTTGCTCTGGGCATTTTGCCAACATTTATGGTTATCTAGTTGTGGTGCTAGTGGAAAAGGAAGCTAATATTCTTGGCAAACACCAGCTTCCAAATCATGGTGGATCAGGATTCCTGGATCTAGTGCCTCCGTTCCTGATTCTCTTTACGAAGGTTCAGCAGTTATAACTTCAGAACTGTGTACTGAACCCATAAAGCAACACATGGGCTTCAAACAGCTACATATTACGGAGCGGTAAGCACTCTGTGCTGCTATATGATGACATGTACAGTGCCCATTTTAGGGCATGATCAGATATCAAAGTCAAACATCAGAAAGATGTCCGTTTGAGGCTAAATACCCTGTATGACAAGTGACTTTGACATCTGATGATGATGATGATCATGAAAAAATTCACTGTTTCTGATGGGACTTGAACCCAAAACTCTATGTCAAGAAGCCAGTTCACTTACCATTGAGCTATAAACTCAGTTGAAGAAATATAGGCGTTCTGTTTGGTTATGTGATGTTCAGTGCAAACCTGTCTGAAACTCCTTGGGACTTTCACAAATACCTCCTCCAAGCCAAATTCAAATTATGCGAGTCTGATATGTGACTTTCTTCAAACATCCGAATCGGTGACTTTAGTTACCCTATTTTCATGGTTGATCCCATAAGACAAGAAAAGCTATCAGTCACTATCACTTGACTATGGCTAAATGGTAAATCCCAGAAGCAGAAGATTTTTTTTTTTTGTAAATTATGCTGTAAAAGTCACTTATCAAAGTCAGATGTCAAACATATGTGACTTTTACAGCATAATTTACATTAAAAAAAGTCTTCTGCTCCTGGGATTTGAACCTGAAACTTTACCATTCAGCCAAAGTCAAGTGATAGTGACTGGTAGCGTTTCTTGTATTATGGGATCAACCATGAAAGTACTCAGGGTGACTAAAAGTCATTGTGATTCTGATGTTTGAAGAAAGTCACATATTAGACTCTCATCTCAAAGTCACACATCATTTGAATTTGGCTTGGAGGAGGTATTTGTGAAAGTCCCAAGGCGTTTCAGACAGGTTTGCACTGAACATCACATAATCAAATAGAATGCCTAGATTTCTTCAACGGCGTTTATATCTCAATGGTAAGTGAACTGGCTTCTTGACATAGAGTTTTGGGTTCAAGTCACATCAGCAAACAGTGAAATATATATATTATAATATATTTTTGTCAGACAGGGTATTTAGCCTCAAACTGACATGATTCTGATGTTTGACTTCGATATCTGATCATGTCCTAAAATGGACACTGTACATATGAATCCATCGGGGGAAAAAAACACTATATGACACATTATCGAATTGTAAGCATTCATTAGTACACTCTCTCCTCAGACTTCCACCGGTATACCTCGAAACTGTGAGAGAACCGTAATACGGTGGCATGTGTGCACTCCACTCTTTCTCTAAAGGAAGAGATTTACCATGGTGCTCCGTTCAGTCCTGATCACAGATGGGATGAAAAGGGGATCAGGATCCCTGTTCTAGTGATCAGAGCAGGTTCCAGGAATCCCCTATCTTGTGAGTAGCTGATGTATGGGCTCGTTAAATGGAGTTTTCCACAAACACAAGATACTAACTTAAGGGTATGTGCCCACGATGCAGAATTGAAGCAGAAAATTTCTGCAGTGCTTCTGCATGTTCTTGGCAGTAAAAAAAACGCTTGCGGATTTTACACGCGTTTTTACATGCGGTTTTCAAATGCATTGGGACCTCAAATCTGCATGCAGAAACGCACAAATAGTGGACATGTTGCGGATTTTTCCGCAAGGAAAATCCGCTGCGGAAAATTCTGCAGCATGGGCACAGAACATGCAGATTTTCATTGGGGATCATGGGGCACTGATTACCAAGCGTTTTGCAAGCGTTTACGCTGCGGAAATTCCGCAGCAAAAATGCTTGAAAAACGCATAGTGGGCACACAGCCTAAAAGCCAAGAAGTCTGGTATTTAGCATAGGTCCATTCTCTAGTCTCCTGCTCTATTATATTGTTAGCAGATCACTTTGTGCTGTATGCAAAATGTTAGAACCCCTGAGTCTGATTATCACAAAAAATATCAGATCTACGCCATTAATCCACTCTCTGCACATATAAAGTGAATCCAGGTTGCACCCTTCTTTCAGAGTTAAGGCAATAGGTGTTGGTAATACTTTCACCCTAGACAGAATTTTCGCTGTCTGACTAATCTATTTTGCTCAAGCACATATGCTGAATTTACACTTGATTCTTAGCAGCCTATTCCTAGGGGACAGCCCAGTATAAAAATACATTTTACCAAGGGAACTTCTGACATATGCTGTATTTGAAGGCCTGTATTATTGTAGGTCCAGCAATGCTTGTGAAGGTAATTGTTAGTTCCTAGTAATACATATAACATGGTATAGACACATTTATATTTATTTAATAAAATTATATTAGATATAGTTAAAATAGAATTGTTAATATTTTATTTTTAGCAAGTTATTAAAATTCAAAGTGAATGAACAAAGTAGAAGTCTTAAATGTTATTTTTGTTTTCTTTATTTATTGTACTCACTTATTTAGCGCCATTAATTCCACAGCGCTTCACAGACATTATCGGCACTGTCCCCATTGGGGCTCACAATCTAACTTCCCTATCAGTATGTCTTTGGAGTGTGGGAGGAAACTGGAGAACCCAGAGCAAACCCATGCAAACACTGGGAGAACATACAAACTCCTTGCAGATGTTGTCCTTGGTGGGATTGGAACCCAGGACCTCAGCTTGGTGTGATCATCCCTTGCTGTCAAAAATGCATCAATTGTTCTATCTACTCTTGTACACTCTTTTTGGAGGAACTCAGCAGGGAGGTTGTTCCAAACATCTTGGAGACACTTCTCAGCATGAAATACAATCAAAGAGGTGTCTAGCTCCAAATTTACTCTATGGCTGGACAGAGACCCCAAACATCTAGCCAATGTCATTAAGACCTATCTTTAGCATAAAGGAGAACCAGAAGTCCTGGAGGTGTCAACTTCATTGAGTCTGTCTGGGATTACATGAAGAGACAGAGGGATTTGCACAAGCCTAAATCCACAGCAGATCTGTCTTTGGTTCTCCAAGATGTTTGGAACAACCTCCCAGCTGAGTCCCTTCAAAAACTGTGTGCAAGTGTACCTAGAAGAATTGATGCTGTATTGAAAGTAAAAGTTGGTCACACCAAATATTGATTTTAAGATATATATTTTTTTTTTTTTTGCTTCACTTACTTTGCATTTTGTTTATTGATAAAAAATAGAAGACTTAATTTATTTTTAAGGCATTACTAGTTTGCAGCATTCATTTCCACACCTGCTTAAAAGTTTTGCACAGTACTATGTGTGTATGTATTACAGATAATGTTGCAATAGTTTCTTTATTTTGATCTTCTAGATTTATTACAAGACATGAAAGAAACTCCTCTATAGTCAACTAGTTAAAGGATACAACTGTACAAAATGGGGAATAGACTACCTTCTTCCGGTGCTGTGGTCCGATTTTGCCAGAAGCTGAACAGGGTGAAGACTTTGGAGGATGACCTGATGGAGACCTCATTTAAAAGATGCCTTTCAACCCTAGACCTCACCCTTTTGGGTGTGGGAGCAATGGTGGGTTCTGGTCTGTATGTACTGACTGGCACAGTGGCCAAGGAGATTGCAGGTCCAGCTGTTGTCATCTCATTCCTTATCGCCGGTATTGCCTCTCTTCTTGCAGCTCTCTGCTATGCTGAGTTTGGTGCAAGGGTGCCAAAGACTGGATCTGCATATATGTTTACTTATGTCTCAGTTGGTGAGCTGTGGGCCTTCCTGATTGGCTGGAATGTCATCCTGGAATATATGATTGGTGGTGCAGCAGTTGCACGAGCGTGGAGTGGATACTTGGACTCTATGTTCGATCACAAAATCAAAAATTATACTGAAAGCCATATTGGAACTTGGAATGTCCAGTTTTTGGCTCACTACCCCGATTTCTTAGCTGCCGGAATATTGCTGTTTGCTACAGCATTTATTTCTTTTGGTGTAAGAGTATCTTCATGGCTGAACCATATCTTTGCTGCAATCAGCATGGGAATAATAATTTTTATTCTTGTATTTGGGTTTATCCTTGCAAACCCAAAAAACTGGTCTGCTGAACATGGTGGTTTTGCTCCCTTTGGCATCTCCGGCATCATGTCTGGTACTGCCACATGTTTTTATGCCTTTGTAGGCTTTGATGTGATCGCAGCCTCAAGTGAAGAAGCAAAGAATCCTCAAAAAGCCGTGCCCATAGCAACAGCGGTGTCATTAGGTGTAGCCACAGTGGCCTATATCCTCGTGTCTGTTGTATTAACTCTAATGGTGCCTTGGAATACTTTGATGCCCGACTCTGCTCTTTCTGATGCATTTTTCAGGCGAGGTTATTCATGGGCAGGATTTCTTGTAGCTGCTGGCTCCATTTGCGGTGAGTGAAATTTGTATTTATTTTCGTCACTTTGCTTTCTGACCTAACTGCGTGTTCCTCATTACATTCTTTAGCTTTTATATGATCTAAATTGTATTACCTGATACTAAAGAAGATCTCTGTTGTGCCACTTTGGGCCAGTTTTAGTAGATATGCAATGGTTGTAATAACATAGCACCCTATGACTTTAAAAGTCTGGAGTTACATTTGTAATTTCTGAGCTAAACACAGAAGTGAATTCAAAAGAATAAAAGAAAGACTGATACTTTTGTATCCAGTCATGTGATTGGCTCAAATTGTCACAAAAAAAATGCATGCATGATTCATACATTATCTTTATTTTAAAAGGGGTATTCTCAAGTATGGAGGTGTTAGATATCTCTCGCGGTCCAATTAAGAATGAATGGAACAGCAGTGCGCATGATTGACCATTGCTCCATTCATAGCCGGTTCTTGGGGATCACTGGGAGGGCCCAGTGGTCAGACCCCCAGCGATCAGGAAGTTTTCCACTATATCATAGTGCATAACTTCCAAACTTCAGAATACTACTTTCAACATGATCTTGTAATGTAAAGACATGGCTGTAATGGCACTGTAATACAGATTAAACTGATACCTCTGATCGAGAAATCCGCTTTGTTGTTCTTCTTTACCTCCGAGGGTGGTTTGCACGTTAATGACCAGGCCAATTCTTACAATTCTGACCACTGTCACTTTATGAGGTAATTATTCTGGAACGCTTCAGCGGATCCCCCTGATTCTGAGAGTGTTTTTTTTGTGACGTATTGTACTTCATGATGGTGGTAAAACTTCTTCGATATGACTTGCTTTTATTTGTGAAAGAATCAGAAATTTGGCAAGAACTTCAGTTTTGTAAATTTGAATTTTTATGCCTTTAAACCTGAGGGATATGTCACACAGAATGGTTAATAAATAACATTTCCCACATGTCTACTTTACATTAGCACAATTTTGGAACCCAAATTTTTTTTTTTTTGTTAGGAAGTTATAAGGGTTAACAGTTGACCAGCGATTTGTCATTTTTACAAAAAAATTTACAAAACCATTTTTTTTTTTTAGGGACCACATTACATTTTAAGTCACTTTGAAGGAGTCTATATGACAGAAAATACCCAAAAGAGACACCATTCTAAAAACTGCACCTGTCAAGGTGCTCAAAGCATTCAAGAAGTTTACTAACCCTTCAGGTGCTTCACAGCAATTAATAGAATGTGAATGGAAATGGGGTCTAAATTTTTACTTTAGACCCCATTTTTTTATTTTCACATAGGTAACAGGAGAAATTGGATCCCAAAAGTTGTTGTGCACTGATATCCCATATGTGTGGGAAAGCCGTTGTTTGGGCGCATGGCAGGGCTCGAAGGGAAGGAGCACCGTTTGACTTTTTCAACACAAAACTCGCTGGAATTGAGCGCGGATGCCATGTCTCATTTGGAGAGCCCCTGGTGTGCCTAAACAGTGGAACTGATCTACTGAATCCTGATGTGTGAATTTTATTATGTAGTGTCGGAAGTCAGAAATGAATTTAGTAGTCCATTGATGTGTGGTACCTTCTGAAGCATTCTTTCATGCACAGGGCAGGTGTCACATTGATAAGTGGTGTCCTTGCGTATCCCCCTTCGGTAACAGTCAGCACTTTTTTCTCCAATCCCCTCCACGACAGCACACCCGGGAGGTAGCCTCCCCATCCTAATTAGGGACAGGAAAACAAGAGGTTAAATAGCCCCTCCCCGCTACCATCCCCAGTGTTTTCCTGTCCCTTTTGGGATGAAGAGGTTACCTAGGGTGCCTGCGGCCAGCGAGCAGGGCCCTATTAAATTTACCTGTACCGGGCTGCAGGGAGCGATTGCCTCTGGCCTTCCTTCCCTGGATGCTCCCGTTTCACTTGGAGCAGGACCCCCTCACTCGCCTGCGCCTACGGGTAAAGCTGAGTGGGGTTTGGGGGCTGGGGGCCTCCTGTAGCTCCCCAGCCAGAGTCTCCTCTGTCCTCCATGGCAGCGTGTTTCGGCGCGCATGCAGGATGCGCCAGAACTTAGGTATTCGGCCTACGGGATGTCACTTCTGGTTGCGTTCCACCGTGGAACGCATGGGGCCGCGGTGGAAAATTCAAACTAGAAAGCCACGGTTTTGCCCAGGAATGGAGGATCTTTCACTGGATAGGTGGAAATTTGGCGCTGGATCTCGGTCTCCTCTATAAAAGACCCAGATAAGAAGACACCATTAAGGTAGGACAGAATATTCTGCTGCTTTAGAGAGTGTTGTTTCAAAGCCTGCGTCTGCAGAGCCCAGCTCTAACTGGTCCCCAATAAGTACTAGGTCCAAGGTTGTTCCCCACTCTCTTTTGAGCAGGATCCCAAAATGTATTTTAAATATCCCCTTTCTTAATTTTAGGGAGACAAGGATCCTGCACTGAGAGTGGGAGAAAATACTACAGTTCGCAAATGTGCCATTTTTAGGAAAAAGCTTGCTTCAGGGCATAAGAAACCCCTATGCCAGAAATGCACTAACAGCATTGTGAAGGAAGAACAGCCTTCTCTTATGGAAGAAGTCAGGGGAATGGTTCGGCAGGAAATACAATCCTCCCTAGCCTCATTCTAGCAAGCCAGAGCTGAGGGTCCATCTCCACCAAAAGGGAGAAAGTATACGGTTAGGGATACCTCTGATTCAGAAGAATTGGGATCTATGGAGGAACTTGAAGAAGGGGTCCTAAGTGAAGATTGACAAGGATAGAAAATATTACTTTTCTGCTGAGCATATGGAAGAATTGTTGTCTCAGGTGAGAGACACTATGCAGATGGAAGAGGAGAAGAAAACCCGTACAGTTCAGGACGAGATGTTTGGGGGTCTGAAATCCAAGAAGAAGTTAGTGTTCCCGGTGCATGACAACATTCGGAGTCTAATTTTGGATGAATGGGAGTCACCTGAAAAAGGGCTTAGTGTTGCAGGAGAAATGAAGGATAGATTCCCTCTGGATGAAAATACGGCTAAACTATGGATGGAAGTTCCGAAAGTAGATGTGCAAGTGGCAAGGGTAGTGAAGAAAACAACCCTTCCCTTTGAAGACCCGTCCCAGCTCAAGGATCCTATGGATAGGAAGATTGACAGTCTGCTAAGAAAGACATGGGAAACATCGGCAGCTTCACTAAAGACTAATATCTAATATTGCTTCAACTTGTGTAGCTCGTTCCATGTTTCTCTGGCTCCAACAGCTAGAGGAACATCTCTGGAAAGGTACTCCTCGGGAGAACCTCCTGGCATCTCTTCCTTTGCTGCAAAAGGCCACTGGGTTCCAAGCTGATGCCTCAGCGGAGTCTGGCAAGATCGGCGGCTTTATCTAATTCTACAAGAGCTCTATGGTTGAAGATGTGTAGTGGGGATAACGCATCAAAATCTAAGCTTTGTTCCGTCCCATTTAAAGAAGAGTATATGTTTGGAGCAGTCTTGGACGAGTTGTTGGAGAAAGCATCCGACAAGAAGAAGTCTCTGCCAGAGCCAAAGAATCCAAGAAACTTCAGAAAGAGACCATTTCTTCCCCCTCAGCAGCAACAGCAGCAAGCATTTCAGTACAGAGGCAAGGGTAAAACCGGTCGCTGGAGTTACCTAAAAGGGGGAAGAGTAAGAAATATCTTTCACGGTTCTAGGCAAGACAGAGAATGACGCCAAGAAGGTAGGAGGCAGGATTGCAAGCTTCATTCCCCAATGGCAGCTAATATCTTCAGACGGAAGATCCTGGACATGGTGGCGGTAGGAGCCGAAATGGACTTTGCTACCTACCCTTCAAGAAGGGTAAAAGTAACGTCTTTACCATCGACAAGATTACACAAGTTCTCAATGACAGGTCTTCAGAATCTTCGAAACTCGGGAGTTATTACACCAGTGCCTCGCATGGAACAAGGAGAAGGTCATTATTCTCAGGTGTTTCTGTTAAAGGTTTCAGGTTCTTACAGGATACTTCCCTTGTTATCAGTCAAGACAGACACAAGCAAAAGGAGATGGGGAGCAGTAGTCTCCCACGTTGCCTTTCAAGGAGTCTGGTCACAAGAAATAGCAGAGCAATCCTCGAACCTAAGAGAACTGAAAGTGGTGGAGGAAACCCTATGGGCAGCCAATTCTCTGCTTCAGGGGTCACATGTCAGAGTCTACTCAAACAATATGACAACTGTAGCCCACTTGAGACATCAGGGAAGTACAAGAAACAGGAGATTGCAAAGGATCTTCCACTGGGCAGAGCATCATCTACTATCCTTGTCGGCTCTGCACCGGAGGGGCTCCGACAACTATCAGGCAGACTTGTTGAGCAGGAAAGACATTCATCCAGGGGAGTGGCGTCTGAACTCTAAGATATTTCAGATGATTGTTCAAAAGTGGGGATACCCAGATGTGGATCTGTTTGCGAACCAGAGAAACGCAAAAGGAAGAGCTTTTTTTCTCCTTGGACCCCCGAGGATTCAGCAACAGGGATAGATGCATTCACTCACCCTTGGGAAGTCAGGCTCACTTATGCCTTTCCCCCGATTCCGTTTAATACCAAGGACCTTACAAAAAATAAGGTCGGAAGGGGTCAAGACTATCCTAATGGCTCCAATGTGGCCAAAAAGCATGGTACGGAATATTGAGTAGTCTAAAAATGGAGGATCTGTTGATGCTTCATCAAATCCACGATCTGCTGCATCAGGGCCCAATCTACCATCCAGCCCCTCAAAATTTGTCTCTAGCGGCTTGGCTTCTGAGACCGCCCTCTTAAAAGCCAGAGGCTTCTCAGTACAGGTGATCCATACACTGCAGAAAACAGGTCACGAATTCCATCTATGAAAAAATTTGGAAAGCTTTCAAACTGTGGTATGAATCTTGTCCATTAGATCCCTTTCGGCCTGACATGGCAAGAATCTTGATTTCCTACAGAACGGTCTGTCTAAAGCAGTGGTTCTTAACCGGGGTTCGGTGAGTCGGTCTCAGGGGTTCGGCGGAGCCTCCGCCATGGAGGTCAAGACACACCCGACTCATTAAGTAAATTCGTGATGACACGCCCCGCTTGGCCATCACTTGCTGCAGATGATCACGTTACATTTATTGGTCAATCAGTGCTGCGGGGAATTTAGTGTGCTCAGTAGTTACTGTGTGACTGTCGTAGTCGTACGTTGTGTGGTTTCTTTCTTAATATTTTAATCCATACTAACCTATGTCGAGCAAAAAAAGAAAGTGGTCGGACGAATATGTACAACATGGATTCACATGTATCACGGAACGTGATGGGAGTCAGCGTCCTATCTGCATGATTTGCAATGCCAAGTTGAGCAACTCTAGTCTCGCACCGGCAAAACTGAAGGAACACTTCTTGAAGCTCCATGGAGATGGGGAATACAAGAACACAACGCTTGCTGAATTCAAGGTGAAAAGAGCCAGATTCGATGAAAGGGCCACTCTGTACCCGTAAACAAACCGATCCTCACCGCATCGTACGAAGTTGCTTACCTGATCGCAAAGCAGGGCAAGCTGCACACCATCGGTGAAACACTCATTAAAACCAGCAGCGTTAAAGATGGCGAATCTGATACTCGGAACAGCGGCCGAAGGTAAATTATCCCAAATTCCTCTTTCAAATGACACCATCAGTGACAGAATAGAGTGCATGAGTAAAGACCTCTTGGCTCAAGTAGTCGCAGATCTAATTTCAAGTCCGGCAAAATTCATCCTTCAACTCGACGAGAACACACACGTTTCTAATCTAAGCCAGCTTGCTGTTTTCGTGTGCTATGTGAAAGACCACATGATAAAAGAAGAGTTTTTATTTTGTAAGCCTCTTACAACAACAACTAAGGCAGCCGATGTGAAGAAGCTTGTGGATGACTTCCTCAGAGACAACAATCTTTCATGGGATATGGTTTCTGCAGTTTGTACGGACGGAGCTCCAGTCATGCTGGGAAGAAAGTCTGGTTTTGGTGCGGTAGTAAAAGCCGATGCACCACACATCATTGTTACGCATTGTATTCTGCACAGGCATGCGTTGGCAACAAAAACCTTGCCTCCAAAAATGGCAGAAGTATTAAAAACTGTAGTGGAATGTGTGAACTATATGCGAAATAGTGCTCTGAGGCACCGCATCTTCAGTGAGCTGTGTAAAGAAATAGGCTCTGAATTCGAGGTACTCCTGTACCATTCTAATGTTCGGTGGTTATCCTGGGGACAGGTGCTGAATCGTGTTTTTGCCATGCGTGTGGAATTAGCCCTGTTTTTGCAAGAGTACCAACATTGTCATGCAGATTGCTTCAAAAATCCTAATCTCATATTAGCGTACATGGCTGATATATTTGCAGCTCTAAATCATCTCAATCCGCAGATGGAGGATGGTGGAGTCAACATCATGGAAGCAGAAGAAAACCTGAAGGCTTTTAAAAGAAAAAAAAAAACTACCATTATGGAAACGACGAACAGAGAACAATAACTTCGCTAACTTTCCCCTTCTGGACGACTGTGTAAGTAAGATCGAAGATGTGTCTGGAATCGGAGACATTTCTGTATCCATGGAACTGAAGCAAACCATTGCCACGCACTTAGATGAGCTTGCAAAGTATCTCGACGGATATTTCCTTACAAGAGTCATATCCAACATGGGTGAGACAGCCGTTCTTGTTTGCTGTTGAGACAGCAGATGTCAATTATGAATACCTCGATGAAATCATTGAAATTCAGCAGAGCCAGGTTCAACAGCAACTCTTCAGAACAACAACACTCTCAACGTTTTGGTGTCGACAGTTGGAAAAGTACCCAATTATTGCTAAGAAAGCCCTGGAATTTTTTATACCATTTGTTACAACATATCTCTGCGAACAATCCTTTTCGAGGATGCTGGACATAAAAGCAAAGAAAAGGAACAGACTTTGCTGTGAAAATGACATGAGAGTAGCACTTGCCAAGGTGAAGCCACGCATATCTGAACTGGTCTCTCAAAAACAGCAGAAGTCACACTGATTTGCAGGTATGTAATTTGTTGTGAGCTCATGCACGGTGTTGGTTTTGTTCTTTGATCAAGGTGATGTTCGTGCATGGTTCATTTTGTGTACCAGTAAAAAAACATATACCTATGTCTTTAATTTGGAAAAAAATCATATTTGATTTATCACTAAAGAAGGGTTCGGTGAATGTGCATTTGAAACTGCTGGGTTCGGTACCTCAAACAAGGTTAAGAACCACTGGTCTAAAGGATTGAGACCAAGCACACTGAAGGTCCAAGTCTCGGCTTTAAGCTCTTATTTTGATACTGATTTGGCCCAGAACAGATGGATTAAGAGGTTCATGATAGCTGCTTCTCGGATAAATCCTACAAGAGCTAAAATAGTTCCACCTTGGGATCTCAACATAGTTCTTAGAGGCCTAACTATGCATCCTTTCGAACCAATAACTGAGGCACATATAGACAAATTGTCTTGGAAAGCGGCATTACTTATAGCTCTGACTACAGCCAGGAGAGTGGGTGAAATCCAAGCCCTGTCTATCAGAGAACCTTATTGTCGTATTTTGCAGGACCGGATCATCCTCCAGTTGGAACCTTCTTTTCTTCCTAAGGTGTCGCCTGATTTTCATATGTCTCAGCCCATAATTCTTCCGTCATTCTGTCAAAATCCATCAAATGGCAAGGAAGAAGAAGAATTGCACGCTTTAGACGTAAGAAGGACTATAATCCGCTACTTGAGTGAGACTGAAACTTGGAGGAAGGATCAGAACTTATTTGTTCAATATGGTGGCCCCAATAAAGGGAAGAAAATTGCAAAACATCCGCTAGCAAATTGGATTAAGAAAGCAATTTGTGAAACATACATAGTTCAAGATTTCCCTCCTCCGAAATCCTTGAAAGCTCATTCTATAGAGCTATGTCGGTCTCTTGGGCTGAAAAGGCTAGTGCATCATCGAGCAGATTTGCAGGGCAGCTACGTGGTCGTCTATCCATACCATTGCTAAACATTATAGACTAGATGTAATATCAAATAGAGATTTAGCATTTGGAAGGAAAGTTCTTCAGGCTGTTGTTCCTCCCTAAGATTCATTCTTTGGTATTACTCCAGGTGTGTTGTCGTGGAGGGGATTGGAGAAAATGGAATTAGACTTACTGGTAATTCGGTTTCTAAGACCCTCCACGACAGCACGGGTAATTCCTGCCCTTTGCTTATTAATGGAAAAATCCTTAGTGTTAATAAAATATTTAGAGCATTCATTCTGTGTGGTCCTTTGAAAACACTGGGGATGGTAGCGGGGAGGGGCTATTTAACCTCTTGTTTTCCTGTCCCTAATTAAGATGGGGAGGCTACCTCCCAGGTGTGCTGTCGTGGAAGGTCTTAGAAACCGCATTACCGGTAAGTCTAATTCTATTTTTTTGTGACTTGCCTTTTTTTCCGCTTTGAGGGACCTCTCCTGGGAAATGCTGGCCTGGTACGATTCGAGGTCCTTCAGTTCCAGAAGTACTCTGGCACTCTCCTCCACCACTGCCAAATATCTGGGTCTTGATCACTACCTCCTAGAACTGAAGGTACGATGTAGAAGCCTGGCCTGCACATTGTTATAGAAGGAAAGCATTGTGCATTGCCAACTGTACGATGTGCACAGCCAGCTTCTTGTACCACATCTTGGCCTTTCTCAAAGCACTATACGGATGGAGGACTTGATCAGAGAGATCAACTCCCTTCATGTACTTGTTGTACCCCACTACAGTCTGGTTTGACAACCTGTGTAGAGGAACCTCATACAGTGCTTGGGTTGCTGCCATCACCATGTATGGTGGTCAAGAGAAGGACATCCTTCTTGTACTTGACCACCAGCAGGTTGTCGCTACAATGGGCTCTGTTCTGACCCCTTCTGAGCATATGCTCAATTAGCGTCTTCTGGAGGCCTCTCTGATTTTTGCGGACAGTGCTGCAGACTGCGGTACCTTGCGCAGAGAGGGATGTCAGCAGTTGGATGCTGGTATAAAAGTTATCGACGTAGAGGTGATAACCTTTATCCAGCAGTGGGCGCACCAAATCACACATTTTCCCACTCACTCCCAGGACAGGGGGGCATTCAGGGGGTTCAATCCAGGAGTCCTTCCTTTCATAAACTCTAAACTTGTTAGTGTACCCTGAGGTACTCTCTCACAGTTTATACAGCTTGATTCCGTACCTGGCCCTCTTACTGGGCAGGTACTGCCGGAATCCAAGCCTCCTCTTTAAAATGAATTAGGGACTCCTCCACGCAGATGTCCCTTTGGGGCACGTACACTTCAGCAAACTTGTTGTTGAAGTGCTCAATGACTGGCCAAACTTTAAAAGGACTATGAAAGTTGGGGTCATCTCATGCAGGACATCGCATTATCGTTGTAATGCAAGAACTTGTGGATGGCCTCAAGTCATGACCATTCGGAACACTGGAGTGTTATACAAAACGTCAACACTCCAGTATTGCCAAGCTTCTGGCTTCTTCAGGATCCCCATGTGAAGGACCAGGTCCCAAAACTTCATAATTTCTACTGCGTCTACAGGAGACCAGTAACAAAATGATGAAGAGCGGTTTTCTGCCAAAAATTGTTGAGCGTACAAATTAGTTTGGCCCACCATGAGGCTTACAAAATCCTCAGAGAGAGACTTATTACGCCCTATGTCAGAAAGGGGTTAATCACCATTTGAAGTTTTCTGCTAATTTCGATGCTGTGACTCACCGGCCCCTCTGTTGCCTCCAGTCTGTGAATGACAGGTCACTGCTGATCTCACACAGAAGAGGCAGGTCATTCAAAGACCAGAGGCAGGGGGAGGGGCCGGTGAAATCACAGACAGGGAAGAGACCCAGTGTACAGTCCGGCCCCTGTGCACCGAAATTAAATGAGCAGAAACCAAAGGTATCAATGTAATCAGTATTACAGCCATGTCTTTACTTTATATTACAAAATCGTGCAGACAGCTTCTCTTTGGATGTTTGTGGGATTACACAATTAAACAATATATTCCAGCATTTAACCATCAAGGCTGACAAAAATTCATCATCTTTATTTTGAAAGTCAAAATCATGATTTTGTGTCAGTTTTGATGGTTAAATGCTGAAATATATTGTTTGGAAGTTTTGGATACTGTGAGGAGCTGGTGAACCCTGAAAAAAATCCCTATAGCATTTTATATGGTCTTTCTGTGTGCGGATTGGAGGAATCACACAATTTGTGATAAATGTATTAGTGGTGGCTGGTCATTTGGATCCCACAGTTAATGAGACTGGTGGCTGTTGCCCCTCATATATGATTGGCTATTGTAAAGTCTTTTTTATTCACTGATTATAGAAGTGATTGTTACACACACACACGCATTAAGGGACCAATTGATAGTTTGCATGGTGTTTTAAAGGGAATCTGTCACCCCCCCCCTGGGCGATATCCAACCTCTACTATGAGCATACAGGGTATAGAAAAGTAAATCTATACTTACCTGTATGGCCCATAGCAGAGGTCTGATTGCAGAGAAAAGCACTTTTAATCAATTTTTTTTTCCACAGGCTTGACGCCAAGCAATCCCCGCATCTCTGCTTATTATTCCCCTAAATCCCTGCATCTCTGTTTAATTATCATATCCCCCGTCTGCCTGTGCTCTGCGCCGCAGGGTTCTATTGCGCAGGTGCCGAGGAGTCACTGTCACTTTCTGGCGCCTGCGCAATAGCAACCTGCGGCGCAGAGCACAGGTAGACGGGGCCGGGATGAAGCTGAGCGCGCTCTATGTGAAGAGTGCTTTGCACGTGCCCGGAAGTCAGGAAGCACCGTGCACGTCACAGGGCCCTGTAACTTGCAGGGGAGGGGGGATATGATAATTAAACAGAGGGGCGGGGGGAATAATAAGCAGATAGGCTGAACGCCAAGCCTGTGGAAAAAAGAATTGATTAAAGTGCTTTTCTCTGCAATCAGACCTCTGCTATGGGCCATACAGGTAAGTATAGATTTACTTTTCTATACCCTGTATGCCCATAGAGGTCTGATATCGCTCAGGGGGGTGACAGCCTAAAGCGAATCTGTGCCCACGATGCAGAAATGTTCAGGATTTTTCCTGAGCGTTTCTGCATCTCCCTTGCAGAAAAAACGCATGTGTATTTTCCAGGTAGAAGCGTTTGTCAAGCGTTCTTCACATGCATTTCTGCATGCGTTCTGTCAAGCTCTTTTCCAAGCGATTTTTGAGCATCACTTGGAAAGTGCTTGACCACTTGGTCACACAATATAAATCCATGCAACTGGCAGCGGAAATTTCCGCAGCATGTGCACAGCACATGCGCATGCGCATTATCATTGAGAAACATGGCAGACAACTTAACAAGCGTTTTCGTGGCGGAAATGCAGCTGCGGAAACACATTAAATCCGCATCTTGGGCACGCAGCCTTAAAGTGTTTCTCTTTGTCTTGTAGTCTTTATTGATGATGTAGTAGTGTTAATTTTTGGTTTTACCCCCCCCCCCCCCCCCCCAAAAAAAAAAAAAAAAAAATCTTTTTTTGACTTTAACCTTTTTGCAAATGTTTAGTGCAAAAATTCAGGCATACATAAAATCACCAGAAGTGAACGGAGTACATTTGCACAAAATTTTTGCAATGTTTTAAAAATTTGCAATTGGTGAATCGACCAAAAACATTTGGAAACCAAAAAACCCAACCCACAATGATAATCGTTAAAAAGAAACACAGCAAAAAAATAACAGGCAAACATAGGCCACCCATAGAAGTGAATGCAGCGGTGTTCTTGTGTGTGCATTACCAATTCATTCACATAAGATATTGGGATCCCCGTTTTAACTTTTGGGATAAGTGGGGGTCCTATCAGATGAACCTTAACAGATTAAGTTCTAGATTTACCACCTATTCTTTAGATGGGAGATAAATGTTGCTCATAGGATACCGCCTGTAAATGTGTTTTTTCATGTCTAATTATATGGAAATTCCTTATGTGATAAAATATCAAACTCCCTGCTTCGGCTCTGCCTGTTCTGTTGTCCTATCCCAGTCTCTAATTACACTTCTGCAGAACCGGATTTAGTTTCTATTGAATGAATAATAATAATAATTAATTATTTATATATTTTTAAATTGGAGTCTATTGGAAATTGATCATAATGCAGTCATCGGTTTCCGGATCCATTTTTTTTTTTTTTTTTAGAGCTGCGCATGCCCAGAGCACAAGTGGTTTTCAGGGACGTCTCTAGTAAAAATCTGATACGTTTAAAAATGGATCAAAGACAAATGAAAATTGGATACCAAAAAATGTCCATTTTCTTAAATGGAGATATATTATTTGTGTGTGTGTGTGTGTGTGTGTGTATATATGTATGTGTGTGTGTATGTGTAATATATAAATATAAGGCTGAGCCATTCAAAAACTGAAATTTTGATTTCCATTTTTGCTCTGTTCGTATTTGTAATAATTCCAATATTTTAAAACCGAAGAAAACTGGCTGACCACTCCACATGTGAACGGAGCCTTGGTGTTTAGAAGTGGGAACATATGTATATTACATTGTGAAATAGAACTATATGTAGATTACGTCTTGATATTGTGACTCTGTAAATAATCTAGATTATATCTTCTATTGTAGCCATGAATACTGTGTTGCTCAGTAACCTCTTCTCCCTTCCAAGAATTGTATATGCAATGGCTGAAGACGGGTTATTTTTTCAATTTTTTGCTAAAGTAAACCCAACCACCAAAGTCCCCGTCATTGGAATTGTGGTATTTGGTATTCTGACGGCCATCCTAGCCCTTATCTTTGATCTGGAAGCCCTAGTCCAGTTTTTATCTATCGGCACACTGCTGGCATACACCTTTGTTGCAGCCAGTATCATAGTTTTAAGATTTCAACAGGAAAAGTCAGAACCTTCACATGAAGCTGAACAAGAGCCAAGTCCCCAGCACCATGTCCCGAGTGTCAGTGTAGAAAGGATTGCTGGAGAAGAAATGAAGGAATATGAGTCTTTCTCAGATAAGCTCCAGCTAGTGGAAACTCAGAAAAAAGCCAATGAGCGAAGAGAAACCGGACACTTGAAGGCCGCCTTTGAACCATATCTAAAGTTCCTGAGTGACTGTTACCCTGGAGAAGTGGTCACCATTTCAGTCGTGACGATGATGTTCTGTGCTATTTGCCTGTGCTCGGTCTTGGTGTTTGGAAGTAATGAGCTTCATCTACCCAAGTGGAGTTTTTACTTACTCCTTGTGATCTTTTTGATTGGGTTCTTAATCAGTTTATTTTTAATTTGGGTTCATGAGCAACAGAAGAAAACCACAACTTTCCAGGTGTGTAAATCCTTTATTTCCCTACTTGTAGATTCCCAAGATCTCTTCTCAATTTGTTATTTTCAACAATCCTAAAGACAGCTTCAGATTTTCCCCTCAGCTCAGTTTGCTTAATATTGGGTTATCTTAACTGATTTTATGCCTACTACTTCAACCTTGTCATGATTTCCGTGCACTAGTTGTAAATGTACACTCAATTTTGCCTCATATTGGTAGAAAAGAGATGATCGTTAGGTTTTCCTGTCAAAGAGAATTTTTATTAACTATAGTATTGTTTGTACCTATCTGGTGATTCCTTTTTAAAGGGATCCTCTAGAATTAGAAAGAAACTGCTTCATTATAGAAACAACTCTTGTCACTGGATTGTGTCTGGTATTGCAGCTCTGCTCTATTCACAACAATAGGGCTGAGCTGCACTGCCCATCGATAACTGTGTCCCTGTTTAAGGAAACAAGCTGATGGTTTATTTTCTAATCTTGGATTACTCCTTTAGGCTAGGTTCACATTTGTACATCTGCAGATATGCACGTCAAAGATTCTGTGTGTGTGTGTGTGTGTGTGTGTGTGTGTGCGTATATGTATATTTAGTCCTGCTCATCGTTATTGGCACCCATGAAGTTTAAGTACATAATGTATAATATCTCCTGAAAAAAAGGAATCCAGTGAAACAGTTTTTTCTGTAGGGCACTCGTGTTAAATGCAAATGATAAACAATAATTTTAAAACAAAAAACAATGGGAGGGAAAAGTAGAAAAACCTAAAGCTTACTGTAACACTGGTATTGGCACCCTTTACATTAATTTAGTATGGAAACACATTTTGACTCGCCTGTGGCAAATCGCAAGAGATTCACCTGTGATTCAATTGTTGGTGCCCATGTGACATGAATTGGCCAATGAATTATGACTTCAGTGTTTTAGAAAGCACATAGTTAGGCCCTGTTCCTCTCTTACTATGGAGAAGACAAAGGAGCTGACTGAGGACATCAGAACTGCTATTAACAAACACAAGACTTCCAAAGGGTATAAGGCCATCTCCAAAGACCTTAGTATCCAAGTTTCAACAGTGTGCAATGTTATTAAGAAGTTTGCCAAGCATGGAATCATCAAGCACCTCCCTGGACGTTGGGGAAAGAGGAAAATTGACAAGAGATGTCTTCGAAGGTTGGTGCAAATGGTGGAAAAAAACACCACGTCAAACATCCAAAGATCTGAAGGCCAACCTGGAACAGTCTGGGGTCATGGTTTCAACAAGTACCATACAACGCACACTAAATCAAGCAGAGCTTTATGGGCAAAGGCCAAATAAGAAACCATTGCTGAAGAAAAGACCTAAAGAGGAATGACTGATCTTTGCCAAAGAGTACCTTGACAAACCACGATTTTTCTGGGAAAATGTCCTGTGAACAGATGAAACAAAAATAGATCTTTTTGGCAATGCAAAACAATTTTTTGTTTACAGACCGCGCAATGAAGTTTATAAGGAAAAGAACACCTTGCCAACAGTTAAGCATGGTGGAGGATCCATAATTCTGTGGGGTTGCTTTGCTGCATCTGGTACTGGAGGCCTTGACCATATCCCAGGAATCCTGAAATCGGAGAATTATCAAGCCCTTTTAGAGGAAAATGTTCTACCCAGTGTAAGAAAACTTGGTTTGAGATCATGGGTCCTTCAGCAAGACAATGACCCAAAGCACACATCCAAAAGTACAGAGGAATGGTTGAAAGAAAAAATGGACTGTTAAAATGGCCAGCAATGAGTCCTGACCTCAATCCCATTGAAAATCTTTGGGGTGAGCTGAAATCTGCCATTGGGAAAGAACCCTGCAAACATTCAAGAGCTTGAACAAACTGTAAAGGCAGAGAGGGAGGAAATTGCAGCAGAGAAATAAAATAAGCTTATGGATGGCTACAAGAAACGTTTGGAGGCTGTCGGATATGCCAAAGGGTGTGCAACCAAGTATTAATTAGGGGTGCCTTTATTGCTGCACATGCTGTTTTATTTTGTTTTTTTTCTTTGAAATTGCAACAGAGAAGTTGAAAAACAATGCTTTTATTGTTGTATTACTTTGGACCACTAATGAAAAATCCTGAGGATATAACATTGGCACATTACCATTTATTTCTGAAGATATTGTACAGTCCTATGAAAAAAAAAAAATGAAGGGGTGCCAATAATGGTGAGCAGGTGCGTGCGTGTATATTATTTATTATTACAGTTGAAACCAGAAGTTTACATACACTATATAAAAAGACAAACGTGCATGTTTATCAATATCTGACATGAAATCATGAAAAACAATATATATATATATATATATATCTTTTTTTTTTTTTTTTTTTTTTTTTTACTACTTCAAAATCAAAAGTTTACATAAATTTCATTAGTATTTGGTACCGTTGCCCTTAAACTGAATGACTTGGGTCAAACGTTTCAGATATCCTTCCACAAGCTTCTCATAATAGTTGGTCGGAATTTGGGCCATTCCTCCTGACAAAACTGGTGTAACTGATCCAGGTTTGTAGGTCGCCATGCTCGCACCTGTCTTTTCAGCTTTGCCCATAAATTTTCAATAGGATTGAGATCAGGGCTTTGTGATGGCCACTCCAAAACATTGACTTTGTTATCCTTAAGCCACTTTGTTACCATTTTGGCAGTATGCTTCGGGCCATTGTCCCTTTGGAATACCCATTTCCGCCCAAGCTTTAACTTCCTTGCTGATGTCTTGAGATGTTGCTTCAGTATTGCCACATAATCTTCTTTTCTCATAATGCCATCTATTTTGTGAAGTGCACCATTCCCTCCTGCAGCAAAACCCCACAACATGCTGCTGCCACCCCCATGTTTCACAGTTGGGATGGTGTTCTTAGGCTTTCAAGCTTCTCCCTTTTTCCTCCAAACGTAATGATTGTCATTATGCCCAAAAAGTTCAATTTTAGTTTCATCAGACCACAGGACATGTCTCCAAAAATTAAGGTCTTTGTTCCTGTGTGCATTTGAAAACATTAATCTGGCTTTTTATGTTTATTTTGGAGTAATGGCTTCTACCTGGCAGAGTGGCCTTTTCAGCCCATGTTGATACAGTACTTGTTTCACTGTGGATATTGACACAATCTTACCAGCTTTCGCCATCATCTTCACAAGGTCTCTTGCTTTTGTCCTTAGGTTGATATGCTCATGTCGGACCAAAGCACATTCATCTCTGGGAGTCAGAACCTGTCTACTTCCTGAGCAGTATGATGGCTGGACATTCCCATTTTGTATGTACTTGCATATAATTGTTTGTACAGATGAACGAGGCACCTTCAGGTATCTTGACATTGTACCCAAGGATGAGCCAGACATGTGCAAGTCCACAATTCTCGTCCTTATATCTTGGCTGATTTATTTAGACTTTCCCATGATACTATAGAAAGAAGCAGTGTTTCAGGTGTAGATTAAAATACATCCACAGGTGTGTCTCTAACTCAGATGTTGCCAAAAAACCTATCAGAAGCTTCCAAACACATGACCTCATCATATCGGCAGTCCAAAATTGTTTAAAGGCATAGTAATCTTAGTGTGTGTAAACTTTTAACTTTGCAATAAGTAATAAAAATGCCTTAAAACATTCCCACTATCTCTCATTATTCTGGCATTTGGCAAATATTAAAAATTGTAGTAATCCTAATTGACCTAAAATGGGAAAGGTTTATTCTGATTTCATGTCAGATATTGAGAAAAACATGCATATGTGTCTCTTGCTGTAGTGTATGTAAACTTCTGGTTTCGTGTGGGTGTGGGTGTGTGCGCACAATTTTTATTTTTTTGACAGATCGGCTCACTTGGTTGCACAAAGAGGTAGACACAGGAACACTGTCTCTTTAAATCTTCTGTGGTTTATTAAGAGCACTGCATAAACCATGGCAATGTTAGGCCGGGAAGGCCATGTACGTTTTGCTAACAGGAAAAACAAAACATTAACTTATGGCATAGTCGTTGTTGCTATGTGTAACCGCCCGATTCAGGAACAAACAACTCAATATTTATCTTGTCTTCACATGACAAAACAGCTCCAGAGCTTGTCTCCAGACCCACCCCACACCAAATGCTCTAAAAGGCTGGGAATTTTATCCTCTGACCTCCTCCCTCTCTACATGTGTCTCACCCTAGCGCTAAAGATGGCTGATTAACCCCTCATTCCTTAGGGTCCTGGAACCTTTTTTCCTATGTCTAATTACTGGAGCTAACAATCTCAATGCTGCATATCTCCCCTCTAGTACTTTGCCAGTGACTTTGTATGCATGTATGTATGTAGACACACGTGTGTCTATGTAAAACTTATATATAATTTATAGAGCGTAATAAAAAGGAGGCAGCAGTCCATGAATCTTGCAAAAAGTGGACTTTTATAAGTTTTATTAGCCCACGTGGCATCATTTTGGTCTTATAACAGGACCTTTCTCAAGTATTAAGTCAAGGCGTTTAGTAATACTGTATATGGTTGCCAATCAAGTGCATGATTACTGTATAAATTTTTGCAATCATTGTTTGTTATAATTAGATATCAATATTAACAATGATTGTCAAAGTCATACAGCATATGGATAAGCTACCGTATACATCTGAAGCGTTTTTTTTGCAATTCAAGCATATACATCCAGCAGAATGCACTGTACAAATGTGAACCTAGCCTTAAAGGGGTTTTCCCACAAAAAAAAAAGTTCTTGCCATAACTTCCACAATTGAAAGTGTTTAAATAAAATGCTCCTGTGTTGAGATAATCTTATAAATGTTCCCCTGCTGTAATGTCTGTATAATCTTGTAAAGATCTGAGGTTGTGGGTTGTAAGTAATCAACTAGGCAGGCTAACGATGCAACAATATTTTATTGATCACAGCCATGGTAATAAAGCAATTCCAGGTAAATGGCCAAAATACAGTTCGCTCAGTCCTCAAGTTCCCAATCTGGGTTGAGTAGTTCCACTGGCTTGGTATAAGGCCGTGCTCACTGTCTCCCAACTTTTGGTTGGCCCACAGATTTTGTATCTCCAGCCAGTATAGTCTGTAGCCACAGTCCATGATCCTCTAGACGGCAGATAAAACGATGAAAACCCAGGTATCCAGTAGCAGCAGTCCTTTTAACAAAAGTGTAAATCCAAACGACATAATCCATAATGGTAGCATGTTTATCCATTTATCCTACCAAGTCCACGGTCTCCATCCTCTTCCTTCAATCCTTCCACACAACTCCCTAAAACATGTCTCTCCTTTTTTCCACTGGGATCAGTCCCCTCCCAGGTTAGAAGTGATCACACCCTCCCCCTTAAACATTCACTGGTCACTAAAACAATGAAGAATATTCTAGAAGCCTTCACCTTAGACTGTAAGACCCTCTGTGGTGATGGCTCCACTGTGTCTCAATCTACACTCACCTAATGAGATTATTGGCTGTTGAAACAATGGACTCCTGAGATAAAGATGAGATTAGTGGAATGCTGGACATTTTACAAGTGAATCTTACATACCGACAAGAAAGCAGAACCATAAAAAGTAAATCCCTAATAACACACAATAATATTGACAAAAATGGTGGTCCGTGCTGGAAAAGTATCAGTCTTTAGTAAGTGGGCAGCTCCTCACAACTCTCTTCCGCGCCCCATCCAGGAGATGTGGTATGATCAGACCGTGTTCCTGTATGGGCAGACACAGACATTACACAGTACACAGCGGGGCACATTTATAAGATTATCTCAGCACAGGAACATTTTATTTAAACACATCCAAATGTGGAACTTATTATTATTCCAAGATCTATTGATTAAAACGTTAAAGGTGTTTTCCCACGAACGAAAGTTCATTTTAAAGATACAGTTGCCCTAATCTAGTGGTAAATTCATGGAATCTGAACCAAATGCCCACGCTTAGACATATTGTGTAATAGTATATCCACAACGAGTAAGCTGCTGGTTATATTTCTGTACAGTACATTTAGGTTGAATTCACACCCTGCTTTGCCACATTTTACAAACCTTCCTAATATTTAGCTACGTAAATACACCCTAATGTATTGTGACCCCAAATACTGATTTTAATGTGACTTTTAATCTCTAGGTTCCATTGGTGCCGCTTATCCCAGCTATTAGCATCCTGCTAAACATATATCTCATGTTAAAGCTCAACTACATGACATGGGTGCGGTTCATTTTATGGCTAGCTTTAGGTAAGCACTATGAGATGTGTATTCTTACATGTATTTTACCGTATGTGTGATGTCCACCCATATACAATACTGTGCGGAGTGGTTTTATTAAAAAGGTGAGCAAGGGAAAAAGCTGTGAATATTTACTTTTTATGTATTTTTCTTCCCTTTTACATATGTCTATTCTATGTTTTGTTTCATTGACCTGTAGGCAAAACAAAAGAATATTTATTATCCCACAATTGCCTAGACAAAGGGCACAATAGAATGTGGAGACGTGTGTTCATTTTGTATTCTAAAGTAATTAAACCACCGACAAATAAAGCGAATATATTGATATTGTGACAATGGCACCTGTCAATGGATAGAAACTAATAGGCAGCAAGTAAACACTACATTATTGAAAAAATGTGTAAGGATCTCCATGACCTTGACTGGACCAAGTTGCAATAGCGAGATGACTGGGTCAGACCAAATGGCAGATCTTGTTGGGCGTTCCCGATATGCAGTTGTTAGTACACGCCCAGAAGTAGTCCACGTAATGGCATCCTGTGACCGCGTCATGGGCACTCAAGGCTTATTAATACAAACTGGGAACCAAAGCTTGATCTAATGTAGCACAAACTGGTGAAACAGTTAATGGTGGCTATTATAGAAAGCTGTCAGAACACATGGTGCATCTCAGTTTGTTGTATGAGGCTGTGTACCTGCAGACGACTCAGGGCGCCCATACGCTGACCTCTGGCCACTGCCAAAAGTGCGTACAATACACACATGAGCATTAAAACTTGACAGCTGAGCAAAGGTGACCTAATCTGATAAATCCAAATTAGTATTTTTTTTTTGCATGGGTTGTCAATTACATGTAGATCACTTATCTGGGAAAGCGTTAGCACTAAGATACACAATGAGAAGAAGGCAAGCAAGCAGAGACAGCGTATTGCTTCTGGCTATGTTCTTTTGGGAAACCTTGTGTCCTGGCATTCATGTGTATGGCACAATGACGCATGTGACAAAGTAAATATTGTTGCAGACCACTTACCCTCCTTTGTGGCAGTGACCTCTTTCAGTAGGATAATGCCATGCTTTAAAAATTGTTCAGAAGGAGTTTGAGTCAAACAAAGTAAAGCGCTGTGAAATCAATGGCACTAAATGTCAGTAAAATAAATAAATACTTTTCATCAAAGTTCCTCAGATCTCAAGCCAATTGAGTATTTGTGAGATCTGCTGACCAACAAGTCTGATCCATGGACGCGTCATCTCACAGCCTACAGGATCTGCTCCTAACATCTTGGTGGCCGAGAATACAGAAAACCTTCAGAAGTCTTGTGGGGTCTTGGCTGTTTTAGTGGCACAATATTAGGCCACTGTTGGGTAGCATGGAGTTTAATCATTAGGGTTGATTAATATGTAGAGTCTAGGAAGAGGATTAAGCTGCTTAAACTGGTTTTCCCATGATATCCAAAGGACGGGGTAATACTTTCTGATCTCTGCGGGTCAAACCACTGGGCACACTATCAATCCCGAGAACGGGGCTGTGTACAGCCATGTCTGAATGGAGCGCATTTCCGCTCCATTCATTGTCTATGAGACTGTCAAGAAAAACCGAGCACTTAACTTGGCTACCTCCCGGGAGTCCCTGAGTCAATGAATAGAACAGAGGAGCACATGCTCAACCTCTACTTGTTTACTTGGGGCTCTGTATAGCCCTGTTCTTGTGATTGCTGAAGGTCAGTAGTTAGACCACCACCGCCGAGTAAGTTATCCCCTATCTTGGAAAAATCCCTTTATCAAATACTCCATCAAGACTGTTTATTTCCTACTTCAGGGCCTAAGTGGAGCTTGGCACAGGTATTCTGTTTTATATCCGGGGGTAATTCACTGCCCCTTTAGGCCCTACACTACTCCATAACTAATATAGTGTAAAATAGGGGATAACTCGCTCAATGCTGGAGGTCCAACTGCTGGGACCCCCCCAGTGATCCTCAACAGGACACTGTAGAACCCCATCTGGACAGAGCAGCGGTCGAGAATGTGCACCTCTTCATGGTCTATGGGACTGCAGGCAAGTCTTATTCTACGTGTGCGTGTCTTATCCTTTTAGACAGTAAGACATTACTTTTTAGCAAGAAAAAAATCTTGTTAATTGTGTGTCTTTATAGTCTGGAGGCAGCTTTCTTTGATGGAGTACAATGGTGACACAGCAAATTTCTTGATCACTGTGAGAACTAAGCAGCACAGTTCTCTCTTCTCCAGCCTGACCCTGATCAGTCTGATTGGTGCAGGGCAGGGGAAAAAACTACCAGGGCCTGCACATTACTAAAACTGCATAGATTATCTAGGTTCTGACCAGCTGAAGGAGCTTTCAGGTCATATGATCAGCTAGACTTTTTAAATGAGATGTCAAAATTTCACAATATACACGTCCCCTTTTAACTTTTAGGGTATCTGCTTTTATTAGGTGGCACTAGAGATAGCTAATTTGCATACTTATACTATGTAGCATTTGTCAATAGAACTCCATACACAACTGGTCTCCTTTAAAAATAGACAAGCACTCCCTCCCCTAAAGCTCCGAAAAACTTTTGTCATGAATGGACTCCTTTTCAGAGGTGTACGAAACTGGCCAACCGCTCTTTTATGCATGCCTAAAAAGACGGACACCACTGGATCATAGGCCAGACAGTGTCCACAGCGCCTCATTATAGGAAATCTTCCGCCGGGGGTTACGTCTGAATCGCTTATTTCAGAGGTTTACACGGAAACCCCGGTGTAAGCGCTCAGCGTAGAGCACAGGATAAATGTGAACCGAGCCTTACTACGATCTTTGGGAGGCAGAATGAACAAAACAGCATGGCAAGAATTGGTTTTATTTACTTTTTACGCCGTTCCTCGTGCGGTATAAGTAATAAGGCGGTTCTATTCTTCGAGTCGGTGCGATTTACAGCGATACCAGATTTATATAGTTTTATGTTTGGCTGTTTCGCACACTAAAAAATTATTTATTTTTTTTTACAAAACAAGTTTTTGAGGACTATAATCTTTCTATATTTCTGCCGACAGTCATGTCAGTGCTTGTTTTTTGCAGGAACAGTTGACTTTTTTTTTATTGTTACCATTTTTGGGCACATAATCATTTTTGATCGTTTTCTATTCCGATTTTTGGGAAGCAGAATGAACAAAAAACAGCAATTCAGGAATTGTTTTTTTGCCTTTTTAATGTTCTTCACCATGTGGTAAGTGATGGGCAGCTTTATTCTTTGGGTCAGTACGATCACATCAATGGCACATTTATCATTTTTTATTTTTTTTTCTCTTGCCACTTTTACACAATAAAAGGAGCTGTATGGCAGCTTGTTTTTTTTTTTTGCAGGACAAGATGGCGTTTTCAGCTATACCAATTTTATTTACATTAGTCTTTCATCAAAACCCTGGATAGAACTGGTCCAATATAAACTGTTGTGTGCATGAGCCCCTAGTGCAAATCTATGGGGGGAAAGTACAGTGTTGGTGTATAATATATTGTGCTTCTCTTCCAGGTCTCATTGTGTATTTTGGTTATGGTATATGGCACAGCAAAGAGAATTTACGTGGTCCGAAAGGTCATGGGGTTACTGCACGTTATGTGGTATTTCCCAACAGCAGCCTGGAGGAAACTGTGCAGCAGGTCCAACCAAATCTGCAAGACGCCATGGGAAGAGCAGAGATCACGGACGAAGAAATTCATAAGAGATGATAATTAAAGCTTGTAAGCGAGAACACTATTAGACTGTGGGCACTCTGGCATTATTTGATATTTTCTTCCCTCTGATGTGATCTCTATAGGGTTCGTTAGACAATGCAATGGATGAGATTGGGATGAGGAGACTATAAAATACTATGTGTATTTTTGGAAAATATTGACACCCTGGCACCATGTGCTCTATTCTGTAATTTCTTATTTATTTTTTACATAACAAGGGGTCCATTTGGTCAATACTGTATCCTTCTCCATTGAGTCAGACTCTCTCATTAGTGGGCTTGTATGGCAGCAGATTGGCAGAAGTGATGAGCAGTACCAGTGTGCAAGCCTTTATGTTGTACCTTTTTCCTGCACAAGAAGGTTTTGCCATTTGTATTGGACTATTGGGAAGTTCCATGAAAAAAAAAAAGTTATCCAGTATCACAATGGGAAAGCAGGCCAGGTTATCTCTTGGTAGACAGCACAAAATCCATAGTACATTACCTTGTCATATCTGATGTAACAATATCATTATCAGATGAAAAATCACTCATATACCCAGTGCTCTACATAACAGACAGCCTAAACATTCATCACCTGTGTTCTCATTGAAGGGGTAATTGAAGAATATGGTCTGTTTATAAATACAGAATATGTGCAACAGAAATATATATTTTCTAAGTATTGGAATGCAAGTGGTCATTACAAGCACAACATTATAGAATGCTGAGATAAAAGCATTTCTGTTTCTGGTGTTATCTAACTGTTTTTTTTATCTTATTCATTATCAAACTCTGGTCAATGATATGAGAAAATCAAACTGTTCCCTAACGAAAAGAGCATGAGTGACAACGAAAATACAGAAGATGTATCTGTCACCAAATGGAAGGGCACAATTATCAGTCAAGCTTTGGCCATGGGTAGAAAATGTAACTGAAATGTCTCAACTCCTCATAAATGTCTTGAGTTCTCAAGATTGTTAAAAGAACTGGTGCAGCACTTGTGCCACTTTTATATCCTAGATAAATCATACACCTACCCCTCATTCCTACAATGCTCTTTTGGGGGGAACAGGGTTCGAAAGTGTCATTAGCATTCTCAGGAATGTCTCAACTTCAATCGGTGGTACCTCGAAATTTGGCTTGGAGTACAATGATGTAATTGTTCAGTTTATTTATGACTTTTTATTCTGGTGCTTCTTGACTTCTTTCTTTAGTTTGCGTTTACTCTCTAGATTTGACATTTTGTACATGTCAGTCTTGGGTGTTTGTCATTAGTTTTATTGGTTAGTGTCTGTGCTTTACAAGGGTGTTCCCCTCTCGCACATTTATGGCATATCTATGGGATATGTCTTTTAGATGAGGATCCTACCAGCCTCCTCTATCTTGAGATCGGGGCCCTAATCCCCACCACTGCAAGTAGAGAGGTGGTTAGAATTCTTTATTTTATTTTGGAATTCTGACTAGAGATGGGAGAATTGAATCTCTGGACTTTGGTCCATCAACCAGGATAGTAATCTGTGGCTAATGAACGGAAGGCTTGCAAATCTCCTTACCTCTCAGCATTCCGTATGTATGTATGTATATATGTGTATGTATGTATGTATGTATGTATATATATATATATATATATATATATATATATATATATATATGACAGACCAAAAGTTTGGACACACCTTCTCATTTAAAGATTTTTCTGTATTTTCATGACAAAAAAGTGTGAAACAGCTGAAAATATGTCTTCTATTCTAGGTTCTTCAAAGTAGCCACCTTTTGCTTTGATGACTGCTTTGCACACTCTTGGCATTCTCTTGATGAGCTTCAAGAGGTAGTCACTGGAAATGGTTTTCACTTCACAGGTGTGCCCTGTCAGGTTTAATAAGTGGGATTTCTTGCCTTAAAAATGGGGTTGGGACCATCAGTTGTGTTGTGCAGAAGTCTGGTGGATACACAGCTGATAGTCCTACTGAATAGACTGTTAGCTGCTTTTTTCTTGCCATAATACAAATTCTAAGTAAAGAAAAACGAGTGTTACTTTAAGAAATGAAGGTCAGTCAGTCTGAAAAATTGGGCAAACTTTGAAAGTGTCCCCAAGTGCAGTTGCAAAAACCATCAAGCGCTACAAAGAAACTAGCTCACATGAGGACCGCTCCAGGAAAGGAAAACCAAGAGTCACCTCTGCTTCTGAGGATAAGTTTATCCGAGTCACCAGCCTCAGAAATCGCAGGTTAACAGCAGCTCAGATTAGAGACCAGGACAATGCCACACAGAGTTCTAGCATCAGACACATCTCTTCAACAACTGTTAAGAGGAGACTTTGTGCAGCAGGCCTTCATGGTAAAATAGCTGCTAGGAATCCACTGCTAAGGACAGGCAACAAGCAGCAGAGACTTGTTTGGGCTAAAGAACACAAGGAATGGACATTAGACCAGTGGAAATCTGTGCTTTGGTCTGATGAGTCCAAATTTGAGATCTTTGGTTCCAACCACCGTGTCTTTGTGCGACGCAGAAAAGGTGAACGGATGGACTCTACATGCCTGGTTCCTACCGTGAAGCATGGAGGAGGAGGTGTGATGGTGTGGGGGTGCTTTGCTGGTGACACTGTTGGGGATTTATTCAAAATTGAAGGCATACTGAACCAGCATGGCTACCACAGCATCTTGCAGCGGCATGCTATTCCATCCGGTTAGCGTTTATTTGGACCATCATTTATTTTTCAGCAGGACAATAACCCCAAAAACACCTCCAGGCTGTGTAAGGGCTATTTGACCAAGAAGCAGAGTGATTGGGTGCTATGCCAGATGACCTGGCCTCCACAGTCACCAGACCTGAACCCAATCGAGATGGTTTGGGGTGAACTGGACCGCAGAGTGAAGGCAAAAGGGCCAACAAGTGCTAAGCATCTCTGGGAACTCCTTCAAGATTGTTGGAAGACCATTTCCAGTGACTACCTCTTGAAGCTCATCAAGAGTGTGCAAAGCAGTCATCAAAGCAAAAGGTGGCTACTTTGAAGAACCTAGAATATAAGACATATTTTCAGTTGTTTCACACTTTTTTGTTAAGTATATAATTCCACATGTGTTAATTCATAGTTTTGATGCCTTCAGTGTGAATGTACAATTTTATAGTCCTGAAAATACAGAAAAATCTTTAAATGAGGTGTGTCCAAACTTTTGGTCTGTACTTTGTGTGTATGTGTGTATATAATAATATCACACAATGTTGCCAGCCTGACTAATCAACAGGAGAACTGGGAGTGGCGGGAGGTGAGATTTGTAGGCCTCCTGTCCAGCAGTCACAGATTACTGACCTAGCCACTAGACCGGAGTTCTGAACTGGTTTTATTGATAGATACAGGCCTTACTTTATGTTTATGCGCTATTTTTATGGAGGTAATATAAAACTGAGATGGGAATAATCCTCTTTAAAACATTTTTTAATCTGTCTCCTTTCATTTCTGCATTGGCAGTGAGTGCTGCCGATGACATTAGGACTAGAGATGAGCAAAACCAAACGTAAAAATTCGGGGTTCGTACCAAACACTCAGACACGTCCAGAAGTCTGTTTGAGAGAGAGAGGGAGTTCGGGTACCCAAACTTTGGACTAAAGTTCAGCCCGTGTGCCAGAACCCGAACTTCCACTGGTCCGCTCATCCCTAATTACAACCCCGCAAACCTGTTGCTTGTGCGTGTCCTATTCTAATGAACAAGACACTTGCACAATATCTGCTGATCATGCATGCCTCTTGGCAAGTGGGTAGGTTAGTAATGTGATCATAGGATGCACAGCACTCTGGATATTTCAGGAGCACATCTATGGGATATGTCTTAAATATATAATATTAGATGAGGATTCTACCAGCCGCATGTATCTTGAGAATGGGGCCCTAATCCCCACCACTGTAAGTGGATAGGTGGTTAGAATTCTTTCATTTATTTTGGAATTCTGACTAGAGATGGGAGAGTTGAGTCTTCAGACTTTGGTCCATCAACCAGGATAGTAATCTGTGACCGCTGAATGGGAGGCCTGCTAATCTACTTACCTCTCAGGCAAGTGAGTATGGTAGTAATGTCATCATAGGATGCACAGCACTCTGAATATTTCAGGAGCATGAGTTATTAGTAATAATAATATTTATTTTTAGAGCACCATTGATTCCATGGTTCTGTACATGAGAAGGCGTTGCATACAAAATACATATATAAATGACAGTGAAGAAACTAACAATGATAGACTGGAACAGAGGGGAAGAAGGCCCTGCCCTTGGGGGACTCTCCAAGAAAACTGATTTTTGAAGTAGTATGCTAACTAGGTGCTCGGAGCAATGATTTGGGGAGGAGGCGCTGGGGTTTGGTTCTTCTCGAGAAAGGCAGCTCTACATGGAAATGTGCTTACTTCATATTGTCATTTTGCCCTGACAGACTACTTTTTAAATTATCTAATGTTAGGTGCCACCAGAATTTTCATGCTGTAAATTTATAAGAACGGCAAAGCTAATAATGCCCTTTCCATCAGCATATCATTATATATCATCTATTTCCCCTTTCTGTGCTTGGAACAAGCAGCATGAACCTGTTTAACAAGTTTTGGATAACGTGGCGTGTGCAGTAATCATTGTTCTAGTCACAGTTTTAGAGAGCGGAACAGGACATTAACGTTTTATGGAACTGGCGTATTGGCTGTTCCCTTAGGGTGTAGCTGCCTTTAGCTTGGGTGTCTGCCAGGAAATCCAGACTGCTATAAATATGATAGCTTTATTTTTCAGCAGAGAAATTAAATCAAATGCTGTTAGAAAAATAATGAAGTCATCACCACGTTAGCGTGGATTCCCAGAAGTGAACATTGGCACTTTCCTGATCATGCCAATAACTTGCCGCTTTTACTTGCAGGTGCTTTCTAGTGACAACTGGTTATTACATTTCAGCTTCCCTTGACAAGGTTGTTTTAATTGTGTACATCCCCAGCTTTCCCAGTGTCATTGCACGTGCTATTGTTGCTGTTCCAACAGCCTTGAGCATATAATGTTCTTTCTATTATGCTTTGTTTAGTATATATCGTAAGTGCTGCTAATTTCGGAGTTCCCTTCACTTTACAATAAATTGTGTGATTATGTCAAGGAAAAGACTCAGATTTGGTCACATTAAATTTACACTAATATATATTTATTTCAGCTAGGAGGGGTTAGTATATGGCCTGCTCCATCATAGTTTTGGAACCATTCCATGTCTTCCTCTTGTACTGTCGTATCCCATTCAGTGTCCAACTTGCATCTACTCTGGCATTTCATGAATTGTCATGCTCACCCTGGTTTGGCTAAATAACCTACAGATGCAAATTATTCCACCCCCATTGCAAATTGGTTTTATTACCAAAATTTAGAAACTTTGGTTCACTGTAAACAGCAGAATCGAACAAGAACAATTTAAGTAACTACACAACTAATCTACCAAGTGGTTTCTCCAAATTCAGCAGAAAATGACACTTTTAATGATTGCTGCAGACTCCGAATTATTCAACCCTACAACGTTGAATCCCCTTTTTTTTCAAGGAACCATAACTTGTTTTATCTTTCCATAGATGTATAAAGGCTTTTTTTGTTTTGTTTTGTTTTTTTTCGGGACAAGTTGGAATTATTTTTCCCTTTGTTTCCTTAAGACTGAATGTAAAATAAATAGCTTCTTTCAAATCTACAAGCGCACAGAGAAATGGTGAAAAAAAAAAAACGTCATTCCGCCAGATGCAGATAAAATTTCTTGGGACCATGATTCTTCATGTCAGTATGATTACGACATGAAACCATACCATACCGCTATACCAAAAACTCCCTTGATTATTTTTTTTTTTTTAACCATTTAGTGGTTTAACAAGATTCTGAACTTTGGAAAAACAGCAAATTAGGTTTGTGTTGCCAGTTTCCAAGACCAATACTTTTTTTTTTTTTTTTTTTTTTTTTTTTTTTAATACACTGCTCAAAAAAATAAAGGGAACACTCAAATAACACATCCTAGATCTGAATGAATGAAATATTCTCATTGAATACTTTGTTCTGTACAAAGTTGAATGTGCTGACAACAAAATCACGCAAAAATCATCAATGGAAATCAAATTTATTAACCAATGGAGGCCTGAATTTGGAGTCACCCCCAAAATTAAAGTGGAAAAACACACTACAGGCTGATCCAACTTTGTTGTAATGTCCTTAAAACAAGTCAAAATGAGGCTCAGTATTGTGTGTAGCCTCCATGTGCCTGTATGACCTCCCTACAATGCCTGGGCATGCTCCTGATGAGGTTGTGGATGGTCTCCTGTGGGATCTCCTCCCAGACCTGGACTAAAGCATCCGCAAACTCCTGGACAGTCTGTGGTGCAATGTGACGTTGGTGGATGGAGAGAGACATGATGTCCCAGACGTGCTCAATTGGATTCAGGTCTGGGGAGCGGGCGGGCCACGCCATAGTTTCAATGCCTTCATCTTGCAGGAACAGCTGACACACTCCAGCCACATGAGGTCTGGCATGGTCCTGCATTAAGAGGAACCCAGGGCCAACTGCACCAGCATATGGTCTGACAAGGGGTCTGAGGATCTCATCTCTGTTCCTAATGGCAGTCAGGCTACCTCTGGCGAGCACATGGAGGGCTCCAAAGAAATGCCACAGAACACCATTACTGACCCACTCCCAAACCGGTCTTGCTGAAGGATGTTGCAGGCAGCAGATCGCTCTCCTCGGCGTCTCCAGACTCTGTCACATCTGTCACATGTGCTCAGTGTGAACCTGCTTTCATCTGTGAAGAGCACAGGGTGCCAGTGGCGACTTTGCCAATCCTGGTGTTCTGTGGCAAATGCCAAGTGTCCTGCACGGTGTTGGGCTGTGAGCACAACCCCCCCATCTGTGGACGTCGGGCCCTCATACCACCCTCATGGAGTAAGTTTCTAACCGTTTGTGCAGACACATGCACATTTGTGGCCTGCTGGAGGTCATGTTGCATGGCTCTGGCAGTGCTCCTCCTGTACCTCCTTGCACAAAGTCGGAGGTAGCGGTTCTGCTGCTGGGTTGTTGCCCTCCTACGGCCCCCTCCACGTCTCATGGTGTACTAGCCTGTCTCCTGGTAGTGCCTCCAGCCTCTGGACACTACGCTGACAGACACAGCAAACCTTCTTGCCACAGCTCGCATTGATGTGCCATCCTGGATGAGCTGCACTACCTGAGCAACTTCTGTGGGTTTTAGAGTCCGTCTCATGCTACCATGAGTGTGAAAGCACAACCAACATTCAAAAGTGACCAAAACATCAGCCAGAAAGCATTGGTACTGAGATGTGGTCTGTGGTCCCCACCTGCAGAACCACTCCTTTATTGAGTGTGTCTTGATAATTGCCAATAATTTCCATCTATTGTCTATTCCATTTGCACAACAGCATGTGAAATTGATTGTCAATCAGTGTTGCTTCCTAAGTGGACAGTTTGATTTCACAGAAGTTTGATTTACTTGGAGTTATATTCTCTTGTTTAAGTGTTCCCTTTACTTTTTTGAGCAGTGTATATACATATAGTTATCAAATTTATTTTCCATTCCCATAGAATGATCACAGGTTCAAGTCCCTATCACTTATTTTATATACTGCAATATGTAGTAAAAATCACGGGTCTCTTATGAAGCCCAGTTTGTGCCTGGACTTCACAGAAGAACAAACATGGCAGTGACGAGGGGCTTCTATGGGGTAAGGCAAATGCATGCCCAAACGCCTGGGCTAGATTGTGGCACTTAATGCCATAGTCAGTGATTTAACAATTAATAGCAGCATTTAAAAGGTTAACGGCAGCAATTTGCACTAGTGGTGATTTGCTGTTTAAAGCTTTGTAACACATCGGATATTTTCTCTATGGAGCAGGCTCAAGTCCACCCGCCCAACCTCTGTCATGGAGCATTAATGACTACTGCAGTCTCAGAATTATTCAACCCCTTCACGGCAAGCCTCTTTTATTACTTAGTGGAATACTCAATGACTGTAATGACCTGCTGAAAATGTGCTACATTTACAAGCCCTATCTTATCGTTCCTGTAGAATCTTAGCCCATTGCGCATGAGCAATGGCCTTCAGTTCACTAATTTCCACAGGTTTGCACTTTGCACCGCCTTCTTCAAATCCCACCACACCTTTTTTATGAGGTTCAAGTTGGGTGAGTCTAATTGCATCTTGTCAAATTCTAAGTGTGCAACAGTCACACAGTCAGGATTCTGCTCTCTTTGACTTCTAGTGTTTCTATGCGATTTGCGTATTTCTGATCACGTTCAGATTCAGCTATATAAAGTCAAAGTGACTTCAGCAATATATGCCTGGCCCAGAAAATCCCTTTAACTTAACTGAATTTGTGAAATATACTACCAACTATATCTCTACGAACATTCAAAGCCTTTGCTATCTTGTATTCTTGCCCTTGTGTGCACAAGGCAGTTCTCTCTATTATTATTATTATTATTATTATTATATATTTTTTAAGTTTAACTACTCTCTTGACTTGGCAATATTTAAAGGTCCATGGCCAAACGGCTGCACTAAACGACCACTGATTGGTAAAAGTTTACTGATCAGCAGACCTTTAATAGACCAGAGTAAATGATGTGCACTGAGTGATCTGTAATAGATCACTCAGTGCACATACAGTAGATTGCAATAGTTCTCAGCAGTGCAAAGCCTGTTTACACAAGACCAAGCACCATGGAGAACGATTTTTTTTTTCCGTTGCGCAAAAGATCATTTAACCCGATGAATGAATGGACGTTTTGCTCGTTCATCGGGTGATCTGCAGCCTGTTTACAAGGAAAGATCATCATGAAATGAGCGTTAGGAATGCTCGTACACAATAACCTCGCAGTGTCAATGCACCCTAACATGTGCTCAAACAGTCAATAAACCCATAGCCAGTCCAGGTATTTAGGGTGGGCTTTATCTTATGCATCTAATGAAATCGTTGCATATTTGCATCAGATGTGCCTAAGACCACTCCTGATTTGTAAATGTCTGCTCTTACAAGGGATTCTACTCAGAGGGGTGAGTACGTCCGAGACTGCAGTTGTCATTTTATATTGCATTTGGAGAAACCACTTGTATTGAGTTATTAAATTCTTGCTAAGGATCCTAAATTTGCAATGCGGGTTTAATAATTCTGATGCCATACTGATGGCTTTTATATATGGGACATAACAAACAATGCAGCCTCCCTGGGTCCATTGCCGGTTCTCTTGCACTGCTCCAGTCTCCGTGCTTTGGCTACAGCGCTGAGGTAACATCGACTGTACGCATCACAGCTGCTGCCAAACACTTGGTTTGAGGCTTGAGCGTGACCATCTACCTCTGCTGAGCTCAATGATTGGCTGCAGTGCTGATGTGAGCTGTCAGATACACAAAGCAATAGTTCTCGGCAGAAGTACTGAATACACAGCTGGTTGGCTACAATGCCAGGATGTGCACCAGCTAATCCTTCCCCATGTTCCTGTGCCACAGTTCTAGCTCTGGACATCATGTCTACTCAACTGTTTTGATTTCTGATCAGTTTTAAACTAAAATGTAAAGTGGATCTCACAGCTGCAGCCAAAATGCTGAGACCGAAGCCGCAAGGCAGTGCCGGCACTAAACGCATGGACCTCTGCTCGGTTTATGTTAAAACAATTTGGGAGTAGGGTTGAGCCGACCTGTGGAAGTTCAGGTTTTGGTACCCGACCCGAACTGTGGTCCAAAGTACCTGAACTTGAAGCAGAATCTGAACCTCATTGAAGAGTGACCCATCGTTTTTGACACTTAAATACATATTTCTTTAACACATTAATCTACAGACTGATTAGTATAATGGAGAAGCAGGAGTACGAGAAGAAACCTCCCAAGCACTGCCTCCACTGTTTATGGGGGTCTCCAGAATTTGGACATTATAACACGTCTTTTAAATCCAAGCGACTCCCGTATTATGTATGTCTCTGTAATCTGTTCCCAGAGCTGATTTCTGGGGAACTGCGTCAGGTGTAAACAAGCACACACCCATTGCAAAGATTAAAGGATTTGCACATATAAGCTTCGCTTTTTAAAATGAATGTCTAAAGTACAATAAAAGTTGTGGATGGGACGCATGTCATTACTAAAGTAGGAGTAGAGAAAAACAAAAACTGCATGTACTACCATAATCATGGCGGAGGGCTCATCAAAAAGCTGCTTTTAGGAAAGGTTCTTTCAGACAGTGTCTATAGAAATATGTGTACCATAACATCCCATATGGCTTTCTGGGATTTTAGCAAAGGCAAAAATGTACAGCTTTTATATAGCACATGGTTTTTCATCACTTCACCTACTTCATCTCCAGACAGGGTAAGAAAACCCCACCTACTCGTCTCTTTACAGATTTGCTGGTTGCCTGTATTCCACACACATCACAGTACAGTAGTTCATCTTGTGCTCTTCTAGCTGCCATAAAAACTCATGACAAAATGAGCTTGTGATCTCCGATAACTATTTTGGGTTGAAATCATATAATCAGACTGCTTCATTGTATTCTCAGTGCTTAAGGCGACTACAAAACAAATCTTGTATTTTTGTATCTATGTATTTTAACATTCTTGGAAGAAAAGTGATCACTCCAAATGACTTTTCCAATAATTTTGACTTTTGTTCTTTTTTGTTGTACAGTGATGTATTTATTTAGCTAATAAATGTTTAGAGATGTAATGTCTCCTGTTACCTGCACATTTATCTAGTGTCACTATTCTTTATGTATGTGAGCGCCTATATCAGAAATAAAAGGCAGCTTGGTTGCTCAGTTGCTAAGATTGTAGCTTTTGTCCTGGGATCAAATCCCACCAAGGACAACATCTGCAAGGAGTTTGTATGTTCTCCCTGTGTTTGCGTTGGTTTCCTCTCACACTCCAAAGACATCCTGATCGGGAATTTTAGATTGTGAGCCACAATGGGGACAATGAAGATAATGTCAATAAAGCGCTGTGGAATTAATAAAGTTATATAAGGCTGCGTGCCCATTATGCGTTATTCAAGCGTTTTTGCCGCTGAAGTTCCACAGCGAAAACGCTTGGTAATACGTGCCCCATGGTCCCCAATGATGATCCACATGTGCTGTGCCCATGCTGTGGAAATATCTGCTGCGGATTATCATTGTGGAAAAATCCGCAGCATGTCGATTACTTTTGCGGAAACGCGGCGTAATTGCCGTCATTGACTTGCATTGAATCGCTTAATGGCGTGACTACATCTGCACATGCAGATATTAAGCGATTCAATGTGCGGATGGTACCCAGGTCTGGAGAAGAGGAGACTCTCCTCCAGACCCGGGTACCATAGTACCTGTTAAAAAAAAAAAAAAAAAAAAAATTTAAATAAAAAATATACATTATACTCACCTTCTGATGGCCCGCGGTCTTCTCTCCGGTGCGTCCTGGCTCCCCGGTGGCTCGCGGTGGTGTAAAAGAACCTTCCATGACGTCATTTAGTCATGTGACAGGTCACGCGACCGCTGACGTCGACGGTCGCGTGACCTGTCACATTACTAAATGATAGAAAGAGAATTGCTGCACAGCTGGACAGTGGTGCTCGAGTAGGGGCCGAACCCGGAACCAGCGGCGGACACCGCGTTCTGTGCTAGGCTCTCCACATATCCTGCATTTAAGGTAGTCTGGTGCTGCACTAAGACACTGAATCCTCTACCCCTGCACTCATGCCTTATCTCTTTCAAGCAGTCTGTGTACTGATGAAGGTCTGTTTGACCGAAACGTTTTGTTAATTTATGGACTGCATTAAAATTGTACTTCTTTGAATGTATCCGAGTGCCGAGGTTATTCTATAACATTACTAAATGATGTCATGGAAGGTCCTTTTACACCACTGCGAGCCGCCCAAAACACAGGACGCACCGTACAGGAGACAGGGGCCATCAGAAGGTGAGTATAATATTTATTTTTTACCATTTTTATTCTTTTTTTAACTATTAACTTGGTCACACTATATAAATCCATGCCAGTTGCATGGATTTATATAGTGTGACGAAGTTGTCAAGCACTTTCCAAGTGATGCTAAAATCGCTTGGAAAAGCGCTTGATAACCCGCTTCTACCCTAGCAGGAAAAATGCATGTAAAATCTGCATGCGTTTTTCCTGCCAGGGAGATACAGAAAAAATCCAGAGCATTTCTGTTTCGTGGGCACATAGCCTCAGTGAGTAAAATAAAAAAAATTTCTCAACGAATAGTTTCATTTAGCTTCTCAAAAATAAGCAGGAATCTGATATGTTGCTGTGGGCCATTACCGCACTTTTTGCTTAAATTAGTTCTGATAAATGTCCCCAATTAAACCTAGAAACTGTTTTCCTTAAAGAAGTTGTCCACTACTTGGACAACCCCTTCTCATACCCCTCGCTTGGCCCCAATAAAATAAAAAAGCTTATACTCTCCTCCCATGCCGGCGCTGTTCCAGCGGTGTCAGCACTGGCGTTCTCTGGGCTATTGTGCGATTGTTTGGGCGCCGGGCTCACATGCCACATCAGCTCTGGCGTCCCTGTCTGCGCCTTCAAACGTAAGGTTAAGCAATTAATAGGAAGGAAAGAGGGAGGATCCAAGTTCGGCACAACAACCAGGTAAAAATAAAAAAAAATTATTTAGCAAGTTTAAAAACAGGGAAGTTAAAAACCACCTATTTAGGTTGTTATTAGCTTCCCTGTTTTTAAACTGGCTAAATAAAAATTTGATTTTTTACCTGGTTGTTGTGCTGAGCTTGGATCCTCCCTCTTTCCTTCTACTACGGCTGTGGCTCACCAGCGGTACGGCACCTTCTAGCGGTATCTCCTTCACCTCAGTTGAAATTAACCTACCTTCGTGTTGGCTCCCTGATCCTCCTTCTCACGTGCCCCCTGGGCCGTGGGGGTTACTTTGCAGCCAGAGCTTATGGATGCCGGTGGGGGTTATATCACGGTGGCTGGCCCGGTCCGTGGCCCAGGGGGCGGTCAATAAAAAAAGGGGATTATTTATAGGGGATTTATAATAAGTTAGTGACGCCACCTGTGGAATGCGGCTAACGGGAGCCGCCGCTGCGGAGCAGTCCTCTGGAGCTGGTGTTACGGCAGCAGGGATGGTGTGGCTCTCCACAGGTAGAGCTAGCTCCAGGGCAGTGTAGGGGTAGATGGTGGATGCTGGTGAGAGACGGCAGGACGGTCCCGGAGGAAAGACGGACACTCACACGGGGGTAAACTTCAGTACCTTTACTGGTGGTGATACAGGCACGGTCCAGGGTACTCCGGGTGAAGGGTGCACTTTTGGACTCTCCCCAGTGAGCGGGTGTAGGGCCTCCTGATCCGTTGTTTCCTCTTGCTAAGCTTCTGACCTGCCTGGAGCTAGGCCTAGCTTGATTACGGTCTCTCTCTTGCGCCTGCTGACCTGGTGGTAGGGCCTTCTCTTGGAGATCACTCTCCCTGGTCGCTGGGGCCTCCGTGCCTCCTAGCCCTGGTACTGTAGTCAGCGTTTGGTAAACCTGGGACCTGTAGTCCTCCAGGTGTCCGGTGGTCCCTACTGGGTATAAAGGGACCCTGTAGGCACGGACCCAGTGTCCGGTATATATCTGGGGTGAGCCTGGTATGCTCCTCTGCTCCCTTTGCTACTTCTTCCTTCTCCTCTCGCCTTCGGCCACACTCAGGGTCCTCACTAGGCTTTCACTCGTGCTGTGGGCCTTGGCTCGCCTAAGCACAGCAGCCAGCGTGCTGCCTCTTCACTGGTCTAAGTGCCAGCACACTCTCTCTCTGACTGACTCACTGAACTGCTAAACTAAACTCCGCTGTCTGGCTCCACCCTCCCTATATATATCCCTAACGGGCTCCCTCTGCTGGTCTGAGGTGGTAGGGTGGAGGTGTGTGAATGTGTGAGGGCCTCTTGTGGAGAAGTCCATCCCTGCACCCTTCTGGGTTCTGTGGCACCAGTGCGCAGCAGTGCGCCACACTTCCTCTCCCTAATTAACAGGAAGTGGGTTGCTGCGGTTGCTCTCTCACATCCTGTTAATTACTTAACCTTACGAAGGCGGAGACAGGGACGCCAGCGCTGATTAAGGGCCGGGCTCATGTGCACACAAGCGCCCCAGGAACGCCAGTGCCGATACTGCTGGAACGGCGCCGGCACAGGAGCTGAGTATAAGCTTTTTTATTTTTTCTGCATCAAACATTTAGATCAAGAGTAGTGCCTAGTAGTGGACAACCCCTTTTAAGGGCGCAGTCAGATGACTATATAAATCAAAATACAGAGCACGGACTGGCCAGCATCTCTTTCCGACCCGAGCGTGACGGCTTCATGTATTTCTATGCAGCTTTCACACCAGACCATACTGTGTTCCGATCTCATTCTGAATTATGTCTGTGCCCTTATAGGGCTCTATATGGGAACAAACGTAGTATTAGTTGCTAAAACCTGCACCGTGGTGTATAGACCGCAGCTGCGGGTTGCTCCAGATCTAGGGTTCTGTATTGCTATACAGTGGCAATGGCCGTGAAACAGGTTTTGTTGCCAATGATCGTTGTATACTACTGCTATATTGCAGCATAATTCAAGTAAATGGAGTAGTATGATGACCTGCAAAATACTGTGACCAGAATCAAAGCGGTCAAAACCAGTTGGAATTATTATTTTTTTGGACTTGTTTGTACCTTGCAGGTTGCAGTGCGGCCCCATTCACTAATATTGGGTAGTAGCAAGATACTATGATCTTTGACCACGTTACCTGAGTCACAGCCAAAGTCACAGTGCAAGACTAAAAGCTCCAAGCTATACCTCACGTTTCAGCAGACACTAAGTGCCTTTATTTATCTAGGGCAGTACTGGCACATGGCAGTAAACTGCGTCTGTTATACACTGGCAGAATACAGACTGCTAAATATCGATGTTGACCTTTTTGTATTTTAAGGTAAAAAGCTGAAATGACAATAAATGCAATAGGGTCTTATCGGGGTAAAAATGGTGAGATTGTGTGCAGTGGTGCTCACCTGGTATGGTTGTGTGACCACAAGCACTGTAAAAGCTCAAGGCTGCTGCAGACCCCCAGCTTGGAATGGAGTGAAATGGGTTAAATCTGCGCTGCCGGTAAACGGATGATGGACAAGGAAAGAGAAATCCAGGAACGCCGTTTTGTCTATGCGTTTTGAAGTTCCACACGTCTTCATGAGGACAAACCACATACTGTGGAACTTCTAAACGCGTAGACAAAACTGCATTCCTGGATTCCTCTTTCCTTGTCCATCATCTGTGTACCGGCAGCACAGATTTAACCCATTCACTCCATTCTCTGAACTTTGTATTTTGACACACAATGGAATGTTAGAAATTGTGTGCAGCCTTATCGCATCACTTTTCATTGTAAAAACTGATAAAGGAATTTACTAGTTATGCCATTCCTAATATAACTGAAAGCAGCTCCAAATGTCGTGTCCCTTTAGGCAAATTCATGCATTGATTGATTTAGTATTCACTCCTGGTTTTAAGTAAATAATAATTAAAAAAAAAATTATATAAGAGTGAATGCCTCATTCATATTTATCATACCTTTAAAAAAAAACCATTCCTGTAAGCAGCCCTAGATCCTAATGAACACATGTTCTATTGGTGAAAAACACGACGTATATGGGACTCCCGGGCGTCTGAATGCGTCCTAAGAGTGAATGAGAATTTTTTTTTTTTTTATAACTGGTAATATAAATTTCTTTTTAGGTTTCCTAATAATGTGTTGCTACAGACAAGGTTATCTTATAGTCCAGTATAACACGCCTGCATACAATAAGCATTGCTTTATTATATGGGATCCTGTATGGAGCGGTGAGAGATGTTTGGAAAATGAAAGCTGATCATATTGTAAGATGCCATCTATATGAATCTACCATCACGTCTGCCTCCTGTGTCACCTGAACAGATGGCACCATGGTAACAACATGCACAAGTGTAATACAAATCAAAGAAATCCACAGGAAAACATTTCTGGGAATGGAAGATGAAACCTTCACATTTCATTAAACTTAAGAGCTTGTTGTGATTTAAAGAGACAGAACTGCAGAATCACAGGAAACTTCAGTCAATGGAGGATACATAAAATGACTGCACAAGAGGCAAATCTACCACATCAATAGAATGCACCGCACCCGTGTAGAATGAGAGAAATCTGGATCACATATTTTATACTTAAAAGAAAACTCTACATTCAACAAACTTTGTATAAATCAATAGTACAAGTGATCATAAGTGGGGCAGGAAGCAATTTTCCCTAAGATATATTCCTAAATTTTTTATGAGACAGTTCTTCCTCTCACCCCTGCCTCCTGAACTGACCATCCACTTTAAAACAGTTCAACTCCGTCTGGCAGCTCATTGGAGTCATATGACACAGCCCATCATACTCTATGGAGGGGGAATGAGGCGTCAAGAACAAAGTAAGGAAACAGGCAGAGACACACAGAAGGATCATACTGACCTCTTTAATAAGTTTTTACCTCCCATCAGAGCTTGATTCACATACATATAGCATGATGTTTGTGTGATAAAAAAAAATGAAAGAAGAGTAGGAATCTATCCATGTGTGCTGTACTGTATGGGGGAGAGATCACAGCAGCTTGTCTCCTCCCACTAGCTTGGAGTGGATTGCAAATTGGAAAGAGGCTGCAGGGAGGAAAACTGTTGAAAAGGCAAAATACCAATCATATAAATGCCAGGAATAGGGTCATTCTTCATGTATACACACAGGCAATTTATTCTGAAAAGTTACTTGAAAGTACGATCAACTTTTAATATTGATTATATATATAATAAGTTTAACAAGATAGTAACAGTAATATGGTAGGAAAACTGTAGCCTCCAGCTCAGGGTGGATTTTCCCCTTCTTTAAAATATTGTGTATGGGTCGAGGGTGGAAAATATGGAAGAACAAAGACCTTTACTCCCCTCCCGAACCACCTCTAATCCTCTGCACTAGCTACTCTGTCCCCCGCCAGTCTCCTGGCATAAACAAATTCCCATGATGGCTGCAGCTGGTCTAGGAGGCAAGTACAAGCCTCACTTGACAGTTGGCGCTGGAAGTCAGATTTGAGAGTGGCAAGTAAGGTGAGGGCAAGGGTAAGTATTAGTGTTGATCGAGCACTAAAATGCTCGGGTGCTCGAAGCTCGGGCTGAGCTCACCGTGATACTCGGGTGCTCGACCCGAGCAACGAGCCCAATATTAGTCTATGGGAGACCCGAGCATTTTTGCGGCGGCACCCCCAGCAGTCTGTAGAAAGCCTAAAAAGTGCCCAAAACTATAGTGACAGTGCTCAAATGACATGGAGATCGCCCCAGGAAGCATTTCTGACCCCCAGGTCACTGCTGTCAACAACGTGGTCAGAAGTATTAAGCCACTTTTACGGGCCCACAATAAAACATACAAAAAAGAAACTGAAACTGTTTTCCTGTGAAATATGTTAACGAACATCCTTTCCAGGGTAAAGACTTGTGTATAAGGTAAAATAAATAACCAAAAACAAAAATACTCCTCCACACCTTGGGCTATGTTCACAAGTAGCATTTTTTATGCGTTTTTGCACTTTTGCATTGCTTTCAACCGTGACAAATGCATTCACCGGGAAATGTCATTTTAACATTTTACAACCTTATCTGGTCATGTGCTGTGTGACACATGCATACAGTGCTGAAAAGACATGGGAACAGCATGGGGAAGACCCCTGGAAGCATCTCTGACACCCAGGTCACTGCCTAAAAGTGTGCCCATCAGAAGTGATCCTTGCCTCATCAGAAGATGCAGACTTGCAACTATCCCCGTGCAAGTCCTTGTCCCAGGGTAGTGTTCAATTGTACCTCCCCCATTCCTTGCAATGCAAGCGCAAGTATGCAGCCTGCCACCCACCCACCCCCAGGCTGCAATACTATACTGCTTGCTTGCTTGCACTTGAAATTGGGCCTTTTAGGCATGTGGAGGCGGAATCTGGCCACCACGTCATGACTGCGTCGGCGGCCTGGTATCCATACTCAGTCCCCAGCTAACCGGCGGCCAGGTGTCCACGCTTGGTCCCCAGCCGCCAGGGGGAGGCCGGGTGTCCATACTCGGTCCCCAGCCGCCCCGCGGCCGGGTGCCCACACACGGTCCCCAGCGGCCTGGGGGCGGCCGGGTGTCCATAAATGGTCCCCAGCCGCCCCTATTTGTCCCGGTGCGCCTTATACACAAGCGCGCATACCAAAACATTACCTAACCACAAACACGTGGACAAGTGAATGTGGCCAGGGATGGTCCATCTCACTGACGCCTTCACACTGGGCTAATATCGTGGAAGCCGGGACACAGTTGGACACTGGGATGCAACACATCCTCCAGACATAGAGGATTGCGGGTCCTGGGTCAATCAGGCTTCAACACAAAGTTCAGAAGGTAGACAGCAGCAGTGGTCGGCCTCCTACACAACGAGTAAATTATTCATGATCATGAGGCCATCCATCTCCTTAGCTTTCTGTTCCTTGGAATGCAAGCGCATGTATGTAGTAGTGGCTAGGCCTGAGGTGGTCAGCGTTTTGGCGCATATCCTACCTCCTCCGAGGATTGCTGGATGTTTTCCTGCTACTATCCCAGTTCTATGACTCCCATTAAAACAAAGCTTCAGGTGATGAATGATGGATGAGGTGGTGGCAAAGGAGAAAGAGCAGGAGGAACAGGGACCATTCACATCAATATCAGGCCAGTCAACCACACATGTCTTGTAGGATATGTTTCTGTACCAAAAGGAGCGGTTCGGCTACACAGAGGGCATACAGTGAGTGCAATGCCTACCAAAAATTTCGAGGCACTCCAATGCCCCTTGGAAGTGACATGGAGATCAGAGGGCCTTAACTAAACCGTTTTTTCCATTTTATTGCAACTGGGTCTCCTGTACACTGTTGGCCTAAGCAGTGAATGGAAGGCTTTCCAAAAATTATGAGGAACTGCAATGCCCCTTGAAACAGACGTGGATTACAGCGTACTAAAAACCTTCTACCCATTATTGGGGAGTGGGTCTCCCTTAGTGTTCGCCTATGCATTGAAAAGCAAATGCTGACTAAAATTAGGAGGAAATGCAATGCCCGTTGGAAGAGTCGTGGAGGTTAGAGGTAATTAAAAACAACATTTCAATGCCCCTTGGAAGAGCTGTGGAGTTCAGAGTGGTTTAACAAGACGGTTTTAATGCCCCTTGGAAGAGACGTGGAGGTCACAGTAGCTTAACAAAACGGTTTTAAAGCCCCTTGGAAGAGACATGGAGATCCCAGTGGAATAAAAAGACAATATCAATGCCCCTTGGAAGAGTGGTGGAGGTTACAGTGGAATAAAAAGACAATATCAATGCCCCTTGAAAGAGTGGTGGAGGTCGCAGTGGAATAAAAAGATAATATCAATGCCCCTTTGAAGAGACGTGGAGGTCACAGTAGCTTAACAAGACGGTTTTAATGCCCCTTGGAAGAGACGTGGAGGTCAGAGAGGTTTAGCAAGACGGTTTTAATGCCCCTTGGAAGAGACGTGGAGGTCCCAGTGGAATAAAAAGACAATATCAATGCCCCTTGGAAGAGTGGTGGAGGTACCAGTGGAATAAAAAGACAATATCAATGACCCTTGGAAGAGTGGTGGAGGTCGCAGTGGAATAAAAAGACAATATCAATGCCCCTTAGAAGAGTGGTGGAGGTCGCAGTGGAATAAAAAGACAAAATCAATGACCCTTGGGAGAGACGTGGAGGTCACAGTAGCTTAACAAGATGATTTTAATGCCCCTTGGAAGAGACGTGGAGGTCACAGTAGCTTAACAAGATGGTTTTAATGCCCCTTGGAAGAGACGTGGAGGTCACAGTAGCTTAACAAAATGGTTTTATTGCCCCTTGGAAGAGACGTGGAGGTCCCAGTGGAATAAAAAGACAATATCAATGCCCCTTGGAAGAGTGGTGGAGGTCCCAGTGGAATAAAAAGACAATATCAAAGCCCCTTGGAAGAGTGGTGGAGGTTACAGTGGAATAAAAAGACAATATCAATGCCCCTTGGAAGAGTGGTGGAGGTCGCAGTGGAATAAAAAGACAATATCAATGCCCCTTGGAAGAGACGTGGAGGTCACAGTAGCTTAACAAGACAGTTTTAATGCCCCTTGGAAGAGACGTGGAGTTCAGAGTGGTTTAACAAGACGGTTTTAATGCCCCTTGGAAGAGACGTGGAGTTCAGAGTGGTTTAACAAGATGGTTTTAATGCCCCTTGGAAGAGACGTGGAGGTCCCCAGTGGAATAAAAAGACAATATCAATGCCCCTTGGAAGAGTGGTGGAGGTCCCAGTGGAATAAAAAGACAATATCAATGACCCTTGGAAGAGTGGTGGAGGTCGCAGTGGAATAAAAAGACAATATCAATGCCCCTTGGAAGAGTGGTGGAGGTCCCAGTGGAATAAAAAGACAATATCAATGACCCTTGGAAGAGACGTGGAGGTCACAGTAGCTTAACAAGACGGTTTTAATGCCCCTTGGAAGAGATGTGGAGTTCAGAGTGGTTTAACAAGACGGTTTTAATGCCCCTTGGAAGAGACGTGGAGTTCAGAGTGGTTTAACAAGACGGTTTTAATGCCCCTTGGAAGAGACGTGGAGGTCCCAGTGGAATAAAAAGACAATATCAATGACCCTTGGAAGAGACGTGGAGGTCACAGTAGCTTAATAAGGTGATTTTGTTACGGGTCCGGATGGTGGAACCTCTGTGCCGAGGTGCAAGGAGGGACCCAGAGGGGCGTGACTAAGTATCAACCCGAACCGACCCTGGTCGAACGGCAGCAAACGACACCGTGACCAGGGAGGATCCGGGCTGAGGGACCAGGTGCTACTCTGGGGACGACCTTGTAAGAGAGCAGGTGGCTCCCACGGGTCAGATGGCTGGGACTGACCGGTATGACGGGTGGACACGGCAAGCAGGCAGAAGTCTCTGGTAGCTGACAGGTGGTCACGGTACGTGACAGCAGAGCAGGTAGTAGTCTCTAGGTTTACCAGGCGGGTGGTCACAGCAAGTGACGGCAGAGCCTCCAGGCAGGCTGGCAGGAAACAGGCGGGCGCTCCCAGGTGAGCGGGCAGACCGACAAGGCAGGTAACAGGCAGGTAACAGGTGGGCGCTCCCAGGTGAGCGGGCTGACGGACACAGCAGGTAACAGGCGGGTGCTCCCAGGTGAGCGGTATGACAGACACAGCAGGTAACAGGTGAGCGCTCCCAGGTGAGCGGGCAGACGGATTCTGCAGGTAACAGGCGGATGCTCCCAGGTGAGCGGACTGGCAGACAGGGCAGGTAACAGGCAGGTAACAGGTGAGCGCTCCAGGTGAGCAGGCTGGCAGGCTCGGCAGGTAACGGGAGATAACAGGCTGGCAGGCACGAGGAGTCAGGCTAGCAGCGGGACCTGAGGGCTGAAGCAAAGATCAGAAACTGCGCAACAACTTTGCTCGGGCACCTCCATTTTGGAGGAGGTGCCCTATATATGGGAGGACCCTCGGCTATTGGCCGGGGACTCCTTAGGACGGCGCGCGCGGCCCCTTTACGAGGGGGGGAGCGCCCGCGCCCTAAGCACAGTGCCCGGGGGACTGCGCGCGCAGACAGCAGGCTGAGAAGGAGAGCGGGGAGCGTGGTGAGAGGGACGGCGTCTCTGCCTGGCAGGAGGCAGGGACGGCGTCTCTGCCTGGCAGGAGGCAGAGACGCCGAAGCTACAGGGCTGCGCACGCCGACAGCAGGCTGGGAAGGAGAGCGGGGAGCAAGGAGGTGAGAGGGGCAGCGTCTCTGCCTGGAAGAAGGCAGAGATGCCGATGCTACAGATTTTAATGCCCCTTGGAAGAGACGTGGAGTTCAGAGTGGTTTAACAAGACGGTTTTAATGCCCTTTGGAAGAGACGTGGAGGTCACAGTAGCTTAATAAGATGGTTTTAATGCCCCTTGGAAGACACGTGGAGTTCAGTGTGGTGTAACAAGACGGTTTTAATGCCCCTTGGAAGAGACGTGGAGGTCACAGTAGCTTAACAAGACGGTTTTAATGCACCTTGGAAGAGACGTGGAGGTCCCAGTGGAATAAAAAGACAATATCAATGCCCCTTGGAAGAGACGTGGAGATCACAGTAGCTTAACAAGACGATTTTAATGCTCCTTGGAAGAGACGTGGAGTTCAGTGTGGTTTAACAAGACGGTTTTAATGCCCCTTGGAAGAGACGTGGAGGTCACAGTAGCTTAACAAGACGGTTTTAATGCCCCTTGGAAGAGACGTGGAGTTCAGAGTGGTTTAACAACACGGTTTTAATGCCCCTTGGAAGAGACGTGGAGGTCACAGTAGCTTAACAAGATGATTTTAATGCCCCTTGGAAGAGACGTGGAGTTCAGAGTGGTTTAACAAGACGGTTTTAATGCCCCTTGGAAGAGACGTGGAGGTCACAGTAGCTTAACAAGACGGTTTTAATGCCCCTTGGAAGAGACGTGGAGTTCAGAGTGGTTTAACAAGACGGTTTTAATGCCGCTTGGAAGAGACGTGGAGGTCCCAGTGGAATAAAAAGACAATATCAATGCCCCTTGGAAGAGTGGTGGAGGTCCCAGTGGAATAAAAAGACAATATCAATGCCCTTGGAAGAGTGGTGGAGGTTACAGTGGAATAAAAAGACAATATCAATGCCCCTTGGAAGAGACGTGGAGGTCACAGTAGCTTAACAAGACGATTTTAATGCCCCTTACAAAAGCCATGCAGTACATCATATTAAAAACATTATTCCCATTATTGGGGAGTGGGTCTCCCATAGTCTTTGCCTATGCCTTCCAAGTAAAAGCTGCCAAAAATTAGGACGGATGAACTTGCTATGCCCCTTAGAAGAGCCATGCAGTACAGCATATTAAAAACATTATTCCCATTATTGGGGAGTGGGTCTCCCATAGTCTTTGCCTATGCCTTCCAAGCAAAAGCTGCCAAAAATTAGGACGAAGGAACTTGCAATGCCAGCTACACGGACCACGGTCACCCTGGTGGTATAGTGGTGGTGGAGGCTGAGGATAAGGAGAAGAGCATAAAACAGCCGAAATGAGGAAGCGTATACCCATGTGTGGGTGTGAAGCTGTGCATGGGAATACACCTCCCGAAATAACACAATGGATTTGACTTTATGTTACTCTGCTGTCATTTGGTGGTGATGAGAAGTCTGGCCCAATACAGCCCTTGTTCATTTTGATAAGGGTCAGCTTGTCAGCATTGTCAGTTGACAGGCGAGTGCGCTTATCAGTTATAATTCCCCCAGCGGCACTAAAAACACGCTCCGATAACACGCCAGCGGCAGGGCAGGCCAGGACCTCCAAGGCGTACAGAGCGAGTTCATTCCAAGTGTCCAGCTTTGATACCCAATAATTAAAAGGCACAGAGGAATCACGGAGGATGCTGATAGGGTCGGCAAGGTACTCCCTCACCATCTTTTGAAACTTTCCACTCCTTGTGAGAGTACCCGCGCCTCAGGGCCGGTAAGCTGGGCGGGTCTCAGAAAACTGTCCCAGAACGTTGACAGTGTTCCTCTGCCTCTGCTGGATTGGAGTTGCGTCTCTCTCGCCTGTACGCCTTGGTTGGGCAACGAACTGTGACCTCTGCCGCTTGCGTGTTCAGATGGGAATTTTTTTAACAGTTCTGCAGCAAGGGCCTTCTGGTACTGCCCCATTTTTGTAGACCTCTCCACCTCAGGAATAAGAGAGTGAAAGTTCTCCTTGTAGCGGGGGTCTAAAAGTGTCACCAACCAGTAATGACTGTCACCCAACATTTTGACAACGCGAGGGTCACGGTTAAGGCAGCGTAACATAAAGTCAGCCATGGGTGCTAGACTGGTAACGGGCAAGACTTTCGCGTCCTCACCAAGATGACGACTGACCATGCTCTCCTCCTCCTCCTCCCCCCTGTCCTCAGGCCACCCTCGCTGAACCGACGGTATGACAGTTATACAGGTACTACCATCTACAGCGCATGATACCAGCTCCTGTTCTTCCTCCTCATCCTCTCCCTGATTGTCCCCCAATGCACGTTGGGATGAGATGAGGCTGGGCTGTGTGTAATCGCCCGCTATGGCTTCTTGATCCATCTCATCATACTCTGGCTGCAATGCCTCCTCTTTAATTCTCTGCAGAGAGCGTTGCAAAAGACAGACAAGTGGGATGCTGACGCTAATGATGGCGTCATCGCCACTCACCATCTTGGTGGACTCCTCAAAGTTTGTTAGGATAGTACATATGTCAGACATCCAGGTCCACTCCTGAGGTCTTATGTGTGGAGTCTGACCTGAATATCAACGGCCTTGTTGCAGCTGGTACTCCACAACTGCTCTCTTCTGCTCACAAATCCTTTGCAACATGTGGAGGGTAGAGTTCCAATGTGTGGGGACATCACACACCAGTCGGTGTGCCGGAAGCTGCAAACGCTTCTGCAACACAGCAAGGGCAGCGGAAGCTGTAGCCGATTTCCGAAAATGAGCTGACAGGCGGCGTACTTTGACGAGCAGATCTGGCAACTCGTGGTACGATTTAAGAAACCGCTGAACCACGACGTTAAGCACATGAGACAGGCATGGTACGTGTGTGATCTCGCCTCGCCTCAGAGCCGCCACCAGGTTACGGCCATTGTCACACACGACCATGCCTGGATGTAGGTTCAGCGGTGTCAGCCACAGATCTGCCTGCACTTTCACAGCTGTCCACAACTCACAAGCAGTGTGAGGTTTATCACCTAAGCTTATGAGTTTCAGCTCAGCCTATTGCCGCTTGGCTGAGGCAGTACTGCAGTGCTTCCAGCTTGTAACTGATGTGGTGATATCTGAGATGGAGGCTGAACATGAGGAGGAGGATGATGCGCAGGAGCTGTACACTGTGGGGGCAACTCTGACTGACATAGGGCCCACAATCCTCGGTGTGGGGAGGATGTGTTCCGTCCCAAGGTCCGACTGGGTCCAGGCTTCCACTATGTTTACCCAGTGTGCCGTCAGGGAGATGTACCGTCCCTGGCCACAAGCACTTGTCCACGTGTCCGTTGTCAGGTGGACTCTCCCAGTAACTTCGTTGTTGAGGGCACGGCAGATGTTTTGGGACACGTGCTTGTGTAGTGCGGGGATGGCAAAAAATAGTGTCGGCTGGGGACTGAGTACCGAGGGACGGCCACCGCCATAAGGTTGCGGAAGGATTCCATCTCCACCAGCCTAAAAGGCAGCATTTCCAACGCAAGCAGTCGTGAAATGTGCGAATTTAGGACTGGGGCCTGTGGGGCGTTGGCTGCGAATTTGCGCTTTCGTTCAAAGGTCTGGGATATGGACAATTGAACGCTGCGGTGGGATGTGGACGTGGATGTTGATGCTGTTTCTTGAGAAACTGCCATAACAAGTGAAGACTGAGAGGAGGGGGCATCTTTGCATGCAGTATGGACAGGGGATTGCCTTGCACGCACAACAGGGGGTTGTCTTACACGCACAACAGCGGAAGAAGCAGTGGTGACACCCGCTGACACTGGTCGTGGACCCTGGGGTTCGCCCCACAAAGTCGGGTGCTTTGCTGACATGTGCCTGATCATGCTGGTGGTGGTCAGGCTGGTAGTTTTGTCACCCCTGCTGATGCTGGCCTGGCAAGTGGTACAAATGGCCTTTTTGGGGTTATCAGCAGAGTCTTTAAAAAAAATTCCAGACTTTGGAAGACCTACCGGTTGTACTGGCAACGTCCCTCATGTTGGTGTTACAGGGAACGGTTGCCCGCCTTCTGTCTGCGGCCACCACACTGCTTCTTCCTGCCTGTTGGGGTACTCTGCCTCCCTCCCCCTGTGTGCTGCTGGCCTCGCTCTGCGTGTCCTCCTGCCACGTTGGGTCAGTTACTAGATCATCCACCACCTCCTCCTCTTCCACTTCCGCACCACGGTCCTCCTCCTCACTTCGTGGCAATTGTGTCTCGTCATCATCCACGTCTTGTGACTCATTGCCAGCGTCGCCTTCCTGTGGCCGTAGCTGTTCAAATATTTGGCCATCGCTACATGGGATCTCCTCTTCCACCACTTCAAGCGGAGCAGGCGAGGGGCCCAAATATGGAAATGGACCAGTGAACAGCTCTTCAGAGTGTACAACTGTGGGATCAGTTGCTGTCTGACGACACTCGGCATGGTGGGAGGAAGGAGCATCAGGGTGAGGAGGAGTATGCGATCGAGACTCACGGCTACTAACACTTGACCGTGTGGAAGACAGACCGGAGGTGGTGGTGCCCAGGTGACTGGAAGTATTATCTGCTATCCAATTAATAACCTGTTCACACTGATCAGTTCGCAATAGTGGTGCTGTTGTGTCCTTCCCTAGTAATTCGGTCAAGAACTGGGAGCGAGAAGATGTGGCTGTTGGTTGTGGCACATTTTCACCTTGGCCACGGCCCCGTCCTCTGCACGCACCATCACCCGAACGTCCAGTTCCACATCCCTTGCCACGCGCCTTGCCCATTGTAAATGAAGTAAAATAGCTTACACTCGCACTATCAATGGCAAAAGGGTAATAAAAAGGAGATTTGAACCGTGGAAGAGGAAAACCACAGTTCTATTTCTCTGGCCTACACCAGAATCTTTTAAACTGATATATTTGTGTCTGAACAGTCAGCGAGACACTGAAACAGGTTTTTTCATGCAAAAAATATGCTCCAGAGCTGGCATTTTCTAGACAATACAAGTATTTCATAACATAGACTTGACAGTAGAGCTGACAGGTCCTTTTTATCTTACAGTCTAATGAAATACCATATGAAATGTACAAAAACCTGGAGGCATTCTGGGAATAATATAGATCTTCTCTATAGGAAATATTGTCATATCCTAGGACAAAGACACTGGGATGAACAGACCTGTAGAATTGTGCAGACAAACTCAATTTTCCATCCATGAGTCATCTTCCTACGCTGGATGTTGACATGGAAACATACGAGGAGGTGATGGACCTTAAAGCCCCTTCATTCTATGAGATCAATGATAAAAGCTGCTCATGTCTAACACTAAACCAATACTGCAAAGCAGGGAGCACATGCTGCGGAAATCACACTTCGTAATAAGCATGGACTGTCTGATCAGCGTAGAGTTAACGATAATATAATATGGCTAAGTATCTGATGCCAACACATCTTTTACATGGAAACTATACCTTTAATAAATATAGCATACACTTTATATTTTTCTCGCTCACATGTATAGATCCTAAGTCCCTGGCATTTATAATAAAATTAAATATTTTATAACCTGATAAACTACAAACGTGTCTGCATTTATTGATATGATTGAGACTGCAAGCTACTGTCCTGCATCATATCCATTCCAATATACAGCATATCACCTGAACAGAAGAAAAACTTGGTTACACACCAAGTTTTAGGATAAAAAGGAATAATCCACAATCTTCCTAAGAGTAACATAAAATAGATTTTAATGGCCTTTAACAAAGTCACAATATGGAACCTTGTTTGTGTAAATTAGCACAGAAAGAGGTAAAGAAACCACTGAATATCCCATGACAAAATATTTTATCGGTATTATATCATATGTGTAACGACTGCTCATATGAGAAACAGGACAAACATTGCGTTTCCTGAGGCTGTGTTCACATGCTGTTTTTCTGCTGCTTTTTGTCTTCATATTTTTTGCAGGCGATCACAACAAAATATGCAAACACAATAATAGTCTTCTCTAATTATTGTGTTATTTCTTTTATGCCTTTCACCCTTTATTTGATGTACGTTTGGTGAAGACTTGAAGCAGTGTTTTTAATGCTTTTTTTTTTTAGTACAGAAAAACTTTTGATTTTTCACTTAGAAATGGAACGGAGCTTTTTACATGTGTCTTTTTTAAAGCTACCCATAAAAGCCAATAAGCACACAGTTCAACAGTGTCTTTAAACACAAGGTGGGCACGAGTCTTCATGAAATCTCATCCACAGATTTTGAGCCCAAAAAAACACAGCGGAAAAAAGCCTTTAAGCTGCGTGGGAACATGGCCTTATGGTTCTACTCATATGGGCCTTTCAACAAGGGATTTTTTAGACATATTGACTAGTACACGTTTGACTGCTTCTGTATCTTCTGTTTTGGGTTTTTTGTAAGCCGTTTTCAGTCATTATTGCCATAGTCTAACTGCACAAACAATACTTTTAGTGGCAGTACTATGACCAAGTGCAGCCTAAATGGTATGGCATATGCAATATGGAGGCATCTAAGCAATGAAGGGGACATTGAGGGCTGTGGTCTTCTTCAAACAACGGCTTGAATCAGACCTCCGCCGATCCAATATTGATGTCAATAACTTCTGAATTTTAAGTGGATAACCCTTTTAAAGTTCTAAACAACACAGAATAGAAACTAAGGGTCCAATTCATCAAGAATAACGTTCTCCACGCCACTCTTGAGGAGGTGGTGTGCTGGAGTCAGACGCTCCTGATTCTTAAAGAGGTGTATGCCTCTTCATGAATCGGGAGCATCGAATGAGTGGCATGCAAGTTGGCATGAACTTCACCACAAATCCTACTCCAGTCACATCTGGAGTAAGATTTGTGGCGTACCAAACATTGAATGTCCCACTTTGATGGAGCTGGGCTAAAATGGAGTGAGAAGGCCAAAAGTCACAAAGTTTTATTGAAGCATCGAGTTGCGACAAATTTATGCAACTTTTCAAAGCTTTTACGACAGAATACTGGCCTAAAAGCCTTGATAAACTGGGCTCTTAAACTTTGAAGCCAGAATAACAACTGTCATAAATATGAAAGTGCTGAAGAAAACATCAACTTTATAGCTGTACGCATCCAGAAGTCAGGGCTTTGTAAAAAACACTGTAAAGAAACAAAAAACAATTTATAACAACAATACAAGAAACCATAATAAAAAAAAAGCTATAATAGATTGTCCATATGAAAAAGAATCTACTAATTGTTAGACATATATCCACTCACGAAACTAGCATGACATGGATCTCCCTCTCTACCCTCCTTCTCTACAAAAGCCAGCTGGTTTTCCATCTCTGCATCGTGTTAAAGCAGAAATAAGTAACTCGGCAAATCTAATATCAATATATCTATAATATGCTGATTTATCAGAGACGAGCACTTAGGATTATCTACAGAACATCACAGAAGAAGCTATATTACTTCAATGAAGTATGAAGATGAACAAAAAAAAACAGGTAATGGCGACCTCAGCATGGTTCCTTCTGCTTATCAGGTAGATTTCCAAAATACTGTAACTAGCGTGACATTTTTTTGCCGGTACAGTTGGAATCAAAATTATTCAACCCCCATTGCAAATTAAGCTGAATAATTAAAAGAACCACCAAAGATGTCAGCAATTAGGAGGTGTTTTACGGGGCTCCCATCCAGCAGCCATGGAAAACTGATCTGGCCGGTGAGCCAAGGTCGCGTGAATTGATTCGCCTATCTCAGCTATTTACTAAAGAAAGGAAGTATACAGTTGCAATCAAAATTATTCCAACCTCATTGGAAATTAGGTTCATCATTACCAAAATGTGCAAACTTTCTGCTGTTTGGAGTAAACCAATCAAACAAGAACAATTTAAATAACTAGACATGACTAATGTAACAAGTGGTTTCTCTAAATTCAGCACAAAATAAATTTTTTAATGAATGCAATAATCTCAGAATTATTCAACCACTTCTCTGTCAATCCCTTCACTGGCTCCCCATTGCCCAGAGACTCAAGTTCAAAACCTTAACCATGGCATACAAAGCCATCCACAACCTGTCTCCTCCATAAATCTATGACCTGGTCTCCCAGTACTTACCTGCAGCCAAGATCTCCTGCTCTACTCCCCTCTTATCTCCTCTTCCCACAATCGCATACAAGATTTCTCCCGTGCACCCCCCCTACTCTGGAACTCTCTACCCCAACATATCAGACTCTCGCCTACCGTGGAAACCTTCAAAAGGAACCTGAAGACCCACCACTTCTGACAAGCCTATAACCTGCAGTAAACCTCGCTCCACTATACCGCTGCACGACCAGCCCTGCCCTCTTTAAATGAGAAGGTGTGTCCAAACTTTTGGTCTGTACTGTATATATATATACAGTACAGACCAAAAGTTTGGACACACCTTCTCATTTAAAGATTTTTCTGTATTTTCTTGACTATGGAAATTGTACATTCACACTGAAGGCATCAAAACTATGAATTAACACATGTGGAATTATATACTTAACAAAAAAGTGTGAAGCAACTGAAAATATGTCTTATATTCTAGGTTCTTCAAAGTAGCTACCTTTTGCTTTGATGACTGCTTTGCACACTCTTGGCATTCTCTTGATGAGCTTCAAGAGGTAATCACCGGAAATGGTCTTCCAACAATCTTGAAGAAGTTCCCAGAGATGCTTAGCACTTGTTGGCCCTTTTGCCTTCACTCTGCAGTCCAGCTCACCCCAAACCATCTCGATTGGATTCAGGTCTGGTGACTGTGGAGGCCAGGTCATCTGGCGTAGCACCCCATCACTCTCCCTCTTGGTCAAATAGCCCTTAGACAGCCTGGAGGTATGTTTGGGGTCATTGTCCTCTTGAAAAATAAATGATGGTTCAACTAAACGCAAACCAGATGGAATAGCATGCCGCTGCAAGATGCTGTGGTAGCCATGCTGGTTCAGTATGCCTTCAATTTTGAATAAATCCCCAACAGTGTCACCAGCAAAGCACCCCACACCATCACACCTCCTCCTCCATGCTTCATGGTGGGAACCAGGCATGTAGAGTCCATCCGTTCACCTTTTCTGCGTCGCACAAAGACACGGTGGTTGGAACCAAAGATCTCAAATTTGGACTCATCAGACCAAAGCACAGATTTCCACTGGTCTAATGTCCATTTCTTGTGTTCTTTAGCCCAAACAAGTCTCTTCTGCTTGTTGCCTATCCTTAGCAGTGGTTTCCTAGCAGCTATTTTACCATGAAGGCCTGCTGCACAAAGTCTCCTCTTAACAGTTGTTGAAGAGATGTGTCTGCTGCTAGAACTCTGTGTGGCATTGACCTGGTCTCTAATCTGAGCTGCTGTTAACCTGCGATTTCTGAGGCTGGTGACTCGGATAATCTTATCCTCAGAAGCAGAGGTGACTCTTGGTCTTCCTTTCCTGGGGCAGTCCTCATGTGAGCCAGTTTCTTTGTAGCGATTGATGGTTTTTGCAACTGCACTTGGGGACACTTTCAAAGTTTTCCCAATTTTTCGAACTGACTGACCTTCATTTTTTAAAGTAATGAAAGCCACTCGTTTTTCTTTACTTAGCTGCTTTTTTCTTGCCATAATACAAATTTTAACAGCCTATTCAGTAGGTCTATCAGCTGTGTATCCACCAAAGTTCTGCACAATACAACTGATGGTCCCAACCCCATTTATAAGGCAACAAATCCCACTTATTAAACCTGACAGGGCACACCTGTGAAGTGAAAACCATTTCCGATGACTACCTCTTGAAGCTCATCAAGAGAATGCCAAGAGTGTGCAAAGCAGTCATCAAAGCAAAAGGTGGCCACTTTGAAGAACCTAGAATATAAGACATATTTTCAGTTGTTTCACACTTTTTTGTTAAGTATATAATTCCACATGTGTTAATTCATAGTTTTGATGCCTTCAGTGTGAATGTACAATTTTCATAGTCATGAAAATACAGAAAAATCTTTAAATGAGAAGGTGTGTCCAAACTTTTGGTCTGTACTGTATATATTTGGACACTAATAAAAAATGTTTTGTTTGACATATTTTCCCCATATACAACTTGTCAAATTACCACCACATATATATTGTGATATAGCACTTCTATCCTAAGACAGTTGAATATTTTATACTGTAACAGGTATACACCAGTTAATAGACACCTGATATCAATCATGCCGCTCTTGTCTTTGTCCAGGAAGTTGATCAATTGCTGAATTTCATCTTTAGCCATAGCAATCCCTGTGTTCTGTAGAAAATAAAAACATTACTACATAGACCTGATCCTGCACTCATCCATCTGACTCCTATTCTTGACAATCTACTAAATATATGTTAGGGTGCTTTTAGACGGCTTAGTTTTGGCCTGGTAAAGAATGACCATCGACTCTATAAAAGTGCTTTTAAAAACAAGCAAATTTACAATTTACCTCCTATTAAAATTCTTTCTATTCTCAAGAACAGAGGAAATTCTAATTCTATTGTGTACTACTCATTTCCCAGGTTACCAGCCACCCCTGCAATAAATCAGGAGTGTCTGGTTTCCTAGGCAAAGAGCGCACACTTGCAAGCTATTCGCTATAGAGCATGCAAGCTCTGCTTTGAAGCAGGACGAATCGCTGGATCTAGCCAGCTCAGTGGGCACAGTTTAGGCCAGTGGATCAGCCAAGCCGCTGGCCCACAATGTCAGTCATCAGGAGCACAATGCACTCTGACAAGCAATAAGCCAGGAGGCAGGAATGTGGTGCTCTTCTGAGGACAGAACATGATTATTTTGTCCCATCATGCTATTGGCATCACATATCCCTTTTACACAGGTTGAAGTGCTGCCAATGATGATTTTTATCCTGACAAACAATCTAATTATCTGATGAAAAAGTGTTTTGCTTGTATATAGGGTGATCACTGACATGTTTCCAAGCGGCTATAATAGAGGCGAGCATTCTTATGAATACACATTTGCTAATTGTTCGGTACTTTAAATGGGTTTTCCCATGAACAAAAGTTTGTTTTAAAAATTGTCTGTGTACGGAATGTACACAATGGGCCTGGCTGCACCCAGGAATAAAAAAGTGCGAAAATACACATTTGCCCTTTTTTGCTGTGTTTTTTCTTGAATTTTTGGGGAAATTTCAATTCTTCTTAGTGTGGCTTTGCTGTTTGTGTTTAGAGTAGGGACTCGGAAGCATGAGGACACTTTTTATGGGTTATGAGCTTACGTATTTTGGCCAAAATATCAACTAATACCTCATATATTATATACTGTATATAGGTATTTTTGCAATTTTCAGTACGGACATTGTAAACTGGGGTGTCTGTTCCCATGGGGTGCACTTGGATGGTACCGGGCAGCCGGCCTAGTTTAATAGTATGGGCGTAACTAATAGGCTGTAAGCCGGATACTGTGCAATACCCTAGTGTGAACAGCACCCTATAGAAGCCTTTTTGTGTGCAATTACTAAGCAGTCACCCCCTTCATGAAATGGTAGGTTGTGAGTGATTGTCCCATCAGTATTTTGCACCTGTGTAGCAGCCATCTTTATGTGGGTTTGCTGCACCCTGGTAGTGCATTTGGTTTTGAAGATCTGGGCAGGTAAACACTGCTGCCTTTTTTCTGGTTTTGTTTTTTTAAGGCACAAAGAACCAGGAAAGGATTGAAGTAGGTTCCACAGAACAGTGGATTGAAGAAACGGATTGTGTTGTGCCATCTGTGTGCTGACCCTCAGGCAAGGCGTGGGATAAATGTCTGGGTCTTAATTTGCTGCAGCAGGAAGCTGTGGTCATACAACAGAGAAAGAATGACAAGGCTGCGCTATGCTGGCACCCAGGCAATGGTCTGAAGGGTCATGACTGAAAAACAGCTTGCTGTGATCAAATGGTGCATGGCTATCATTCATGGCTGGTAGCAACATCACAAGCACACATCAGTTGCCAGAAATGTGGCACTACTGCCGAGGGATGCAGAAGGCTGTCTGTTGCGGGCAGTGGGGAGTAAAGAGTGCTGTATATAAGCTTGGGTTTTGATTCAGAGTTAGCCCCTTTTTGCTGCTCCACTGTTTTGGGAAGACTTTGTAGATGATTTTTGAGTGTGTCTATGAGAATTTTTGCCCACTCATCTAGAAAAGCATACGTGAGGAAAGGCATTGATGATGAACAGGAGGGTCTGGCTCGCAATCAGGGCTCTAATTCATCCCAAATGTTTTCTTTGGGGGTGATTTCAGGGTCCTGCGCAGGCCATTCAAGTTATTCACACCAATCCATAGATCATTGTGGTTTGGTCCTGATGAAGAAGTTTGAAAACCCTGAAACGTGTTGACAAAATAAACCGCATTCATGCTTCACCTTCGTGTGTGATCGTATCTTTGAACCATTGGGCAGCGCAGACTCTGAACCACCGTATTCATCATTTATTGCAACGCATCTCCTTGGTGGTCCTGCAGCAGCCTTTACATGCCTCTTTAGGAGTTGTGACTGTCACAACCCTATCAGGTGAGCGGACCTATAACATTTTACACTAGTTGGTTATCAGATAAGACACTATTTGCGCTTTTTGTCTTTCCAGTTTGATATACACATAGACCATGCAGACCTACTTCAAGAAGCTCCTGATACACGTTTTTCAGTTGCAGAAATGTTTGCCACAAATCTGCCATCTGTAATCCTCAGTGTATTTTTTCATATCATAGACAAACAAGTAAAAGGGGCCTAGCAGCTTTTCTTACAGGGGAATCTATAACAACTAGCCCACAAGTACTTTTATGATACTTTAGAAGATTAGCTAATTGGTTTATAGGGGCAATGGGGCATGACTACCCAGTAGTCTATGCGATGTAACAGTATAATACAGTTTGTGGCTCAGCCTGTCACCTGCCAGACCTGCTTCTATTGTCACTTTGAGCCTTTCAATTATTTTCTGCCTTGGGGACACTGAACAGGGAACTTGCCATTAAGTTGCGTTCAAAGTCTTCATAAGTCACCAGGCTGCTCTTTTCCTCATCTATTTTTCCAAACAATTCAGTTGCCTGCAGGTTGTTTTTCTTTATATATTCTTTCATTTTGATCATTGGATCTGCCTGAACAAAACAACCAATTGTCAAATACAGATAGTTTCAAACTTAACATATGGCTTTACTGATCATTAACCAAAAGATGTTTCATATATTAAAATCTTTTCACATAGTTCTACCCAAAAGATAATCATGACTATATGTTAAGGTCCATATCAACGGACCGTCGCGCGTTCACAATACTCATTCCTGAATACTGGATGGTGTAATAGTACTGCTTATCACCCGAAGAACAAGCAAAACACTTGTTTTTTGGCTGATCAAATCCATAAAAGTCCATCTTTGTCTGCAGCCCATCGCCCAAAGCTGCTGACAACATAAGGCTTTATGGTAACAGAGCAATTGTATTAATGATCATTCCCCATGATGTTTTTATCAGCGTGTGAGAAGTACATGAGTCAAGATCAGCCTCTAAAAGGGCCCTTAGAAAATTAGAAGAGAGTCTATTTCCAAGCTGACAATATGGCCACGTTCACTATTGTCACTTTTCTACAACTAAATAAAAGTAATATAAACATTTTTGAAAGTACAAGAAACATAAATACCAAACTTTGTCTGTGGCACTAACCCTTGATTTGTTACTACAGACAATGTAACATTTTGGTTGGCAATCTGCTTCAATATTAAAAAAAAAGCAATAAAAAAAAATCAGGGCTTATACAAAATTATTCAAAATTACAAACTTAATATTCAGTTTTGTAAATATTGCTTTCCTGCAGAAGATATATACAGGTGCATCTCACTAAATTAGAATATCATCAAAAAGTTAATTTATTTCAGTTCTTCAATACAAAAAGTGAAACTCGTATATTTCTTTTAATGTTGATGATTATGGCTTACAGCCAATGAAAACACAAAAGTCATTATCTCAGTAAAGTAGAATAATTAACAAAAAAACCCGCAAAGGCTTCCTAAGCATTTAAAAAGGTCCATTAGTCTGTTTCAGTAGGCTCCACAATCATGGGGAAGACTGCTGACTTGACAGATGTCCAGAAGGCAGTCATTGACACACTCCACAAGGTCCCAGAGTTCCAATTTTCATTTGGAAATCAAGGTCCCAGAGTCTGGAGGAAGAGTGGAGAGGCCACAATCCAAGCTGCTTGAGGTCTAGTGTGAAGTTTCCAAAATCAGTGATGGTTTGGGGAGCCATGTCATCTGCTGGTGTAGGTCCACTGTGTTTTATCAAAGTCAGCGCAGCCGTCTACCAGGAAATTTTAGAGCACTTCATGCTTCCCTCTGCCGACAAGCTTTTTGGAGATGGAAATTTAATTCTCCAGCAGGACTTGGCACCTGTCCACACTGCCAAAAGTACCAATACCTGGTGTAAAAACAACAGTATCACTGTGCTTGATTGACCAGCAAACTCGCCTGACCTTAACCCCATAGAGAATCTATGGGATATTGTCAAGAGGAAGATGAGAGACACCAGACCCAACAATGCAGACGAGCTGAAGGCTGCTATCAAAGCAGCCTGGGCTTCCATAACACCTCAGCAGTGCCACAGGCTGATCGCCTCCATGCCACGCCGCATTGATGCAGTAATTGATGCAAAAGGAGCCCTGACCAAGTATTGAGGGCATTTACTGAACATACATTTCAGTAGGCCAACACTTCAGATTTTAAAAACATTTTTCAAGCTGTTGTTATAAAGTATTCTAATTTACTGAGATAATGACTTTTGTGTTTTCACTGGCTGTAAGCCATAATCACCAACATTAACAGAAATAAACACTTGAAATAGATCACTCTGTTTGTAATGACTCTATATAATATAGGAGTTTCACTTTTTGTATTGAAGAACTGAAATAAAGTAACTTGTTGATGATATTCAAATTTTTTGAGATGCATCTGTAATAAATAAATTATATATAACAAAATATATACATATATATATATATATATATATATATATATATATATATATATATAGCAACAGAAAAATTTTGGAATAAAAAATTAGTAAATCTTCATTAGATAGACTCATTAAAAACACCCAAATAACACCACGAAAGTATATGTATAAAGAGGGCTATCAAAAGGGTCTCCTCAAAAAACAATAGGGTAGGAAGGGGACAAGACACCTACAGTATCCCAGTAAGAAAATAATAATTAGTCGTACCTATCTGAGCCACAGAGGTTTGCAACCTAAAATTTCATAATGGTGCCCCAGCTCAACATAGGCTAAGCCTTATTATTCCTAATAATGCACCTACATACTAGAAAATGCAAAATAGAAATAAATAAATTCATAGCCTATTAATAATGCTAATGGGCAATCAAAGGAGGGTGCCACGTCCCCCAATGAAGGCTACGAAAAAGAGATTTTATGGTGAGTACTAAGCTAAACTGAGGAGATATAGTCTGCTGGGGAGGCGTAAACATTTTTGTTAGGATGTATTGTTAGCGTCAGTCTCCAGGTGGCAGCAGACTAAGCCATGGTTCCTGTGTCCCCCAAAAAAGCAACCAAGAAATAAAGATTTTTCGTACTCACTGTTAAATCTCTTTCTCGCAGTTTTCATTGTGGGACACAGCACCCTCCCTTGTTTGAGGGGGGATCTTGGTGTTGCTCCACCTTCTTCTGCATAACCAGGTGTTGGCTGCCTTAGTGTAGCCTGATGAAGAGGATATAGTCTGCTGGGGAGGAGTCGACTTTTTTGTTAGGATGTATTGTTAGTATCAGCTTAGATGTGGCAGCCGACAAGCCCATGGTTCCTGTGTCCTCCAATAAAGCGACAGAGAAATAAAGATTTTTGGTAGTCACTGTGCAAATTGTCTCTTCAGAGAGGAAAAGGACTAGAACTCTAGTGCCACCTACAGGCAGTGGCAATCCTAAAAGTCAATGGTGACCCTTTAACAAGCCTTATCACATGACTTAGGATAAAAGCCAATACCAGAAACTCAATTTGCAGACACTGTTTCGGGGTACTGCCCCTCGTCAGTGCAAACTGTGAGTTCTGATTTGGCTGGATGAGAGGCGTCAGGTATCTAGGGGTAATATTTCTCCTTGCGGAGAGTGATGTGTTAAGCATGTCAGGTGAGGAGACTTTTAAAGCTGCAATGCTCCTCTGGGAAATATGCAAATTGTCTCTTCAGAGAGGAAGAGGACTAGAACTCTAGTGCCACCTCACTGTAAAATCTTTCTCTTTACCTTCATTGGGGTGAGGGGGTCTTGGTTTTGTTCTTCCTACTGTGTTTTCACTAACTGAATAACTGGGTGTCAGCTGCCCCGGTGTAGCCTAGTGGGGAGGAGTCAGACTTTTTTCTAATAATGTAGAAGAGCTGGAGAAAACAAATGGCAATAGTGTTTTATCCAAGTGACAAGAAGGCTACAATACAGGGAATTGCTCACCTGGATGGTCAGGTTGTGAACCACAACACACAATGTGCTGGATGAGGCGGCTGCAGACTCGCAAATAGTCAATGAATCAAGAAGTGGGGAAAAGGGTTTTTTTCTGCCCTGCCAAGTGCACAGATGATAATTTCAGAGAAAGGAGCAGAAACCAGGGTAATTGAATGCGGTTTATTGTTGACGGGTTTCAAAGTAAAACAAACTTCTTCCTTAGGACAAACTTGTGGCTTGTCCTGAGGAAGAAGTTTGTTTTACCTGGAAATGCGTCTTCAATAAACCGCATTCCTTTACCCTGGTTCCTGCACCTTTCTCTGTAATTATCATTGGCACACTTGGCTGCGCAGAGAAAAACCCTTTTTCCCCATTTCTAGATTTTTTTCTAAGATGTATTCTTAGTGTCAGCCTTCAGGTGACAGTCTAAAGGAATGGAAGACCAGTCTGGAACCCTTCTGAAAACATTTGTTTGAATGTATTGCTTAGACCTCTTTTATATATGGTTTAATATATTCTGTGTTGGAACAGTTAGTTAGTGTACAGCTGTGGACAGTGTTAACTATTTGAGGCCAGCCTATGGTGGTAGGAGTTAAATGGGCACTTGGGAAACTAGTTCCTGTTAGTTAGGAGAGAGTTACTGAAGGAGTAAAAAGTATTGCAGATAAGGAAAAGGCCATAAGTTGGAGAGTGTGTTTAGTCCAGACGAATTAAAAATAGCAAGTTCGAGAATAAGTTTCTACCAGCAACATCTATAATATGGCCAGAGTGCGGAAAGAGTAATAAGAAGGTTTCTTTCCACCTGCAGTGAGTACAGCCGTAGTATAACAGAGCTGTGGAGGTGTCATTCCCCAAGGTAGCTAGAAGGAGTGGGCTACAAAAGGGCACCGTGTTAGCTGGTCCTGGAAGATAGGAATTTCTATTCTGACCAGGACAGGACACGAAGTTGGTGTTGATATCATGTCGATTGTTGCAGTTCTATTTAAGGAATTCCAGTAAAAATGTTTTTATCTTTTTACATTGGACGCTAGTCTCCCTGATTTGTTGCATGTTGTCAAGGTCCCAGTACCATTAAACCACTTGTTGCCTAAATAAGGGTCAACAGCAAACCCCCAGATCGCTCACACACACTCAGTGGTATCGTAACTGGATATTTTGGGACTGCGAAGCAAACCTCGCCACAAGAGGTCCCTTACAGAAGTATATTTAACCCATGGCTCCTGTGTCCTCCAATGAAATCTGCGAGAAATTGATTTTTCGATGAGTACCAAAAATATTTATTTGTTGCAACATAATACTGAGCAGATTCAATAAATTACTTTAGAAAACGTTTATTAAATTACTTAAAGTATATATCTTACTAATAACTAAACCCGGTGTCTAATCTTACCATAATACTATATGTGTCTGATCGTACCTTCATAGTAGTTCTTTTAAACATCTGAGAATTTCCACCAAGCTTGATAGATAAATTTGGCATATTTGTCTTCACTATAGCGCACAGATCATCAAACTGTTTATTTACAACGATATCCTAAAATAATAAAAATAAATAAAAAAATGTTACACACATTCATAAATGCCTGATTTAATTCAGCTGAAAACTGGATGCAATATCACTTCCTCATTTACAGTTACATAGAAGGGAATCCTGACAGTGTGTATACTGCATTTGAGTATTTCATAATCTTTAGTTGCATAAAGTGACATTGCCCATAGAATCTTATTGTACAAATAACAGCATCACATACTGCCCTGACATAAAGAAAAAAAATCACCCTTGGCATGTCAAGTCAATAAGGCCGTATGGATCAGCTTAGCAATTGTGACAATTAGCTAAAATGTGTAATTCGTTATATGTGAAGTTGTTGGTCTGGTTTAAAAATAAGCTTAAAAAGCATAAAACTAAAAAAGGGGATGTCACGTTTTAGAAAATCTTGGTCCCTGGAGACAGTTTGTTATAGAAAAAATAAACAATCTGGGTTTTATTCACTCTCCCCGGGTCCAGCACTGAGTCTCTGCCACTGATTCCAGTGTCCGGTATTGGGTGCGCCACAGGCGTAACATCAACAGTGAGGCAGCCTATCAATGAGCTCAGCTGCTCTGAGCGGCGTGTTCCGTCTACACAGGCAGTGCCAATGAGCTCACCAATTGGCTGCTGTGATGTCGACGCAATATCAACTCTAGAGATGAGCGAACCTTTAAAGGTTAGATTAATTTCAGATCGTCGAACAGTTCGTTGAACATATCCGAACCCCATTGCATTCATTGGGAGGCAAAACCAAATGCATAGATAACACCTTCAAAGGGTCTCAAAAGCTGCCCAAACAGCTCAAATTAGGGGCAGACACCAGGAAAAGTGGCATCAATTGACCCACAGAACAAATGTTATACTGCACAGCAGCAATCAGCCATGAGCCATGCATGAGGTATCAGGGCCTGGGCCAGCATTTACAGTTTTGAATTTAACTTCACATTAAGATGAGGTGGGTGAGGGATCGGTGTACGCCTGCTGTGCTGGGAGTCCTGATAGCACATGCAACAACTCAAGCTGATTTTCTGCTCAGCCACACTCAGGTGGCACAAATATCTGCTTTGTAGACTACTATTGCTAGAAAAATTTAAGATAGTAACACAGGTAGTTGACTGAAAGTAAGTGCAGGCCTGCCGGTCTGGGAGCCCTATTGCTACAGGTAACACACATGAAGGAGACCCAACCACGAGTCTCCACATTTTAAAAAATTAGGGGCAGACACCACCAAAGTGGTATCAATTTCACCAGAGTAGAAATAGTATAATGGGGACTGACACCCCTTCCGCTACAGGAAACCCAGCAGATGGAGACCCAACCAGGAGTCTCCATATTTAAAACAAATTAAGAGCAGACACCAGCAAAGTGTCATCAATTTCACCAGAGTAGAACTAGTATAATGGGACACTGACACCCCTTCCACTACAGCCAACCCAGCAGATGGAGACCCAATCACAAGTCTCCACATTTGCAAAAATTAGTATAATGGGGCACTGACACCCCGTGAGGCAGCTACCGGACATATAGTTGATGGGAGGTATGTGTCACAGAGAGGTTTGTCATCTGTGATGTAATCCTGGAAAGTTTCTGTAGTGCACATAGCACCAAGAGGATTGTTTGGTGCATCCGGGCCCAGGTTTTACCGGGCAGCCTGAGAGATGGGTGGGCCTGGCTGCCCACATACCTCACCTCTGGGTGTGGTTAAGAGGTTAAAAATGGAGTGTGTTTGACACATGGGCTGTGTGTGTGGAAGGAAAAGGCCTCCTGTGTGATATCCAAACTGAGCCAGTGGACTGGATGCTCTTCAACCTGTGTGACCACAGGACTGGCTAACCAAAGACTTTGTCTAAAGAACTGTTTTCTTTGTTTTGCCTGCACGGAAGAAAGTTTATTTTCCCTTTTGCTTGTGGCCGGTTTAAGGAGCAATAAACCGACGTGGACATTTAAACGGAAACGCTTCCTGTTTTGCCTCCCGATGCACTCAAGTGAGTAGAAACCCCACACACCCCTTCCACTAGAGCCAAGCCAGCAGATGGAGAGCCAATCAGGAGTCTCCACATTTCCAAAAATTAGGGGCAGACACCAACAAAGTGGCATCACGGTATTAACAGAAATTTTTTTTTTTTTACTGTGGAGCCTTAGATACAGCAGAATCTCAGCGCAAAACAATTACAAGCTCAGATGTGGCCTAGTTTCTGTAGCATGGCAGTAACAGAACTAATTTATATTTTATCATGTCAACACCTGTATGGAGCAGAATATCAGCACCAAAGAATTAAAAGATCAAATATGTCATGGTTTCTGTAGCACAGTAGTAAGACAACAAATTTATATTTTATCACGTGAACCCCTGTATGGAGAAGAATATCAGCACCAAAAAAATTACAAGCCGAGATGTGACCTGCTGTATGTATCACGGTAGTAACAGAAGAAATTCGATTTTTTTTTTACTGTGGACGAGCCCCGTAAACAGCTGAATCTCAGCGCAAAAAATTACAAGCTGAGATGTGCCCTGCTGTCGTATCACGGTAGTAACAGAAAAAAAATAGATTTTTTACTGTGGAGCCATGGATACAGCTGAATTTCACCGCAAGAGAATTACAAGCAGAGAGGTGGCCTGCTTTATGTATCACGGTAGGAACAGAAAAAAATAGAGTTTCAAAGGTGACCTCCTGCATGGAGCACAATATCCGCAGTGCACATCAGAGTTCTATGCTGAAATGTGGCCTGCTGTCTGTCTGGACAACACCAATAGCAAAAACTATTGATCTGCTGGAAGGTCGATTTCACAGCCACACAGGATCCTATCTATCTAAGCTATCTGACTTAGAAGCAACCGCTAAGTCTAAGCAAGAAAAGAAAAAAAATATTAAGATTAAAGGGGTTTTCCCACGAACAAAAGTTCATTTTAATCAATAGATCTTGGAATGATAATAAGTTCCAAAATATATTTAAATAAAATGTTCCTGTGCTGAGATAATCTTATACATGTGCCCCTGCTGTGTACTGTGTAATGGCTGTGTCTGACCATACAGGAACATGGTCTGATCATACCACATCTCCTGGGCAGGGGAGGAAGCAAAAGAGTATACAGACATTACAGCACGGGATCACAGCTGATTGTTTCTTTGAAGTAAAACATTGTTTAAAAAAAGGCAGGGAAATGTTTTACTTCACAAAAATGCAAATTGTCTCTTCAGAGAGGAAGAGGACTAGAACTCTAGTGCCACCTACAGGAAGTAGCAATCCTAAAAGTCAATAGTGACCCTTTAATGAGCCTTATCACATGACTTAGGATATAAGCCAGAACCAGAAACTCAATTTGCAGACACTGTGTTTTGGGGTACAGACCCCTCGTCAGTGTAAAGTGTGAGTTCTGGTTTGGCTGGGTGAGAGGCGTCAGACCGGTATCTAAGGGGTAACATTTCTCCTTGCAGAGAGAGACATGTTAATCATGTCAAGGTGAGGAGACTTTTAAAGCCACAATGCTCCTCTGGGAAATATGCAAATTGTCTCTTCAGAGAGACAAACCAGAACTCACACTTTGCACTTACGAGGGGCAGTACCAAATCAAGATTTTTTTTTTAAAGTGGACAGTCAACTGCTACATCATGTAGTAATGTCATAAAGCACTTTATCCTAAAGATATTTTGCATACTATAAGAATTGATATAAAAAGGATAAAAAGAAAAATGTATTTCCCATAGCATCCACTATGTCTTGTTTTATGAACAAGTTATACAAATGAAATCCTCCTTTTAATTGATAATGATTATTTATATATTCTGCTTACAGAAAAATCAAGTGATTCTATAGATGACTCGGAGTTTGCTTGAATTGACTTTAAAATGGCTAAGCATCCATCGCTCTGTATTGGATTTCTGGCCATCTAAAAATGATAGAAAAAAAAACACAATAAATTATAATACAAGAATAACAACATATAAAGTAAACAGAAAAATTATGTATAAAAGTGCAATATTTTTATGGAATATGGATTCCAAAAACTGTATGAGAAATGAGGCTACGTGGTATCTCTCACTACACAATGGCATAGACTGTCGCTACTCCAATAAATATTGCCTCCAATAAAAATGCTTTGTATTAGACCCATTGACTCAAACACTAACACAATGCTTGCGATACAAAATACTCCGGAAGTGAAAACTCCCATTATGTACCATTATGTAGTCCAGATACTAATTACATGGCAGCTGTAGATCTACATTATGGTGGATTTAAACACGTCCGGTGCACTTTTAGTAAAATGATTCCTAAAGTATCTGTCTATAAATATTACTTACCTTTAACACTCTCAGCGTTTTATTTTCTTTAAGGCTCAATGCAAAACGTACAGCTCCTTGTAGGGCAATGCGGTTATTGCTTAAAAATCAAACATACAAAAGGTTTTTATTAAAACTTTTTTTCTGACACCTCCTTCAAATGAAAAATGCACAAAAAAAAAGTATTGAAAAAAAACCTCCAGAGCGTATTTTAAAAGAAAGGGGGCATTACCAGTGTGAGACATGTAATGACTGACAGTCTGCTCTCCTGATCTACATGTCTCACTCTGGTAACGCCCCCTTTTATTTATAATGAACTCTGGAGGCAGATTCTCTGGGAGCAGCGCCCATAGATATTAACAGTTCATTTGCATATGAAAAAAATATGGATTTCTCTGGAATAAAACATTGGATCGCAGATATCAAGATACCATTTCATTTAACTTCCTATGACCTGCATGCACGTTTAGATGGCTTGGGAGCGTTAATCTTACTGACAGATTCCCTTTAAAAATGCAGTTGCTGTTGTTACAAATAATGTCTATTAAAGTAAAATATCACCAAAAATGCCATACCTAGATCATATTAACCCCTTCACAACCTTGGACGTATTTATACATCCAGGTTGGTAAGTACTTACCGACCTTGGACGTATAGATATGCCCAGGCAATTTTACATGCACAAGGGCTGTGCACATGTGATCCCTGCAGGGTATTCAGGTGAAATGACAGCGCTCACTGCCAGCACCGCTCCCGGCAGTTTAACCCACTAAATGCTGTGATCAATAGCGATCTCAGCATTTAGAAGGCAGGCAGAGGGAGGGAGCCACCTCTGCCTTCTGATATGCGTCATTGCGGGACCCCGATCGTTGCCATGGTGACCTGATGTCGTCATGACGACATCCGGGTCACCAGAGCTAGCAAACTTGTTAGACTATGCTCAGAGCATGGTGTAACAAGTTTGTGTGTCAGTGCAGCACTGACAGTTTATAAAGCAAAGCAATGCTGTAAAATTGTTAAAAAAAAAAAAAACAATCACGAAATAATGAAAAAAATATATAAATAAATGTGTATATATATATATATATATATATATATATATACGCATGCATACATATATATATATATATATATATACACACATGCATACATATATATATATATACAGTACAGACCAAAAGTTTGGACACACCTCATTTAAAGATTTTTCTGTATTTTCATGACTATGAAAATTGTACATTCACACAGAATGCATCAAAACTATGAATTAACACATGTGGAATTATATACTTAACAAAAAAGTGTGAAACAACTGAAAATATGTCTTATATTCTAGGTTCTTCAAAGTAGCCACCTTTTGCTTTGATGACTGCTTTGCACACTCTTGGCATTCTCTTGATGAGCTTCAAGAGGTAGTCACCTGAAATGGTCTTCCAACAATCTTGAAGGAGTTCCCAGAGATGCTTAGCACTTGTTGGCCCTTTTGCCTTCACTCTGCGGTCCAGCTCACCCCAAACCATCTCGATTGGGTTCAGGTCTAGTGACTGTGGAGGCCAGGTCATCTGGCGTAGCACCCCATCACTCTCCCTCTTGGTCAAATAGCCCTTACACAGCCTGGAGGTGTGTTTGGGGTCATTGTCCTGTTGAAAAATAAATGATAGGCCAACTAAACGCAAACCGGACGGAATAGCATGCCGCTGCAAGATGCTGTGGTAGCCATGCTGGTTCAGTATGCCTTCAATTTTGAATAAATCCCCAACAGTGTCACCAGCAAAGCACCCCCACACCAGCACACCTCCTCCTCCATGCTTCACAGTGGGAACCAGGCATGTAGAGTCCATCCGTTCACCTTTTCTGCTTCGCACAAAGACACGGTGGTTGGAACCAAAGATCTCAAATTTGGATTCATCAGACCAAAGCACAGATTTCCACTGGTCTAATGTCCATTCCTTGTGTTCTTTAGCCCAAACAAGTCTCTTCTGCTTGTTGCTTGTCCTTAGCAGTGGTTTCCTAGCAGCTATTTTACCATGAAGGCCTGCTGCACAAAGTCTCCTCTTAAAAGTTGTTGAAGAGATGTGTCTGCTGCTAGAACTCTGTGTGACATTGACCTGGTCTCTAATCTGACCTGCTGTTAACCTGTGATTTCTGAGGCTGGTGACTCGGATAAATTTATCCTCAGAAGCAGAGGTGACACTTGGTCTTCCTTTCCTGGGGCGGTCCTCATGTGAGCCACTTTCTTTGTAGCGCTTGATGGTTTTTGCAACTGCACTTGGGGATACTTTCAAAGTTTTCCCAATTTTTTGCACTGACTGACCTTCATTTCTCAAAGTAATGATGGCCACTCGTTTTTCCTTACTTAGCTGCTTTTTTCTTGCCATAATACAAATTCTAACAGTCTATTCAGTAGGACTATCAGCTGTGTATCAATGTGACACCCCAGGGGTCTGGTTGCCACAGTAATAGAGATATTATGTCTGAGAGCAAGTGGGAGGTTTCTCTGGTCAGGATCCCTAAACATGCAACATGGCCCACCCAGACCTGGGAGGGGAGGAATCTGCCCTTATAAACTGGGTCTGGGGCGGGATTAGACAGTTCAGTTCCAGACACAGGGAAAGCAAGAACAGGAGCTCTGTAGGAGCAGTAGCAGAAGTCCAGGGGCTGGAGCTGAGCAGAGTTCGCCCTGGACGAAGATACTAAAGCCGGACACAGGAGTCCGAGGCTGTGGGGACTGATATACACCCAGCAGCAGAAACCAGCCGGCAGGGGATTCCAGGTCCTCTGGCCATAGAAGCCCGGAGGCTCAGTCACAAAGAAGGGACCAGCGCCGCCATCCAGGAGCGGAGGCTAACAGAAGGTCCCAAGTCACCAGCCATATGGGTGAGCACCACACGGTATACTCAGGGACGTGGGCTACTTGTAACCGCTGACAGCAAGGTAGCCAGGAAGAGTGCAGATAAACGGGGAGGCCTACAACTCCACCTGGCCAGGGGAACTCCTGCTTGCTCGCAGACTGACCAGGCCCCTTATACTAGCCAGTACTCCCGGGAGGGTCTGCCTTGTACCATCAGTAAAGACCCTGAACTGCACCACACGTCTCTGTGATTCCTTGCCGCACCAGCACCATTAGTACTGGGACCCTCACACCATCACTCCCATCATCTTCCACCTTAGCTGCCCTGAGGCAATACTTCTCCCGTGGGGAGTCATCCCATACTCGGCTGCGCACGGTCACCGCCACGGAGAACTACAACCCCCAGCGATCCGGCTCCGGGTATTCCCCCTGCACAGCAGCAGCAACACAGGCCCAGGGGGCGCGTCAACTTTGGCGTAGTCGGCAGGATTTCGTGCCCGCAACCACCGGGTACTGGGTGCCTGAAAAAGAGACTTTTATACTTACCTGTGGTGAAGTTTCCCGCCGTCCGGAGTCGTTTCCCGCCATCCGGAGCCGATTCCCGCCATCAGACGCCATCTTGGACCGTTTCCCGCCGTCTTCTGCCTTCTTCCCGCCATCCGCAGCTGCTTCCCGCCTTCGGACGCCATCTTCGGGACGCCGCACGGGAAGAAGAGGGGCGTGGACGCCGAAAGCGCGCGAGATCCGAAGCTCCGCCCCACGCTCTGCCCCACGCTCTGACGCTGCGCAAGGTCCTGGAAGGGAGGAAGAGCGACGCTGACGTCATCGGAGCGCGACACCAGGTCCTCAACCCCGACGATCGACTGCGGAGTCGCAGCCTACGGAAGAAGAGCATCGCAAGGTAGGCCACGGTCCACTAGGGGGGAGGAGGATGCCGGATACCGAGGGGAGCTCCACTGCCACAGCCACCGCCAGCGCAACCGCTGCAGCAGTCATGCCATTCACCATGCCCTATATCCCCGGGGCAACCTGGCTACCCCAGTACTCAGGGGAGTCACATACTCTAAATGACTTTAGAGAAAGACTGGATAGCCTCTTCCAGGTGTACCCCCTCACAGAAGAGCAAAAAGTGAGCATCCTGGTGGCCCAATTAATCGGGGCAGCCCAAAGGGAGGTAAAGTCCTGGCCACCTGGGAGGAAGAGGACTGTCAGAGAGATACTAGCCCGGCTGAAAGACACGTTTGACACCCGCACCTCAGCTGAGATAAAACTAAGATTTTATGGGTGCAAACAGCGGGCACATGAAAGTATAAGAGACTATGCTCTAAACCTACAAGAGGCCCTGAGAGCCATTAAGCAGGCAGACCCTGACAGCGTGGGAAATGAAGATAAGCTGTTGACTGAACAATTTATTGAGGGTCTACTGTGCAATGCCCACCGAACCCAGTTGCGGGCAATGGCCTTACAGGACCCTGACCTGGACTTTGCACAGTTCAAGGACAGAGCCATCCAGGTGCTCCGAGAACCGGCACCAGGTGGCGCTGTGACCCACAGGCGCCCTGCTATCACTTACCACTAGGAGACGGCGCCCTTGTCTGCAGGGCCTGTGGGAGCCGATGCGCAGGCTTTAAACAGTGACCCGGCTACAGACCTGCACCATCAGGTCCAAGAGCTGACTAAGAGCGTTGCCGCGCTAACCAGAACTGTGCAGTCTTTACAGGTCTCTTCTCCAGGAAAGATCCAGCTGGCATCCGGACCGGAGGACGTCCCGTGGCACCAACTGAGGAGGACCCCACCGGCCAGAGGAAGACCCAGCGACAGATATAACGAGGACGGACGACCCATCTGCCGCCGCTGCAATCAACCCGGACATGTAGCAAGGTACGGTCATTTAAACGGGCACAACCTGGGGTAGAGGGCCAACCCCCAGGCATAAGACCATCAGGCCCATCAAACTGGCGTGATAAATACGTAGGGGGACGTCCAATCTTGCCTGTGGTACTGGATGGGATTCCTATGAGTGCCCTACTAGACACTGGGTCACAGGTGACCACCATCCCGTACGTGCTCTTTAAACAGTACTGGAATGACTCGGACATAACCCGCTACCCAGATGACGACCTGAGTATCATCGCCAGCAATGGTCAGCCCGTGCCGCAGGTGGGATTCAAAGAGGTGACCATTAAGATCGGTAAAGTCGAACTGGCGGCACAAGGACTGATTATAGTGGACATAGACCGTCATGAGAGTCACCCTAGAATAACCTTGGGAACTAATGTGATTGAAAATTGTCTTGCAGAGGTGATTCTCATTTTACAGCAGGTTGCCAAGAACGCCAGTTCCGGCCAGCAGCGTGTGCTCCAAAAAGAGATCCGGGCACTGATGAAGCGGCAACAGGTGGAACTATCTGGTGGTGAGATAGGTAGCGTGAGAATGTGTGACCCGTTCCCTATTGCCATGCCCCCAAAAAGTGAGATTATAATTTGGTGCCGGGCAGCTATTGGTCTAAGAGGTAGAGACTACCAGGCAATGGTAGAACCTGTCTACTCAGACAGTAGGTCCACCATTTTGACAGCACGGGGGGTGGTCGATGTACGCCATGGGAGGGTGCCCGTTCGCATCATAAATATCGGGGAGAGAGAAGTACACCTGCCCCGGTATGCCACACTAGCCAAATTGTTCACCATCAACCAGAACTCTGTACAGGCCGTGGAACCCTTGCCTCCATCTCATCCAGAGGAAGGTAACGGCTCTAAGAAACCAATGGAGGACTGGTGTCAGCAACTGCATTTGGGTACTGACTCCACTCCCTCACACCAGAAACAGGGAGTCTATCGGGTGGTTCGAGAGTACGAGAGAGTGTTTAGCAAACACCCGCTAGACTTCGGGCGAGTAAAGGGGGTAGAACACCACATCCCCACGGGAGACCATCCTCCCATAAAGGAGAGATACCGACCCGTACCCCCGGCACACTACCAACACGCCAAGGGGATGCTTAGAGACATGAAGGAGGCTGGGGTAATCAGGGACAGCTGTAGCCCCTGGGCAGCTCCACTAGTCTTAGTGAAAAAGAAAGACAACACCATGAGAATGTGTGTAGACTACAGGAAGGTCAACCGTATCACACACAAAGATGCGTACCTGTTACCAAGGATAGAAGAGTCCTTAGCTGCATTAAAATCTGCTAACTTCTTCTCTACTTTGGATCTCACTAGCGGGTACTGGCAGGTTCCTGTAGCAGAGGCGGACTGGGATAAGACCGCATTCACCACCCCGATGGGTCTCAGTGAATTTAACTGCATGCCGTTCGGGCTCTGCAACGCACCAGGAACCTTCCAACGGTTGATGGAATGCTGTCTGGGACACCGGAACTTCGAGACGGTCCTGTTATACCTGGACGATGTAATCGTCTATTCCAAGACCTACGAGAACCACCTGAAACACCTGGCAGAAGTGTTCGAAGCTCTGGCAAACTACGGCCTAAAGGTAAAACCCTCCAAGTGTCACCTCCTGAAACCAAAGGTGCAATACCTGGGACACGTGGTGAGTGCTGACGGAGTGGCTCCTGACCCTGATAAGATCACCGTGATTAAGGACTGGCCAAGACCCTCCAGCATAAAGGAAGTGCGGCAGTTCCTCGGGTTGGTAGGCTACTACCGAAGATTCATTCCCGGTTTCACCAAAATGGCAGCCCCTATGCAGGACCTCCTGATAGGTCAATCTCGGAAAGCCAAAAACCAGAAGCCGCCCTTTAGGTGGGAAAAGCTGGAAGAGGAGTCCTTCTGCCAGCTGAAGATGGCCCTCACGGGGGATGAAATCCTGGCATATCCAGACTACAGCCAGCCCTTTATCCTCCACACGGACGCAAGCAACATCGGGCTAGGAGCCGTACTGTCCCAGATCCAGCAAGGGAAAGAACGGGTAATCGCTTACGCCAGCCGAAAGCTACGGCCCACGGAGAGGAACCCTGAGAATTATTCAAGCTGGAGTTCCTGGCAGTAGTGTGGGCAGTGACCGAACGTTTCAAGCATTACCTTGCCTCCTCCAAATTCACCGTGTACACGGATAACAACCCGTTGACACACCTGGACACTGCAAGGCTCGGTGCCCTGGAACAGAGATGGATGGCCCGCCTGTCCAACTTTGAATTCACCATCAAATACCGGGCAGGACGATCACATGCCAACGCGGATGCCCTGTCTAGAATGCCGAACTTACCGGACGTAGGGGAAGATCCAGAAGATCTGGAAGAAGTTGAGCTCCCTGCGTTCCACCGTCATGGGATTACCCTGTATTCCCACCGTGTGAAGGACAGGCGCTCCGTGACGTTCAATCCCTTGCCCCACTACAACTGGGCGGAGACGCAAGACAGTGATCCCGCAGTCCATTTGGTGAAGGAAATGCTGACCCAGGCCGATGCCCGTCTTGACCCAGATGCTCTGGAGGAGACCAAGCAACTGTGGAAGGAGAAAAGTAAGCTGTTCCTCTACAGGGAGAAGCTGTGCCGGAGAATGGTTAACTCTCGAACACATGAGTTGACCTGGCAGGTAGGGGTCCCAAGACGAGACGCGGCTATGGTTCTGGAGGCATACCACAACGGAGCAGGGCATTTCGGATGGAAGAAGCTGGAGTTCTTGTTGCGTGAACGGTTCTACTGGGTAGGCATGAGAGGAGCCATCGAGAGGTGGTGCAGAGACTGTGGCCAATGCCACCTGAGAAGAAAGGACCGTGCCAGCCAGAAGACTCCCTTGCAGCCCATCATCACCAGACAGCCACTGGAACTGGTAGCACTGGACCATGTGAAACTGGCTCCAAGCAGATCTGGGTATGTCTACGCCCTCACAATCGTAGATCATTACTCCCGATTCCTGGTGGTGGTCCCGGTCAAGGACTTAACGGCTCAAACAGCAGCTAGAGCCTTCCAGCAGCACTTCTGCCGTCCACACGGGTACCCGGACCAAGTGCTGACAGACCAAGGACCAGCCTTTGAAGCGGAGGTCTTCCAGCAGTTCTGCAACCTGTATGGCTGCAAGAAGATAAGAACAACGCCCTATCACCCTCAAACCAATGGACTCTGCGAGAAGATGAACCAGGTGGTGATAGATCTGCTAAAAACACTGCCCCTGGAAGAACGCAGTCTGTGGCCTGAGAAACTGCCCGATCTGGTGGACCTGTATAACCACATCCCTGTAGGTTCCACCAACTGTACCCCGGCTTACCTAATGAGAGCAAGACCTGGTAAGCTGCCTATTGACCTGGATATGGGAGTCCTGACACCTGAGGACACCTCGCCAGAGACAGACTGGGATACAGAACGGCAGCAGCAGTATCGGAAAGTACAGGAGAGCGTCGAGCGAAGTCTGTCTCAAGCTAGAGAAAGGCAAGAGAAGGCTTATAACCAGCATGCTCCCGCTGTTCCCCTGGTACCTGGAGAGCAGGTCTTGAAGAGGAAGAGGCGGCTCCACAAGTTGGACGACCAGTGGGAGAAGGACCCATACACCGTACTGCCATCAAGCCATGAGAACCCAAAAATCTGCGTAATCAGTAAGGATGGAGGAGAAACCACAGCCATTATCTCCAGAGACCACCTGAAGAAGTGTCCCGAGCAGCTGCAAAGCCCTGAAGAAGATCAAGAAAACCCTCAACCCGCAGAGGAAAGGGAAGAAATGATCAGTACCGTACTCGGAGACTTCCCCCGGTCTTGGACACAAGTAAACGGCGCTGTCGTGGTACCCGTCCTCACCTTTCTCCAGCCAGCCCCGCAAGTGCCTACAGAGGAACCGGTAGAGCTGGAAGAGCAGCCGGCCCAAGAGGCAGAAGAGTCCACACCAGCAGTCCAGGAGGATCAACCCTCTGCTAGTAGTGAGCCTGCTGTGCCCCTAGTGAGCCAAAGAGTGCGCAGAAAGCTGCCCAGCTTGCCCATAACACCTCCTACACCCTGTAGTGCAGAACCAGTTAGTGAGCTCCGTAGGTCCACTAGAGTCACTAGAGGTCAGATGCCCGCTCGCTGGAGAATCTAAACCAGTGCACTGTAAAGTTGACTGTTTATTGAAAAATGTTTATGGTTTATGTTTGTTGCCTGTTACTAATTATGTTTCTCAGTTACCCTGCAGATTTATTTGGACTAACAGGTTATGGACGCTGGATAACCGGAACAGTTTTGTAGATAGTTGCACCTTGGTGCCTCTTGTGAAGACGGCCGCGGAAGAGAAAACCTGTCTGGCGTGGCCTACTTGCGGCCCAAAGTAGCTAGCTCCAGCCTTGCAGCCACGCCCAAGGACAACGCAAGGGGTTTGCTTTGGACAGGTCCCCTATTCTGTGCCAAGACTTCACCTTGGGTGATATGGACACCCGGTCACGGAAACGCCGTGACCTCTACAGACTAAAGCTTCTTGTAAATATGTTGTCTTGTTATTGTTATACCTTGTATTTATGTTTCTTTAAAAATGTGTTTAGTCCCGGAGTACTAAAATTTACTAGGGGGGAATGTGACACCCCAGGGGTCTGGTTGCCACAGTAATAGAGATATTATGTCTGAGAGCAAGTGGGAGGTTTCTCTGGTCAGGATCCCTAAACATGCAACACGGCCCACCCAGACCTGGGAGGGGAGGAATCTGCCCTTATAAACTGGGTCTGGGGCGGGATTAGACAGTTCAGTTCCAGACACAGGGAAAGCAAGAACAGGAGCTCTGTAGGAGCAGTAGCAGAAGTCCAGGGGCTGGAGCTGAGCAGAGTTCGCCCTGGACGAAGATACTAAACCCGGACACAGGAGTCCGAGGCTGTGGGGACTGATATACACCCAGCAGCAGAAACCAGCCGGCAGGGGATTCCAGGTCCCCTGGCCATAGAAGCCCGGAGGCTCAGTCACAAAGAAGGGACCAGCGCCGCCATCCAGGAGCGGAGGCTAACAGAAGGCTCCAAGTCACCAGCCATACGGGTGAGCACCACACGGTATACTCAGGGACATGGGCTACTTGTAACCGCTGACAGCAAGGTAGCCAGGAAGAGTGCAGATAAACGGGGAGGCCTACAACTCCACCTGGCCAGGGGAACTCCTGCTTGCTCGCAGACTGACCAGGCCCCTTATACTAGCCAGTACTCCCGGGAGGGTCTGCCTTGTACCATCAGTAAAGACCCTGAACTGCACCACACGTCTCTGTGATTCCTTGCCGCACCAGCACCATTAGTACTGGGACCCTCACACCATCACTCCCATCATCTTCCACCTTAGCTGCCCTGAGGCAATACTTCTCCCGTGGGGAGTCATCCCATACTCGGCTGCGCAAACAACATCAGCCTCAGCGGAGCGGCGGTCCCCACTGACCGCAATCCACGGGTGGCGTAGTCGGACACTTATTACCATACAAATAGACTGCCACTGGTTAAACCACCCTGGGCACGGACCGGGTCACCGCCACGGAGAACTACAACCCCCAGCGATCCGGCTCCGGGTATTCCCCCTGCACAGCAGCAGCAACACAGGCCCAGGGGGCGCGTCATATCCACTAGACTTCTGCACAACACAACTGATGGTCCCAACCCCATTTATAAGGCAAGAAATCCCACTTATTAAAACAGACAGGGCACACCTGTGAAGTGAAAACCATTTCTGGTGACTACCTCTTGAAGCTCATCAAGAGAATGCCAAGAGTGTGCAAAGCAGTCATCAAAGCAAAAGGTGGCTACTTTGAAGAACCTAGAATATAAGACATATTTTCAGTTGTTTCACACTTTTTTGTTAAGTATATAATTCCACATGTGTTAATTCATAGTTTTGATGCCTTCAGTGTGAATGTACAATTTTCATAGTCATGAAAATACAGAAAAATCTTTAAATGAGAAGGTGTGTCCAAACTTTTGGTCTGTACTGTATATATATATATATACATACACACACACACACATACATACATACATATATATGCACACATACATACATACATATATATATACACATACATACATATATACACACACACACATACATACATATACACACACACACATACATACATATACTGTATATACACACACATATATATTATATGTATATGCAGTACAGACCAAAAGTTTGGACACACCTTCTCATTTAAAGATTTTTCTGTATTTTCATGAATATGATCGTCTTTTTAGGCATGCATAAAAGCTAGGTCCGCCACAGTTTTGTGCACTTCTGAAAAGAAGGACACCCCTGAACAGAGGCCAGACAGTCTAGAGTAACTCTGCTGCCTCATAGTGAATGGATCGGGGGTTTCATCTGAATCACGTCACTTGGAGATTTAGCTGGAAACCCCAAAGTAAGTGCTCAGTGTAGAGCGCCGGATAATTGTGATCCCAAACGTTATGGAACATGTTCCCAATAAAAGCTTCAACTCAATCTACAAAAAGAAAATCAAGTCCCTACTCAGGTTCGTCATCTGTTAACGGAATTATAGGGGGCTGGTAGTACAAAGGCTTTGGAAAAGCACTATGGCTCCTCAACCCCAAAAAGAAAAACAGTGAATTCTGCGATCCCAAATCCAAATGCCCCCCTTCCTTCTGAGCCCCAGTGTGCCTAAACCGCAGTTAGAGTCCACATGTTTGGCATTTCTATAGCGATGAGAGCTCGCCTAATTTACAGGTGCATGTCTCCAGAAGCAGCATGAGCTGGGCACTACAATGACAGTTTTCAATTTTCACTCAGCAACATCCACTGCTGCTTGTTTCTGGAAAACACCGATAGAGTCAAAATCGTCACTACACTTGTAGATAATTCCCAAAGGGGTATAATTTCCAAAATGGGGTCAGTTGAGGGGGGATTCTGCTCTTCTAGCACTTACGGGCTCTGTAAATGGAGTCTGCAAACTATTCTTGGAAACTCCTGCGCTCCAGGAGGCAAATAGCGCTCCGTCCCTCCGGAGTCTCGACATATGACTAAACAGTACTGTACAGACATATATGGGGTATGTCTACATTCAGCAGCAATTGTGGGACAAATTTTAGTGCAATTTTTACCCATTTCCCCTTGTGAAAATGTAAAATCTGTGACTAAAACAAAATGTTGGTTGTAAAAATTTAATTTTTTCTTCACTGTCCAATGGTATAAAATTCTGTGACACACCTGTGGTGTCAATATGATCATTGTACCCCTAGATGAATTCATTGACAGATCTAGTTTGTAAAATGGGGTCACTTATGGGGGGGTTCTGCTGTTCTGGCACTTCAGGGGCTCTGCGAATGTGACATGGCACCCTCAAACCAGTCCAGCAAAATCTGAGCTCCAATATGGCGCTTCTTCCCTTCTGAGCTTTGCACTGTGTCTCAAAAGTAGTTTTTGACCACATATGGGGTATCGATGTTCTCAGGAAAATTTGCGCAACAAATTTTGGGGTCAATTTTCTCCTGCTATCCTTGTGAAAATTTAAAAATTGGGGGCTAAAACAACATTTTTTGTGGGAATTTTTTTTTCATTTTGTACAATTCAATGTTGTAAAATTCTGTGAAGCACCTGTAGGTTCAAGGTGCTCACCACACAAATTCCTTGAGGGGTCTAGTTTCCAAAATGGGGTCACTTGTGCCGGTTTCCACTCTTTAGGCACATTAGGGGCTCTCCAAACGCGACATGACACCCGCAGATCATTCCATCAAAGTCGGCGTTCCAAAACGTCACGCTTTCCTTTCTGAGCCCTGCCGTGCAGCCAAACAGTAATTTTCTTCCACATATGGAGTATCTGTGTACTCAGGAGAAATTGCACAACAAATTGTATGGTGCAATTTCTCCTGTTACCCTTGTACAACAAATTTTGGGTTCCATTTTCTCCTGTTACCTTTGTGAAAAGGAAAAATTGGGGGCAAAAATAACATTTTTGTGGGAAAAATGTGATTTTTTATTTTATTTTCACGGCTCTATAAACTTCTGTAAAGCACGTGGGGGTTGGAGGTGCTCACCACACATCTGTGACGATACAGCTTAAAATCTTAATAAGCCAAACGATTAGATTTGTTAATCCAAGAGAAATACATTATTGTGTTTTATTAGAGATCGCTGGCTGTGTTTTATTAATGTTCTGCTTGCTCGTCAGTATGTACACTAATTTAACTTGTAAAGTGTCCAGCATTCCACACTAATCTCATTAGTATCTCAGCAGCCTCTAACCATTGTTCAAAAATCGTCTAGGCCCATTGTGTAAGTGTTGAAAGAAGATCCGGAGGAGCCTTCACCACAGGGAGTCTCACATGTAGACCCAGGTGATGCAGTCGACCTGAGAAAGATACCTCCACTAATGCACACTTAGCTTTGAGGGTGGGAAGGGTGAGAGCAGTTCTGCCATCCAGGGGGCTGAGCCCTTCACCTTTACCTCTGACATGTGACTAATGACCCTTGACCTGTGGATGTGTACTTAAAAAGGACATGTGCTTCTGTAGCAGTCAGACTTAAGGAGAATCAAGGAGAGTCAGAAAGACTTTACAAGGAGAATGAGCGACATCCTTCAGGAAAGCAGATGGATTGCATGGCATTACCCAAAGAGACACAGATTTGCATTCCACATGATTCTAGTCTAAGAGTATCGGCCCTGACTGGAAAGATACGGATTTGCTCCATTTGACCATCAGAGAAACCATGGATATGTTGTTTGGGGTTGCCAGGAGGGTCCCCTGCAGCCCACGGAGACATTCGGAGAAGCCGTCATCTGGCTCCAGGGAAATTCTCGGAGAGGCGAGGTTGGGACCCTCAGGTCTCCTGACCTTGTACCTCGATGGATTGCTAGCTTCCTAAGTTTGCTGCTACCTCCTCTCTGTGGGGGCCCACCAGAAGCGGGGGGCCACTAATCGAGGTAGTCGGCCCTGGAAGTCTCCAAAGTCGCAGCTGTTCTATCCCATGCGGGCGGAGAAGGAAGGGTGAGACTGTGTAATGTTGTACCATCTTGGGTATTTGCTGGGACTATTCTATGTGTTTATTGTCCACTTTGTGGTTCAATAAAACATTGCCACGCTGTTTTACCCTCACCCTGTGTTGTCTGAGTAGCGTTACGCCCACAGAAGACCCCAGGTCTTCACAACATCTATATACATTCCTTGAGGGGTCTATTTTCCAGAATGGTGTCATTTGTGGGGTATTTGCACTGTTTAGGCACTTCAGGGGCTCTCCAAACATGACATGGCATCCGCTAATTATTCCAGCAAATTTTGTATTCAAAAAGTTAAATGGCGCTCCTTCCCTTTCCAGCCCTGCCGTGTGCCCAAACAGTAGTTTTCTCCCACATATGGGGTATCAGCGTGCTCGGGAGGAATTGCTCAACATATTTTGGGGTCCATTTTCTCCTGTTACCCTTGTGAAAATAAAAATTGGGTCTAAAGTAAAATTTTTGTGAAGTTTATTTTTTTCTTCCACATTCTGTTAATTCCTGTGAAGCACCTGAAGGGGTAATAAACTTCTTGAATGTGGTTTTGAGCACCTTGAGGGGTGCAGCTTTTAGAATGGTGTCACTTTTGGGTATTTTATGTCATATAGGCCCCTAAAGTTACTTCAAATGTGATGTGGTCCCTAAAAAAATCGTTTTGTAAATTTTGTTGGAAAAAAGAGAAATCACTGGTCAACTTTTAACCCTTATAACTTCCTAACAAAAACAAATTATGTTTCAAAAATTGTGCTGATGTAAAGTAGATATATGAGAAATGTTATTTATTAACTATTTTGTGTGACATAACTCTGATCTAAGGGCATCAAAATTAAATTTTGAACATTGCAAAATTTTCAAAACTTTCGCCAAATTTCCATTTTTCACAAATAAACGTAAGTCATATCTAACAAATTTTACCACTATCATGAAGTACAATATGTCCCCAAAAAAAAATCGCAGAATTAGTGGGATCTATTGAAGCGTTCCAGAGCTATTAACTCAAAGTGACACTGGTCAGAATTGTAAAATTTGGCCTGGTCATGAAGGTGAAAACAGGCCGGGGGGAGGGTAAAGGGGCTAAATAATAAAAACAATAAAAAAACATCAGTGCCATAACTTCATATCTGATTACTAGCAAAAATCTGCCCTTTGCATTTATAGCGTCAAATAATCTGGTTGAAAAAAATGACCTAAAACCTAAATGCTGTGCATAAACTCACTTGCGCCTATCTATTGGCAAAAAATTATAGATCTAACCTTATAGATGTTAAGATTTATAAATACAGTATGTAAAAATATTTATTCCATACATTACATAATATATTGGATAAAAAAATAAAATATATTACATAAAAGTAATAAAATCGTTATCTGATAGACTGGAAGTGATGCTTTCAGTTTTCATGGCTTTTAATGGATGATACTGTATGTGCCATGGACACATTGCCCTTTGTGGAAAGCTCCCTTCCTTGCTACACCGCCATGACTTTACTCATGGTTCACAGCAACCAGATACTAATTTTAACTGCACAATATTTATATTTGATCACAGACAAGCCGTTACCTTATGTTTATTTCTTCTAATACATTATTAACCTTCAGAGCCTCTCCTAATGTGGCTGCTCCCTCATTTCCAAATCCATTGTATGATAGGTCTAGCACTCTCAGAAAAATATTGGCCTACAAGATGAATGACAATAGCATTTGTAACAGCATATATCGAAAGCAAAGCACTCCCCCCGACAAACGTCACTGAGCCACTAGTAATAGTGAGCCCTGTATATAGACAGGACAAAGACAGATAAACATATTGCACGTGCAATTTATTTTAGTGTTACACACTCTATGAGATAATGTGAATAATGATTTACCGGATTTTATGAATGCCATTACTGATTTTCAGAGCAGAAAATTAAATACCTACCCCTAATCCCTTAGCAATGGCTATAGCTCCTTTTTTCCGAAAATGGTTCCAGCTGAGATTTAGTTCCAGCATTCCTGTGTTTTCAGCAATGGCTGCCCCTAAAATTTCACCTAAAAGGAAAATGATATTGCTTTATATACTGGATTTTTCCATTTTAGATTTCTGTCTACTGAATCATATATTTAATAATCTGAAATGAAAAAATATGCACAAGACCACGCAAATTGCAGGGGAAGATTTTTCCTATGTTGATTGTTTTGTATATTTATAAAAGATGCCCCATATGTGGTGGAAAACTAATGTTTGGGCGCACGGTAGGTCTCTGGAGGAAAGGAGCACTTTTGACTTTTGGAGTGCAAAATTGACTGGAATAGATAGCAACACTATATCGCGCTTGCAGAGCCTTTGATGTGCCTAAACAGTGGAAACCCCACCCCCCCCAAGTCAACCCATTTTGGAAGCTACACCCCTCAAGGAACTTTTCTAGAGGTGTGGTAAGCATCTTGAACCCACAGGTGCTTCACAGAATTTTATAACGTTGAGCCATGAAAATGAAATACATTTTTCCAGCCAAAAATTTTGCTTCAGCCACAAATTTTTCAATTTCCCAAGGGTAATAGAAGAAAATGGACAGTAGACTTGGTTGTGAAATTTCTTTTGAGTACACCGGTACACCATATGTGGTGAAAAATTACTGTTTGGACACATGGCTGGGCTAGGAAGGGAAGGAGCTTCAATTGAATTCTGGAGCACAATTTTGGCTGGGATAGATTGCGGATGACATGTCACATTTGAAGAGCCCCCGACATGCCAAAACAGCAGAAACCCCCACAACTGACCCCATTTTGGAAACTACACGTCTTAAGGAATTTAACTAGGGGTGTAGTGATCCTTTTTAACCCTCAAACAATTCACAGAATTGTAACATTGGGCCGAGTCAATGGTAAACAACCACTTTTTCCACTAAAATGTTGGTTTGGCCCCAAGTTTTTAATTTTCAAATAGAATATTAGGAGAAAATGAAGGGTACAATTTGTTACGCAATTTCTCCTGAGTACGCCAATACCCCATATGTGGTCAAAACTACTTTTGAGGCACAGTGCAAAGCTCAGAAGGGAAGAAGCACCATATTGGAGTTCAGATTTTGCTGGAATGATTTGAAGATGCCATGTCACATTGGCAGAGCCCCTGAGGTGCCAGAACAGCAGAAACCCCCATAAGTGACGTCATTTTACAAACTGCACCTCTCAATGAATTCATGTAGGGGTGCAGTGAGCAGGTTGACACCACATGTGCCTCACTGAATTTTATACTATTGGGCGGAAAAGAAAGAATAATTAAATTTTTACCACCAACATGTTGTTTTAGTCCCAAATTTTTAATTTTTATAAAGGCTAATAGGAAAAAATGGACCTTACAGTTTGTTATGCAATTTCTCGTGTGTACGCCAATACCCTACATGTAGTCAGAAAATACTTTTCAGGCACAGTGCAAAGCTCAGAAGGGAAGCAGCGCCATATTGTAGTGCAGATTTTGCTGTTATGGTTTGCAGGTGCCATGACCCACTGGAAGAGTCCCTGAGGTGCCAGAGCCGCAGAACCCTCCCCATAAATGACCCTATTTTACAAACTACATCTCTCAATGAATTCATCTAAGGGTGCAGTGATTATATTGACACCACGAGTGTGTCACAGAATTTTATACCATCGGGCAATGAACACAAAAATAAATTACATTTTTACCACAAACATTTTGTTTTAGCTCCAGATTTTACATTTTTACAGGGGAAATGGGTAAAAATGGCACCAAAATTTGACACACAATTTGTGCTGAACGTGGAAAATACCCCATATGTCTCTGTACAGTACTGCTTAGCCACACAGAGAGACTTGGGAGGGGCGGAGCGCTATTTGACTCTTGGAGCACAGATTTTCTTAGAATATCTTGGAGACTCCATATACGGAGCCCCTAAGTGCCAGAAGAGCAGAATTCCCCCTCAAGTGACTGCATTTTGGAAATGACACCCCTGGGAATTTATCTTCAGGTGAAGTGATTATTTTGACTCCACGGGTGTTTTCCAGAAATGAGCAGCAATGGATGTTGCTAAGAGACAATTGGAATATCTGCCATTGTAGTGCCCGTACATTGTAGTGACTGTACATTGCCCAGTACATTATGCCCAGCTCGTGCTTCTGGAGAAATGTCAAACATATGCACGCTAAATGGAGTTTAGGCACACTCTGGGGCTCAGAAGGGAGTGGGGCATTTGGATTTTCTTTTGGGGGGTGAGGAGCCATAGTGCTTTTCCAGAGCCTGTGTGCTACCAGTAACGTGGAAGCCCTTATATTTCAATTGACAGATGACGGACCTGAGTGGGAGACTTGCTTTTTTTGTGGGTTGAGTTAAAGCTTTTATTGGGGAACAATTTACATAACATTTTGGATCACATTTATCCTGCACTCTACGCTGAGCACTTACATCAGGCTTTCCATCTAAATCTCTCAATGACGTGATTCAGATGAAACCCCCAACAAGTCCATTCACTATAATGAGGAAGCAGCGTTACTCTGGACTCTGTCTGACATCAGTTCAGCGGTGTCCTTCTTTTCAGAAGTGCACAAAACTGTGGTTGACCACGCTTTTATGCATACCTAAAAAGACAGATAAGGCCGGATCACAGGCCAGACGGTGTCCACCATGTCTTCATCTACTTCATTATAGGGAATCTCCTGCTGTGGGTTCCATTTGAATCATGTATTTCAGAGCTTTGCACGGAAATCCCAGTGTAAGCGCTCATCGTAGAGCACAGGATAAATGTGAGCCGAGATGACGTTTTTAGTGATAACATTTTTATTTGCATTTGACTTTTTGATCACATTTTATTCCTCATTTTTTGGTAGTATGATAAAAAAGCATAGTTTCCTGCCACGTTTTTAATTTTTATTTTTTACGGTGGTCACTGAAGGGGTTAACTAGTTTGACAGATTTATAGTTCTGGATACGGCGATACCAAATATGCATGCTTTTTTTGTTTTTACATAAAGATATATATTCATGGGAATAATATTTTTGTAAATTCTTTTTTTTTATTATTTTGTTTGACTTTTTTTTTTTATTTAGTCCCTCTATGGGACTTTAACTTTCATTACTTTGATCGCTGGTATAATGCATTGCAATGCACCAGCACTGTAATGCATTACACCTCCCTCTCTTAGGCTTCTAAATGTTGCGATCGATATTGATCGCAGCTTTTAGGGCTTTAAACAGCCGAGGGCGGTGCTGGTTGTGACAGCCGGGTCACTCCAGCATAGCTCCTGTGCCCTGCATGATCGCCATGACACACCTATGCATCATTGGTCGGGAGCCACTACCCGACCATTAGGTATAGGTACGTCAAATGTCGTGAACGGGTTAAAGGGAATCTGTCCTCAGATTGGGTACCAAATCTAATAGTAGCATAATGTAGAGACAAAAACCATGATTCCAGCGATTTATCACTTACTGGGCTGATTGATCTAGTTTTTATAAAATCAATGTTTTATCTGCAGATTATCATCTCTAGAGGACTAATTGGCTAACATTGGACATCATTTCAAAAATTTTACTGTGATGTTTCTAGAGGACTAATTGGCCTGCTGCCAGAAGCAAGACCACGCCCCCAGCACTGACTAGCAGCTTTCTGCCTACGCACAGTGTACAAAGAAAGCTGCCAATTAGTGGTGTGGGTGGAGCTATACAGAACTCAGCAGTCAGAGAAAACAGTGATTTTTTTCAAAACTGCAGCAACCAGTAAAGTAAATGACATATCGTTGGAATCATGGTCTCTGCCCCTACATTACGCTGCTCTCAGATAGGGTAGCAAAAACCTGGTGACATATGTAGGAAACTATTACCACTTCATTTGAATGGTAGTGACTGGTCTAAAAAAAAAAACATGCTTTAATGTATTAGTAGAGTAAGGATTAAAAGGAATGTATCATGAGAAAGTTACCTATAGTTTAAATCAGGCTTTTTTTGTTAACTGTATTTTAAAAAAAAATTGTGCCAATTTTTTTCATATCACAATCTGTAGTAAAAAAATGTATCTTTGCAGTTTTCACATTGGTCACTAGGTCCATTTTAGGGTATGTGCGCACACACGTGTTTTTTCTGCACGTTTTCTGCACCAAAATCTGCATGAAATCTGCTGATAACTTTTCTCTGGCAGGAGATTAGCTGTGTTTTTTTTTGTTGCGTTTTTGCTGCGTATTTGCAGCGTTTTTTTCACTGTCCTTCTGTCTCTATTTAGTAATGCACAAAAAGTTCTGTGGAAAAAAAAAGACTCCCATTCTATTTTGCTATCAAAAACGCTGCAAATATGCAGCAAAATATGCAGGTGCGTTTTTGCTGCGTATTTGTAGCGTTTTTTCATCCCCCCATTACTTCCTATGGGTGACATGTCACTCCTTTCAGCGTTTTTCTAATCACTGAAAATACGCAGCAAACAAAAGGCAACATGTGAGAACAATGAATTATGGTTTCTCATAGACTTTGCTGGTACTGCAAAACACAGCTGAAAATTTACATAAAAATCTGCAGCAAATACGCAGCAAAACACAACGTGTGTGCACATACCCTTAAGCCCTAGTCTCACATAGCGAGATCACTAGCAAGATCGCTGCTGAGTCACGGTTTTGGTGACGCAACAGCGACCTCACCAGCGATATCGCTATGTGTGACACTTTTCAGCGATCAGGCCCCTGCTGTGAGGTCGCTGATCGCTGCAAAATGTTCTGGACCATTTTTTGGTCTTTGTCCTCCCGCTGGTCAGCACAACATCGCTGTGTGTGGCCAGACACAGAAGTCTGTTTCCGGGATGGGGCTGGTCACTGCTTTTCCTGTTTGCCGGGTTATCACCTTACAATTCGCACTGACAGTGCGCTCTGTTGCCAGCTCGTCACTTCTCATCATAGTCGGCAAGGGAGCGCACTGTCACTGTGCATTAAAAAGAATATTGCAGTGTGACAAGATCTCACTGAGCATACATTGGAATTGACAACCAATGCATGCTCAGTAGAGCAGGAATTACCCCAGCTGATGACACTTTGCTTCAGGGTGGAGACAGAAGCTGTGCCAGTGACTGCAATCTCTGCCCCCTGATGATGTCTCATTTCAATATCTCAGTATTCACTGGGGATTTTCAAACAAAATGTCATCAAACAGGAAGTTGGTAAAAGAAAATAAAGCAGTTAGCTAGAGTAGAGAAGGAAAGGTAGTGAATTTTTAATCGATGTTGATTAGAAAAGCAATTAGATTATTACATTAAATAGACAGAATTAAATCATTGCTAGCTTCGGATCACGCCATTAAAGGTTCACTTTGTTAAAAGTCGAAAACCTGTTTAAATAGTAGGTCATTTTCTGATGACACATTCCCTTTAAAAAAATCTATATTTTATTCATATACTACAAATTACCAAGACACTGAAACAGAAGCTTTCCTTCAGGTTATGTGCACAGATATGCAGCAGATTTTCAGTCCGAAAATAGATAACCTGCTGTATATTATAATAGCAGTAAAGTATATGAGACTTTAATAAATCTTGTGTATATATTGCATTAAATATCCATAGTAACTTGAAATCTATAAAAGGTAAATTTACGATACAATTTATGGACTGAAATGTATGACTTATCTGCATCACAACCGCAATGAAATTTGCTGCAGATTTAGTTGTGATGTCCTGTGTACATTAACTGCCTTCAGTTTTCTGTCCTGTCACAGCCCCCTATTAGTAAATTTGTTTTTCCATAGTTATGAAAATGGAACCAAATGAAGAAAAAGGTTATATAGTCTCTAACATTTAAATATATGCGGTACCTGATCTATCTCCAAACATGTTATGGCTGAGATCCATGAATTCCAACTTCTGATTGTTCATTAGTGCTTCAGAAAAATAGGAAGCGGCCTGTTCATCAAACTCATTCCCTGACAGGTTCACCCTCTGAAGGGTTATGTTCTCCGTCAGCATCAGGGATAGTGCTTTGGCACCTTTTAGTGCTAGTTTATTATCACACAAGTGCAGCTCTGAAAACACATAAAAGACGGAAATAAAGATTTGTTAGACAGAAATTACGGATACAACTGTAGGGTAGGGATGCAAAACCTGCGTACCGCTATGCCGTTGTGTGCGGCCCCCAACCATCTGCTCACAGAAATGCTTGCTTGTGTGTGGCTTTTTGCATTTAGTATCCATATCAAAGAAATGAAGGGCGGCACACAGTAATCCCTGTGTCCTCCATAAGTATCAGGAGAAAAGGGTCACTCCAAAAAGATTTGTATGGGTTACAGGTGTCCATCTATGCCTGTGGCTCTCTATATTGTAGTTAATGGCATTTAAGTTTACAAAGGGGAGAACCACAAGTACATGTGGCCTTCTTCTCTCCTAATTGCTGAGAGTGAAGAGAACCCACATTCTTTCCATAGTAAACAAGAAAGTGGAACTTGCACCTATCTATCAGTCATTTATGGCAGATTTGATATGCTAGAAACGTCTCAGATGGTAAGACCCCTTTTACTGTGGCCTATGGGAATGATTCAACATGAAAAAGTGGCCTTTGACCCAGAAAAGGTTGCTATAGGGGGAGTAGTGATAGTAGTCCCACCTGTCACTTGAAGGGGCCCAAAGGTCCTTCAGTCAGATAAGACGACACCAGTATTAAACATGCCACAAATCAGGTGAGACGTAATCGTTACTAATTACAGATGTTCATTGGAAACCTAATAGGTTTGCACTGCACCTCTCAATAGAGATCAAAAAATCACGGTGCATAAGGATGGTTATATGAGGCACAATTCTGATTCAATCAGGCCCCCCGGTGATCAAGGGAAAAAAAATCATATGTATATAGCAGGTGGCGATGTCACCAATTTTCTCACACAGGCAAAGAAATCAATCCATAAATGTCCATAGATTAAGTTGTATGTAATAATAAGAAATGACACAGGGGAAAAGTATTGAACACGCTTACTGAAATTTAATTAAAGGGAATCTGTCAGCAGATTTTTGCTATGTAATCTGAAGACAGCAGGAAATAGAGGCTGAAACACAGAATTCAGGGATGTGTCACTTGTTAAAGTGGTGCTGTTTACTAACTGAAGGATTTATTGTTGACTAGTCCGACAACTCCTCCTCCTGTGATAAGCACCTCACTGTTTATGCATATGGAGAGCCTGGTGTGGGTGGGGTTAGCTTTCTCAGCTCTGCTTAATTCTAAATCTAAAAGCTCTGATTGTGTCAGAACTTCTGCACTCAAACTAAATGATACATCGGTGGATTCAGGGTCTCTTTCCCTACATTATGCTGCTCTCAGATGAGGTAGCAAAAACCTACTGACAGATTTTCTTTAATACTTTGTACAAAACCCTTGGTTGGTGATGACAGCTTCAAGATGCCTCCTGTATGGAGAAGCTAGTCACATGCATTGCTCAGGTGTGATTCTGGCCCGTTCTTTCACACAAACACTCTTCAAATCTTAAATCTATATAAAATAATCCCAGAGGCAAAAAGGTTCACTGGAAATAACAATTTATTAATTACAACAATAAACATAATACAAAGCCAGTAATATAAGATTTGGTGAAAAAAAAAAAAAAAAACACCGACATAAAATATGCCCCACCACTAATGGAATCTATGCAGCAGGTTACATTATATAGGTATGAGCTTCATTATATAGCGCAGATGGCAGAAAAAAATCCTATATTAGGATTGAATTATCATCAAGAATAGTATCTTTAAATGATAAAAAAAAATGAGACATAGATACCCCCCCCCCCACGAGGCCCAAAATATCGTCAATTGAATAGTTCAATAACATATGGCCATAAGGGAAAATAATAATATCCTAAGGTTCTGCAGCTATACAAACAATATCTATTGTGTATTTACATCACAATCCATATCTATTGCACTTACCCAGTGATATGTTAATGCAGCCTTCTGTGTGACACCTCAACGCGTGTTTCATTGCTCCTGCAACTTCTCCTTTATGGAGAAACTAGTCACATTGCTCAGGTGTGATTTTGGCCAATTCTTCCACAGAAACACTTTTCAAATTTTAAGGTTCCTTCTATGAACTCTGAGCTTTAGTTTCTTCCATAAATTATCTCTTGGATTCAGGTCAGGTGATAGAGCTGCTAGAATGACCCAGACAATTTTCTTTCTCTGAAACCAATTTCATTTCATCTCCATCATCCTGGTAGATAGCAGCAGATATTTGTCAAGAATGTCTTGACACAGGAGGGATATGTCGGGGAGCTGGATGTGTCTGAAAGACCTCTGGGCCCAAGAAATTAAATCCTCTCAATCCAGGAGGTTTTATAAGCCATCCATCTCCAAAACCATCTCCGCTGGTGTTTATATAAGAGGGAGATTCTTTTGAACCGTACCCAGCAACGCCACACCACCAATTCTGGTTGAGGCCTACACGAGGGCCCGAATTCGCAGCCTTTCCTGTGGGGCGCCACACACCTCAGCAACCAATGCCACGGGACTTGCTGAAGGAACTTATATACCCCAAAGCACGGACCCGAGGTCAGTAGACACAGAGACATAGTGTGTCTGAAGCGCCAAGTTCAGCGCTACATCGCGTACTCACCTGCCTTATATCCTGCTGCATGGACCCGTGTTCAGAGCTACAGTGGATCCTGTCTGACTATTACCGCTACGGTCTAAGAAGGTGTGGGGAGTCCGACACACGGCCCGGGAGTGTACTTGACGCGCCCCTGGGCCTGAGTCGCGCAGCGTTGCGCACGCGGGAGCCTACCCGGACCCGGATCTGATAGGGGTAGTAGTCTCGTGGCGGTGACCCGGTCCGTGCCCAGGGAGTCAGACTAAGTGGCGGTATATTAGCAGTAGATGTAGGACGACTACGCCACCCGTTGAATGCAGCTATGGAGCTGCCACTGCAGGGCAGACCGCTGAGGCCGGTGGAAGGATGGTGCAGCGTGGATGGTGTAACCCCCAACGGGAGGGGTATGGCCTCAGGGCAGCCGACGTGGATGATGGGGGTAGCAGGAACCACTCAGAGACGATGCGGTGTAGTTCAGGGTCTTTACTGGTGACAAAGATAGACCCTCCCGGAGTACTGGCTAGCGGTCGGGGCCTGGTCAGTCCTTGAGCAGATGGGATCCCCCTTGACCAGGCGGAGTTGTAGGCCTCCCCAACTAATTGTACTCTTCTGGCTTCCTTGCTAGAGGCGGATAAAGGTAGCCCACGTCCCTGAGTGTACCGTGTGGTGCTCACCCGTATGGCCGGTGACTCGGGGCCTTCTAGTGGCTTCCGCTCCACGACGGCGGTGCTGGACCCACGCGTGTGACCGTGCCTTCGGGTTTCTTGGCCAGAGGACCTGAAATCCCCTGCCGGTCGGTTTCTGCTGCTGGGTCAGGGTTAATCCCCACAGCCTCGGACTCCGGGTCCGGTGGTAACTCTTCAATCAGGGCGAGCTCTTCAGCTGCCAGCCCCTGATTCCTTTTAGCACTGCTCCCACTGAGCTCCTGATCTTTCTTTCCTAAGCTGCTCCTCTTCTTCTCCCTAACCCTGCCTCAGCCCCAGTTTTATATAGGGGAAGTCCTTCCCCTCCCAGGACCGGGCAGGAGGTGTGGCATGAATAGGATTCCTGACCAAGAGACCTCCCACCTGCTCTCAGACATAACATTGCTATTACTGTGGAGACCAGACCCCTGGGGTGCCACATTCCCCCCTAGTGAAAGTCAGTACTCCGGGACTAAACATACTTTTGTAAACATAACAAGGTGCAAACAATAACATTCTGATAGAGACAACACATAAGGTGGTCACGGCGTGTCCGCAACCGGGTGTAACTTTTGAGGAAAACAAGGGTGTCCATTTCACCAACACAGGGAGACGTAACCAGGTAGGGGTCTGTCCTGCCCCGAGTCCTTAACAGTCTTTCAGTCCGTCCTGGGTTACGCTCCAACTATATGCACAAAGGATTCCCGGTAAATCCACCAAAGACTCCTATAAATAACTAGAAACACATAGTTATACACAAGCAACAATAAACAGGTAAACATTAATAAAATAGCTTGAACATTTAGATCCTCCACCGTATGGGCAGCTGGCCTCTAGTGACCCTAGTGGACCTACGGAGCTGGTTGATTGGTCCTGAGCTACAGGGTATAGGAGCTGTCAAGGGTAAACTGGGCAGCCGTCTACGGACTCTTTGGCTCACTAGGGGTATGGCAGGCTCACTATAAGCAGAGGGTTGATTTTCCTGGTCTGCTTGTGTGGGGCCTTCTGCCTCCTGGACCGGCTGTTCTTCCAGTTCTACCTGTGTCTCCGTAGGCACTTGGGATGCTGGTTGGAGGAACGTGAGGACGGGTACCACAACAGCACCATTGACTTGAGTCCAAGACCGAGGGAAGTCTCCGAGCACAGTACTAACCATATCTTCCCCTTCCTCTACGGGTCGAGGGTCCTCTTGTTCCTCTTCAGGGTTCCGTAGCTGTTCGGGACACTTCTTTAGGTGATCCCGGGATACAATGGCTGTGGTTTCCCCTCCGTCTTTACTGATTGTACAGATCTTTGGGTTGTCGTGGCTTGAGGGCAGTACGGTGTACGGGTCCTTCTCCCATTGGTCGTCCAACTTGTGGAGCCGTCTTTTCCTCTTCAAGACCTGCTCTCCAGGCACCAGGGGAACAGCGGGAGCATACTGGTTGTAAGTTTTCTCTAGTCTTTCCCTAGCTTGACAGAGACTACGCTCCACGCTCTCCTGTACTTTTCGGTATTGCTGCTGCCTCTCTGTGTCCCAGTTGGCTTCTGGTGAAGTGTCCTCGGGTGTTAGGACTCCCATCTCCAGATCAACAGGAAGCTTACCAGGTCTTGCCCTCATTAGGTAAGCCGGGGTACAGTTGGTGGAACCTACAGGGATGTGGTTGTATAGGTCCACCAGGTCGGGCAGCTTCTCAGGCCACAGACTGCGTTCCTCCAGGGGCAATGTTTTCAGGAGCTCTATCACCACCTGGTTCATTTTCTCACAAAGTCCATTAGTTTGCGGGTGATAGGGTGTTGTTCTTATCTTCTGGCATCCATACAGGGTGCAGAACTCCTGGAAGACCTCCGCTTCAAAGGCAGGCCCCTGGTCTGTCAGCACCTGCTCCGGGTATCCATGTGGACGGCAGAAGTGCTGCTGGAAGGCTCTAGCTGCTGTGTGAGCCGTTAAGTCCTTGACGGGGACGACAACCAAGAACCGGGAGTAGTGATCCACGATGGTTAACGCGTAGACGTAGCCACTTCTGCTTGGGGTCAGTTTTACATGATCCAAGGCTACCAGTTCCAACGGCTGTCTGGTGATGATGGACCGCAGGGGAGTCTTCTGGCTGGCACGGTCCCTCCTTCTTAAGTTGCATGGGCCACAGTCTCTGCACCACCTCTCGATGGTTCCTCTCATGCCTACCCAATGGAACCGCCCGCGCAGCAGGAACTCCAGCTTCTTCCATCCGAAATGCCCAGCTCCGTCGTGGTATGCCTCCATCACCATAGCTGCGTCTCTTCTTGGCACCACTACTTGCCAGATTAGTTCATGCGTCCGGGAGTTAACCATTCTGCGGCACAGCTTTCCCTTGTAAAGGAACAGTCGACTCTTCTCAGCCCACAGTTGCTTGGCTTCCTCCGGAGCGTCTGGGTCAAGGCGTGCATCTGGCCGAGTCAGCATCTCCTTTACCAGACGGACGGCAGGGTCACTGTCTTGCGTCTCCACCCAGTTGTAATGAGGTAAGGGGTTGAACGTAGCGGTTTGCTTACTTCTTACACGGTGGGAATACTGGATAGTCCCATGACGGTGGAACGCGGGGAGCTCAACTTCTTCCAGCTCCTCTGAATCTTCCCCTACGTCCGGTAGGTTTGGCTTCCTGGACAGGGCGTCTGCGTTGGTATTGGAGCGTCCTGCCCGGTATTTGATTGTAAACTCATAGTTGGACAAGCGGGCCATCCATCTCTGCTCTAGGGCACCGAGTCTTGCAGTGTCCAGGTGTGTCAACGGGTTGTTATCCGTGTACACGGTGAACCGGGAAGAGGCGAGGTAGTGCTTAAAGCGTTCGGTGACTGCCCACACCACTGCCAGGAACTCTAGCTTAAATGAGCTGTAATTCTCAGGGTTTCTTTCGGTGGGTCGCAGTTTTCGGCTGGCGTAAGCAATTACCCGTTCTTTCCCCTGCTGGATCTGGGACAGTACGGCTCCTAGCCCGATGTTACTTGCGTCGGTGTAGAGGATAAAGGGCTGGCTGTAATCAGGGTACGCCAGGATTTCATCCCCCGTGAGGGCCATCTTCAGCTGGCGGAAGGACTCTTCTTCCAACTTCTCCCATCTGAAGGGCGGCTTCTGGTTCTTGGCCTTCCTGGACTGGCCTATCAGGAGGTCCTGCATAGGAGCTGCCTTTTTGGTGAAACCGGGAATGAACCTTCGGTAGTAGCCTACCAACCCGAGGAACTGCCTCACTTCCTTTACGCTGGAGGGGTTTGGCCATTCCTTAATTGCGGTGATCTTATCAGGGTCGGGAGCCACTCCGTCAGCACTCACCACGTGTCCCAGGTACTGCACCTTTGGCTTCAGGAGGTGACACTTAGAAGGTTTCACCTTTAGGCCGTAACTTGCCAGAGCTTCAAACACTTCCGCCAGGTGCTTCAGGTGGTCCTCGTAGGTCTTGGAGTAGACGATGACATCGTCCAGGTATAACAGGACCGTCTCAAAGTTCCGGTGTCCCAGACAGCACTCCATCAATCGCTGGAAGGTTCCTGGTGCGTTGCAGAGTCCAAACGGCATGCAGGTAAACTCGCTAAGTCCCATCGGGGTGGTGAATGCGGTCTTCTCCCGATCCGCCTCTGCTACAGGAACCTGCCAGTACCCGCTAGTGAGATCCAAGGTGGAGAAGAAGTTAGCAGATTTTAAAGCAGCCAAAGACTCCTCTATTCTTGGTAAGGGGTATGCATCTTTGTGTGTGATACGGTTAATTTTCCGGTAATCTACACACATTCTCATGGTGTTGTCTTTCTTTTTGACCAAGACTAGTGGAGCTGCCCAGGGGCTACAGCTATCCCTGATTACCCCAGCCTCCTTCATGTCTCTAAGCATCCCCTTGGCGTGTTGGTAGTGTGCAGGGGGTACGGGCCGATACCTCTCTTTTATGGGAGGATGGTCTCCCGTGGGGATGTGGTGTTCTACCCCCTTGACTCGCCCGAAGTCTAACGGGTGTTTACTAAACACTCTCTCGTACTCTTGAACCACCCGGTAGACTCCCTGTTTCTGGTGGGAGGGAGTGGAGTCAGTACCCAAATGTAGTTGCTGACACCAATCCTCCATTATTTTCTCAGAGCCGTTACCTTCCTCCGGATGAGATGGAGGCAAGGGTTCCACAGACTGTATAGAATTTTGGTTGATAGTATATAATTTGGCTAGCGTAGCATACCGGGGCAGGTATACTTCCCTTTTCCCAATATTTATTATGCGAACGGGCACCCTCCCATGGCGTACATCAACCACCCCCCGTGCTGTCAAAATGGTGGGCCTACTGTCTGAGTAGACGGGTTCTACCATTGCTTGGTAGTCTCTACCTCTTAGACCAATAGCTGCCCGGCACCAAATCATCATTTCACTTTTCGGGGGTATGGCAATAGGGAAAGGGTCACACATTCTTACGCTACCAATCTCACCGCCGGAGAGTTCCACTTGTTGCCGTTGCATCAGTGCCCGGATCTCTTTCTGGAGCACTCGCTGCTGGCCGGAGCTGGCGTTCTTGGCAACCTGCTGTAAAATGAAAATCACCTCTGCAAGACAATTTTCAATCACATTAGTTCCTAGAGTTATCTTTGGGTGACTCTCGCGCTTGTCAATGTCCACAATGATCAGTCCCTGTGCTGCCAGTTCGACTCTACCGATTTTAATGGTCATCTCTTTAAATCCGATCTGCGGCATGGGTTGACTATTGCTGGCAATGATACTCAAGTCGTCGTCAGGGTAGCGGGTTATATCCGAGTCATTCCAGTACTGCTTGAAGAGCACATACGGGATGGTGGTGACCTGTGACCCGGTGTCCAGTAGGGCACTCATGGGAATGCCATCCAGTACCACAGGCAAGACTGGACGTCCTCCCACATATTTGTCGCGCCAGTTCGATGGGCCTGGTGATCTTTTTCCTGGGGGTTGGCCCTCTACCCCAGGTTGTGCCAGTTTAAAGGACAGTACCTTGCCATATGTCCGGGTTGATTGCAGCGGCGGCAGATGGGTTGTCCGTCCTCGTTGTATCGGTCGCTGGGTCTTCCTCTGGCCGGTGGGGTCCTCCTTGGTCGACGCCACGGGATGTCCTCCGGTCCGGATGCCAGCTGGATCTTCCCTGGAGTGGAAACCTGTAAAGACTGCACAGTTCGGGTTAGCGCAGCAACGCTTTTAGCTAGATCTTGGACCTGATGGTGCAGGTCTGGAGCCGGGTCATTGTTCAAAGCCTGCGCATCAGCCCCCACAGGCCCTGCCGACAAGGGCGCCGCCTCCTGGTGGTAAGTGATAGCTGGGCGCCTGTGGGTCACAACGCCACCCGGTGCCGGTTCTCGGAGCACCCGGATGGCTCTGTCCTTGAACTGTGCAAAGTCCAGATGAGGATCCTGTAAGGCTATGGCCCGCAACTGGGTTCGGTGGACATTGCAATATAGTCCTTCTATAAATTGTTCGGTCAACAGCCTGTCCTCGTTTCCCACGCTGTCGGGGTCAGTCTGCTTAATGGCTCTCAGGGCCTCTTGTAGGTTTAGTGCATAGTCCCTTATACTCTCATGTGCTCGCTGCTTGCACCCATAGAATTTAAGCTTAATCTCGGCTGAGGTGCGGGTATCAAAGGTGTCCCTCAGCCGGGTTAGTATCCCCGCGACAGTCCTCCTCCCAGGTGGCCAGGACTTTACCTCCCTTTGGGCTGCCCCGGTTAGTTGGGCCACCAGGATGCTCACTTTTTGCTCTTCTGTGAGGGGGTACACCTGGAAGAGGCTATCCAGCTTTTCTCTAAAGTCATTCAGGGTATGTGACTCCCCTGAGTATTGGGGTAGCCAGGCTGCTCCCGGGATATAGGGCATGGTAAAAGGCATGACTGCAGCAGCGCTGGCGCTGGCGGGGGTTGAGGCAGTGAAGCTCTCCTCCGTATCCGACATCTTCCTCCCCCCTAGTGGACCGTGGCCTACCTTGCGATGATCCTCTTCCGTAGGCCGCGGCTCCGCAGTGGATCGTCAGGGTCGAGGACCTTCCGTCGCGCTCCTGTGACGTCGGCGTCTGCTGGGCTCCTTCCAGGACCTTACGCGACGTCTGGACGTGAGGCGGGGCTTCAGTTCTCGCGCGCTTTTGGAATCCACGCCCCTCTTCTTCCCGCGCGGCGTCTTCAAGATGGCGTCTAACGGCGGGAAAACTCCACGGAAGGCGGGAAGAAGGCTGAAAATGGCGCCGGATGGCGGGAATCTTCACCGATGGCGGGAAGAAGGCTGAAGATGGCGCCGGATGGCGGGAATCTTCGCCACAGGTAAGTTTAAAAGTCTCTTTTTTCAGGCACGCAGTACCCGGTGGTTGCGGGCACGAAATCCTGCCGACTACGCCAAAAGCTGACGCGCCCCTGGGCCTGAGTCGCGCAGCGTTGCGCACGCGGGAGCCTACCCGGAGCCGGATCTGATAGGGGTAGTAGTCTCGTGGCGGTGACCCGGTCCGTGCCCAGGGAGTCAGACTAAGTGGTGGTATATTAGCAGTAGATGTAGGACGACTACGCCACCCGTTGAATGCAGCTATGGAGCTGCCACTGCAGGGCAGACCGCTGAGGCCGGTGGAAGGATGGTGCAGCGTGGATGGTGTAACCCCCAACGGGAGGGGTATGGCCTCAGGGCAGCCGACGTGGATAATGGGGGTAGCAGGAACCACTCAGAGACGATGCGGTGTAGTTCAGGGTCTTTACTGGTGACAAAGATAGACCCTCCCGGAGTACTGGCTAGCGGTCGGGGCCTGGTCAGTCCTTGAGCAGATGGGATCCCCCTTGACCAGGCAGAGTTGTAGGCCTCCCCAACTAATTGTACTCTTCTGGCTTCCTTTCTAGAGGCGGATAAAGGTAGCCCACGTCCCTGAGTGTACCGTGTGGTGCTCACCCGTATGGCCGGTGACTCGGGGCCTTCTAGTGGCTTCCGCTCCACGACGGCGGTGCTGGACCCACGCGTGTGACCGTGCCTTCGGGTTTCTTGGCCAGAGGACCTGAAATCCCCTGCCGGTCGGTTTCTGCTGCTGGGTCAGGGTTAATCCCCACAGCCTCGGACTCCGGGTCCGGTGGTAACTCTTCAATCAGGGCGAGCTCTTCAGCTGCCAGCCCCTGATTCCTTTTAGCACTGCTCCCACTGAGCTCCTGATCTTTCTTTCCTAAGCTGCTCCTCTTCTTCTCCCTAACCCTGCCTCAGCCCCAGTTTTATATAGGGGAAGTCCTTCCCCTCCCAGGACCGGGCAGGAGGTGTGGCATGAATAGGATTCCTGACCAAGAGACCTCCCACCTGCTCTCAGACATAACATTGCTATTACTGTGGAGACCAGACCCCTGGGGTGCCACATACTCACCTGGTGAGTGTCGCAAACGGCGGTTTTTGCACCATTCGTGATTGGCTCACCATCATCTTGGACCGGCGGTGAAGCGCTTAGAGGAGTTCTCGAGTGGTCTCACCCAGACAACTGCTCCCTTGCTTCCAAACTTCTCTCAGTCAAGAGAGTACTTCTATCCCCCGGTCCAGATAAGAACAAAAGAGGGATCAATATCAAGGGAAAGTACAGCATTGGGCGCTCCCCTCCCCCCTTTCCTCCCTTTCTCCTGTGCCACAACAGCCACCTTTCTTTATATACAAGTTCAAATCCTGTCTGATGCCAGTACTCTATACGCTCATAATAAGACATTTTAATCAAAGTACATAAAGGGAGTATATGATGAAGAAATAACACCTCTCAGAATCTGGAAAATATGCACATAATCTAATTACTGTAATTTCAGAGACACCTAGTGGCTAAGAGAGGAATAATATTCTGTAGTTTATCAGGACTTTATACACTGCTCTCCTACTACTCTCAGTTCTCTGAACTAAGTTAGTTAGTTACCATCATGTGAGCAAAACAGAACTCTCTCTAATGCGATACTTCAACAAATAGATTTCCCTTCATGCTGGTTAAAATTGGGGGTAGCCCTACCAGAGAAGCTAACACAAACTTAAAGAGCACGAAAGGAGAGATGGAGAAATTCGTCAACAAAGCAAGCTTATTACACCCTTCGATGTCTAACAAAAACCTGCCCCTCCCCAAAGAAATCAATACTAATTTAAAGGGATCCTCAACGAATGATCAAGACAGTTATAATGACGACACCACACAAGATTAATTACCAGTCTCTCGCTCTTTAATTAAAAAAGCACTTTCTAATGCACTAGACCGACGCATTAAAGAAATTCGGGATGTCAAACAAAAAATCAACCAAATAGGAACAAGAGTAGAATTTCCAGAAGCAAGCCAAGAATCCCTCTACAGCTTCTCGGTACCAGCAACGGAAGGGCTTCAGGCATGTCAACAATACCTGAACTCTGCGTTTGAAACCCTAGAACAGGGGTCTCAAACACGCAGCCCGCAGGCCGAATGCGGACCTTCAGGCTGCTTCATGCGGCCCGCAGGCACCATAGACCCCGATCGCGGCCGGGTCCAGGAGCTGCCAGCAGCTGCGCTTCAGTTCAGTGTATTGCCGCGCAGAGACCGGTTCTCTGCACAGCAATACCAGTGCCAGCCGCCAGCCTATCAGAGGCCAGCAGCTGACATCTGTGTCCCAGCGCAGCAGCGTATGACGTCACCGACACGCGCAGATGTCAGCTGCTGGCCTCTGATAGGCCGGCGGCTGCCACTGGTATTGCTGTGCAGAGAACCGGAGACCTTTGTGTAGAGAGATTTTTCATATTACATGAAAAGACTGATCATACTCTCCAAAGAAAACCTTAATGAAGCAGTTCTTATGGACCTCTCCGACCTCCACATTGACGACTGGAGCACAGTCCAAGACCTTTCAACACTCCTCCCAGTTCTTCCACCCTCAGTGTGGGAAACTGCCCCTGTTGGTCGTCCAGGCAAACAAAAAAAAAGGGAAAACTTACACCCAAATGCCTGATACCAGACTGACTTTTGAGCTCTCAGTTGTGTTTATCAACCGTTGCCTCTCTGGTTATTCATTCCCACAAACTGAAAGGACCAGGACACTGACTGCAACCTTTACATAGGTCCTTATATACTTACCTGTGTCCATTTGTCCTGTCCTAGAGTTCATTTATTTGCTGTTGTTGTACTTTACGGTTATTAAGCAGAGTGCCATTGTTAATGGTCTTGTTCTTATACATTACTGGTTTTCAACTTTCTGGGGATATTAACTGTCCCTGTGCCTTTGTGAACTAGTACATGCTGATATGTTCAACGTATCGCTTGAATTGACATACAGTTGAAACGAGAAGTTTACATACACTATATAAAAAGACACATATGCATGTTTTTCTCAATATCTGACATGAAATGAGAGTAAACCTTTCCCATTTTAGGTCAGTTAGGATACCATAATGTTTAATATTTGCCAAATGCCAGAATAATGGGAGAGAGAGAATGTTTTAAGGCATTTTTATTACTTACTGCAAAGTCAAAAGTTTACATACAATAAGATTACTATGCCTTTAAACAATTCTGAACTGCCCATATGTCATGTGTTTGGAAGCTTCTGATAGGTTTTTTGGCAACATCTGAGTTAATTACAGACACACCTGTGGATGTTTTTTAATGCACACCTGAAACACACTGCTTCTTTGTGCAGCATCATGGGAAAGTCTAAAGAAATCAGCCAAGATATCAGGAAGAGAATTGTGGACTTGCACAAGTCTGGCCCATCCTTGGGTACAATTTCAAGATACCTGAAGGTGCCTCGTTCATCTGTACAAACAATTATACGCAAGTACAAACAAGATGGGAATGTCCAGCCATCACACCGCTCAGGAAGGAGACGGATTCTGTGTCCCAGAGATAAACGTGCTTTGGTCCGACATGTGCATATCATCCCAAGGACAAAAGCAAAAGACCTTGTGAAGATGATGGCGGAAGCTGGTAAGATTTTGTCAATATCCACCGTGAAACGAGTACTGTATCAACATGGGCTGAAAGGCCACTCTGCCAGGAAGAAGAAATTACTCCAAAAGAAACATAAAAAAGCCAGATTAATGTTTGCAAATGCACACAGGAACAAACACCTTCATTTTTTGAGACATGTCCTGTGGTCTGATGAAACTAAAATTGAACCTTTTGGAGAAAAAAAAGAAGCTTGGAAGCCTAAGAACACAATCCCTCATCGAACCCTGGGAATGTGGGGAATTTTCCTCAGACCATCTTTGAAACGTCCTATTGTGTGGTTTGGTCCTCTTGAAAGTCTGTCTGGACAAATCTATTGAGCCAGATAAGTAGCCTTTGATATATGTAATCTATTGAAATCCATGCCTAATGAACTACTCCTGATGAACCTTGTAAAAGGAGAAACGCATCGAGTTGCTTTCTGGGTTAATTAGGCTATATTTAATGAGTTCATGTGGGGGCTGATTTGATTATATTTGATGGAGTTATATTTATGAAATTTTTGTGTATATAATACATCATTTTGATCTTACTTATGATAATACATCATCTTGATCATATTTAATGTTATGAAATCTATACATATATACACTATATCATTATGTCTCTGTACTCCCTTTGAGACTATACTGAGACCCTTAGCATAGACCAACTTGAATCCCTTTTTGCTGCTGTCATATTATATCTACTGCTATATTGAATTGATCAGAGATGTTGATATATTTTTCCTACCGTTTGCTACTGATTTTTATATCGCTACCTCATATTTTTGCACATTGCACTTTTATGAACCCTATTTGTTGTATTTGTGTTTCACTATAGGGTGATATAGGGTGAGGAGGGCGAGTCGTCGGTGAGCAGGGGCGCCATTGCGCAGGATATAGGGTGCCAACCTTTGCAGCAAGGTAGGGTAAGCAAGTGCCATAACAGGGAGAGGCACTTCCTCTTCGTTTTAATTCTTTTTTGCGCACTGATAATGTGGTTTGTTGTTTTATCATAGCATTTTAGAGTATACACATGAAAAGTTAATTTTTAAACTGGTCAAATAAGGTACAACCTTCTAAATTTACAATCAGCAAAAAGCTATCTCCTCTCTAAATATAAACATTTATTTCCCGCCTCAAAAATGATAATGATACCACGATGTTCAAAACAGAAGAAATTGCATTAGAATTTAAAAAATTCTATGAAAAACTCTATAATCTTGATGCTAAGCTTTTCCTAAACTTTTAAAGACAAAAAGGACAAAATAAAGGCCTTTTTAAAGAATATCCCCCTGCTCACGATTTATTAGGATCAGGTATCTTTTCTATGTTCGCCGATCTCAGTGAAGGAGATGTTAGACGCAATCTTGTCTTCCCCAAAAAACAAATGCCCAGGGCCAGTTGGGTTTTTCATTTACTATTATGAGGTGTGTAGCTCTGCTCTTCTCCCTTACCTAACCAAACTTTTTAATGATGCCCTAAATGGAAAGCCCTTATATACTCAGTGTTATAATCTGCAACAAGTACTAAGGAAAGATAGGGGAAAGCTGTCCCTACAGTAAGACTAAGCTGAATCCCTACGATGTAGCGGGCTGCCTGTTCCTAGCGAACAGACCCGCCTTAGTCCTCGACTAGTCTGAACGAAGACCTATAGCATAAGGGGAGGGGTCCCTAAAAGAACTAAGGACTGGGACTAAAATGGGACACCTCCTAAACAGAGAAGTTGTTGCAGAACACAAAAAGACAAACTGACAAAAAGGTACTAGAGGTCACAGAAGGACCAAGAGAACTGACATAGAAAGGCACAGAAGCACCTGGCTAGACAAACAGTCAAACACTGAAGTCCAGCACAGCCAAAAGGGCGGAGCTGTAATATAAAGGCAGATGGTCACATGACCGCAAAACACAAGATGGAAAAAACAAACAGGAGGGTTCTAACAGTACCCCCCCTTTTATGAGGATCCTCCGGATCCTCCAAGCCCAGTTCTATCCGGAAACCTCTTGTGGAAAGCTTTAACAAGCCTAGGAGCAGAGACATCATCCGTCCTTACCCAGGAGTTGTCTTTGGGACCGAAACCCTTCCAGGAGACGAGATACTGTAATCTCCCTCTATGCCATCTACAATTGAAGATACGAGAAATCTCATATTCGCCGTCTTCCACCACAGGAGGAACTGTGACAGTGGCGTCCCTATCAGATACATCAGCCTTTTTCAACAAGGAAACATGAAACACAGGATTAATCTTCCAGGAAGTAGGAACATCCAACCTAACAGTAGACGGGTTAACAACCTGAAGCACTTTAAATGGACCCACAAACTTAGGACCCAGTTTTTTAGAGGGAATCCTCAACCGCAGGTTCTTTGAGGACAACCAAACCATGTCACCCACAGTAAACAAAACCTCCATACGTTTCCTGTCAAAATACTTCTTGGACTTCTTGTTAGCCTCTTGAAGGCTGCAACATACATTAGTCCAAACTCTCCAAATCACCGGAAAAATTCTCCTCCTCCGGCACCGCCGACCCCAATTTGGAGAACGAACCAAAAGACGGATGTCTCCCAGTACAACAAAAAAAAAGAGAACACCCAGCAGAGGAGGATGTATGATTGTTAAGAGCAAATTCTGCGAAAGGCAGAAACTCAGACCACACCTCTTGATTGTCCGCCACAAAACAAAGCAAAAACTGTTCAACATCCTGGTTCTTTCTTTCAGTCTGTCCATTAGACTGAGGATGATAACCAGACGAAAATGACAAATGGACTCCCAACCTGTCACAAAAAGCACGCCAAAAGCGAGCCACAAACCGAGGTCCTCTATCAGAAACAATATCCGTGGGAATGCCATGGAGCTTGACAATCTCCTTAACAAACGCCTTAGCGAGTGTCTTGGCGCAGGGCAACTTAATGAATGGAACCAAATTACACATCTTACAAAAACGGTCCACGACCACCCAGATGACAGTAAAACCCTCGGACACAGGAAGATCAGTAATAAAATCCATTGTGAGATGTGTCCAAGGCGCACTAGGAACCTCCAGAGGGCAAAGCAACCCCGCAGCAGGAGTATATGTAGCCTTTGACCTAGCACACACAGTACATTGACGCACCCACTTGATGACTTCCTTCTGCCATCCAGGCCACCAAAAACTGCGACTGATAAGTCTCTTAGTCTCAGAAATTCCTGGATGACCTACCAACTCATGACACTCCACAAACAAATCTCTCCTAAAGGCTCTAGGCACAAACAACCTCCCATGGGGAGTGTTAGATGGAGCATCATCTTGAGCTTTCAGAATCCCATTCTCCAAAACGGAGTCCAATGCCGCCACCACAACTTCTTTCTGTAAAATGCTCTCCTCCTCCTCGGCACCGACCGTAGGAGAGAAGCTGCAAGATAAAGCATCGGCTTTAACATTCTTAGTACCAGGGATATAGGTAACCGAAAAATGAAACTGAGAAAAAAAAAGTGCCCACCTAGCTTGACGGGCATTCAAGCGCTTGGCAGCATCCAGATAGATCAAATTCTTATGATCTGTGAAAACCTGAATAGGAAATCTAGCGGCTTCCAAAAAATGACGCCAATGTTCAAACGCGAGTTTAATAGCCAGCAACTCCCGATTTCCAACATCATAATTCAGTTCGGTTTCCGAAAATTTTTTCGAAAAGAAGGCACAAGGATGTACTCCATCCTTGTTCTCCTGAGACAAAACTGCTCCGACCCCCACCGATGAAGCATCGACCTCAACCAAAAAAGGCTTGGTCTCATCAGGCTGCATAAGGATAGGGGCAGAACTGAACCTCTCTTTGAGATACTCAAACGCTTCAATGGCCTCAGTAGTCCACTGGACCATATTCGCACCTTTCCTGGTGAGATCGGTCAGAGGCTTAACAATTATAGAAAAATTCTTAATGAATTTCCTGTAATAATTGGCAAAACCCAAAAATCTCTGTATAGATATCAAACCAATAGGCTTAGGCCATTCCTGCACAGCCTGAACCTTCACCGGGTCCATCTCAAAGCCCTCGCTGGAGACAATGTAGCCCAAAAAACTAATTTTCTGCACAGTGAGCTCACATTTCTCCAGCTTAGCAAAGAGTGAATTATCACTCAATAACTGCAAAACTTTACGTACACCCTGCCATTGGGACTCTAAATCTGGTGAATAAATCAAAATGTCATCCCAATCCACAACCATATTCTTACCAATCAAAGGTCTCAGGATGTCATTAATAAGGTTCTGAAAAAATGCAGGTGCATTGGTAAGACCAAAAGGCATCACCAGATTCTCAAAATGACCTACCGCAGTGTTAAAAGCAGTTTTCCATTCATCACCCTCCTTCACTCGTAACAAATTGTATGCCCCCTGGAGATCAATTTTAGAGAACCACTTGGCCCCCACCAAATGGTTAAACAAGTCAGGAATTAATGGCAATAGGTAGGAATTGCGTACGGTAATCTTATTAATTTCACGAAAATCCAGACATGGACGTAAACCCCCGTCCTTTTTTTTTAACAAAGAAAAATCCAACTGCCACAGGCGACTTAGAAGGTCTAATGTGACCAGCAGCCAGGCTAGTCTGTATGTACTCCTCCAAGGCCTTTCTTTCAGGAATAGTCAGATTAAACAAACAACTCTTGGGAAGAGTAGCTCCAGGAACAAACTCAATGGCGCAATCATAATCCCTATCAGGAGGTAAAACTTGCGACTCCTCCTCTGAAAAAACCCTCCAAAAATCTTGAATAGGTACAGGTAATTCTCCTTTTTTCACAGCCACAATGTGACCATTACAACATTTATCATAGCCCTTCAGACTCCAAGACTTAATCACATTAGTAGACCAGTCCAGCAAAGGATTGTGCAGCTTTAACCAAGGCAAACCTAAAACGACCGGAGAGGGTAAATTATCTAATACAACCAAGTCCAAAATTTCTTGGTGAACTCCATTGATAGTGAGGTGAAATGCAGCAACCTTGTGAGTAATACATTTCAAGGGAGTGTTATCAATTGCAATCACAGAAATAGGTGATGACAAAGGTTTAGATTTCAATTTAAGGTTTTCCAAAAACCCTTTATCAATCACATTAAGTGTTGAACCACAATCCACAAATACCTGAAATTCAATCAAATTTTCCTGCAAAGTAGTACTCCCAGAAAGAAATACTCCTGCAGAGCGTAAACAAGCTATACGGGCGTACCTGACCTTTTTTTTTTCTTTACTTAAACGAAGCTCACAATACTTAATCAAATGGTCAGCTTTACCACAATAAAGACACAATCCCTCGGCAAACCTCCGGTCTCTTTCCTGAGAGCGGAGTGACATCGCCCCAACCTCCATCGGTTCTCTGCCGTCAGAGCAGATTTTCTGGGGACTATGACCTGACATTACAGGAGTCTTTACCTCATTTACCCTGGACCTCAGTCTCCTGTCCACACGAACAGCTAACTGCATGGCATCCTGCAGAGTCTCAGGTGCGGGGAATGCAATTAGCAGATCCTTAACCCTTTCACTTAGACCAGCAAGAAATAAACATTTCAGCGCAGGATCATTCCATTTGACTTCTGAAGCCCATCTCCTGACCCCTGATTCAAACGCCTGAGTTCTGCCTCAGCAGATGAGATTCTATCAGGATCGTCATATAATAGCCCCATAGCAGAAAAAAATTCTTCTACAGACCTTGAACACGGATCATTAGGTTGGAGAGAAAAGGCCCACCCCTGTGGTTCATTTTGCAAAAGTGACATAATCAAACTATTGCACTGTGATTCATTCCCAGAGGACCTTGGTCTCAAACGAAAATATAACAAACAAGCATTTTTAAAGAAAAAAAAATCTTGCTGTTTACCATAAAAAACATCAGGCAGTCCTACCTTGGGTTCCACAAAATGCACTCCAGAACAGCTACTCACGTGTTGCTGTACCTCGGCCACCTACAGAGACAATCCCTGCAAGCGTTGAGCCAAATCCTGGACGGAAACCATACTGATCCCCAAATTTCTTTCCTTTTAGTTTTTTGGGCTGGACTTACTGTTATGATCTGCAACAAGTACTAAGGAAAGATAGGGGAAAGCTGTCCCTACAGTAAGGCTAAGCTGAATCCCTATGATGTAGCGGGCTGACTGTTCCTAACGAACAGACTCGCCTTAGTCCTCGACTAGTCTGAACGAAGACCTATAGCATAAAGGGAGGGGTCCCTAAAAGGACTGGGACAAAAATGGGACACCTCCTAAACAGAGAAGTTGTTGCAGAACACAAAAAGACAAACTGACAAAAAGGTACTAGAGGTCACAGAAGGACCAAGCGAACTGACAGAGAAAGGCACAGAAGCACCGGCTAGAGAAACAGTCAAACACTGAAGTCAAGCACAGCCAAAAGGGCGGAGCAGGAATATAAAGGCAGATGGTCACGTGACCGCAAAACACAAGATGGAAAAAACAAACAGGAAGGTTCTAACACTCAGACACTGTCTGCTAGATTCTCAATAATCCCTAAAGAAGGCAAGGATCACACCTTGTGTAGTAGTTACGGACAAATTTCGCTCCTTAATACAGATCTTAAGTTATTTGCTAAAAATCTCACCACTAGACTGAGGAGTCAGTTTCATTCCATATAGAGAGGGAAGGGATAACATATATAGAGTCATACAAATCATCCATCACGCCTGGAGTTCTTCCATGCCTCTAGTGTTGCTGGGAACTGACGCAGAGAACGCCTTCAACCGCGTGGACTGGTTGTACATGAGGGAAACAATGGAAGTGTTTCACATCCCAAATAAATTCATATTTGTGGTCTTTTCCATGTACATCAACCCTACTGCAAGTGTTTTGGTGAATGACTACTTATCTCCCTCCTTTAGCATCACTAACGGCACAAGACAAGGATGCCACCTCTCTCCTCTCCTCTTTGTTTTAACAATGGAAACCTTTTTACAGAAACTTAGATTGGATGGGAGGATAGAGGGTATCAGATGCGGAGGAAGAGAGCACAAAGTTGCTGCATATGCTGATGATCTGCTGGTCCTTATATCAAACCCCTCGAGTGCCTTTCCGGCAATTCTAGAGGTTTTGGAGGAATTCAGGGCTCTGCCCAACTTCAAACTTAACATGAAGAAATCACATTAACATTAACCTTCCTAATAACCTTAACACATAATTGACAGAAAATTGCCCTTTCAATTGGTCACCGCCTTTTATCCGGTTCTTAGGAGTGAACATTTACCCTAACTTAGGAGAACTATACAAACTCAACTTCCCCCCTCTACTTTCCAATATTACCAAGCTGAAATCCACATGGACTATCCCATACAGTGGTGGCCAAAAGTATTGGCACCCCTGCAATTCTGTCAGATAATACTCAGTTTCTTCCTGAAAATGATTGCAATCACAAATTCTTTGGTATTATTATCTTCATTTAATTTGTCTTCAATGAAAAAACACAAAAAGAATTGTCCTAAAGCCAAATTGGATAAAATTACACACCAAACCTAAAAAAGGGGGTGGACAAAAGTATTGGCACTGTTTGAAAAATCATGTGATGCTTCTCTAATTCGTGTAATTAACAGCACCTGTAACTTACCTGTGGCACCTAACAGGTGTTGGCAATAACTAAATCACACTTGCAGCCAGTTAACATGGATTAAAGTTGACTCAACCTCTGTCCTGTGTCCTTGTGTGTACCACATTGAGCATGGAGAAAAGAAAGAAGACCAAAGAACTGTCTGAGGACTTGAGAAACCAAATTGTGAGGAAGCATGAGCAATCTCAAGGCTACAAGTCCATCTCCAAAGACCTGAATGTTCCTGTGTTTTCCGTGCGCAGTGTCATCAAGAAGTTTAAAGCCCATGGCACTGTGGCTAACCTCCCTAGATGTGGACGGAAAAGAAAAATTGACGAGAGATTTTAACGCAAGATTGTGCGGATGGTGGATAAAGAACCTCGACTAACATCCAAACAAGTTCAAGCTGCCCTGCAGTTCGAGGGTTCAACAGTGTTGTTACGGGTCCAGGTGGTGTAACCTCTGTGCCACGGTGCAAGGAGGGACCCAGAGGGGCGTAACTAAGTATCAACCCGAACCGACCCTGGTCGGACGGCGGCTGACGACTCCGTGACCAGGGAGGATCCGGGCAGAGGGACCAGGTGCTACTCTGGGGACGACCTTGTAAGAGAGCAGGTGGCTCCCACGGGTCAGATGGCTGGGACTGACCGGTATGACGGATGGACACAGCAAGCAGGCAGAAGTCTCTGGTTTAGCTGACAGGTGGTCACGGTACGTGACAGCAGAGCAGGTAGCAGTCTCTAGGTTTACAAGGCGGGTGGTCACGGCAAGTGACGGCAAGAGCCTCCAGGTAGGCTATCAGGTGGTCACGGCAAGTGACGGCCAAGCAGGGTGAAGTCTCTAGGCTAGCAGGCAGGTGGTCACGGCAAGTGACGGCAGAGCCTCCAGGTAGGCTAGCAGGTAACAGACGAGTAACAGGCGAGCGCTCCCCAGGTGAGCGGGTTAGCAAGCACGGCAGGTAGCAGGCAGGAGACTGGCAGGTGCTTCCTGGTAAGCAGGTGGACTTGCCCATAGACAGACTGGCGGATGACCGGAGACAGACTGTCGGGCTGGAGAGTAGACAAGCTGGCAGACAGGACTGGTAGTCAGGCTGGCAACTGGACCAGAGGGCTGAAGCAGAGGTAAGTATACTTGTGCAACAACTTTTGCTCGGGCACCTCCATTTTGGAGGAGGTGCCTTATGTATGGGAGGTCCTCTGGCAATTGGCCGGGGACTCCTTAGGACGGCGCGCGCAGCCCCTTCAAGAGAGAGGGAGCGCGCGCGCGCCCTAAGCACAGTGCCCGGGAAGCTGCGCGCGCTGACAGCAGCAGGAAGAGGAGCGCGGGAGGACGCCGCGCGGGGAGCTGGGAGGTAAGAGGGATGGCGTCTCTGCCTGGCAGGGGGCAGAGACGCCAATGCTACAGTACCCCCCCTTTACGCCCCCTCTTTTTTAGGCCAGACAAAAAATTTTCTAGGAGAAGAGGGGCATGGATGTTCTCCCTGGGTTCCCAAGTTCTCTCCTCTGGGCCAAACCCCTTCCAATCCACCAGAAAAAAGGTTCTCCCTCTTACCCTCTTGGTGGCCAGAATATTCTCTAGCTCAAAAACGTCCTCAGCAGAAACCAGAGCAGGATGAGTACCTGAATTATTGGAGAAAGAGTTAAAGACAGCAGGTTTGAGGAGAGATACGTGGAAGGAGTTGGGAATGCGTAGGGTGGGTGGAAGCTTCAACTTGTAGGCTACTGGATTGATCTGTTTAAGGACCTCAAATGGACCGATGAACCGAGGACCCAGCTTGTAGGAGGGTATCTTGAGCCGCACATGTTTGGAGGAGAGCCAAACCTTGTCTCCCGGACGAAATTGAGGCGGATCCAGACGTCTTTTGTCAGCAAATCTCTTCATCCGCTCGGAAGACTGAAGAAGTGCGGACCTAGTATTCTCCCAAATGGTGGAAAAATCACTGACCAGGGACTCCGCAGCAGGGTTGTCCACAGAAGCGGAGACGGGAAACGGAATCCGGGGGTGTTGGCCATAGACTATAAAGAACAGGGACTTGGAAGTGGATTCGCTCTCATGATTGTTGTAAGAGAACTCGGCCCATGGTAGGAGGTCCACCCAATCAGTATGGTGGGCATTGACAAAGTGCCGGAGGTAGCTGGTAAGGATCTGATTGATCAGCTCTACTTGACCATTGGACTGTGGATGGTAAGCGGAGGAGAAACCCAGGGTAACATTCAGCAGTTTACAGGTAGATCTCCAGAAGCGTGAGGTGAACTGAACCCCTCGATCCGACACGATGTGGAGGGGTAGGCCATGGAGACGAAAGATATGATGAAAGAAGTCCTTAGCTAGCTCTGATGCAGTCGGGAGACCAGGCAGAGGAATGAAGTGGGCCATTTTAGAAAAGAGGTCTGCGACCACCCAAATGACTATACAACCAGCAGAAACAGGGAGATCGGTAATAAAGTCCATAGCAATGTGTTGCCACGGGGCCGCAGGTACGGGAAGAGGCAGGAGATGACCGGCTGGTAAATGTCTGGGAACTTTGTTGCGGGCACAAGATGAACAGGCTGAGACGAAGTCTACCACATCCTTACGCAGGGTAGGCCACCAGTAATGCCGGGTAATGAGCTGGAAGGTCTTCTTTTGGCCAGCATGACCAGCTAGTTTAGAAGAATGGCCCCAGCGAAGAACCTTCTCACGGTCGGGCACCACTACAAACGTCTTACCGGGTGGAAGACGAGTCACATCCAAGGGGGCCACATTCATCACCTTGGAGGGGTCGATGATGTGCATAGGCTCCTCCTCTTGATCGGAGGACAGGAAGGATCGTGACAAGGCATTGGCTTTGACATTCTTGTCCGCCGGCCGGAAATGTAGGATGAAGTCGAAGCGGGCAAAGAACAAAGACCACCGGGCCTGACGCGGATTGAGTCTTTGGGCGTTCTGGAGATATGCCAGATTTTTATGATCTGTATAGATGATCACCGGGTATAGAGCCCCTTCAAGCAGGTAACGCCACTCCTCCAGTGCCAATTTGACGGCTAGCAATTCTCGGTCTCCTATGGAGTAGTTGCGCTCAGATGAGGAGAAGATTTTAGAGAAGAAGCTGCAGGTTACCATTGTCCCAGAAGAAGATTTTTGGGTGAGCACCGCTCCGGCTCCGGAGGAGGAAGCATCAACCTCCAGGTAGAATTGTTTATTGCGGTCCGGACGGTGCAGTACTGGGGCAGAGGAGAAGGCTTGCATTAAGGAAAGGAAGGCCTCCTCGGCTTCGGGCGACCATACCTTGGGATATGCCCCCTTACGGGTGAGCGCAGATATGGGAGCAGTCCGGGACGAGAAGTGTGGAATGAAGAGACGATAGTAATTGGCGAAGCCCAGGAATCGCTGTATTGCCTTCAACCCCTCCGGACGGGGCCACTTTAGGACAGCAGAGAGTTTCTCGGGGTCCATCCGCAAGCCTGTCTGGGAGATAACATAGCCCAGAAATGGAAGAGAGGTCTGCTCGAAGAGGCACTTCTCGTATTTAGCATGGAGGTGGTTCTGCCTGAGCCTAAGCAGGACCTGACGAACATCCCTCCGGTGTGTGGGAAGATCCGGAGAGAAGACCAAGATATCTTCCAGGTATACCACCATGCAGGAGTAAAGAAGATCACGGAAGATGTCGTTGACCAGTTCCTGGAAGACGGCGGGAGCATTGCAGAGACCGAAGGGCATCACACGGTACTCATAGTGACCATCCCGGTTATTGAATGCCGTCTTCCACTCGTCTCCTTGATGGATACGGACCAGGTTATATGCTCCACGTAGATCCAGCTTGGAAAAGATCCTGGCGCCTTTAAGACGGTCAAACAACTCGGAGATAAGTGGTAGGGGGTATTTATTTTTTAACGTGATCTGATTGAGTCCTCTATAGTCAATACAGGGGCATAGCGATCCGTCCTTTTTTTGACAAAGAAGAATCCGGCTCCAGCCGGGGAGGTAGACTTCCGGATGAATCCCCTAGCCAGATTCTCTTCAATGTACTCAGACATGGCCCGGGTTTCGGCCGCAGACAACGGGTAAATACGCCCAGGGGAGGAGTGGCGCCAGGTACTAGGTCGATCGGGCAACCATATGGCCTATGAGGTGGCAATGTCTCTTTTCCTTTTTACCGAAGACGTCTGCATAGGGCCAGTAAGGAGCCGGAAGACCGCGTAAATTAGCTGGGGTAGGTGGTGGACGAACCGGGCGAACCGGAACCAGGCAGGTCTTATGGCAGTCCGGCCCTCACCGGAGTACTTCACCGGATTGCCAGTTCAACACGGGTTCATGTGTCTGGAGCCAAGGTAGGCCTAGCAATAGGGAGTGAGAGAGTCCGGGTAGCACATGGAAGGAGATTTTCTCAGAGTCCAGCATTCCCACCTGCAGGGTTATGGGTTCCGTGACGAGCAGGATGGTCACCGGAAGGAGTCTTCCATCCACGGAGGCGACTGACAATGGTTCAGCCAGAGATTTGGTGGGAATACAGTATTTCTCTACCAGGGACTGGGAAATGAGGTTTCCAGCAGCTCCAGAATCCAGGTGGGCGAGTTCAAAGTGACGGTTCTCTCCCCAGGAGGTAGAGACTGACAGAGTCAGGGATGGAGAGAGCTTACTTTTGCCTAGGACGACCTCTCCGAGAGGTCCTAGACACTGGCGTTTCCCGGCTTCTCCGGGCAGGAACGGATGAAGTACTCCTTTCTGCCACAATAGAAACAGCTTCCCTCGGCTCGGCGTGACTCTTGGCGAGATTTGACCATCTTGGTCTGGTCGATTTGCATAGGTTCAGGCGAGTGCGCCTGGGGAGTGACTGGTTGAGAGGCAGGTCTCAGGAAAGTAGGAGCAAGGCGAGAAAAGTCTCTCTTTCCCGGGTAGTCTCTTTGGCACGTTCTTGGAACCGGATGTCAATCCGGGAAGCTAGTGACACCAGGTCATCCAGGGTGGTAGGAATGTCCCGACCAGCTAACTCATCCTTAATCCGACCGGAAAGACCCTCCCAGAAGACGGACACCAGAGCCTCATTTTCCCAGGCAAGCTCAGAAGCGAGGGTACGGAACCATATGGCATATTGGCCCACGGTGAGACTCTCTTGGCGGAGACGTAGCAGAGAGGAGGCAGAAGAGGTTTTCCGTCCAGGTTCATCGAAGACTTTCCGGAAAGCAGCGAGGAAAGACGACAGGTCGGACACCAGGGGATCCCCTCTCTCCCACTGGGGATTTACCCATGCCAGTGCCTCCCCAGTGAGATGGGACATGATGAAGGCCACCTTGGCCCGGTCGGAGATGAACTGGTATGCCAAGAGCTCCAAGTGCAGGGTGCACTGGTTTATGAAACCCTGAGCTAAAGCGGGGTCGCCGGCAAAGCGTGGAGGTGCCAGGAGCCGAGGTCCATAGCTGGGTGCCATAATGGGACTGGATTGCGGTGCCGCAGGAACAGGCACGGCTGGGCCAGAGATAGACATAGACGAGTCAAACAATGCGCCTAGACGAGAGTTAACGGACCGTAGATAGGACAGCACCACTTCCTGCTGAGTTCTCTGACAAAAGACCTCTTGGTGCAGATCGGAGATCTGGGGGCCACCGGGTTCCATGGCCCGAGCAAACTGTTACGGGTCCGGGTGGTGTAACCTCTGTGCCGCGGTGCAAGGAGGGACCCAGAGGGGCGTAACTAAGTATCAACCTGAACCGACCCTGGTCGGACGGCGGCTAACGACTCCGTGACCAGGGAGGATCCGGGCAGAGGGACCAGGTGCTACTCTGGGGACGACCTTGTAAGAGAGCAGGTGGCTCCCACGGGTCAGATGGCTGGGACTGACCGGTATGACGGATGGACACAGCAAGCAGGCAGAAGTCTCTGGTTTAGCTGACAGGTGGTCACGGTACGTGACAGCAGAGTAAGTAGTAGTCTCTAGGTTTACCAGGCGGGTGGTCACGGCAAGTGACGGCAAGAGCCTCCAGGTAGGCTATCAGGTGGTCACGGCAAGTGACGGCCAAGCAGGGTGAAGTCTCTAGGCTAGCACACAGGTGGTCACGGCAAGTGACGGCAGAGCCTCTAGGTAGGCCAGCAGGTAACAGACGGGTAACAGGCGAGCGCTCCCAGGTGAGCGGGTTAGCAAGCACGGCAGGTAGCAGGCAGGAGACTGGTAGGTGCTTCCTGGTAAGCAGGTGGACTTGCCCATAGACAGACTGGCGGATGACCGGAGACAGACTGTCGGGCTGGAGAGTAGACTGGTAGTCAGGCTGGCAACGGGACCTGAGGGCTGAAGCAGAGGTAAGTATACTTGTGCAACAACTTTTGCTCAGGCACCTCCATTTTAGAGGAGGTGCTTTATGTATGGAAGGTCCTCCGGCAATTGGCCGGGGACTCCTTAGGACGGCGTGCACGGCCCCTTTAAGAGAGAGGGAGCGCGCGCCCTAAGCACAGTGCCCGGGAAGCTGCGCGCGCCGACAGCAGCAGAAAGAGGAGCGCGGGAGGACGCCGCGCGGGGAGCGGGGAGGTGAGAGGGACGCGTCTCTGCCTGGCAGGGGACAGAGATGCCGATGCTACAAGTGTCAACCCGTACTATCCATCGGCGTCTGAATGAAAAGGGACTGTATGGTAGGATACCCAGGAAGACCTCACTTCTTACCCCGAGACATAAAAAAGCCAGGCTGGAGTTTGCCAAAACTTACCTGAGAAAGCCTAAAACGTTTTGGAAGAATGTTCTCTGGTCAGATGAGACAAAAGTAGAGCTTTTTGGGAAAAAGCATCAACATAGAGTGTACAGGAAAAAAAAAGAGGCATTCAAAGAAAAGAACACGGTCCCTACAGTCAAACATGGCGGAGGTTCCCTGATGTTTTGGGGTTGCTTTGCTGCCTCTGGCACTGGACTGCTTGACCGTGTGCATGGCATTATGAAGTCTGAAGACTACCACCAAATTTTGCAGCATAAAGTAGGGCCCAGTGTGAGAAAGCTGGGTTTCCCTCAGAGGTCATGGGTCTTCCAGCAGGACAATGACCCAAAACACACTTCCAAAAGCACTATAAAATGGTTTGAGAGAAAGCACTGGAGACTTCTAAGGTGGCCAGCAATGAGTCCAGACCTGAATCCCATAGAACACCTGTGGAGAGATCTCAAAATGGCAGTTTGGAGAAGGCACCCTTCAAATATCAGGGACCTGGAGCAGTTTGCCAAAGAAGAATGGTCTACAATTCCAGCAGAGCATTGTAAGAAACTCATTGATGGTTACCGGAAGCGGTTGTTTGCAGTTATTTTGGCTAAAGGTTGTGCAACCAAGTATTTGGCTGAGGGTGCCAATACTTTTGTCTGGCCCATTTTTGGAGTTTTGTGTGAAATGATCAATGATTTGATTTTTGCTTCATTCTCTTTTGTGTTTTTTCCTTGCAAGCAAATTAAATGAAAATAATAATACCAAAGAATTTGTGATTGCAATCATTTTCAGGAAGAAACTGAGTATTATCTGACAGAATTGCAGGGGTGCCAATACTTTTGGCCACCACTGTATGTCTCATGGCTCGGAAACATTTATTGAAAAGTATTGTCTGGTCCAAAATAACTTCTCTTGCAGGCACTCACCGTCCATTTCCCTAAAACCCTTTTTATTGATACGCAAACTGTTCGCACAATTTCTTCAGGTCAATAAGAAACCTAGAATCGCTCAACATATCCTAATTCTCCCTCACAGCAAAGGTGGCAATTGATCTTTTTGCCTCACGCATATTTCAGCAAGTCGTACACCCACAGAGAATGTTAGATTGGATTAAATGCCCCTCACATAAAACTTGGACTTAAATTAAAGAAGAGAACCTAAAATTCCCTTTCAGTCAGCTCATTTTCCCTCCTGCCAATGGCAATAACTAGTGTTGAGCCACCCCCGTAGTGTTCGAGTTCGGTTCGGTTCGTCGAACACCCGTGTGTTCGCCGAACTGTTCGTCGAACTGTTCGTCGAACACCTTCGAACACCGTTAAAACCAATGGCAGGCAAACAAAAACACATAGAAACACATAGAAAACACCTTCAAAGGTGTCCAAAAGCTGACAAACTGCTCAGAAGACACAACTAACACATGGAAAAGTGACAAGTACATATAGTCATGCGAAAAGAAAAGAGGTGGAGGAGTAAAAGGAGGGGGAGACACAGATATAGGCATGTCATGCCCTTCTAAAATCCAAAAAGTGAGAAGCCGAGACGGCCAGTCCGCTCCTGCCCGTGCCACCTCCGTGTCGCCGGGTTTGTGCCAGAGCCGCGGTGAACCCTGACGGCCAGCCCCCCTCTCCCAATACTGGTGCCTGTCCGCTGGTGGGTCGAGAGAGCCCCCCTGTGGTGGAGGCAGCTCTAAGCTTTTTAATTTAAATTGTCCCTCTAATTTGAATGAATACACTTTAAATCCATTTACAAGGATCTATTGGAGGGCAAGTCTCATGCCAGCAGCCGCGTAATTCCAGCTCCAGTAGCGTCCACTAAAGCTGCTGCAGTTAAAAAGCTTTTATAAGGATCGAGCTCGGCTGTCCACCGCAAGGCATCCTAGTGCCAGTCCCAGCCCCTATGCCTTGGGGTGCCTCCTGATGCTCTTCACTAAGTATCCCGTGGTCCCGAAGCATTTCCTTTGAAAAAATTAAGTGTCCAAACTACAGGTGGTGTAGCTTGCTTAACAGCCGGGATAATCCGCTGACTAGCAGACACTGCTACTAGGCACAAAGTATTTCCTGGGCTAGATGCAGTTAAAAATTTGTAAGTAGATACTCTCGTTGGATGCTGAGAAAGCATTCCATAGAGTCTCCTGGCACGCCATATATGATTCTCTTAAAAAGCTTGGGGTAGGGGTCTAGGGGACCCTTTTATAGCCAAAATCACGGCCCTGTATCACAATACGTCACCTAGGCTGAAGATAAATGGAACTGTAACACCGAGGGCTCGGTTGCTACAGACGTATTGCACCTCACCCAGAGGTGTGATATCTCACTCTCAGATAAGGATGGAGTGTGGATCAGGACCCGACACCTGCATGCATTACACCACATTGCCGTGGGGCAGGGCGACCAATATGCCCCTGAGATGGGCACGACAGTCCCTGTCCCTGGCTGGAGTGGGGGGAGGGAACACTGAGGAAGGGGAACCCTGCAGTGCAGGAGCAGGGAGGAAGCAGTTCCTGGGTGCATTGAGAAGGGAGTATAAAAGGTGGGCACCATCTTAGTTCAGTGCAGAGAAGTCTGAGCAGAAGTGGCAGGGAGCAGGGGCTCTGCATGAGCTCTGCTCCGGAGGCGGGCCTAGTAACAGAGGCCCAGGCCTGCAAGAGGGAGAAGGAAGGAAGAGGAGCGGAGAAGGCTCCAGGAACGAGGAATGAAGGGATCCCAGGGGTGCGGACGGGCGAGTCGCCACCGCACGCCCGAATCCACCTGCGTGGAGGGGTCAGGCCAAAGGGGGAGACCGGTCCCCGAACTAGTGGAGGCAGGAAACGACCCTCAGCTAGAAACCGGAGGCTCTGACATTTTATGTGGCGCAGCCCCTTGCTCCACCCGCTAGGAAGGCACCACATAGGGTCAGGGAAACTGGCGCCAAGTTTACCAAGAGGAGGCCCGAGGCAGCCGGACAGAAGTGTTGGTAAGAAAGGCCAGACAAAGGACACACAAAGGGGGTCCTGTGAAGCGCTCCAAAGTTATCTGGGAGTTGTCTGAGCCCCTCACCTGGTGAGCACAGTACGACGTGGGCAGCCGTTACCTGCAGACGTGGTCTGGATAATAAGAACTGTGAGTAAAGGCCCTGAACTGCATCACTGACTCCGTGTCGTTACTGCTGCTGCCCTGCACCATCACCCCCATCCTCCGCATACACTGCCCTGAGGCTATACTCCTCCCGTGGGGAGTTATGCTACGCTCTGCTGCACCCACAACACCAGCCTTAGCGGTCTGCCCTGTAGCGGCGGTTCACTCTGACCGCAATCCACGGGTGGCGTAGTCGGACATTTAAACATCAAAACCACATAAATAGTTCCGCCACTGGTTTGACCGCCCTGAGCCACGGAACCGGATCGCCGCCACGAAGACTACAACCACCAGCATCCACCAAAAAGGGTCCGGCTCCGGGTGTCCCAAGGCCCAGGGGGTGCGTCAGAACATTTTCATCACCTTTCACAATCACCAATGGGACAAGGCAGGGATGTCCTCTGTCCCCTCTCTTATACATCCTAGTGACGGAGCACCTGCTCTCATCAATTCGCCATAACCCCAATATTAGGTGGATTGAGGTGGGAGGCACCGAGTACAAGTGCTCTCTATTTGCTGATGATGTCCTAGTATATATCACTCAATCACATATATCCATCCCTGCTGTTATGGCTGAAATAGATCACTTTGTTACATGGTAAAATTTTAAAATCAATGCAGCGAAGTCTGAGGCCCTCGATGTCTCCCTCCCTAAATCCATATAGGATTCCATCCAGTCCAACTTTCCCTTTGCCTGGCCCTCACAGGGTATCAAATACTTAGGAATTCCTATTCATAGAGACCTCTCCCATCTATGTTATCTTAATTTTGGGCCCTTTATTGAACAATTCCATACAGACCACGGTTGGCAAGTTGGAACTGTGAGATTCACTACGTGCACCACTGGTATTTTGTGGAAAAGCACATGTAAGATTCTGCAACAGTCTCTGCTGATACTCCTGCATGCGTGCATCCCTTTCTATGGCAGGAATAATTTCTGCAAATTTACTTTTGTACCGGGGATCTAACAGTGTGGCAACCCAGTAGTCAGGATTATTTCTAATTCTCACAATTCGAGGGTCATGTTGCAGGTAGTGCAGCAAGAAGGCACTCATGTGTGTTGCGCATCCAGGAGCACCAAGTCCCTGTTGTGTTGGTGGCGAGGTAACAATCATGCTTCCTTCCTCTGTCCTCTCCCCCCAACCTCGCACAACAGAAATGTGATCAAGGTCTCCCTCATCTGATGAGTCTTCCATCAGTTCGTCCTCCACTTCTTCCTGGGCTCCTGCACCTTCCTCACTAGTTTGGCTGCTACCATGCGCCCTGGTAAAATCATCTCCCCCACCCTCACATGCCTGCCGCCCTGGTGCTGCCGACCGTCTGGACCTTGCAGATGTTAGCCCTTCCGCATACAACTCCTCCTCCTCTACTTCCTCCACCTCCTCTTGTGCCACCACCTGACTCCGAATTCTGTTTAACATGTGCTCCAGCATGTAAATCACCGGAATAGTCATGCTGATAATGGCATCGTCAGCACTAAACATCTTCGTCGCCATTTCAAAACTGTGCAGAAGGGTGCATAGGTCCCTGATCTGAGACCACTCCTCCAGCGTGATTTGCCCCACCTCTGAATCTCGTTGGCCCAGGCTATACGTCAGAACGTATTGCACCAGGGCTTGTCGGTGCTGCCACAGTCGCTGCAACATGTGCAGAGTTGAATTCCACCGGGTAGGCACATCGCATTTTAGCCGGTGAAGTGGCAGGCCCAACGACTTCTGTAGAGATGTAAGTCGCTGAGCTGCGGGATGCGAACGGCGGAAGTGAGCACACAGCGACCGTGCCCTCTGCAGAAGGCCATCTAGTCTGGGATAGTGGGCTAAAAATTGCTGGACAACCAGGTTCAACACGTGAGCCATACAAGGCACGTGTGTGACATTGCCCCGGCGAAGGGCCGCACCCAGGTTTGCAGCATTGTCGCACACGGCCTTCCCTGGTTTCAGGTCCAGTGGAGACAACCATTCATGAAATTGGTTCTCCAGAGCTGACCACAACTCCTCAGCTGTGTGACTCACATTTCCCAGACATTTCAATGTAAAAACCGCCTGATGACGTTGAGCCCTACTGCCAGCATAGTAAGGAGGTGTGCAGGATCCCTTCTGCGCAGTTAGAAAGCTTGTGGCATGACCAGACAGGCTTTGGGTGCAGGTGGAAGACCGAGAGGAGGTTGAGGAGGCAGAAGCAGTGGAGGAAAAATGACATAAAGAGGATTGACGCACAACTCGTGGGGACGGCAAGACTTGGACAGCAGCCCCTTGTCCTGCTGTCACCATAGTTACCCAGTGCCCAGTCAGCGACATGTAACGCCCCTGTCCATGCCTACTCGTCCAAGTGTCTGTGGTGAAATGCACCCTGTCACACACAGAGTTTCTCAAAGAAGCGGTGATGTTGTGTGCGACATGCTGGTGGAGCGCAGGCACACCTTTCTTTGAGAAGTAGTGCCGACTGGGCATCTGGTACTGGGGCACTGCGACGGACATAAGGTCTCGAAAATCCTCTGTGTCCACCAGGCGGAAAGGCAGCATTTCTGTAGCCAAGAGCTTGCAGATGGTGAAATTCAACCTCTTAGCTTTCTCATGGCTAGGAGGAAATGGTCTTTTACTTGTCCACATCTGAGGGACCGAGGGCTGGCTATTGTGCTTAGACGGGGTTGATAAGGGTGTCCCCGGCAAACTGCCGGTCTGTGAGGAAGATGCAGGCGGACATGTTAGGTTGCCTTGATCCAAAGGTGGTGCTATCGATGTCGGACAGCGCTCAAGACCAGCTGGTGTTACCACCTCCAAAGAAAATGATGACCTGCCAATCACGCTGGCTGTTGCGGGTAAAGAGGTGGCAGGTCTGCGCCCCAAAACAGGTGTGACTGCTGTCCCCCCAGTCACAGAGGATGAAGAGGCCGCGGATGCACAAGATATGGCAGACGGTGGTTGGCCCGGCCGGCTAGACCGCATTGTAGCACACTGAGCTTCCCACTGCAACTTATGCTTCATGTCCATGTGCCGGTTCATGCATGAAGTACTCAAACTATGTATTTTTTGGCCTCTACTTAGCTTTTGCTGACAAATGTTACAGATAACACGAGTTGGGTCATCTTTATCGATCTGAAAAAATGCCCAGACTATGCAAGGCTTAGCACCCATGCGACCTGAAGAGCCACCACGACTTGTGGTGAGAGGCAGAGTTGTGTTTGAGGATGCAGTTGTTGACGTGCTTCCAGTACTACGTCTCTGTCCAGGAAGGCGCAACCTGACCTCGTCGTCACTAGCATCTTCCTCCACCTCCTCTGCTGACCTCATCTCTTGGCTGACTGTGGGTTGACAGTAAGTGGGATCTCCGACCTCATCATCATCACCCTGTGCGTTATCACACCCGTCGTCCTCAGAGCCAACCTGTTCCTGCCCTGACAAAAAACTAAAGTTGTCGCTCCAATCAGGTATTTGAGTCTTATCATCGTCTTCCTCATTGTCTCCACCAACAGGAGTTACAGTTTGGGAATGAGGGTCTACATTATGGTCAGAACCTTCTGCGTCTGGTCCTGGATCCGACTCATAAAGATTCTGGGCATCAGTGCAGATCATTTCCTCGTCTGGATTCACAGAAGCGCTGGAGTCGACCTCTGATTCCCAGGCTATAGTATGAGTAAACAGCTCTGCAGACTCAACCATCTGTTCTACCTCATACTCAGACGGGCAGCTGGAGATTTGGGAGCTGTGAGGAAGCAAGTGCGATTTGGGTGACACCTTTGAGGACTGGAGTATTTGTGATGTTGAAGTTGATGTGGAGGAGAGCCCACTTAAAGGAGCACTTGATATCCGTTGAAGCACCTGCTGTTTTTGTGCCTCATCTGGAATTTGTAGCGATTGGCGTGGCCGTAAGAAAGGGATCTTATCACATTGTCCGCTAAAAGAAGTAGACATTTTAGTTTGGCTGGAAGATGGTCTTTCTTCTGCACCTACCCCACGGACACAACCTTTTTTCCCCTTCCCAACACGCCTATTCCCCTTTCCGCCAGCAGCAGGCCTTTTTCCACTCATTTTGGTGGTTAACTAATTCACAACTCTGGAGTTGTTTGCACAAAAAAACAATGGATGGTAACCGAGCAGAGCTGAGTGGCCAAACTGTGGTATTAGGCCAAAACTATTGGCTGGGTTAGATGCAGAAAAAAATTATTTTTAATTTGCAACCTGATGGAGGTCAGTATAGATGGACTAATAGACCAAGTCCCACACACCGCTAGAAGCCCAAATATTTTTTCAGAGCTAGATGCAGAAAATTTTTTTATTCAATTTGCAACCTGATGTAGGTCAGTATAGATGGACTAATAGACCAAGTCCCACAGACTGCTAGAAGCCCAAATATTTTTTCAGAGCTAGATGCAGAAAAAAATTATTTTGAATTTGCAACCTGATGGAGGTCAGTATAGATGGACTAATAGACCAAGTCCCACACACCGCTAGAAGCCCAAATATTTTTTCAGAGCTAGATGCAGAAAAAAATTATTTTTAATTTGCAACCTGATGGAGGTCAGTATAGATGGACTAATAGACCAAGTCCCACACACCGCTAGAAGCCCAAATATTTTTTCAGAGCTAGATGCAGAAAAAAATTATATTCAATTTGCAACCTGCTGGAGGTCAGTATAGAAGGACTAATAGAACAAGTCCCACACACTGCTAGAAGCCCAAATATTTTTTCAGAGCTAAATGAAGAAAAAAATTATTTTTAATTTGCAACCTGATGGAGGTCAGTATAGATGGACTAATAGACCAAGTCCCACACACTGCTAGAAGCCCAAATATTTTTTCAGAGCTAGATGCAGAAAAAAATTATTTTTAATTTGCAACCTGATGGAGGTCAGTATAGATGGACTAATAGACCAAGTCCCACACACCGCTAGAAGCCCAAATATTTTTTCAGAGCTAGATGCAGAAAAAAATTATTTTTAATTTGCAACCTGATGGAGGTCAGTATAGATGGACTAATAGACCAAGTCCCACACACCGCTAGAAGCCCAAATATTTTTTCAGAGCTAGATGCAGAAAAAAATTATATTCAATTTGCAACCTGCTGGAGGTCAGTATAGAAGGACTAATAGAACAAGTCCCACACACTGCTAGAAGCCCAAATATTTTTTCAGAGCTAAATGAAGAAAAAAATTATTTTTAATTTGCAACCTGATGGAGGTCAGTATAGATGGACTAATAGACCAAGTCCCACACACTGCTAGAAGCCCAAATATTTTTTCAGAGCTAGATGCAGAAAAAAATTATTTTTAATTTGCAACCTGATGGAGGTCAGTATAGATGGACTAATAGACCAAGTCCCACACACCGCTAGAAGCCCAAATATTTTTTCAGAGCTAGATGCAGAAAAAAATTATTTTTAATTTGCAACCTGATGGAGGTCAGTATAGATGGACTAATAGACCAAGTCCCACACACCGCTAGAAGCCCAAATATTTTTTCAGAGCTAGATGCAGAAAAAAATTATATTCAATTTGCAACCTGCTGGAGGTCAGTATAGAAGGACTAATAGAACAAGTCCCACACACTGCTAGAAGCCCAAATATTTTTTCAGAGCTAAATGAAGAAAAAAATTATTTTTAATTTGCAACCTGATGGAGGTCAGTATAGATGGACTAATAGACCAAGTCCCACACACTGCTAGAAGCCCAAATATTTTTTCAGAGCTAGATGCAGAAAAAAATTATTTTTAATTTGCAACCTGATGGAGGTCAGTATAGATGGACTAATAGACCAAGTCCCACACACCGCTAGAAGCCCAAATATTTTTTCAGAGCTAGATGCAGAAATTTTTTTTATTCAATTTGCAACCTGATGGAGGTCAGTATAGATGGACTAATAGACCAAGTCCCACACACTGCTAGAAGCCCAAATATTTTTTCAGAGCTAGATGCAGAAAAAAAATATTTTTAATTTGCAACCTGATGGAGGTCAGTATAGATGGACTAATAGACCAAGTCCCACACACTGCTAGAAGCCCAAATATTTTTTCAGAGCTAGATGCAGAAAAAAATTATTTTTAATTTGCAACCTGATGGAGGTCAGTATAGATGGACTAATAGAACAAGTCCCACACGCTGCTAGAAGCCCAAATATTTTTTCAGAGATAAATGAAGAAAAAAATTATTTTTAATTTGCAACCTGATGGAGGTCAGTATAGATGGACTAATAGACCAAGTCCCACACACTGCTAGAAGCCCAAATATTTTTTCAGAGCTAGATGCAGAAAAAAATTATTTTTAATTTGCAACCTGATGGAGGTCAGTATAGATGGACTAATAGACCAAGTCCCACACACTGCTAGAAGCCCAAATATTTTTTCAGAGCTAGATGCAGAAAAAAATTATATTCAATTTGCAACCTGCTGGAGGTCAGTATAGAAGGACTAATAGAACAAGTCCCACACACTGCTAGAAGCCCAAATATTTTTCAGAGCTAAATGAAGAAAAAAATTATTTTTAATTTGCAACCTGATGGAGGTCAGTATAGATGGACTAATAGACCAAGTCCCACACACTGCTAGAAGCCCAAATATTTTTTCAGAGCTAGATGCAGAAAAAAATTATATTCAGTTTGCAACCTGATGGAGGTCAGTATAGATGGACTAATAGAATGATGCTATGCCCAAAAGATTTTACTTCACTAGGTGCAGTAAAAAAATTGGTATTCTATACACAGGTGGTATATCTTGCAACACAGATAGGCTACTCCACTGACTAACACACTCTGCAATAGGCCAAAAAGGATTAGCTTTGCTAGATTCAGCCAAATGCTGTGAAAAAAACTTGCACAGCACTGGCACAGACCTGCCTGGCAAAAACTGATAGGAACTGATGTAAACTAGTCCTGAAAAGGACTCCAATTACAATTAGTCTTTACTCCCACAATCTATCTATTTAAGAGCACAGACCTGCCTGATAAAAGTCGTAGGAAATGCTGTAACCTAGTCCTTAAAAGGACTGCAATCACAACTATTCCCTACTCCCAAGCTATCTGTATATTTGTGCGAAAATTGGCTTGAAATTAACAAGGTATAGCGCACACAGCAACAGCGGTGCCGTCTAACACGCAGCTGCAGCAGTGAGAAAATGGTGGCGACAGGGAAAATGGCTGGGTCTTATAGGGCAAGGACATGTGACATACACTGCCAATGACACATGCCCTTGCTTGTGTGAAAAAAAGCACTTCGCTCCGTGTGTGCACTGCTGATAGGCTGACAGATTGCACCTCCCCACTGCAAATGCGGGAAAGAGAAAAAAAAATGGAGATCTTCATTGTTCCTGCAGAGATCCATCCCCTGCCCCTCCCCCCACCCCGCTGTACACTCAAACTGCGTATTAACATTAATTTTCATCATTACTGAGAAAAAATCCAGTTATGATTTTGGTGCACGAACAGTTATCGAACATAACCTCGAACAGCCGAATTTTTCTCAAATTGTTCGTGTTCGCCGACCGGCTCGAACACCGCCCAAAACAGCTCGAATTTGAGATTGGCGAACAGTTCGAGTAGAACAACGCTCATCTCTAGCAATAACCCATCGCACATTAAAAATCCGTTTACCACTACCACTTACAAAATCTGGTCTCAACCTCATATTAGGGGATGCTGCTTCCCTTTTCCCTCTCCCCTTTACACATACAAAATGCCACCCACCATAGCTCTTTAAGTAACTCTACAGTACTGCTACATGATTTATTGGAAAAAGGTTTCATTCCCTCCAAGGAAGAGTTGAGAAAATTGCTAAATATTACTTCACTAAATTCACTTCATATTCATAAATTCACTTTTCTTTTCAAATCCTTAGCTAACGACCCTGACTCAAAAATACATTTAACACATTTTGAAACCCGATTAGTCCTGAGAAAGCCACAGAAGAAAATTGTGGCAACATTATATAAATATATATATATATATTTTTTACACATGCCAAATAAACTGCCTTTCCAGTCCAGATGGGAGTTAGACCTAAATAACTCTTTCTCACCCTCTCAAATAGACAAAATCCTCCTTGCCCTGAAATTTTCCTCAAAATGTATACGAATGGAAGAAAATGGTTATAAGATTCTTTCAAGGTGGCATGTTACGCCTGTTAGACTTCATAACTTTAACAAAGAATTCAGCTCTGATTGCTGGAGATGTTCCTCAAATGTTGATATCTATTATATGTGGTGGACTTGCCAAAACATCAAGCCATACTGGAGGTAATACGCATCATAAACCAAATCTTTAAAATACAATTAACCGCGACTCCAGAAATTTGCCTTTTTATATCTTTTTCCAAACCAAATTATAAAAAAAATAGGCTAATTCTTCCTAGACACCTTTTAGCCTCTGCCAGAATCTCGATTCCTACTCTGTGGAAATCCAAAACCCCACTACTATCTCTCTCTGGAAGTTAAAGGTGGAACAAATTTCTAGGCTTGAAGAACTTTCAAGCTGGGAGTTGAGGAAACATCTGCGCTTCACAGAAATTTCTTCCCCCTGGCGGCTTGCACAAACCTAACCTTTTGACATTTCTAGTATTGGACTAATGATAAAGAACTACACTGGATATCCTTTTGTTCTCCAGATCTTATTCTGTATACCTTGTACCTGATTCTCAATATAATTGCCCCCCTCCTCCCTGAATTACTTCCTTCCTTTTCCATCCTTTCATGTGCCTCTCTCACCCTGTCCGGTGATGTCTTCAGGTTTTCAGTTCTTAACTTACTTATTGGCACGTTCTATTGTCTTGATGCCTAATAACCTGCATTCACCTGTTTAGAACTTCTGTTGCATCCTTTACAAAACTCTTAAGCATATGTGCCCACGATCAGGAAATGCTGCAGCTTTGAAGCTGAGTGTTTATGCAGTGGCAAACCCGCAGCGTCCAGACGTTACAGCATAGTGGATGGGATTTCTAGAAATGCCATGTCCACTATGCATACATCTGAGGCTGCGGATCACCCGCAGAAACTGACATGTGGCGTGTCTTTCAGGACCGCGGGCTGTCAATTTCTCTTGCGGGTCCGCATGTGGACTTTTCCCATCAATGAGGAATGTCCACACGTGAAAAAAATAAATAAAAAATTGCGGTCGCTCATTTGCATAAAGAGGGTGCAAGTGGTGCGGATATTCTGTAGTGTTGGGGCTGCAGCGGCTCCTCATCATGGGCACATACCTTAATAAAAAGAAGAAGTTTAAAAGAATGTCTTGGTACATTTGTCCATTCATCCTTCAATTCATCCTTTAATCCTTCAAGTTTGCCAGTGCTGTATGCTGAAAAACAGCCCCACACCATGATGATGTTCCTACCTCCAAACTTCATTGTTGGTATGATGTTTTGGGGTGATATGCGGTGCCTTTTGGCCTCCAAACATGGTGTGTATTATGGCATCCAAAGAGTTAAATTTTGGTATCACCTGACCAGTCTATATTCTTCCAGTATTTCATAGGCTTGTCTAAATGTTGTTGAGCAAACTTTAAACATGCTTGATCATGTTTTTTGATCAGCAATGAAGTCTTGTGTAGTGAGTGTGCATACCAGCCAAAGAAGTTGAGTGCATTACTCATTGTTTTCTTCGAAACAACTGCACCTGTTGATTCCAGGTCTTTTTGTAGCTCTCCACATGTGGTCCTGGGATCTTGGACAACTCTTCTGATAGTACTTTTCACTCCTCTGTCTGAAATCTTGTGAAGGGCACCTGGTCATGGCAAGTTTATGGTGAAACTATGTTCTTTCCACTTCCGGATTTAGGCTTAGTGCCCACGATGCAGAAATGAAGCAGAAATTTTCCTGAGCATTTCTGCATCTCCTTGGCAGAAAAACGCATGCGGTTTTTACATGCGTTTTTGATGCGTTTTTTATGTGTATTTGCTATATGTTTTTCCAATGCATTGTATAGGCAAATATGCATGCAGAAACGCACAAGATTTGGTCATGTCCTGGTTTTCCTGCGAGTAAAATCCGTGCAGAAAAAATCCTGACCATGTGCACAGAACTTGCAGAATGTCATAGGAAGTCATGGGATAAGGTATGCAATGCGTTTGTGGAGCGTTTCCATGCTGCAAATCCACACCAAAAACGCATCGTGGGCACACAGCCTAAGGCTCCAACAGTGCTCACTAGAGCCTCCAGTAGTTTAGAAATTCTTCTGTAACAAATGCCATCAGAATGTTTTGCAACAATAAGGTTGCGAAGGTCTTGAGATATATCATGATGGATAAAACCAGTGAGCTATTTCTTGTGTGGCACCTTTTATAGGCCATCAGTTGAACTAGCTGATATTTTTCACTAAGTGGCAGGACTGCTTTCTAATTACTGATTTCAGCTGGTGTCATGACTTTCCATCAAATGCCATCAGAATGTTTTGCAACAATAAGGTTGCGAAGGTCTTGAGATATCTCATGATGGATAAAACCAGTGAGCTATTTCTTGTGTGGCACCTTTTATAGGCCATCAGTTGAACTAGCTGATATTTTTCACTAAGTGGCAGGACTGCTTTCTAATTACTGATTTCAGCTGGTGTCATGACTTTCCATGGCTTTTTGAACCTCTCTTTCCTCAGGTGTGCAATACTTTTTTCCTGTGTCATTTCTCATTATTACACATAATTTATGGACACATATGGTTTGATTTGTTTGCCTGTGTAGATTGAATGGGTTCTTATCGACATCCGGTGAGAATTTCATGTCAATAACTTGTTGTTATTGTTGTGCAATACTTATTTTACTCATTGAGAGATTATATATATACACTGCTCAAAAAAATAAAGGGAACACTCAAATAACACTTCCTAGATCTGAATGAATGAAATATTCTCATTGAAAACTTTGTTCTGTATAAAGTTGAATGTGCTGACAACAAAATCACACAAAAATCATCAATGGAAATCAAATTTATTAACCAATGGAGGCCTGGATTTGGAGTCACCCCCAAAATTAAAGTGGAAAAACACACTACAGGCTGATCCAACTTTGATGTAATGTCCTTAAAACAAGTCAAAATGAGGCTCAGTATTGTGTGTGGCCTCCACGTGCCTGTATGACCTCCCTACAACGCCTTGGCATGCTCCTGATGGGGTTGCGGATGGTCTCGTGTGGGATCTCCTCCCAGACCCAGACTAAAGCATCCGCCAACTCCTGGACAGTCTGTGGTGCAACGTGACGTTGGTGGATGGAGCGAGACATGATGTCCCAGATGTGCTCAATCGGATTCAGGTCTGGGGAACGGGCGGGCCAGTCCATAGCTTCAATGCCTTCATCTTGCAGGAACTGCTGACACACTCCAGCCACATGAGGTCTGGCATTGTCCTGCATTAGGAGGAACCCAGGGCCAACCGCACCAGCATATGGTCTCACAAGGGGTCTGAGGATCTCATCTCGGTACCTAATGGCAGTCAAGCTACCTCTGGCGAGCACATGGAGGGCTGTGCGGCCCTCCAAAGAAATGCCACTCCACACCATTACTGACCCACTGCCAAACCGGTCATGCTGAACGATGTTGCAGGCAGCAGATCGCTTTCCACGGCGTCTCCAGACTCTGTCACGTCTGTCACATGTGCTCAGTGTGAACCTGCTTTCATCTGTGAAGAGCACAGGGCACCAGTGGCGACTTTGCCAATCCTGGTGTTCTGTGGCAAATGCCAAGCGTCTTGCACAGTATTGGGCTGTGAGCACAACCCCCATCTGTCGACGTCGTACCCTCATACCACCCTCATGGAGTCGGTTTCTAACCATTTGTGCAGCCACATGCACATTTGTGGCCTGCTGGAGGTCATTTTGCAGGGCTCTGGCAGTGCTCCTCCTGTTCCTCCTTGCACAAAGGCGGAGGTAGCAGTCCTGCTGCTGGGTTGTTACCCTCCTACGGCCCCTGCTACGTCTCCTGGTGTACTGGCCTGTCTCCTGGTAGCGCCTCCAGCCTATGGACACTACGCTGACAGACACAGCAACCCTTCTTGCCACAGCTCGCATTGATGTGCCATCCTTGATGAGCTACCTGAGCAACTTCTGTGGGTTGTAGAGTCCGTCTCATGCTACCACGAGTGTGAAAGCACAACCAACATTCAAAAGTGACCAAAACATCAGCCAGAAAGCATTGGTACTGAGATGTGGTCTGTGGTCCCCACCTGCAGAACCACTCCTTTATTGAGGGTGTCTTGATAATTGCCAATAATTTCCATCTATTGTCTATTCCATTTGCACAACAGCATGCAAAATTGATTGTCAATCAGTGTTGCTTCCTAAGTGGACAGTTTGATTTCACATTAGTTTGATTTACTTGGAGTTATATTCTGTTGTTTAAGTGTTCCCTTTATTTTTTTGAGCAGTGTATATACAGTACAAACCAAAAGTTTGGGCACACCTTCTCATTTAAAGATTTTTCTGTATTTTCATGACTTTGAAAATTGTACATTCACACTGAAGGCATCAAAACTATGAATTAACACATGTGGAATTATATACTTAACAGAAAAGTGTGAAACAACTGAAAATATGTCTTATATTCTAGGTTCTTCAAAGTAGCCACCTTTTGCTTTGATGACTGCTTTGCACACTCTTGGCATTCTCTTGATGAGCTTCAAGAGGTAGTCACCGGTAGTGTTGAGCCACCCCCGTAGTGTTCGAGTTCGGTTCGGTTCGTCGAACACCCGTGTGTTCGCCGAACTGTTCGTCGAACTGTTCGTCGAACACCTTCGAACACCGTTAAAACCAATGGCAGGCAAACAGAAACACATAGAAAACACCTTCAAAGGTGTCCAAAAGCTGACAAACTGCTCAGAAGACACAACTAACACATGGAAAAGTGACAAGTACATATAGTCATGCGAAAAGAAAAGAGGTGGAGGAGTAAAAGGAGGGGGAGACACAGATATAGGCATGTCATGCCCTTCTAAAATCCAAAAAGTGAGAAGCCGAGACGGCCAGTCCGCTCCTGCCCGTGCCACCTCCGTGTCGCCGGGTTTGTGCCAGAGCCGCAGTGAACCCTGACGGCCAGCCCCCCTCTCCCAATACTGGTGCCTGTCCGCTGGTGGGTCGAGAGAGCCCCCCTGTGGTGGAGGCAGCTCTAAGCTTTTTAATTTAAATTGTCCCTCTAATTTGAATGAATACACTTTAAATCCATTTACAAGGATCTATTGGAGGGCAAGTCTCATGCCAGCAGCCGCGTAATTCCAGCTCCAGTAGCGTCCACTAAAGCTGCTGCAGTTAAAAAGCTTTTATAAGGATCGAGCTCGGCTGTCCACCGCAAGGCATCCTAGTGCCAGTCCCAGCCCCTATGCCTTGGGGTGCCTCCTGATGCTCTTCACTAAGTATCCCGTGGTCCCGAAGCATTTCCTTTGAAAAAATTAAGTGTCCAAACTACAGGTGGTGTAGCTTGCTTAACAGCCGGGATAATCCGCTGACTAGCAGACACTGCTACTAGGCACAAAGTATTTCCTGGGCTAGATGCAGTTAAAAATTTGTAAGTAGATACTCTCGTTGGATGCTGAGAAAGCATTCCATAGAGTCTCCTGGCACGCCATATATGATTCTCTTAAAAAGCTTGGGGTAGGGGTCTAGGGGACCCTTTTATAGCCAAAATCACGGCCCTGTATCACAATACGTCACCTAGGCTGAAGATAAATGGAACTGTAGCACCGAGGGCTCGGTTGCTACAGACGTATTGCACCTCACCCAGAGGTGTGATATCTCACTCTCAGATAAGGATGGAGTGTGGATCAGGACCCGACACCTGCATGCATTACACCACATTGCCGTGGGGCAGGGCGACCAATATGCCCCTGAGATGGGCACGACAGTCCCTGTCCCTGGCTGGAGTGGGGGGAGGGAACACTGAGGAAGGGGAACCCTGCAGTGCAGGAGCAGGGAGGAAGCAGTTCCTGGGTGCATTGAGAAGGGAGTATAAAAGGTGGGCACCATCTTAGTTCAGTGCAGAGAAGTCTGAGCAGAAGTGGCAGGGAGCAGGGGCTCTGCATGAGCTCTGCTCCGGAGGCGGGCCTAGTAACAGAGGCCCAGGCCTGCAAGAGGGAGAAGGAAGGAAGAGGAGCGGAGAAGGCTCCAGGAACGAGGAATGAAGGGATCCCAGGGGTGCGGACGGGCGAGTCGCCACCGCACGCCCGAATCCACCTGCGTGGAGGGGTCAGGCCAAAGGGGGAGACCGGTCCCCGAACTAGTGGAGGCAGGAAACGACCCTCAGCTAGAAACCGGAGGCTCTGACATTTTATGTGGCGCAGCCCCTTGCTCCACCCGCTAGGAAGGCACCACATAGGGTCAGGGAAACTGGCGCCAAGTTTACCAAGAGGAGGCCCGAGGCAGCCGGACAGAAGTGTTGGTAAGAAAGGCCAGACAAAGGACACACAAAGGGGGTCCTGTGAAGCGCTCCAAAGTTATCTGGGAGTTGTCTGAGCCCCTCACCTGGTGAGCACAGTACGACGTGGGCAGCCGTTACCTGCAGACGTGGTCTGGATAATAAGAACTGTGAGTAAAGGCCCTGAACTGCATCACTGACTCCGTGTCGTTACTGCTGCTGCCCTGCACCATCACCCCCATCCTCCGCATACACTGCCCTGAGGCTATACTCCTCCCGTGGGGAGTTATGCTACGCTCTGCTGCACCCACAACACCAGCCTTAGCGGTCTGCCCTGTAGCGGCGGTTCACTCTGACCGCAATCCACGGGTGGCGTAGTCGGACATTTAAACATCAAAACCACATAAATAGTTCCGCCACTGGTTTGACCGCCCTGAGCCACGGAACCGGATCGCCGCCACGAAGACTACAACCACCAGCATCCACCAAAAAGGGTCCGGCTCCGGGTGTCCCAAGGCCCAGGGGGTGCGTCAGAACATTTTCATCACCTTTCACAATCACCAATGGGACAAGGCAGGGATGTCCTCTGTCCCCTCTCTTATACATCCTAGTGACGGAGCACCTGCTCTCATCAATTCGCCATAACCCCAATATTAGGTGGATTGAGGTGGGAGGCACCGAGTACAAGTGCTCTCTATTTGCTGATGATGTCCTAGTATATATCACTCAATCACATATATCCATCCCTGCTGTTATGGCTGAAATAGATCACTTTGTTACATGGTAAAATTTTAAAATCAATGCAGCGAAGTCTGAGGCCCTCGATGTCTCCCTCCCTAAATCCATATAGGATTCCATCCAGTCCAACTTTCCCTTTGCCTGGCCCTCACAGGGTATCAAATACTTAGGAATTACTATTCATAGAGACCTCTCCCATCTATGTTATCTTAATTTTGGGCCCTTTATTGAACAATTCCATACAGACCACGGTTGGCAAGTTGGAACTGTGAGATTCACTACGTGCACCACTGGTATTTTGTGGAAAAGCACATGTAAGATTCTGCAACAGTCTCTGCTGATACTCCTGCATGCGTGCATCCCTTTCTATGGCAGGAATAATTTCTGCAAATTTACTTTTGTACCGGGGATCTAACAGTGTGGCAACCCAGTAGTCAGGATTATTTCTAATTCTCACAATTCGAGGGTCATGTTGCAGGTAGTGCAGCAAGAAGGCACTCATGTGTGTTGCGCATCCAGGAGCACCAAGTCCCTGTTGTGTTGGTGGCGAGGTAACAATCATGCTTCCTTCCTCTGTCCTCTCCCCCCAACCTCGCACAACAGAAATGTGATCAAGGTCTCCCTCATCTGATGAGTCTTCCATCAGTTCGTCCTCCACTTCTTCCTGGGCTCCTGCACCTTCCTCACTAGTTTGGCTGCTACCATGCGCCCTGGTAAAATCATCTCCCCCACCCTCACATGCCTGCCGCCCTGGTGCTGCCGACCGTCTGGACCTTGCAGATGTTAGCCCTTCCGCATACAACTCCTCCTCCTCTACTTCCTCCACCTCCTCTTGTGCCACCACCTGACTCCGAATTCTGTTTAACATGTGCTCCAGCATGTAAATCACCGGAATAGTCATGCTGATAATGGCATCGTCAGCACTAAACATCTTCGTCGCCATTTCAAAACTGTGCAGAAGGGTGCACAGGTCCCTGATCTGAGACCACTCCTCCAGCGTGATTTGCCCCACCTCTGAATCTCGTTGGCCCAGGCTATACGTCAGAACGTATTGCACCAGGGCTTGTCGGTGCTGCCACAGTCGCTGCAACATGTGCAGAGTTGAATTCCACCGGGTAGGCACATCGCATTTTAGCCGGTGAAGTGGCAGGCCCAACGACTTCTGTAGAGATGTAAGTCGCTGAGCTGCGGGATGCGAACGGCGGAAGTGAGCACACAGCGACCGTGCCCTCTGCAGAAGGCCATCTAGTCTGGGATAGTGGGCTAAAAATTGCTGGACAACCAGGTTCAACACGTGAGCCATACAAGGCACGTGTGTGACATTGCCCCGGCGAAGGGCCGCACCCAGGTTTGCAGCATTGTCGCACACGGCCTTCCCTGGTTTCAGGTCCAGTGGAGACAACCATTCATGAAATTGGTTCTCCAGAGCTGACCACAACTCCTCAGCTGTGTGACTCACATTTCCCAGACATTTCAATGTAAAAACCGCCTGATGACGTTGAGCCCTACTGCCAGCATAGTAAGGAGGTGTGCAGGATCCCTTCTGCGCAGTTAGAAAGCTTGTGGCATGACCAGACAGGCTTTGGGTGCAGGTGGAAGACCGAGAGGAGGTTGAGGAGGCAGAAGCAGTGGAGGAAAAATGACAAAGAGGATTGACGCACAACTCGTGGGGACGGCAAGACTTGGACAGCAGCCCCTTGTCCTGCTGTCACCATAGTTACCCAGTGCCCAGTCAGCGACATGTAACGCCCCTGTCCATGCCTACTCGTCCAAGTGTCTGTGGTGAAATGCACCGTCACACACAGAGTTTCTCAAAGAAGCGGTGATGTTGTGTGCGACATGCTGGTGGAGCGCAGGCACACCTTTCTTTGAGAAGTAGTGCCGACTGGGCATCTGGTACTGGGGCACTGCGACGGACATAAGGTCTCGAAAATCCTCTGTGTCCACCAGGCGGAAAGGCAGCATTTCTGTAGCCAAGAGCTTGCAGATGGTGAAATTCAACCTCTTAGCTTTCTCATGGCTAGGAGGAAATGGTCTTTTACTTGTCCACATCTGAGGGACCGAGGGCTGGCTATTGTGCTTAGACGGGGTTGATAAGGGTGTCCCCGGCAAACTGCCGGTCTGTGAGGAAGATGCAGGCGGACATGTTAGGTTGCCTTGATCCAAAGGTGGTGCTATCGATGTCGGACAGCGCTCAAGACCAGCTGGTGTTACCACCTCCAAAGAAAATGATGACCTGCCAATCACGCTGGCTGTTGCGGGTAAAGAGGTAGCAGGTCTGCGCCCCAAAACAGGTGTGACTGCTGTCCCCCCAGTCACAGAGGATGAAGAGGCCGCGGATGCACAAGATATGGCAGACAGTGGTTGGCCCGGCCGGCTAGACCGCATTGTAGCACACTGAGCTTCCCACTGCAACTTATGCTTCATGTCCATGTGCCGGTTCATGCATGAAGTACTCAAACTATGTATTTTTTGGCCTCTACTTAGCTTTTGCTGACAAATGTTACAGATAACACGAGTTGGGTCATCTTTATCGATCTGAAAAAATGCCCAGGCTATGCAAGGCTTAGCACCCATGCGACCTGAAGAGCCACCACGACTTGTGGTGAGAGGCAGAGTTGTGTTTGAGGATGCAGTTGTTGACGTGCTTCCAGTACTACGTCTCTGTCCAGGAAGGCGCAACCTGACCTCGTCGTCACTAGCATCTTCCTCCACCTCCTCTGCTGACCTCATCTCTTGGCTGACTGTGGGTTGACAGTAAGTGGGATCTCCGACCTCATCATCATCACCCTGTGCATTATCACACCCGTCGTCCTCAGAGCCAACCTGTTCCTGCCCTGACAAAAAACTAAAGTTGTCGCTCCAATCAGGTATTTGAGTCTTATCATCGTCTTCCTCATTGTCTCCACCAACAGGGGTTACAGTTTGGGAATGAGGGTCTACATTATGGTCAGAACCTTCTGCGTCTGGTCCTGGATCCGACTCATAAAGATTCTGGGCATCAGTGCAGATCATTTCCTCGTCTGGATTCACAGAAGCGCTGGAGTCGACCTCTGATTCCCAGGCTATAGTATGAGTAAACAGCTCTGCAGACTCAACCATCTGTTCTACCTCATACTCAGACGGGCAGCTGGAGATTTGGGAGCTGTGAGGAAGCAAGTGCGATTTGGGTGACACCTTTGAGGACTGGAGTATTTGTGATGTTGAAGTTGATGTGGAGGAGAGCCCACTTAAAGGAGCACTTGATATCCGTTGAAGCACCTGCTGTTTTTGTGCCTCATCTGGAATTTGTAGCGATTGGCGTGGCCGTAAGAAAGGGATCTTATCACATTGTCCGCTAAAAGAAGTAGACATTTTAGTTTGGCTGGAAGATGGTCTTTCTTCTGCACCTACCCCACGGACACAACCTTTTTTCCCCTTCCCAACACGCCTATTCCCCTTTCCACCAGCAGCAGGCCTTTTTCCACTAATTTTGGTGGTTAACTAATTCACAACTCTGGAGTTGTTTGCACAAAAAAACAATGGATGGTAACCGAGCAGAGCTGAGTGGCCAAACTGTGGTATTAGGCCAAAACTATTGGCTGGGTTAGATGCAGAAAAAAATTATTTTTAATTTGCAACCTGATGGAGGTCAGTATAGATGGACTAATAGACCAAGTCCCACACACCGCTAGAAGCCCAAATATTTTTTCAGAGCTAGATGCAGAAATTTTTTTTATTCAATTTGCAACCTGATGGAGGTCAGTATAGATGGACTAATAGACCAAGTCCCACACACTGCTAGAAGCCCAAATATTTTTTCAGAGCTAGATGCAGAAAAAAATTATTTTTAATTTGCAACCTGATGGAGGTCAGTATAGATGGACTAATAGACCAAGTCCCACACACCGCTAGAAGCCCAAATATTTTTTCAGAGCTAGATGCAGAAAAAAATTATTTTTAATTTGCAACCTGATGGAGGTCAGTATAGATGGACTAATAGACCAAGTCCCACACACCGCTAGAAGCCCAAATATTTTTTCAGAGCTAGATGCAGAAAAAAATTATATTCAATTTGCAACCTGCTGGAGGTCAGTATAGAAGGACTAATAGAACAAGTCCCACACACTGCTAGAAGCCCAAATATTTTTTCAGAGCTAAATGAAGAAAAAAATTATTTTTAATTTGCAACCTGATGGAGGTCAGTATAGATGGACTAATAGACCAAGTCCCACACACTGCTAGAAGCCCAAATATTTTTTCAGAGCTAGATGCAGAAAAAAATTATTTTTAATTTGCAACCTGATGGAGGTCAGTATAGATGGACTAATAGACCAAGTCCCACACACCGCTAGAAGCCCAAATATTTTTTCAGAGCTAGATGCAGAAAAAAATTATTTTTAATTTGCAACCTGATGGAGGTCAGTATAGATGGACTAATAGACCAAGTCCCACACACCGCTAGAAGCCCAAATATTTTTTCAGAGCTAGATGCAGAAAAAAATTATATTCAATTTGCAACCTGCTGGAGGTCAGTATAGAAGGACTAATAGAACAAGTCCCACACACTGCTAGAAGCCCAAATATTTTTTCAGAGCTAAATGAAGAAAAAAATTATTTTTAATTTGCAACCTGATGGAGGTCAGTATAGATGGACTAATAGACCAAGTCCCACACACTGCTAGAAGCCCAAATATTTTTTCAGAGCTAGATGCAGAAAAAAATTATATTCAGTTTGCAACCTGATGGAGGTCAGTATAGATGGACTAATAGAATGATGCTATGCCCAAAAGATTTTACTTCACTAGGTGCAGTAAAAAAATTGGTATTCTATACACAGGTGGTATATCTTGCAACACAGATAGGCTACTCCACTGACTAACACACTCTGCAATAGGCCAAAAAGGATTAGCTTTGCTAGATTCAGCCAAATGCTGTGAAAAAAACTTGCACAGCACTGGCACAGACCTGCCTGGCAAAAACTGATAGGAACTGATGTAACCTAGTCCTGAAAAGGACTCCAATTACAATTAGTCTTTACTCCCACAATCTATCTATTTAAGAGCACAGACCCGCCTGATAAAAGTCGTAGGAAATGCTGTAACCTAGTCCTTAAAAGGACTGCAATCACAACTATTCCCTACTCCCAAGCTATCTGTATATTTGTGCGAAAATTGGCTTGAAATTAACAAGGTATAGCGCACACAGCAACAGCGGTGCCGTCTAACACGCAGCTGCAGCAGTGAGAAAATGGTGGCGACGGGGAAAATGGCTTGGTCTTATAGAGCAAGGACATGTGACATACACTGCCAATCACACATGCCCTTGCTTGTGTGAAAAAAAGCACTTCGCTCCGTGTGTGCGCTGCTGATAGGCTGACAGATTGCACCTCCCCACTGCAAATGCGGGAAAGAGAAAAAAAAATGGAGATCTTCATTGTTCCTGCAGAGATCCATCCCCTGCCCCTCCCCCCGCCCCGCTGTACACTCAAACTGCGTATTAACATTAATTTTCATCATTACTGAGAAAAAATCCAGTTATGATTTTGGTGCACGAACAGTTATCGAACATAACCTCGAACAGCCGAATTTTTCTCAAATTGTTCGTGTTCGCCGACCGGCTCGAACACCGCCCAAAACAGCTCGAATTTGAGATTGGCGAACAGTTCGAGTAGAACAACGCTCATCTCTAGTCACCGGAAATGGTTTTCACTTCACAGGTGTGCCCTGTCAGGTTTAATAAGTGGGATTTCTTGCCTTATAAATGGGGTTGGGACCATCAGTTGTGTTGTGCAGAAGTCAGGTGGATACACAGCTGATAGTCCTACTGAATAGACTTAGAATTTGCATTATGGCAAGAAAAAAGCAGCTAAGCAAAGAAAAACGAGTGGCCATCATTACTTTAAGAAATGAAGGTCAGTCAGTCCGAAAAATTGGGCAAACTTTGAAAGTGTCCCCATGTACAGTTGCAAAAACCATCAAGCGCTACAAAGAAACTGGCTCACATGAGGACCGCCCTAGGAAAGGAAGACCAAGAGTCACCTCTGCTTCTGAGGATAAGTTTATCCGAGTCACCAGCCTCAGAAATCTCAGGTTAACAGCAGCTCAGATTAGAGACCAGGTCAATGCCACACAGAGTTCTAGCAGCAGACACATCTCTTCAACAACTGTTAAGAGGAGACTTTGTGCAGCAGGCCTTCATGGTAAAATAGCTGCTAGGAAACCACTGCTAAGGACAGGCAACAAGCAGAAGAGACTTGTTTGGGCTAAAGAACACAAGGAATGGACATTACATCAGTGGAAATCTGTGCTTTGGTCTGATGAGTAGAAATTTGAGATCTTTGGTTCCAACCACCGTGTCTTTGTGCGACGCAGAAAAGGTGAACGGATGGACTCTACATGCCTGGTTCCCACCGTGAAGCATGGAGGAGGAGGTGTGATGGTGTGGGGGTGCTTTGCTGGTGACACTGTTGGGGATTTATTCAAAATTTAAGGCATACTGAACCAGCATGGCTACCACAGCATCTTGCAGCGGCATGCTATTCCATCCGGTTTGTGTTTAGTTGGACCATCATTTATTTTTCAACAGGACAATGACTCCAAACACACCTCCAGGAGGAGAGTGATGGGGTGCTACGCCAGATGACCTGGCCTCCACAGTCACCAGACCTGAACCCAATCAAGATGGTTTGGGGTGAGCTGGACCGCAGAGTGAAGGCAAAAGGGCCAACAAGTACTAAGCATCTCTGGGAACTCCTTCAAGATTGTTGGAAGTCCATTTCCGGTGACTACCTCTTGAAGCTCATCAAGAGAATGCCAAGAGTGTGCACAGCAGTCATCAAAGTAAAAGGTGGCTACTTTGAAGAACCTAGAATATAAGACCTATTTTCAGTTGTTTCACACTTTTTTGTTAAGTATATAATTCCACATGTGTTAATTCATAGTTTTGATGCCTTCAGTGTGAATGTACAATTTTCATAGTCATGAAAATACAGAAAAATCTTTAAATGAGAAGGTGTGTCCAAACTTTTGGTCTGTACTGTATATATATATCAATATCATTCAAACATACTGTATAAGCCTGTTTTTTCCTCAATGTGTATATATGTAAATACACACATATAACCTTCATTATATGAAATGACTATATTAAATGATAATACTTTCATACAAACCTGAAATATAACAGTTTTCCTTTAACATATCTGCAATTGCAGCTCCCCCTTCTCCTTCGAGACAGTTATCACTGAGGTTTAAATTCACAATTGAAGTGTTGGTCACCAAAGAAAGGGCAATTGCTTTAGAACCCTGGAATAACACAGCAGATTATTTTATTGTTATCTTTTCACATTAAACTAACAAACTAAAACAATAGTATTTGATGCCCGCGCACTAGCCTTACAACTTAGCATTTTCATTAATAGTTCATACCTGTGCACCGAGCCCGTGATGTCTCATTATCAGCTCTGAGTCCCCCATATGACGTATGAAGAATGAAACTGGAACTACACCAAATAGCTGGCAGGCTGATAGATATCTTGCTTTACCAGAGGGATCATACGAATGTTTGACTTCTGCAGATGTAAATTATGTTAATTTAAATGGGTATATAATGATGATTCATTATTAAAGAGTAACTAAACTCTGATTATGATTTTTCATATTTGGCAGGAACTGCAAATCAATGGAGATCCAGATCCTGAGAACCCCACAAATCTCTGAGAAGACCCCTGAAAAGTACACAACTCCTGTCTGAGCACAAACGCAGAGTGCAGTGGAGTTTCAATAGGCTACAAAGCCAACGCTTTCTATTGAATCCAAACTCCAATCTGTCTGTACGCTGTGCGCTCCTGTCTGCTGAGCCTAGCGCTCCTGTCTGCTGTGCTGTGCACTTGTCTGCAGTTATTCTGTCTGCAGTTTTTGAGGATCTTAAATGTAAATACACAAATGAAACAAGATAAATCTATCATTCTAAAAAAATTTGTAACAAAAATAAAAGATGCTTAGGGCTCACTCACACTTGTGTATAACATGGCCAAGTGCTATGCGATGTTTTATCAGATCGCACTCGGCCCAATGTTTTACTATGGGTAAGTGCAAATCTGCAATTTTTTTCTCATGCCATAATCAGATCACACGCATCCATACAAGTCTATAGGTGCGTGTGAAACATCAGACTGCACTCGGATGATAACCGAATGCACTCCAATGTAAACGCACACAATGGAGAAGATGGAGAAATCTTGTGCTCCATCTTCTCTGCACCTGTGCTCGCATGAGAGAATCGGATAACAGTAAGAGGACACTCAGCTCAAACTCTGACAGAGTTTGAGCTGAGTGTCATTAGCATAATCGGCCTGATTCTCTCGCATAAGAGAATATAGAGCAGTGTGAGCGTACCCTTAAAGTGAGAATACAACAGGTCTCTGTGGTTTTCAGTCTGGGAACATAGGTCCTGATTCATTATGACTGGCATTCTACACGCAAGTCCTAATGAATGGGGCTGAATTAGTGAGATGTGCATAATACATTAAGATGAGCACACCACTTAATGAATTAGGTGCATCTTACAAGTGCCATGTGCCTCCTTTGGAGATGTACTTGAGTCAGGGACTGGAGTATATTTCTGATGAAAGTTACACCACAAAGGTGGTGTAAATTTTCAAGTTTTTGATGGGCGAGCGTACCCCCTACCCTCTCATGCTTCGCCATATTGGCATAGCTGTCTGGAACTGGTGAGAAAACATCAAAAGTTCTGAGTTGAGCAAAAATATTGAGACTTATTATGGTGTTTTATGTCAAAATTCTGGTTTAAACACTGTAATGAATGGGCCCCTTAATGTTCCTTCTCTTGTACATGAATGATGAGGTGTAGTACATAATAGTATTTTACTTCACAAAATGCAGATGCTTTCGTTACTTTGATGACCCAATTGCAGATCTAACCCCAAAAATGCATTACTTTAATCTTTTAAAACGCTGTGTCAATAATTCAGTAAATTTGAGTCGCGAAGTTCATGGAACTACATAATTATACATGGCACAACTAAACAATAGGATGCATGCTCTAATTTCCTATAGTCTCCATTATAATTCCATCCCTTACTACAGATCAGACAATGATTACTGACCCAGATGTAGAATTGGACTGAAACACTTGTTATTATTGGATGCTAACACCACCTGCTTTTACTTGGATTTGCTTGGGAAAAGAGATCATCCCACGTTTTGGCATTTGTGCATCCACGTGGTAAGTAAGCTTGATGCGGTCTTATCATCACTGCTATTAATAACTTGTGTTTTGTCTATGAATGTACATGAGATACGTACCTGAAATAAAAAGTACCTATCATTTCATTCCAATATGAAATGAATGCATAGGTTTGTAGCTTTGATGTTCCTTATTGTGTCCCGACTGGATTTGGAGCACACACCTGCACCTGCTTTATTTTCATGCAGAGAGCCCCTAAGCTGTTGCACAGTTAAGCCCCCCACACACATTAAATAGCTGTTGGCTGACAGCTATCTCTCCTGACTTCTCAATACACAAGAACTCCTGTGTTCTCTGTGAGAAAGCAGCTGCCAGATATCTTAGAGAACAAAAGAATTGGCAGTCTGAAATTGGACATGCAGCATCATTATCTCCCTGAAATCATCTATCAAGAGAAAGTCGGGGGTCCCCCACACATGAGACTGTTGGTTGAGCCTGAGAATATTGGCAGTTTCACCCAACGTTGGCCTAATGGCAGCATACGCCTTTCAAATCCCACTCAGCTGCGAATAGTTTGTATGTTCTCCCCGTGTCTGCACAAGTTTCCTTGGGGTTCTCCGGTTTCCTCCCACACCTCAAAGACATACTGATAGGGAATTTAGATTGTGAACCTCAATGGTGACAGTGATGACATATGTAAAATGCTGTGGAATGGCGCTATATAATCAAGTAAAATAAATTAATAAATGTCTATGTGGCCTTTAGAAATCATTCACTCCGTTTCGGTGGGAGATTACATGACCTAAGCAGTCTGCCAGGACTATATATGATTATTGATTTGTCTTTTCTGCTTGACCGTTGGTTTCAGGGTGGTAGGCAGAGAAAAATGAGAAGTCAATCCCCAGTTTACTACAAAAGGCACTCCAGAATTTGGAGATAAATTGCACTCCCCTATCAGACACGTTAAGAGGAATTCCATGCAATCTCACAACATGAAAAATAATCAACCTGGAGAGTGTCTCAGCATTACGTAACCCTGACAAAGGAACAAAATGAGCCCGTTTACTGAATCAGTCAACCACCCCCCAAATAACAGTTTTCCCACCAGAGAGAGGCAAATCCATGATGAAATCCATGGACAGATGAGTCCACAGTCTTTCTGGAATTGCAATAGAGCCAATTCCCCGGCCACACATTAGCAGGTGCAAAAACTTCCCAAGTGGAAACAAAATCTTATACATGGCCACCATGTATGTGATCCCAGGATGACCACTCAAGACGGAATTATGAAACTCCTGCAACAGACGCAATCTTAGGTACACAGGTACAAATAATTTGGACCCTGGAGTAGCAGAAGGAGCCAATGACTGGACTTTACAAATCTCCGTTTCCAACTCTGAGAATATCATAGAAACTACAATACCCTGAGGAACAATAGAGGATAGAGGTTCTGGAGGAGAAACTGAATCAAGACTGCATGATAATGTATCAGTCTTCACAATCTTGGACCCCGGCCGGAACGTGATAGAGAAATTGAACCGGTTAGCTGATTCAATGTAAGCTAAATTCTTATGATCAGTGACCACAGTGACTTGATGAACTGCTCCCTACAAAAAACATCTCCATTCCTCAATAGCTAACTTAACGGCGAGTAACTCACGGTTCCCAATATCATAGTTTGTTTCGTTCACATAGTTTTTCATGGTGGTATGTTCAGGCCCAGACAAATGGTAAAGGCGAGCTTTAGGTAATTTGGCATTAGGGACCAGATTTATCGCACATACAGTAGGTACCATGTCTGCCTCTTTTTCCTAAAACACATCTCCAAAGTCTTTCAGGTACCCCGGCAGACCCTCCAGACGAGCAGAGCATATTTGTACCAACTTAAACATTTCTTATGAAAATTAGGGCTTCACTTAATTTTCTTCTGACACCAATCAATAACAGGATTGTGAATAAGGAGCCATGGAAGTCCCAGTACCAACCCAGCATTCAAATTATCCAAAATAAAACAGAAGATGGATTTAGAGTAAAGTGCTCCCACTTGGTACGTGAAAGAGTTCCCCCTTTGTCCCAATTCTGAAGTAACGGTGTCTTGTCAATGGCAAAAATTTGAATGGGTCTGTCCAAACTAACTGTCCCTAATCCTAATTCCAAAACCAGCCCAGAATCAATAAAATTAGCGGCAGACCCTCAGTCAGTCAATGAAAGCAAATGCTGATAACATCTGATTCTTGAAGGATAGCAGTACTTTTTCAGAGGAGATAAAAAGGTACCTGGAAGTCTGGGTGACCTCCTCATCAATCACCCATACCTATGCATTTCCCGACGATTTGCTTGCTTGAGGACGAGCTGGGCAGTTCTTTAGCAAATGTGCAGCGACACCACAGTAGAGAGAGTCCTAGATGGTGCCAACATTTCCTTTCCACAGCAGAACTGGTGGCTCCACCCTCCATCGGCTTCACCTCAGGTAAATGGACATGCTGGGGGGGGGGAATATAAAAAGCACCCTGCTTCTCACAAATTCTGCAGTCCATTGATATGGCATGGGTCATGGCCTCCACCAAAGAACAAGAGGGAGCATGAAGAGCCTGTGTCAAATTCATGACCTTAGCCTCCGTGACCTGGATTCTGTCAGGTTCATCATAAATTACACCTAAAATGTCAAAGAAGGCGTTGAAAGAAACCCGTTCGTGGGCTTGGGGGGAGAGAAGAAAACACCCAAGTCTGAGGGGCTTTTTGCAAGAGGGACATAATTATTCCTATCTACTGGGACTCATCCCCTGAAGACTGAGGTCACAGAGTAAAAATAACTTAAAGATCCCCCTGAAAACCCTAAACTGTTTTTTCTTTCAAGAATTTTTTTCAGGAAGGGCCACAAAAAGGTTTGGGAGAGACCAACTGCACGTCTGAGGGTACATACTGTACATCACAGTCACAGCCGGCAGCGGAGAGGTAAAGGAAGTTTTCAAACTAGATACCGGACTCTGCAACTGCAACGATTCAAGATTCCAGTATTCTTTAGCCAGATCCTGAATCATTTGTGTCAGATTCGTCAACTGATCACAAAACATGTGAACTGGATCCATACTGGCAAAAAAGAAAAAATGTAATAGCCAGTTGTAATGTGACGCTGAGTCACTTCTCAAGGACAAGCTGTGAGGTGGGGAAGTCAAGGTGTCTGAGGTCGAATGCCAGGAAAGTACGTCAAAGACAAATAGTCAAACGCAAAGTCCGGGGTCAGGCAACGAAGGTCAGAGTACATCAAAGACAAAAGAGGTGATACGAGAGAGTAGTCAAAAAGGCAAATCTGCGGTCTGGCAACAAAGATCAGAATATCAGAGCACAGAGCAACACACGACTGAGCAAGGTTACGCCTGACAATGGTCTGTCCATTGCCAGCCAGCTAAATAGCCAAGTAATCACCATGAACGGGTGACACTTGGAGGAAATTCCACAGGCCCGGCCATATTGGGCAGCTGAGCCGTCACTCCCAATAATGACAGCCTAGCATGCCCCTAATTCTATAGGGCAACTGAGCTGTCACTCACAGCATCCATGGACACCATGAGAGGTGGAATTGTGACATGTACCTTGTTGATGATGCAGAAGAGTGGGGTTGCTGAAGTGCAGAACAGGGATTATTACTGTGGGAAGAAAAGCTTGTGCAGAGACCAATGAGACGAGGACAGGTGAGAGACTGTGGATAAGCTGTACACGAAGACAGTGTCAGACTGGGGTGCCTGGGGCATATAGGTAGAATTGACTCTAAGGGTTCAATCTACAGCTACACCTGATAGGCGTTATCCTTGTTAGAGTGGAGTGTTGACTATAAGATGGCTCCTGCACATCTACTGTGCCCACACTGGGATGTACAAGTACGGTGGATTGCATTAAAGTGGTTCAATGGTAAAAACAAGTTATTACCACTCCACTGGATTGGAAGAACGGGAAACTTTTATCCAGGATGAAGAGCAGCACTTGGCAGTCACACAAGGAATGAATGGAGCAGCAGTCGAGCAATCTAAGGGGGATGAAAGTTCATTGCTCTGTGAATCGATATAAGTCCCAATAGTAGGACCCTCGCCAATCAATAAGTTAGCATCTATCTTGTAGATAGGTGATAACTTTATTTCACTGGAGAACCATCTTTACTATATCTCTGCCATAATGGTATGTCACAGGACAGAGAGGGCTTAAACTTTCAAGTATTTAATCTTTAATGTAAATAATGTTATTGACAGCAGAGAGAACAAATTATCACTATACCCGGCACAATTCATTATAGCACGACCAATATACCAGTAATACATACAGGAGACAACTAGTGCCACCCCATGACCAGATCACATATTAGCACCAGATAGTAATGGCACTATACTGAATATTAACAAAAACCATAGTACTAATAATATTATCACCAGTGACAGTTCTACACAGGAGATCTGTAGATAATATATAGTGTAGTGGCAGAGTATAGGTAAATTCAATGACTTACCAGTGATGTCTCCAATTGAAGTAATTTATTTTCGCTTTTCGTCTTTAGACAGCACAGATCGCTATGGCTTTTTCAAGTAAGGACTTGTGTCAGCAGAATGTAATACATGACATCTATGGCTAATGGTTCTACAGCATCCCACCACTCCCACCTCCTCCCCCACTTATGCACTGCAGAGGAAGAAGAAAAGTTCTATAGTGCCATCGTGGTGCCCTGCACAGTAACAATACCTCCCTTTTGTTTTCCACACAATATTTCCCAAAAATAAATATATTACAATAGAGAAATGTCTCTCTCTATGGTCCTCATACAATATTAATGCACATGTTTTCTTTTGTGACCTCCGTAAAATAGTAAAGTACCCCATTGTACCCACATACAGTAGTAATGTCTTTGTGCTGAAATACAGAAATACATTAGTTATGTGCCCATACTCAATTGCACCCATTAAGTAGTCATGTACACCTTTTCTGACCCCTTAAAAGTTATAACGTCCACCTTTTCGGTTTCGATACAGTGGAAATGTCAACAATTTTGGCCCCAAAAATTAATAATGTATTAGGCCTCGAGGGGGTATTGTCAGTTTATGGAATCACAATGAGGAATATTAAATAAATTCCACCTTGTGTCCCCATGCAGTAATATCACCCTTTTTTCACCCCATACAGTAATATTGACCACCATATAGTATAATGTTCCTCATTCTAACCCTAATATAATAATATATCGCCCATTCCTGCCCAAATATAGTAATTATATCCCGCATTCTGGTTCCTACACAGTATAATGTCCCCCATTCTGGCCCTAATATAATAATAATAATGTCCCCGATACACTATACTTTCTACCTCGATGGCCCCCATAAAGTAGGATATCCCATCTTGGTCCCGATACAGTGTAATGTTCCCCTCTGTGGCCCCTATACAGTATAATGACTCCCATAAAGTGTAATGTCTACCATAAAGTATAATGTCTCCCTCTGTGGCTCCCATACAGTATAATGTCCCCCACTTTGGTCCGCGTACAGTACTAATGTCCAACATTCTGGTTACCATACAATCTAATGCCCCCTTCCCCCCTCCCCCCAGTTTCCCCTTTATAGCATAACATTCCCCTTTCTGGTGCTCTTTACATGCCGATCAACCTCTTCCCGACAAGACCAGTTTCCATCTTTGGGCTTTGTTTTTTTTTCTCCACTTTGTCCAAGAGCTGTAACTTTTTTATTTTTCTCTCCACATGAGGTCATGTTTTTTGCAGGACGACTTGTACTTTTGAATTTCAATTCATTTTACCACATTGTGTACTGGAAAATGGGAAAAAAATTCAAAGCGCGGTGAAATTGAGAAAAAAAACTTGCAATTCTGACATTATTTTTTGGAAACTGCTTTTACAGCCTACCTTATGTGGTAAGAATGACCTGGATCAGTACGATTATGGCGATACCAAACTTGACTTGTTATTTATATTATTTTTTTGTTGAAATAAAAAATCAGAAATGTGTAAAATAAAAAAATTATTTTGATTGTGTTGCCATCTTTCGGTCCCTGGAAGTGCGTGAAGTCTTAATTTTTTGGGGGGTGAGACGTTTTTATTGCTACCATTTTGGGATATGCCATTTTGATCGCTTCTTACTGCATTTTTTTTGCGGTATTGCTGTGACCAAAAATAATGCAATATTGGCATTTTTAATTTTTTTCTGTTTAACCCTTTTATGACTTTGGACGTATAGGTACGTCCAAGGTTGCCTACCCCTGTTTGATGCGGGCTCTGGCTATGAGCCAGCACCTTTTCGGGCACATGACAGCTGATCTGATCAGCTGACATGTGCTCCTAACAGCCATTGTTGGAATCGCGATCCACTCGCGGCTGTTAACATGTTGAATGCCACTGTCAAACTCCAACAGCGGCAATCGACATGGCAACGCATGACGCGCATCATAAGACCCGCCCATCAGCGTGCCCGTGACATGATCGCGGGTCGCCGATGAGTTGGCATGCCAGGGTCTGCAGGAGACCCCTGTGGTTGTTATAGTCGATCTGCTATGAGCGCCGTCCAGTGGCCGACGTTCATAGCAGGTGAGCATTTCTGCTACACATAGCAAGGCTGAAGCCCTGCTATGTGTAACAACAGCGATCAGAAGATCGCAGCGTCTAGTCTCCCATGGAGAATGTGAAAAGTAAAAAAACAGTGTTTTTAAAAAATTTTACAAAAAAAAAAGTTCAAATCACCCTTCTTTCGCCCCATTCAAAATAAAAAAATTAAAAACCAATCAAAAATACACGCTTGGTATCGCCGAATTCAGAATTGCAGGATCAATATAAAAAAATAGTTAATCTGGTAAACAGCGTAACGAGAAAAAAAACAGAACGCCAGAGAATTACTTTTTTTGGCATAAAAATGCAATAACGGGCGATCAAAACATCGTATCTACACCAAAATGGTATCAATAAAAACGTCAGCCATCGCGCAAAAAATAAGCCCTCACCCAGCCCCAGATCACGAAAAATGGCGCAATTCTTTTTTTTTTTACCACTTAAATAAAAAAGAACCTTTACATGTTTGGTATCTACGAAATCATAAGGATATGGAGAATCATAATGGCAGGTCAGTTTTTGCATTTAGTGAACATGGTAAAAAAAAAAAAATTGTGGAATTGCACTTTTTTGCAATTTCACCGCACTTGGAATTTTTTTCCCGTTTTACAGTACACAATAGGGTAAAACCAATGGTGACGGTTAAAAGTACAACTCGTCCTGCAAAAAAGAAGCCCTCACATGGCCATATTGACGGAAAAGTAAAAAAGTTATGGCTCTGGGAAGAAGGGGAGCAAAAAATGAAAGCCCAAAAACCCACGGTGGTAAAGGGGTTAATGTGGTTACCAGTTGGGTTAATTATTTTTATATTTTGCTAGATCGGAATTTTCTGGATGAGAAAATACCACATGTGTATTTTTTATCTTTAATTTTTTTTTTTTTTTTTTTTTTTTTTTTTACTATTTGCTCTATTTATTATTCCCCTTTGTGGACTTGAACCTGCGATCGACTGATTGCGTGTGCTATATACAGCAATTCCACAGTATTGCTGCATATATTAAAATCAAGGTCTCCTTTGAAGCCCATTCACAGGCTGGGTTTCAAAGCCGCTCTGCGATGACAGGCACCTAGTTCTTCGACACACCCTCAGGTGTCATAGTAAGCCATAAGCGCCCTACGATCGCGTCATGGGGGTGCTGATGGGTGTATGCAACGACGCTCCCCAATGCTGGTGCACTGTTAATGCCGCAGCTGTTAGAGGCAGGTGCTGGCTGTGAGTCACAGCCATTATCTACCGGGGTTGAATAGTAAAAAGATTTATCTCACCTGTCCCTTCTCCGACAATGAGCAGCTGCTTCTACCTTCTCCATCGTCCGATGCAAGTGGCGCAATGCTGTGGCATCATTGCACCGCTTGCGATGGCCTGACATCATCTGCTGCTGCTGGCCTCTAACAGGCCACTGGAATGAACAGGTATTGTGGCGTGGGAAGCCAGTGACACTCTGCTCTGGAATAGTTTTCAACTGGAAGTGTTTTTGTCAAATGCACATCCAGCTGAAAACAGAGTTGGCCACCATTGAGCCCTTCAGCACGCCATGACCAATCGCATCCCCTGCAAATGCGATCATTAAGCCCCAGCTCAGGATGGGGTTCTGTATAGCGGAAATGACTGAGGTACTGCATAATAGGATATTTAATCTATGTAGGGAACTATTGTTAAGAGAACATTCAGGGAACATTATTACTTTTCAGGAGAACTTGAGGAATAATGTAATTTTTAAGTGGGCAATTAAAGGGCATTATTACTTTATGGGAGCAATCAGGGTATTAGAACCATGAGAGACCCTAATTGAGGATGTACTTACGTCCTACATTGGGAAAGGGTAATTACTGCAAACTGAGATCTATAATGGAACAGTGTAATGGCTGACAAGCTACTTATTTCCATCTCTGCTATCAACACATTGACAATCCAGTTTTGATCTGATTGACTCATGTCTGACAATATAGTTTTTAGGTATACAGGTGATATAAAAGTCTACATGCCCGTGTTAAAATGCCAGATTTTTGTAAAAAAAAAAAAAAAAGTTTAATGTTGCTGTAGGCCTCTTCGCAGCCTCCTGGACCAATTTTCTTCTAGTCTTTTCATCAATTTTTTGTCCGTCCAGTTCTAGGTAATGTCACTATTGTGCCAAAGTTAAGCCACTTCTTGATGACCATCTTCACAGTGTTACATGGTATATCTAATGCATTGGAAAAAATGTTACCCTTCTCCTGACTGATTACTTTCAACAATGAGATCCCTTTGCTGTGTTGTAAGCAGTTTACGGACCATGGCCTTTGCTGTAAATGCATCTAAGAAAATGTCAGGAAAAGGGGTTAATTAGTAGTACTGTAAATGATGGCAGTTTTGTACTGACTGCTATTCATAATAAACTTAAATGTGATTGGCTAATTCTGAACACAATCACATCCCCAATTATAAGAGGGTGCTCACACTTATGCAACCACATTATTTTAGTATTGTTATTTTTATTTTAACTCTTAAAATTATTTCAGTTTATTTCTCAATGGATTTGTACAAATTATGGGTGACATTAAAGGTAAAACAAGTCTTGAAATTATTATTTTTTTTACATAAAACCTGGCAATTTAACAGGGGTGTGTAGACTTTTTATCCTCTATAAACTGCCCAACAACCACAGGCTATTGAAATAAATTATCAGGCAACTTATCCCTAGCAACCAGTCTGACTCAAATCTTCGGGTTGGTGTGGTTTTAGTAATGTTCATTTTCTAGAGATTTTTTTTAAAACTGTCTAGTGAGGTGCAAAAGTAGTCTGAAAAACCTAAAAATATCTGATGCAAGGTATACAGTAAATATCAGTTTACAACAAAAACTGAGCCAGAATTCTTTGGAATCTCCCATCTCTTTTGAAGCTTTGACCAGATCTAACAAAAGGTCAGATGTTTCATGTGCCACCCAGCTCTTACAGATAACGTGTGCTGGAATGTGATTACTATTTTAATTCAGATATCCAGGTCTAGGAACAAACCTTTAATTTCTAAATCTGTGTCCCAGTCTTCAGGTCTAGTATCTTCAGCTTTGCTAGTGTCTTCTTGGAGTTTAGCTGGTACTGTCTGTTCTTGGTCTTCTTCTGTGGGTATATCCTTATTAGTTTCCTGCTTCACATCTTCTTCAGTCATGAACCTTGCTCTCTCTGATCTTGGTACAATCTAAAAAAGACCCAATAGTTCTGGTTTATAACATGAAAGGAGTGTATAGTACAGCAATGGCCACGGCTGATGAGCCCTGCTCAATCCCAGCGGATAGGACAGTGCTGCTACCAAACAGGTTAATGGAACATCTCATGTGCATGGCACTCATCCTTACCTAGATATGGGAAAGCAGGGACTTTTTACTTTTATATAAACCTGGTTTGTAACAAGCCTGCCAGAAACCTAGTAGCTTTTGAATCTTTTCACTCCTAACTTAGCTATGATATTAAAATGATACCTTTTATTGGATAACTATGTGCACAGAGCCTACGCTGCGGCACAAGGAGGCTATATAATCTTTAAAGAGAACCCGTCACCAGAAAAAACAACATTAACCTGTGTATGTGGGGTTAATCTGCAGGTTAATGGCGTGATTAACCTGCCTGGCGCCCACACTTATCTTAGCACTGCTGGGGGGGGGGGGGGGGGGGGACTTTATTACCCTTGCAGCGTTCCGGTTTCAGTCACGGGGGCGGCGCGGGTTGAGTCACCGCTCTGAGTATACAGAACGACTGCTGTAACTGCACCCCCCAGCACTGACTGCCAGCCGGCCCCAAAGCTGAGCCAGTGCTGCTGCTCTCTATACACAAAGCGCTGACTGAAATCCGAACACTGTCGGGGGGAATAAAGTTCATTTTCTCCTCGCAGTGTTCAGGTAAGTGCAGGTGCTGGGCAGGTTAGTAACGCCATTAACCTGCAGATTAGCCCCATACCTACAGGTTAATAGTGTTTTCCTGGTGACAGGTTCCCATTAATATCATGCAATAATATGGTGAAAGATCATCTCAGCAGTTTGTTATTTGTTTTTGTTTTATGGTGTTCAGTTTGCCGCAAAAATGGACTGGCAACATTACTGTCCAAGTCAGTACGAACACAGCAATGCAAAAAAACAAAAAACAAACAAAAAATCCCCGAGAACTTTCTCTGAAAAACTTTACAATTTTCAGAATTTTACTTTCATGTGCCTGCTCATTGACCTGGGTAAGGACTTGTTTTTCACATAGCTAGCAATCGTTTTAGCACATTTTTTTTCCGTTGTACTCAGACATCAGGTGCACGGAACAGCCGGCAGTGCTCCGGGAAATAGTCAGGAAAAAGCAAGGAGAGATCCAGCATCCAGAAGTCTTCTTTAAAATCAATAATCCTTTATTGAAAAAATATTTTTAAAAAAAACATATGCACAAAAAGTCACAAACCCCATGATGGGATATGATATACCGACGCGTTTCAGACCTTATGGTCCTTAATCATTGTATATGCTGGATCTCTCCTTGCTTTTTCCTGATTTTCATAGATTGGACTTTTTACGGACTCTGATACCAAATATGCTTATTCTTTACTTCAATTTTTAAACTGGAAAAAGGGAGGGTGATTTACCCTTTTATTTTTTATAAACTTTTTCTTTTTGATCGCTTGTACTATATAATAAATTACCGATCTCCCATGAAATCCAGCCATGGACTAGGAGCACCAATATGGCAGCATTAAGGGCCTTACCATGGCAACCCATTGAACATACAAACATACATATGGCGAGGTTTCATCGTGTATTATGACAGATCTTCAGCTCTATATACCGTCTTCTATACACATATAAATAACTTACTTTATTGCTGACGCTTCCTCGGCTCAGGTGTGACAGAGGTCTGCTGGGTGGTCTGCTGGGAATTCCTCCTAAAGAATGGCTGACTTCTTCCTCTTCGGCATCCTTTGCTTCTTCCACAGAAGGAAGCATTGGACTCATGTCCTTAGAAAACCTCTTGCCTAGCACCATGTTACTACAAGCACTGGTTTATAAGTCACAATATTAGTCTTATTATTATGCCTTTAAATGTTTATCCAAAAAGGATTAAATCTTGACTCCTTGACATATTTCCCCAAAAATAAGAATGTGCAGCTAAATGCTGAATAAAACGTCTGGCAGGCAGGGTCTGCTCAGATTTCTGTTGACTGTCACTATACATAAACTTGCTAGGTTACTTTTTTTCAGGCTGACAATCCCGATGACCAATTAGAGCAGGAGAATAGAGGACTCAGCCAATCAGAGGTTACAGGCGGGACTGCTAGACTCTGGCTTTGTTGTACTGTTACCATAGAGATGGTGATTGCTGAGCAGTGCTTGATCCACAGCTTCTCACACTGAACAGCTTCTCTCTGCTTTCCTCATCCACAACAGCACAATATACAGAAAACATAAATAATCACTATAAGTCATGATCATATGCGGCATATTTGTTTGCAGATTTATCCACACTGAAAATCAGCTTCAAAATCCTCATCCTATGCTTGAAAATGTAATATAGAAAACTGCTATCGCTGAGGAGGTGAAAGTCTTAAATCAGTAAAATTGCAGAGTGATTATAAAAACATGCAACTGATTTACTTTTTATTAAAAATCTTCTTTGTTCTCAAAAAGGGAGCGATTTTTAATTTTATAGTTTACTGCTCATTGCCCAGGTACCAGCCACCTCTGCAAATTTATAAGCAGTGGTCAGGAGCTTGCACTTAAAAGCACTTTGCTGTACAGCTTATAATCATCGTTCTGAAACAGGCCAGAATGCTGACCTGGCTACCTTTAGTGCCCCATGCACTAAAGGTACGTGATGATGCTGCGGCTTACACCATAGGATATCACACAGTTCAGACCAGCAGCACGATGATGCCACTAGAGCAGGGAATGTCAAACTCAAACAGTGGGCCAAAATGAAAAACTTGGATAAAGTCGTGGGCCAACCAGTATACAGTATAATGGGCCCCCCTAGTCCTCCATACAGTATAATGGGCCCCCCACAGTCCTCCATACAGTATAATGGGCCCCACATAGTCCTCCATACAGTATAATGGGCCCCACACAGTCCTCCATACAGTATAATGGGCCCACACAGTCCTTCATACAGTATAATGGGCCCAACACAGTCCTCCATACAGTATAATTGGCCCCACACAGTCCTCCATACAGTAAAATTGGCCCCACACAGTCCTCCATACAGTATAATGGGTCCCCCATACAGTATAATGGGCCCCCCACAGTCCTCCATACAGTATAATGGGCCCCCCACACAGTCCTTCATACAGTATAATGGCCCCCACACAGTCCTCCATACAGTATAATGGGCCCCACACAGTCCTCCATACAGTATAATTGGCCCCACACAGTCCTCCATACAGTATAATTGGCCCCACACAGTCCTCCATACAGTATAATTGGCCCCGCACAGTCCTCCATACAGTAAAATGGGCCCCACACAGTCCTCCATACAGTATAATGGGCCCCACACAGTCCTCCAAACAGAATAATGTGACCCACACAGTCCTCCAAACAGAATAATGTGACCCACATAGGGTTGATAGTTCTCGTGTCGCGGACCAAATATACCGTTACCACCCTTCGGGCCACAGTTTGACATGTATGCACTAGACCAAACTGTCAATCATCAGGAGCGCACCGTGTGCTGGAAAGCAGGAAGCCGAGTACTCCTGAGCATAGGACAAATCCTTTAAATCTAATACTCCACCCTGACAATGATTTCACTTGCGCCATTAGAAGTGGTGAAATCCACTTTATAATAAATCTATAGATATATAGCAGATATTGTGTGTGCAGCCCAAAAGTAACTGGATCAGAACCAATTTGTCAAGGGAATTTAGGAAAATTTTTCACTGCATTTCCATAATAGCATCCCCTCTTATTCTTGTAACTAAACACCTAGGCCTGGCAATGGTAACAAGGGGGCATCCTCTACATCTAGAGCAGGGATGTCAAACTCAAACAAAGAGGGTCAAAATGAAAAATATGGACAAAGCTGCGGGCCAACCAGTATACAGTATAATAGTCCCGACATAGTCCTCCATACAGAATAATGGGCCCCACATAGGGGTGGCGGTTTTGGTGTCATAGGCCAAATATAATCATGCTGCAGGCCAGATTTGGCCCACGGGACAGAGTTTGACATGCATGGTTTAATAATGATAATCATAAATGCAGATTCTTTACTGTAATAGCAGTGAGATTATAGAACTCAAAGCCATATGATGTTGTAGTGGTTGATTCACTACAAAAGTGCATATAATATTACAGGCTATGAGCACTAGATTATGTGTTTAGACATTGATCCAGGGAACTAGTCGGATTGCAATATATTGCATTGGGAAGGAATTTTCCTCTAATATGGGGCAATTATCTACCTCATGAGGTTTTTGCCTTCTTCTGGTTCAACATGTTAGGTTATAGGTTGTACTTGATTGACATATGTACCTTAAACCTATGAAACAATGAAACATATTGCTATCCAATGTCAGTTTGTCTTCATCAAACCATCATGGGTCTTTAATAGTATTTGTCTTCTCATGTGGGTCAAAGAGATCTTTTGGGCCCCCTAAGGTCCAGGTGTGACTGCAAAACCTGCACTCACTATAGTTATACCCCAGCTGACAGCCATGGCCATAAAGCGCTCTCCATGGCAGATAACCTAAAGCCTCTTTAAACACTTTAGTATTTAAGCAGTCTAAAAGTAGACATCATAAACACAAAGTACAATGGAATCATTTCTACTTTTTGTCTTAAAAAATAAAAGCAAAATACTGATTAGCTACAAAAGTGTACATACGCCAATTGTGTTTTATGGGTGGCTGCCCCTGCCATTTCCTCTTCTAACGACCTTGCCCACTATGGACAACAGATGCAAATTCAAAAGAGGAGAAGACATGCACCTAAGCAGTGATCACCTAAACAAATCAACGAGAACATATAAGAAGATGAATACAAAATACATCAATTTATTTCAATATCTCTAGACACATGTACAAAATAATGGACATACCAAAAAAGTAGATTAAAACACCATTAAAAATCCAGTGGATAAATCCACTGCTTGAGGACCCCACTACTTTAGAAACCTTTCATTATTGTAATGACAGTAAATGCATAGGTATACGAATAAATAATCCCACACAGGTCATATGGAATGTCTATGGTGGTCAATATTGCACAAACCAAAATGTTCTGAATCAATAGATGCAAAAATACATATAATACAGCAGCAGTTGCCTATATAGATCTATGTCCTGTAGAAAATATGTATATACAACCCCTAGCAAAAATTATGGAATCACCGGGCTCGGAGGATGTTCATTCAGTTGTTTAATGTTGTTGAAAAAAAGCAGATCACAGACATGGCACAAAACTAAAGTAATTTCAAATGGCAACTGTTACGGGTCCGGGTGGTGGAACCACTGAGCCAAGGTGCAAGGAGGGACCCAGAGGGGGGTGACTAAGTATCCACCCGAACCGACCCTGGTCGTACAGCAGCTAACGACACCGTGACCAGGGAGGATCCGGGCTGAGGGACCAGGTGCTACTCTGGGGACGACCTTGTAAGAGAGCAGGTGGCTCCCACGGGTCAGATGGCTGGGACTGACCGGTATGGCGGATGGACACGGCAAGCAGGCGGAAGTCTCTGGTAGCCGACAGGTGGTCACAGTTCGAGAAAGCAGGGCAAGTAGCAGTCTTTAGGTTTACCAGGAAGGTGGTCACAGCAAGTGACGGCAGGGTCTCCAGGCAGGCTGGCAGGAAACAGGCAGGTGCTCCCAGGTGAGCGGGCAGACAGACGAGGCGGGTAACTGACAGGTAACTTGTGGGCGCTCCCAGGTGAGCGGGCTGACGGACACAGCAGGTAACAGGCAGGTAACTGGTGGACGCTCCCAGGTGAGCAGGCAGACAGACGAGACAGGTAACATGCAGGTAACTGGTGGACGCTCCCAGGTGAGCGGTCTGACAGACGAGGCAGGTAACAAGCAGGTAACTGGTGGACGCTCCCAGGTGAGCGGTCTGACAGACGAGGTGGGTAACTGACAGGTAACTGGTGGGCGCTCCCAGGTGAGCGGGCTGACGGACACAGCAGGTAACAGGCAGGTAACTGGTGGACGCTCCCAGGTGAGCAGGTAGACAGACGAGACAGGTAACAGGCAAGTAACTGGTGGACGCTCCCAGGTGAGCGGTCTGGCAGCCAGGGCAGGCGGATGCTCCCAGGTGAGCGGACGGATAGCCAAGGCCGGTAACAGGCAGGTAACAGGTGAGCGCACCAGGTGAGCAGGCTGGCAGGCTCGGCGGGTAACGGGCAGATAACAGGCTGGCAGGCAGGACGAGAAGTCAGGCTAGCAGCGGGACCTGAGGGCTGAAGCACAGATCAGACACAGTGCAAACAACTTTGCTCGGGCACCTCCATTTTGGAGGAGGTGCCTTCAATGTGGGAAGTCCTCTGGCCATTGGCCGGGGACTCTTTAGGAAGACGCGCGCTGTCCCTTTAAGAGGGGGGGGGAGCGCGCGCGCCCTAAGCACTCTGCTGGAGGAAGAACGCGCGCCGGCCACAGCAGGGAACGGAGCGCAGGGAGAAGCCGCGCCAGGAGCCGGGGGGCGAGAGAGACGGTGTCCCTGTCTGACTTGGGGCAGGGACGCCACTGCGCCGACAGAGACAGGAGCGCTGGAGGGGCCCACGTGAGGAGCACGGAGGTGAGAGGGACGGCGTCCCTGCCTGGCAGAGGGCAGGGACGCCGATGCTACTGCAACTTTGGGGCTTTAAGAAACACTAAAATAAATCAAGATTAAAAGTGTGGTACTCAGTAAGGGTAATTTTTTTCAGACCAAGCAGGGGGAAAAAAAATATGGAATCACTCAATTCTGAGAAAAAAATTATGGAATCACCCTGTAAATTTTCATTTCCAAAACTAACACCTGCATCAAATTAGATCTGCTCGTTAGTCTGCATCTAAAAAGGAGTGATCACACCTTGGAGAGCTGTTGCACCAAGTTGACTGACATGAATCATGGCTCCAACAGGAGAGATGTCAATTGAAACAAAGGAGAGGATTATCAAACTCTTAAAAGAAGGTAAATCATCACACAATGTTGGAAAAGATGTTGGTTGTTCACAGTCAGCTGTGTCTAAAATCTGGACCAAATACAAACAACATGGGAAGGTTGTTAAAGGCAAACATACTGGTAGACCAAGGAAGACATCAAAGCGTCAAGACCGGAAACTTAAAGCAATATATCTCCAAAACAGGAAATGCACAACAAAACTAATGAGGAACAAATGGAAGGAAACTGGAGTCAATGTCTGTGACCGAACTGTAAGAAACCCCCTAAAGGAAATGGGATTTACATACAGAAAAGCTAAACAAAAGCTATCATTAACACCTGAACAGAAAAAAACAAGGTTACAAAGCAATCGTGGACTGTGGATGACTGGATGAAAGTCATATTCAGTGATGAATCGCGAATCTGCATTGGGCAAGGTGATGATGCTGGAACTTTTGTTTGGTGCCGTTCCAATGAGATTTATAAAGATGACTGCATGAAGAGAACATGCAAATTTCCACAGTCATTGATGATATGGGGCTGCATGTCAGGTAAAGGCACTGGGGAGACGGCTGTCATTACATCTTCAATAAATGCCCAAGTTTACATTGATATTTTGGACAGTTTTCTTATCCCATCAATTGAAAGGATATTTGGGGATGATGACATCATTTTTCAAGATGATAATACATCCTGCCATAGAGCAAAAACTGTGAAAACATTCCTTGAAAGAAGACACATAAGGTCAATGTCATGGCCTGCAAATAGTCCGGATCTCAATCTAATTGAAAATCTTTGGTGGAAGTTGAAGAAAATGGTCCATGACAAAGCTCCAACCTGCAAAGCTGATGTGGCAACAGCAATCAGAGAAAGTTGGAGCCAGATTGATGAAGAGTACTGTTTGTCACTCATTAAGTCCATGACACAGAGACTGCAAGCTGTTATTAAAGCCAGAGGTGGTGCAACAAAATACTAGTGATGTATTGGAGTGTTCTTTTGTGTGTTTGTTTTTCAAGATTCCGTAATTTTTTCCTCAGAATTGAGTGATTCCATAATTTTTTCCGTCTGCGTGGTCTGAAAAAAATTACCCTTACTAAGTACCACATTTTTTATCTTGATTTCTTTTAGTGTTTCTTAAAGCCATAAAGTTGCCATTTGAAATTACTTTAGTTTTGTGCCATGTCTATGATCTGCTTTTTTTCAACAACATTAAACAACTGAATGAACATCCTCCGAGCCCGGTGATTCCATAATTTTTGCCAGGGGTTGTATATATACAAGGTGATAGGTCAATTTATCGATATGGTATTCCCAACTCATATGACCTTAATTATTTAAAATGAACGCTTTCACCTCAAACAAGAGATGACAACTCCATTGAATTCATCCAGTTTGGGCAAACACTGCTGCCCCAACAAAATAAAGACCAAACTTGCAATAAGACCAGCAAATCCTAAATAAAATCAGCCTGTTGGTAGAAAGGTGTAGATGGGACCTCAGTGCCCAACGCGTGTCGCCACACTCGGTGGCTTCATCAGAGGCATTTAAGGTACATATCCCCGTGTCACTATATACACGGCTCAAAAAAATAAAGGGAACACTCAAATAACACATCCTAGATCTGAATGAATGAAATATTCTCATTGAATACTTTGTTCTGTACAAAGTTGAATGTGCTGACAACAAAATCACACAAAAATCATCAATGGAAATCAAATTTATTAACCAAGGGAGACCTGGATTTGGAGTCGCCCCCAAAATTAAAGTGGAAAAACACACTACAGGCTGATCCAACTTTGATGTAATGTCCTTAAAACAAGTCAAAATGAGGCTCAGTATTGTGTGTGGCCTCCATGTGCCTGTATGACCTCCCTACAATGCCTGGGCATGCTCTTGATGAGGTTGCGGATGGTCTCCTGTGGGATCTCCTCCCAGACCTGGACTAAAGCATCCGCCAACTCCTGGACAGTCTGGGGTGCAACTTGACGTTGGTGTATGGAGCGAGACATGATGTCCCAGATGTGCTCACTCGGATTCAGGTCTGGGGAACAGGCGGGCCAGTCCATAGCTTCAATGCCTTTATCTTGCAGGAACTGCTGACACACTCCAACCACATGAGGTCTGGCATTGTCCTGCATTAGGAGGAACCCAGGGCCAACCGCACCAGCATATGGTCTCACAAGGGGTCTGAGCATCTCACCTCGGTACCTAATGGCAATCAGACTACCTCTGGCGAGCACATGGAGGGCTACCCCACACCATTACTGACCCACTGCCAAACTGGTCATGCTGAAGGGTGTTGCAGGCAGCAGATCGCTCTCCACGGCGTCTCCATACTCTGTCACGTCTGTCACATGTGCTCAGTGTGAACCTGCTTTCATCTGTGGAGAGCACAGGGCGCCAGTGGTGACTTTGCCAATCCTGGTGTTCTGTGGCAAATGCTAAGCGTCCTGCACGGTGTTGGGCTGTAAGCACAATCCCCATCTGTGGACATCGGGCCCTCATACCACCCTCATGGAGTAAGTTTCTAACCGTTTGTGCAGGCACATGCACATTTATGGCCTGCTGGAGATCATTTTGCAGGGCTCTGGCAGTGCTTCTCCTGTTCCTCCTTGCACAAAGGCGGAGGTAGGGGTCCTGCTGCTGGGCTGTTGCCCTCCTACGGTCCCCTCCACGTCTCCTGGTAAAGCCTCTGGACACTACGCTGACAAACACAGCAAACCTTCTTACCCCAGCTCGCATTGATGTGCCTACCTGAGCAACTTCTGTGGGTTGTAGAGTCCGTCTCATGCTACCACGAGTGTGAAAGCACAACCAACATTAAAACGTGACCAAAACATCAGCCAGAAAGCATTGGTACTGAGATGTGGTCTGTGGTCCCCACCTGCAGAAACACTCCTTTATTGAGTGTGTCTTGATAATTGCCAATAATTTCCATCTATTGTCTATTCCATTTGCACAACAGCGTGTGAAATTGATTGTCAATCAGTGTTGCTTCCTAATTGGACAGTTTGATTTCACAGAAGTTTGATTTACTTGGAGTTATATTCTATTGTTTAAGTGTTACCCTTTATTTTTTTTGAGATAGATAGATATATATATATCTATCTATTAGTGACACGGGGATATGTACCTTAACCACTTCGCGCCAGAACCTGTTTTTGCCTTCGTGACTAGGCCAATTTTTTTCAATTCTGACCACTGTTACTTTATGAAGTAATTACTCTGGAACGCTTCAAAGGATTCCCCTGATTCTGAGACTGTTTTTTCGTGACATATTGTACTTCATGACAGTGGTAAAATTTCTTCGATATCACGCGTGTATTTGTGAAAAAATCGGAAATGTGGCGAAAATTTAGCAATTTTCAAACTTTGAATTTTCATGCCCTTAAATCAGAGAGATAGGTCACACAAAATAGTTAATAAATAACATTTCCCACATGTCTACTTTACATCAGCACAATTTTGTAACCAAAATTTTTTTTTGTTAGGAAGCTATAAGGGTTAAAAGTTGACCAGCAATTTCTAATTTTTCCAACAAAATTTACAAAAATATTTTTTTAGGGACCACATCTTATCTTATTTGAAGTGACTTTGAGGGGCCTTTGTGACAGAAAATACCCAAAAGTGACACCATTCTAAAAACTGCACCCCTCAAGGTGCTCAAAACCACATTCAAGAAGTTTATTAACCCTTCAGGTGTTTCACAGGAATTTTTGGAATGTGGAAGAAAACAATGAACATTTAACTTTTTTTCACAAAAATGTTACTTTAGACCCAATTTTTTTATTTTCACAAGGGTAACAGGAAAAAATGGAATACACAATTTGTAGTGCAATTTCTCATTAGCGCGCTGATACCCCATATGTGAGGGAAAACCACTGTTTGGGCGCACTGCAGGGTTCGGAAGGGAAGGAGCGCCATTAGACTTTTTGAATGAAAAATTTGTTTGAATAATTAGCAGACGCCATGTTGCATTTGGGGAGCCCCTGATGTGCCTAAACAGTGGAAACCCCCCACAAGTGACACCATTTTGAAAACTAGACCCCTTAGGGAACTTATCTAGATGTGTGGTGAGCACCTTGCACCCCCAGGTGCTTCACAGAAGTTTATTTGAGCCATAAAAATAAAATTTTCACATTTTTCCCACAAAAAATGTTTTCATCCCCTAATTTTGCATTGTCATAAGGGTAACAGGAGAAATTGCACCATGAAATTTGTTGTGCAATTTCTCCTGAGTACGCCGATACCCCATATGTGGGGGAAAACCACCACTTTGGTGTACGGCAGGGTTCGGAAGAGAAATGAGCGCTATGTTGGCTGGGATAGGTTGCAGACACCATGTCACATTTGAAGTCGCTGACATGCCGAAACAGCAGAAACCCCCACAAGTGACCCCATTTTGTAAACTACACCTCTCAAGGAATTCATCTAGGGAAGTAGTGAGTATTTTTAAATTTATACCATTGGGCAGTGAAGAAAACAATTATATTTTTACCACAAAAAAAAATGTTTTACCCTCAGATTTTACATTTTCACACAGGGCAACGGGTAAAAATAATGCCGAAATGTGTCACAATTTCTTCTAAAAGTGGCAATACCCCATATGTGGCTGTACGGCGAGATCTGGGAGGGACGGAGCGCTATTTGACAATTGGAGAAAAAATTATTGTAGATTAGGCATTTGGATTTGGGAGCACAAAATTTTCTGAATTTCTTTTGGGGGGCAAGGGCCATTTCGCTTTTCCAACATTTATCCGGCGCTCGAGGCTGAGCACTTACATCGGGGTTTCCATCTAAATTTTCAAGTGATGTAATTCAGATGAAACCCCTGCAGGATCCATTCACTATAATGAGGCAACAGAGTTACTCTGGACTCCATCTGGCCTCTGTTTAGTGGTGTCCTTTTTTTTCCAGAAGTGCACAAAACTGTGGCCAACCGCACTTTTATGCACGCCTAAAAGAAATGACACCGTGGGATCACAGGCCAGACGGCGTCCACAGTGGCCTATATCTGCCTCATTACAGGGAATCTTCCATCATGGTTTCCGTCTGAATCACATATTTCAGAGATTTAGGCTATGTGCCTACGATGCAGAAAATTTCTGCAGCATTTCTGCATCTCCCTGGCAGAAAAAACGCATGCAGATTGTGCATGCGTTTTTCCTGCAGAATACATGCGGATTCACATGCGTATCCACATGCGTTAACGCATGTGTTTCCGCATACGGACTGACAAGCACTTTCCAGGCGATAGCATCACTTGGAAAGTGCTTGACAACTAGGTCACACTGTATAAATCCATGCAAACAGCATGGATTTATATAGTGTGACCGTAAAAATAAAAAAAATAAAGCTATACTTACCTCCGATGCCCCGCCGCGTGTGCTGTCGCGCTCGTCCTGGCTTCTTCCTGGTTGCCGGGCTCTCGCAAGACAGCCTGCGGTCACATGACTGCAACGTCTTCTCAGGTCCTGGAAGATAAGCGCTGCCGGCAAGCAGAGAGAAGCCGCCGGACAGGTGAATATGAACTTTATTATTTTATTCTTTTTTTTACAGGTACAATGGTACCCAGGTCTGGATGAGAGTCTTCTCTCCTCCACAACTGGGTACCATCCGCACATTGAAACGCATATAATCCGCGTGTACAAATGTACAGACACGGATTAGATGCGTCTCAATGCAAGTCAATGGCGGCAATTCCGCTGCGCTTCCGCAAAGTTAATGAACATGCTGCGGATTTATGAGCGCTGCAGAAACGCTGCGGAAAAATCCGCAGCATGTACATTGACATTGCGGAATGCCATTGGGGACCATGGGGTGCGGATTACCAAGCGTTTTTGATGCGTTTCCGCTGCGGAAATTCCGCAGCGGAAACGCATGAAAAACGCATCGTGGGCACGCAGCCTTACACGGAAACTCTGGTGTAAGTGCTCAGCGCAGAGCGCAGGATAAATATGAGCAGAGCCTTACTGCGATCTTTGGGAGACATAATAAACAAATCAGTAGCAGGTGAAGAATTGGTTTTATTTATTTTTTACGCCGTTCCTCGTGCGGTATAAGTGATGAGATTACTTTATTCTTCGGGTCGGTGCAACTACAGAGATACCAGATTTATATCGGGTTTTTAAGACTGACAGTTGTCACACACTAGGACACACTTTTTTTGCAAAATCTAGTTTTTGCATCGCCATATTTTGAGAGCTATAATTTTTCCATATTTCGGCCGACAATCATGTGACGACTTGTTTTTTGCTGGACGAGTTGACATTTTTATTGGTACCATTTTTGGGTACGTGACATTTTTTGATCGCTTTCTATTCCGTTTTTTGGGAGGTAAAATTAACAAAAACCAACAATTCAGGAATTGTTTGAGGTTTTTTTTTATGCCGTTCTGCGTGTGGTAAAAGTGATAAGGCAGAATTATTCTTCGGGTCAGTACGTTTACAGCGAGACTACACTTACTGTATATTTTAGCGCTTTTACACAATAAAACAATTTTATAGAAAAAATATTTTTTTTGCATCGCTTTATTCTGAGAGCTATAACTTTTATTTTTCTGCTGATGGAGCTGTATGGCGGTTTTTTTTTGCAGAACAAGATGACATTTCCAGCAGTACCATTTTTATTTCCATTTTGCTTTTTGATCGCATTTTTTTCCACTTTTTGTTTGGAGACATGATGAAAAAAAACCATCGTTTTTTGCTATGTTTTTTATTTATTTTTATTACGGTGTGCACAGAAGGAGTTAGTGTGACAGTTTTATAGATCGGGTTGTTTCAGACGCGGCGATACCAAATGTGTGTACTTTTTTTGTTTTTGCATAAATATACGGATTTATTGGTTTCATATTTTATTTATTTTGTGATTTTTTTTTTTAGCAGTTTGAAAACATTTTTTAGACTTTTTTTACATTTTTACTTAGTCCTGTATGGGACATTCATTTTTACTTTTCTAATCACTGTTCTCATGCAATGCAATACACATGTATTGCATTGAATGAGAACTTTGCTGACAGTTTCACACTGTCTCCTGCTGGACTCAGCTGCAGGCTGAGCTCAGCAGGACACCATATATGGCAGATCTGGAGGCAGTCATGTGACCTCCAGCTGCCATAACAACGGCAGGTCCTGGAAGACATCAGGGGGCCGTAGGAGAGGTAAGTGGACGACCCCCTCTCCTCTCACCATCTTCTATATGCCGCGATCACTATAGATAGCGGCATATAGAAGATAGCAAGGGGTTAACATCATTGGGACCTGATCCAATCAGGTCCCAATGATGTCGCTCTGAACCACAACCGCAGCACTTGCAGGACCCTGGGGGTCCTGAGGGCTGCGGGACCACCGACCGTCTATAAACGTCGGCGCTGCAGAGCCCAGGCAGCGCCGACGTTTATGTACAGTACAGTGGGCGGTCGGGAAGCGGTTAAATGCCCCCGATGAAGCCACCGTGTGTGGCGACACGCGTTGGGCACTGAGGTCCCATTTACACCTTTCTACCAACAGGCTGATTTGATTTAGGATTTACTGGTCTTATTGCAAGTTTGGTCTTTATTTTGTTGGGACAGCAGTGCTTGCCCAAACTGGATGGATACAGACAGACACACATCTTTTCTACAGGACATAGATCTATATAGGCAACTGCTGCTGTATTATACGGTATGTATTTTTGCATCTATTGATTCAGAACATTTTGGTTTGTGCAATATTGACCACCATAGACATTCCATATGACTTGTGTGGGTTTGTTCGTATACCTATGCATTTACTGTCATTACAATAATGAAAGGTTTCTAAAGTAGTGGGGTCCTCAAGCAGTGGATTTATCCACTGGATTTTTAATGGTGTTTTAATCTACTGTTTTGGTATGTCTATTATTTTGTACATGTGTCTAGAGATATTGAAATAAATTGATGTATTTTGTATTCATCTTCTTATATGTTCTTCATCATTTGTTTAGGTCAGTGTTTCCCAAACCCCATCCTCACAGCCCCCCACAGGTCATGTTTTCAGGATCTCCTTAGTATTACACAGGTGACTGAAGTATCATCAAAGCATCAGGAATTCTCTCACCTGTGTAATACTAAGGAGATCCTGAAAACATGACCTGTGGGGGGCCGTGAGGATGGGGTTTGGGAAACACTGGTTTAGGTGATCACTGCTTCAGTGCATGTCTTCTCCTCTTTTGAATTTGCATAGTTTGTTTAGGACATGTAGCAGGTAGATCCCAGTTATCTGATGGTGCCCTCCTAATGTATTAGTTGTACTATGGACAACAGATGTCTTGTGCCCTCCTGCTCCACTGAAATGCTACAGGACTGACTGACACAGCTTTAGGCCCCACCTAAGCGGACAATTCACAGACCAGTTCTATTTTTATTTTTTGCAAATAGAATACATCCCTTTTTAGCCTATGGTGAGTATACAGCTAAAATACCCCCATTGTGCGCACTCACCTTTTCATATGGAAATCTTGAAGATAGATGATTTCCATATGAAGAGGTGACCGTGCCTACAGGTGTTTTTTCAACAGTATCTTTAAATTTCCTGGTTTAATTATATAGCCAACATCTGTGTCTAATAGCCATGGCTGGAGTTGAGTTAACTATTTAGATGTCAATTTCTGACAGCAGCGTGGAGACACGAGGGTCAGTGGGTGCTCTCGTCCACTGGCCTGTCTTTACAAAGACTGCATGGGCCAGGGCTCATCCCACTGAACGCCCATACTCCTTCTCCGTGAGCAGATCACTACTCGGACAACACAGGGTGAGGGTACCACACTATGGTAAGACTTTATTGGATCACCAACAGTCATCAGCATATAGTACATTCCCAGGAAGATGATGCAAGTAACAAAGTCTCACCCTTCCACTGGCTCACCAGGGATTAAAACCTCCGTGACTTTGGGGCATGCAGGGCCAACTACCCCAACACCTCACTTTTGGCGGGCACCTACTGAGGAGATGGCGACAAGCTTAGGAAGCTGACCGAGCACAGCGAGGCATGTGGCCAGGTGACCTGATTGGATAACCCAGATTGGTGCAAACAAATTTGTGGGTTCAGTGTTGGGCAGTGGAGCAGATCTGTATTCCACCAGCTGGAACCATAGTCCCTAGGCTCACATCCTGTAGAATCAAACAAATGACAGGAGCAGGCCCCATTTGTATCCCACAGCTCCCATTTCAGAACATTGAGCCCTACAGGACGTTGATCCTTCATTGTTAGCCAGCTCAAATAAACTGCATAATTGTCCTCCAAATGATGCAGACTAGTATACCGCAAGGGGCTGATGCAATTTGTTATCAGCTGGCATTACACAAATTGGCATACAAAAAGGGACATTGGACAGTCTCACGAAAAGCCAGAAGTGTGCATCTTTGGTCACCTCCCTAAAAAAAACCAAAAACAAATATGTAATGAAAAGTGATCAAATCATTGTATGTACCTCAAATTGGTATTACTAAAAAGGTCATCAAGTTAAAAAACAAAACAAAAAACAAGCCCTCACTCTGCTCTATCACTGGAAAAATAAAAATACTCTCCAAAAATGTCAAAGCAACATTTTTAGTTTGTTACAAATGTCCAAACAAAAAAAAAACAAAAAACGCCACGATGTAAGTTTGGTATTGCCGTAATCACAATGACCTGGCAAATCAGGTTTTCAGGTAATTTTTACAGCACAATAAATGTAAAAGCTAAACCTAAAAAACATTGGTAAAATTACATTTTCTTCACCATTTCACATGCCACTTGGAATCCCCCCCCCCCCCATCTTTCGAGTACATTGTATGGCAAAATGAATGGGGTCATGCAAAATTTCACAGCTTGTCTCACAAAGAACAAATCCTTGTACGTCTATGTTGACAAAAAAAAGTTAATAAAAAGTTATGACTCGGAGGTAAAATCTAAAATGCAAAATTCCCTGCTCATTAAAGGCATCTGTTTTTTTCTCTAAAATATTCTGTGTGTCACAGTAAATCAAATGCTACAAACCCACAAAAATTAATTTGTAATTCAGCAAAAAAAAGGAAGTCCACCAAAGGGGTGAATACTATCACAAGGATGTATAAGTTTTTGGAAATTAAACAGATATTACTAGTATACTGACATTATATAGCTTTATTATAATGCACTATATAAGTTGTCAAACCCAAACACTAATGGAACCAGTTATGTAGCAGAAAAAACTACATCAATATATTAAAAGTAAACTAAAACTAGGCAAAAACAGTTTATCAACACTTGAATCAATCAAATAAAGTCATCTAGCCTTGAGCAGCAAACAAAGACTTGGTTCTGGAAAGTTGTATTAAATAAGGGAGCAACAGTCCTTCCATACAAAGCCTTCAATTATTGAGGAGGAGTGCAAGTGTAAGGGTGCTTGAAAGCGGAGAGGCTGTCTTGATGGTGAACTGTGGGGATCCTACCATAGAGATCGCTCACAGCATGACATCTTACTACACAAAGGCACTGTATAAAAGCAGGAGTGCAGAGATCATGGAACCATTTTCTTCTTCACTTGATCCAGTATGTTTGAATAGTACTTCATCTTGGTTAACAGCATTTTAGCATCCTCAAGATCACCTAGAGAAAGAGCAGTCACAATGAGCATTCTTGGAATATCAGCCTTGGCACACAAAACAGTACCTTCTCTCCTCCCAGTCTTAGGTCAGAAGACATACATGTATGTACATAGAACTCACTGCTAGAGAGTAGTCTAAAATGGACCTAAAACACATTTACATATATGATGGAAGGCTAATAGATATACAGTACTGTACAAAAGTTTTAGGCAGGTGTGGGGCAGATGCTTGGTAGGACCACCAGTGGCCTTCAAAACAGCATAAATTCTTCTAGGTACAGTTTTTGAATGAACTAAGCACAGAGGTTGTTCCAAACATCTTGTAGAACTAACCACAGATCTTCTGTGGATGTAGGATTGTGCAAATCCTTCTGTCACTTCGTGCACTTACAGACAGACTCAATGATGTTGAAATCATGCCATATCATCACTTCAAGGACTCCTTGTCCTTCTTTACTCTGAAGATTGTTCATGGAAAAAAACAAGTACATTTTAAAATCAATAGATCTTGGAATAAAATTAAGTTTCACAATGTGTAAAAACAGACAGGGAAATGTTTTACCCAGACAGAAAGAATCAGCTGTGATCCCCTACTGTAATGTCTGTATACTCTTTTGCGTCCTCCCCTGTCCAGGAGCTGTGGTATGATCAGACCATGTTCCCTACACGGTCAGACACAGCAGGAGCACATTTATAAGAATAACTCAGCACAGGAACTTTTTTTTTTACTTTGTAAAACATATGCAATTGTAGAACTTCTTTTTATATGAAGATCTATTCATTAAAATGCACTGTGTTCATAGGAAAACTCTTTAGTGACATTAGCTGTATGTTTTGGGGTCATGGTCCTGCTATATAATAAATTTGGAGTCAGACACCTCCCTGATGGTATTGCATCATGGGCAAGTATCTACTTGTATTTCTTGACAGAATACTAGGGAAGGTGGATTTTTTTTCCTCTGCACTGCTGATTTTCAATGCAATCAAAAAATCAAGATCTCAGGATAAATTGGTTTGTCAACGTGTTTCAGAGTCCATCTGACTCCTTTAGGAAAACAACATGTAAAACATGTATTTCTTTGCATTAGAGCACCAAGAAATGGGCAATGTTGAGGACCATAGACGCGGTGGTTAGCCAAGGAAACTTAGTACAGCAGATGAAAGTCACATCATGCTTACTTCTCTTCAAAATTGGAAGATATCTTGCTGTGTCATCAGCTCAGAACTGGCAGCAACCAGTGAGACCCAGCTACACCCATCTACTCTTCAGAGAAGTCTGGCCAGAAGAGGTCTTCATGGAAGAACTGGGGCCATACACCATAAATTCAACAGGCACAAGGCCAAGGGACTCAACTATATATAAAAACATAGGAACTGGGGTGCAAAAAAAATGACAGCAGCTTCTGGACTAATGAGTCAAAATGTGAAAAATTTGGCCGGAATAAAAGGCAGTTTGTCATCGAGTGGTTGGAGAGAAGTACAATGAGGGTCTGCAGACAACAGTAAAGCATGCTGGAGATTCCTTCCACGTTTGGGGCTGCATCTCATTTGGGGATTTGGTGAGGATTAATGGTGTCCTCAATGCTGAGAAATACAGGCAGATACTTATCCATCATGTAATACCCATCAGGGAGGAGTCTGATGGGCTCCAAATGTATTCTGCAACAAGACAACAGCTCTAAACATACAGCCAATTTCATTAAGAGCTATCTTCAGCATAAAAAAGAACATGGAGTCCAAGAAGTGATGATATGGCCTCCACAATGCCGAAATCTCACTATCAGCGAGTCAGTCTGGGATTAAATGAAAAGAAAAGCTATGCATTGAAATTGTACCGACCTGTACTTCAAAACTATACCTTTATTAATCCTGCACAGTGTAGGCAAAATAAAAGTAATGAACTACAAAGCCAGTCAATACTACAGCTTGTTATAGAAAAAAAAAAAGCCCTTATTTAGTGATTTTTTTTTTAACAAAAGTTTTAAAAAACACAAAAAGGCTAAATAAATTTGGTACTGCCTTTATTATCAACTTGTATAAAAAAAATTAGCATGGCAATTATGCTGAATAGTGATTAGGAAAATAAATAAACCCAGAATTACTGTTTTTTTTTTGTTCATTCCACCTCCCAAAAAGTTTATTAACCACTTTGCACCAGAGCCTGTTTTTGCCTTCGTGACTGGGCCAATTTTTACAATTCTGACCACTGTCACTTTATGAAGTAATTACTCTGGAACGCTTCAACGGATGCCCCTGAATCTGAGATGTTTTTTTTCGGGACATATTGTACTTCATGATAGTGGTAAAATTTCTTCGATATCACTTGCGTTTATTTGCGAAAAAAATTGGAAATTTGGCGAAAATTTTGCAATTTTCAAACTTTGAATTTTCATGCCCTTAAATCAGAGAGATATGTCACACAAAATAGTTAATAAATAACATTTCCCACGTGTCTACTTTACATCAGCACAATTTTGGAACCAAATTTTTTTTTTGTTAGGGAGCTATAAGGGTTAAAAGTTGACCAGAGATTTCTAATTTTTCCAACAAAATTTACAAAAACCATTTTTTTTTAGGGACCACATCATATTTGAAGTCACTTTGAGGGGTCTTTTATGACAGAAAATACCCAAAAGTAACACCATTCTAAAAACTGCACCCCTCAAGGTGCTCAAAACCGCATTCAATAACTTTATTAACCCTTCAGGTGCTTCATAGGAATTTTTGGAATGTGGAAGAAAAAAATTAACATTAACTTTTTTCACAAAAATGTTACTTTAGACCCAATTATTTTTATTTTCACAGGGGTAACAGGAAAAAAATGGACCCCAAAATTTTTTGTGCAATTTCTCTTGAGCGCGCTGATACCCCATATGTGAGGGAAAACCACTGCTTGGGCGCACTGCAGGGTTTGGAAGGGAAGGAGCCATTAGACTTTTTGAATGAAAAATTTGTTTGAATAATTAGCGGACGCCATGTCGCATTTGGGGAGCCCCTGATGTGCCTAAACAGTGGAAACCCCCCACAAGTGACACCATTTTGGAAACTAGACCCCTTAGGGAACTTATCTAGATGTGTGGTGAGCACCTTGCACCCCCAGCTGCTTCACAGAAGTTTATAATATTGAGCCATAAAAATAAAATTTTCACATTTTTCCCACAAAAAATGTTTTCATCCCCTAATTTTGCATTATCATAAGGATAACAGGAGAAATTGCACCATGAAATTTGTTGTGCAATTTCTCCTGAGTACGCAGATACCCCATATGTGGGGGAAAACCACTGCTTTGGTGTACGGCAGGGTTCGGAAGAGAAAGGAGCGCTATGTTGGCTGGGATAGGTTGCAGACACCATGTCACATTTGAAGAGTCGCTGACATGCCGAAACAGCAGAAGCCCCCACAAGTGACCCCATTTTGTAAACTACACCTCTCAAGGAATTCATCTAGGGAAGTAGTGAGTATTTTTTAATTTAATTTATACTATCGGGCAGTGAAAAAAGCATAATTATATTTTTACCACAAAAAAAAAAATGTTTTACCCTCAGATTTTACATTTTCACACAGGGCAATGGGTAAAAATGGTGCCGAAATGTGTCACACAATTTCTTCTAAAAGTGGCAATACCCCATATGTGGCTGTATCGTGCCGCTCAGCCATACGGCAAGATCTGGGGGGGACGGAGCGCTATTTGACAATTGGAGAACAAATTATTGTAGAATAGGCATTTGGATTTGGGAGCACAACATTTTCTGAATTTCTTTTGGGGGGCAAGGGCCATTTCGCTTTTCCAGAGCCTTTCTGCTACCAGTAACTTGGAAGTCCCTTATATTTTTAACAGATAACGGACCTGAGGGGGACTAGCTTTTTTTGAGGACCGAGTTGAAGCTTTTATTGGCAACATTTTACGTAACATTTATCCGGCGCTCTAGGCTGAGCACTTACATCGGGGTTTCCATCTAAATTTCCAAGTGATGTAATTCAGATGAAACCCCTGCGGGATCCATTCACTGTAATGAGGCAGCAGAGTTACTCTGGACTCCGTCTGGCCTCTGTTTAGCGGTGTCCTTTTTTTCCAGAAGTGCACAAAACTGTGGCCAACCGCACTTTTATGCACGCCTAAAAAAACTGACACCGTGGGATCACAGGCCAGACGGCGTCCACAGTGGCCTATATCTGCCTCATTACAGGGAATCTTCCGTCATGGGTTCCGTCTGAATCACGTATTTCAGAGATTTACACGGAAACTCTGGGGTAAGTGCTCAGCGCAGGATAAATGTGGGCAGAGCCTTACTGATATCTTTGGGAGACATAATAAACAAATGAGTAGCAGGTGAAGAATTGGTTTTATTTATTTTTTTACGCCGTTCCTCGTGTGATATAACTGATTAGATTACTTTATTCTTCGGGTCGGTGCGATTACAGAGATACCAGATTTATATTGGGTTTTTATGATTGACAGCTGTCACACACTAAGATGCTTTTTTTTTTGCAAAATCTAGTTTTTGCATCGCCATATTTTGAGAGCTATAATTTTTCCATATTTCGGCCGACAGTCATGTGACGGCTTGTTTTATGCGGGACGAGTTGACATTTTTATTGGTACCATTTTTGGGTACGTGACATTTTTTGATCGCTTTCTATTCCTTTTTTTTGGGAGGTAAAATTAACAAAAACCAACAATTCAGGAATTGTTTGAGGTTTTTTTTTATGCCGTTCTGCGTGTGGTAAAAGTGATCAGGCAGCGTTATTCTTCGGGTCAGTACATTTACAGCGATACTACACTTACTGTATATTTTTTTATGTTTTGGCGCTTTTACACAATAAAACAATTTTATAGAAAAAATGGTTTTTTTTTGCATTGCTTTATTCTGAGCACTATAACTTTTTTATTTTTCGGCTGATGGAGCTGTATGGCGGCCTTTTTTTTTGCGGAACAAGATGACGTTTTCAGCGGTACCATTTTTATTTCCATTTTGCTTTTTGATCGCATTTTTTTTCCACTTTTTGTTTGGCGATATGATGAAAAAGCATTTTTTTTGCTCCGTTTTTTATTTATTTTTATTACGGTGTGCACAGAAGGAGTTAATTAGTGTGACAGTTTTATAGATCGGGTTGTTTAGGACGCGGCGATACCAAATGTGTGTACTTTTTTTTGGTTTTGCATAAATATACGGATTTATTGGTTTAATATTTTATTTATTTATTTTTATTTTTTTTTAACAGTTTAAAAACATTTTTTTTTTTTTTTTTTTTTTACATTTTTACTTAGTCCCTGTATGGGACATTAATTTTTATTTTTCTGATCACTGATCTCATGTAATGTAATAGACATGTATTACATTACATGAGATCTTTGCTGACTGTTTCACAGTCAGTGTGTCCTGCCAGGCTTCAGCTGCAGGCTGAGCCTGGCAGGACACCATATATGGCAGATCTGGAGGCGGTCATGTGACCTCCAGCTGCCATAGCAACGGCAGGTCCTGGAAGGTATCAGGGGTCGCCGGAAAGGTAAGCAAGACGACCCCCTCTCCTCTGTCTATCTTCTATATGCCGCAATCACTATAGATCGCGGCATATAGAATATAGCAAAGGGTTAACATCATTGGGACCTGATCCAATCCGGTCCCGATGATGTCCCCTGTCAGAGCTAACGCTCTGCACCGGAATCGCAGTGCTTGCAGGACCCTGGGGGTCCTGAGCACTGCAGGACCACCCACCGTTTTTAAACGTCGGCGCTGCACAGAGCCCAGGCAGCGCCGACGTTTATGTACAGTGGGCGGTCGGGAACCGGTTAAGAAGTCATATTTATCCCAAAAAATGGAACCAATGAAAATTACATATTGTTATGCAAAAATAAAGCCCTTATTAGTACCTTAGTTGATGAGCTTTTGGTGCACTTTTTGACACTTGAAAAAAAGTAGTGTCTTACAGTTCTAGCAAAGTGGATGGGACTAATAGAGATCTCATGCCCACTGTGCTTCCTTTTAATACTGCATATACTCACTTGCGGTGCGTTTTTTCAAATGGATGTTAAGGCGAAATTAGGGCTAGTTCTCAAAAGGTAGAATATGCATACATTATTAAAAACATTCCCATAAATAAGCATGTTCACCATATGGTACACCATTCAGCATGATTGTAAACTATTGGGTAAAGTAAAATTGCAATGTACAGCAGAAAACGTTGCACTTTTACAATTGGCCACTTGATGTCACTAGTCAACTGAACATATAGTACAGTATATATTACAATATTCTCATACCCTTGGTAAAAATTACAATAGTAGAAACAGGAAAAACAATCCTAAAGAGAAAAGATGTACCTTTCTCAAAGGCATTTCTAACATTTTCAATCAATGACTGGCATTTATCTGTGAAAACAGCAATCAGAAGTTAAGAGCAAAACCGCAATAATGTATATACACACACTATATGAAAGTGAAGTTATTTAGCCAGAAAGCTTAAAAAAAAAAATGGTACATGCAAAAATGTGAAAAGAACTAGCTCATTTTTTATTTGTGTTATAGAAACTTTGTTGAAGCTGATAAAGTCTTGATGAAGGGTGCACTGGAGTAACATGCTAAATTAAAAAGAAAATTTATAAAATTGGTGCATCTTTTATCTGCCAAGTGCCACAAAAAAAAAAAAAAAGTACGGCAGACGGGACTGAAAAACATTTGTTAAAATTCACACCACTTATCCTTCATGCAAAACTCCACACATTTTTCAAAACTTTGTTTTGAAAAATGCAAAACACAACTATTCCAAAACTGCTTCAGGAAATGAAAAACTCCCCAAAGGAGTGTTTTCTGAAGCAATTTCTGGTTTTTGAATGCATGAAAAACTCCATGTGGACATACCTTAATTCAGAGTATTGAAAGGCTTTGTTATGGGAATTTTAGAGCAGAATCTGCTCCAAAATCTACATTAAAAAAAACTCTGATTATATCATAATTCTACTCTACGGTACTACAATGGCCATACAGCAACCTAATTCTAAGTTATTCTCAGAGACTTTGTCCAGCTAAAGCCTTAAAGGGAACCTGTCATGTCCTAGCTGCCCTCTTCACTGCCCCGATAGCATTGTTAGTGATGCAATGTGCATCACTAACAAGCTTTTTCCATTAAAATTGGTGCAGCTATAATGATTTTATGATCTTTAATATACTTCGATCCTACCTGCGTTTTCAGTCATAGGGGTGTGCTTGTCATACTCAGTCATGGCCGGGCGCAGCATTCACTCACTGCTGGCGCCGTCCATGTATTTGAATCCTGCTCCCGGCACACGCTGATATTGTGGGGTGCAGGCGCACTTGTATATGTCCGGCTGCCTGCGCAGTGAGACTGTGTGATTACCAGCTTCACTGCGCACATGCAGGGAATATAGCGCGTTATAGCGCATGTGCAGTGAAGCTGGTAATCATACAGCCTCACTGCGCAGGCGGCCGGACATCTACAAGTGAGCCTGCACCCCACAATATCAGCGTGTGCCAGGAGCAGGATTCAAATACATGGACGGCGCCAGCAGTGAGTGAATGCTGCGCCCGGCCATGACTGAGTATGACAAGCACACCCCTATGACTGAAAACGCAGGTAGGATCGAAGTATATTAAAGATCATAAAATCATTATAGCTGCACCAATTTTAATGGAAAAAGCTTGCGAGTGATGCACATTGCATCACTAACTACGCTATGGGGGCAGTGTAGAGGGTAGCTAGGACGTGACAGGTTCCCTTTAAGATTGTTGTATGCAAAAAGGCCTATATGAGACTACAATTTTATCTAATTTGTTTAGTATACGACTTTCTCATTGGGGGGGTGGGAGAATTGGCATGAGGCCGGGGTCCCACGAGTGTATATTATCTATGCGAGAGAATCAGATCCGATTATGCCAAGTACACACGACTCAAATTCTGAACCGAGTTTGATCAGAGTGTCAGTTTACGGTGATCCAATTCTCTCACAACTCAGAACCGGAGCACAGGTGCGGAGACGGAACACTTAATTTCTCCATTGTCGGATTCCGCTGATGTTGGACTGCACTCTGATGACGTCCGAATGCAGCCGACCTTTTGCATGCATAGACTTGAATGGTTAAGTGTGGTTTGATTTCCGGAGCCACTCTCCGCATACTGCATTTTTTTCTAATGCCGAATCAGCATGAGAAAAAAAAAAAAAAATGTTAATCTGCACTACTCCATAGTATAACGTTGGTCCAAGTGCTATCCAATAAAACATCAGATAGCACTAAGCAGTGTTCTACGCTAGTGTGAGCGAACCCTAAGGCCATGTTTACAGGTTCAGTATTGTACATCAGTATTTGTAAGTCAAAATCAGGAATGGGACAATCAGAGGGAAAGTATAATAGAAACACGTCACCACTTCTGGATTTATAACCCACTACTGGTTATGTCTTAAAAATAGTGACCAAATACCGAATGCGTGAACGTGGCCAAAAAGTAAAAAAAGGGTTGTCAGCGGTAAGTACAATGTAGCCTGAGGTCTTGGATTACCTGAAGTATCAAACAGAGGCACACTCACATGCTGTCGCCTCCATGCACCCAGTGATGCCATCACCATTTACCTGTCACTGGATTGCAGTGGGCCATTATAGACTGCAGGAGTCACGCGACTTCAACAGCGCTTCATTGGAAGTTTCTCTGATGACGCACTGTTCAAGTTATCTGACCACCAATGACAGGCTGCAGCAGTCCAGTAAAAACTGCGACCTGCGATGTGGTAAAAGACCACGGCACAGCCAGCGCTGGATCCACGATGGTGACAGCAGGGGACTAATGGAGGGTTAACTCATAACATGACAGCTTCTAATCCTAGAATGTTCCAAAGCATATGATGGGCTGGAGACATAAATCATAAAGCTGATTGCTTACTCAGCTGACAGACATTTCTTCCATCTCCATTATAAATATGCTCCTTAGGGCTTCCTTCACACACACTTTGTAGCCTTTTAGATTTTTATTCAGATGTGCTTTGTTTTTTCCCCACACATTTTTTACTCTATAGAGAAGCACATGATAAAAGTCAAACCTAGATCTATGCGTTTGAGTAAAAAAACCAAACAAACAAAAAAGCTAAAAAAACAAACAAAACCAAAATGCACCAAAAGTGTGAAAAAAACAAACAAACAAAAAAAAAGCACATTGGGGTGGCTTAAAGAAAAAGTGCAACCAATCAGATTTAAGTTTGGAGATTTCATAGGGTCTCTGGGAGAGGAGGAATCTGATTGGTATATGGAACCTTTATTGTGGGACTGTATATCAAACGACCAAGCACCCACAGCAGGACTGATACATGGAAAAGTAGACAACGGATGTAATCTACAACTAGAAGTCTAACTTCACAGCACGTTTGGGCACAACAGGTCTCAGGCAGCCAGAGATTGCACCAACGTGGCTACAATGCAGTATATCATAGGACCAATGTGTTTGTGTTGATCGGAATGTGACATTACACTGCGATGTAGCAGCAACAGAGCTCAATTATCTGCCAAAGTCGTCGTGTTGCCACAGCCTAAAACCTACACGGAATACCTTGTACAAAAGTCCCAATTTCTTCAATTTCTGCTTCATTTTTGATGTCATTAAGTTTCTCATTGATTTCTAAGATCTCAAACAGAATTGGAGCATCCACACCCCCTTCTGTAATTGTGATGCCATGAAGACTTAACTGTGGACAGAAAAGGGCAGAAAGAAAATAGGTAAAGCTTTAAATCTTCTCTAACATTAAAAAAATTAAAAAATTAAAACCCGCCAACCTTACCAGATATACACCTCTGCTCAGCGGTGACAACAAGGTATTGTAGGCTTTGTTAACCAATGACGACTGCTTTTCAGAAATATCCCGTTCACGCTAAATAAGAAAGAAAAAGTCACTTATATATACGGCCCCTTCCACACCGTCAGAGCTTCCAAAGTAGAGGATATGAAATGTATTCTATTGTTTCAGCCTCCATGGCACAATACAGTTGTACTCAAAAGTTTACATACCCCGGCAGAATTTTTCCTTTTTTGCCCTTGTTTCAGAGAATATGAATGATAACAAAAAATCTTTTTCTCCACTCATGGTTATTGGTTGGGTGAAGCCATTTATTATAAAACTACTGTGTTTTCTCTTTATAAATCTTAATGACAACCAAAAACATCCAAACGACCCTGATCAAAAGTTCACATACCCCAGTTCTTAATGCCGTATATTGCCCCCTCTAACATCAATGACAGCTTGAAGTCTTTTGTGGTAGTTGTGGCTGAGGTTCTTTATTTTCTCAGATGGTAAAGCTGTCCATTCTTCTTGGCAAAAAGCCTCCAGTTCCTGTAAATTTCTGGGCTGTCTAGCATGAACTGCGTGCTTGAGATCTCCCCCAGAGTAGCTCAATGATATATTGAGGTCAGGAGACTGAGATGGCCACTCCAGAACCTTCACTTTGTTCTGCTGTAGCCAAAGACAGGTCAACTTGGCCTTGTGTTTTATATTGTTGTCATGTTGGAATGTCCAAGTACATCGCATGCGCAGCTTCTGAGCTTTTATCAAGTTTCTTGTTCCTTTGTAGCTCACACATCCCCAAAACATCAGCAATCCACCTCCGTGCTTTACTGTAGGAATGGTGTTCCTTTCATCATGGGCCTTGCTGACCTCTCTCCAAATGTAAAGTTTATGGTTGTGGCCAAAAAGTTAAATTTTGGTCTCATCACTCCAAATTATCTTGTTCCAGAAGTTTTGAGGCTTTGTACATACATAATCCAGTGGGGTATGTACATGCAGTGGCTGACAAGTTAAACAGGAGAAAGAGCTCACAATCAATGAGCCAAAGGGTACAAGGAGCTCCTATCCATAGCCAGAGCATGGATCTGAACCATGGACTGGAGTTCTGCAAAGCGATCAGCTTATCCCTAGCCAGAATGTATCTTATACATCTGTAGCTACTTATGTGCCTTCATTGTGAGGACATACAAGATAGGTAATTGGCAGGAAAAGGGTTAAAGCATCCACAATGGCATTTGATATACCTAGCATTTTTGTAGACATAATAGGACTCTCACCAATGTGGCCTTTACAGCACCTCCTTATAATTACTGTTTTATATGAAGGTATACAGAGGTTGAATGCTGCATTTAGAGG